>NW_026086826.1:12985000-14185000 GCF_022539395.1 Myiozetetes cayanensis | reverse complement strand
GCAGGGAGCTGTAGCTAACAACACAAAAGATGAATAATTGCAGGTCATGGCATTCATTCTCCGAATTTAAAAATGATTAAGCTCTCGGTGAGGGCAGGCAGCTGCAGGTTCAGGCTGCCCTTGTCCCCCTGGCCATGGTTAACATGGCACTGACACCTGGCTGGCGAGCAGGCACCTCTCTTCCTCCAGCAGTGCCCTTCACCCAGAGCAGGGCTGCCACAGGGCCTTGCTGTGCCCCCTCCTGCCCTTGGACTGTGCACAACATGAATGCCAAGGGTCCTTCTCCTGCTGCTCAGTTCTCAGCCTGGATCAGCAGATGAGATGTAAAACTGTGACAGAGGGGTAGGTCACAGCCACCACACATACCTGTCTGAAGCAGGTGGTAATGAAAGGGGTAGGAAGGGTGAACATTTGACTCCAAACAGTATGGCCAGCCTGGCACTTTGTTCTGCTGCTGTCCTGAGTCATGTCCCAGGGAGGTTTCTGTAATATTGATAAAGTGGATAGTAAAAATAAAAAGTCTGGTTTCCAACTATAAAACTGTAACCTATATAAAACTATATCTTATCAGGATTCTCTTATCTAATTTTACATTCTCTCTCAGTGCTTGTGAGGTACGACATGTGCCCACATCTGTCCTTGAAAAAGAAACAGTAGCTACTGTGAGTTCCTCCAGAAGGCTTGGATTGAATAGGAAATCCCGAGGATGCTGCTAGTATGTGTAAAAATGTTGACTTTGGAACTACTGCTGTATGTTTTGAGCTAAAGAGTCTGTGTGAGTTTTGCTGTCAATCCTCAGGGACAATGCTTTGGTACAGTCAATGTGGCACTTCAAAGCCTGAATCCTGTAAGCAGGAGGTTGAAGCTAAAACAGGAGCAAATTAAACCACCAATGTTTGCAAAATGGTCCTTTCCTCTGACTGCTGATGGTCTTCTAGTCCCTTCCCTGTTGGAGTCTAAATGTCTACCAGCTCTTCTCAGAGCTGTGGCATTGCTGGCCCAGGAAAATTAATTATTTTCTTTTGTCTTCCAATTGTGGGGGTTTTCCCCATTTCACTAAGAAGCCATTTGAGAATCCCCTTACTGTCTGTGTGTCTACTTTTAATGTGCCTTTGCTGCAAAGCTTGCAGAGGTGCCTCCTCAGCTAAAAAGAACCCCAAACAAACAAACAAACAAACAAAACCCCACAGACATAACCAAGTGCAAAAATAGAAAGGGCTATCACAAAAACAAACCATTGAAACATACTGGATCACAAACCAGATATAAACCACTAGTGCTGGGGTGTTGCAAGCAGAGAAAAAAAATAAAAGTTTTGTTCTAAGATCTGTTAATGGGATGATTGCACCAGCAGCATGGGGGCTCAACAGTGGGAGGCCACATCTAGGACACTGGGTTCAACTTTTGGGACAAACTGGGAGGTGTCCAGAGGACAGCAACACACCTGGCAGTTGTGGAAAATGTGACCACTGACAAACATCTGAAGGAATCAAGCTGAGCACTAGACTTTTTTCATTAGAGAGGATAAGCACTGTTACTGAGTGTTAAAGAGAAGAGATGGGTGTACATGTTGGAGCCTCAGGTATGGTTAGGTATATCAATTTAGACGGAATAATCTTAGGTTTCTTCCAGTGCTATGTTATTGCAGATGCCCAAATGGGGCTTTAAAATTTTCATCCTGCTTGTTTTACAAGATGAGGTGGGAGGAAGGCAGGCTGGCAGCCACAGCACAAGCCCTCACAACCACTGTTCCCAGATCCCACTTCTGGTTCCACTGCTCGCCCTGAACAGTGTTATCTGCAGGTAATAGACTTACGATTCCTGTCCTTCTTAAAAGGGTTAACAGCTAAACTCTTTCTTGAAGCAGGCTGAGGTCTCTGTGTGAGTGGAACTAAAGATCTGCAAAGCAAAATTACGTTGATGTTAAGGCGGCAGAAGGGATAAACTATCCTGGCTCATATATAAATATTTGCACTTACAAACAGGGGCAAGAGTAACTGGAGAAAAATGTGGAAGACTCATGCTGTTACTGTTGTTTTTTAAAGTTTACTGTCCTGCAATTAAATACCTTTTAAATAATTCTATGGTAGCCATGGCACAACAAAACCCCCTATCCTCTTCCACTCAGTGACCAACCTGCATTTCAGTGCTGGTCTAAGTAACTAAGTCTCTATGGTACCAGTGTTTTAGACAAAGCACAAGTCTGGAGGAGCTGGGTCCTGCTTCTTTCTTTGCCCAATTTAAGAAAATAAAAACAAAATAAAAGATGCAATGGAAATTAATACTAGTCAGTTACCTGTTTATTATTAAGAGATAGCTCTGATCATCTGAGTGCTAGGCCACTCAGTAATTAAAAAACATCTCAGAACCATGAAGCAAGCTGTGCTCTACACACTCCATTTCAAACAGAACAATGATAGAAAACAGCTTAAAGCAGATACTAAAAATAGCAGACATCAGGTTAATGAGCATGGGATATATTGGGCACATTAGGGTACACGGAGAAATAAAAAAAAAAAGTAAAGAAATAAAAATAAAAATTTATTTTTTATTTTAATCTATTCCATCTTCCAATAGCAAAACCATGGAATTTCAGCCGGTGTAAAATGCTCCTGACTCACAGCATAACCCTATGGATGGGCACCCTCCCTCGCCGTTCTGACAGGGAGCCATCGAGCACCCCCAGCCCACCCGTCAGGTCTGAGTATCATGGCATGGCCCTGGCAATGCCAAGAGTGGGAACAGCAGCCCTGCTGATTCATGCAGCAGCTTGGCCACACACCACCCTGAACATCCTGAAAATCTGCGTTTCCCAAAACCAGCCATTTGGAACACTGTGCCAAACAACACATGGCAATAAAACTTTGATGCGTTCAAAACAGACAAATTCTTGGAAACTTGCTATTTGTTTCCCCTTACTGTTGTTCTTCCTTTAGAAATTCTACTTGTAGACAAGTTACTGGCTTCTGGTTCAAGGATTTCCCTCCCTGGTATTACCAGCACATTTACACAAGCCAATGAACCTAACAGCTCTTCTGGAATTTTCCAAGTGACTATTACAGCCATGAAAGAAGGAAAGGAAAAGAGGGGTTAAGCACCCAGAGAGCTCTGCCGGTGTCACTAGGCAACATCACACTTCCAAAAACACACCCTTTTTTACAGAGGAGGAAATGGGCCAATATTATCATAGAATTAACCATCTTGGAAAAGACCTCCGAGATCATCAAGTCCAACCCTTGATCCAACACCACCATGGTTACTAGACCCTGGCACTCAGTGCCACATCCAGTCTCATCTTAAAAACCTCCAGGGACGGAGAATCCACCACCTCCCTGGACAGCCCCTTCCAATGTCTGACTATTCTCTCTGTAAAAAATTTGTTCCTAATATCCAACCTAAACCTCCCCTGGCAAGCTTTTCCCTTCCTCTTCCCCAGTGCTGATCATAACCACACAAGGCACTAGGTAAGACTCCAAGGGAGCATGTCCCAGTTGAAGTGAATCACCACAAGATAAGCAGGGGGAAAAAAAGCTAATAAAAGCACCAGATACCAGCACATTCTCTTGCTTCCAAAACAACACAGATCATCCCTCTAGGAAAAGGGAAAGAGGCAAGCATTGCTCAAGGAATGCACAACTTAGCAAGTGAGTTTAACAAATACCATCATGTTTTGTGTACCAAAGAAATAAAAGCCATTGTTTTTACAGCTATCAATGGAAGTTACTGACTGGTCACAGCAGTGAGGTTCCTACAGCCTCCCTTACTTAACAGATTTATCAGAAGAAGCAGTTGCAAATTCCTTCATTTCAGAGCCCAGCCCCAAACTGGAAACTTCTTGTGACTGTTCCTGAGAGGCAATTAGAACTTTAGGTATTCAGCAAAGTGACCCCCTCCCCTGGGTGCAGTGCTGGATCACCCGCCTGAACACCTGCAGTTCTTATATCCCACTTCACTCTGCTTTGCATGTTTATACCAAATAAAAGAAACCTCCAAGCTCTTCCTCCAGCCACAGCTGCAACTTCCCAAGCCTGATAGAGTTCAAGAAGCATTTGGATGATACTCTCAGGCACGTGGTGTGACTTGGGGATGGTCCTGCGCAGGGCTAAGAGTTGGACTCGATGATCCTTGTAGGTCTCTTCCAACTCAGTGTATTCTGTGAGATTCCATGTGATTCCCTGTGCCCCCACACTGTCCCACCTGCTTGATTGTTGCTCCCCTCTCCTGCGCTGCCCCTCGATACAGGGCTCCACCTTCCCTGAGCAAGGCTCCATCTCCAGGTGCATCCAGATGCTCCCCCAGTCCCAGTGAGATGCTCTCACCATCGTTTCTTGAGAGATGCCCTGGAATCGCCCCATCAGCCGCTCCCCTCCGGCAACTCCGTGCAAAAGGTGCACCCAGATGACTCCCGAGATCTGCCCCCAGAAGGGCCCGCCTGTCCTTATCCTCACTGTTCACACCTGGGGCTGCCCTGGCCCCTTCTCACCGTCACTGTTCACACCTGGGGCAGGTGCGCTAAAGGGGCAGAGCCCGCGGGCCGTGGGGATCTGTCGGGAAAGGCACCCCTTGCCCCTTCCCTGCTCCCCTCCAACCTCGCTGCAGCCGTGGCAGCGCCCCGCTCCTCCCGCGGCTCCCTGCCCGCCACAGCCGGTGCGTGAAGGCAGCGGGCCGACAGCAGAGCTTCCCTCCCGGGCGGCAAGCCCCGCTGTGCGGCACCCACAGCTCCACAGCTCGGTCACCGGGACAGCGCGGCCCTGCTCCTGGGGCAGAGCCGGCTGAGCCCTCCGAGCAGGGCCGCGACCCCTCCGCGAACCTGCCGGGCCTTGGCACTGCGCCGGGACCTGCATGAACCACGGGTGGTTCCGAACAGAGAGGGTGACGGCATGAACTGCGCTGCCGGAGCGAGGGTGCACCTGCTCTGTCACGGCATTAGAGCACGATAGGGACACCATTAGCAAGGTATTTTCACTGAGATTCTGCTCGACGTTTCTTCATACATTTTGCTTTCTGCACTCTATGCCAACATCACATTCAAGTATCTGATTATAAACGTTGCCATTCCAAAGAAACCACTATGAAATCTATCAATAAATTAAATCCCTGTTTAAGCCTTTTACAACAGAACTGCTTCAGTTGCCCCAGCTTTTGGAAAACTTTTATGTTAAAATTTAAAACATCTAGAGAAGTCTAAAAAAATACATAGCTGCACAACAACTTTAAAGGAAAGAAGTCAAGTGAAGGAATTTATCATGTACTTCATTCCATTTATACAAATAAAGAACTGTGATTCTTAAAGCATGAAAATAGATGTGAACTATTAGCAATAAACAAAGACATCTCTGAGAATTCATCTTTTAACAGAAAGTACTTATATTTTTAAAACAATGCTGCAAGCAGCACAGTTCAGCTGTGTATTTGCAACCTGACAAGTATCTTGCCTTTTTTTTTTTTTGAGGCATAAGAAACTCAGGGAAAAAAACTCCTTCCATTAATGGAAAAACAGTAAACAGAAAATTAGTTAAAGTCATCAATCAAGGATTTTCCAATTACTATATGCTGCACAGTAGAATCTCTTTAAGAACCATGAGCATGGGACCAGAGATGCCACCAGGCCCCACAGGAACAGGGCGCATTGCTCAATCCCTGCAGTGCATCATCCCTTCCTGCCCTGGGCTCCCAGGTGCAAAGGGAGGGCAAAGGCAACAGTGAGTGTTTCTTCAGTCACACACGTAACCAGTTCCTGCACAAGTCTGCTCTGTCCCTTGGTGCCCCCAGTGCTGCCCCTGCCCCTGGGACACCTCGGCAGTCACTCCTGGAGGTCGCTCCTCAGTCCAGCAGGGAACTGCTGGGTGGTCAGCCCCTGGTTGGGCCACGGGCTGCTGGGCAGAGGTGGAGGCTGTCAAAAGTGCAGAACAGGGGGCAGGATGAGAGAACTGAAAAGTGGCGGCCAGCTGGACCATGCGGGGATAGTGAGAAAGCACAAGGCAGGGAATGAGACAGCAAGGGAAAGACAGAAAAGACAGGGACAAGAGAAAGGATAGACAAACAACAAGAGGGGACAAAAAAAAAAGAGAACAGGACAGAGATACAGCACTATAGAATCATCTTGTAAAAGAACTTGGAGATAATCAAAGTCCAACATTTAGGCCAGCACTGCCAAGTCCACCACTAAACCATGTCACTTGAAGGCACCAACACCTGCCCGTTGGGGAATTGTACCTGGAAGCACAGGAGGGAGAGGAGGAGAGGCAGAAAGATGGAGTGGGAGCAGGACAGAGATAGGAAAATAAGGATAGGGTGCAGGATGAAAATGAAATGGGATGGGCAGCATGACAGAGAGGGATTAAAAAATAACAGGGGCAGGGAAAAGAACAGAAGGATACAATGAGAAACAATGGCACAGGGAGCAGGACAGAGCAAGAGAGAATAAAAAAAGAAGAGGAGGAATGAAAGAGGCACGGAGAAGGACAGATAAAAGGACAGAGCAACAGGGAAAGAGTATCAGAGAGCAGGACACTGGGTCAGAATGAGAAAAAGAAGGGCAGGGAGCAAGACAGGGTGGTGAACACACAAGAAGGACAGAGGGATACAAAGAGGGAAACAACACATAGAAAATCACCGTGGATGGAGAGTGTGGGGGAAGACAGGGGCAAGGAGCAGAAAGGGATAGAAAAAGGGAGGGATGGGCAGCAAGACAGAGGGTTATAAAAAGAAAAGTTGAACATGGGAGAAGGACTGATGAGCAGAGACAGAAAGGTATTGGGACAAAGATGGAGAAGGTACAAACAGCAATGAGCTGGAGGAGCTGCTTCTGATAACCTGTTACTCTTGATGTCACTTCCGTGGCTTCAAAAATGGGACATGGCACAAGAAAGAGGAAAGGGTGAGTGAAAGAAAAGGTACAGGGAATTTTAAAAAAAAAACCTCAAAGCCAAAACAACAACAACAACAACAACAAAACAAAAAACAAACCAAAAAAAACCGAGAGCAAAGGAATGATGCGGAATGGAATGGGGAGCAGACAGAATAAGAAAGGGACACGAGACAAAGAGACAGACACCTAACAGAGAAGGGGGAAAAAGGGATGGAAAACAGGCTATAAGGATGAAAGAAAAACAGGAACAAACTCCAGTATTTATTACATAATGTGGCTAAATAAAATGTAAACAGTCTACCAGCTTGAACAGAACTGCTCACCAAAACGGCTTAGCCTGTGACTCATTAATTGAGCAGCTGCTTCTTGGCAGGGTATGCAGGGCTATAAAACCTATGACAAAACATGCAGGGAGACACATGCTTACAGGAGTAAGCTAAATGGATTATCTGTACAAGATACTGCTGGGTCTCAATCCAAGCTTGTACAGTCAATTAATACTCTGATCTCTGAATTTCATTTCTGCAAATTCCACATTTTTCCATGCTCCTCCACTAAAAACACATAAACTCTATTATCTAGTGTTAGATATAGGGTTGTTTGAAGACATTGTAATGTCGTGGTTTAGGAATAGAACCATGCACCCACTCACTCACTCTGGCACAAAAGGTAAAGATCATGGGCTAAGAACAATTTACTGGAAACAGCAGTGACATAAGAAAACAAACAGCAACAATATTAATGACAAAAGTGAACAAGAAAGAGGAGAATGGTTCACATGTAAATGCTCACCAAAGAGCCTGACCTCACCCAACCATAAGGAACCCCCGAATCCCTTCCCTGTTCTGGCTATGCCCCTCCTGGCTACTACAAACACTAACATATGTCCTGGCTGGAAGCAGGACATATGAACATAAGAGACTTCTCTTTAGGAGGTTCTTCGGAAAACCTGCATTGACCTTGAAATTGAGCAAGGGGACTATGAGAAAACAAGAAACTTTTACCACAGGTTACTTTGCAGACAGAGCAAGCCAAGGTACATGTGGGCACCCAGGACACAGAACTGTCTTGGATTTGGTCCTCAGTGAGAAAAACCCTTGACTGCCTTGCTTGTATGGCTTTTCCAACTCAACAGTGAACAGTTCAATCCTGTGCCATGAAGAGAGGAAAGACTTTTTTCCAGGTATCTTGGGTATTGTACAGCATTTTCACTGCTCATGAATAAATGCATTGAAAGAGTTTTTACTATGACTGATCTCAGGTATTTTGGTTTGAAAGAAAACCAAGAAAACGACCATACAGAAGGTAATTCCATTTTAATAGTCTCTGAATTTCAAATATTTGAAAGGAAAAATAATAGAGTAAGTGTGATAGTATACAGCCATTACCTATAGAAGCAGTGTTAGTCAGCTTCTCAACACTGCTTTTTGGTATTTCAAGGGAAAAACATTCAGCCTGAAATTTCTCATCCATAAGTTCTTGGAGGTTAGGGGGGACAGACCTGACACTTAGTAAGTTGCCTGAGAATCACAGCTTACAGTTACTCAATGTCTTCTGGCCTCACTGGATGAGGCAGAGGTATAACTGATTTCTTCTCTGTATCTCTGGAAAGAGCCTTCCTCATATCTGTGGCAAAAGGAAAAAATGCTGTTATAGTTACAGTGGTCATTGTACAAAGCCATATGAAGTGAATTCTCTACTAAAATAAGATCATTTTTAATCAAGAAAATTTCCTAGAATCATAGAATACGTCAAGTTGGAAGGCACCCATAATGATCCAACTCCCTGCTTCACACAGGACTACCTAGAACTAAACCATACGGTTAAGAGCAATGTCCAGACTCCTCCTGAACTTTGATGGGCTTGGTGTTGTGACCATTTCCCTGGAGAGCCTGTTATAGTTACCAACCACCCTCTCAGTGAAGAGCCTTTTCCTGACATCCAGTCTGAACCTTCCCTGACTCAGCTTCGCTCCATCTCCTCATGCCCTATCGCTGGTCACCAGAGAGAGTGGTGCCCAGTTGAGGAAGGTTTAGACTGTGATGGGGGGCACACCCCAGCCTTTTCTTCTTCAAGCAGAACAAACCCATGGACATTAGCTGCTCCTCCTAAGCCCTGCCCTTGAGACCTTTCACCATCTTGGCTGCTCTCCTCTAGACACACTCTAATAATGTAATATTCTTAATGTTGTTCAGCAGCAACGTTATCAACTGAAATATAACACTGCATGAAACTTGACTGAACGGAAAGGAAGTGGCAGGCTAAAGGGACAAATATGTGACTTAAGGCACCTGCAACAACAGTAGATGGCTGTCAGTAGCCTTTACATTTCATAGTGATCCTACATATTGAATGAATAGTGTGAGAATAGAAATGATACACAGCATGGCCACATAACCCTTTGGGAGGATACTTAACAGAAAAAGAGATCTAGAAAGAGGAAGCACTTTTGTTAACAGAATCAACACTAACATAGTTGAATTTCCATATTCCTTCCCTTTTACACTGAAAACGTCACCCAATCCTCTGCCACTGTGGGCCACTGACACTTGTAAATTTGTAGTTAGACATCTGAGAAAAACCAAGTTTCAAGTTCCAGTTATGGGAAGAAAGGAAGAAAGCACTTCCATTCCTTTTCATTTTTTATTCTTATTTTGTGGTTTATTTTGCCAGAGATGCAACAAAATGTGTAAACTGCAAGATTAGGTTTTGTAACTGATGTAATTTTCAGCAGGAAAAGTTATCTAAAGGAGGATACAAAATCCCATTCATCAACAACTATCTGAAATTGTTTCATATGCAAAAAAAAAAAAAAAAGTCTTACAAACAAGCCCAGGAACCCTCACGTAAGAATCATTCCATTCAGTTTGAGGCAGAATAAATACTACTTACCATAAGCATCTTCATCTGGCTCCCCACTGCTGGCAGAGTAGTACTCTAACACTGTCCGGTACACACTGTAGCCTAGTTGCTTATACATATTTACAGCAACCTGATTTGATACTCTCACAAAGAGATCAACAAAAAATCCACCCTTTCTTTTGGGGGCGGGGGGGAGGAAAAAACAAAAAAGGAAAAACACATTAGGGAACAGCAGGTGAATGTATTTCTAAGTAAAAACCTGTGGGTAATAACAGTAATAACTGTAATCATATCAAAGCAAGTCTGATGTAGTACACTAATCAAACATCTTTCACACTGTAATAACAGATGCACTCCTTTACCAAGGAAAAATTCAAGCATAGGCACAGGTTTAATTTTATTTTTGTCACACAGCCCTTCTACACCAGCCAGTGCATTCGGAAATCTGAACAGAAAGAAGAGGACAAGCTAAACACCCACACAAGCCTCACATCCATGTGACATGATTTAAAAAAAAAAAAAAATCCACATTTTAGATTGCATTGGATTAGGAGGGGTGGAGTAAGTCACAAAAATTCACTTGCCTAATTGGGGATAGCCCTTTACCTCACAAGGCAGATTTTTCATAATATTGTACTATTTTCTGTTTTTACCAAGTGGAGTTACCCTACCAGAATGAGTTAAGGACATTTCACTGTGGGTTCATTTGACAATATACTAACTTTTCATAGGTACCAAGTAACCAAGAAGATGGAAAGTAAGCCAAAAAAATTTTGTTGGCGGTACAAAATTTGTTCAAGATCGTGCCTGAATGCATTGCACAAAGCCCACAGTTACTGAACAAGTATGTTGGAGGCCCTACTGCTGATGTTTCACAAAGCTCTTTTCCTGTCAAGAAAAGAGTCTTTTGTACAGTATCTCTAATGGAGTTCAGGCTATGTCCTACTCATTCTGGCTCAAAGAGATCATGAGATTGTAAACCTCTAAGTAACTTTCATAATTCTTGTTCTCCAACTATGAGGAATTTCAGAAAATCAGAACACTGCTTACAGCAAAATTCTGTGTCCATTTCATGCACATCAATCTGAACCAGACACAGGTGTCTGTAGAAATATTACTTTTGAAGATAAGTTTAAAGATAGGCATATTACTCACTTTTCTGAAATTTCTTCCAATAGCTCCATCAATTTAGCAGCCAAACCCAGCCGTCGAAATTCTGGTGCAACAGAGAGAGCGGTGACATGTCCGTGCCATTCTTCCCTAGCCACAGAGCCCTCCGCTTTCCCCATGACTGTGAACATACAGAGCATCAGCACCTTTGGAGTAACGCACCGCCTGCAACCACACAACTTCACAAGAGGAGTAAGACGTGTATAAACAAACATTGCAATGGCTGTGGTAAAGGCCCAAACAGGGATGTCTACCTTATCACTCTATGATTCAGCAACTATGGAGAATGTCATTTTGCACAAGTATTACAGCAATTTCTTGACCAGTGTAAATAAAAATAACCTCGCAAATTCCTTGCTTGAGGTGTGACTTCTAAATGCGAATTTTAAGCAATTCTCGTGAGTCTTTCACTGAACAGAATTTAGGATCTGACTAAAGTAACAGAGGAACAGAGGGCTAGAAGCTCAAAACTACCATCCCAGCAACGATTTGAGGCTTTTGGAGATGGGGGGGGGAAATTAAGCTCAGGAAGTTTTGCCAATCTGTCAATAGAAAGCTAAGGCCCTGAAAACACAGTATGTGTAAGGGTAAAAAACGGGGCGGAGGGGGAGGCAGGGATGTTGTTTTAGGGTGCTTCTTTCTAGTTTCTCTCCTTTCTACACAAGGCCAAAACAGCGTTAGTTCATTAATGAACATTAACACTTCCACACAATGCTCTTACAGATATCAGTCACTGCTAATAAGCAACCATAGTGGTGGGTACAGAGAAATGTTCTGTACAGGTCATACTTTAAGCTTCACTGTGTTAAATACTTTATTTCCTGGGTTCCTACAAAGGCCTGCCCCCTGTCCCATCCCCCCTTGGCAGTTCTCTCTGGCATGATTTCTGAAAAACACAAATATTCCCCAGCAAATGAGCAAAGACATCCAGACCCAGAGTTTTCCCTTACAGGACAATGCAAAACCCAAGCCCATCGCTTTTACTGACGGTGTGTGATCAGAGCTGAGCACAGCGACTTGGATTCCAGGATTAGAGAAACACCTATTTGCCTGTCCCAAACCCGGGTGGACGTTACCACAGCCAAGGCTCCTCGCTGCACTAGGAACATCAAACTGGAAGCTGCTGCCTTGAGTCCTACGTAATACACTTAGAAGTTTATGAGACGGGAAGATTCAACGCAACCTTCCTTCCCTGGTGGGTGGAAAACGCGAAGAGGAGGAAGAGCTCCCGCGTTAAAATGCCCCAAATAGGCAACGAAGGGAGACGTTACCGCCGGAACACCCGGCACTCACTGTAACCCATCAGCTCCCCGCCGGGCGCCTCGGCGACGATGAAGTACTCGGGCCAGTGGGCGAGGTACTGCAGGTAGAAGGGGATCCCGTACTGGGCGCTCGGTTAAGGAGCAACAGCGGCCGCCCCGGCTGCGCCGCCCGCGCCCGGCCCCGCGCCCCCGCCCCGGCGGGAAGGATACGGTCTCGGTCAGCGGGTCCAGGTTGCTGCGGGGGAGAGAGAGCGGCGCTCAGCGCGGGCCCCGCCCGGGCCCGGCCGCCCGTCGGGGAGCCCCGAGCACGTCGGGGGAAGGGGAAGCGCGCAGGGGCTCGGGGGAGGGACAGGGAGAGCGGGGCCGGGCGGCGCTCACATGTTGTTGAATCGGAAGAGATCGTCGCAGGTGAAGGCGCGGAGCGTCGTCATGGTGGCGGTCGTAGCGACGATGCTGCCGCTGCCCCGGAACCTCTGCCGAGCCCCAGCGCCACTTCCGCCACCGAGAGGCGGCCGCGGGAGTGTCCCCGCCCCGCAGAACCGCCCCGCTCCCGGCCCGGCCCCGCCACCGCCCGGCCCCGCCCCGCAGAACCGCCCCGCTCCCGGCACGGCCCCGCTCCCGGCCCAACTCGGGCATGAACCCCCAGAACTGTTCTTTCTGGTGTTGTGCTGGCTGATCCCAACGAGGAGACGTGCAGCCCGTGCACTCTGTGGCTGAAACATTTATCGCTTGCCAACTGGTTCCTCTTGTTAAAGAGACCTGAACAAAAAAGTACTTTTTTCTGCCATGATCCTCACTGGGGTAGACAACAAATATGGTATTACTGATGGGTATGAGTAATATAATTGGCAACATTTAAGGTCTGAAGGGAGGGGAATTGTAAATAATAGCTTAAATCAATTAAAAAATCCTCTTAGGTGAAAAAACCACATCGTGCCTACTACAAATTATTCTGTTGCACTGGTATGTTTACGAAGATAGATACATAAAAAGGAAATAAAACTATAAATAAAAATATATTTCTTGTTAATAATTAGATATTGCACTGTTTTCTATTACCCACTTTATAGTTATATGCATAATAAATTATGTATACACACACACATACGCACACACACAGAAATACGTAAGACCTCTTGGGCAAAGTTGGTTAGAAAGGAGTGAGAAAAGATAAACTCCTTCAAGCTGGAATACATAGTTATAGTCACACAATGAAGTGCTAAGAAAAAAAATCAAGGAAGAATGATATTCAACTTTTTATTGATTTCCTGTTACTCACTTTCTAAACAAAAACTGATCAACAATGTCAATACCACAGTAATTTGCTGTTACTGTGTTACAAAAATGCTCTGGTTACCCAATTCTGGAGGGGTAGCAGACCTGCACTGCCTATATTACGTTAGATTACACACAATGACTCATAGAGTTAGAACCCTCCTTGACTAGGGAACAACAGGATTTCTGGATGCATGTTCCACAGTGCAAGTAGAGCTTGCCTGTGCAAGACAAGTAGACCATCTGTTTCAAAGTGCTTTTTCTTAAGCGAGACCTTTTGTATCAGATGAAAAAACTGTAGTAACAGATATATCACCTACAAAACACTACATATTATATAACATTTTTTGTCTCTAAAATAACTAAAATGATATCATTTACTGTCAAAAAGAACTGTGCTCCTCATAGAAGTAAACACTTTTATTCCAAATATGTTTGGGGAAAAAACTCACAAAGGATATGGTCTTCCACTAGTGAGTTTAACTTAGACTAAGCATGAAAAATTTAAAACCATGTGAAAAGAAGTGTTTTCTAATACTATGGGGGAAAAAACAGAATCATCTTGCAGTTGTAAAAATTAGAGGAACAGCCTTTGTTACACATTACTGTTCCTCATCATTTTCTCCAGGTGCAGGACAACTGGCTTCATACTTTTTCTTCAGGCCTTTTAAATATATACGCAAACTGTCAGGGTCCAGTCGAGAGTTTCTGGCAGTCTGAACCAATCTCATTGCTAAATGGTATACAGCTCTCTGTTTCATCATCTCAGGAGTGCTCTTCTGCCTGTGCTGTTCTTAAAAATATACATGCATTAAAATATGAAATAAATCATGTTGTATTATTCAAATACTAATATTAAATATTTTCCAGCCTATTTTAGATCTCCCAATTCTTGGTTTGCATATGAACGTTGCATCCAATACAGCTTTACCCTGAGGGCTGTCATCTGCTGTCACCCAGCAGTGACCTTCAGTATGACCTTTTATAACTGGTTCCAGAAATACAAATTTTAGTGAAATCTATTTTCATTAAACTGTAGGCAGTGCTTATCCTGCATCCTTTCAGAAACTGAAAATATATTTGAGTTTCATAAAAACTGTGAATTACAGCATTGTAATTTTCTACTACATACCAAAATTTGTTTTGCGATATGACTCGTGATTTCCTTTGCATCCAAAATTACAGATGATGGTAGGGAGGAAACTTCTGCAGCTTTTAATCCTAAACATATAAAACATGAATCAGGATTTTTGATGTAATTTTTATTCCTACCTTCCACATTATGTCTTCCAGGATTAACTTAGCCTATTTTTTTAAAGGGTGAAGATATAAATTTGATTAAAATAATTTTTGGTACATTTTCTCTTAGTATCCTTTTTTTCTGTTGTTGTTAGTAACAATATGGTTTTGAGAGCTACAAAATAAAATATCTATTTTGTTGTAAGTCTACATGAAGTATTTTAGAGGAAAAATAATGGCACGGTGGTGTTAACAGCTTTCTCAGTTTAGTTTTTTAATTTGGCAGGCCAGAAGATACTGAGGTTGTGCTAAATGCACCTTCCCCATTAAATCCAGACATCCAGTGGATATGGATGGCATGTTCCAACTTTTACTTTGTCGTCAATAGCCAAACTTACAGATACTCAGGGTAAGAGATGTAAAGTATTTTTTTGTGTCCTAACATGGTTTTTTAATTTTTTCCTTTGCCTGTGCCCCTGGATGTTCTGAGGAAGGTCTGTGGCTCGTTGGGTGCTTTAATACTGTAGGGTTAAAAACGAAAAAGGGTCATGAAGAGCCCTTGCACTCTTTCTTAGAATGCAACTTTGTTCAAGTAAGGTAAAGCCAAGACACCAACACAGAGCTTCTAAAGGTCTCCTGTGAGAATACTCTCCAAACACACAATTCTTCTGAGTTAGTGATGGTGTAGCATCTAAAATTGATCTTGTGCTGCCAAAGGTAAACAAACTTATTCTGAAATTACAATTAAGAAATGGTTTAAGTCCAGCTAATTGAAGCATGACTGCAATAATGACTAGTCTTCTGTTACCACTAGCTTGCAAAAGTCATGTGTAGCTAATTTCCTATTGATTAAATGTTACCTAAATCAAGGATTCCACATCAGAATCTAGTATTTGGAAACATACAGATTTCTGTAAATCTTTAAAACATGTAGCTATTCCTTACTGTCACTCATTCCTTTACTGACCCATAATCCAATAATGCCTCAACTCATTCCAACAGACATGAATCAAGTAGCTACTGACATTAGTAAAATGTTTTTTTCACTATGAAGTTATTTGTAAAGTCTTCATACTTCCCAAAACTACTCTCTTACTACATAGTTACTTAGAACACACAAGTATTTGGAACACATTATAGATCTGCACATCTCTGTATCTCTCTTTGATACAGAGAGATACAAACTCAGCAGAAACTGTCATCAGGAAAATACTCTTCCATGCCACATAAATGAAACAGTGTTCCACAGCAGAATCCATTACCATAGTTCTTTTCCTCTGTGTATCCTTTAGAAAGTGTGTAAGTGTAAGCAATTTTCTCCTTATTCCCAGCACTGCTTCTCACATGTTGCACTTCAAAATGGTAATTTTCCACATTGGGATATAAAGCATCCATATGACACAGTTCCAGGAAATGCGTAGCAAACAGTGTAAATGCCTAAATAAGGAAACAAGAAAGAAAATTTATTTTGGAAATGATCCTGAAATAAATTACAATAAATAAGAAAAATTAAACTATCTCACAGATGTCCAGGTCTTCCTCCAAAACACTGAAAAGCTGTATTCAAATTATTAAAGCAAATTAAAATCTTTAAGTGGTGAGTTCTACCATTGGCAAGTATATCTTTTCTGACTGGGGATTCTCTCACTCCTTTCTCAATAGGAGAAAAAACATCAGAAGCAAAAAGAAATCCATTATGCTTACAAAATCTGACTAGTGTTAATTTGAATGGTTGCTTAATACTCTCAAGGAGTGCTTTATCAACAATACAAGTGAGAGAAAATATCTGAGCTTTTCAAACCAAAAAAACCACAAAAGCACTCTGAATAAACTCTGGGGAGAAACAAACACCTGCACACTTACTTCAAAAAGCTAACAACAACCTGAGCTGGATCACTAAACTAGTAACAGAGGTGAAATTTTCAATGCATCTAAAACCATATTCCCCTTTTCTAAAGCCTTTAACCTCTGTGACCAATTCAGAAATTGAGTACTTTGAAAGGTAACCATCAGGTAAAGAGGTTCACCTTTAACACTGAAGTAAAAAGCTGTACTAAACAAAACCAAAGGGACTGGGTTATTCTCTTTCTTGACAGAAATACAAGCTTGCCAGCAAGATGGAAAGATATGGTGACACAGTGTACTGGTTTTGGGTGGACTAGTGTTAGTTTTCTTCATAGAAACTTGTGCTGTGCTGTGTTTTGGAACAAGACAGTGCTGGTAACACAGCCACGTTTTAGCTCCTGCTGAGCAGCACTTGCACAGCACTGAGGGCTGTTCTGCTCCTCACCTGCCCTGCCAGAGAGCCGGAGCTGGGAGGAGACACAGCCAGGATGGCCCAGCTGACCCCAGGGCCATCTCACAGCATCCAACACTGCAATATAAACTGCAAAGGAGGAGGAGAAGGGACGGACATTCAGGGATATGGTAACAGTCATGTGTAATGAAGCCCTGCTTTGCTGGAAATGGCTGAGCACCTGCCTGCCAATAGGAAGTACTGCATGAGTTTCTTATTTCACTTGTGCATGTAGCTTTCCTTTACCTATTGAAATGTCTTTATCTCAGCCCACAAGTTTTTGCACTTTTACCCTTCTGATCTCCCCCCATTCCACTCTAGGGGATTGAGCGAGCGGCTGGGTTGTGTTTCACTGCCTACTGGGGTTAAATCACACTAACCAGTGAACAAAAGTGCAGCTTATGTCAGCATTTTCCCTCTATCATCACAATTCTTATTATTCACCTGTTATGAAAAATCATATTTAGGCAAGAAATCTCTACAAAACTGATGTTAAATTACAAAAAAATACTGTATTTACTTTCAGGATGACAAAATAATTCTAAGGTTTAAATTTCTTTCAAAACAGAATTACCTTTAAATTCAACAGATATTCACAGGTAGCATAACAAATGCCAATACCTTCTTCAGCACTGGTACCTCTGCCAAGTTCATCAATTATGATGAGTGACTTATCATTAGCATTTTGTATGATGTACGTTATCTAGAAAAATATTCAATGTGTTATCATTCCCATAAAGGCATTTTTAAAAAATAGGAAAATTTTGTGTTATTCAAATGAAACAATGCAGAAATTTTTAAAAATCTTGTCAGATACACAACTTTTACCTTTTCAAAGCTTTCAAACAGCTGTCAATTCTAATCAAGCAGATACTACAGCACTCTTTCTCTCTTCTATTGAACGTACCACTTTCCTTCAAAATTGTATCATTTTGGGAGAGGGAATCGAGAGGACTTAGGCCCCTACAAATAATCATTTAAGCAAAACCAAAAATGTTGAAACTGCTATCCAGCAGAGCACTGACTCTTACTTTCATGGGAATATCTTTTTATTTAAGATATGCTTAGTTTTCTGTGGTTTATTATCAAAGAGATGAAGGCTGGATTTCTGACTACTTTTCAAAGTACACTATTTCAGTAGAAATGTACTAGTATGATTTCTATTAGCTTAACAGTAAAAATGAGCCTTGGCCCCTGGATTAGCTATGTTCAATACCTCTTTCATTTCCTTCATGAATGTTGATGCATTTGTTTCTATATCATCATCCATACCTATTCTGGTAAAAATCTGCTCTGCAATTCGAAAAGAACAATACTCTGCTGGGACATAAGAACCTACAAAGCAAGTAAAATGTAAGTTTATCAGTGTGACATTTGGCTGATTATGTCAGTGGGAAAAAAAAATTAGTTTCACACTTGGTTTTTATGCACAGTAAAGAATACATCTTACCTGATAAAGTTTCATAAGATTATGTTCTATCACGATTTTATAAGAAAAATATTATTATATAGATACAGTAATGAAAGAAGCTTATTAAAAAAACCTTTAAGAAATCATATGCCTAAAGCTTGTGTCAGTCTAAAGGGATGAAAAAGTGAGAATAAATACTAGGATTAATTTGCATTTCTGTAACCCCTGATTTACTAATCACAAGAAATCTTAGTTTCTCAAACCTAAGGTTATATTGCCTTTATCACACTTTGGGGTCTCTTAGTTTTACCAAACAGAAAAGAACAAGAAATCTGCCAGAAGACTTTACAGCCTCCTTTACTCATATTAAACTCCTGTTTTTGAGGAGAATTCCTCAAGAACTTGAAATTGTTGGGGACTGAACACACAAACACATGATGGATAACTCTTTTTCTCCACTGCTAAGTAGTTTCATTCTAGTAGAGTTAGGATCAGCCTATTAAGGTCTTAGTTCTGTGCTACCAGAATGAGCTTTAGGAAAAAAGCCATGAGGAATTCCTGAATGTAGGGATGAGTCTCAGTTAGACTTTACAAATAGTCAGTTTACTTTTATAGTTTTAGTAACAGAACCGTGCAGTATTTATTACTACTTTTATTTGAAGTAGTTATTTATCTATTAATTATACTTGTCTGGAAATACTTTTCTCTACATAACTGAGATATGCTCAAGGTCATCTGTTCCTTCTGGATGACTAATGCAGGTGTGTCTGACCAGAATACTTCAAGGACACTCAGTATCAATCTAGTGTAAGGTGATGGATTGAGTTACAGTGCTCTAAAGAATTAAGACCATACAACTGTGCTTCTCTAAAGACAGACTGGGGAGCCTTCCAAATACACAGATGGGGCCCCGTAAGTTTCCAGTGGCAGATGCAAAACCTGCAGTTTCCTCTGTCAGTAACACAAGAGCTGGAAGGAGCAAACGGACTAAAAATTACCTGTTACTATTTTATTTAGACAGAATGTTATTCTAGAAGCCAAATCATTCAACTTTATAAAAAATTTTAGCCATAAAAAAACAAAAAAAAGCTGCAGAAGATTACTAAGATTGTACACTCTTACTCACCAATCTGTGCCATAATTTGACAGAGTGCAATCTGTTTTAGGTATGTTGATTTTCCACTCATATTTGGTCCTGTAATAATGACAAAATTGTTGCCCTCTGTCAGATACGTGTTGTTAGCCACAGGTTTTTCCATAGCTATCTTTTCAAGAATGGGATGCCACCCCTGCTTGATTGCCAAAGTATCCGTAAATTCTGGACGAACTAAATGAGAAAAAAGATATAAAACGCTGTGGAGTTAGTATGGAAACCTTTACATTATTGAACTACTATGTTTTGAAATAAAGTTAATTCTTGCAGAGCCAAATTTAAACTCTGTGGTTTTAATGTCCCAGTTTTCACTTTCCTGTAGTGAGCAAGACCAACATGCAGCTCTTGGGAAGAATTACCAACCCCTTTCAGGTATACATTCTGATTGCCGTGCAAGTCTTCATGATTTATTACTACAAAAAGAAACCTATAACTAAAACTTGATTTCTAAAAAAAAAAAAAAAAATACAAAGAGCTAAAGCAGTTATTTTTATACTGCTGCGAGTATCTAAAGTACAGGGGTTGTGGACTTACTCCTACATATGTATCTTATATATGCAAGGGAAACAAGGTAGTATTTCCTCTAGTTTTATGTTACCATATTACAAAGATCCATTTGATGATGAGAGGTTGGACGTGAACCCACAACGTGCACTTGCAGCTCGGAAAGTTAGCTGTATTCTGGGTTGCATCAAAAGCATCATGGGCAGCAGGTGACGGTGAGGATTCTGCCCTCTGTCCTGTTCAAGTGAGACTCCACCTGCAGTGCTGCCACCAGCTCTGGGGTCCCCAGCACAGGAAGGACATCAACTTGTTGGGAGTGAGTTGAGCTAATACACCTCCTGAGATGGCTTCCAGACCTGATTTAGTATCTACACCATCTTGTACTGTAGGTAAGTATCTCAAGCCAGTAGTTGTAGAGGACAATGTGTTCATTTATATATTGCAGAACTAGACTATGGAAGCAGGATGAACAATATGCAGGTGAGCACTTAATCCTGGAATCCTCAGAAGACTCTACTTCCAAAAATGTCTAAAAGTGTTACAGACATCGAAGGAGAGAAACAAAGGTAGACATATATTTTGTTTTACGGTATATACTTAGTGTTGACCTGCTCATATTATCTTGCTACCTTTAAAAGAGAAAGAAGTGTAAACTCAGAATGTTCATAGACTTAATGTTTTTCAACAAAATATACTTAAACTGGCTATCTTGAGAAGACTGACTGTGAAGCTTATGGCAGCTAACTGGCAGAATTTAATCTCAATGAACAGAAACAGAAAGAACATCAGCAAAAAATGGGGACAGACCAGAGACACTCACCTAAAGACTACTGAGATTCACAAAAAGAAACAGAACCAGACCAACCAGCCTCCAACATAAGGCTCTTTATCTGGCCCATAACAGAATCATGGGAGGAACTTACCATAATCAGAAAGAGTGCAGGCGTGGGCAAACGAAAGCAGCATATCCAGCATAGACACAATGTCAGACAGCTTGTACAGGCAATGAATGTGTTCATAGATCTCATTCAGTAGTTTACACACTATTCTGAAATAAGACACTGATTTAGCTGTTGCACAGCACATACTGTCACTTTATCCAACTTAGAGAAATAAGGGAGTTATGATGTTCCTACTGCATACATTAGGACCGAAAGTCACTCATAAAATACAATCACATCTGCCAGATGGGAACATGTGTGTAAATTTCTTTGAAATAAATTAAGATCTTATATCATCATCTCAGATCCCATCCTGCTACCAGACACAAGACACATACCTCAAATATCAACAGCTTATATGAAAGCTTCACAAAGAGAATTAACTAAAAATACAGCTATGAAATCAGGCATGTTTTATTAACATGTGAAATGTGACTCTTAATTCCTGTAGACCTTCACATTAATAAAACCCCTACATGGCTGCTAGAAAGAATTTCCATTTAATTGACAGGCAACATTATACTTTAGTAAGTCTTCTGAATCAGCAGAGCAATATGACATGCAGCAGGACAAGATACACAAACAGACAGTTTCACTCTAAATACAAGGAACTGATTGGAAATAATGATTCTGCATTACTAATGCAAAACTGAGGCATTAATTGTGCCATTTTGTGTAGATAATTCACCCATAAAAATTAATACGATGACCAACCTTATTAATAAATGATTATATATTTGCAATCATGTTTAATACAATACACACTTTATGGTTTTTTTTTTTGTCTCAGCCCGTACACTTGAACAGTGCTGCTTTGGACTTATTTCTGTAAGTAGACATAACAGAAAGACAGCTTTAAAAACCCCTGTAATTAGTTGTTGATTGGAGAAAATAAACGTAGTTAGCAAATATTAAATAGTTTTAACAGGTCTTACAAGTAGGTCATGTGATATATTTCTCTAAGGGACTCCTGACATCTTTCGTTCATTTTTATTAAATCCGCTGAAGTGAAGCTATATGTGTTTTTCATTTTAGTGATCTACAGGGAATTGAAACCAACAGTAAGAACTTGCCTTACTATCAGAGAGAAAAACAGTTTTTAAAAAACCAAATTGGGAACAGTATGAGGGGTAAAAAAGGAGGAAGAACAACATCTGGTTTCATTTTTACCATATAAATTTTTTTCACCATAAATTTTTTTAAAAAGTTCATTCAGACAACAATTATCAGCAAGATTTATAACTTTGTATTTACACATGACATAACTGCATGTACATTTCTGACTCTAACTGGAACTGACTATTAACTATAACTGGAAATAGGGTAGTTATAGAAACATACCAATTAAACCTTCATTTACTTCTAGATATCTTCACTGAAATTATTTTGATTGTTGCAGAATAGTGTGTACTTTATTAATATATATTATATATTTTACATAAAGTATACAGACATATTATGGAAAAACATATCTTCTACAGATACCTTTGTAAATTCTGGGGGAAGCTGGCCATTGGGTAATGCTGAACAATCAGCATTCATCTGGATAAAAAATCCACGAGCAGAGCTGAAACTTGTTTTCATTGGTAGGTTGTACTTTTCTGCAAGTTGTGTTATCATACCTACAAAGAAAGATTTAACAAAAATTATATACTTTCATGTACATACACTTGTGTTGGTACAAAGACGGATGCTGTTAATGGAAGGTTTTAGAAGTGAAAAACAGTAACATCTGTATTTTTCACTGTCTGTGAATGTAGGATTAGAAGGAAACAGGAAGTACACAACAAATGACAGGTGCTGAAATTTCTGATGCTCCTTTAGGTTTCCACTTATAGACTAAACTAAGATGGTCCTTTAGCTAGAAATCAACCTTTTATATTAAAAAAAGGAAATCAATTTCAAAAGACAATTTTTTTTCTTCTATTTTGACTTAAACAGGAAGGTTACTATAACAAAATAACATGTCATGCTAAAATTCCTTTTATTTTTATTTTCCAACTCTTAACATAGCTAAAAGGTAGTCCACAGAGAAATCAAGGCTTCTTAAAATATAAAGAACCAAGAACTCAGATATTTGAAATGAAGAAGCTAAACCAAAGATTTACAGGTTTTATGCAGAATGCTTTAGGTGGAGTAATTCTGTTACATTATTCAAATTTTTTGTACTTTCACAGGATAAGGGGCAACAGTGCTTTGAATACAGGAATCACAATATAATTGTTCAACTTCATTAAAATACAATTGAGTTTTTATCTACAAAAGGAGCACCTCAGTAAGTATCTCAAAAGAACTTCAGTTGCTTATCAATGACAATCAATTTATACTAACACTAAATACTTTTTACATCTGCAAGGGTCATAGCACATTTGATTACACAGCTTCTATATGCCAGCTGCAAGGTACTTTGAACTCAAAAAACCCCCAAAATTTTATTTTCTAAATACCTGCTATGTCATCAACGACTTCTGTGTATGTTTTACGAGCTATGTCAAGAAATTCATTGATGTTAGGTTTAACAGCATAGCACTTCTGGGTCCTCATACTCAGACATCCTTTTGTGTATCTTGTATCATCATTAATTACAGTTGTAATCTTTTCAAGTATAATTCCAAATCTGCAATATTAGTTGTATCACAATAAGATAGGTAATACTTCATGATTTTTACTTGCAATATCATCCTCAAATTACAAATAGTATTGCAAATAATAGTATAACATAAGTGAAGCTAAGTATCTACTATTAAACAAAACACTACATTTCATTTCTATTTTCAGCTCAGTATGAGGTGTGACTAAAATTAAGTCTGACCAAAGATACTATTCACATTTCTGGGAGATATAATCTTCTGGAGATATAAATTATTTCTCAAATATACAGGCAAGAATTGATTTTTGCATTATTATGGCGACTCTAGGAAACCAATACTTGTCTTTTCAGAATTATTTCTAATGGAGGTCAGTTCAGGAAGGATACTGAGGTGCTGGAACAGGTCCAGAGAAGAGCATCCAGGCTAGTGAAGGAACTTGAACACAAGCCCTGTGAGGAGAGGTTGAGGGAGCTGGGGTTGTTTAGCCTGGAGAAGAGGAGGCTCAGGGGAGACCTCACCACTCTCTACAGCTCCCTGAAAGGAGGTTGTAGCCAGGTGGGGATTGTTCTCTTCTCCCAGCCAGCCATCAGTAAGACAAGAGAGCATGGTCTTAAGCTCTGTCAGGGGAGGTTGAGGTTGGATATTAGGAAGAAATTCTTTACAGAGAGGGTAATCAGGCATTGGAATGGCCTGCCCAGGGAGGTGGTGGATTCTCCATCGCTGGAGGTTTTTAAAATGAGACTGGATGTGGCACTGAGTGCCACAGTCTAGTAACTGCAGCAGTGTTGGATCAAGGGTTGGACTCTGATGATCTCAGAGGTCCTTTTCAACCTGGCTGATTCTATGATTCTATGATCAGCGGTTTCAGTATCATAGCTACTAGCTCCTTTGCTTTTTTCCCAGTATTTGCTAGTTGAAAATTGGGATTTCTGACCATTAAAATAAGATTTTGGGCAAAAGAATTGAGCTGTACCTGTAACTATAGATAAGCAAAGATGCAACACCTTTAACCTTACAGGCACTTCTGAGATGCATTTCTAACATACTAGCTCAAGTATGACAATAAATACCTTGCATCTTCAAGAGAATTGTAATAAGCCTTTAGCAGCTGTGTGTTACAGCTTCTTAAAGCAGCCTGTTGAAGATTAAAGCAAGAACATGAACAGTTACTTCTTTTTGTAGACTTTTTAAAGGACTGAAAATTCTTGGATTCACTGAGGCTTATCAGCAGTTGCTAAGTACTTTGCAGAATGTGAGGAGGACTTTCAGTTAAATGTTTGTTATAACATCAATTATTCAGGTAATGGTAGAAAGCCTGCTCTTCAGAGTATCAGCCTCAAATGTGTATTTTCAACCGGCTTAAGAATCAACAGACTGTTGGAAGTATTGTGTTCTGCAAAATATATATATTTTTTTACTTTATCGGTCCCTTCCAACGTAAGATATTCTATTCTATATTCTATGTAATGTAACAAACTGCACTTTATAAAAATAAAGACAAAATGGTCTGTACTTTACTTAAAAAAAAAAAAAAACAAACGAAGAAGAGGACAAAGCTTACTTTCAGAGGTTCCACAAGTTCTAAAGTATGCTTCAGGTAGATTAAATTGGTTATTTTTGATTCAGCAGTTTTAACCTGTTGAAAAATTTTCCAAGTATTTGAGGCATTCATATGTCTGACTGTTTAAAAAAGTACTTAAGAACTAGTAGAACTCATATCTTAACTCTTAACAGGTTTATACATTTGATGAAAATTCCTAAAAGGCTTCATAAGCTCACTTTGACAACTTAGTAAGTGCACAAAAAAATGTTTACCTAAATTTTACATTGCCTACTGTGATAGTTTGCCCATCAGTAGCTAAGATTTTCATATGTCTGCACTGACAATGATTGACTTACTCTGATTGACTCACTCTGCTAACCCACACTGTGAAAACTTCTTTCAATCTTCTGTAACTCTGTAAAGCTCTACATACCTTGTAGACTTTTTCAAAGCAAATACATTATGCATTATAATGAAGCACATAGCCTTTTCCATAAATGCTGTCAAACACAACATAATCCAGTTTAGTTGATTTCTCCTTTGTTAATATATGCACATGGTTAAACATCTGCCCATGTAATAACAAAAAAAAATCTAATACTTATTTCAAAATTTTTCTTATAATAATGACTTTTCTTAAAAATGTTTCATTCACACATTCTACCTGTCACACACCTGGAACTTCCTCAGGCACAAAATCTGCTGAACTTGTTCTTCAGATGGGTAATCAAGTAATCCAAAGTAGGTGGTCCTCATTTCTACCAAAAGTTGGATGCTGAACCAACTTCTAAGGATCTTTCATGATGGAGACAAGAGGGTCTTTAAGGAAATCTGTGTTGGGTTTATTTTGTCTGGATACCTTTAATTTGCTTATATATATATAAACTTTGTAAGAGGAAGTATTTGATTTCACCAGTGACGTGGTTTTTCAAGTAACACATCTCAGTGAAACTGTCAACTGACAGTCCTCCTTAGGATGAGAGAATGCTCGTGCTGAACAGACCACTCACACTTTAGTAACTGAAACTGTAGGCTTTTCAGATGTGCACCTCATCTGTTGACTGGTGGGAGGTTTACAATGAAAATTTTTATGGAGAGTAGGAATGAAACACACTGAAGGGGTTAACCTAGCATTTGATAAGAGCAACTGAGGTAGCACTTGAACGAACACATCTGTTGTGTGGATAGTGAGCTCTGCTATATTGGTACCAGTCAACAGTGAAAACACTGCAGTAAAAGGTCTGGTGAACATGGCCCTGTGCATACATAAAGGCATTCAGTCTGTCTGTTTTAGTCATACAAATGATCTCTCCTTCACGTTACAGATGTCTACAAGGCAAGTTGGGAGCAATAAACATTCTGGTTTTTGCAAATGTCATTAAAGAGATTTACCTGCATTTATTACAGTCCTGTTGGAGTCTGTACCTGATTTCTTTAACTAGCATTAGACAAGTCCTCTATATAAGCAGGAAAGTCAGCATGTGAGAAGACACTGAGAGGTGAGAGAGTTGTATCTATGTATGATTCTGGCATACAGGCATAAATATAAGGAAGCATAAGCCTCAAAAGCATTGGTAGAAATATCCTACTCAAGTACAGTAGACAAACATAACTTATAATGCAACTGGTTACAATATGCTTAGTAGAAAAAATGTTGAGGTTCAGTTATCTCAAGCTCAGTGTGGTTAACTGTCATGTCTAGTCTCAACCAAGGTCCAGCAGTGTGCTACATATACTTACTCTGTTTCGGTATTTGTATTATATGTGTTTTACCTGACAGAGTGATATATAAGGCAAGGTCTGATGAAAAAAATAATCTTGTTCTGAAAAGTAACAGTCAGTAGGACTGTAAATTACCATCCACTTTTTCCATTGATGCTGATGTGAAGAAAATTCACCTGTCTCATTTGAGTACTGTCAAACAGGATGTACACTTATGAAGAATAAAGGTGGGGAGTGATGAAAAAGTAAACATTTTTGGAAGTATACTTGCATAAATTAAGATGAATGTAATATTGATGCAAACCTGAATTTTTCTAACATTCTGCTAAGAGAATCATCTACTGCTGTAAAGTAAGAAACCACCTCAATCTATGATAACATTATTTCATGTCTTTTTAAGACACAGCCTTTTTCTAATGTATTATATATATTTATAAATATCACATTTATATATTGCATGTTATAACCAGATAATTGATTGTCTAAGGTGTAATTCGAAACATACTGTATCCTGCTTTGGAATTTGTACCAAAACTGAAAGTAGCTGTTCTGTATCCAGGAATTTTGAGACAACTGTAAAACAAAAGTAAACACATCAGAAATTGAACTGAGATAGTAATAAAATCTATTTTGTTTTAATGCATGTAATTATTTAATGGTACTAATGCTAATCTTTTTCTTACATGCTATCTTCATAAATTATTTACAGGGTAAAATCTAGGTTAAAATTAGCTGCTATCTAAATTATTTTGTCGTAACTACATTTACTATACCTAAGCATGTAGTGATCATAATATAAGTAGACATTTGTCAATTCAGAAATATTATTTTTCTTAGATTGAATCATATTTCACAGATTAAGATTACATGATACAGCTTCAGGTGGACTAACTCATCCTCTGGCATTGTATTTTACATTTTTCTGGATCCCTACATTTTATGAAGCAACAGGAAAAAAAAACATGTATACAAGTGTATTCAGCAGTGTCTTTGTTTGTTTAATGCCTACATTATGTCTTACTTGTATACATCAAACATAGGGCATACCTAGCCATAAAGGTTAAGACAAACTCCAATTCTTCGAAAAAGCTCATTGACCTCTACACACTTTATCAGAGAAATTCACTTTTCTTCACAAAATACTTGAGAAAAGTATCACATCTGTGATATTATAGATTACTTCAAAAATTAAGTGTCCACTATGTCACCTGACAAAGCATTAAAAAAATACTTTTCAAACATACTGAGTCACATTACATACTTCCCTATATTAGAAAAAATGTTTAACAAGACATATAATATTAGGTATCAAAAATAAACTACTACCTGCTTGAAGACCAAAAAAGAGCTCCTCATCCTGGAGTAATTCCTGAACACAGTCCAGTCTCATGTTAATTGTTTCAGCATCAACTAGAGGTTCCAGGATATTGGACCTAAGTCTCCGACTTCCACCAGGAGTTTTAGTGTAATTTAGGATGCCAAAAAGTGTGTGACCATTCCTTTGAAAATAAAATAGATTTGAAGAATACATCCACCAAAAAAAAAAAGATGGTAAATGTCAAGTGACATTTTCAGGTAAAAAAAATTGAGGTACAAATTTGAGGCGTGTTTTTGGGATGCTTAGCATCTTCCTGTTTACCACATATATCACATGAACTACAGCAGTTTAGCAAGTCAGGCAACTTAATGTAATTTAATATACT
Source organism: Myiozetetes cayanensis (assembly GCF_022539395.1). NCBI lineage: Eukaryota > Metazoa > Chordata > Aves > Passeriformes > Tyrannidae > Myiozetetes > Myiozetetes cayanensis. Next base: position 14,156,457 of record NW_026086826.1, on the reverse strand, counting down.
GTTAGCCCTCAATTATATAATTTTCCAAAGTGTAGAAATACATTTGTACTTAGTATTTTCCACATGTTTTGTAGTAGTATTCCATTGCTGCTGCAGTGGTGCAGTTCACACTTTTCCTCCCAACTAAACTAATTAAAAATTAATGAACCGACCCTACAAAAGGAGACAAATTACAATCAGAGATCAAATACTTATCAGAATATTTTCACTGAAATACATTTCTGAAAATAACTTAAAATACTTAGAAGTCCAAAAGATAAATAATCTTTGATTTTATTTTTTGAAGAACTGATTTACAGTCAATACAGGAGCTAAATAACATGTATATGATTTAGAAATATTATTTCCATGTTTATGGCTTTTATATGTTACATATCCCAGGGTTTCATAATTAAGGGTGATTGTATCTGTCTAGAATAAGCCACCCATAATATCTACAGCTAGTACACAGCCAAACAGTTTTAGAAAGCTGAAACTTTCGATGCTGTTGGCTGGAAGAAGGTCAATGAAAACACTGGGGCAATATTAACATACTAATTTAAACCAAAACTTGAACAGGAAGAAATCTGATACAAATTTACAAAACAAACACCATGTAGATAGATAGATAGACAGATAAAGCAGAAACTCCTGAAATACCATGACATACAAGAACAAAGCAATAGCCAAGAGAATAAAAAGAGGAAATTCAAAACCAGTTTTATTAAGGGCATATTTACCATAAGATGCAATTCATGAAAACACTTAAAGGGAACTCTACATTTGAGATAGTATCCACAGTGCCTACCTTTAAGCAACCGAGGACTTATTTCCTGTATAGTTAATGAAGAGAGACAAGCTCCAGATTTAAGGCTGGCACAAAAACTTCATTTAGGTGTTTTTAGTGTGTGCCTGTACTATTAACTTTTACCTGTGAATATCTGATACAAAGATATCTCACCAGGCTTCACGGTAAGATCTATGAATGGAAATAGCTGTGTGTGGCTGATTCACACTTGCCACTGGATCAGCAAAAATTATTTGTAGGATTTCCTATGCTAATGTATTTCTTTGTCCAAATATTTTTTTGAAAGCTCTGAATGGTATGTAAATTCTTCCATACAGAAATAAATACAATGGTCAGCTCTTTGACACAAATGTAAAGGAAACTTAGTGAAATACAACTTCATAAAAGCATAACTTGCAAAAATATTCTTACCGAGAATCTCTGTTATTGATTATTAGTTCAAGATTTTGTGCTGAAGATGAATCTATCATAGCTGTTTTCTCACTCCCCTGGAAACGCACCTTGAGTGATTTAGGAGCATAAATGGAATTTTGAATAAATTCAACATATTTTAGCAAAGCTGAAGCAGCTGCAAGACAGTAATACCTAGGAAAGAAACAATCTTTAATGAATGTTGAATAGCGCTATTGAAATATCACAAAAGCCGAGCACAACAGAAATAACATTCACACTTCTGCCTGGCAACTATTGGGATTACTAGCACTGAAAAAGCAGTATATTTAGAACATGTACTAACACATGTCTAGTGAACACACATTCTTGCAAATCAAATATTCACAAATGTTTGAGCCTCTGTACACTTGACACCCTACGCTATATAGCTGGTATTGTGAACATAACATATTTCAGTAATTATATGTAACTTGAAGACCGTGGTCACCAAGTATCACCACCTAAAATTGTTGATACAAGGAAAACACTAGCTGAGGCCAGAAAGAAAGGCAATCATAGCTCTTCAAATTTAACTTTAAGGGAAGAATGAAAAGGACAAAGTGGAAAGCTGTGAAAATTCAAAAAAACACCCAACTCTGTAATAGGTTTTCTATTAAAATTTCTAGATATATCAGAAATGTCAGATGGCAAAACAGAAGCACAGCTCTGCTATGATTTTCTAACTTTTGCAACAAGACACAGGCTCATGTAGTGAGAACGTAAAAAGTTGTTAAAGACTTATCTGGACACAGTAAGCTTTTCCTTATTTAAACATACTTTGACTGAACCTCCATGAAAACGGTGCTAAATTCAGATGCACACAATTGTTCTATGTATTCCAAACCCTTTGTTTCATTGAAGTATTTTCTTTGGACAGTTGTAAAAGTCACATTCTGTGAAGATGGGGATGAAAGCAAATAGTTTCAAAAGTTACATAAGACAGACTTCTCTATTTTTCTAGTGATATGTGCTTCTAAGAGATCTATCAGCTGGTTTTATCTTCACACAAATATTCACTAGAGCACACTCATGGAGGCAGGTCAGTGTAACTCAAATCAGATGCACCAGTGATTTATGAGCAAAAACGAGGAGAGAGTTTAGGAAGTAGAAGAGGACTCATGAAGAGGCCACCAGCTCTGTAAGCATGAAGCAATTTAGGTAGTAATTACTACCTAAAAGTTTTTTAAAGGTTCTGAGGCTTTAAAACTCATAAATTACATATACTAGGGTTATCTCACTGGCTTTTACCCTGCCAGTGCTCTTTCTCCAATTTTGTGATACGTCAGCCCCATTGATTTATCAGGTTGAGAGAACAAGGGAGAAGCAAAAGAAAGTGCTGAATTTTTTTTAATTTCTGAATCTTTCCTATGTTCAGTATTACTCAAATTACCCAATGCCATAAATTCAAAACTTTCAGCTTTAATCAGTAATATCTTTACGTCTTTAACTGTCAGGATTAGAAGTAGCAGTGTGGGAGCTGCATTTTGATTATTCTTTGCCGTGGTAAACTTAGACCCAAAAATCAAAGAAAACACAACCTGTCTGCATTTAACATTTTAAAAATTGTGCAAAACTCTCAAATCAACAATCACCTAAAAATGATCAACAAAACCCCTAAAACATGGAATGAAATTTAAGATCTTACCTTGAAATGCTCTGTAATCAAACTGAACAGTTTTGTTGTGTTCCCTGCATCACAAGCAGTGTTTGACATTATTATTTCTAGTGGTGTTAAAATCTTGAGTTTAGTAATAACCTGAACAAAAAATTAAATAAAAACCCATAATTTAAAATATTTTAGACAATAAAAAACCAGCAATGATGAATTACAGAACCCTATTATTTTAAAATCAGTTCCAGTCTTGTAAATAAAGATCAAATTTTTTGCTAATTTCGACACTAATGACTCAAATTCATATGTATCTGTATATACATAAAAATGAAAAAAAAAAAAAGCCAAACAAACAAAAATTAGAGCTTATCCCCCCATTATTTAAATAGAGAATCATGTTTGCCAATGAAGCACGTAATCTACTTTAAATTCCTACAGGTGTTTGTCTAACATAAAGCTGGTTTAAATATGCACATTTTTAGCCATATTAAGACTGATACCAGTGTTACAAGAGGAGGTTAGAACATAATCTAAAACAAGTCTCAATCAAAAGAGTAATAGTATTCAGACCTGTTGCATTGCTTCGTCTTCCAGAGCACCATTAACCTTTCAGCTGCAAACCCAGAAAGCTGCCATCCATTGAAATAAGTCATCCTCCCATCATAGCCATGGAATATATTTTTGGATATTTATCTTTTGCTTCATTGGCAAACATGATTCTCTGTTTAAATAATGGGGGGATAAGCTCTAATTTTTGTTTGGCTTTTTTTTTTTTCATTTTTACTCTCCCAAGTAAGTTTTTGTTTCTTTGAATATTGCAAAGATACTACAAACCACATTACTTTCTAGCATGTGCAACTACAACAAACACAGTATATAAGATGTTTCATTAATGCTCCTGCATAAACCACAGAGACTACTCTCCAAAATAATGTACAATATGCAGTGCTGGTAAGCAGAACACTTGGCTGTAAATTGAGTGAATTTTACTTCAAACTGAGAAGGAATATTTATGCAACCAAAGCCAGCCCTGCAATTACCACACACACACATTTATGCAGTTCTGTTTTCAGAGTTCTTTTGCCTGATGACAAATATTTTCAAGTTCACTACCATACATTGCCCAGTGCTCTTCAAAGCAAGGCATCTCACTCCCATATAAAGTGTATTTTGCAAAAACATTCTTTAATCTCTAAAACTGAGGCGCAGTGAAGAAAACAGCAGCCCTTTCAACACTGCACATTTTCTAGAAATTGTTTCCTTCATTTTTGAGAAATCTCTTCCACAAGCCAGAAATTTAATTTCCCTTTAGTCACAAGCTTTTTTCAAGAAAGTAAGTCACAATAATTAGACTATAAAATACCTTGGCATAAGTTGTATTGTCTGCAAATTGTGATAATATCATCTCAGGATTTTTTAAGTCAATACTGGCCATTCCGACTTCACCTCTGGCAAGGCCTCTTCCTTCTACTACAGCTACAATAACTGATGCAGCACTATGAGCAGAGACTGCAGATGAGGATGTAACTGTAAAACAGTTGCATATATTCAGTTACAGTCAATACAGATCAATGTAAGATTGATGAAGGAGCATCACAAACAGTGGAGTGAGGATCAACAAATACAGACACAGGTAGGCTTTAGGAACACTCAAGACTGAACTCATAATGATTAGTCAGACTGTGAAAGAACTCACTTTAAATCCCATGACTTTTGCACAGCACACAGATACACATAACATGGCACAAGGCATCGTTATCCTGGAACACAACTTAGTTCATAAAAAGCACTGCAAAATGTACCCCCAATGAGCTCCTGTGTAAGTGTTCTGAAGAACTAGTGCTCTACACCTCTGAAGCTGCCAACATAAAATGCATAAAACTTGCATCAAGAAACTTGAGAATTATATTGTATGTGATGTCCAATGCACTACAAGCCTAAAAAGATGCCCCAATTAAAGATTTGCCTGAATTTGGGCTCTTCAGTTCAGTGACTGCACAAACTGACATATCCACACACATAATTAAATTTTGGACAATTTGAAAAAAGTCTGAATTATAACTACATTGATAATTTATACCTGAATGCAAAGCAAGTGACAAGAGGATGCAATACCAAAACATCTCAGTATCTAAAGTAGTATTTTCCTGCTGCTGTATTGTTGATTGCCAGCATCCTCTATAGTACAAAACACATCGTGTGTTGTGTTTTGAATGTATTTCAGTAACTTATCACGTAAAAAAAATTAAACTGTATTTAACAAAATAACATAAGAAATGTAAGTAGGATTATTTCCTGTAAGAGCTGTTAGTCTTACCAGAATATCCCATAAGAGGGGTATGGCTTCTGCAAACAGATCTACTGGAGGACAGGGGTGTTTTTCCTACACACGTGCTATTCAGGCCTCGCACAGAAGAAGAACTTGTGAGATTCAATGTGTTAGCATTTTCTACACAAGAACTTTTGTCCCCAAAATATGATTCTGAGGGAGGGAGAAAGAAGTGAGTTATGAGAAAAGACACAACAAGTTTTTATTCAGAAAATAACATACAAATATGCAGCTTACAAAACTTCATTTTTCTCAGTAGAAATATCCCAGCAAAATGTCATTCTGTAAAAGCTCTCCAGAGTACAAAATGAAATTAAAAAATCAGACTGTTTTGCAAACAAGCTTGCACTAATATGATCATTTTCTGCAATGGTATTACTTGCAACGCCAATAAAAAAATAATAGTTTACGTTTTTTGGGTGAAATAATACAACAGAAGTCACTTTACAATAGATAACTTCGTATTCTAATGAATTCTAGATTTACAGAAGAATACCGTAGGTCAGCTTTATGACGCATTTGCCCATCAGCTTTAAAACCACTGTCCAAAATCACACATGTTTATGAAAACCTTTTTTTTCAAAAGCTGAGCATTACTTTTAAAAAACAGGACAATAAAAGAAAGCAAAGAATCACTTAAGCATGATCTCCCTTTGAATCTATGGGGATCAACCCTCAAAAATCATACAATAATCTGGGATATATTTCTTAACAGCAGTTTCATTTACACATGTATTTAAGATCTATCCACGTTTTTAAGTCCTGCAAAATATCTCTGTCTCAGAACATGAGGTTCTATAAATTATTTAAGTCATTTACTTGCTTTCAATTCTCAAGATGACTGAAAACATCACATCCTTAGTTGAGTTTAGATAATTGCTTTTTAACATAAAAAAAGTGAATATAAAGAGCTGTTCCACTTAAAACCTACAAAATCCTAGGTATTAAAAGACAGGGAAACCCAAATATCTCTGTTCTTTATATTACATTAAAAACTGATAAGCAAGGCAAAATACTTCAGTATTCTCAGATGACCCTTTAACTGCATGAGTCTTTATCATGGTCAGTTAGTACAAAAATATTTGCAGTACTGGGGTTTGTTTGGGTTTTTTGAGGGGCAAAGTGGGGTTTTTTGTTTGTTTGTTTTTTAATCTTAAACTGTGACAGTTGATAAAAATATTGGTTCAGACTGGTTGGGGTTTTTTTTAAGTGGACAAATCAGCATTGCAATGCATACAGATGATTTGATAAAATAGCATTCACTTAAGATTTTGACATAAGTTCTCCCAGAGGTTTGGTAGAAGAGACTTCACTCTGATGTTAGAAGGTACTGAATCTCCCATAACATGGGGAAAACTGTAATTTTAACACCAGATGTACCAAGGTACACACACATATATTCCTTAAAACCAGCACTGAAGTTATGCCCTATTCAAATTAGCATTCTAATTTGGGGGTTTTGGTTTGTTTTTTTTTTTTTTCAGGCTTCCCCAGTAATCATGTACATTACCCCAAAGCATTTCTCCTACTTTCCAATTTATGCATAATGGAGGTATACATACTTCAGAATGCATTTCAGCAAATGTCAAAATAATTTCCAAATATTTTCATAGTTTGTCTCCACTAAAAAAAAATTCAACCTTTTTTCCTGCCTGCCAAGATACAGACTTTGATTGTGGCACCAAGTCCTACGACCTAGTGATGCACAGATCTTCCGTATGCAGTTGTTGAGCTGTCCCGTCCTCGGGGAGCAGGAGACTGGTGTTAGGAGCAGCTTTATGTGAAGTATGGCAAATAACTGCGATGCATTGTAAGACCGCAAGGTTCTTACCACACATCAAGGATGACAAGCACTTAAAAATACTTCAAAGGCCAGGAAACCCCCCCCCAAAACAACACAAAACCAAAACCCACCAACAAAAATGCCAAAACAACCAACAAACCAAACGCAAAACCAAAACCCACCAACCGAACGTGGTTCAAGTCTCTCCTGTAAAGCAAATACTGTGCAGCAATTCAAACCAGTTTACTGGTCCCATCAGCGAACTCAGATACTACTATACAAAGAAAGTAACACAGATTTATTTAAAGAAGTGCTAAGGAGCGAATTCCATTGTTCTGGCAGGCTAAATGAAAAAAAAAAAGGTCTCTAAGGTGGTGAGTTGCTGCTGGCCCCTCTCAGTAAGCACCGCCTGGAGGAACCCGACCCGAGCACAGAGGGCAGGAGGACAAAGAAGGAGATCTAGACCCGTGCAGAGACCGCACCGCACCTCCTCTGTCGGAAACTGCCGGCTTCGCCCCGCTGCCCCCGGCGGCGCGCCCGGGAGCGGGGCCTTCCCCGCTGGAGCTGCCGGGCCGGGCCCCGCCGCCTGAGGAGCCGCCCGTGCTGCCCGAGCTGCGCGGCGTCTGCAGCAGCCCCAGGGTGTAGCGGGGCGTCCGCTCCGCCCGCCCGCCCGCGAACGGGGTGGACGAGTCGCGGCTCGGGAAGGACTCCGAGGTGGCCGAGGTGGCCTCACGCCTGCCCGAGCTCGCCATGGAGCGACCCCTCAGCACCGGCCCCGCCCCGCGCTCCGAAGGGCGGCACCGCGGCCCGCCGGCTCCTGAGGGGCGAGCGGCCGGCTTAAAGAAAGTTGTCAAGGTGCAGCTGTAAATGACACAGCAGTAAACGGAGCTGCTGGCTGTGCAACGGGTTCCATTATAAATAGGCAGGGACCTAGAGGAAGGTGCCTGCTATACTCTTTACAGCAGGAGTACTGCATTTAAACGTAATCTGTCCTGCATTAATTTTTCATCATTCAAACTGTTTCAGTGGGAGCTTCACAGATGTTTTCTTCCTGCTCATGAGTTTTGGTACAAAAAGATCCCCATAATTACCTGTGCAATTGTCTTAAACACGTGCTGCCAGGCATGTTTCAGAACACTTAACACTGCTTTGTACATTAGCATATAATATACACCACTCAAACTGTTTCAATTAACATTTTGACTAGGCACTGTTTTGTCTCTAGCATTTAATACACTTGCATTATAATACACTCCGAACCGAAGCCAGCCACAACTCCTTGTGGACAAATGTAGTTTGATGACTATTCAGCTTCACAACAGCAACTCGTCAGCTGCAGCTCCTCAGTTGGCATCTGAAAGATACTGTCCTTCTCCTACCCGTTCAGAATAGGCATGCAGTCCCTCAGCACTGAGCATTGCCATCAGACAACTTTAAAAATTTCAACATCAGAAAGTCTCACGGCAGAGCAAAGTATGGAAGATAGTAGGTGACAATTCCAGTTACTGCCACTGTCCTGAAGTTCTACGCTGAACTTTCCATATGCATTCCGACTCCTGCAGCTGGAGTTAGACCTCCTCTTCTCTGACAGAAATCCAAATATATGGCAAGAAAAGCAGAAACAAAAGGAAGGTCCATCTTTCACCTTTCTTTCCTTTTACATAGTCACAAATCATAAAGCTGAATTCACCTAACCAAGCTGTCTCAACAAAACCTAAAGGAAGCACATTTGGAAAAATGGACTTGACCATGTAGAAGGTAACAGAATGGCTGTTGATTTCCCCACATGTAAACAGAGACTCTCTTTTAATTAACATATCTTCAGACACACAATTTTATGTACCTGAATTAGTCACTATTCTTTCACAAATTCTCATTCAGAATCTTTCAAAATTTATTGCTGGGAATGTTGGCTACACTACAGTACTTAGGATTAAGATCTTTCCATATAAAGATTTCAATGTAAAAAAATTTTTGAAAGTACATTTTCCAAAAGTTTTTAATAAAGGACCTGTAACTGAAGACTGAGAACAGTAGATTAATTACCGCCAACTTTCTAACTAGATAAACTCAGAAAAAAAAATCTTAGCTGTATTTTTAACAAAAGAGAGGTAGATCTTAACTGCACCAAAATGACATAAATCTTAACATAGACACACTAGGCAATTAATGTTTTTCACAGTACATTTAATGAAAAATGTGATTTTGTTTGTGTAAGAAAAGTTGTGATGATTCTCTTTTTAGAAATACAATACCTAAAGAACTGATGTAAAGAAGGGAAGAACCTTCTTAAGAAAAGAAGTGGCACTTGCAAAGGTAACCTGCAATGAAAAAAACACTTATTTTAAAATTTTATGTTAACCTTTACAGTTAAGATAAAACCTGATTGGGGTCTCATTCCCTTACACTCAACACTAAGCCTACTGTAACAGTTTTCCAAATCTTGAAAAATAAATTCATTCCAGGCTTTGACCAAAGAATTATTCAAGCAACTAGGCAACCAAAAATCTTTTACCTTAGCTAAGAAACCTGCAGAAAGGCTTTAAAAATTCACCAGAAATACTTGAGCATTTGAATTCACTTCCTGTCTTTGAAATTCACTTGAAGTAAAAGTCTATCAAAAAGTGACTTTGTCGAGTTTAGCTTACTCTCTACTAACACTGACAGGCTGGATGAAACTAATCAGCTGGCTTTTAAAACTGTGTTGAAAACAACTTTAGGCCTTTGTTAAGCATAATTACAGAGATTACCAAGCACTTCCTCCCCTTCACAATTACCTTTTACTGTATATTGCAACTGGACTACCATTTAGTCTCAGCCAAGGTGTGTGGAATGTAAATTAAGAGGCAAATTTAGGACTTCTGTGAAGACAAAGAGGACTTCATCCTTCAGTAAACAAGTATTTTCCATGGCTAGTTTTATTTTTTTTTTTACATCATAATCAAGTGTTGGCAATTATTGTTGTAAAAGTTACAAAAGTAGGATTTCAACCCAGCAACAAATTTAGAATCAACTCTATATTCAAGTACAAGTCACTGTCCTGTACAGACCTTCTCCAGAATGCTTAATGTTAGCAACTTTCACTCTATATACTCAAGGTATGCTGTATTTCAAATATTAGTGGAATTTTGTCTAAGGACTCATCAATAAATAAAAACATTTACATACTTAGAAGAACCATAATTATGGTTTTACTGGTATCAATTACTATCAGAAGCAGCAGCTTGTTTCTCAGTATAGAAAACTGATGGCAAACATGAACAGGACAAATTAAATACACAAGTGTGTGGCATCAAGTGCATGGCTTAGGTAAGATTTTGTTGGTTGGTTGGGGTTTTTTATATCTTCTTTTAAAGTGCTCTGTGTGATCCACCATCAAAAGAGGCCTATATAAAGACCGGTGTAGCATGGTTGATAGCACAGTAACACAAATATTAAGCATTCACACAATCAAGCTTTGATTTGAATATTAAAAAAAAAAAAAAAAAGCCAAGGTCCATACATTTAAATACAGATTGGAAATGTTTCTACATCTCTTATAATATAACCGAAGAACATGTTACACTTAGATTATGAGAACCTGCCTGTTCTGATACAATTTACAAAGTGACAAAGCCCACAGCAAAGCTATTGCTTTACTTCTATAATGTAAACACATCTCAAGGGAAGAATATGCTGACAGTTTCACAGATGAGATTATAAATTAGTAAAACCAAAGCAACTGGTCATATCAACCTTTTGTCTCTACAAGGCTTAGCTCACAAGCTCAGGCTGTACATTTATTCTTCGAAGGACATCTTCTGGCATACAAAAGACAGGATTGACAGCCTTAATTTGTTCTTCTCCTAATAAAGATAGTCCAGCAATTCCAAATAAGGTGTGAAATGGATCCACCTGGGAGAAAAAAGAAAGTTTGGGTCCATTTCCAAGGTCAATCACTTTTTCACTTGTACAAAATGAAGCTTTTGTTTGCAAGAGAACTGCAGATCTCCATGCCTGAGGAAGACAACGCAACCGAACAAGCATTTGTGCTAACATGTGTTGACAGGTGAGACAATTTCACCAGCGTGCATTTACAATACTATGATTTACTCAGAGATGTTGTTAATTATCTGCTGCTAAGACAATTTTCAACTCTGAGTTAGACAAAAAGCATTCATATGTATGTCCACTGGCATGCAATATCACAGGGTGGCAGAAGCAAGGATAATTAATATGTTAAAAGTAAATCTGATCATCTACAAGTACCACTTCCCTAAATTCCTCATTTGTTCTTCAGGTACATCATAAAGCTCTTTATCTCCAAATACAGAGCTGTGCTATAAAATCTTGAGAGGGAAGCAGCAACCTACTTTGCTAGAAAACCTCTATAAATAAAACAGAACCCCTTCAAACCTCCACTCCCAAAATCACAAGACACCCTCCCAGAACCTCCAACCTGACAAACAACCTAAACACAAAAGTCCCCAAAAGAGGGTCTGTTAGGAGTGAGTGTCTGCAGTAACAAATCAAAAACCTGTAAGTATCAACATTTCCATGGGAGTTCCCTCTTCAGCAACAGGGACAGGTAAAAATAATAAGAAATTACTGCTAATATAGCATGCAAAAGCCTCTCCCAAAGGTGCTCGTATTAGATACAGGGAAAAGGTTCTGCAAAGTTGCTCTTCCAGGAAGACACAAATATTTCGACAGCTCAAGTTTAATCTCCAAGCCAGAAAAACATTCAGACTTGAAGTGCTGGGCTTTTCTTGGAGAATTCTAAAAAGGGAAAAGGTCCTTCTGTGAGCTCCTTAGAAATAAAAATCCTTCCTAATTTAAGACCACAAAACAACTCTCCAATGATAGGCTAAAGAGATTTCTCTCCCAACTGGGAATATAGTATCAGCTTGCAAAGAAAAAGAAGGCAGCTTGTTTTTCCAATACATTTGTGGAGAATGGAACAGACATGGGCAGCTGCACTAAAAGCAGCTAAGACTTCCCCAGACTGTTAATAAATAAGCAGCCAAGTGCTCTATAGGAATTGCAATGAGGTGTCATAATACTTTTTACTTTATCTGTCCAGCACCCTTGAAAGATAGGAACCTTATATGCCAGTTTACCTGGACAATCTCAATTACTTCCACTTGAAACCAGAAAGAACAGACCAGCTAAATCATAACTGCTCTCTTAAACAAGCAGAAAATCCATACCACCAGCCTCTTCATATCGCTATAACAAAAGCTTCTTCCTCCCTCACCTAGACAAATGCCAGTGAAAGAATTTATTCAGTGGCTGGGCTGGCACAAAACAAAAGTTAGCATATAAGGATTCTTAATAAAAACTTATGACTCATTTAGATCAGGTAAAACCACCATACTTTAGCTTGCATATCATTTCACAAAACAAAATGATAAACCCCAAGAACCCACACGCATCCCAAAAAACCCACCACCAAACACTGGCTTTCACATAGATCTTCCAAGTGGTCTTGTGAGAAACGATTTGTGTTGTATGTGTTATGAGAACCAAACCAGAAATTGTAGGAAACGGCAACTGACTTCAGAGGGGGATAGAAGTGAAATATAGAGTATGTGCTCCCCAAGTAAGCCTTCAAAGGAAATTATAACCTATTCTTCCTTCAAAGGAAATTGCAGCATCTGCAAAACCCACCTGGATCATGAGTTGAGTTACAAGCAAACAAGAAACCTTCTTTTTCCCATTGAAATTTTCAATTATGTATATTTCATTTAGAAAAAGTATTATTTACCATATCTCCTGGTCTGTCAGCAAATCCACCAGTCTCCTCATCCTGGCAAGCCAAAATAAAGCAGCGCAGTTTCTCTCCGTCAATCCAATGTATCCTACCAATCATCTTCAAAGATGCTAGCACCCACCACGAATAACACACATCAGGTAACTGGCAAGCAGAGAAGTAGATTAATATTTTGTTTTAAACATAACCTTGCAAATTTTACTGGTAATTTTGCAAATTACCAGGCATGCTGTCATAAGGCTGTTGCAGAGAAATAACAAGAGTATCTCTGGAGTAAAAGGGAATTTTTGGATGCAGTTTCTTTTCAGAGGACTTCCCTTTTCAGGAAGGGAAAGTCTCTTTTTCAGACATCTTCCCTTCTTCAAGAAACAAGTCCTCAAGAATGTGATTTTAAGCAGACTACACCTGTGAGGGAGGCTAAAAAAAACACAGCACTTTTTCCAGGAGCAAATACAAAGAACTTAATATCAACTAGTTGCATTTTAGGGAGGGGGGAGAATTTGACCCAGTTTAACAGAATAACGGTTCAAGTGGTCAGTAAGACATCACTATGTGTTCTTCCCTACCCTGAGGACTCAGACTAGCACAGCTAAGGACTGCATAACAAGTGTTATTGACAAAATGAAGAGTCAAAATAAAGGTCTGACTTATATGAAGTATTTAGTAAACTTTTCAAAGAAGTCATGGCATTTTCAGCTTTAGAAAAAGCCATCTCTATTGAAGTTTGAACAAAGAAACCACCCAATACCTTTTCTGGTCGCCCGTTGAGACCTCCAGAAGGCAACTGACGTTCACAAAGCCACCAACCCAGCAAGTCAACATTTACTTGATGCAACTGATCTGTTATAGCCAGAAATCCTGTGCAACAATAGATCTAAAATTACAGACATAAATTTTTTGTGTATGTAAAACCTAAGTACAGTTTAGCAGACTAAATGAAGAAAGATCTCAAAGCAGCAATACTGTTACGTAAATAATGCAAAATAAGCACACAAACATTTAAACTTTTAGTTTTCCATTAGAAAAGTATCTTATTGTTACAGTTGCTTACAATTGCTTTTGTAAAAAAGTACCAATAACACAATGCAATTACACAGCAGTAAGATTTTACTAATATAAGACACTAATACAAGGCTTGGAAAGTGATCCTAGAAGATCTGACAGAGTCATCCAGTTTTATTTTAAAAACACAGATTCTCAGGCCACAGTACTCAAAGTGATTTCTTCAGGCTGGATGGACACGGCCTTTATCAAAATTTTGCATCCAGCCTATGGTTTGTTCCTGTACTTGCCTCTTACCCTAACGCTTCTGGAGAGCAAACTAAAGAGCAAAGGAACAGACCAAATAGCAGAAACAGGCTAACCCTGATCATTAACTACCTCAGCAGTTCCACATACATTCAGTCATGTCAGGTTTACTTTCAAAGTGCCATGTAATATATCTGCATTGATTAATCCAGTTTTAATAATTAATTAAAAATTCCTATTTTTTTCCTAGGAAATAACATTTACAGTGCAACAGCATACTGTGGTCACGTTTCACGTGGTCACTAAGAAAGCAGCGAAGCACAAATGTCAAGAATCATAGAATTATTAAGGTTGGAAAGTCCAATCTTAGACCTAATACCACCATGACACTAAACCCTTACCATGAAGTGCCATGTCTACTCATTTTTTGAACACTACCAGGGATGGGGAAATCTACCACTTCCCTGGGGAGCCTGTTCCAAAGCTTAACTTTGTTAAGAAATTTTTCCTAATATCCAAACTGAATCTCCCATAGCACAACTTGAGGACATTTCCCCTTCTCCTGTCACATGTTGTCTGGGAGAAGAGGCCAACTCCCACCTCACTACAACCTCCCTTCAGGAGGTTCTCAACAAAATACCTCCGTATTTTCATATGATGAGGTGAATCCTGGCTATGGCATTTCTCATCATAATTTTGCAAAATAAACAGGTAACTGCAACACCATTTAAATATTTTATTAAAAATTGATTTTTTTCCCCCCTCACATTCAGGTTAAGTGCAATAAACTCTTCCATGAAAAGAAATAAAAATAGGAAAGGTAGTCTTATGCAAATTTTCTGCTGGAAGAAGTTACTGAGGTTGTCTTCCTTGGGACATTCCTTAATTTGTTCCAATTATACTACTGCATTCTCAAGTAGATTTTACTGAGCGTTTTTCAGAATCCAGTGTCACTTGTAAAGTGCATAACACTAGCAACTCTAATTGGTAAGTTTTTCCATTACTGAGTTAGGTTATCTTATCTTAAAATTGACTTTCCTCCAAAAATTAGGCAAGGCTTGAGTATCTCATTGTCATTTGGGTACATGAGCTGATAAATCTCAAACATATTATACAATTGACCTTTACATCTCATTCTGATTTGTGACAGACACAGTGATAAATCTTGTCCACTGTCTCTACTGAAACCTATTTAAAATTCTCTAAAAATCCTCATGCTGACTATTTCAACATCTCTATGTAAAGACTGAATTACAGTCCTAAAAGTCCTTCCCTTACCATCTTTTTTTTCTACTCAGACTATAACCTCTGGAGTCTTGACTCATCTTCTCAGATTTGTTCATTTATTTTAACCAAGGTACTTGAATAAGGCATTTTGAGAAACAAGCAAGGTACATCAATTGCCATCACTGATAGATGTTGTAAAGAAACATTTATAGGCTGTGTGTGATGCTTGCTAATTTAAAACATTTCCATATAAAGAAAAACTCACCTGTCCTGCATGTGATTCGGAACCTGGTCTACAACCAAATCCTCCATCAAAGTTCATACAGGACAAAACGAATTCTACTGCTTTCCCCACGTCAATAGCATCCAGCTTTCCCTGCAAGTCAGAAAATAACTAATGCACTTGATATTCTACTGAGCTCATTACCTACACAAACTTCAGCAGTACTAAAGAGAAGATTCTGTACTTGTGCAAGTGATGGTTTAGGACTTACCAGAAGTGCAAGAGTTGCCGCAGCACAGAAGGAGAACCTTGTATCTATTTCTCCTATAATGTGGGGGGTAGGAAATGAAATAAGATTGTTTTTTAAACAAAAATACATTTAAATCACCACTGAAAGTATGGAACTAAACGTTAAAATACTAGGTTTTATACTGAACAACAAAATCAGCTAAAAATTTCCCTTATACCATTTCAGTTTCCAGCTCATTAATTATTTCCTCAGTAATTTAGAAAACCTACATGGCAATTCAAGTGACCTGTATGTTTACTGCACATAAAGTCAACAACTCATTTAGAACTAGACAGATATAAATCCAAATCAATTCAACTAGTGGTAATTTACAAATAACTCTAGGATTTTACAGTTTACCTGTAGTGTTCTACAAGATAATTGCAGAGCAGTGGAAATAATTCAGTAGTAATCAGACAATTCTTGCTGTGCCTTAAATCTAGACAGAAGTAGAAGCCAATTTTGGTTTTAGAGGAAAACTGATTAAAGCTGCAAGTTTTCTTTTGCATATTTATACCCGGCAGCCAAACCAAAGCCACTGCACCCATAAACAGAATGATTGCTCAGCAAGTCTGTACCAATATAGCCTGAGCAATTAACACTTCAGAGTCACAATTTAAAATTGAACTGATCACACTCCTTCAGCTGCACTATAACTGCCTTTCAGAAGTATTGTCAATCCACTGTGCATTCAGTACACTCCTGATGTTTCAACAAAAAGGATGCAGCAAACTATGAACCAATTTAACACACAGTATATCATCTACTTTTACAGTAACATACATATACTGCTAAGATCTCCCTTGTCTGAACTTTACCAGAACAAGAACATGAGGGACATGCAATAGATTTTATGAAAATTAAGTCTTCCATGGGGATTAGTATTTTTAGAGTGACTAAGTACTTATGCTAGAGCTTGAAAATGCCATGTTTGTTCATGAAGAATTTATATGCAGAAACAAAATCAGTATTAACAGAAGTTCATGAGTACAAACCCAGTTTTTCTCACTCCCATATACTGAAAGATCCTTTCACAGCTGGCATGGATAAAGATCATTGCTGTCTGCCATTAAACAGCAAGTATAAAACATTCCTTATGGAAGAGTGTATCCAGTAACTCAAAGTACTGTTAAGTTAAAAATGCCCAAAAGGAATGGGACAATTTATTCCTAATACAAGAATGGAACTGAAGTTTAGAATATTTATGAAAGGAATGAAACACAACTCTACCCTTCACAAACTCTTCTTTTTCATAACTTGGAGAATAAAAGTGTTCACATACAATACGTATGCAAAAAGATCATCCAAGGAAACTTAAATTTACAGACTTACACATCAACCTAGTCACTATATTTTAAAGATTTAAAATTTACCCCATTCATCTCCAGCAAATGATCCATCTTCTTTTTGCAAGCTCTGTATATATTCAACAATTTTATTTACATCAACAACATGGAGACTATCATATAAGATAAGAATCTAAGGAAAAAAAAAGACACAGTAACAATCAAAGAGAGGCAAAACTTTATTTCCTAACAAAAAACTTCCCCTGGATTTATAAAAGACTTTATTTGACTGTGAGTGCTATCTCGTAAGGTTAATTAAAATAAACTTTCTTTCACTTTAGTAGTTAATCACTGTACTTAGCTTATCTATCTCTGTCTAAAAACTAAGTAATTCTCAAATGAAAATACAGGCAATGCACCCTAAAAAGTAAATCTGAACAAATTCCTATTAACTGTGATCACAAGAAAACATGACATTGCTTTATACATCTTGGATATGTAGGTAGGTCTAACAGTGTTTGTTACACTGCTACAAAATTGGTAAGAGTATGCAGTAATCATTAAATGATTGTTAAAAGTAAAACAATACTGAATATGACAACTTTTAGGAAGTGATACAGTTAAATCCTAAAGCTGTGTTCATTCGATTTTTTTTTAATAAGGTACTAGAGTAATTTTTACCATTGATTTTACAACAACAACTGCTTCATAAATCTGCAATCATAAAAATCATTAATCACAAACACTTTTTTCTAAAATTACCTTCCTACACTTACCTGGACAGCACTGAGGGTATACAGAAGATGAGGATCATGACCTATGCTGGCACTTATTCCCCCACACTCATGCTGACACGATTTGATGAATGCCAGAATTTCCTCTTTGTTCATTCGGTGCAGCTGCCCCATGAGATCCATCGCTGTCAGCCCCCAGTAGATACCACTCATCCTCAAATACTCCGACATACAGTATTCCTAAGTAGTGCATTATTTTAGTTCTTGTTCAGACCACCATCAATACAGAGCAATGAAAATTGACTGGTCAACATTTACAAGTAGTTTCTAGTAAGCCAACCACCTTCCATCCCTTTACCAACAGACTCTGTGTCAGCCACTCACACACATTCTGTGCGTCCTGCACATGTGTATATACACACAGGCACATGCACACGTATAGATCTACACATCCTACACTCCCTTCCTCCCCTGTATTTTTCTAGTCCAAAGTATCAAGCCCTGTGTCAAATTGAGAACATATGAGTAGCTGGGCACCAATTCACTTCAGATCATTGCTTATTATCTTGGCATTCAAACTACCCCTTAAGTTGCCACCCCAACTAGTCTCAAAACACAACAAGTCTAACATTTAATGAAACTTATTTCAAGTGCCCAACTCTCACAATCTAAAGTTGTATTAGAAAGTGAAACTTTATATTGAATTCTCTTACATTGATTACTTCACCCACACCACATATTTTCTACATGCAGTACTTTTTAAGCACAAGAAAAAAACAATCCTAAGTAACAGCGTTTAAGAATTCTTTTGAAAACAGTAAAGGCAACTGCAACTTTTCTTCACATAAGCAGTTACTGACATTTTTCACCTGCTAGAAGTAGAATCCTATTGTTGTGGGCTACAATCAATCATGTATGACTATAAAACTGATTTTAAAGTGTTTATGAAGTCTAATAAGCATGAAGCAGTGCTGTGGTGGGATGCATTAAGTTGTTCCATCAAAAGCGCAATGTGCAAATGCAGCTCTACTTGTGCATTCTAGTGGATGAAGAAGCAACTAATAGTTTGTTTCTCAGGTCTCAGAGTAATTCTAGAGCTGAATGGATAATCTTCAAATTTATACTCAGATAATACATGCCAAAACTCATCACAGACCTGGAGAAACTAACAAAAATATCTTTATTTTATAGTTTGGATTGCAGGGCAAAAAACTATTAGCTTGACAGCATGCATCTCACCCTTAAATGGAAGCCAATAAATAAAAGTTATTATTACTTTTAATAAACCCACAGCTGTACTGAAACAAACTGATACCTACATAATCATCCTTCTTTGTTCCATACGAAGCTATATAATCTGCATGTTTCTCTGCAAGTAACGTGCTCGGGGCATCGGGTTTTATTGTAACATCCTTTTGCGGTGTCCCCTGTAAAAAGCACCAACAACACGGCAGTTGCAATGTCAGGTCAAGACGTTTTAGCACCTTGGTATAATTTAGTCAACAGCGGTGACTGCGACTCTGGAAACAAACATCCCTCCGGTAATTCTGAGCCCAGGGAAGGTCACTTTCCAGCCTGGCTAAACCCTTTCCCGGGACAGGCTGCGAACGAAACCCTGCCACGAAGCGGAGAAAAAACACGAGCTCTCCAGGAACACCCTGAAGCACCGGACGCAGAAGCCCTTCCCGGGCCCGGCGTGCAGCGCTCGGCCCGGCGCTGCCGCCCTTGGCCCTCCGCCCCGCCAGGCCGGGCCCTGCCGCCGCTCACGGAGCCGGAGGAGCGAGTGCCACCCGCGCCCTCCCGAGCGGCTCCGGTGCCAGCCGCGTCCCTCCAGGGCGGCTGCGGTGCCAGCCGCGTTCCCCCCGGAGCCCCGCGGTCCGGCGGGCGAGGCCGGTGCCGCCCGCGCTGCCCCCGTACCCACCATGTTGGCCGCCCGCGCCGGAAGGGGCGGGGCGGGGCGGGGCGGGCGGAGGCTCCGCCCGGCGCAGCGAAGGGAGCGCCACAGGCCGGGTATTCTTTAGGTGGTACCGTCACTGAGGCACAGTATCTGAACCCTCAGCACAGGGCGTCTTTTTTAGCATCTCTCATTAGTTTTTCTACAGGATATTCGGTATTAAATCCATTTCCTCCAAAAATCTGTACTGCACCTGCAGCTGCTTGGTTTGCAACGTCACCAGCAGGCCCGCTGCTGCTCAGCTGGAAAGGCTGCTCGGCTGCTTGCTGGGCACAGGAGAAACTGAAGTACAGCTATTAACGTGCTTCAGAACTTGTGTCGTGGGCAAGCTGTCCAGTGTAAATGATATGACAAGCAAAACGAATACAAAGCAACCACAGTTCTCTTAAAAAATATTTTATTAGAATGCAGCAGTGACTGTCAGAAATTACATTCTGATCATCTTATTTCATTGCGAGAAAACCACATTGTGAGGTTCTCATTTCTTGCCCATTTGTATAGGAACAACAAATCATCGTGGAATTCAGCATGTTTACAAAATACCAGCTTTGTTAGTCAGCAATGAAGTCAAAGACTGGACAGGGAGAACAGAATCAGTGCTTAATAATGTATAGAATAAAAATACATTGAAGGCAATTTTTTTCTCCCTTTTTAATTCTGTTGAGAAACACACATCCTTTTTCATGAGAACACAGAACAGCAGCGCCAGGCACACTGTGTACATTTCTTTAAGCCTTAAATTTGCCAACATGTTCACGAGCTATGATCATCCTTTGAATTTGAGCAGTTCCCTCATATATCTGAAAAGAAGAATTGCAATAATGTTAAGTGATGATTTTTTAAAAGGTTTTAACAGATCTATACTTGTAAATCTCCACAGCACTAATCCAGGGTGGACTAGGATGTGCAGGAAGACAGAAAAAGCAGGAAGAATTCCAGTGTGACAGAGCAATTACAGTGAGCTAAGTGAAATATAACTCAGTAGGGCTCTCATGAAAATAAACTGACAGATGATGACATTCCTCTTATTTGAGGAAGAAAATATGTAATTTAGATTTTAAAAAGTAGGATTTGAAACCACGCATGGAAGGGGTGACTTGTGCTTAAGTGTTGTATTCTCTTTGACCAGCCTTTCAAGGTCATACCCTAGGTCCTCTTTGATCCATTTATTGCCATTGCCTGTTGTTAACTAGTACTCTCTCCCATACAGTTTAGTTTGTGTTTTTGTTCATTCTAACATTTTCTTCTAGAGACCTCCTGCATCATCCCTCTGTTCTTTTTGTTTGCTGGCAGCAAAGTCAAAGATAGACAAAAGAGCACCTATGATGCTGCAATGCAAAAGGAGGCCATACTGCAATGTAATGCAAGGCCTGAGGCAATGGAGTTTATAGGTTTTATAGGTTTTAATGTTTCAGCTCCCAGTTCTGCCAGAACTTGGTTTGGCAAATTGCTTAAAATCAGGTAAATTCACGTTATCATTTACTGATAGGAATAATCTTCCCAAGAACCTTACAGACCATTTTGAAAATAGGACACTATAACTGGTGTTCACATCAGTTCTGGTTCAGAAGAGCTGTTCATTCCCAAAGTGAATTCTCTGACTGCTGCTGCTTACCCCATGCTCAGCCAGTTCATAGTGCAGACTGTGTTTTGTGAATACCACGTGCCTTCTGGAGCCAACTGAAATGAAAGCTCTGTTTTCTCCTACACCAAATACTTACCAATCCCTAGGAAAGCCTCAACGATCCAAGCCTACAACTGGACCCTTACAATTACATGCCTATCGGGGACATACATTACAAGGGACCAAACAGGCTTGCTGTGGAATCAGCCTGCCCAAACTGCTTGGAGTGTGGCTGTGAGGGCCTCAGCAGCTCTTCCTGCAATCTACTGAACCGCTCCTATTGTGCTAAATTACTTGCTGCTGAAGATAGCCATGGAACTCAAGTGTAAAGACGTCAAAACACATAATCTTCATAATCTCAGACTTTTCCAGAACTAAGAGTTTCTACCAAAGTCGCCTAGTTCTGTAGCCAGACGAATCTAGAGCAGAGTAAGGATATGTAAAAATGTTACCAGTAAACACAATGAGAGAATTGTGTAATACTGAAAAAGATCAAACATACAAAGAAAAGTTGGAAAATCAAGTGCATGAAACATAAGGCAAAAAGTATATACCATCTGGAACTGGGCAGTAATACAGTAAAGCAAAGTGAAGTGCACGGTATAATCAAGAGACATGAACAATAATTGCAAGATAAAAGCCTTTCCTGAATTCTTTTGGGGATGAAGTAGAACAGAAATTTTAATTCATATATTAATACTAAAATTTTAATACTAAATCTGATTAATCTGATCAATTAAAAAAATCATCTTGGCCACGCTTTTGGATCACTGTAATGAAAAACCTAAGTAACTGGGATCCTATAAAATTGATATCAGCTTTCAAATACAGTTTCAACTCTCACCATCATTCTCTAAAAAAGCATGCAACCTGACAGGAAAAAAAGCCCAATCATAAAATTCAATTAATCATTCACTGCCTCACTCACAGGAGTGCAGTTAGTTATAAGAACCTTTAGATCCCACCATAGCAGCTGTCTTTCCTTAAACTGAGAAAAATAAACTCTTGGCTAGTGGTAATAACAGTTTTCATTTTGAAATCAGCTGTAAGACTACATACAATCTTAAGAATGACAGCTATTATAGCTAACTAACATTGAGAGTCCAAGAATTGCAGAATTCCACCGTTAGAGGGGTAAAAAATCAATCAAACAAACAAACAAACAAATAGTATTTCTCTTATGTGGGTTGAGGTTTGGTCCAGTGGAATGACTTTTCTATGCAAGTAATTTCCTGATTTGAATGACTCACTCTTTAAATTTGGGGATTATTCTTTTCATCCTGAGAGCTTTTTTTTTTTTAATATGTGTACATCATTATTTAAAGTAAGTAGCCATTAGTTTATATTATATAAAATCTATGTATTATCACATTCCCTCTTTTACTTACCTGGTAGATTTTAGCATCTCTCATTAGTTTTTCTACAGGATATTCAGTATTAAATCCATTTCCTCCAAAAATCTGTACTGCATCTGCAGCTACTTGGTTTGCAATGTCACCAGCAAATGCCTTTGCAATGGAAGCATAGTAGGTATTCCTGCGACCAGCATCAACTTCCCACGCAGCTCTCTGGTAGGCCATCCTAGCAAGTTCAATTTTCATGGCCATTTCAGCAAGCAAGAAAGACACTGCTTGGTGCTAGGACAGAATAAACCACGTTAATATCGCCCACTTAAAATTCTAGGACATCCAAGAAAGACATCATCTCCTAATACAGTGATTTTTTTCAACAAACTCAGTAAGCTGTATGAGAGGAGTTCTACAGAACATGCATCAGGCTCTCAGAATTGCGTGTTGAATTAGATTTTTTAAGATTTTGATTCTGAAATCCATTTAGTCATAGGGATTAAATGCTGAATTATGAAGTTGTTCTTTCCTATTTATGAGATTGGTATTTACCTTGCTGCTCATTCATATTTCTTTAAAACTCATAACCAGCATGATTGGCAATATATTCTGTTAGTGTTAATACTATGTGTCTTGTTTCATGTATCTCATTTTTTCTTTCCTGAAAATCCCTCTTTATTAGCACTGGAGAACTTAAATAATCTTAGCTAGTACTTAAGTTTTGAGGTTTTGGGCAGAGTGGTTTTTTTCTGTTTCTACCACCATTATTGATAAATTATAAAAAATTCTGGAAGTTACCACATAGCTAAGTTTAGTTACAGGGTGCTGACCTACATATTTGGAAACTCCAAAATGGCAGAGATATATAAAAATTAAGGAAATATAAAAATCAAGGAATAACCTTTAAAAATCAGTAGCAGTACATCTGGTGTGAAAACATAAACTTTTATTTTATTCTCTCTCTCTGCTCCCACACTTACTTCAACAATTGGTTTCCCAAAGGTTTTTCTCTCCAAAGCATATCTGGTAGCTTCATCAAGGGCTCTCTTTGCTAATCCAACAGCACCAGCTGCTACCTGAATTGAATACAGCACCAGATAAAAAAATCAGAAATTCCTGCTGTATTTTCTGCTGTATTTTATAACCGAGTTATTTCTGATACTTACAGGTGGTCTGGTCTTATCAAAAGCTCCCATTGCGATTTTAAAGCCAGCACCCTCAGCTATCAACACATTTTCTTTTGGGACTCTCACATCTTCGAAGACAATCCCTCTCGTATCTGAGCAGCGTTGACCCATGTTCATTTCCTGAAGTGGAAATTTACAGAGATGTTACTAAATTGGATTATTCAAAGGTACAACATGTTTTCATTCTTTAGTTTACTCAAAGCATAGAGTATGTTTTTTCTTCCCCAAAACACTTAATCTAAAAATTACCATATACACAACAAATACTAGTTTTGTACTTGCAGACCAGCATGCCCCTCATTTGTCTAAGTTGGGCAGTTTACTTTCTCCTTATATCAAATCAGTTCAGTCTCTGTAAGCAGTCTTCTTCTCTTTCTCTAGTTCAACTATATCCTTTGAGATTAAAGTGGAAAAAGAAACCAATGTAATATGCAGGCAGTGCAGGTATACTACAAATAAATTAATAAATAAATGAGCTTTTCAAGTTTTTAGATTCCTTTCCTAATGTTCATCAAGTTTTACCTACTATTAAATAGTATTTACTTTTAAAGAGAGAACTAGTCCTAGTATCTCTAAGGCCTCTTCTTTGACCAGCAGTAGCTAAAATTAAAGCTCACTGCCTGTGTATTTATGGTTGATATTGTCCAACTTGCTTTTTATCCTTTCAATGCATTACACTTCTCATTTATTGGTACTTGCCAATATAAAGTTCTCGAAGAGTCTTTTGCAGCTGTTCAAAGTCATCTTACTTTAGACCATTCTGAACAACTCTTTATCTGAACTAATAACTTTAAAATTGTGTTTTAGGAATAGTTTCTGCATGTTGAAAATGAAAAGATGGTTGTAAACGAGCATATGAAAATGTTCAGTTGTGTAACATTCTTTTCTCTTTAGTGGTGCATTTGTTTCATTACTGATTTAGAACTGAACAATAATTCCTTGCTTGTCAAATAAGCAGCACAGTCTTCACCTTTCTTCCAATTTGGATCCCAGGGCTATCTGCTTCCACAATGAATCCAGTGAAGGCTTTGCTTGCAGGAGCTTTTGGATCTGGATCGGTGCGTGCTAGCAAAAAATACCTAGTGTAAACCAAAGAAGATGGATGCAGTTTATCCTCACAATTAACAACCAGATACATTTAGGTAATATTTTGAACGCTTTTATGCACATTTATACCACATAATAAATTCTGAGTGTAAGTTAACAACCTACTTTCCTTGCCCATTCTAAAAATAAACTGAGAGGGAGCAAGGCAGTAGAAGTTTCAAAGATTCAGGATTTAATAACATTGAATAAAATTACTTCAGATCAACATGCAAAGATTCTCTACCCTTTCCATGTATTCCAAGTCTTTATGATATTACCAGTTTCACAAATAGTATAAAAGAAACCTATTCACAGCATGTACATAAAAATTAATGCTTAGGAAATAAATTCTTGGATGTAAAATGTTATAATGTGATTTAAAATATCTTGATTTTATTCTTCTAAGTGTAAATTGTAAATAAGTATTTCTCTTTGAAATTAAACAGCTGTAAATCATATTAAATGGTATTCAGTTATGTCAAAAGATATGGTAGATTGTCTTTGATGGATCTGCCTTCAATGAGGAAGTAAATGACTAGAAAATTCAGCTTCTGGATAAATGTATAAAGTTTTTTCCACTTGAATTAAGGAAAATTTCAGTGTGATATGAGACATGATGTAAGAGGTTTATATTGTAAAAGCATGCTCCACAAACACAACAATATCTGGAATCTTTGACAGATGAAAAATGTCTTGTTTTCATAAAATAAAAAGTAACACCACGATCTAACAGTGTTTCTAGCTTCACTAGGAGTAGGAGGTGTTTCTAGTAGAATCATATTTAATTTTGATAGCAGCAAGATTCAAGAGGCCGTTCTTGAATGTGGAGTTGTCATGTCATCACTCATTTTCCTTTTTAGTATTTGCACAGCACTCAAGACTGCATTTTTATTTGCTATCCTGATAAACTGCTCAGAGATTAAAACACAGTCTGCTGAAATATAATGAACATTCAGATTTATATCAAGTCTTTTAAGAATTTAACTGGGGGCGGAGGGTAAAGCCACTATATAAGAACAAAAAACTATGACACCAGTTAATAGTTAACATACCAGTTTGCTTTCCCCCCATTTGTGATCCACATCTTTTGACCATTAATAACATACTCATCTCCTTTCTTCTCGGCCTTTGTTTTTATACCAGCCACATCAGAGCCTGCTCCAGGCTCTGTTACACAGTAAGCCTGAAAGAAATTAAAATGGGAAATAAAAGTTCTATTTTTAGTCAACCACAAATTAATGCAGATTATGTGCATCAAACTATCTGTAAAAGGTTTAAGTGAACTGCATGGTAAAACACAAAATGTTGCATGAACCAAAACCCCCAATAAAACCCCAAAATAACCCAACACAAAAAAACCCCCCAAAACAGCTGTCTGAGCAAGAATTCAAACACATAAGGGTTAATTTTCTTTATAAATCCATAATGATACATAAAATTGTCTTTTAATCAAACAGAAACATTCTGTAACCCTTAAGTTATTACTTCTTCAGGCTTCAAAAATTGTGATATGAAAGCCTAAGATCTTTAAAATCTGAAAATAAGAGCACTGAGTAACATTTTATGTTTACCCAGTCCTTCATTTTAGGGGGCTTAGTTGTACAGATTTACATACATTGTACATGACTCTTTACTTCTTTCTATGTAACAAGTACTGCATATGTAATATTTAAGACCATAAATTCCCAGTTTCATTCCCATCCAAGTTTAGTGTCTTAAATGCCTACATCCCCTCTTGAAATGGAAATAAAACGTATTAATTTTTGGTAAATGACTTGGGTTGGGGTTGATTTCCAAGTAATATCTTCTATTTGCTTACTGGATGTATCTCATTAGATATTAGCTGACTTTCAGTAAATGTCACTGTTTACAAATCAAAAAGGGCTAAGTTGTGTGTACATGTAAGGGGGGGAAAAAAGGAAAAAATGGGGGAAAAAAAGGAAGAAGTAATATTATTAGGTTTAGGAACATTTTACAGTGTAGCAGTTATACTCACACACATGAGTGGTGCCTCTGTCATTCTTCCTAAGTATTTTTTCTGCTGATGCTCATTTCCTGCAATGATAACTGGCATTTGCTGAAAAGAAAACATTTAGACCATTAATCCAGGTTTTTCAAGTGCACAGACTGTAGTTTAAGGGATGCAAGAAAATACAGAGCTTACCCCTAGGGAGTTTGCTTCAATGGCAGTTTGAACCCCTGTACATCCATAGGCCAACTCCTCTGTAATAAGGCAAGCTTCAAAAGTGCCAAGGCCAAGGCCACCTACAGGTGAAACATGTCATTTACTCAAGTGCATTTAAATTATAACATATCAATATTAGTGATTTACACAACATAATTAACAGAAATGTATTCCCCTCACATACATTTGCTTGTGTACCGTGTTTGATTAGACGTAACATCAGCTTTTTAAATAAAGCTTTGTCAGAGGAGTAACAGGTGATTTGAAAATTATGCATCAAGGGTTATCGTTTGACTCATGTGGGACAAGGTGCACAAAGTGGCAAGAATGTAGCACTTTAATTTTTTTAGTACTGTACACTTGAGAATTAAGAGTTCCTAAGAAGTAGAGAAAGGGCTCCTGAGCCTACAGCATTTGGGAACAAAAAATTAAAGAAGTGTCCATATTAGTAGACAGGCAACTCAGTAATCTGTTTCTGACAGAAGCCAACACTATGGAAAGTACATACAAATACAGCAACAATTACACTTCCTCAGAAGTATTTTCCTGAGCCTTCAGGTGACTTCCTCAGTCAAAGATACCTCTTTGGTATCTTTGTTAGGCTAACTCTTGACAGGTACTCACTACATTAATTTTTCCAGTGCCTTTTTGAATCTATATAAATTTTACCACCAATATCCTACAGGGGCAGTAAGTTTTGCAAATTAATTACACATTGCATGTAGAACCATCATTTTTCATTTGTTTTGAAACTTCTATTTGATGACATAATTTGATGCCTTCTAATTATATTGAAAGGGACAGTCAACTATGAATCCCTTTTCACACTCTCCATGACACTGACATTTTATTAATTTCTCCTATAGAATTTACATCTCACAGAGAAGATACAACTTTTATGATATTTGTCATCCTTTTAGAAACCTTTTTCATTTCCCCAATACTCTTTTGAGGTGGAAGGATTTGACTATATAATTAATTAAAAAGGCATGTAAAATTTGGATTCAGGCAGCAGCATAATTGTGCCTTCTGTATTTTTTTTAATTTCCAAAAGAATCCCTTTGACTTTAAATTTTATAGTTTTGACCACTTCTGAGCATTATGCTAATGTTCACAGAGCTATTTATGATAAAACCCAAAATGTCTTTTTTGAGAGGCAGTAACTAGTGCAGAGGATACATTTTTTCTTGCTTCTTTCCCTTCACATATGCATGACTTTTCCTTTCTGGAATGGCATTGCCATTTTAACTGGCACTCTGTTTCATGGTCTTCTCCTGCAGCTCTCTGCACCAGTCTCATCTTTTTTACACTGAGTAACTCTATCACCTTTGTGTTGACCCCCCTTGTTGTGTTTATTTATAGACATCCCAAACAGCACATGACCCAGCAAGCCTGTGTTACCAATCTTTCCAGTATGAAACCTGATGATTTTTAAAACATATTTTGGAAATTCAAGCATTCTCTATCAAACAGGGATCCCTTGTTCTCACACTTCCTAGCTACTTCAGAGAACTCCAGTGATTTTTGAGACATTACTTCCTTAAATTAAAACCCTTCTCTAGCATATCTTGCTTGTCTGTGTTACTCATATACTTAAGCACTGCCAAAGTTCTGCTGTACTGCACCTAACCTAAACTGAAAAGCTGTCCTTCTGGGATAAACTCTTAAATTGCTCCAGCCTGTATCAGAGACTAGAACAAAACATGACCTTCTAATTTCTCTGCCTCATCAGCTGACACAGTGCACCAGGGGAACATTAGACAGCTGTAATCACGGTACAAAAATCTGGTCATAAATTGCTAAACCATAATCTATCTAATTTGTCTCCTGATTACATCCACACCTAGTAACACTTGCATGTGTAAATCTGCCTACTGATTAAATTTAGATTATTCAAGTATGCAACTATTTATTTGATACAGAATCCATAATTACTCATATGATAATACTCATTAGATGATATAAATCTCATCTAATGTCATCTTGTTTCATTTTACAGATTAAAAAGAATGTTTACTTACCACAGCTTTCTGGTATATGTGAATTCATAAGACCAAGTTCCCAAGCCCGCTTTATAAGTGGAACAGGATACTGAAATAGACGTGGAAAAATCACCTTCTGATTCACCACAATCAAAACTTTAAATTTTAAAGGTTGAGATAAAAGTCTGGTTTTGTCCAATTTTTCCCTTACACTATGGTAGATTTACCTCTCCAGTTTTGTCATATTGTGCAGCAACCGGAATAATTTCCTCCACAGCAAATTTACGAGCAGTAGCTTGAAACTCCTTCTGTTCATCAGTAAGTTCTATTTTAAAAAAGGAAATGAAAAATAATTGCAAATTCTTTACTGTCTTTAATTTTACCTGTTGTCGGACTACGATAAAAGAGAAAACAAGAGCATTCTTCCAGGACAACCCAAACCACCACTTTTTGGGGCTGTCCAGGAAGCAAAAAAACTCAGTTTCCTCTTCGTCCTGGGAGAAAACCTTCATTGTTCTCTCATCAACACCTACAATGCACTTGGTTGCATCTGATGAAGTTATCCACAAAATTGATTATCCACAAATTGAAAATGAAGTAAAGAGGACTGTGTAACATAAGATGTATTACCAAAAGAAACAAGAAGAATAGCTGTGTTAATTAAATGCAGAAAGAGGCAGAGGTCATCCAAAGATCTCCTGACTCTTCAGTTTCAAACATCTAGCTCTGACCTACTCAATTTTCTTTAGGTACATAATATGCCAAGATGAGGGTGAATTTTCTTTTTTACATTTCTTTATAACCAAGTTCAACCATGACTACATTTAGGTACCTCAACATTGTAAACAGCAATATGAAATAATTATTCAAAGCTAAGACACTTTGGCAATAAAAAAAAAGACAGATGTGAGTTTAAAACAAAAAAGAAAATCTTAAAAACACTACACACATACCTGCCTTGCCTGAGCTGAGGACAAAAGTAATTTTGGTTTTCAAACTTTTTATTAATAGAAATCTATTTAGGATAAACACCATTTTAAATTCATGGTGCAATATAGGATGTTATTTCTTTTTAACTCTGCAATTTCTCCGTAATTGCTGTATTACTTACCAAAGCTAAAGCCAGCTCCGGGTTTGCCTATTTGTAAGTTTTGAGCAGGTTTACTAGAATGTGACCTCCATCCATGCCCTGCAATGGTTTGAAGCATTTGCTAAAGAAGAAAAGAACATAAGGTGTAAGATCTTTACAGCTCGAGTCTCCTAAAGCTACTTGTTTGCCTGCAGCACAACTTTCAATGTAGAATCCCTCTTCTAGGAACAGAGTCAGATGCAATATAATTTACTACAGTGATAAAAGAATTATTGGCTACCTTGTGAGGCTTTAATGCAGTGAGGGTGGGTGAGCTGCCCTATACATTTTTAACTATTGTGCATTTGATTATTTATAAATAAATAAGCATGATTAAAATTTATGTTCACAGAGACACAGCAATATATATTTCTTTCATTTATACACATACTCATCAAACTTGATTTTCTGGCCCTCTACTGAATATCCTATCTACCCATTAGCAAAAACACCCTACCTATTAACCAATATATCAGAATATTTTGATAATGTCCCAGACTCATCTCTGCTTTCTTTTAATAAGCTGGTGCCATGGACATGTGGTCATTATTGTTACTATACTCCAAATGGGAGAGAACACAGCAGACTATCTGACGTTTATTTTCCTTCCTAATACTTATCACAAATTTATTCTTTTTCACTGTAAGTATTTTCTTTGCTTTTTAAAGTTTAGTACCCACCAATATTGTTGCTACAGCTACTTTCAAAATGTCTTAATACTGCACAAAAACATGTCTGAATTTAATTTTAAAAGGCTGGTTTACTCTCTTCAAGAGTTATAAATCTCTGAAATTTTTAGAAATTAATGAAAAATATGTAATGGGATAAATTTTTAGGAAGACCCAAATCAATACTGCAAAACCAAATTAGCCTAAACACTAAGAAAAGGTTTGATCTTCTTATGTGGAAATGTAGAAAAAATTTTAAGAAGTGTGATCAGATCAGTCACTTATTTCATAACATTTTAAAAAAATGAATTAATGGTAGTAATGTAAAAGAATACCACAGAAATTTTACTGGCAACTCTAGAAGACAAGAACTGCAGGTTACTCTGGAAAACCTCTGCAATCCCCTGAAATATGGATAGGAGGGATATGTACCTGGAAGTTGCAAGACTGATCAAGTGACAAAGTATCAAGGTTTCCTACATGTAAGAATTTGTATGATTATCTGTCTACTTAGTCAACCTTCCTATTGCTTGACTCTGAGGAACCGTTAGATTCAGTGACAAACTACTCCTAGTGATGCTTAGATGCAATTCCTACTGCATTTTCTTGCACTTTTGCATAAACTGTCAGAATCACAAATATGATTGTCAATGTGGTGAGACTGGAATAATGTGCTATCAGGAAAAGGGTATGACAAGACTATGCATGGAAGTGATGCAATGTTTATTACCTTAATGCCCAAAGAAGTATGGAACCTGTTTGACAAGATGCACATCACAGAAAATGACAGAACAATGACAAGCTAAGGCTCACCAACCTTGATCCTCCCTCACATATCTCATGGTAAAAATGGAAAGAGTTATCAGGAGTAGTTTGTTGCTGGGATAACGTGTCAGGTAATATGTGAGTTTTGAATACTTTTTATTTTCTACTTTTAAACTGTGAGATTATTGGTGGTTCAATATAGGAGAAAGTTTGTACTTTAGAAAACCAACTATTATACATTGCACATATTTTTAAAAAATAGCATAGGCAGTACAGCTAAGTATGCTAAAGGATAAAATACGCCGAACTATAACCCCGGTGTTTTGAAGCCGTCACCGCCGGTACGTGGGAGGTGCCAGACAAACACAGTGCTTTTCCAAAGCCTGGGCACGGCGCGGCCTTTGGCCCATGAGGAGCTCCAGGGCTGTGCAGCAACTCCGCTCACAACAGCCGATGGCAACACCCACTGGGACAGTGAGGATTACGGCCATAAACTCTGCGATAATACTGCGAGGCGGGAGAAGCAGCACAGCAGAGGGGTAGCAGCCCCGCCGGTTCTGCCCTTGGGGGCTGCCCCTGTGCCCGCAGCTGTCCCGGCGGCGGAACCCGGGCTGGCCCCGCCGCTTCCGCCCTTCGCCCTCCCTCGGTCCGCGCCCTTCGCTGCCGCCCGGGCCCCCTGCCCGCCGGCGCCGGCAGCGCCTCGGTCCGGTCCGGCCCGGCCCTCTCTTCTCTCCTGACCTCGTGTCCTGTGAGCGCTCGCCCGGACGGGCCACTCACCCGGGTCGCCCTCAGCGCGGCCATCTCGGCGGGGTTTCGGCGCTCCGGCGGGGCGGGGCTCGGGCGGCCGGGGCGGTGCCGCGGGGTCCGCCCGCTGAGCCGGGGGAGGCCGGGCCCGGGCCGGACCGCCCCGCTGCCGCGGGCAGGGAGAGCCCAGCCCAGGCGGGAGAGCTCCGTCCTGCGGCCGGCCCGGCTCGGGGGCGAGGAGGGGTTGAGCGGCCCACCCGCACCAACACGGGCAGCGTCTGTGTTTCACTTTCTGAGGCCGAAAGGAAGGCGGCCCCAGGCTCGGCCGCTTTGCTGCCTGTGTGCAGAGTCTCGTGGGCTGGCTCCAGGCATCTACATCATCCACCTGTTAGCAGAAGAGCGCCTGTGAGCTGTTGTACTGTAATTTGCGCCTCAGGGAATCATAAACTCCTGTTTTGGAGGTGTATCAGGAATAGGGTGACTGGGCTTGGTGCGCAGGAGTTGTTATGAACTGTGTTAATAGTTACATAAAATGTGCTTATAAGTGCTCTCAATTCTCGTTGTATGTTAAAGTCATGATTTTATAAGTTACCTGCAGTATGTAAAATACACTGTTTTGAATATTTTTGTTTCAGTGTTGTACAGCAGTGTTATTTAGGGTTTTATTAAAATAAAGCTTTCAGGACAAATAGCTGCCTTGAGAGTTCTATGAACGACTTTTTTTAGTGTGACATTTTAACAGAATTAACAAAACATAAAGTACCTTCCTGGAAGCTGGTTTTTGGATACCATTTTATTTTGCATAATAATACAGAGTAAGGTGTCTCAAATATTTTTGCACCATTATTGCCTTGTTATGTTTGGTTCTTAATTCCTTGTTTTGTTTCTGACAGTTGAGAGAACTGATTTTGTAGTTAATACTGAAGAAACACTTTGATAGGAAACCAGCCATGTAGAAGTTATTTTGGGGCATATTTATTAACTGACTAAAAACAAGCTGATTGTATTGTTTTATAGGCTTCCTACTGTCATGACTGCAGGTGTTTCCCAAATGGAGGTATGTGAACAGCTCTAACTTAGTGCACAGGCTGCTATTTTCTCACTCTAATATAAGTGGATTTTTTTCCCTGTACTTTATGCTTATGCCTTTTACTCAACTACCCATAATTTGTAACTTTGTTACTTAAATATTTTTGAAGATTCTTTAAGACTTTTATATGTTCTTCCTGTTTAACATGCACCATACCTTTGCAATATATAGCTATAGGGCTTTTAAATATCAGCATTCAAAGTCTGTATTTTGTGTTCCATTTTATGAAGGATTCTGTTCCATAGGCCATGTTTCTGAATATAGTGTGGGAATTTAATTGCTGAGCACTCCATTTGCTGTTTATACATTATTTATTTATGTGTTTTGTGTATATGTAATATCTCTGTATTTCTCAGCTTATTTATCATTGCAACATCTGTTGTGATGATACATAAAGAAATATATTAATCTCATTTGAAGCTTTTAAAACTTTAATTTTTGATATGCAGCATGGATTCTACTGTGCATATTCTGAGATGTCACACACCCCAGAATTCTAAAGATGGGTAGATGGGCTGAGAATCTGTACAAAAAGCTGATGTCATAGGTAATATCTGCTCTCAGAGGTAGCAAACAATCCCAGCTGACTGATAAGGATGTTATACACTAAGCATATGTACTAGCTGCAGGAAGTGATTCAAATACTACAGTGCTCAGAAATTAGATATTATATTATTTCTGTATGCCTTTGAGATTAGGATACATAGCCCTTTAAAAGGTAAATAAGCTCTTTTTTGCACTGAGGTGAAGAGACAGTTTGGAATGGAGTTGAGGACATCCCTAAGGCAGGGAGACCAAATAAATCAGTACACTGAGGGAATGCTGACATTAGGAAGTAATGAAATACTGTTGGGTTTATACAGTGAAATGGTTGTATAGACCTGATAAACATTTTGAAGGGTTTTTACTTCAGGCTTGACAGAGTGCCCCCTAGTAAGTGGTTGGAACATGTTGGATGCACTCCTCCTAGATCATGTCTTCCAGTAATTTTAATCCAAAAAAATCAGTACATGTGCTCTGAAATCTCTCTGTGAATCCGATGAGGCACACTAAGTGGGGACAATTGGGAAACTCACCTCAAAACTACACTCCTGACCTGACCTGAAGTGCTCATGTAGACAGAGTCTGGGAAGGTTGTTGCCTGAAACTGTCAAACTGAGGAAATTGAGTCAGGAATACGTGGTGGTAAGATTTGCTGTTCTCCAGGTTTAGTTTACACTTGAAGCATTTTTGCACATGAAGTTTGCTACTTGCCTCTGAAGACGGATGTGTGTACTTTCTGGAAGCAAGCTTATGTATTAAAAAGCCTCTAAACTATCTGTGATCTCTTGCAGTGTTACAGAGGTTAAAGAATAGACGTTCCAGAAAAAGGAAGGAAAGAGTGCGTGGAGCCAAGACAAAGGTATTCAAGGACATCTCTGCTAAATTACAGGAGCAACTGGGGTAAGGTACAAGAACCAACTGCTCATTAAGGTCACTGTTTAACATAGCTTGTGCTTATGAAGCTACACCCTTGCTCACCTTCCTCCACTCCTTCTCACTGTTTTCAGGTAGTTTTGCCTCTCTTCATATCTCCTTGGATAAATGAATGAGAACTTTTTTGGCAATGTGTTGTCAACATAATTTTTACCAAGCCAGTCCAGAGAGGAAACTTCAAAGCCCAGGTGGTCCATGTCTACTAAGTTTTTAGGAAGAGAGGGGTATGAAAGATGGCAAGGTTATCTGTCAAAGCCTAATCCAGTTGAACTGTGATGTTCAAAATTATTTACATAAGGAGTGACAATAGATAGAAGTTTCTGTAAGGTGTATTTAGACTATTTGGCATTTCTCACAGCAGCAAGAAATACAGCATCTGTCTTTATTTTCTCAAACTCTTACTACTGTGTCACATTTCTTATTTAGTATTCCTCTGATCACTTTTACTAGAGAAAAATTGTGAACATGAATATGCAAAGATGATGTGCTGTCTCTCAAAGTGGTCTCCTTACATAGCCTTCTATGCATTTGAATAACTGTCTTGTATCTTTTAGCACTATTCTAACCCTCTGAATTCTTTTTAGCAAGTTTTCTATTTTATTTTAGTGTATTTTTAAGTTATTCCTTGGTTCTGGTAGTCAGAACCAAGTCACAAGTTACTTCTTCTCCTGGAGAATTCTACATTAACTTCCTAATGTTATATATTATTTTAATATTTTAAAAATCATAAAAATAATAATTTTATATTCTATAAAGTCTAATGAAAAGAAATAAATAAAAAAACCCCTTCACTAGAGTGCATGTGAGTATTTTTTTGTTGCCAGAACTTGGAAGTGTTTTGTCAGTGCTGTGTAAGCAAAACCTTATCTCTGTTTGTGAGTCATAGCCCTACATCTCTCTATCTATCTCTCTCTATCTCTCTGTCTCAATCTATCTTCTGTTAAATATAGCATATGCTCTATGATATATAGAGAGAGATATGTGTTAAATATTACATATGTTAAATACAATATATAATAAATAGGTACTATATTATATAATCTACATAATATATACACAATAATATAGACACAATATAGTCATTGTATATGCTGTGTATTACATATAATGTATATTTTGTATATCTAGTATGTGATACCTGTGATATCTGATACATTTATTTTTAGAACAGGCTATATTATTACCTATTTTTTTTTACTGTTGAGATTCCAATGTTTATTCTTGAACATAGGCTATATATAGATACATCCCTCTGCACAAGGGGAACAGAAGAACATTGAGCTGTAGAACAATACTGAGACTTCCCTGAGAATGCTACATCAGCTCTGAGTAGCAACTCTGGTCATGCCCTGCTGCCTTTAGGTTGCTATGTCTTATCTGAATGAGCCAGAAGGCATTAACACACCTCCTTCCTTCTTACAAAGCTGTCCTATGCTGCTTTTCTCACGTTTGACTCAGTCTTAGAACACAAGAAGCTCTTTCTTCCATAGGTGAGATTGTCTGAATTGTTCTCCTCATCATCATCACTGAGATGAAATCAGGATTTCTTCTTAGATAGCAAAGAGTGTCATCCATTTTCCACATGAGGTGGAAACACGCATCTTGGGTAGCTAGGCTAAGTATGTGGCTTAAGAGGATAGGGGGAGTAGGTTAAGAAAGAACCTCTCATTAAATTTGCAAACCACCAGCACTGCACAGAATCGTAATCTCTGCCCATGTAATATTCTGATGAAGTGGGATGACTGGAAGAAGCAAGTACTAATTTTAAAATATAACAAAAATATTGTATTTCAAAGTATAATTCCTCACAATTTAAGGGGGGAGGGGGTAATACCTCCTCTCAGTACTTCCTCTACTAGCAGATAAAACTGCATATGTGAAATTCAGTAATTATTAGAGCAATTGGCCTGGACTGAGACCTCTGGGAGGATGGATAAAGTGCTACATGTGCCTGATTTAGTTTTTCTGAAACTAGCCAAGGCAGCAAGCACTGCAAGACCTGATGATGTACTGACTGTGTAGGAGGCACATACCCTTACTAACACATATATGATTGGTTTACATTTCAATACATGCATAGCTGCAACCTCCACGGTCTATGTACATTAATTTACTCATAAATAAAAGAATCATGTGTTTTTGAGGGTCTTAAGCCAGCTTTTGAAAGGGTACCTTTATTTGCAAGCCTTGGAAAGTAACTTTTTCTCAAACTGCTCATGTCTGAAAATGTAAATGATGGCCTTGAGGTGCACCTCTGTCATTTCAGAATGTTTTCTAATACAAAATGTTCTGTGTGTTTTACTTAGTGACAACAGACTAATGGCAAGGTGACATCTGAATACAGTGTCCCTTGCTGTAGTAATGATTTGTGCTGTCAAAACTGTGAAAGAAACTCAGCGATCAGACTAATTGCTCCTAAGTGGCTATTGCCCCACTCAGATAAAACAAAGGGAGGTGGATGACAACTGAAGGAAAGTTTATGACCAGAAATCTGTATTTGTCAGGACTGAAACTGTTTTCTGACTGAGTTATGAAAATGTCCGCACCTCGAAACAACACGTTTCTCCCCGTCGGGAGACAGACGCGCGGCTGTCGGTGGTCACACCCGAGCGCTTCTCCCTGCCCCGGCCCCGGGGGCCCGTGTAACTGGTCGCCCGGGCACGAGGCCGCTGCCCGCCCGGCGCTCAGCACGGGCGGCACGGACAGCTCCGCCAAGGGAGGCGCTTCCCGGCGGGGCCCGGGAGGGCGGCGAGCGGCCCCAGGGCCGGCCGGCCGCTTCCCAGCAGCGGCGATACCTCCGGGCTCTGCGCAGGGCAGGGGCACAGGCGGGCAGCGCACCCAGCTGCGGACAGCGGCGGTTGGGGCGGGAGGATGGACACCGGCCCGCTAGGTACGGCCCCCCGGGATGCCGAAGTTGCCTCCGGGCCCCGGCGAAGTTGTCGAGGCGCGGCCCGTGCCGGCGCCCCTCGCCCGCCCCCCTCCCCGCGGCCCGGGCACCGGCACCGCCCCCGCGGGTCGGCGCAGGCGTCGCGGCGGGGCCGGCGGGACGGGAGGGTGGGTGGGTGCGGGCGGTGCTGCGGGCGGCCGCGGCGGAGCGGGGCGGAGCGGAGCCGAGTGGAGCGGGAGGCTGCCCGGCCGCCGCCGCCTCTCATGCCTTCACGGCAACAAAGAACGCGCTGAGCGGCGGGCGGAGGCGCCGGGCCCCTGGCTGTACCCCGGCAGCGCCGGCGCGGAGGGCACCGGGAGACGATGGCGAGGAAGGGCGAAGCCTCCGCTTATCTCTACGGTGAGCGCGGGGCACGGCGGGGCGAGCGCCGGTGCTGGGGCGGGGGCGGCCGGCGCCTGTGCCGCCCTCCGGCCTGTTTACAGCGCGGATCCGCCCGGCGGGCAGCGGCGGCCAGAGCCGGCCGGAGTTTGCTTCCCTCGGCGAATGCGGGGGGCGCAGGGTCCCCCGTGCCGGAGGGAGCCCCCGGGACGCCAGAGCACCTCACCCGGCCCGGAGCAGGCAGGACGGTCGGTTCGGGGAGGGAGCCGGTGGGTGTAGGGATGGGGGCGGGCAGGGCTGGAGCCGCGGGAGCAGGTGCGTTGTGGCCGCTTTGTCCGCGTACTGGGGCGGAGCGGAGCCGGGGCCGGGCGGCAGGTGCGCGGTCTGGGCCGGGCCGCGGGGCGATGTGCGGGGCCGGGGGCCGTGGGGTGCGCGGGGCGATGTGGGGATCCGGGGGCCGCCGGGCCGGAGGCGGAGCCCGTGGGGCTGTGGTACCTGCGGGCTGCTCGTGTTTGGGGTGCGGGCAGCGGCAGCTCCCGGGGCAGCGCCCTGGCTGGTCCTGCCAGCCGACGCCCGGGAAGGTCACCGGGGGCAGAACTTCGTCTGGGTGTCGGGCTCTGCTTTAACTGCTCCTTGGAAGGTGATGTATTTGCGACAGGGGACACGGCGTTTGCAAAGCCTCTTAGCCTGTTTGAAGGTGTTGCTACAAAATCGATTTCCTCTTCCAGTGTGCGCGAGATTTCCATGGCAAAACAAACGTGCAGAATGAACAACCCCCCCCTTAAAAGGAGGCTGCAGCTCCGGGAGCCCCGAAGGCCTCCTGCAATGGGCCGAGTTACACAAATGGCTAAACACGGCTTGGTAAAGCAGCCTTTACTTCGCTACCACAGGCGTGCTGTGTGACATATTTACACCTCTGAAAATCCTGTTTTCTAATTCACTGCCATGGTCTGAACCTTGATCTGGCTAAAGGAAAATCCATGGCTTGTGTTCCTTCAAAAAAAGAAAAGGGGGGGGAAAAAGCCTTTAGGGAGGGAAAACAAGCCACAGAGAAAGTGTTTCAGAGGTGAAACTAAATTGGTGAGTCTGAAATCATTTAACTTATGAGAGAACCTATTTCTACTCCTGTGGAATTCAAATGGTTTTGCAGGCTACTGCAGAGACAGAGTAGGCCTAGGACCATAGATATTCAGCACTGATGTAGAAAAAGGTGTGGAAGTATTATTCTGAAAGAAGAGCAGGAACACAGTATTCAGGAAGGGGAAAATACCTTTTGAATAGAGTTCAGTGAGAGCTATGTATGCTTCCTTACTTGTCATTTGTAAGCAAGAACACTCTGTTAAAGTCACAACAGGAGATACCAAGTGTTGTATTATCATAATAAAATAATTTTTAAACTTCATTTTCAAAGCATGTTCCAAGGGTAAGAAAGGGTGATTCTTTTTATTCAACTTCAGGGAGGAGGGTGATGTTTTGAAGAATTATTCTGACTGGAATTTTTGCTATTTGAGCTGTTTCATGAGTGTGTTTACTTCTTTTTTATCTCATTTGCACATGTGGATTTTGTTAGTGGTAGTGTGTATCGTGTTACTACATTTGCAGAAGTCTTGAGCAATTGCTCTAGTCTTGCATTGGAAAGCAAAGTTCTTTCCCCTATTAGATCATGTAAGGATTTACAAAACGGAAAGTGCAGCATATATAATATGATTTTCCTTTCAAATTAGATTGCTGTAATAGTCATTGTCTTGACTTTGTTGTCTTTACCAGTAACAGTTTATTTATTAGCCTGCAGGTATATTTTTCAGAGCTATAGATATCCTAAACTACTCTTCTTGGAATCTCAAGGATTCCTCAGGGTTTCAGCATTTATAAATGGCAAAGGCAAATTGTTCTCAAAGTTTTGGTCTTTTAACTTGTGTCATCAGTCTGATTCTTTACAATAGATGGGTCAAATTGTTGACAGGTGGGATCTTTATTTTTCAACCAAAGTAGTACTTTTCTTTCATGTGACCACAGTATTAAGTGCTGTCATGTGACCGTTGAAATCTATGGTAAAATTATTTTTTACATCATCGCAGAATCAGACTCTTAGCAGTGATTGTACAATAAGCAGTTCAGTTGTTACCTTACAAATGCAGAAGGCCAGGTGGATGATGACATCTTTAAAAAAAAACTTTTATCACTGTTTTAAGAAACACTGATAAGTATATGAAGTGCCCAATTTTATTACTCCGAACTCAAATGCATTTAGCTGTTTATATCTGCATGTTTAGATACTCTTCAGGAAGAACTACTTACCTATGATTTCTTTTGCCAGTAATGGGTGCAATCAAAATTTGAGTCTATAATTGGCATTCCTAGTTACTGCTATGAAGTGATCATGTCAAGTTTCTCCTAAGAAGGATTCTACCTGTTTATCCCCAAGCCAAGTTGGGGAAGTTCTTCTCTTTCTCTTGGGAGAGCTTTTTAGGAACTATGAAACTTTCTATCAAGATGGTATTTCTTGTCATTTGGCCTGCATTTGACTTTCTTAATTTTCTCCAGTTACACTTATGTACCATGCAGGAAGGACATCTTGAATCTAAGGAAAATGGGCTGTTTACCCACAGCAGTGTCATATGGTCTGGAAGCCTGTGACACTACTGCAGATAAAGCCTCCTTATCTCCTGCTGGTAAATCCTTGTGTGTCATGGTATGTAGTTCATTTTGCCTTCTGAGGTTCGGGTTTCATACCAGTAGGGTATGTTCATATAAAAAATGAAACTCAATTTATCACTTTAATAATATTTTAATATACTCAGAAGTGTTGGAAGTAGGTGAAACTCACCATCCCATTCAGGTGGCTTAAACCTTTCTTCCTCTGACATAAATTTGGCCCACTTTATTTAGGCTTTGCAGAGCATGTTTTAGGTGAGATAAATCATTTACTCCTTAAGCACATCTGCTGAACCTAGGTATAGAGCTTCAGCCATGCCAGATTTTGCTAACATCCTAGTTTTACATAAAACAATTCACCGTGGAATTAATGTACGGGCCTGGGGACAAAAACAGAGAGAGAATTTTAAAAGCAGCACTTTGTAGTATGTTCCCTGTTGGTTTTTATTGCAGATAGGTCTCTTTGAGTGAAAACTTCCTCTCTTAGCATGCTACTTCATCTTCTGCCTGGTTCTGTGATAATGTCCTGCATAACATCCTTGTTTCAAGAGTTACAGTCAATGGTTCAGTGTCCCAGTGGAAACCAGTAATGAGTGGTGTTTGTATTGAAACCACTGCTACTTAGTATCAACAAAATAGAGGGATCAAGTGTACCCTCAGCAAGTTTGCAGATGACACCAAGGTGAGTGGTGCAGTCAGTACTCTAAAAGGAAGGGATGCCATACAGGGGGGCCATGACAGGTTTGAGGACCTTCAAGCTTCTTGAAGACAAGCAAGGCCAAGTGCAAGGTCCTACACCTGGGTCAGAGCAATCCCCACTACCAGCACGAGGTAGGGGCTGAATGGTTTGAGAACTGCCCTGCAAAGAAGGACATGGGGTTACTGATGGATGAAAATTGGGCATGACCTGGCAACGTGCACTCAAGCCCAGAAAACCAGTTGTGTCCTGGTCATCAAAAGAGTTGTGACAGCATGTTGAGGGAGGTAATTCTGCCCCTTCACTCCACTCTGATGAGACCCCACCTGAAGGTACTGCATCTATTTCCAGCATTCCCAACACAAGAAAGACACGAATCTGTTGGAGCAGGTCCAGCGGGGGGCCATGAAGATGA
Organism: Myiozetetes cayanensis; assembly: GCF_022539395.1. NCBI lineage: Eukaryota > Metazoa > Chordata > Aves > Passeriformes > Tyrannidae > Myiozetetes > Myiozetetes cayanensis. Next base: position 14,114,487 of record NW_026086826.1, on the reverse strand, counting down.
TTAGATGACTGGAGCACCCCTCCTATGAGGAAGGACCGAAAGATTTGGGATTGTTCAGCCTGGAGAAGAGAAGGCTCCATGGAGACGTTACTGCAGCTTTTCAATATATAAGGGGGGTTTATAGGAAAGGTGGAGATTTATTTATTTTTTTTAACCGAGGCTTCTATTGACAAGACAAGGGCAATGTTTTTGAAGTGAAAGAGAGTTTAATTTGGACATAAGGAAGAATTTTTTTACCATGAGGGTGATTAGATGCTGGCACAGGTTGCCCAGAGAAGCTGTGGCTGCTCCGTCCCTCTAAGTGTTCAAGGCCAGGTTGGATGGGGCTTGGAGAAACCTGGAATAGTGGAAGGTGTGCCTGTCCATGGCAGGGGGTTGGAATGAGGTGAACTTTAAGGCCCCTTCCAACCCAAGCCATTCTGTGATTCTACGAAAATATGAAAAGTGCCACATACCAGAAATGGTTTGGTCAGTAAGTGAATAGGCAATAAAACTGGTAGGATTCAGTCAATACTATTTTTGCTCACATGGTGGTCTAGTGCTCATTTGTATTTCTTGAGCCAAAGTAATTATTCCAGTTTCTGGTCCAGTTAAGATTATCTAGAGTATCTGAAAGCATCCAGGCTCTAATTTGTTATCCTTTAGCACTTGAGTGTTGTACATCTTCTGGCTTATTGACTTAAGCCAAGCCATTCTTGGGAGTAAGGTGTTGTTCAGCTGTGAATAAGGACGACGCAAGCAGAGCATCTGTAGATAAGGAGATTAATGTAACTGTTACACATAGTTATACACTATCGAGTTGATTATTTGTTGCTGAATGGTATAACTGTCATTGAACATTACCTAGAAAGAAATTGTTTAATAGGCCAGGCTTCTTGGTGGCTAATTAAACTTGGTTATATGTTTTAACAAGCTGGATACTATAGTTGGGGGAATTCTACTACTATCCCACGCTTGTACAGTATATTATTATCCAGTCTTTCATCTCCGCTTCTCAAAGTCTCTCTTGTCATACCAGGCCCATATTTCTCTACATTGTGTCCTTATGTTAGAGTCATAAGTATCTCATTCTGCACAGGCTAATTAGTTGTTACTGTTATCTGATAAGCAAAAATAAATTAGCCATAATCACCTGGTCAGAAGAAAAATTGCTGTTATGGTTGAATCAAAACACATACAAACTTGGACATAATTTAGTAAATTCAGTAATTCACTCTGTATTCACTCCTGAAATGTAAAAGCACATCGCATCCACAGTTGCTTAACTGTATTTACTGTTTGTGTTTCCTATTGCTAGTGCCTGGCTCAGAGGCAGTCAGATTTACAAAATCTGCTGATGTGATTCCCTAGCATCTGGGTATTGTGTCAGGGAGACAGTGTCTCATTAATGTCTATTAGCCTAATAAAATAATACAGGAGCATACTACAGGATGGTGTAAATTACATTGACTTAGGACGGTTAAAGCGCATAAACATAAGAGCTTTCCTGTGAGGTTAGGAACGAGGTGTGTTTTGTGAAATACAACACTTATTTGTTTAATACAGTGAAGATAAACACACACCCAGATTTGTTAACAATCTTGTTTTGTTACATTGAAGCTGAGGAAAATGCGATGGCTGTGCATTTTACAACATATATGTGAATCTAGACATTTAGATTTCCATATATGGTCTTTTCCTGCTGAACTTGTACTAGTTTCTTCGGGACTCTGAAGAAGGTGTTTCAGTCAGTTTGAGGAAGCAGTGAAGAAGTATCCAAGAAATCATGGACAAAGGCTAACAGAATAGTCTTTCAAAGTTCTTTCCAATTTTATTTTCTGTGAGCGTTTCCTTGGGAGGTGGTGTGATATGGAGAACTCAAAGTCCCTGAAGGTGGTGGGAAAGTGGTGACAGGTCTAGTAAATAATTACTGGGAAAAAAAAGTTTATTGTAAACCTTTTTTTATTTTTGCTAGGAAAGGAAATAAATGCCTGGCAGCCATTAGAGTTAGATGGATGTCTTAGGTATATAATTTTTCTTAAGCAACTAAGACTGAGACATAAGCAACAGTGACTAAGTATAATTTTTGACAAAAGACCTGTGCATCTTAAACTTTATCTCAGTGTTTCTGCTTTTTTGTCTTTTCAAATTGTTCAGTCTAAGTTTGTTGGTACCAAGCTTTTATGGTCCTGGAATTCTAGTCTCTGGAATTCACTTCTCTCCAGGTATAGATACAAATACCTTTATACATTTTACTCTGAGTAATAGAGCTGCAATCCGTATGAAACATAAAGGGTGGAGTTTTCTTCTTATCACAGTAATCTGCTGTGGCACTTGGAAGCCACTGGGCTGCTGTAAGAACCCATAAATAAAAGTAACCAGAAGGAAATCTCTCCGACTTGTGGGATAACCCCCTGGAGCCTACTACTGATGTAGAAATTCAGTACTGTCCCTGTGCCCATACAAATTATGAGGAACTTTTCACAGGGAGGGATGGAATACATCTGACTGTTCCTTTCAACTGAGGAATACTTGCAGGTTTCCAGGCTCATTCCATATAAGTGAAATCATCCTTTCCCTCCTAGATTGTGCTGAAGAAAGCTGCAGCAAGTGACTGTACTCCTTGAGAGTGCTCTGTTGAGCAGTCACCTTGAAGTCAAAACTCTTCTGTTTTAGTGAAACCTGAAACAATGCCAGTGATTGACCTCTGACAGCTGCCAAGACAAGGAACTTTTGCCTAAAGGAATCCTCTCCCTAAGGAGGACCACTGACTAAGGTTCCCAAAAGATAGTTTGCTGGGTTACTTCTCCAGCAGGAAGTCCTATAGTTGCACCTGTTTTTAACCAGTAGATAATCTGTTAAATATATGATTTAGTGTGTGCTTCATTTGTGCCTTTTGTGCATGTTTCACCCAGAAAGAGGAGGTCTAACATGGGTGGGCCAGGATACCACTTAATTATCTCTTCTGCACAACTGATTATATATAGAAGAAAGTGAGCATCTATTGCATGCAGAACATCTAGACTTGTACCAGCTGATGTGCCATGAAATCTGGTAGTAGAATAGTGCCTGTTCTACACATAATCAGTGTAAGTTGAAATAAATGAATATTCTGAATAATACCTCTGGTACTTATTATATAAGATTATTTGTACTGGATGTTAGAGTAAAATTATCTGGTTTTTTTCATCACTTGTATTTTTCTACAAGAATTAGAATTTCTTGGATGCGATCAGGTTGCTAAAAACTAGCTAAGTGTAGCAAAATATAGTATTTATTTTTAGATCCCTCCCCCCAGCAGAATAATAAATAGTTTCTATAATGTTGCTTTGCTTTCTTTGACAAAAGGCAATGAGCTGCATCTGTGAATACCCCTTTTTGTTGGTTTCACTACAATGCAATGTCTGTGCTAGCATCTAGGCAACTGCTGTAAACAGGGAAATGATGTGCCTGTGACCAGTACTCTTGAACTCTTGTAGTATTTACTCGCATTAGTAATTTAAAGGTTTGAGTAGGATTTGTGAGATAATAAAGTGCTTTCATGCATATGGGTTTAGGTAAATATGTATATAATATGTACAAATATATTTCCTTGTTAGCTTTTTTCTGGCATCTGTCCAGGTCCCTGCTACATCTAGAAAAAGTATCACTAGCAGAAGTATTATAACTAGGAATACATAATTTCATCTGCAAAGCAAGTAACATCATGTGTGCCTACACTGTATTTCTGTTTATGTGGTTCATGCAGAGCAGATCCTTGCTAATTTATGCTGATGGGCTCTCCACAAATGACCGAGTATTGTGGCAAGAGCCATTGTCACACCAGTCCACAAGCTTGAGGCCAGCAACTCTTGTGGGTCTCCAGCCTGAAGGAAAACATCCATCTCAGCAGTCTGGAAGCTGTCTGGAAGCTTATTTTGGAATTGTAGAGAAAATAATAAAAAGAGCTCAGCTACTGGAAGCTGCTGACTTTTTCTTCTGATCCCTTCATAATGAAAGATTTTCCTTTCAACTGAGGAAATCAAAAATTTGTAGGTAGTGAATGAGTGGTTTGGGATACTGACAAGCAGAATAGGGAGAGAAGTCAATGAAAGTTTCTTAACAAAGTGAAACTAACCCCAAATCCAGTGAATCTATAAATGGGGATAGTAAATGAGTAAACACGAGCCTGCTAGAATTCTGAGCCAATAGCTCTTAATGAAGTTGTATAGCACACCTGGAAGTGTGGCAGAAGGAAATAAACGCCCCCCCAGCTGCCAAGAGCTCTTTTCCCTGTTATGTGTAACTACGGTAACCGGTGTCTGAAAAAGATATATGAGAAAACCTGTGAATGTTGTTTATTTATGCTCTGTTTTACTCAAAGGACTAAGAAAAATATAATAATAATAAAGGAAAGCACAACAAAGGAGCAATCTGGGGAAATGTTTCTTTTCTCCTTGCAGAGTGACTTCTGGGGGATGTGGATGGTCCATTATAGTGGGTTTTTTCACCTGTTTTTTGACTTGTTTTAAGCTGTTGGGTCGGTTCAATTAGTGGGATCAGTTAGTGATAATATTACACTCAATGTGGGAATGAAAAATCATTAGATTTGACTAGTCCTAATGGGCTTGCACTAAACTGTTTTCTCTAACCATTGCCTGTCATATTTAAGGGCAAAGTATCATAGTTATATGACTGTACCAAAGCTTTTTCTTTACCATCTTTAAAAGGCACCTTGCAGTGAATTTACTTTAAGGTGTTGAACTTGCCTGTATTGAATCTGCCTGTAAGATAATAAGTCAAAGTTGTCCAAATAAACAAGGGCAATCTAATGGCAGTGGTCTTTCATACAGACTGCCATGTATTTTAAAGATTCTCTGGTTTACAGGTGAAATTCTGCTCCTAGCCTGCATAATAAGTGAAATTGGAAGAGGAAATGGGTTCTGTACTCACTGTGCAAGCCCAAGAACCTTTCTGGAGCACTGTTGGAAGAGCAGGACTGTAGTCTATGTAGCTGTGCTTTTTTGGCCCTTTCAAACATGTTTGCACTGTGCTGTCCTGTCGGCTCATCCTCTCACGCAGACCTGATGAGCACTGCAGACCCTTAGGATGTCTGGGCACTGTCTTAAAGATATTTTCCTGATGTTAGTGCACTTGAGTTTCGATATCAGTCATGATTAATGTAATAAAGGGCAAAGCCGTATGTGTCACTGCTCTCCCTTGCTTTGTCACTGCAGGATACTGTCTTCTGTATGACTTCCTCTTACAGCTGGAGTTGGTTTGCTTTTCGCTTGTGTCCTCACCTTTCCTTTTTCAAAGATGGATGAAAGCTAAATATTTGGTTAGAAGGTTAAATTTTGTCCTTATGTTTTTGTGGGCTATGTTTACATTTGATGACAACTACATATAACATTGTCTTTCTCTGCTGCTTTAGCTGCTCTACAAAAGCTACAGCAAGTTACATTGTGGTTACTCACGTTTCCTCCTGACCAGTTGACACACTCCCTCAACCAAATGCTGCTGATGTTACTAGTCTAGATACTTCTAAATAACTGTGAGATTCCTGCAAGAATAAAGAAAGCTTATGCACATTATTAGTATAGATGTCAAGTCCTTGTACTATAGCTGTTGTCATTGCAGGCGTCTATTTTGACATCTGTGACTGCTGCATCTGGAGCGTCTGCTTTGTCTTTCATTATTGTCTGTCTCTCTGTTCTATCGATCTGTCTTTTTGTTACAAAATAAGTTTTGGTTGGAAGTACAATTTTAGTTTATTACTCCTTCATTGTTTTCGTCTTTTTTAGAGAAATTTTATGAATTTTCCTCCCCATACTCAGTGCATTGGTTTCGGCTCTACAGATATGACCTACAGTAAAATAAACACGAGTGAAGGGCAAGGAATTTGACACTTTCTTCTGTGTTGCACTTGCATTGTCTTTCACCATCAGATTTTTTTTTTTTTTAAGGTAATTGCAGATTGCCAAAATATAATTGTATTTAGAACACAAGATTTCTATCAGGGTGAATTTGTACTTGACTTCCAGCTGTGAATTCTCTGTAATGCATGATGGTCCCCTGTAGGAAATGTACTGTTTTCTTTTGGCAATGCCTTAGTAGTGATAAATGTTGATCAAGAAGTCGTTGTTCATTTGTTCTGCAGCTTTCATAGAACTAGGTAGAAAGCACTTTGCAGCAGATTTTCTATACAGCTGAAAGTTGTTTGCAAATCTTTTGCAAATCTTCTCTGACTTAACATGCTGAATCTGTAATAAAGAAACATTTTGACTATGACAAAATCTTCCTCTGGAAGTACTGAAGAAGAGGACTGTTGTCATGGAGTATCACATTAGAAAAAGATGAAGAAATATTTGTGTGGTAAAGGAAGTGTCTTGTTTTCGTCAGTTAGGTTTTAAGGACTTGTGTGTTGCTCAAGATGGGAAACCCTAGAAGCTTTGAGAAGTTGTTCATACTTCAGGACCATTTTCCTGTAGCACTCAAAGCAATTTTAAGTGTAATTGTATGGATACTACTCTGACAAAGTGTCTGAGTATCCCAGAAATGATAGGTCTTAACACCTAATGAACAAGCTCTGTTTGACTTGATGTATTTATTCCTGGTGATGCACTGTGCCAAACAACTGAAATGCTTCTAACACTGGCTGTTACCAGTAGGATGGAATGTGCACTGTGGGACAGATTTTTGCTTGAATTCTCTAGTGAGTGGGAAGTATTTAAAGGGGGGTTGGAATCCAGTGCCATCTCTTTTTTTTCTTTTTTCTTTTTTTTTTAATTTTAATTTAAGTCTGAGTGATGGTTTTTATATGTGTTGTGAAAATACATAATTGCTTCAGTGTTCCAGCACAAGTTGGATAACAATTAAATTAGGGTGTAGCAGAGTAGATATCCAAATCACAGACAGGGAAATGGGGACCATGTCTTGACACAAAATAATCAGCAAAACACATAGCTGCAAGTGTTTTGCAAGACTCTAAAGGTCACTGGCAAACTGATTTAATTTTCATATTTCCAGATTTCTGAGGGCAGTAGTCTACCACTCAAGCAGTTTTTGACTTTTTTTTTCTAGTCTATAGTGAAGCAGGAAGAGAGACTGAGGATAGTTACTGGTATGTCTGAAGAAGCCTGGGATTGAAAGGCATTGACTTCCATCCTTAAAATAGAATAGTAACTTGTAACTGCAGCATTCTGGCACGTGACCTTAGAAAGTCAGTCCTCTGTGCCGTAGTACTCCCAACTTGTCTCATTTAATCTATATTAGTCCTTCCAGTTTTTATAAAAGCTTTGATTAGGTTTAGTGTTTGAGATCTCTCACAGAAAGTGCTCTAAGAGGAAAACCATTTATTACCCTCCACTTTGTGTGTTAATAATAAGAAAATACATGGTTGTGGTTCAGGTAATTTTTTTCTTTTCCTTCAGACAAGTTCCTTAGTGCATTTCCTGACGCATTCAGGATATATATGTACTACCATCTTAAACTGCATTTTGTCAGTACATGCTCTTTATCTATATGGTTCTGTCTTTGTAAGCATTCAGGAATCGTTTCATTAGCATATTATCCAGAAATTAAAATCAAGTAATAACATATTGTTATTAACTATCAAATTATCATTTATACACAGTTTACTAGAGTTATAGGTTGACTTATTTGGATTCAGTTGGTGGGAATATACTGTTCAGTTAGAAAATGTTTAGGTGCATTAAAAGAAATTATTGCTGATGGTTAAGATTCAAGAAATAATTCTTTGTAAGTCATAATATTAATTGTATCTTGAAAACATTTTTGGCTTTGAACTTCTTTCAGTTCATACTGTTCTTAATTACAAAATTACTGTGCTTTAGATTAAGAATTTTGATTCAGAAATTGATTTTTTGAATAGTTCATTCTGTTTTTCAGCTGTCAAGGTAACTGAAGTCCAATTTTGACTTAATGCCCTTCGGTTACCTACTAAATATAACTTGTGGTAGAGTTGTCTTTAGTGAAGGACACATGAATAAATCTGGTACTGTTCTTGCACACCTGATTGGGCTTGTAAACTCTCCTACACTTAAATTACAGTTTCTTCTTCGACATATCCTGCTGCATCATCTCATTCCTGTCTCCCTTGCCTACCTGATTTGGTGTTTTCATTTCCACTTGATCTGAAGTTCACTCATCTGGGTTTTTTCTTTCCTTCCTTTTCCCCTCCCTCCAGAGTATTTTTTGTTCTGCTTAATCATTAATCAAACTCCATTAATTGCAGTTTAGATGAAGATTTGGTATTGTATCTTCTAAGCCAAAGAACAAACATTGCCATTGCTGCATTGACAGGGAAGGAAGTATGGAAAGCTGAAAACATTAGAATTCTAGAACATTTGATCAGTCCTGTTTTAAGTGCAGTAAGATTTTAGAAACAAACAAAAAATGTGCACCAAACCAAAAAAAAACACAATCCTGCCATCCTGGGAGCAGCACTCATGAAAAGAGCAATATGGTTATTGCACAGACCACAGATTTTCTTAGCAATAACATTAGTCTTGTTTAGGTGACTGGGGAATCTGAATGAACAAACATTTGTAATTGTTTCACAGTGTAAAATTTTACTACTGGCAACATGAATTATACCTTTCCTGAAGGCTGCTGACAATCTAGTTTCCTAAGGCTTAACCTCATTTTGCGCATAAAAGTTGTGCTCAGGTGGACTTTGAGGGCCACAAATATTGTCCAAAATTTCTGGATGCCTTATAGCTGGATACTTCTGCCCTCTGTGTTCCAATCCGGAAATCCTGAACGTAAGCCCAGCTTCATACATTCTTCCCAGCACTGTGATGATGGAGCACATAGGGACAGGTAATGGGAATCATGTTTGTATTGTGATCCAGTTGTATATTGCATTTTCTGTATAGTGCTTGTGTTGTGATTTCTGTACATGTCTGTATCACTCTGCTAAAGCCATGGAATGGCAAATATATTCAAGTAAATAAACTTGATATTAAACATTAAACTCTCCAGGTATGGAATATCTCAAGTAACCTAGTCAGAGAGTAGAAAACTCTGACACTAATGGAATTGTGACATCCCATAAGTGAAAAAAATACCCTCTATTCAATGGCTGAGTTTAAACCCATGTTATTTGCTGCAAGCGACATATTCTTGAGAAAAATTGCAGTCTTACTTGAGTTACAGACATCAGGTTTTCTTACAAGTAAATTCAAAACACACATTTTTAAAGGCTACTATTAGCCTGAAATCTACAGTAACTATAAATGAGAAGGATTCTCCTCAGGTTGTCTACTGTTAAAAAAAAAAAAATCACAGAAGCTTAAAACCTAGTTAACCTTCATAGCCACATTCAAAAATATTAATAATTTTCTTGCAGTTGTAATTCTATAGATTTTTAAATGTTCTTACCAGTTTTTGTTTTGTAATGTTCTAAACCGGAATATTTACTATTCAGCATTGACCTAAACTGGACATTAAAACAATAACCTTTTTATCTGAAATAGCTGTAATATGTTACTTTATTTATGCAGATTAACGTTCTTTTAAATTAATAGTTGGAATCGCATTTTTCTTGATAATAATGCTTTCATAGAGTGGCTTAGCAGTAAGTGTGAGTGATATAGCTGGTATGGTTGGACTCAGTGATCTAAAAGGTCTTTTCCAACTGAAATGATCCTATGATCCTAACAAATCTGATGGGGTAATGTTTCCCCTTGGGTGCAGTCTCACAGTATCCTGAGTATCGTCTAGACCTTTTGCAGTCCCTTTCAGACCCACTGTGTGCAGTTCTTCCCTCTCTCTTCTGTGGGAACTTGTGCTCAGATTGCTGAAAACTCTCCTGAAAACTCTCGTGATGACAAAATAGAGTTTAGTTTTTGGCCAGCTTGGCTTTCCGAGTTGGCTTCCTCTCCAGCACAAGGGCAGATCACATAGTGGCAAATATGGAAAGGCATTGGCAACTCTGACATAATCATCCCATAAAATTGATGCATTGATCTCCTAACTTGCTTACGTGGCTGTTATACTTCAGCTCTGATGGTGTTATTCATGCTTTCTTGCTCCTATGTTCACATATGTCCTAGCAGACCTTTGTAGGGCTTTGCAGTGAAAGCAAGCCAAATGTTTTTGCTTGGAGATAGTTTTTGGTCATGTCAGACCTGGACTGTTACTTACCCTAAACCTGCAAAACTGCTGCTGTTGGCAGGAGGGTGAAGACAGGAGAGGATGGCCAGGGGATAAAACCAACCTCTTGAGTTTCAGCCTGTTCTTAAGCTGACCAGACAGATGCTTTAGTTAATTTTGAATTAATCTTGAAAGAGAAAAGATCATAGAAGTTTTGAATATGCTGAGTTGGAAGGGACATATGAGGATCCAACACCTGGCTCTGCACAGGGCACCCCAAGAATGCCACATGTCCCTGAGAGCGTTGTCCAAATACTTCTTGAGCTCTGTCAGCCTTGGTGCTGGGACCACTGCCCTGGGGAGCATGTTCAGTGCCCAACCACCCTCAGAGGCGAAGAACCTTTGCCTAATACTCAATCTAACCCCCCAACACACCTTCATGCTGTGACCAGCGATAGGACCTGAGTGAACAAAGATCTGTGTTGCCCCTCATTAGGGAGGTGGAGACCCCAATGAGATCTGACCTCAGTTTCCTTTCCTCTAGGCAGAACATACATAAGAATGGAAAGATGGACAGATGAAAATATATACTTAGAAGTACAAGAAATTGAAAACTATCAATTGCATATATATCAAGAACATTTTAACCAGCTCAACTCTTACTCTTGTGAGGAACAAACAAGTGACAGCTTTTAAATGTGTTTGTTAAAAGTTGAAAAGATATTTTTGTGATTGTACAATTTAGCTTATCAATAGTCTTCAAACAGGTGATTTAATTCAAGTTAGATTTTGCCTTGCATGTGTCTGTTGTGATTTATTATTTTAATACTTCTGGAGCAAATGCCTTTTTTTTTCCAACTAAGATTTGTGGTAAGACTTGCAGCTCCCGTTGACTCTATTAACCCCTCATTTCAGATATAAAATGCAACATGATAGTGATTGTTCTGTTACCCCTCCTTTCCATGGATACGCACTTTGAATGCCGGTATAAGTAATGAACAGCAGCCTCAAGTAATCTGTCCCCTGAAAGAACTAAGAACGTTGCAGGGTACATGGGTTGTACTGGCACTTCTAACACGTTTAAACTGAGGTAATTTCTCTGAACTGTGAGGTCAGCCTAATATGTGTTGAACACTAATAAGTGTTCATTAACCTGAGAGTTTGGTGAGGCATCAGAGATGTTATCTAAACCTGGAGGGACGAGCTGTAAATGTTTGCAACCATTGTAAATTGTTAAGTTGGTTCCCTAGAGCAGATAGCATCAGTCTGACCCTCAGATTCTGTTTGTGTTGCTTCTGTCTGTTGCTGCTCAGGGTCTGACAGTTTATAGGAACAACTTTCTGTGTGCTCCTCTAGTGATGAAAGACTGGTCTTAGCAGTACTTCTAACAGTCCTAAATTAGGACAATATACTTGGCCAATTAATGAATGTTTTCTGATGGTCAAAACTATTCACTTGCATCTTGCTTGCTAATAAAATTAGGTAAATTGAGTATTAAATCTTATTCAGAGACTGAATGTCTTGCTGTTATCACTAATGCATAAGTAAATATTCCTGTAGGGAAATGTATTTGGAAAGGCATAGAACAATGGGAAACAAGAAACTTTCCTGAGAAGGAGAAATAAAACAACACAACTTGGTGAGCATTGGACACTTCATAGCTGCCTGACTGTAGAACTATGGTATGTCTGCAGTGCTGTCATGGTTCAGAATTTATGAGACTTAATTATGAAGGTGTTCTGCAAAGATCTCAGAAGAGCTTACCACTGTAAAATGTCAACAGGGTGGTTCCCATGTGAGGATGTTCTGGCTAGTAGGCCAAGGAAAGTCCTGAATAAAATATTTACTTTTTTTTTTTTTTTCCTGGCTGAGAGCTGTTTAGTATAAACTCAGTATTCTGAGACTGGAAACCAAGCCTCTCCTAGCAGGCAAGAGTACCTGTCAACCAGTCCAGTTTTCCTCTTGGCTTACTGATTGTGATCGTGCAACTTTTCCATTGCTGTCTGTGTGGTCTGCTTGTAACAGGATCCCTCAAGTCTGCTTCTTTATTTTAGACCCCTAATTCAGTTTATAGATCTCTTTTCACCTTAGGTCAGCCTACTGGTTACTACAGTACAGAAAACCTTTCAGAAAATAATAAGAGGCCAGTCAAGAAGCTTATGATACTTATCTTTGGCGTGTGTTTCTCTAGCATAAGGTCTGCTACTTAAAACATGAGAGAAATTCAAGATTTTCTACTATATTCAGTGCAAATGTTTGCAGCTTTTCTTGGAATTGCTGTAGTAATTGCTACACAAATTTAAGTTGCTCTTTAAGAACTCCATCTGTCTTAAAAAGAAAAACCCACAAACCAAACCAGAAGATAGAATTTAGAAGCAGTAGAGAGAGATGAATTTCTGAACCATAATTTCAGACTAGTTCAAGTCTCATTCACATTACAGGAAAGACTAACATGGACCCTTTCCTCTGGAACCCATAGAGATACCTGTCTTTTTAAGTGAGCAAGATAAAAAAGATTTGCAAGATTTAGAATCTCAACTTTCAAATTCATAATGCTGAATTGTACCCAGGAAAGGAATGTATATAAAAATTAATACTTCTATAACATAACAGTCCTTTTTTTTTTTTTTTTTTTTTTTTGGACACATCCTTTGATTAATCTCTTGGCCAATACAGGATTGACAGAATAGCTCTCTCTTTTCAAATTAGTTTGTGGTTACCTTACATAATTTACAATATTGTTTGAATGTTGATTTCACTCTTTGCAGTTATTTTTTGTGATAGGCTGCCAGACAGATTGTCTCTTGACTGACCAAATGTTTTGGGAGACATGAAGAGCTGCTTTTGTTTTAATGGGCTATGGTACAGTGTAAACAACACCAATTCAGAGGAGACTAGGCTAATGCTACTACTTACTGAGATATGTAATTACTGCTGTGCATTCTAAGGTATAATAGGCAAATATAGAATGCTGTAGTCCCTTTATTTGATTGGTCTTCCTGTACCTCTTAACAGTCATTTCTGCTCAAGGAAGCATGTAGTCTGCTACCTAAATCTAGGTGCCAAAAATGTTATAATGCAGTAATACATGGACACGTGTTCCCCTGGAGTGTTAAAATCTTCCATTTCAGAGTAAGAGCAAAGAAAATACTTCCAATTACAATTTGAAATCCATGTATGTGTATGCTTACAGACATACAGAGAAACAAATAGTAGGTAAAACACAATATGATACAATTGCAAAATTGCCAGTTAATAGTGGGGGGGTTTAGCTTCTCCAGAGATTTGGAATATTTAGCAAGTGCTGAATAAATTAATGTATTTCACATTTATACATAATATAGTACAGATACAGTGTCTTTCTCCTTACATTGCTTTTTTTATAAAGATGAGTAGATTAACAGAATGTAAGGGAAAAGTAGGGTATAAACATGCACTGTGAAATCTTCCCTTTGCACACTGGCACTTCAGTTTTGCAGTACTTCTTTGTTTGCATCAAAACCAGAGACTCATCAGAATGAATATTATGGTGGTGTGGTTCTCTGTAGAAGGCAAATTCAAACTGCAGACCATAAAATTTATGATGATGTGCAATTCCCTCAAGGTCTCACGAGGTTAGGTTAGTGTACTACGGTAATGCAGGCTGTAGGCTCAGCCGTAATTTAAGCACAGTATCTATGGGCCATAAAAAGAGTGCTGGGACCTGCCCTGGCTGCAAGTACATGTGTCCTGAGGGCATTCTCTGAGTGTAGGATTGGGAAAGGCAGAGCAGAATTCTTCATGGCACCAGTTACAAGAGTTACTTGCCGCAGAAACCTTATTGCTGTAAACTTCCGTGTAACCGAGCACAGCAACAGCACCTTTATGGCTAAATGTTGGGCTTACGTGCTTTCAGCCCCCTCTTTAGTATCTGTGTGTTAGCAACTGATTTCACACGTGGCAGAGGAAAGTAACCTGGGTATTAATGTGTGCCCCTTTAAAAATAATTTTAATGGGGACATGTAACAACAGCAGCAGCAACAGTAACAATGTATTATTTATTGTTTATTACTAGTGTAATAGTTCTTGTCTGTACTTTTCAGTGCCAGATACCCCTTACAGAAAAAAGCATTGGAGCTGATTCAGCAACAAAACTGTAATGCTAAAGGTTCAATTTTCAGGATTTATTTTGCTTCCAATTCCTAGGATTTCAGTTTTCACAGGATATTACAACCTTGTTACATGTAAGAGCAGAAACTCTAGTTTCCACTTATAATCTATGTGATTATTAATATTTACCAAGTATAAGATACAATTTATAGGAATAAATTGAAGATTTAACTAGAGACTAACTTTTAGGCATCTGGGCCTAATATCAAGCATTTCAAGCTGAGAGTACCAGAGCTTCCAGTCAGCAAGTCCTTATTTACATTATGATTTCACTGCTTACTGTTGTTCTTAAGGTACATCTGCAGTGCATAAAGCTGAGTCTGGGACTATACAATACTCCTTTTTTTGTGACTTTTGTAAGGAGGTGAGGCTTGGTTTACTTCTGAGATTGGGAAGGAATTTTCTGATCTTTCATCAGAGTAAACCAAATTCTTATTTATACAGCTTCCATCTTCTTATAGTTTTTCACAACTCTCCTAAAAACTTTCTCAGTGTTGCCAAGATTAATATCTCTTCTGACAATCTCCCCAAGTCCCCCAGATCGTATTTGGTCTCCTCCTTTGGTCTAGTTTTGATTTGTCTTTGAGATGTTTCCTCTACACAAGTTACTTGTCAGTCTGCTAAACATTCACGTGTTAAACGTTCACGTTAAATGTTCACATCCACAGTGGACTGTGATTTCTCCTTCCTTCCTCCCACTCCCTCCAGCAGCTGGAGTGTGCTTTTGGTATCAATTATGTATAAAGTGTGAGTTGTATTCTGGAGTTGCTACAAAGTCTGTAAGCACTGTAGAAGTTTTCCTACAGGGAGCCTCTTGTCTTCACTAATTCCACATACCTTATAGCTGATACACATCTAATAATTCATCTTTATGGGTTTTACTCCTATAAACATTTCAGTCTAGACTGAGCATTCAGGACTGTTATTTATGCCAATGTGTCCGTGATTTTACATCCAGGATTATACTCCTCAGTTGTTGTCTTCTAAATTGATACACCAACAGTAATAGAAAACAAGTTCTGAATTACATCACAAACTGGGAAATCTGCAAACCATTTAAAATAAACCTAATTTTATACATGGAGTGTAACATGGATTTTGCTATTTAAATGGAGGGGGAATCTGAGCCATTTCTGTGCTTTAGACAGTAACTTGACGCCTGCTTCTGCAGAAACAGATTTTTTCATAGAAAGACTTTTCTTATAATGCACAGTGCTCTGTATAGTATCACTGCAAGTTAGTCTGTGTACAGGTTTGAGACTCACTGTGTATCAGTTTTTACAGATATGTAGCTAATGTGAAGTCCTCTTACATCCAAAATTATTCAGTTTTCAGATCACCATTCAAATTATATTTTTTTTTGTCATAGCACCTAATAATAAGATATACGGAGACATTATTTTCTGTAACAAAAATCTGTTTTCTGTAACACCATCTCATTATTGTGTACGTTGGAAATGCTGACAAGTTCCTTTGAGGAATAAAAACCTGTAACTAATACTGGATTATTTATTTACTAACAGTCTTATTACCTAGGAATAGGACCTGCCTCAAAGAATGAAGACCAACTTGGAATAACATGTTGTGCTTTTAGAAGTCTATAGAAACAGAAAACATCAGTAATCACAGTCCCCTTCTTTTGTCTAAGAACACATTCAGCTTTGTATAAAGTCAAATTTTTGATTGCAGAGGACTTTTTAAATGACAACAAAATAGAGAATATAGTGGAAGTCTATTTTTATTAATAAGTGGGAAAAACTTGGAACGAAGGGTCACTTCTGACCATTTTGAAGCAACTGTAAGGGATTGATTTGCTCAAATAAATTCTTAAATTATATCTGCCCATGTTAATGTTTTGTGAATATATTCACTGTTCCAGATACACAGAGCCATTGTTAACACTGCTGAGACTGCAGAACACATTCTACAGTAAGTGACAGAAGTCTCAGAAATGAAGGCAAAATAAATGAAAATGTGTCTGCCTAATAAAATAATGGATCTAGTTAACATAGCCTAACAAACTCTACTTGTAACTGCATATCCAATGGTTTAAAAACAACCATGGAGAGCTGGTGCTTTGTTCATTATACCATACAGTGTGCTATACAGAGACTGTACAGAACAGCAGGCATTCATAATAATGCATCTTGTATACACTGTTATATAGACATAAATTTTGACCTCTGTTAAAGCAGCAATAGTCACGACTCACCAAATCCCCATCTGAATAGTTTTCTTCACATAATTCTTTTCTCCCCTGAATAATGTCTCTACAAGGTGTGTAGCTGTACAGAGAACAGCCAGTGAAATAGCAAATGCCTGTTGGTATGGCTTTTTAATCTTATCTGTGAGTTACTCATTTTGTGGACAAACATATATGCCTAATCATTCTAAAACATAACCAGTTACTTTTGTATTCAAGTATGATACCACATACCAGTAACCGAGTGCAAAATTCGGTCATGCATGTGGGCAGTTAGACTTTCACTGAAACTGTGGGTGCGTGGTTCAAACAGTGCTCTTTGTAGAGGGAAAATAAAACATTTTCTAGCTTTTGGAAATGCTTTAAACTATGAACATACTTGTGATTTGTTAAATTGTCTAGCCTTATGTACTGTAATTTGCCAGATACTGTTCTGCATATATGATCTATTGGTATTTCAGCAGTGTTTGGGTAAAACAACATTTCAGGTTGCTGTGGAGGGTATTCTTCTAAGAGAAAAACGTTTTAATAATGCCTGAATTTCTGTTATGTCGTTCTTTGAGAAAAATTAATTAGTCACTCTATGTAACCATCCTGCTGCCAGATCTCTGTTTGCCTTGGGAGCTGGGCCGGGTCTGGCAGGGCAGGGCCGGTTCCGTGGCACCCAGCGAGGTGGCTCGGTGGCCTCGGTCAGGGGTGTTGGCCAGGCGGGCCCAGCGCTCCCGGAGGGGATGGGCCCTGGCCGTGCTGAGCCTGGGCCGGGGCAGAAAACGTGTTGCTCTGCTTTCAGTTCCTCAGTCTCTGGAAGAAGAATGGTTTTCTTTCAGATATGAAATTCAAGGAGGATGGCGATGACACCCACGGAAAACGTGTTGCAACAGCTCGTCATGCAATAATGACATCCAAAGACTTGTTGAAGAAACTGATTAATGTTACTAATTCCCCAAGCTATGCAGGTTTTCTGTTTTCTCATGTAATCGACCATCATAGCTGGGTTCAGTTTCCACACCAGATTCTCACAGACTGGAGGGCTAAGAGTTTCCAAAAACTGTGCATTTAATTAGTAGAGACACTTTTTCCAGAGACTTTGTGATACTTGGTACTTTACAGATGTGTCTCCTTTCCCCCCAGAATAAAGGACAGTGCTAGTGACAGATAGTGATTCAATAGAATATTTTTATATTCTATTGAAAAGCAAAGGTTGAGAGACAGTAGTTTGTTGAGTCAATCGGGACGCCTGGCTTGCAGTTTTCAAATTTTTTTTCTAATTCCTTACTGTTATTCTAAAAAGTGGAACTTTATGAGTATTCTTGTTTTAGGGAATACCCTCATGTAATTTCTCCAGTTTTGAACTGACCTACACTACAGAGTTTTTATTCAAATGCTTCTACTTTGATAGAACAGAAAACATAATTTGTGATGCCACTTCCAGTACTCCATTTGATCTAAAAGAAATTTTGACTTTGCTATGTAGGTTTTAAGTGGAAGGTTCTATATAGGCTATAATAGTTGTTCTCTAGTGGATTCTTGTTAGTGTAAAATTAATAGGAAATAAAAGACAACTTAAAATTACTATTTGATCTTAGTTCCTAACAGACAACTGTGAAAATCTGTGAATTGTATACATTTTGAAGTAATTAATCATATAGGACCAAGTTTCCATCTTACAGTAAATTATAGTAATTATCAAAGGTCAGAGTCCACTGGATTTAAATATTTTGTGAAATATGAACCTTGTGCTAAAGATTTAGTGGAATAAATTTTGTTAGTCCCAAAAATGTGTTGTAGAAGGATATGAATAGTTTAATTTCCCCTTAACAATAAATCATAACTTCTTCTAGAGCTGAAGGTTGTCTTATTTTACGCCTTTCCTTTGATTTCAGTGTCAGACTAATTTAATTTTGTAGTAATAGTGATGAGGGTTTTGTTGTTGTTGTCTGAAAAACCATGAGATTATTTTCAAATTCCTGTGTTCACCTGCAGGAATACAGTTCCTCTTGAAAGTGGGGTCCTGGCTGTAAAAATGAACTCAGCAGTTGCTGGATGTGCTCAGCAGACACGATGCCAGAGGGCTGCTGAAGGGGCAGGGTTGTACATGTGTACTACACCAGGAACAGGGTGGTGCCCACCAGGCACAGAGTCTGAGACATGAAGAGCCATAAGTGGAGACAACACTGAGGTAATTGTCTTTAAAATTTGGGCAGCTGTTATGTTGTCTTCAAGACACAAGCTGCATTTTTAAATATTAAAACGAGGTGGAGGAGGGGAAAGAAAGGATAGAACCTTATGGGTTTACCTTCTGAGAACTGGGTAAGTAATAGTGACTGAAAAATTTTGGAATTATGTAGCATCATGAGACACATGATAGCAATGTACATTTTATGTTGGACATCTGACCAACATGTTACATTAGGATTTTTGATGTCTAGCTTTCACAGAGAATGTTAGCTCATTAAACAAATGTACCTAACCAAAATCAGGCAGCTGTTGGCCATTCTTAGTTTAAATCAGCAGCCATTAGAAAAGGCCTGGTATACAGAGGAGGACAGATCTTCAAAATTATGCATTGCTGTTAAGGCTCTAATAAGTGCAGTTTCAACGTGGTTTTTTGAATTAGACACTGGTTTATTCATAAGGTTGGGGGTTGGACTGTTCTCTTGCTTTCAAAGTAATTGAATGCTTTTGTACAAATAAAATAGTGGCAGATAGATGATGTACACAAAGTCCAAAATAATCCAGCTTTTGTTTCCTCCACCTGGTATTTTGGTATCTGAAAAATGTGTATAATTGCACTTCTTTCACCATAGAAACAGTGCAGTGATTTAATTTTTAATGGTAGATGCTGAAGATAATACTCTCCTTCTGAGGTTATGAAAGTCTTATTTTAATGATTTATAGAAAAGGTCTTGGTGTGGTATCTGCATGCAGCGTTTTACAGCGTAAGAATAAACAATTAAGTTGCAATGATATGGTATAAAGCATTTGGGGTTACAGAGTGCTAGGAGAAAAAATTGTTGGATAGCATCTGTAATTCTAGATCAGCTGCAGTAAAGCAGCCGAGAAACACAAACCTCTGACATTCTCTGATCTTGGGTAGGAAGCATCTCCTTTTTCAAAACATTTCCTTTTTCCAGTTAAAGCATCATCAAAGACTTCATTTTAGATGCTATTTTTCTAAGGCATGAGAGCGTGTTTCAAAACCAAGAACCCTTTCTAGCTGGATTAATATGTAAAAATGTTGGGAAAAAGAGCTATTCAACAAAACAGTTACATCAAACATAACTATGTGATAACAGCTTGCTTTGATCACCCAGTCTTCTGAGCCCAACCTCACTTTGAAAAAAATGTCTCACAGAATAGTTGAGTTTGCAGAGAAGTGCTCTTACCACACCCTTTGTACCATTCCAGAGGCATCTTGGTATCCCTTGGAAATTTCATGAAACTTACATTAGTCGAGGAAGAAGAATAAGAAAAGGAAGCTGGGAAACAAAAGAACAGACAGAATTCCATCTCTGAAGAAGAAGTTGGGGGAACAGCTAATAGGGGCATTGAAATGGAAGCCTTAATGAATGTATTTGTGACCCAAACTGCCGGCAACCTATTGGTTGTTGTTTAGAGAACTGTAAAACCTCCACTAGCTATCAGTGTTCTTGATCCTGTGGCAGAATTTCAGTTCAGTGGTAATTCAGTTGTAGTACATTAACTGTACACGTTTTCAGTCCCCTTTCTGCAGGTAGTTTGCCCAAGAGCTCGAGTTGCCACTAATATCAGAAGAATGTTAGGTGTGGACCTTTGATATTTGGTCATATCATGCTGGTCAAACAGATTCTGATGTTTTGTCTAATATTAAGTGAACATGGACAACATGTTGATTGTGCAGTCACCACTAGGAAAAAAGAATTGCACAATTTTTGGACAAACCGATAGTCAGCTGGGTGTGTGATGTGTTGTCATTCACTTTGTCTTGTGACTATGACATGGAGGACATAATTTTTCTTCAGATATATGACTAATTAGGACAATGCAATGATACTAATTTTGAAGTTTTTAATTTTTAGAGTCTGATTTAGTGCTTGTTTTTTTAGCACATTGTAAAATGGTCAGCCTTCTTCACTGAACTGTCACTGACCTCAAGGTTCCCCAACAACTCTCTTTACATAGTGTACATGGCCTGGACTGCTTGGGAAGCAAAGGAGTCTGGATGATGGGTAAAACTGATGCAGAACTACATAGTACTTGGATCTTCTTGAAACCATCTTAAACCCTTACAAAACACTGTTTTGTGTTTTTTCCCCCTCTTCCTTTATTCTGTCCTTTAGTAAGACTGGTAGCGGTGGTGTGTGGGTTGTGAGCAGTGCTGAATGCCCTCAGCTCCAGGGCAGTGGCAGTCACTTTTGAAACTTAGATTGAATGTGTTTGGAAACTCATCTGCATGTAGAAATCTGTGTACTTGCAGTTATGTAAAGAAATGGACACGAGGTGACTTGTTCGTCTCATCTACCACCTCCTCTTTCCTCTTCACCCTTCCATATTTTTGCACATCATGAGCCAGTACCAGTAGTATAATGGCATACTGGATTCAGTTTTCCAGTTGGGTTTCAACACTGCCTAGTTCAGGGGGGTGCCCCACATGACCAGTGTCTCCCTATTTGACCTCTTGAACATTATGAGTGGTGGCAGACCAGAGACAAATAACCTGAGCAGAAGGGTCAAACAGTGATCACAATGTAATTCCAAAACACACATTGCATAGGCTTTTGCCTTTCCAGAAAAAAAGGGGAATATTGTGAAGAGCTGATGGAGAACTACTGGAGGGAAGGAATGTGTGGACATGGAAATGAGTTGGAAGACTTGTATGGGAGTGATTAGAGAATGTAGATCACAGAACATTTCAATGTGACTTACATAATCTAGCCTGTGTTTTAATTCAGGATTATGCCATTAAAGCTCTAGTACAATTATTTAATGCGGTGATATTGCTGACTCACATTTCAGTGTGTGGAATCTATTAACTGAGACTTTTATGCTCAACTTTTAAGAATTAAATACATTTAGTTGTTCTTAAAAAAATTGAAAATCTGCATAAATGGCTAATAGGAAATAAAAAAAAAAAAACACAAACCACAACAAAACCCCACAACCAAAAGGCAGAAAAGTTTGTTTTGTGGCTTAAAACTCCATATGAGTTGTATTCATCCTCTCACTAGCTTTTCTGGCTGAAGGACCAACAAACAGAAAGACTCATACTGTCACGATAAAAGATATTTCAAAGGCAGCTATCATTTAGTATGATTTATTACAAGAGAAATCATAGGTGTGCTTTTATTATGATTGCAGTGTATGTGAGCATAACAAACAAGTTACACCTGAATTTTTCAAAGAAGAAACAAAAAAACATGACTATAAACCAGATACAAGGCTTGTTGGAAGAGGTTTTTTTATTAATATAAACCTTTTGCCTTAATAGACTGCTTCAACACATTTGTGTCTTACAGTAATAATGTATTATTTTATATTACTAAGATCAGAAGGCTGCATAGGGAATGTTACATGTGACTTACAACGTTGCTTAAGTTTGCCTAAAAAAAACTTAGAGTAAAATTAAATTGACTACTGCTAAACAGCAGTACATTTCAGACATTTATTTGGGTTCTTTGCAAAATTAAGACTTGCAAAGATTAGGCATTTATATGTTTTCAAGCAGTTTCTGCTTCTGAAAGGGGTAGATGAGTTGTGCAAGAACTTGTGTTGTTTTGTTTTTTTTTCTAATCCTACACAAAACAGACAGGCAGAGGCATCAAAATCTTCATGTGATTTTTTTAGAGAAATGTAACTGCAGTGAACCTCCTTCAATCCTAATAGACCTGAGTGTTTTTAGTAGCCTGCTTTGTTTTCTTGTGCACTGGTGTGTTTGAACATTAAATTAGCAGCTTGTGTATGGTGCCCTAGAGGTGGCATTACTGCTGCTGAGGTCTATTAGTTAATAATATTAGTTAATAATGTTAGAGGAATATTTTTAATTACTTGAACTTACGGATGTGCTCCAGTAGAGGGGAGCAGTGCATACAACTGCAGCTCCAGTGCCTTGCTAATAAAAATTCTGTTGTCTTAAAAAGCCACACCTTTTGTAGTCACAGGCATGTGTCATTGTTGACCAAACACCGAGGAAGAAACTTGAAGAAACTAATAGTTCTCATACTGGAATTAGCATTTTATTAGAGTTGGGTAGTATATGGTGACCAAATGCATATTAGTGAGAATCTCAGTTTAGCACCGTTCATTCACTGTCTTCTGTTTTTGTACTTTATGTATTGAGTTTTACCAAAGCAGCCTTTGACAGGGGTGAAAACTGGAGTGGGAGCACAGTAAATCAGTCACTTGGCTTCTCTGCATATCTTTTTTTTTTTTTTTTAATTTTTTTTAATGTAATTGCCTAAGAGTGACAGGAAGTCTTGGGCGGTAGTTAAATATGAGAGTTCAGTCAGTGGTTAATATTTTGCAGGAGATCAGTCTACATCTCATCATACTACTTTTACATTCATTTACTGATACAGGTTATACTAAATAGCTCTTTCAGTAAACTTTAGAACATTGCTGCTAAGTTCTGTAATAACAAAATGGGCTGTGACACACTTACCACAGGCATCATTGGTGAACTATACTATGAGATTATTCTTCTATGTCTGTGTGTACTGTGCAGTGATAGGGCTGATTTAAAAATTTTATTTTTGTTGTTCCAGCATGTAGTTCAGCCTTGTCTTGTAAATTATTGTAGGAATGTATATACAAGTGTACATGTTTCTCATTACAGAACTCTACAATTGGTGTTTTAATCATATTCCACAGAGAATGGAAATTTCATTCTATTCCTGTGTGGCTTGAAAGCAGAGGTTGCCTCAGGCTTTTGTATTGACATGCTGACTATAATGCCTTGTACTTCATTTCACTATATAGGCATTACAGTATCTAAAGTAACAGTGCTGAGACATTCTAGTGCTGACTCTTCTGTTCTGCACTTTTGTGCTATGCAGAAGTATAAAAAGTACATTTTATTAAGAAAATAATACTACAAAAATGTAGCCAACAGTGTGAATACCTTATTCTCAGCAAATCATCAGGATTTTTTTTTGTTGTATTGGCTTCCATACGTTTATTTTACAAATGGTATTCAGGTGCAGATGTTTCCCTTTTTGCTTATACATTAAGTTAATAGTGTAGGGTAACACAAGCTGATAAGTCATTCCTCTCTGTTCAGACTGGCTATCAGACTGGCTTCAGGAGGTGGGAAAGGCACTAAGTGATAACTTTCTATTCACAGAAAGGCCTGCCTACTTTGTGAATTTCTGTTGTGATTGGAGAAGTCCGTGACAATCAGCTTTATTTTTAAATCTATTTAAATAGTATTGTTGTGTATCTGTGCTTTCTGGGGAAATTGTGCTAGCGACACAGGAGTCCATGGTCAATATCTCACACTTGCTCAAGTGATCCAGGTACAGTGACATGGATAGAGATGAAGAAAACTACTATGGAAAACATGGTAACTTACTTGCTTTCTTATGACCATTCAAAGCGCCTGATCTAAATCTCACGTATTTCAACTGTGTTATTTCAGTTGACTTTAATGGGCTTAGACCCAGACTCAAATGGTTTTCTACAACTTCTTCAATTATTAGCAATATTCAAATTTTTTCTGGTATGACATTTGCTAGTTTATTTAAATTGCACATCAAAGGTAAATTTTACATGTATATATAGTAAATTTTTATTTTGGGTGAGTAATTTAGACTTGCTTTTTCAAATTACTACAGCGATTAAGTGTAAAGATTAACTTCAGATACTGTTTGGAGTCGGAGTTGTTAAATGAAATATCTTGTGAGCTATTTCTTGTAATGACATACTTCAACACACAGAAGTTTCCTATTATAAAGCAGCCTGTGAAATAGATCTGCCTCAACTGCAAAGAACGAATACAATCTCAGTTTTTAATCTTAGCAAAAAAAGTGTCAATCATTCCTAACCACTGCTCTCTTCCTTATGCCTACCAAACTCCTAAAGCTTGGAATTTGCTTTCTAAATACACTTGGGCTTTTGTAGAAAGGGCAGTGGTTTGCTTTTACCAGGACCTCTATGGATACTAGTAGCATAAAATAATTTCCACATCAACCCAAAGAATTTTCTGAATTTTTTAAAAATAGTAGTAAATAAGTAGGGAATTTGATATTTAATTTAGAAACATGAGATGAAACAAACAGCATTTTTCTTCTCTTGTTCTGTGAAAATAATTACAGTTGCGATCAGCTGTGTCATGTTTTGGTAATTAATGTTCCAGGGACGCTATCTACTACTTCTGACGATGAATTTTTGTATATTTCTAATTTATAATGTTGTTACCTTTTCCTCCCATATCCTGTGATGGATTTATACCAAGAACTCAGTGACAAAGAAAGCAGTTTGAGCTGTGTTGCACTGCACCATGCCACCATGAGCATACAGACTACTGGTGTGAGAAACAGTTATTAGAAGTTTGCAGTGCTGCAATGATTTTACAAGCTGTTTGTGGCTGTTATTATCTCACAGCATCCCTCTTCTTGCTTTTTGGAGGTGAAAGTCTCCATTTTAATCAGACTGCCCTTTCTGGAGTGCTTTGTATTTATCCTCCTACCTATTAGATTCATTTGGTTGTCTCTGTGCTGAGGCATAGTCTCTTCCCAAGAGGTATTTGTCTAATTCATTCCTAAAAGCATAGGATTATGAAAATTCCAGTGTATATTTCAGTGTATAATTTTGTGCTGAAAGATTCCATAATGCCTAATCTAAACCATCTTTGCTGTAAATGAAGTTAGCTTCTCTGTCTCATAGAGGATGGTGAGAGCAACTGATCACTGTCAATTTTGTATGGTGTTTGGAGACTGTTACTTTGTGCTCTTTCACTTAATCACAGACATCGAAGCTTGCACTTACTGCTTTTCTGTAAACCTCTTAGTTTCTTCTCTTTAAGCAGTCCCCCTACTCTCTCCAGTTTGTTTTTGTCTTCTGACATTCTAGGTCCATGAGCTAGAAATAGTTGTTCATCTGAGGCCTCACGTGTCCCCAGGCACAAGGAGCAGTGACTTCATGAGTCATGCTCACACTTCTTGAAGAAATGGTGCTTTTTTGCAGACATAGCTTGACTGACTCATTCTCTGTTTGTAGTATGCCGTAATCCTTTAGTATTCTTCTCAACACTGTTTTTCAAAGCAATTATTCTATATTGATTTCTGAATGGAGTTTGTCTTTATAACTCTTGTTAGTTTAAAAAAATTACTTTGAATTGTTGTTTATCAAAATCCACTTGATTCTGTTTCCAGAAGTATTTTAACACTTGTCACCTGCATAGTTTCAAAGTGTTCATTCTACTTCTTTGTTCAAATTTTTGAGGAAAACATTGAGTAGCTTTGGAGGATCCAGTAGTGGGATTGAGCTAACTACTGATATTCCAGAGTGAGAACTTGGAGTCTTAATGGATGACTCAGTGAAAATGTTTGCCCTAAGAAGCAAGTAGACTGTAAGATAGGGACATTTGAAGATAGACAAGTAAAGAAGAATATAACAACTTGTAAAATTGTTGGTAGCATGCCATGGTACCACGTTATACAGTACAGTTGTAATATGACTGATTGCAAGCTTAAAACAGAGAAAAGGAGGTAGTACTTAAATGCTTCATTAACCTGTAGTACTCTGTGATATAGGGCATTGCAGATTGTTAAAGTATATGAAGGTTAAATAGAGATTTATGAAACAAATGAGAAAGAAATTCACTGACAGCTATTAAATACAAAGTCACTACCTTTAGTTAAGAAAAGTGAAGTTGCAAATCTCTGTAATCTTGAGTTTTAGGGAAATACCACAATGGCTCTCCTCGGATATGGCCCTGTAAGATACAGAATATGGGTTTGGTGGATTGATTTTTTTTTTTGGTTTGGTGATCTGGTGTGACTGTTCTTATGTGCTAAACTTGGGTGTCCTGTATGAGCAGTGAACAGAGGCTCACTCCAGTATGCCTTAAGGCTGGAACCTGTCCATCAGGAGTGATGTTACAGACTCTGATTTGTTCTGGAGATAAATTATTTGTAGAAACGTTTGTTTGGTAGAAATTCCTGTTCAAAAAGGTTTTTCAATATATGGGTGTTGACCCAGCACTATGTATTGTGTATGGCACACTTGCTTCCTGGACCATTTCAGTAACTGTGTCACAGCATTACTTCTTCCACTCCCCAGGGCTGCTGTCATACATCACTTCTCTAAAGTTTTAGTTTTCTCAGTCTCTTCTGTGTTAAAATATATTTGTTGTAGGAGTTTCTTAAGGTGGACCTGAACACCTCAGATGAAGGGCAAATAGAATTATTATTTGCTGTGTTTATTGTACTGGTCTGTGTGGATTTTGATAAGGTTTTTCTGATATAAACCAAGAATAAGGTCTGGCATTTGGTTAATAAGTAAATTCTGCCTTTGAGAAGCTGCTCAATTCTTCTCTTAGAAAATAAGTATTTTTCTATGGGTGAGGCTGGTAACACCCTTTAATACCAGGTATTCAGAAGAGGAGATCCTTAAGAAAGCAGTGAAAAAGCACTCTGAAACTGTAATTTGTATTGCAGCATTGACATTTGAATAAAGAAGTAATTTTTCCTTGCATGAAGTTTGGTTCAGTAAACCTCTGTAATTACCGAACTTAAAAAAAAATCCCATAAAACTGAATAGCTGATGAAAACTGAACTGAAACTGAAAAACTGATGTTTTTCCTTCAAAAGGAAAAGTCCAGATTCTGGTCTGCCGAATGGAGAACTGCTTCTTTCTTTTCACAGAGTAGCTCAAAACTTGAAAATTTAAATTCAACCATAAATTTTTGTTACTCTTTACCAAATGAGATCTTACTGTAATTCGTCTTTTTCAAGTCCATACTGGCAGCACCAATTGGTGGGTTAGTATTTGGGAGTTTCTTAATATAGTTTGCTTATGTGCAGAGTGAACCAGTTCAAACTGTGCTAGCCAGAATAGACATGTGAAAAAAAAGTGTCTCTTTCCATCTGTACGTTCTGGCCAGGTGTTACTTGCCTGTTTGTAGGAGGAACCTGACTTCACCTTCTGGTCATTCTGAGATTCGTAGAAAGTAACAATAATCTCAGAGATGTATGAATAAGCAACGTCAAAACCTGTTTTGCTTTGTACACTGGGATTTGTGGTGGGCGCATCCACCTGAGAGTTAGAGAAAGTGCTTGAAAGGCGTGCTCTTCTGCCTGCTCTGCAGCACTGTGCCTCATCTCTGGCTTTGCAGAAGCTACTGCAATTATACCACCCATACAGGGTAGTGCAGAGCAAAATCAGCATGATGTTTCTGCAGTCTCCATCCATGCTTTGTAATCTGATAAACCCAATCCAAAAAAGGCAAACCTGCATCTCTGTGTCTATGAGGTCCTGTAACCAAAGCAGTGGGAAGTAAGAAAACTGCAGGATTCTTAAGTATAACGTTAAAGTACAGACCTGACTCCAGACTGTTCTTCTGCTGGTGAGGAATGTAGTGCTCCAAGGCAGTCTTGGCTGCAGTGACTAGATAATCTATGAGTTCTCTTCCAACCCCTTAATGTTCTGTGATTCTAGAGAAGATTCAGAAGGACTTAGCCAGTAATCCCAGAGAGGTAGGTTCACTCACTCACTGTCAAACACACTTAGCATGTGACTGTGAGACATAATCCTTGTCTCAAATATATAGTCATAGGAGGTACAATAAAGGTAATTTATCATGTGGTAAATGTGAGGCCCTCGATATTTTTAAGATAGAAGAAAAAAATCTTTGATCTCATACACAAAAGCTTGGTAATTATATCGGTTAATTACTGCACAAATGAAATTATTAAAAAAAACCTGATTAAATAGGAGTATATGGAAGATGTTTTTCAAAGGACTGGTGTTAACATCCCTCTCTGAACAGATTTATTTTTTTAAATAAAGGCATGATTTTATACTGTTTTATTTTAAATGCAGGTGAACCAAGGAAATTTGACCCGAAGTTCAGAGGACCTATTCATAACAGGTAAATATTGTAGCTCATTTTATTACAATCTTTTGGTTTGCAGTGAACAGTGGATAAAAAATTTTGTTTACAAAACTTCTGAATTTGATTCTGCAGGTCTTCTAAATCCGGGAGACCATCTTTTCTCCCCTTGAGGATGCATGATTACTGGGGAATATTAAACTATGTGCTCTAAAGTTCTTTCAGTTCTTTGTGCCTTGCATTGACTAGTACCTGCTGTCTTACCATGTGCTGGTATAATTAGGACCATTTCAGGTGCTGTTATGTTTTGGGGTGCCATAGCCATGTGATGCAGACCATCTTGTTTCCAGACAGCACAGGACTGGACACTGTTACACTCTATTCTTCCCTTTGCAGCTGGTTTTCCTGCTCCCATAGTCACCTCACCAGGGGACTTAGTTCTCTCCAGAGAATGGCCTGATTGTGTGCCATGACATTTGTACTGTGGCTGGCCAGCAGGTAAATCCCTGGCAGGAAATCAGTGGTGATTGAGCAGTGACAGCAGTGAAGTGCTGTCAGTGATGTGTCACTGTGCTGTCACTGCTGCCACTCAGCCCTGAAACCTTTACTTGAGTGACCAGTTTTTGTGTGCATGAAGAGTGTCTCTGAAGTGAGTGAGACTACCTAGGGTTCTGTGAACTGCAGAGTTGGAACCTGAAATACTGCAATTCAGTAGTATTTTTTGAGCAGTCTGTTACTGTGCCTTTCACGTGCACGAGGAGTGCTGAAACTGGTGATGGTATGGCAGGGAACTTCCCTGTTTGTACTGGTACTGTGTATTGTAGTCAGTAAAAACTGGGTTTGCACTGTGGTTGCTGTTACATCTGTGTAGTTGTTTCTGTACAGTGACAGCTTCTGCAGTTCCAGGTATATTTATGTGCTGTTCTAATTCTACATTCCACAGTGTCTGCTCAAAAACCCAACCAAATGAATACAATGCAACACTATACCACCACATGTTCAGTGCATTTTATAATGCTTTGGTGAGGTAGTATTGTTGGAAACAATATAGAAAAGATCAGTTCCCTAAGTGTTAAGAGTGTGGATTCGTTGTGCAGCAGACCATAAGAAAGTGGTAGGTACATTGATGCTTACTGAGCATACATGCAATGAGGTGGACTTGTGTTCTGCAAGACACGCAAAAGACCTGCCTGACCTCCTAAGGTGATCAGTGCAGCACTGTGTGGTACACTACAGACATGGCCTTGAAGTAGTTTAAGATTATTATTGACTTTTCTTAAATACAATGAATGGAGTTTTCTTAATTAATTTTTTTCCAATTACTAAGATTAAATGATTAGGAGATCACACTCAAGCAAATAAAGACTATCTCGTTCTGATGAACAAAATGCCTTCTAAGAAGATACTTCAAGAGAGTTCAAAAGGAGGAAAATGGGAATCAGCTCTGAATTTGTTTCTGATTTTAGGGCTTCCCACTTGCCTGTAGGAGAAGATATTCTAGGAACTTACAGCATGCATTTTTTTCGAGACAAATGAGGGCTAGTAATCAATGTGTGAGTGGGGACATGACTGTTTGTACACCTTACCATAACTGGCATAACTCTGTGTACAGTGTGGGTGGGGAAACACCTGTCTTTGCTTTTTGATGATAAAATAATTTGTCTTGTGCTTGATTTCTTGTCAGTTTTCATTGGTCAGGGAAAAAGTTTGTCTTCATTAAGGAAAAATGGAGAGGTTGGGTTTCTAGGGGGATAGGCTGCTAATTGTACATAATGGCATTGAAAGGTGCAGAGGCAGCTGGAAAAGATCACATCCCATCATCATGACTGCTGAAGCTTACACAGTTTTGAAGGTGCTGTAGAGTAGAAATGATATTGAGGTTGTTCACCAAGCTATCCCCCAAACCACCAAACCCCTGAAAAACATAAAACCAAGTCTTAATGGGTTTTTCTCATTTTCCTCTTGCTGGTTAGACATATTGTAGAGGTTTTCTCTTACTGCTTTATTTATCCTGACACTTCCTGGACTATCTTTAATTGTTCAACATCTTTCTAGAAATTCACTATTCTTGTTAAGACAAAGATCATCTTTTCCTCTGTGATTCAAAAATGTAGTTAATGGGTTCTCACGTAAATTGAATATCAGTACATTTTCATAACCATTTAGCTACCTTATTTAAGAATTTGAAAAAAAATCTAATAGAAAATATTGACCTCAACTAGCAATACAAATTTCCCTTTCTCACAAGTGTAAAATGTGTTACTAATAAATATCTACATGGCACATCATTTGATAATGTGGCCTATATTGAAATAATGAATTGTTTTGACATTTAAATTATCCGTGCTTTTTAAACTAAATAGCCTACTAAAGATGCTACTTAGGTTACAGTAAGAGTTTCTCATAGATAAATGCTGATAACTAAACACTTGTACAGCCTATCTCCATTCTCATTTCAGCCCCAGTGAAGAAAGGGATCTATTCGTGACATTATATGGCATAGTATAACATCACCTTGACACAACATGACTTAGGGAAGCCTCAAAACACGAGTTGTTAGTTAACCAGGAAGGAGGAACTCAGAAATGAGGACGTCAGTGGTCACCTTCATGTTAGTCAGCAGAGTTGAAAGGGGTAGCCTGAAAGTCACACTGTGAACGTATTGAGCCTCCTTGTGCTCTGTGTGGTTGCACAGTGCTGGGCTCAAGACTATTTGTAGGTGCTAATGCTGTTTAACTAATAAATGTCATAGTTACTGGCTTATGCAGCATCTTGAGCACAGTTGTACTTGTGACAGATTGGGCATGAAACTGCCAAACAAAGAGAGGTTCTAGTCAGTCATTAATGATTAAGTGCATGAGATGTCAGTGAATAAATGGCTTTTATGCACTAATACTCTGTGGATGATTTTATCTTTGCATTCCTATATTTGCTAGGATGCCATTACACATGCACAAGGTATTCTTTGCATGCACTGCCACATGTAACACAGCAAGAGAAGCCAAGAAACCAGTTTGTTTCTGAGAGATGGTGGAAGGCAAAAAAGGCTGGATAATTTCTGATTAGGTTTCAGTAATAAACATGGGCTTTCAAATCTCCTGTTAAGGAAGAGGCAATTCCCATCATACCAGTTCCTGCAACTTTGGAAACTCCTATAGTCTTCACTCTATAAACATGTGTCTTTACAAATTTATTTTAATTTAGTCATTTAAGAAGCTTTTCCTTTTTTCCTCTCCTGTGGAGCCTTGTGTTTGTGAGTTACTAGTATGATCTCACTGGAAGTGAGCTACATGAGCTAACAGTCATGTTAAATGGAGCCAGGGCTTCACCCATAATATCTAGTAAAATAAGCAGTTATTTTGTATAAACAACAATAAGTCTTTATGAACTGTTTCAAATTTTTCTGAAGCCACACAAAAAATATGTATGTACATCTTTTTTCCTTAATAGTTATATAACCATAGTATTTGGCAGCAGTGAGTTCTACTTGGTATTGCACAGAAATTTGTGTGTTACAAAGAACATAAAATCCTGCATTCGCTGTAAAGCGTTTCTGGGTACTTATAGCCCTGCAAAACTTTAAAAGGAACCTGTTAACACAAATGGGTATAACCTTTAATTGCATTTAGGTATCATAAAATGAGACCTGTGAGAATTGAACTGGAAGACGTTTTTGAGAATATAGGAGTTGTAATTAAAGTATTTATGGTGCCATATTTCTCCTGAGACTCTTGAATTAAACATTGTACCCTTAAAAATGGCTCCAGTGGGATGAAAGCCAAGCTTGAGCAGTGTCAGAACAGCTTCTGAATGGAGGATGGGAAAAGGATTTGTTTTAGCATCAGTCCCTGTACTTTGAGCAGTTGTCCTTTCTTTTGTGACTATCATATTGGCCTTCAGTCCTGTACCCCTTCAGCCTCACTAAAAGTTTATTTCAGTGAGATGATAAAGCTGTGGCTCTCTAGAGAAGTGTACAGGATTTTTCATTCCTGTCCACACTTGAAATGCATTTCAAGTTCTTCAACTGTTTAAAAAATCTGCCCTTTTATCTCCTTTATGTTAAAACACAGTGGTTTTTTGTAAGAGGAAACATAGATTAGAAAACAGCAAGAATGGCAGATGCCACAACTGGTGTGTTTTGAGACAGATGTCCTGTAGTAGGTTAAACCAGGAGTAATCTCATGGGTTCAATGTTGTAAGGTATTATTTGTTTTAACAATACTTAAATCTGTTCTTATTGCTGTCAACCATGAGAAAGGCATGCACATTTATTTGCTGGTCTTGCTGCAAAAACAGGACCTCACACCTCAAATGTGACTTAGTGAGTAAGACTTCTGCTAAGTGCTGCTGTGGACGGCTTATTCAGATGTTAAAGTACCCTATGACATCAGTGTTTTCGAAGGATTGTATTAAACACCTAATTTTAGAAAGTGTTTGTTTTTGCCCCTACAGGCACTGTACAGACGTTATTTGCTGTGTGATCTTCATAGTTGTCATTCTGGGTTACATCGCATTAGGAGTTGTGGGTAAGTAAACACAGGTATCTTAGCTTTGTGAATGTTAGAATTTTTAACTGAAATGTCCTTTTGCTTATATTTATGTAAAGCTTTCCCATCAATAAGTAATGTCATTCACAGATAGTGAAAGTACACAGATAATGTGTACACTTGACTCAAATGTTAAGAGATATGTGCATGTTTTGCAGCTTGGGTGCACGGTGACCCCAGGAAAGTGATTTATCCAACTGACAGCTATGGGCAGTTCTGTGGTCAGAAAGAAACCCCCAATGAGTGAGTACTAAATCTGTTCACATGCCTTTATTACTCGTGCCCTGTGAATAAGATGTGAGGTTTCAAATCCCTCTGTCAAAGAGACAATGACACTCTTAGTGTATTTGCTCCAAATAAAGTTCAGAAATATATTAGTTGCCCAGTGCAAATCCAGACCCAAATTTTTACTGTCATACAGCTTTTTGTATCATTCTGAGAATATTTTTGGTAAAACATCAATATAACTTAGAGGTTGCATCAGCAGCTGCATACAAAATGACTAGCTGGCACAACTTCTGCCAAAGTTTGAATTTTTCTCAACATGCACCAAATAACAGAAAAGACTGTAATGAAAAGGTCTTGTTTTTTTCTGGTGCTTATCCAGTGCCAGTAGAGAGAAGATGGAGTGGTCTGGGAGACTGGCAGCTGTACCCACACCCTCCTTGGGTAAATAGAAGCCCCTTTGGCTCTATTTACTCATGTCTGTGTCCAGTCTTCTTAAATTTTGAATTGTAAGAGTTAAATTAATTAGTTGATATCAACAGAGTACTTCTATATGAAAATAACCACTCAGGGAAGAAAGATGTTGCATCAACGTTTTCTCTGAAAATCTAAATGGTTTATGAAATAGAATTTTTAACAGTTTGCTTTTTCCCTCACTTCTCCCTTTTAAAAAGTACATATTAGGCACCCTTTATGCCCTTGTCACTGGATAGATATAGATATCTATATATGTATCTGGATGCTATACTGGCATTTGATAACAACTCTTTGCTGCTTCTTTCTTTCCCCATTTAGTTTTCTGTGGAAAAAAATGAGGAAGCCACTGTCCAAAGGGCAATTCAGAAGGAGGGGGAGCAGGAGTATATATTCTCTCAGGTTTTTTTCACAGAGGAAAAAGACTAGGTAGTGTAACAAGATGTGTTCCACCCTCTGAATTAGATTCTTCACAGCAATTGTTGTAGAGTCCAACTTCCTGAAGAGGAAAAACAAGGAGAAAAAGTTGTAGTGTTGCATGTGTTCCCCTTACTGCACCCCTTTTCTGTTCCCTGGTTCGCCCCCAATTTGTCCTTGTCCCCTCTGTGGTCTGTAGAAAGCAGCGAGCAAATGGCTTTGGGAGTCTCAGACACACGGCTTCCATACACTGTGTGAAGTGGTGCAAGATGCTTCTCTCTGATTCTTATAATTCACTACCATTCCCTCTTTCTCTGTGTTACTCAAGTGTTCCCTTTAGTTATTTCTTACTGTGTGGTTTCTGGTTTGTGTTAACAAATGTCCCTTCATAGATATGATTGCTGGAGAATAATACAGCTACTGAGACTGCGTTTTGGCACTAATTTCATACATTGAGGTGTTTCTTATAAAAATATAAGCCAGAAGACACATAATACAACCTACTGGAAAAGCAAGAGTGTTTATGGCAATAGGCCAGGACACCCTTCTGAAGGAGGACCTATAGTCCCCAAAAGTGGAGGTGTGGGATGTGCTTGTCAGGCTTTCGTCAGTACTGTTGTTTTTCAGATTCCCTAAAGCTAAGCAGCATGAAAGACTGATTCAGAACTATGGTTTTCCAAAGTCCCTGTGGGGCAGCCACAGCTTCTCTGGGCAACCTGTGCCGGTGCCTGACCACCCTCAAAGGGAAGAATTCTTCTCCAATATCTCATCTAAGCCTTCCCTCCTTCAGTTTGAAGCCATTCCCCCCTGTCCTGTCACTCCAGGCTCTTGCAAACAGTCTCTTTCCATCTTTCAGGTCACCCCTGAGCCTTCTCTCTTCTCTAGGCTGAGAAATCCCCATTCTCTCAGCCTTTCCTCTTAAGAGAAGTGCTTCATCCCTCTGATCAACTTCATAGGCCATAGCAGGACAGATGCACCATTCTTTCTTACAGGGACACTGCATGGTCCTGGCATGACTAGCTGGCTTTGAAGTTTTGTGTAAAAAGGGCAGTGTTACTGCCATATCATCTTCACTAGAACTATCTGATAATTTTCTGACGTAGCAAAGGTTAACAGCATATTTTGCTGTCTTCAAAACCCAGATTTTTAAATCAAGAGATCTTGGGGTCCTCAGTTTTCACCAAATCCAAACTGAAGTGACAGCTACTTCAAGGTCCCAAGTTCTAATAGCTGTCAAGTGTTTGGGTTCTGGGCTGCAAACCCCTCAGACTGACCCCTATTTATATCAGGGAGGGTTTATCAGTGTTATTAGTAGATGCTGTTATCATTCTGTTTTCTGACCAAGTGCTTTTGGTTTCCAACCATAAAAAACTTCTGATTGGTTTTGGTGCCACCTTCTGATCAACAAAAATGAGACAGCTTTTACAGTGTAGCATTTTCTGGTGGTGAATTTGCATGCAGCGTGTTCATAGGATGTTCAGTGGAAGCACAGAGACCACGGTGCTTTTGCCAGGGTTACTTTAGAAACCTCAGCCTTTCGAGGTGGGACTACAGACACATGAATTCTTTCAGATTAAAACTTGGCTGTGGAAAAAACTTCTCAGAATTCTTTAGAACAAATACTTCTGTTTTCAGAGATGTCTTGATGTGGAACTTCCAGGGTTTGCTTGGGATTTTTTTTGCCTTGTGTTTTCAATATGGCCATTCATGGTTATAGAATTTAAATATCAATGTATGCTATAAATTTTGAAATGGTAGGATGTATAAGCACTGATATTTATTACATTAATTATATTATATCCACTTCCATAGGAACAAGACCATTTTGTTTTACTTCAACATTCTGAAATGTGCCAGCCCCATAGTGTTAATAAACCTACAGTGCCCTACAACACAGGTGAGTGAAATGTAGAGATAAAATAT
This sequence comes from Myiozetetes cayanensis, assembly GCF_022539395.1. Lineage (NCBI taxonomy): Eukaryota > Metazoa > Chordata > Aves > Passeriformes > Tyrannidae > Myiozetetes > Myiozetetes cayanensis. The sequence goes on along the minus strand of NW_026086826.1, from coordinate 14,078,444 downwards.
TTTTCCTGCGTCTTAGTCACGGTGCTTAAGAACTAGGCATACATTTGTTTGGATTTAAAAAGTGCTGTTCATGTCCTTCAAAATATAACATGATTGTTTTATAGATGACTTGTAGCACACAGTCTCTGTAGCCTGTGATGGTCAGAAAACTTAAGTAGAAGTGTACAATATTGTTTATTTTCGATAAGAGTTGACAAAAAAGTCTGTTGAGTTGAATATAGCAGTTTGTGATTTATGAATTCATCACAGGCAGCTATCCAGTAGTATTCAGTGTATGCAGAAAGTATTGATTGACACCTATGGTTTTCAAAGCTAGACATGTTCAAGAAAATGTGCATACTGCCAGTGACGGGAGTATCTGGGTGTGGTTCGAACCTATGGCAGTTTGACAAGTGAAGATTTTAAAAGCTTGTTCTTGCCATGTGCCAGCCCTTTGTACTGCAGCTCCTCATGAAACTGTGAAATAAACCCAGTAATTGAACTTGTGGGATTAAAATTATCCTCCTGATTGTTTTTACAAGACCACTTTACTGACCTGGTTTATTGAATAATTGCACAACCAGTTATGTCAGTTCATCTTAAGAGGCAACAACTTACAGCACAGGGTAAGTAGAGGAATTAGGTGCAGGACTGCTCTGATCCAGCTTTGCTGCCAAAGTAAAGTGCAGTTAAACTACAGATGACAGATCATGATCTCATTCCTCTTGACAGCATTCAGTGAAGTCCAGTGTTAATTTGGATGAGGTTTGTCACACAGTAACCAGTTTACTCATTACAAATGTTAATTGTCTACTTACTGGACTATGATTTTAAAATGTTTCCCATTCCTGCTTGCCCTTTGATCCCTATCCTTGATAGATATTTCTGACTTACCAGTTAATGTGACAATATGGATGGTTTGACACAGCTGAAGACATGGAAATCTCCAGCAAGAAATAGCAAGAACCCTCTTAACACTGGCCAGTTGCTGTCAGAACAAAACCTTTTTCTATCAGCAGCAGATTTTGCTTCGGGAACCTGTCCATATGCAGACACCAACACTGTAGTCTTTACCTCTCTTACTGGAATGATTCAGTCTGTTCAGTAGTACTGAGGCCATTGTGTGGGATTTGACTAGTGCTGTGGTCAAGGTGGCAATGACCATGAATCAAGTAAGGTGAAATACTTGTTTCAGGAGAGTTTGTTGGAGTGGAGTAGTTATTTTTTTCATTTTCAAACATGCAGCATCTCCAAAACTAAAAATGCTTTTGAATGCTGTTCGTTACTCAGATGGTTAAATTCTGGTCTTTGGGGAAAATGTTGAAGAGTTGTTTATTTGATAATTTCTCTTTCGAACTGCAGACAGGGTCCTTCATTCCTGTCCTATCCATATCAACTAGCAGGAATAAAAACCCCAAGAACTGCCATGGGGTAAGAGCTTCAGTTTTTGAGCAAGCCTGTGGATTTGCAAACTGTTGTTACAGTCCACTGGATCCACAGGCAGCACATTTCATTGCCTGTTTCAAAGACAGCAGGCAGGATACAGTAAAGTGTGTTCTAGTTAGTCACCCGTTGTCCCAGCGAGGACAAAACTCTTGTTTGTTTCTTGGCCTGTGGGTAGTCCATAGGATAGAACTACTCATCTAGAAAGATCCTCTTGCTGCACCTGGCCTGTTCTAAGGATTAGTACACAATCTTTTCCCAGATTTCCTTTAGGTGAATCATATATGGTAGAGTGCCCTGGACATGAAAAACAGTTTTGTGCATGATATCTCTCTGGTACTTGGATAGCAGAGCTTTGCAAAGGGTGTTTAGATAGCTTTGGAAACAAACTGCCTTCTAGAAAAGATGGACTTTATATCACAGTGTTAACACTGAGGAGTCAGAACATCTGTCCACTTGTGTGATTCCAGTGACCAGTAGAGCCTTCAGAGTCTGTGTATTGGTGCAGCCACTTCTCCGTGCCCTAAATCTAAATCACAGCTTCTTAGTGGATACATTCATTAAACCCCAGTCATCACTTGATTTCTCACATAAATCCAGTTTATAATGGCTGTACCTTGAGTGGTGTGAACTTCATTCCTGACATGTGCATCCCCTTGCAGTGGAGATCCAGCCATGGTCAGCAGTTAAAAGTCACTTTTGAGTGATATACGCCTATCTTGACTTGAAAAAATTTGTAGAGATGTATTTGACCGAAGAGACTATGTAGAAGGGTGAAACAATATTACCTGAGACTTTTAATTTTAGTGAGACTTTTTTCAAATAAAGTTCTCCTTATACATGTAATAGAAAGAAATTGCACGTATCCTCTGAAAATAGCTGCCACAGCACCTCATCCATATACACTGCTGCTGATAGAAGTAGACGAGGACCTGACAGATTTTTTCTTGTTATTCAAAAAAATGAATGATGCTCTTTTCAACAGACTGAAAACTCTGTTTATCTACCAGAGTGTGTAAAACCTGAGAAGGTAGAGAGGGGCTTGATATGCCTGATATGAGGAGAGACTTTGAAAGTATGTTCTATGAAAGAATTTTAGAAGTATTCATCTAGGGAATCAAAAAGACAACATATGTCACTTTCTAAATCCGGCAGTAAACAATACTGAAGGCAGTGGCCTTTTTCTTGCTTTTGCATTGCACTGACTTTCCTCACCCTTCTCTACCACCAGTGTGTCTTTACTCATTTTTTTTTTTTTCTTGCAGCTTTGTGTTTCAAAGTGCCCAGACAGGTTTGCAACATACATTGATGTTCAGGCTTCCTACAGATATAGACCAGATCAGTGGAATTACTTCAAGCAGTTCTGCAAACCTGGCTTTAACAATCCTCGCAAGGTGTGTATCTATCAGTAGGTGATGGAATATATATTTTTTCTTCAAGAGAAGTGTAATGTGCATGATTTTACTGAGCTGCATCAATGACTTGAATTATCTGATGTCACCACATAAACACATGTCCCATTTATGTGATTTGACAGTTTTTTTGAAGCAGGGTGAAGGACTTGTGTGCACACTAAATTCCCCACTCTTTAAATGGTTGCTGTTTGCGTAAAAGAATATCTGCAGCCACCCATGTAGTTGCAGTACTGTGGTAAGTACCTAGGTACTCCACAGCAGTAGAACAGAGTGTCTCAATTCTTAAGGCTTGGAAGTCATCTACAGCTACTTAGAAATTTAGCTAGGAAAATAAATCTATTCTTCATGTTATTGATTTTGCACTCAAATTTACTGTGTTATTTCTCCAGTCTTTAAAACACCATGCAATTCAGCTATATTACTTGTGCTACATTCTTACTTTTCTTTAAGAGGAAAGGTAAAGGGGAGGCAAGAAACAATTCTGGGTTAGATGCTGATCCAAAGTGAACAGGTCTTTTCTTTTTTTGTCACTAGAAAAGAAAAGAAGAATAGTCTTTTGCCAAATCACAATGACAGATTCTCACTTAGATCATGAATGTATCTTGCAGCTCCACCAGCCACGATTGAGGAGGAGGCTGCAAAGCCCAGTCTGGGACGTTTTGTCAGACTGGATGAGAAACAAAAACCATGTAGTTATACTGCTATGTATTCAGCATTCCTATTTTTCCCCTTTTTAGTCTGTTGCTCAAGTCCTACGTGATGAAGATTGTCCTTCGATGATCATTCCAAGCAGGCCTTGTGAGTGGTTCTACTTCTTACACACGTCGTATCAGATTGTGAGCATTCACATTAAAGCACAACTCCAGTTTGAAAAGTGTTTTTCACAGTGGCAAGGTCACTATGAACTGTCTGTTATCTGACAGTCACATCCATTCAATTCTAAAGAGTTTGAAAATATAAATATTTATTGATACTTCTAACTGTCATCTGGAAACATTCAGCATGGGATCAGGTCAAGCTGAGCTCTTTCTTGCTCTTGAATCATCACTGATAACAAAAGTTTTACAACTCAAATTGTGCATTCCAAAATATGTGAGGAAGCAACCCCATTGGCATCAAGAAAATGTTACGAATGTGGGAAGGCTCATATGGGCAGCTGTTGAAGTTCACATGATACTTCAGCCCAGTTAGAGTGCAACTCTCTTTTCAGCTGCAGTGCTGGTTATGCAGGGCATACAGAGAAATTAAGGGGTCAAAAATGTTTTTGTCACTATGGTCAGCAGGCATTTCTGAGTAGATAACCACAGATCTCAGAGCTCGTCTCAGCTGCAGAAGTGTAATACTGACCTAGAAGCTTATGGAAATAAGAAATTGCTCTTTATTTTTGCCATGCTTTAAAATGGTCATCATATAAACCAGGGACAGTTATCAAAAAGAGAAAATATGGGTTCAATTTTAAAAACATACTAAGAATTTGTATTAAAACTGATGTACTGATCCAAAAGACAGAAAATAATATGCAAAGAAACCATTACGTTCTTTTAGACTACAGCAAGGGGCAAGGATTACAGAGGGAGGAAAAGAGACATATTACTTAATTATTTAGTCAGAATAATTGCTGGGGTAGATGTACCAGACTGAATATTGAATCCTGGCATCAATATTTATTGGAACCTGATGAGGAAAGCACTGAATGGTTATATAAAGTACAGCTGTGTAGGAGGACTGACCTGCTCTTCCCTTTGGAATAAAACCCAGGACTTTTTGCAGCAAAGAACAGGGCAGCATAAATGAGTGTGCAAACATCTCTCCTTTTCTCTCTTTTTTATAATCTCCTCCTCCCTCTGTCTAACCAATAGTTTCTGTCTTTTTTCCATTGCTTCCTCTCCAAGAATATCTAGTGATAGTGGCTGGTACTGGAACTCATCTGGCATATGAGGAACTGACACTTGCTGTTATGTATTGTTTTGGGTGCTAGTGCCATTCGTGACCAGTCAAGTTGAGTCTGTCCCTGGGGGCTGGTCTGATTATTACCATGAAATGGCATATTTGAGAAGCTGCAGTTTTTGTAAGCTGCCCAGATACTGACAGAGAGTAAGTTCCACATTTATTACAAATTCTTAAACTTTTACATATACTACTGTTGTTGTTTGGTAGGACCTAGAATCTGCAGTTGAAATCTATGATCCCACCCTGCCTGAGCTTGGACAAAAAGCCCCAGAGCATAAAAATCATAATCTTGAATTTAATGGCTCTTCCAAGATATGTCAAATCAGCATATTGTTAGATAATAAGTTGACTGCAAATCTGAAATTATTTAAATGTGTCACAAAATAAAAATGATACAAGTGGAGCTTGACATGAAATGTGATATGCATACTTTGTTTTGATACTTTGAACAGTTCTTAAGAGATGCTTCCCAGACTTCTCCACAAAGAATGGTGTGTTGACCGTGGCAAATCAGACTACATTCAAAGATGGAAGAGGAAAAACACGAAATGTAACTGATCTCAGGGAAGCTGCAAAGTAGGTTTTACCCTTCTTCAGTGTTCATTTGTTGGATTCTGAGATTGTGCAATAATTTAGGAATTAAAAAATAATCAGAATCTCTTGTAGCCAGTGGCTAAGGGGTACCCAAACAAGACTTGGTAGTAAGTGGTCTCTTTGTGCCTGAGCACTTCCAGAGTTCGATTAAGGAAATCCAGCAGTGTGGTGTGCAGAAAGGAGCAAAAAGTTTTAGTCTAATTGTCTCACTGGTTTTCATTTGGTTAAATCATTCTTCTTGTTGTTTTTCCTAACAAAAATTAGTTTTGCTAGGAAAGTTCAATGAGGTTCAAGATGCAAACCTTCTGCTGCAGGATTCAGGCTAGCCAGTGGTGGCCTTGGCTATCCCCTTCTGTGGTGGCCTTTCGACTACCATGGGCTATCCTTTGGGCATCTCACCTCATCATGGTGCTCCTGCTTGTGGAAAAAACAATGTACTGGGCTATTCTTAGAAAAAAAATAGGGCAGGCACTTTGCAGGGTAGGAAAACAGTTCCATAAAGTCAGCCCTTTTCTTCACTGAGCTGCTTTCTGCTTCTATGCTATTAGCAGTCCTAGAGTCACACCTGTTTGGCCATTGTTGCATTGCAGATATGAATAGTATACACTCTGGCAATAAAGCCTTCTTAATAATTTTTTTTCCCACAAATTGTAGAGACACCCTTATGCAGTTTTTTTCTTTGCTGTAACTGTGATTGATGTTGGCTTGATGACAGAACTGGAACTGAAAAATCGTAATATACTTTTATCACTAGCAAAGATATTCCAAATTCTTCCACTGAGCCTATTTGTTGTTTAAATAAATCTGCTTTTCTACCTGAAGCAACCTTTTCTTTGATTTCTTTTCTCAGTGGCATCAATAATGTCCTGGATGCAAGATCAATTGGAGTGAAAATTTTTGAAGACTATGCCATTTCTTGGTATTGGATTTTAATGTAAGATTTTTATGAGTATTTTTAATTTTTCCGAACTCACTTTGGAGCATGCAGGAAATAAAAAAAAAAACATCATTTATGTGTTTGGTACCAATCCTACTTTAAAACTCAAGGAGCAACTGTAATTTCCTTTCATCACATGATGATAAAATTGTTGTGGTTCTGTGCATGAGATAAGGATAGTACAGCATACATTCATAGAGCATCAGTTGATCTGGGGTAGCTTTTTAATGTCCTACCAGACAGAAAATCAGAAGGTGCTGTGTTCTCTTGCAGGACCCGTCTGCATGGCAATTGCAAAACTCAAAGATCTGAATTAAGTGACTTTCAAACTAGTTGCAGTTGCTAAGTGTCATTAGTGTGTGTGTGTGTGTGTATATATATATATATAAACCCCACATATTTTCTAAATTCATATTAGCAATATATAGTTAAATAAGTCCATAACTCCAATGCAGCAGGCAAAGCAACATCAAGAACAAAAAGTATTGAACAGTATTAACTTCATCTTGCACTTAATACTCACTAATCATCAATTAATTAAAACAAAAGAAGCAGCTACTTTGCTGAAGCAAATACATAAGTATTTGTGCATTCTTAACCCATTAATATTGGTTTTGATGGGCCAGAGTGTTGATCAGTTTAAACAGGAACAGAAGCCATTGCCAGGTGAGAGCCTGTAACATGCACATGTTAAGCATTAGTCAAGCCTGAATACAAATCCATGACAATAAATACATACTTTAGATAATAATATGGAGAATTACTTCAGAAACATCAGTTAAACTTTTAAAGGTGTTCAGTCACTGGTGGAAGGACAGCTTTCTCATAGTCTGATACCATGCTCACAGTCGTTAGTGGCAGGAGACTCAGAGATATTCACCAAGCTTGGTTCTCTACCCCTTATTGAAAGCAGGGTTATGGTATGGATTCTCTCAAAGGAGATATCAATGAACACATAGACCAGAGAGAGAAGGGACAACTTTTTTTAACAGAAATTCTAAATACTGAAGCAAGTTTCCATGTTTCAAATATGACATTTTTGTAGGGAATTGTCACTACTTTTAAAGTAGTTGGATAGGAGTTACTTCACCCTTTTCACCAAATGAGAGCATATATCAAACCATTTCTGGAAAAATATGTTCAAGTGTCAGAGCTTGGGCAATGACAATGAAGGCTTGACAGTGAAGGGAGGTTGGATTAAAAATTAAATATGGAGTTGCTGTTGTCTTTTTAGCATACCCCCAAAGGACTGCTGCTTTCAAACCTCAGTTTAAGTGAATCAGTCTGTTGAAGACAGCTGTTATTGTGTACTCAGTTTTGGTGTTACTAGGACTCATGTATGTAACAGGACTTTAGATAAAGGTAATTTACTGCTTTCAAGAAAGAGTCATAAGCTCCAAAACATCGACTTTTCTTGAAGATATACCTTCTGAATTTCAGTAAGGCATTCAGAAAGGGAAGATACATGAAGCTAGGAAGACTTTAAAGGGCTAGGACTTAAGATGAACTTACAAAGGTTTGACTAAACGATCTGGTGTTATTTTTTTATCTTGTCCTTCTGCCTGTCTGCCTTAGTTTGCCCAAAACATCTGGTTTTGATTGTTTATGATCAGACTGCCCTATTTTTTAGCTGTAGTTGGCTGAGTAAACTGGGAATGTTCAGAAGAAAAGTTACTGAACACAGCAAGAAGAGGTTTTCAATTTTTTTGAGTCTGTACTAATAAAAATTCTGATGTAACACCTACTGATAATCATGAGATGTTCTGTGAAGCATCTGATCTGCATGTTTGTTGGATGGGATTAATATTTATATTGCTTTATTCACAATTATTTAGAAAGCCTCACTGAGTGAAAAGGCCTTTTGCTATAATATTTTCCTTTTGGATTTGCTTTCTGAGAGTGAAATGAAATCAAATACTTCCTTACCCCAGACTTGATGAAGAAGACGCTGTAGATGTATTTCTTAGGGGGTCCATAGATGGCTCTTAACAATTCTTTTTATGCATCATAGTGCCCTAATCATTTCCTCTTCTGATGAGTAGAAAGAGTCACTGGTTTTTCCTCCTAAATTTAATTTTTTTTTTTTTAGGAAGCTCCTAGAATGTTATTTACTAACATTGGTTTTTTACAAGCAGGGATTTTCAAAAGAGGACATAAATCAGCAACTTCCCCTTACATAGGTATTCCTCCAATTTAACTTTCTGTACTGTAGATTAGATCGTGGCCTGAAAAAGACAGGAGGTTGTTCAACTGGTATAAGTGACAAAAAGGGCATTTGTGTTAGTCCTATTCAGCCAGTCTGAGAACCTAGTACCTGCAAACACTTCAGGCTTTGCCCCGTGAGATTGTCATAAATAAGCTGTTTGTTTGTAATAGCAGATAATAGCCATGAGAATGTATTTCACAAGGAAGATCTTGAAATACATTTTTACAAATGATTCTCTTGTGTGAGATGAAGTGACCCTCATTCGGAGTAACAGGCATACAAGAAAGTGAATAGATTCTCACACTCATTTTCCCTCTGTTTGTTTCTTCTCTTTCTAGTGGGCTGTTCATTGCAATGATGCTGAGTCTGCTCTTCCTTGTGTTATTGAGGTTCACGGCTGGGGTTCTCTTCTGGATTTTCATCTTTGGTGTGATTGGAATTATAGGCTATGGTAGGTGTAATCTTCTAGACTCTGAGGCTGTCTTTCCTTATTGCTTAAGTTTGGGCAAGGAAAATCAGTAGTTACATCAATTAAATGGTGCAGTTGGGTGAATTAATGCACACTTTGAGACAAAGTGAAGTGAAAAGGACTTAAATGGCAGCAAAATGTAGGAAGAATCCAGCTGTGCAGATACGTAGCACCAGATGTAGTAAAATGTCTCATCTACACACACTGTCATCACTTGCACTGATATTATAATTGACTAGGCTCATAGTGATGCATTTTTGTGTTTTGCTTACCTGATAGGCTGAAGACAAAACACTTGGCTTGTAAAAGATTTTTCTTAAAATTTGTCTTTGCATTCTTCAGAAATACTCATGTTATGTTGATTGTTTTTTAAAAGGCATCTGGCATTGTTACTGGGAATATGACCATCTTAAAGGAATCCCTGGATCTGACCTCACTGTTTATGATATTGGATTCCAGACAGACTTCAAAGTGTACCTGCAACTGAGGCAAACATGGTTAGCATTTAGTAAGTGCCCTTTGAATTTGGTATCTGTTAATGTATATCAGGAGAATCAATCAGTGTCTTGCTACAGTTTCCACCCTGTTAAATCTCCTCCGACATGTTGCTTAGAGAAGAAAACAATTCCATTTCTTTGTATTGTGTAAAAATGTGCTTTTTAAAAATTTTTTAGTATATTTGTAAGGGGAGATAATGCAATCACAGTAGTGATACGAATGAAAAATCCTTGTATTATTAACGTTCTGCTTCCTGTGTGTTCAGTCTTCATCATGGGGAAGTAGAAGGCAATAATAAAGTTATACCTGATGAAGTTGCATAAGGAGGGGCATTTTTCACGCCCAGTTTGTTTTTTCTCCCTCTTTGAGGGCTCCAGAATTGTGATTAATAACTAATGAGTAACTGCATCTTGGTATCTTAGAATCACAGAATATGCTGAGTTGGAAGGGACCCATCAGGGTCATAAAGTCCAGCTCCTGGCCCTGCACAGATACCTCAGCAATCCCACCATGTGCTTAAGAGCATTGTCCAAATGCTCCTTGAGCTCTGGCAGCTTTGGGGCCATGACCACTGCCCTGGGGAGCCTGTTCAGTGCCCAACCACCCTCTGGGGAAAGAACCTTTTCCTGATATCCAACCTAACCCTCTCCCAACTCAGCTTCAGTCATTTCCTCAAGACCTTTCAGTGGTCACTGGTCTTCACAGAGTGAAGAGGTCTGTACCTGCTCCTCTGCTTCACCTCATGAGGATGTTGAAGACCCTAATGAGGTCTCCCCTCAATTTACATTCATGTCACTGAATTTTCTTGGAGGCCGATCTAAGACTGTGGAATGAACCATAGAAAATTTCATCACCTTTCTTTTTAAAAAGTGCTCCATTGCCTTTTTCTACAAGGGCAGCATATTTAAAACAACATCTTCCTGGAACAAGGCAGCCTGCAGCACATATATTCCTCCCCGAGAAAGGAGGAACAGAAGAGAGAACAAATACCTGTCCAATATTGCATTTCTGATACTGTTCTATTAGAAGGGACAGATACTTAACTGATGATGACATGACCTAAAACACCGTCTCTCCCTATTGGTAGATAAATTAATAGAGCAGTAGTATGTTGCTTAAATCTGCTTTCTCTTCATTGTGTTTTCATTTACCTCTATCTTGGATCATTGAGATCATGAGGCATCTTCTATAACTGTTGAGGCAGAGATTTTTACTATGCTATCCCTAGAGAATATTGGGACTTTATTATGGTTTTTTTCTCCTAACTCTTCAAGCTCTTTTCCTGCCTGATTCCTAGCAGCCAGTGTATAGTTTATTAAGAAGTCAGTGTCACTTTCAGATGAGTAAATAGAGGTACTCAGGAATTAAATTGCTTTTCCAACATCACCCAGCAAAATAAATAGTTAAATATCCTTGAAGAAAGTGTTGTCATAGTCCTAGTCTAGAACTCATCATGTACTGACATTGTTTGCCTTTTTCACAATGTTTGGAACACGTACCTTAACTTAACAGAGCTGAATTGGAATGAGACAAACTTTAAAGAAACCTGGTCTTGTATTTCTTCATGGGAAAATGATTTTGAAACGTGTGTAACAAAAACTTTGTTCTGAACAAGGTCTGTAGCTCTGAGTACCACAGCAGTCACTTGCCACCTGCAATTCTGTTGCTAGGAGTAGTGATAATAGTTGGGATTGCAATTTAGCATCATCTGTGAGTATCTGGGTCTGATATTCTAAGACTATGTCTGAGCTGTGGGACCTAAAGCCAAGTCTCGTGTTCCTTTGCAAATCTCCAGACAAGTTTTAAGTATACTTGTGGATACTGTCCCTTCTGTCTTCCTCTCCCTTCACGGAACTTCTTGTGTGCAAACCTGCTGGGCTGGTTTAAATGTTATCTAACGATCCGAAGGACAAAAAAATTAATGGATATGTCTCAGTTAGAGGAGATGTGCTTCAAGCATTAAAGATTGTCTTCTCTAAATGGAAGCCCACAGAATTTTCTTACTTTCTACTGCAGAAGTAGGTTTTGAATCAGCACAAATAGAAATCAGACAGAAGCCGACCCTTTACCCAGATGAGGGTTATGATTCAAATATTGCTTATAACGAAGAGAGGAAATGTTCTGGAACATGGTGCTCTCAGAGGTCTAACCTCAGATCAAGTGTGTAGTGTGTATTATTCCAGCAGCACAACTAGAAGGGGAAAATAATTTGTCTAAAATTGTCTGATTGTAGTCTCTTCTTTTTTTTCAATTGTAACTCAACTGAAGTGAAAGGAGCTCATGTCAGGTTAGCACTCAAACAAAGCTATTGATTTTAGTGCATCTAAATTTTAGAACAAAAGCACTCTTCATGAAAAAGTTGTCTCTTCATCTCTTTTTTTATTATTATTGTTACAAATGAGCAGCATTATCGTATGAACATGCAGAATCCTTGTTTATGAAAAGTAGAATTTGTAAAGAATTAATTGTATCTACAGCTAGATACTGCAGTTGCATTAAAGTAAAATTTTATCTTTGTCTGAGAATTATATGTTCCATTTTTCTTTAAAAATACAAACGCTAACATCAGGATCCTACAAGTTCTGACTAGCTCTCTGCATGTAGAACTTCCTTACAGAGGAACTTACAAACGTGCGAAGTGGGATTGAAGTTTGACAGGTGCAGTTGGAGAAAGAGAACTGCTCAAGTAGAGAATTTTATGGACTTCATGAACAGCAGTGTAAAATACAAGGAAAAAAAATTACAGAAGCAACGTATTGGTTTGGTTCTTGATAAATCTAAATTTTTTGTTTGTTTGCTTACAGTGATAATACTTTGTGGTGTTGAAGTCATAATCATACTGATGCTGATCTTCCTAAGAAATCGGATCCGGATTGCTATTGCACTGCTGAAGGAAGGTAGTAGGTACGTTTGTCTAATTTTAATATATTTTGAATTCTATTAAATGATCTGTAGAAGACACTCATCTCAAGCTCCATCTTGTACTACCAAGGGCAGAAATTTAGGGGTTAAAAGACAACACTGGATTTGTTGAATGGAACAGGTAATATAATTTTTCTGCAAATAGGCTATGGTCTCATAGGCCTTGGAAGCAGAGCTGTGTTGTTAGAGCACGGAGTTAGCTCTGAGCTTTTCTGTAAGCACTTCCTTGTGGTTTTCTACCATCTCAATTGACGTTGTTGTTCCCAGGAATCAGGAATAGGGATTTTTGTGATAGGATTAAGAAATACTGAAGTTCAGCATTCAGCCAGGTACCTGTTTCCTGTCTTATGCTGCTGTGCAATTAGAGTATAGCAATTAATTTTGGCAGCACTAAATTAAACTCTTTAATTCCTCTTCATTAAAATCCAGGAACACTTTTAACACTCTTCAAAACCTTTGCTCACAACCTTGGAAGGATTTTAGAAAGTTCATAAACTTCTTGCTGAGAAGTAATAACATTCCGTAGTTTTTCAGCAGCATGGAAAGGTCACTTGAGGATCAGGTTTTTACTCTTGTGCATAATGCATGAGATGAAACACTGTATGTAATTACTGTAAACCTAATAGACCATGCCCTGTATTCAGGAAGATGAAAAATAAGCTGCTAATGCATGGAAGTCAAATTATGGTTTTCAGTACCTTTTTACTATTTTTTCAAAAACATTACAATTATAATGCTAATAATTGACTTGAAATCCATAGTCAGAAACAAAACTTGTTACTCAGTTTGTTGAAACAATTGTCCATGGTCTTAGTGGTAACTAAGAGGCCTACCATTGACTGCTGAACACAGCTAATATGTTGTGATTATTTCTCAGACAGCATAAGGCTGTGTGACTTTTACATCTCAGGGCTCAGGCAACAATTGCTTTGTTGCTCATAACCTCCTGATTGCACATGACAGTTTCCTTGCATTCCCCTCTGCATTTGCTACTTCACCTGTAGAAACTGAGTAAATTTTTCTCCTTTTGCATTCTGGAAACTGCATCCTATAAAACAAATAATACCAAAGTGTCATAAGTCATTGGAGAAATGCTGTAGGAAATAGTACTAGACAAAAAGGCTTCTGATAGGCTTACAGGGTCACAGGAAAGAAAATTTAGAGTAGCAGGACATAGATGAGAGGCGTGTAAAGACTGTTAATGACTGTAAGCTTCAGTGAACAAAGCACATGTTCTCTGAGTTCACATCCAGTGAGATACCCAGCTGGAGTTGTTCCCTTCTGAGATAGCTTCAGCCAGTTTACCAAGAGGGGATATATTAGTTCCCTCTTACAGAGAAGTTAGCTCTGGCAGAGTAGGAACTGGCATTCTCAAGTTCCTGCTCACTAGTCACATGCTAGCCAAAGGAATTAGCAGAAGAATGTCACTCTCTAAAACATAAGCCTTGATGTTAAAGGAAGACCTCTATGCTGTCAGCAGTGAAAGGCCATTATTCTTCTTGCCTGCCAGTAGCCAAAGGTGAGCGCCACTCATCTATGGCACATGCAAGGAAAGTGATGTAGTCACACGAAGCTGTAAGCATGTCCTGGCATTGCAAAAACAAGTTGACTGTCTCTGCCTGAAAATAGCTAGCACTTAAGGCAGGAAAGGAGCTGGGAACAGAGTTGTCAGATACAAAGTAGAACAAGGTAATTTCAGGGTCTGTAGGAGCTGAAGGGAGAGCACAGGATGAGCAGAGTGGGATAAGGACATAAAAGGTAACGTCTGCAGCAGTCAGCAAGGAAATGGCATGGAAATTGGTCAGTGGCCTGTAAAGAGATGGATATGTGAAGCAGTCATGAAGAAGGAGAAAGGAGAAGGCAGGCTGGAACATGGCAAATTGATAAGGTTCACAGTAGTACTGTTGATAAAAGATCCCAGTGCTAGATTTTGTTACAACTGTTAACTAGGATCTCAAAGTAAAATTACTAGAAGACTGATAAAAAGCTTGTTTCTAGAATTGTTGTAGCTTATTGATATGTTTTGTTTCCTTCATAGGGCTATTGGCTATATAATGTCTACGCTGTTCTACCCCATCGTCACCTTCATACTCATTGCAATTTGTATTTCCTACTGGGCTGTTACAGCTGTGTATCCTTCTGTATACCTCTCTGGAGCAAGTGTTCCGGTCTGTAAGACTAGATAATTCTCTATTTCATGTTAATCAAAGCAGTGTTAAGAGGGTTGTTTGGTCACTTAGCACGTCATGTACTGATGTGGCTTCCTTGCCACACAATTGCATGTGATTTACAAATTAGACAGTGCATTTAATCTAATCAAAAAGAACTGGACTAAAATTTATGCCAAGGCAGGGGGATCATACAAGGCATTGTTTACTGCTAAAAGTTGACTTTAGGGACTAAAAAGGGCCCTCAGCAGAGTGAATATGGTCTTTAATGTGCTGTCTGCTCTATAGGCCTGGTGTTAATGGTCTCTTAGTTAATTGGGTGTGGAGTGGGCTCTGTATGTGTTTTATTCAGAAAAGTATGAGAAAGGAAAGAGAGAATATACAGTGCACTGTCTTCTCTGAATTGCCTGACAGCAACCATTGTTTGTTCCCAAACAGTAGGGGTTTGGTAAGGATTAAGAAAGGGGGAAACTGCTATTTAAAAACCTGTTGTTCTTTCATTCACAAAGAGGGTCAGTTGCTACTGATTGTTAATTCATCCTTACACTCTGTATCTACTTCCACCAAAATACAAACTCTGTCAAAGAACTACTGCATAGTCTGCCTTGTCAAAGATAGATATGCAGGAGAGATAAAGACAACTTTTCAAGGTTATACCCTCTGCCCATTCTGGTCAGGGGTTATTACAGCTCTGGAGTGGAGTTTGCCTTAGTTCTCTAAGGAAAAAGAGTATTCAGTCTTCTCTGTCAACCCTTCAGATACTTCTTTGCATAGCCAGACAAGTTCTTGTGTTACCTGCAGAAGTTTTTTAGAGCTCTATACCCATTGCAGAATCCTTAGTTGCTCAAAACCTACAGTTCTGTGATTCCTCCTTAAAATATTTCATTCAGTTTTCTTGCCACATCAGGAGAACCTGTGTATAAAGTCATGGCTAATCAAACACTGTGCAAGTATGCAAACCTGACTTGTGACCCAGAGGTAAGTGTAACAAATATTTACCTATACTGACAGCTCTACTAGTTGCATTTCTTAATCACTGTTAAAGGCAGTGCTAGTAGAAGATCTGCATATTTCAAGTAATGATTCCTCTTGTTAAATCTGAAAATATACCTAGTGTTCAGATAATGCTTCTTTGTTCAAAGAATTTTACAGACATAAACTAGTTATTCTGCTAAATTGTCCTGTAAATATTAACCATTCTAATTTACAGGGTGAGAAAGGAAGACACAGAAATACGAGTTAATTGGTATTCTTGAATTCATGATAAGTCTCTTTTGTAGTGCTCCAAAGGCAGTGGTAGTGTTTGAAAGCTGTGCCTCAAACTTGCCCAAGGACTAGCCATGATTTGAAGCAGAAGCTTAGCTTCCTTTGGCACAGTAATTACCTTTAGGAAGCTCCAGAAATGTTTGCCTTTTTTAATCTAAATTTTGCCTTCAGTCAAAAGTTTTTACTTGACTCTAGTGTTTGAATTTAAGGATGTTTGTAAAACTAGAAATATTTATCAAATGTTATGCACCTGGGGAAGGATAACCCCACTTGCCAGCACAGGCTGGAGAGCAACTCTGTAGAGAAGGACCTGGTAGTCCTGGTGGATGACAAACTGTGACTGAGCCAGCAGTGTCTCCTGGGGGCCAAGAAGGCCAGTGGGATCCTGGAGTGCATTAGGAAGAGGATTGGCAGCAAGTCAGGGAGGGGATCCTGCCCCGCTGCTCAGCCCTGTGAGGCACATCTGGAGTGCGGTGTCCAGTCCTGGGCTCCTCAGGACAGGGGGAACATGGAGCTCCTGGAGCGGATCCAGAGGAGGCTGCGGAGATGATGAAGGGACTGGAGCATCTCCCTTATGAGGAAAGGCTGAGGGAGCTGGGGCTGTTCAGCCTCGAGAGGAGACACTGAGAGGGAATCTCACCCATGTCTGTCAGCATCTGCAGGGAGGGCTCAGAGGATGGACCAGGCTCTGCTTGGGGGTGCCCAGCAATGGTGCATTAAATTTCAGTATGCTGCTGTGATTATGTATATACCAAAGAATTCCTCACCCTGTAGATGTCTGAACACTGCAAAAGAAAATAATTAAAATTGGTTTGGTTTTATTTCATGCCCAAACCAAGCCAATACATGAAATGAACAATAGAAATAGGGAAAAGTAATTCAATTCAATTCAGAGACTACAAATTCAAAGATGCATGAGGAAAGTTGTGAACACATCCACAATTTCTATGAAATGGCATAGCTTAGTTGGTTTTTTTTCAACTGTGGTGATTTGCCTGAATGTCAGATTTGGCCTCTAGTTTTCAAATAAATATTATTTTTTTAATGTGAGCAGATTTTCTTTAATGAAACTGAAGTGTTTATGTATCTTAAAAGTAGATTTCTGAAATTCAAATTCTGTTTGTGTATCAGGCATTTGGTGAACAACTCTGTTTGCTGACACCTAGTTTAAAGTTAAGCATCTCATAAGTCTTTGATGTGAATACTTAAATATGTAAATTGGTTACATCAAGGAGAATTATGTCATTTAAATTAACCTGCTAAACTTCATAGTCTGTGTATACAGTATGCCTTGCTTATGATTGTGTTGTTTATTTTTCTTTCTACTCAGACTTTTAACACAACCAATGTGACTAAGTTGTGCCCGGGTGCTCAGTGTACTTTTGCTTTTTATGGAGGAGAAAGCCTGTACCATAAGTACATCTTCATCTTCCAGTTAGCCAATGCCTTTGTCTTTCTCTGGCTGGTGAACTTTGCAATTGCACTAGGTCAGTGTACTCTTGCTGGTGCCTTTGCCTCTTATTACTGGGCCTATCGAAAACCAGCTGATATTCCACTGTGGCCGCTCTTCTCTTCATTTGGACGAGCAATACGGTAAGAATGGAGCTGGATGTGAGCCTGGTCATGAATCCAACAAGTGCTGTTTGTACATCTGTGGAAGCCAGTCTTAGAATATCAGATGAAAATGATTAGTCAGCGTCATGGTTTAATCTCAGTAGCAGCCAAGCTCCTGCAGCTTCTCGCTCACTTCTTCACAGTGGGATGGGGGAGAGAATCCACAGGGTGAAGGTGTGAAAACACTTGGGCTGAGATAAAGACAGTTTAATAGGTAGAGGAAGGCCACGTGCACAAGCAAAGCAAACCAAGGAATTCATTCCCCATTTCCCATGGGCAGGTTGGCATTCAACCATCCCCAGGACAGCAGGGCTTCATCATGCATAGCAGTGACTTGGGAAGACAAACTCCATAACTCCAAACATCTCCCTCTTCCTCCTCCTTCTGCCACCTCTTACTGCTGAGCACAACACCTTGTGGTGTGAGATACCCTGGGGGTCAGTTTGGGTCAGCCATCCTGGCCGTGTCCCCTCCCAGCCCCTCGAACATCCCCAGCCTGCTCACTGGCAGGGCAGGGTGAGGGGCAGAACAGCCCTCAGTGCTGTGCAAGTGCTGCTCAGCAGGAGCTGAAACATGGCTGTGTTTTCTGCACTGTCTTGGTCACAAATCCAAAATACAGGACAGCAGAAGCTTCTCTGAAGAAAACTAACTCCAGTCCGTCCAAAACCAGTACAATCAGGAAAATGTACTTGTTAGGGAAAGGCTGAATGCTGTAGCCCGGGATCCTGTACTGCCCCAAGGCTGCTGCAGCTCCCTGTTTCTAGGTTCAACCTAAGGCTGAGCAGGTACTCCCAGTAGAGACACACCCCAAATACTTGTATATAGCACATGTATACACAGATTGACAGACAGACACAGCACTCAAAAACACCAGCAGCACCAGTGGCTTCATCCTGTTTGGCAGATCAGGATGAAGGTCCATTAGTTTATGGAATTCCCACTAATGGATCTTCCTCCATTTATGATTTTATTTATATATACAAACACATGGACATACATGTATTATTGTACATATACACACGTGCATGATGTAACAGTCATATATTTTGTTTTAGATACCACACAGGTTCGCTGGCATTCGGCGCCTTAATTCTTGCAATTGTCCAGCTTATTAGAGTAATACTGGAGTACTTGGATCACAAACTGAAAGGTGAGGTTTATGAATCTGCTGTAGGTTGGTAAGACCTCCTTTGCTAAATTAATTCTTTACTTTCCCAAGTGGTTTCTTAGCAATGAAAAGAGATTAATTCCATATTACCCATTGTAGTTTCATTTGAAACCAGTAAATTTATGCTAATATACTCGAGTTTATGTTCTTTGGAACGTAATGTAAAGTTCAGGTGAGATGTGGATCTGATCTAACTGAAAGCTAGTGAGATAAATTTGGTTGAAAAAGAGAGTCCATACTTAGAGGGAAAGAAATAATGTTTATACTTTTGTCACAATTTAAGATTTTTTTTTTAATAGCTTTCTACATTCTGAAGATGATTCATGAATTCCATGTATGATGTATTCTCTCTTGAGTTTTTTAGGTACTCAGAACTCCTTCACTAGATTTCTACTCTGCTGCCTCAAGTGCTGTTTCTGGTGTTTGGAAAAATTCTTAAAATTTATAAACAGAAATGCCTACATCATGGTATGTGCCATGTCTGCGTGTGGTCTCCCCTATCTGAGACACTAAAATACCCTAGCCACTACTAGTTGGTCAACAGTCAGCAGTACTTGAATCTGCTGAATAAATAGGGGGATTTATGGGAGTTTTCAGGACATGCATGTGTTTCTACCATGAAAAAGTAAGATTTTTTTTTCTTCTAATCTCAACTGCTTTTTATGCCTGTCTTTGTCTATCACCCCCACCCCAAAGCAAGTGGGAAGGGATAGCATAACTGGTTAACTCCCCCTCTGATTCAGCAATTGAGATACTGATTTCAACAGGAGTATTACCTTTTCTCATACTGCATGTTGATGACACATCTGTTTGGAGGCAGTGTTTGAATAGAGACGTCAGAAGGCATGTGATAACTGTATTTCCACCTGGAAGTTAAAAACACAAATTCTACTAGGAGCAGCAGTGATATTTCTCTAAAATAACCCTTCTTAGCTTCCAGATAAGAGAAGTTTGAAATTTTCACATAAATAAACATAGACAGATTTAAGCCTCGGATGTTCTGACTTGAAGCAATTTCAGTGATTGAATGGTATGGTCACAGACTTCCTGTCTCAAAGGAGGTGGCTGTAATGGATCCATTATAACCTGTGTTCTGCAACTGATGTTTCAAATTAAAGCTCTCTTGAAGAGGAGATAATGGTTTTGACAGTCTTTACAGTTGATAAACTGTCTGAGCTAAGTGTATCTAGTGTATCTTACCCTTGTGGGCACTATTCCAGGAAGAAATGTTTCTTTCTGGATAACTTTAGCTGCCTTGCTTTACGCTGATTTCTTCAGTGAAAGCAGCATCAAGTCCAAGGAGATACCTACAGGAGTCAGCTCACTTCAGCTCTACAAGTGCTTATTGCTTCCACTGACTATAAATGTAATGTAGGTAACTAGCAAAGGGAGAAGAATCCCTCAGCGAGTACCTTTTTTGCTCTCCTTGGCAAACTGAGTACTGAGTCTACTGTCTGCAAGATCACAAGGGGTGGCATGCTCATCACCAGGTGATTTGAAGGGGAAAGGTGGATAATACTCTGTCCCAGCCTGGTGGGAAGCATGGAGAAGTAGAAGGTGATGAGGGGAAGTGCTTTATGTTCATCTGAGTTTGAAGAGAAAACTATGCATTACATGCAGGAAGATTCTGGCATACAAGGAGGTATTATAATTACTTTAAATACCTAATAGCTACTATTATTTTGCAGATTGCCATATACGGTAAAAACTTCTGCACCTCAGCAAGGGAGGCATTCTTTTTGCTCATGCGGAATGTGGTGAGGTAAGAGACCATCTCCCAGTCCTTGGAAATGTCAGGAGTTCCTGCTATTGCACTCTGAGGACACACTTCTTTCCTCTCATACATCTCCTCCAAATGCTACTGTGAGCTGTTCTGTCCTCACTATTACTCAGTGTGTAACAGCAGGCTGTCCAGCCTGTACAGTAACCTGTGCAAAGTTGATAAAATCTCACAGGTTTGTTGTGATTGCTGCTTTAAATTCACAAGTACCCAGTAGATTGTTATAATGTCTCCAAGAAACCAGTGTGCCCCTGAGAGGAGATCTGTGGATACACAGGAATGGGATGCTCATCATCTGCCATATGTGTATTTCTTGAGCTTTGGTCAACTTACTGTCTGGGAAGAGGAAAGCAGAAAGACTGAAGTCTTCAAGATTCATTCAGAAGGCTTAGGGGGTGTCAGACAGTGGAAGTAA
Organism: Myiozetetes cayanensis; assembly: GCF_022539395.1. Lineage (NCBI taxonomy): Eukaryota > Metazoa > Chordata > Aves > Passeriformes > Tyrannidae > Myiozetetes > Myiozetetes cayanensis. The sequence goes on along the minus strand of NW_026086826.1, from coordinate 14,057,620 downwards.
AGAAGAGGGCATACTTTGCTTTCAAAAAGAGGATCTTTACCATAACCAGATCTCCCCTAGTACTGGGAACTCTCCTGCCCTTTTCTCCACTATCAAGTCTGCTGCCAGACTCCCTGTTGTCATCAGTACTTTCCTTCATTGTGCCTGGCTGTTCCTTTACTACTGTGAGATCAAAAAACAATGAGAGAATAACTAAGGAGCAGGCCATGTTGATGCAATAGCAGACAGTCGAATTACCAAGCAAGAGACAGTAAAACTGGTTAGGTGGTTTAGATTATAAAGTGAAGGACTGGGAGGAGGAGAGACATGGAGGGGGAAGCTGAAGGAGGAAGATGGAAATGATGCTTTAGGAAGAGGAGGAAAGGATTGGAGGTGGGATAATACAGTACTTTCACTGTGTTAGCCTGCACTAATATCGGGGCAGTGATGTCCACACCGTGCAATAGAAAAGCTGCCTTCATTTCCTGACAAAATATCACCTCTCTGTCCTTTGTGATTTTGCTCTTAATCAGTAAGACTGCTGGCATCTAATTCTGATGTTTAAATGAAGATGATTTTGCTAAATCTGAGTTCTGACATGTTAATGGTGATTTGTCTCTCTAGTAGTTCTTAATGGTTATTTTTCACGGTAGTCAGTGCTGTCTGTATATTACCATATCCATAGACCTCAGTGGTTTGAAGAGGTTGATGATACAAAGCTCATCTCAGCTTATCTGTATTGCTGTGCTGCCAGCCTGTGAAATCAGCAGAAGACAGCTTTTGGTCATGTTTTGCCATTATCCATAGATTTAAGGAGAAAGAATACAAATGTCTATTCTGTGATGAATTATGTATAATTTATCTTTTGCTGAACAGGGTTGCAGTTCTGGACAAAGTTACAGACTTCCTTTTATTCCTGGGGAAAATCCTTGTTGCTGGTGGTGTAGGTAAGCTAACTGATTTTTTTCTGAGTTCTGTGTTGTATTTTCTAGTACCTACAAGCATGGCTGCTGTAATCATATATGCTTAGTTAACAGCTGGAGATTCTCATCAGTCTGACTATTTGGAAATCTGCTCCCGTGTTTCTAGAATTTACAAGATTGAACTAAAATCTTTTTTTTTTCTTTTTTTTTCCCCCCCTTCTCCCTGCACCCAAGCCCTGATGTGCCTTGACAACATCTTTTCCTTAATTGGTTTTACAGCTCTGGTGTGTATGGCTGGTGCAAGGTCTTGTGCAGCCATGGCATCACAGTTGGATCAAATCAAATTCACACCCCAATAAGTCAGCCACAGTCAGTTCTCCTTTCATGAGAACTGAACAAAATTACAGATGAGATTCACCTGGTAGCAGACAACATGCCTACAAGAGGTGTTTCAGGTCTGCAGGAGATGGGCCGGAAGCTCTGCTGTATTCTAGGCCATTAAAACTATGAGCAATAGTAAAAGAAATAGAATATTTCTAGCATTCTTATAGGGTTTTCTTGGTTATCACTAAATATTAAAAGAGATTACTCATAGTTTTCTGTGACAGAAAAGTGTTTTCCTATTTTTTAAACGAAACAATTTCAGAAATTCAGGTTGGTACTATTCTTTTTTTTCTTTTTTAATTGTCACAGCAGTTTTAAAAATAGTGTACCAATAACTGTATTTTGCATTCTGTAAACCTTAAAAGATAACTAATTAAATATATTTTAATCAAAAATTGAAAACTACTACCAAGAACTCATCTAAAATATTTTGTAATTACTGTAGAATTACATAATTTATTAATTTTGCTATTAAATTTAGTAGAATGATGAAACAGAACAATTAATTAAAATATTTCTGGGTCCATGAATATCTTTATGGTAATTAATTGATTTACATATCTCTTCTGTCAGATAATCAGTATTGAGGAATTTATTGTTTACAAACTTTCATTTAAACCAACCTTGGATCTGTTATCTGTCTCATCCATTCTTTAGATGTTAGGAAATGAGGGCTAGCACGGAAGTCACTAATTGCCTGTGTTTCTTGCAGGTGTCCTGGCATTCTTTTTCTTCACACAGAGAATACCAGTCTTTGCAAAGGAAGTGCCAATGTTAAATTACTACTGGGTACCGTTGTTGGTAAGGCAACCATCTCATCTTCTGAACGCTGGGGACAGTTCGAGGTGCTCAGACTGCTCAGGGCATGGTCTGATCACAGCTTCTGTGGTCAGCCCCTCAGTGGCATAGTATCCACTGAGGTGAGGACTGATCTGCTCCACTGCAGTCCTCGGGATCCTTCAGGCAGAAGTGGCAGTGCAGTGACTCTGCACCTTCAGAAAAATTAGGTTTCACATCTGCTTTGCTCAGACTTCGCAGACAGTAAAGGCTGGTGGTGAGGCACTGATGGCAGTGTGGCTTCCAGTGGAAGGGATGTGCAATGCATCTCCTTATCCTTTTGTATTGGGCACCCCGAGACTCCAGAACATCTCCAGGATGAGTGTTTCTTGAAGGAGTCCAGAATATTCTTGGCATACATTCTCTTTGGACGTTGAAATAATTCTGTTTTGGCAGCTGGAAAGTGAGTGGCTGCTGCATGTTAGAATGCAGTGTCTTGACCCTGTGATCACTGTCCACAGCACTAGAAACCTTTGGTAGAAATACAGAGCTGACATTAAATTCTCCCAAATTTGCTTAGCAGACTAGGCTTCTGACTTGTGTCGATAGTGCCACATTGGCACCAAAAGAAGTTTGGGGGTTTATTGTGTGTCTTGTGTTGTTTTGGTTTTTTTCAGACAGTCATCATTGGCTCCTACCTAGTTGCACACGGGTTCTTCAGTGTCTATGCAATGTGTGTTGACACGCTTTTCCTCTGCTTCTGTAAGTACTGCCTTTTCTTTCAGTCATGGAAAGAGGAGTAGAAAACCACCTTATCCCTTCCTTACAGAATTCTGGTGGCATACTGGCAGACTGTGAAAAATTAGCAGCTTCTTCTTTTCAGATAGGCTCCTTGATGCATTCTTCAGTAGTTTAGTATTCGAAGTTAATTAGTTTAAAAAATGTAAGGTAGCTTTATGTTTCATGGGGGTATCTGGCTTTTGTCTTTCAGATGTTCCTTAAATTTCAGTAGGTTTGCTTCAGGGTGCTTTGTGAAGAGCCCTGTACAGTATTGATTCACTTAAACTTCTTGATAATAACAAATATATTCTTTGATATATAGGCAGTACTTTGTTTTCAGCATAATAACCCTGAACAAAGTATTATGCTGAGTCACCTTAAGAATTCTGTAAAATACCACTTGAAACTATTTGTCCCTTGGACCCCTGATGGCAAGCAATCATGGGCACTGTCATAGGGACAGAGAATACTAAAATCACAAAAGAAATCTGTTGGTCTCAAATTAGGACATGATTATAAGAAGTGGATGTCCTTAGTATATAATACCTTCCATGTGCTAGATTTTTCTGTAATGAAATTCCTTCTGATAGGTCAGTGTAGAAGTTACATGGCAGTGATTGGTCTTGCAATTGGCAAATTGATAATCCTAAGGGAATACTGAAATAGTCATAGGCTTGATCTTTCATATATGTGCACAGTGGATTACTGACGTGAGATAAGCATGGTAATACTGATTCTTTAAACACTCACTTTAGCTGTGCTTCCCTGAAAACTGAGGATAGCAGTGATTCTGGAAAAACTGGGTTGCCAAAGACTCATAGGAACAAAATCGATTAGAAAACTGAAAATTGAGAGTTATATCCTATTTATCTCAAGTTATGAACTTTGGTTCTGTACAAACAGGCAGACATAGCACTAATAACTCTCTGAGAAATAAGCTAAACCATAAATAAATAAATTGTTATTAGTATTTGTCTTAGTCTTATTAGTATTCAAATCAGTATTAAAATTTATTTATTTATTTTGTTATTTAGAAAGAAATGGAATTATTTAGCAAATTAGTTGGTGCACTCAAAAATTAAAAGATTTTCTTTTAGTTTATTCCAAAGACACAGGGCGTATGCTGCCACGGAGATATATTAGGATTTGCCTTCTCTAACCTCTTTAGCCACTCCTCAGAATTGGAGCTCTCATTTTGGCTCTGCAGATCCAGCCTTTGCAGAGTAGCAGTTGCAGTGACTCTGCTTCACTGCACACTCCCTCCCGACTGCCTTCGATGTGTAACTGGTCATTGCTCTGTGACTGCTGCCTGACACCAACTGGGCTGAATCCTAACCAGTGACTTAGTCATGACCTTCTGTAGGAAAAAAAATAATAAGTCTGCCTCGTTTTTTTACATTCATATTCTGTTCTGCTTCCCCTGCTTCTGTTCAGTAATGAACAATACATTGTGCAATAGTGGCAGCAGGTTTTCAAATAAACTTTATCTTAGGAAGTGAAAAAGGGTCCAGTCTTAAATCCATAGCTCTCTTTGTGACAAATTTGCTAGCAAGACATGTCCAAAATGCCGGGCTTCAGTGGAGGAATGAGAATTTCTGAAAATTTCCACCTATACTGCCAAACCAAAGATCTGGAGAATAAAAAGGATATATTGCTTTCATTTAAAAACAGCTAGATGTTTGTGTCTCTGCTTCATGTAAAACCCCTTGTGGTTTGAGAAAATAGAAACTTTAGAGTATCCTTCATCAAGGGCATAATTAATAATACAGTTTATTTGCATTGATTGAGATTTTTCTTAATGTTAGGTCTTTTACTGTCTCCTTACTTCAGTTCTGTCTGTGTTTGTGTGGTTGTATTGCTGTTTGCTTTTTTGACTGCTTTTGCTGTGTAAATTCAGGTGAAGACCTGGAAAGAAATGATGGATCTACAGCAAAACCCTACTTCATGTCAGCTAGCCTCCACCGAATTCTAGGGAAGAAGAAACTAAGCCCTAAGAAGGCAGTGGGATAACATGCACTGAACCTCGAGATCAAAAAGTGTCACTTTTAAGCGAAACGTGTATAAAGTAGGCAAAAGTAAAAACTGTAAATGATGCTTCTGGTTAATGGGTGATTCTTTTTTCCTTTTGCTTATATTTCAAACAAAAGAGCAACATCGGTAAGATTTAACTAGTTTAAATGCTCAAAATAACAGCTGTGAAAACAAGGCCACGTTTTAGTTTATAGAGTGCCTATGAAAAGGAAAATGTAAATTTGAAGCTTTTATAAGTCAATAATGATGTTTTAATAATTTTTTGTAATACAAGTTGCTGCCTTAGATGACAGCAGTTTTGATAATGTTTCTTTTTATAAGTGTATATTTGTAAAAGAAATTCAGGCAATTTTTTGCAAGCACTAACATATAACCTAATTAGCCATAAAAAAGATAGTTTAAGACTCTAGTTAACCTGGAGATGGTACTAAATTTGTAAATATGGTGCTATGATTGTATTTTTTGGTACAAGCTGGTTCACAGCTGTTTAAACTGTGATTATACATGCATTAATGATTCCCTACACTGAAAAACGTAGTGATATTTTAATCACATCCACAACCGCATCTTTTAAGACATGATGGTACCCTGCAGGTCCCCAAAGAAAGAAGTCAGAAAAGACTTTAGTTGATACGGCTTAAAGTGAAGTTTTCCGTGAGTTGTGCTTAAAAGATGATGTAACTGAGAGAAGGTCCCACTGCACTTGAAGTGATTTGTGGTTCACACAAATGAGGTTTCATCTGGTACAAGATGGTGAATGTATAATTTTTAGCTGATGTCTAAGAGAGATGCACATGTGTTAATATTAATATCCCCTTATCTCTGACAAGTCTCTGAATGTGTTCTATGTTGCAAAGAAGTTGAGCTTCACTGAAAGGAAAACCAAATAGAGTCTTTTTTTCCTTGAAAGAAAGTCTTTGCCGTGTGTGTGTGCACAAGGAGTTCCATTGCCTCTGCCCAGCTCAGAAGGGCTCTTTACCAAGCCATTGGAACAACTGTGCTGGTGCTGAGGGCCAAGGGTGCACTTTCTGCATGTCTTCAGGCTCCCAGTGGCTCACACAGTAAGGTATTAGGACATTGAACTCAAGTCTTCTCATGATACAGGATTAATTATTTGGCTACTGAGAGATGCTCTGAAAGATTTAGTTTGCTTTTTGACTATTAAATTTGCCCAGTCATTAGTACAAAGTACGAAGTCATTAATGCATTTAACATTCTTTGTGGTTTATGACCCACTGCGGTTAAGTAACAGCTCTGCTGATGGAAAAGGTCCAGCACTGAAGTGCTTCTCAAATCTGTTACTTCCAGGAGCTGAGCTGAAAAGCTTTTAATTTATTAATCTCCTGGGGGACCAAGGACCCAGCCATACTGAGACCTGCCCCTAGTTTTCATGGATTCCACTGTACTGAATAAGTTATTCCTGTACATTCCACTTTCCAGGAGTGGCATGTGCCATACAATTGCCAGTTCTATCACAGGAGTTCAGCACTTGAAAATACTTTTCTAGCCCTAGGAGTCGATTGGTGTCACAAAAAGAAAGGCAAATTCTTTTTTAGATGATTTGAAGGCAAGTTTCTGGTCAAAATGTACTGGCCATCCCCATCCTAGTGGGATTTTGCTCTCTGACTCATGGCTCCAGTTTGTGATGGCTGTAATTGCTATGAGTGCAGGAACATTGTCCTTTATGCAGCAGGTCTGGGGTTGTGGTGGTGTGACAGTGACCTTCACCCAGGCGCTCTCACTCATGGCCATGGGCAGATCTTGAAATCCTGTGATCTGAGGTGCAGGTGGGAGGGTCCTTGTGAGCATTCTCTGTGGTCCAGTGGGTGCTGCAGCGCTCTTCCCTGAAGTAAAAGTGAGGGGTTCAGTTTAGGGTTCAAATAATGTAAAATAAAGGTGTACAATTTCAAAATAACTACTGATTATGGGCACCTTCAGTTTTTGGTAACCGCTCTTGAGATACCCCAAAGTAAACCTGACTTTCAGAAAGGACTGAAAACCCTGCCTTTGGAAAAAAAATCAGACTCTTGAGGGATAAAGTTTTTCATCATCATCATCATCATCGTCAGTCCTTTCTCATTATGTGCATGGCATGGAATACACACCCCTGCCATGATCTTAATTTTTTCTGAGAATTAAATCAATAACTTTTGAGGGTATGTGTCACCATTCTGTGATTAAAGAAGCTGCTGGTCTGATTACAGTCCACATTCTAAAGCTTTTTTTAATTTTTTTTAAATGTTGTTAATTTGATGATGAAGAAACTCCATTAAGTAATTTATATTTCTACTGGACTTGAGTGTCTTACTGGGAGCTCAACTGGAAAAGCTTCTGAATACAGCTTGCTTTTTTATCATATGAATGTAACCATAGAATTTACTAGGAATAAAACATAATAGAAATAGTATACAGTTATTTGATTAGAAGACTTTTGTAATAAACCTATGCATTTACTAAATGAATTTCTAAAAGTGAAAGTTTTAAATTGTATTATTATTTATATACAGTAAAAAATATATATGTATAAATTTGCTCTTCTCACTATTTTGTGAAAGTCTTTAGAATGTAAGTGATCATCATTTCTGAGAAGAAAATTTAAAAGCCATTTTCTTAATAATTATGTGAACTGTGAAAATACAAAGCAATACCATGTAGATTTTGTAATCAATAAATTCAGTAAGTAAATAATAATTATTTAATATTAAAATCGGCTTTTAAAAAATAAAATGCCAATAATTATTAAGTCAAAATTAATGCAAGTATTTACTTAGGAAAGAATCACCTGAGATACTTTAAGACTATCTTATTAGAATGGTTCCTAACTAACCCTGTGGGCCAGGGTCTGCAGGTGTGCACCACAGAGGAGATAATGGTATTGACATTTATGGATTTGGGCACTGACTTTTGATTTAGTATAAAATTCAGAACTTCATTTTTTGGTTTAGAGAGTGGCAGACGGTCAAATATGTGGTGTGAGCTTTGCTGCTGAGTCCCCTGGGGCTGCTGCCACAGTGTCCCCCCGGGGCAGGGGCCCAGGCCAGCCCCCACTGAGCGGTGGTGGCTCCGTGCCTGCGGGGAGGGAGGGGAGGATCCAGAACCGACAGTGACAGGGTCCTGCCAGGTTCTTTCTCTCCTGGGAGGAACTTTGGGAAGGCAGGTGGCTCTGCAGAAAGACCCTTTTACATGGGTAGAAAGAACCCTTCTCAAGATCACAAACAAGCAGAAGTAGAAACCAAGAGACAGTAGAAAACACCCCCCTCATGACATCCACACACTCGTGTTTGTTTAGTTTGGGTTGGATTCATTGTATCTCCCTACACCCCATTACTGGATGGCTTTCATTTACATGTTTTATACCAAAGTTTTAATGTCAAGCCTTCAAATTTTGTAAAAAAAAAATTTTAAAAAAAAAAAAAGTAACCACAGAAACAAAACAAAGAAACAAGAAGATGGGATCATTTCTTCTGCAGGAGCGAGGGTGTTTCCAAATAGTATTCAGCGGCTGATTCTTGGGTGTTACAAGGATGCTGAATATTCTTTTAAATGTTAGTATTTAATGAAATATTTTACTATTGCATGTTCTGCTGTAGAACAGGAAAAATATTTTGGCAGATGCAATGTCAGGCTGATTCTGGGATAGTCAGTAAGTGTTCTTCCACAAATGGATTGTCAGAGAAGTGACTATGAAGAATAAACTGACTGGTTTTTAGTAACTTAGAATGTCTCCCTTTGACCACTTGCTCAGCCTGGACAGCTGTGTCCTTGCAGAAAAAGTGCCTTACTGGCTGTTACTTTACCTGGGTTACATTTTTAAATTTATTCATACCATGTGGACCACAAACCAGAAAATGCTAGGTAGGAAAACCAACACTCTTTTTTTCAAATTAAGTCACAGAAAATGAATTGTAGGAAGGATGTCAGATGTGTTTGGACTGCATGATGCAGCACACACAATTTCCCTGTGGCTGTTGTCAGATCATGAAAGTTGACAGTGTGGTCTGGGAGAAAACCTGACAATTTGGGTGTTGCAAATAATCAAATAAAAACAATGCAAGACTGTTCCATTTTTTTATAGTAGATTTTTTTAATAGCTTTAATTTCTGTTATAGTGGACTTCTGAGTAGGGCCTATTCTGCTTTTGGTTACAATGATCGTGTGTGTTGTACTTGTGTAACTGGGGGGAGAACTGGGCTCTTGCTACTTAAAACAGAAGGAATAAAGCTAACAAATATATTACTGTAATACGTTCATTTGCGTGTTTATAAGCATAAAGTTCCTTTTCCATTTCAAGACTGATAATTTCCTATTATGGAAGTGTTTTATAAATTGTTCTAAATTTTTAAACTTTTGATACAGGCAATGATTTTTGAGGTAATATGTAATTTGTACTGCACTGTAAACAATTAGAAAGGTAATTCTTCATGTTCAAGTAACACTAGTGCTACTAATATTAAAATTGTCTGTTACTCTATGCTACATTATGTCCACATGTATTTGTCCCAAATAATGAGTAAACCATAAAAATGGCTCTTCGAGGTTTAACAAAGGGAGGTTACTGTTCGTTAATGTGACTCTTAAGGTTGTATTATCTTGCCAAAACCAAATTAACACGAGCACGAGGGTTCGAGCTCTAGACCCTGTTGCTTCTGCTATGCAGAAATAGATAGGTATTGTTTAAATATCTTTGATAACGAAAGTTGCTTAATTTTGTTGTTACTTCGGCGTTTTACAGTTCTTGGGGATTGTTCTAATAAAGATTTCGATATAAACCGGAGTGCGTCTGCACCGCGCCGGGCTGTTCGCAGCGCTGTTGACGGGGCTGTGCGGGGCGGGACGCGGGGGCGGAGCGGGGCGGGGGATGCGGGGGCTGCGCGGGGCGCGGAGCGGGGCGGGCGCGGTTTGGTACCCGCGGGGCGGATGCTGCCGTGTAGGAGCGGAGCAGAGGAGGTGCTGGGTGGGGCCGCTATCACTGCTACGACATGGAGGGTAATTCTGGGCTTTACTTGTAATGGCTCGAGGATTGTTTGTTACTTTTTAAATTTATTCAAGTTTTTGAACCCCATAATAATAAACCATGGGTTTTTTCACCTAAACCTGAATTGAAGTTTAAATTGGCCAAAATGATACCATGGAACTCGGTATAAATCTCTTCCGGAGTTTATAAGACTCACTAAAAGTCAGATTTTTCTCCTGCCTTTGTGTGAGGTCAAGAAAACCTTTATTGCGTGCTGTGGGTTGGCAGAGCATCACAAGCAGAGCTGCTGCAGGTGCTGAACTCGCAGTTGAGCTGTGGCAGGTGAGTCCCCATCTTGCCAGTGGCCCATCACATACATTTTTCTGGCAGACAGGGAAAATAAAAACAAGAACACCAAACCCTCTGCAAAAGCTTTTCAGAGATGGGGATGGATTTCATCAGAGGTAGAACTGGAGCAATTATTTGGAGTTGGGACAAAGGGAAAATTTGGACTTGAGTTTAAGGTATGCCTTGTAAGTTATTCCATATGTGGGAAGCCTTGTCTGAAGTAGCTTCTGTCATTCAGCAGTCACTGCAATGAAACCTTGAGACAGTTTCTGAATTAGCAAAACAAGCTGGAAGTATGTATGTTTGGGATTGAATAGTGAATAAGTGCACTCACAGAACTTTTAAATTCATAGTTGCAGCATGTATTATTTAAGGGAAAATGATCACATATGAGGCTTATGCCATAGGATACTGTTTCTTAGAGAGGGTTAAATGTTGTCAGTGTTGGTGGGAAGCTGGTGGGTTTGTACTGTCCAGCCAGCCACACCCTCGGTCAGTGGCTGTGAGCAGCAGTACTTGTTCAGCTCAGCTCTGTCTGGAGGGATGGCTGCCAGCTGCTGCAGAAGGAAAGTTGTGACAAAGCAAAGAGGAGAATTTCTCAGCCTGGAAGGTTTAGATGCAGACCATTTCAGTCCAAACTAAACATTGAAAGGTGAACTGCAAAAATGATCTTCTACGGGTGTTCCCTGAGTGCACATTAGCGGCTTAGCTGACTGTGGCCATGCCGTGTGGGAAGAGGTACAGGCCTAGTACACTACAGTTGCTTTAGCTCTTGATAAAAGCCACCGCTATTCTACAGTAAATCTTCATGAGAGCAGATTTACTTTTGTTCTTTTTGTTGTTTGGTTTTTTGGTTTTGTTTTGGTTTTTTTAACATTTGATCAGATGCAACTTCGGCAAACAAAACCTGAATGCTATTTGTTGTTTAAAGCATTGCTGTGAAACTCGGTTCTGACCATGGCAGAAAGCAACAATAACAGTAAAATACTGTGTTTGTTAAAGTATATTGTTTGAGTTCAACCAATCATGTATAGCCCTCCAGAATCTTCCAGACTCTGGAAGATACATTTGTAATATAAAAGTTATTGTAAGGGGATTTTGGAGCATAGGGGACCTTTACTATGTGTCTCATATGTATGTCATTATTTTAATTAAAATCTGGATTTTTTTATTTTTTAAACTCCATCAGTATCTTCTGTTAACACACATGGTCTGTTGGAACTGACTGCAGCTATTACATTGTCCTCCTTTAGAAAATGTCAGACTTACTAAAAAAATTGCTTTCTTACCTTCTCTTAAATGTGTTTTCAGACTGATGTGTTTTTTATCTCGCATGGTTTTCTTACCATTCCATTTAAATCTAATCTTGGCTGCATGCCATCAAAACTTTAATCTACATTCAGAGGATTCAAAACCTACCCAGAGTTTTTTTCATGTACCAGCAGTGTGATCTCCAGTCTTTTCTAGGGATCCTGCTTCTGTATGGGTTTTTCTTTTTGGCTAGCCAAGGGGTCTCCCATGCAGCCCTAGGCTGTGACCCATGTCAGCACTTGGTGGGATGCAGCCTGGCTACTCATCTGCAGTCGATAGGTTTATTTTGGGAAGCGCCTCTGTTCTGCACACGTTGCTCAGCGAGATGCCCTTGCTGGCATCAGTATTGGCTGCACAAGGAGAGGGGTGGAAAGGCCTCTCCACTCTGCTGTGGCACCATGAATTGTTGTTGTGCTGCAATTATCCTGGGTAGAGCAGCAGAGCAGCAGTGGTGTGGTCTGACTGACATTTCTGCTGAAGAAGGAAATAATAACATAACTGACCCGTTACAATAAAAGAGACCCTGGTCATAAATACAGGATGAAAATGTTTCTGCTTTTGTCTCAGGCAGTGGCTGATGAAGACCACCTGCACGCATCTTTGCAGCTTGACTTTGCAGATGAACAACATTGCTTTTAGTGCATTTTCTGCAAAGAGCTGGCATGCTCCTTTGCAAAGCCACACATACACAGATGGCTCGGAGAAGGAAAGGAAGGGATTGTTTTATACAGAGCTTCATAATGTAGTTTCTGGTTGCCATCATTTTTAACACATCTGACCAATTCAATTTCCTGTCTTGAATCAAATTTAATTTCATTAGGTCCTAGGTTCTCATTTCTGTTGATTTGGCTGGGCTCTGCAGGTAATGTACTTTAAAGAGCCCAAGTTTGGAAAAGAGTCAAAGTCATCCCTGGAGAAGGATCTGTGCTTAATTTGCTCCAAATGACAATAATTTAAAAAAAAAAAAAAAAAAGTAAAAAACCCCACACAAACTACAAAACTGGTTTGTGTTTTTTAGTTTACAAAGTTCCAATTTCTTACAGAAATACAGAGTACTGGAACAGCATCATCATAGTGGTATATTGAAGCTCACAAGTTGTTTCGTTGAGAACACTAACAACATTCCAAAGCAGTTTAACAAATCTTAGAATAATACCCAGCTGTAGTGGTTCTGGCTCCCTGGAGCTTGAAAAATTTGTTGTTAAACTCTTTGTGGGTTTAATATTAGGGGCTTTCTTACAGCGGTGGCAGCTCTTTCTGAACTGATGTCATGACAAGAAACCTGCACTGGCATGTTTGAACATATCCGTGGATTGTGTCTGAGCATCCCAGCCCGACACCTGGACAAATTCCTGCAGAGACACCAAAGATCAAAGTGCCTGTTGAAAGGTAGCATTTTTATAGATTTAACTATGCACAACATAGATACACACTTTTTTGGTCTTAAAATCGTATGTTGGCTAAATGCCTGTATCCATATTCTAGGAATGCCAGTTATTTCTGCTGATTATTTCTGAAAATGGTAAAAAAAGGTAGCTTCTAGTGATTCCTGCATTCAGCATACTACAGTCTGCATCCTACTTAAATGATATTTTTATGATTAAGTTTCTTGGATGACCTGGTAGCTTACATTAAACAAAAATAAAATGCTTCCTTGACTGATTTTTTTTTAATGGAGTAGCTATCTTTCAAATGCAATGACTTAATTTTAAAATATGAAAATGTGTAACTTTTTATATACTAGTGTACTGTTACATGTTCTAAGTTTCCCATATTTCAGTAATAACCTTTGGTTTCAGGAGGCTTGGAGCAGGAAACATCTTTCTCCCATAAGATCAACTTGGGAGAGAATATTGTTGCCCTTTGTGATGGCAGGTGTTAAAAGGTATCATTCTTATATAGGGCAGGGGATTGGTTCCTGTTGAGCTGTGGCAGGGTTTTTAAAAAAAATCCAAACCACCCTAAAAAAACCCACCCCAAACAAAGCAACCCATATGACAGCAGTATTTGGAAGAGAGCTGATGCACTGTCACAAGTGTGCCCAACAGGGAAAAGCTCTTCATGAGAGGGGTGGGGAAGAAGTCCAGGGAGCGCTTTGTAAACAGAGGAATGTGCAATGTGCAGGCAGAAAACGAAGTTGTGAGGTGTTTTCCGAAGAGTACTGTTGATTTTCTGTAGGCTTATTTGTGTGGGGGAAAAAAGAAATTAGCAGGAGTAGAAGAGAAAAGACCACCACTGTTGGAGATGCAAACGATGGACTAGGAGCCAAACATCTGACTTTGGTTGCTCCACCTGTGCTGCTAATCCTGGTAATGAATAAATACCGAAGCTCAAATGTCTTACATCAAACTTCAGTTGTTCAGCTGTTTCAAGTAGAAGAATAAATGCTTACTTCATTATTCTTTTTTTTTTTTTTTTTTAACTTAAGGGCTTCACAGCAATAAGTAATATATGAAGTACACCTTAAAGCACAAACCAAATGAAAACAGAAAAAAACCCACCTGTGCACACACACACACAGAGGTATATCATTATGATGTTTTTGAAGCATTCCCTTTCTGCAAAGAGAGCCCATGAATTTCCTCATCACAGCATTATCCAAGTTACTCTTTTACACAGCAGGAGGCAAAGAGGATGGCTCCAGTGTCAGAAGAACGCAGAAGCAGAGTCACAAATGCCAGTGCACAACCAGGAGAGAAAGACAAACATTCAACCTCGTCAAACAAGTGTTCAAAGTCAGGCTACAGCAGCAGCCTCAGTTGAACACAGCTGACTAAAACTGTCCCCAGTTTTCCATAGACTGTCAGCCCAACACCAGCTGCAAACGGCTCTGGCAGTGGTAAAGGGGGACACAACACCCAGATTCTCTGCTAGAGCTTCCTATTTTCAACTCTTCATTTTCCCAGCCACTCTTATAAATAGCTGCACAAGCACTCAACAGTAGCAAAAGACAAATTATCCTGCTTCCTACTTTCATAGGGAAATAGGAAAATTGCTCCCATGTACTTTAATCCTGTTCTGACTTCGAAACTGAACAGAAGGTGTTTCACAAATAAGCTTAGACTTACTTTTGTTTCAGGCAACCTGAAGCTACTCAGTTCTTCAAATTAGAGTGAATAATGACTTTTTCTTAAAGGAACTCAATGCAAGCTAAGTTGCATTTTAAATTACCAAGTTATGTTAACATCTAAATTAGCATTATTTAGCATTTAACTGGTAAAACTTCAGCAGTAAGGTTGTCCTACTTGCATATCAGACTCAACAAATGAACACAAACCAGTTTATCTACTGCTGTGCATGCAGTTTTGTAGCATGGTGATCTATGGAGCTAGCTTAGGTACTGGAAATAACATCCTGAATTCAGTATTCCACGTGGAGTCTCTCACTAAGAAGTTACATACTCTAGAATAAAATGTTACATATGGTAGGATAAAATGCCAAGTCAGCCAAGCTCCACCACAGCCCCTGTCTTGAGTCTTTTGGGGAGTAGGGGGAGAAGGGAGGGGAGGAAAGGCAGGATAACACAAGCCTTGACAAATCACTCTGCTAGTGCAAGGAGATTGCTTCTGCTACGTCGATTAACTCAGACATCTGTGAGTAGCACTTGAAACAGTGTCAGGATTTTAATTTAAGGAATTTGAATAATTCAGAGCTTGCCATTAAAGTTATGCTCTCAAAAGTCATCATCAGAAAGCACTAGGTTTTCCACATTGAAATGGTTTGACCAGCACAGTTAAGGAATTTCAGAGTAGACACTCATGCATAGCTGGGAGAGAAAGGGATATGGACACATACACACAGCTTCAAAAGTATGATTTCCTTCTGATGCAAATAAAGTTTAAATGTGCAAATGGGATCTACCTGTCTTAAATCCTAGAAGGAAACTGGTCTGTGAAGACAAAAATCAGCTGAATTTATAGTAGCCTTTGTGCATCAAATCAGTGAATCAAAACATGCTCTGCAACAAAGTCTTAGCACAGGAGCAGCTTTAAAAACAGACTGTGGTGCATTTGACTGAATTCCAGTCTCTCTTCATATGCAGGAGAGTTAAAATGCTGAGCTAGGTTTTACTTTTAAAAAGCAGACTGTTTAAGTATTGCATCTTATTTATCTTCCTGCTTAACAAAATCACAAGATAAAACCACTGAACAGAAGCTGAAGTAGGAGAGATTAAAAATGTTAAAGCAGATGTGATTTCAGGTTTTCCACTTGCCAGCTAAAGTCACAGTTTAAAATCTGTCCTATTCATCTCCCATTTCCCTTTCCCCACAAGTGTGCACCCTCAGCAGCAGCAGCACTGCTTTGCCTATACCCACCTGTGTACCACCTACTTGGGGTGTTTCAAGACCAATAAAGCATTTCTACTATCAGTTGAAATAGAACCCTCCTGAAGGACCTTGGTGTAATGTTCCTCAAGTGTACCAGGTGCCTTCTCTTAAAATTGAAGATTCGAGTTAAACACTTGACAAATGATCACAGTTCAGCCATAAACACAGCAACACTTTTGCTTGGCATGCTACAGCAGAAACTTTATTCAGTTCTTTTTGAAAATATTTGCAACCAAAATTTATTTTTGTAAACTCACAGAAATAAGCTTTAACATATAGGCTGTGTACAACTCAAATACAGGTAATACTTTTAGCAATAACTTACAGATACAAACTAATGATAAACTACAATTTCACAAAGAATTGTAAACATTTTGCACAATTGTCAGTCCTTTCTTTTAGGCAAAGTGCTCTTTTGATGACAAATAAATTAACACACACATAACTAGAGTGGACTACTTCCAGACAATACAAAAAGGTGTTTAATAAGGCTTGTAAACAATGTAATAGTTATTTATGCAGAATCCATAAAAGTGTCTTGCAGGCTAAATATACTTACATACCTGGGCAGCAAAAATTATCTTGAAAATGCTTTAGATGTTAAATAAAAGTTAACATTAACATCTTTCCAATGATATTTTCAATACACTATGACTTAAGGTTACATCTTTAATAGCTTATATCCCTGACAGAAAGGAATTAGGTGTGACTTAGTGGCAGTTGTGTCATTGAATGGGGTAGCAAAGGCTGGAGTCCAAGAGCTGTAGGTGAATGAGCTACAAAAACAAACATTACCAGTCAATTTCATCAGAGGTAGAAAAAGATTATAAGCTACTAAATCCCACTGGGTAGTGACAGCTCGCTGTCCCAACTCTGTTGCGTGCTCTGATTCCCCTAGCCCAGCACCCTTACTCCTCCACCCACAGCCCACCTTACACCACTGCTTTGGAGAAAAACAGCTCAGGCCACATGTGGAGCTCAGACTGATTCTCCCAAAATCTTCACAGTCCCTCCTAACCACAAATAGGAGCCAAAGCTGTTGACTTGCTGGGTCATAAGACACACAATGACTACAGCACTTTTGACCTCCAGGCTCTCTCCGCCCTGCATTGTGTGTTACTGTGAGAGAAGATGAAGCTCTCAGAGAAGCTGCTTGTTAGAGCATCTCTACAGTCCATGGGGCAAAAGCCACGGGGAGCAAGTGGTAAACAGTTTTAATTAAAATTACTTAATATTAAAATACATGGCGTGGATGTTTAAATAAGTGTTTAATTTCTTATTATAGTTTTAATAGTCTGGAGGAATACAAGCAGTAGTCTTCATACCCAAATCTTCAGCCATGCTCTTACAGTGAAGAGAGACTGCTTTCTCAATAAGGTGTAAATAGCAAGTACAGTATTTCTATATCCTACAGAGCATACTAAAAATTAAAAATCCATTAGGTTTCTTTAATCAGTACTTGGTAAACCATTCTTGCTACAGCTGATAATGATTTTACTAGGAGAAAAACAGCAAAGCTGTTATACCTACCATCCATGTAGCTGTGCAGAGCAGTCAGCATAGTCCCATCCTGGGGTACATATGCAGAGTATGCCATTTCTTCTAACATGGGTGAAGACAGCCTGGAGGGCTGAACTGCGGTGACAGGAGCAGTAGATGAATGATTAGGACTAACATGTTTCTTATGGCGTGCTCTGCAATTTTGAAACCACACCTGAAAAGGAGGGAAAGGTACATCATGTTGATAGACTGCATTCAACATTAGCATAACAACAACCTGCCAGACACCTCACTTCTGTAGAAACACTGTTAATCTTCAAGGCTAGAATGAGCCAAGGGAACTCCAAACTTGTTTTTATTTATGTTAACATATATATAATGTCTATTAAAAATCATATTTATATAAAAAAGCATCCATATAATGTTTGCTAAGAGACATCTTCAAGCAAAGATTCCAAGTCTGTGTTTCAGTTTTGGATGGCATGGGTATATATTTTAACTCTGCTCTCTAGAACAGATGACTAGATATTCACTTGCTCCTAACGTGTCACGCCACAAGACATTTTCAAAAATAGTGTAGATTTTAAGAACAGACTATTACAGTCAGAAATTTGTATTTGGAATAACTTAGGACAATTTCTGTACTACTTAGGCTGAGAAATTTCTTCATGAAAGACTGTTAATGCTCCACACAAGGCACAAGAGGAATACAGCGAGTTTTCCAAATTACCATGCTTGTTCTAGACCTATTCCTGACTAAGGATGTTGTCTGATGTTATAAAATTGCCAGATTAGATCTTTTTCCATGCCAGAAAAACTACATGGAGAAAATTGCCATTAAGCATTTCCAGTGGATGAGTACCAGACTTTGTCAGTCAAGTAACTCTGCACTGTTACCTGTATAACACGCCTGCTCAAGCCTGTTCTTTCTGCCAGTTTCTGAAGCGTTTGTGCGTCTGGATTGTTGTCCTGAGCAAACTGTGCTTGCATAACCTGAAAAGGCAAGATAAGAGATTGCAGGATCATTTGTGTTGAAAGCAGCATTAGATTCTTCTCAGACCATGGTCCTACTACTTGTCTGTCTTTAGGAAACTATTGTTTCCTAAACTAGTCTCCAGACAGTCCCCAATATGTTAAGAGAAAAAAAAAAAAACCCCCAAGCCAAAATACAAACTCTTAGTATGCTTAACTAAGCTGTGAGATTTACCAGAAATGAAAAAAAAAATGGATTATGCTTTTATGCTTGGAGGAGGTGCTCTGTAAGAAAACGTTAGAAGAACTGTACGAGAAAATTCACTGCAAAGTGATTCAAATACGCTCAATAAAGAAAAGCCTATAGCAGCAGATCAGAGCATAAGGAGGGAACAAGCCATGATCCACCTCCCTGAACTTGTTAATCACACTATCTGCACCTTGTATTAGATGGAGCAACTTGACCTTCTTTTTATCTCCATGGAGGATGCAGGAGCTGGGAAGCACTTTGTGCTTTCTTTGCCTTTAACCAACCAAGGAACAGAGGGGACCCCACCTTGGCTGACCATCCCTTTGCAATGATTTGGTTACACTCATCTTTTTACAGAAAATTGAAGTCAACACTTGTCATTAGGATATGAATTGCACTTTTTTGAGGAAGTCGATGTCAACTTGCCCTGCACCCTGAACATTTTCAGAGGCTTTAAGGGTTTGCCCTGTTTATGGAAGTAAGATTTTGTGGATTTCTGCAGAGTATCTTCAGCAATTTCAAAAGCATTAGTTTCTCATTTTTGGATTTTTGACCCTCAGTTTGACTCTGAAAATTTTGCATGGCTTCATCTTTGAAGATTCAGACTTCTACTTTCCCCATTCAGAGACTATTTACTTTTCTGCTGTTTCATAGAATCACAGAATGGGCTGGGTTGGGAGGGACTATCCAGTTCCACCCCGTGCCATGGGCAGGGACATCTTCTACTAGCCCAGATTGTTCCAAGCCCCATCCAACCTGGCCTTGGACACTTCCAGGGATGGGGCAGCCACAGCTGCTCTGGGCAGCTTGTGCCAGGGCCTCACCACCCTCACACAGGGAAGAATTCCTCCCCATCTAACTCTGCCTCTGGCAGCAGGAAGCCCCTTGTCCTGTCACTCCATTCCCTTGTCCAAAGTGCCTCTCCAGCTCTCTTGGAGCTCCTTTAGATAGTGGAATGTGCTATAGAACACAAACATCAAAATGCATGGACACTGTTTTGTACAAGTACTTTGTGAGGTGTGTAGTAGCACGCTGCCATTCTGACAGGCACCTGTCCCTATGCTGCTTCTCTTGTTCGAACTCTTACACCAGCCTCAAAGATAGGCACAGAGGTGCAACAAGCAGATAAAGTGTCATTAAAGAACCAGGAGCCCTAAGATCTCAAACACCTGCTGAAGTATGTTACAATCTACCTAAATGACAGCAGGTGGGAAGAAGCCCTGAATACAGTTCCTGCCCCGGCAGCTGGGCCTATCTCGCTTTCAGCTACTGCCAGAAAAGAAAGTTCCCTTTTGCAGAAGTTCAAGTCCAAGGTACAGAGCCCTTTGCCCTGTGCACCTGTTGGACTGTTACTAAAATAATTGTTTTGTGTTATCACCACCTTCTGTCTCTAGTCACTACTGAAATAGAAAACCAAGCTTTGAACAGCTCCATGCCCTGTTAGACAGTACTGCTTTAACACCCCACATGTTATTACACCTCAACATTAGTTTTTCCTCAACTGTTTTCACCAGAAAAAAAGAGGAGGGTAGGACAATAAAATACAACTCACCCTGTCAACAGAAATTCAAAAACCTGATACAAACTAAAACCAGAGATGTGTAGCTAGGATTAGGCAGAAAGCCACAGCTTCCTTCTCATTGCAGGTTGAAATCCCTAAATCTGGTCTCACCGTCAGCCCCTTCATTGGAAGCTGGCCCTAGTCCTGGTGTTTCTCCCTAGAAAGCTAATTTAAGTGAAGTGTGATCCACAGGGCGAAATAATTCCTATTGAGACAATCCAGAGCTAACTCTTGACAAGGCAGCAACAAGACAAGAAGCCTTGAAAGCAGAGCAGATGCAGCCATTACAACAAAATTGCAACTTCCATCCCATTAATGTTTTGAAGTCACATACAGTACCAATCTTTAGTACAACTTTTCACATTACATAATTCTAAAAATATTTTGTCTTTATTATGTTTAGTGATGTAAATTGCTGATTAAATAGATTTCATTGAGCAATCTAAACAGAACAACCTTTTTGTTTCCACTCTGCAAAATTACTGTCTGCCCCCAGGGAAATAAAAAGCTTGAAGAGTACTATTTCATATTAAACTGCTGAAGCTAACAAACAATTCCAGAAACATGCTGCGTCTTGATAGTTTATGAAATAGTTTAAAGCATGCAAGCTTTTTGTTTTCTTTCTCTATGCATCCAACTTCCTGTTGGTTCAGCACCCATGTCCTGCATAAACCTGAGCTACACAAATTTTTAGCACTGCCTCTACCTGGAGTTGATCTGCTGTGAAGCTGGTCCGAGCTCTTTTTGCTGGTTTTGGATGATTAACATCTTGTTCTGTTAGTAATGCTCCTTCCACACTAATCCCATTACCTGAAACATTAAAAAGAAAACAATACTGCCGCTACACATTCACAGTGATGTTATTCATAAGTCAGACTGTTCTCCAACAATAACCGACAGCACTTGGTCAGCTGAATTTCAGCTTTAAAAAGCCATATTCTATTTGAAGTTAAATTGATCTGGCACCATTACAGATTATACCCCAAACGACTCCCTTGCAAGTGAAAGAAGAAATAAATCTAGCATGACATTTTATCAACAAGATATACTGCTGCTTCTTTTCCTTAGGATAGAAAACAAGTTATACAAACACAAAAAAAATCGGAAAGTGAAATAATTTGCACGTTATTTTAATTCAAGAACCTGTGCTTCCAGTCTTACTAAAGCCAGGCAATTACCCCTTAATAAGGAAGATGAAATAAAACCCAACAATTTTAATTAAAACTGAACCACAAGCACAGTTCTTAACAAAAGCACAGTGTTACCATTTTCAACTTCTCTTTTCAGATTGTCCAACATGCAGTCGTAATGTACTCTGCAAAGGACTTTCTCTTCAACCAAAGCGAACTCCTCTCCGGTTGAAAGCTGCCTTTTGCAGGAGAAGCAGGCAAAGCACGCCAGGTGGTACACGTTTCCCTTGGCCCGCCGGACCCAGTCGGTGGAGTGGATGTGCCTCCCGCAGCGGGAGCAGCGGGTGCCGTAGCGCCTGCAACGAGAACGCCGACCGGGGGTGAAGCCAGACACGACCGCCCCCAGCAAAGCCGGGCCCCGGCAGGGGTAGAGGTGACCGGGGTGTGGCAGAGAACAGGGGATGAAGGGACTGCTGAAGGCCGAGACCACTACTGATATACAGAGGTTAGGATTTTCATAAGGCAAAAAGCAAAACCGAAGCATTTTAACTGCTACGTGAAGTCATAGCTCTCCATCTTTCCTTTTACAAAGATAATTATTCTTAAAAATTGCTGAGAGAGAGGGGAACAGCTGAGCGTGTTCAAAGTTCTCCCAGTTATTCAGATATATTTACATTAATCCAGGGATAGTCTGAACTATTACATTTAGCTACATCATCCTTCACTAATCATTCAGCACCTTCAGCAGAAGGGAGAAAACCTGTATTTTCATAGTTATTTCCTCAATTAACATCACATTATGATTTTTAAATGAAGTCAAATATCCGTAAGTATTTACATTATTAGAGTAGAATATTCCTCTTTGAAGAGGAAACTAATCACCCAGATATGTTGATTATTTAGGTAAGAATTTGTCTTGAAAATCTTTGCAGACTCAAGTTCTTTTTTCAAGTCCCATAGAAGCTTAGTGTTTCCAGAAGTTCACAACATTCAGCCTGCCCCCTTCCTCTCTTTCAGTTTCAAACCTGACTAGCTGGATGTAATCTATTCACGGCACAGGTGAGAATCCCATAAATAGTTTGGTCTAGCAATCAAACTAGCGAAGTTCTAGCAATCACGTTGAAATTAACAGCAACAATTTCTGCTACTTTATGTACCAAAGACTGCATCCTGAGTACTCACACTGACAATCCAAGTAAATAATATTCTTCCTTACAGAATTGGCCCTTAATGCTTCACATTCTAAATCAAATTGATCGCAGAAAGGTATAACTACTGAAATATTCTTTTAAAGATCACGGGATTTATCCTGGCTTGATTTTGCAGCTCCATGAGATGCCCTAAGTCCCACACCAGAGAAGCACTACTCCAAATAGATCATCTCAACTCTACCTTGCATTCTCAGCCAGCATTACCCAAGGAGGATTCCCTGCACATACGATATGCTCTCACTGTGGCAGGGACTCTTAACCTTTTTCCCTCTGTGCATACAGAAGTGATGGTATAAATGCAGCAGCTGTGCACAAGAGTGGAGGAGCAGAGGGGAGACTTAGCAGGCAGTTACATTACACAGACTTGAGGCTCCTCAAGTCCCTCCACAAGAAAAATCAGACTTTAAACCACCGAAAATAAACCTAGCAAATAAAGAATAAAGAACCTCAAGTGCATTTCAGTTGTGGCTTAAGTGAAGAGTAACAAGCAAGTGTAACAAGTTATCTGATAATTTAGGTTCCAGAATGATATACCTGAAATAATCCAGTTTGCAGAAGATATCTTTATCTTTGATGTAGCAGCTGGTGTGCCGTCCCAGGGACGTTCTGCAAACGCTGCACGAGAGGCAGCGTACGTGCCAGCAGAGGTCGTTTACCTACAAAAACCCAACAGAAAAATACCCCTCAATGCTTGTGCTTCCAATATTATATTTTAGATTTACAAACCCTTTTTTTTTTTTTCCCCAGATGAGGTCAAAAGTTATACATACCATGATTCACAGAAAAATTACCCTGAATGCAAAACATTTTTCCTATAGAACTGCATGCATATTAAGAGTTAACTAATTTGATGCAGATCTTCAGAATAAGCTTTCATGGTTTTGTAATTAAAAGCATCAGAAGAGGAAGCAAGAGATTCAAGTTCCACATAGATATTTTGTGCCCAGTTCTGTTCTCAAAGCATTAGAGTAACAGAGCAAGTTTTGGCCTTACGTGAACTTGCAAAGGCAGCTAAGTTACATACTTCTATTTCCCAGTCTGTGAAACGTCCTCCCTAACAAAAACCAAACCTTGCAAAGTGATCTGGAATTTTAAAATGTGAATATTGAAGGGGGAAGAGAAAATCCATCAAATAGAAACGCACCATGAACAACACCTTCATTTGCCAAATTTCTGTTAAAACAAAGTTGATAAATGGAGTGCGAATTTCAAAACAGCAGCACTTGTTTTAATAGCAAATTCAACACATCTTTAATATATCCATAGCAAAACTAGACACATTCGTGGAATGCAGCAGAAATCAGTATTTGTGAAAACCCACATACAATTTTGGGGCAAATAAATTGAGAACAATTATTTTGATTTCTGCTTTCTTATAAAGGGAACCCTTTGTTGGACAGACATTCCACATCACCTAAATAAATAATTTGACAATCCAAGATCCTCAGCGACCATATAAATTAAGTAATAACCCTCTGGATAATCCCATGTTGCATAGGAGAAATCCTGTAAACCAAACAATGATTATAGATTTTATAATTATTTTTCTCCTAAGCCAATTTCTCATCTCATACCAAACAGCCCATATACAACTTAGGGCAAAGCAAATTTTAAATAATACAGGATATGCCTTTCATCAGAGCACTGCCAAACAAACCATAGAAAAAGCGAGGCATCAACTCCAACACTCATGCTGGAATCACCCATTTCAGTCATTCTTCAGACTGTAACATTGCGGTTTGCAGTTGCCCAATGCTTTCCCAACTATTATCCTTGTTGGCAGCCACCTTCCCATAAGCTGACAAATTTATACCACAATATAATATGAAACTGCTGATAGCAGCTGTCACCAAACTGACTTTCCCAGCTATCTCTTAGAAGGACCACAGAGCAGGGGGGGCAGCGCTGGGCCAGACTGAGCCTGCCCCACAGCCAGTTCTGCCATGCCAAGGCTCCCTAGGCCTCCCCTGACGCACGCTAAGCCTCGGCACAGGCAAGAGGAGCCTGCGCAGCTCTGCAGAGCCTGAGCTGACAACCCAGCCTCAAAGAGCCCATCTCCCTGCCTCTTCTTTGGAGCCAAACGCTCTTCCACAGAGCAGGACACCAACAGCTTCCGCAGTTGTCTCAATTGATGTTGCTTGCCTGTGTTCATACTTATTAATTGACAGGGCTGAAGTTGGAAGCTGTGCTGCTGCTGGACAGTACACAGCAGCACATCAGCATGGATTCCTCTCTGCCTACACAGGAAGCAGTAACAGCAAATTTAAACTCAAGGCTAAATCATTTAGAGGCCTTTTGCTCCAAGTCCAATTATCCCAACTGTTCAGAAAGGAGGCAAAGATGATCAGCAAACAATAAATGAGCTGCCAAAGCATCACAGGAGGTAATGGGAACCAGGCTGGAACAGAGTTCAAGTCAGCTCTGCTATCTGTCCGATCTCCCATTCTGTACCAGCCCAAGCTCCTGCACAGGAGACCAGATCACTCAGACCACAAGTGCCTGGCAGCTCCTGCACTGACCCTGCTTTAAACGAACACCAGCACAGCGCACATCTTCCTCGGACGTCCCCACCTCAACCAAGACTTAAGTGACCTAATAACACCATCGAGTTGCTTCCAGAGGTGTCACCAACCGTCACTTGGCAAATATACAAAGACTTTGTTTAAGGCTGATGGAACCAAGTGACTCTGCTATGATCATATAATCTCCCTTTTGAAGGGAAAGAGGACAAAAGTCTGATCCAGAATCATTTTAACAGCTCTAATACAGAAGGCAAATAGCACAGACACACACACATCTCCCTAACATCCCCCGCCCACCCCCCAGTAACACTTTATGTTTAAACTCACTTAGTTTTATTTGGTTTTAAATAGATTTTTTGGTCCTGACTGCTACAGAAGAGAGCTGCTTTGCACGCACGGAGCTCACTTCCTTCCCAAATACTATTTGACCACCTTCTACAGGAATAACATTTCTCAAGAGCACTTTTAGCTTTGAGATTCACAACGTCCCCCAGATCTACTTTAGTAGACACACAGATCGCGCCACTGCCGTCTGACCGAGAGCGCACCGCCGCCGGGATCGCTCGTTCCCGTCCCCACTTCTCCCGGCGCGTCAGAGAAACACACCTCAACACCGGGAGCGTCACCTGAAACACCGACGGCAGCTCGGGCTCCCTCTCTGGCCCGAACCCCGCGAACAAGCGCGCTGTGGCTCCGCGGTGCCGCTCCCGTGTCCCGGGAGGGGAGGGCTGAGCCGCAGCGATGGCCCGGCGCGGGGAGCTGCACCCTCGGAGCCCGACGGGCCCGGTTTCCCTTGGCGGCCGCGGCAGGCTCCCCCCAGCAACCCGAGCGCCAGGCCTGTGGGAGAAGAGAGGCGCCGGCTGCGGGGGGCTCCGGGCCGGGCGCCCTTACCTTGAGCAGGTACTTGTCCACGATCTCCAGGCCGCAGCTGCTGCACACGCACTTGCCGGGGGCGCAGCCCGAGCCCGAGGCCATGGACCGCGGCGAGGAGGAGGGCGACAGGGCGGCAGAGGAAGAGCAGGAGTCCTCGTCAGCCGCTGCGGGGCTGGCCTGCGGGAGCGCGGGGAGACCTCGGTCAGCGCCCGGCCCCGCCCGGCCCGCCGGCACCTGCGGGCCCCGCCACCGCCGTGTCCACCGGGCCCGGCGGGAGCGCCGCGCCCGGGGCCGCCAGACCCACCAACCGCACCGCGCCGCGCCGCTCCCCCGCCCGCACACCTTCTCCACGGGGCCGCCGAGCGCGGGCAGGTCCTTGTCCTCCAGCCTGCAGACGAACATCGGGTCACTCTTCCAATACATGGTCCTGCCCTACCGCATACCAGCCCCCGGTGGGCGGCGAGCCGGCTCCGGGGACCCCGCGCCGATCTCTGCTCTCAGCGCCTGCAGGAAAAAAGTTTTGTTTTCAAGTGGGTGGACCTGCCCCGCTGGCCTCACCTCCTGCGCAGAACCCGCCTTCCAGCGCGTCGGGCCGTTATCACCACCAGCGAGCCCGCGCGTGTTTAGTGCGGGGGGGGAACCCCCCCAACATCATCGACAACAAAAAAACAGCAACAACAAAAAAAAAAACAGAGAATCCCCCCACTCGTCTTCATCATTTACCACAGTTTCCCCCCCTCCACCCCAGTCTAAACACAGGTTCCAGTTACATTTCTCTATGAGCGAAGAAGATAAATACGGCAGAAAGCGACAGTCCGTATGACAGGAACGATTTTTCTACACTCCTAAATCGCAAAGTCCAGGCGAATTCCTCTAGCTCACACACCCAACTCCTACACCCGCCTTGCTACTTCTCCTCCTGCTAATGCCTCCAAGATCCCGTGATAAAACCTTTCTCATTAAGCTAAAATAGAAGCACCTGAGCTGCCGAAGCGTTTCTCCGGCTCTGAGCTCCCGCAGGTGTTGCTGATTAACACCAAAGTCCCGGTGGCACCGCGAACAGAGGGTGCGGAGGCTCGCTGCCCCCACTACCCGCAGAACCAACCCGCGATTCTCCGTGAGCGGCCGTGGGTTACGGCACCGCTTCTCCACGATCACAAATCTTGTCCGTAGTATTCCCTCACATCAAACACTGATGCAGTTCTCGGGCATTAGAGGAGAATAAAGCAGCAGCTCGTCCATCACAACTGAGGTAAATAACCGGGTATCTGCTCCTCGGCACGTATTTAACTAGCCAGCTGCTTTTAATTAAACTTATCGTTATGTTTCCATCTTCCCCCTTACCTCTTTGTTTCAGCCCCGCCTGACCACGGATGAAGGACGCGTTGTTGAGTCTCGGTAAAGCGAACTGAGAGAATTGCCCATACATTTACAAACACGATGGGCTTGATAAAAGGGAATTCTCCTTTTGAGGAGCTGCGTGAAAGGAGAAGTCCCCTATTTTTATCCCTCTAAAAAAGATGATCGTTGTTTGAAATCCCCGGGCCCGATCCTGCAGGACTATAAGTGAACGAGCAGCTGTGCCGAGTCACGGTAATGCTGGGACGTCCCGTCAATCACTCGTTTGTCCAGCGCTTTTAACCGATCGAATACCGAGCAGAATCTCACAGATATCCACTCCCGGTGTCCTCGACACCGCTGCCGTAATGAGGCAAGCAGGGCTTTGGAGTTTGTTCTGGCCGCGACGTGGCTCAGTGCACCGCGACCGACGCTCGGCCCGGCGGCCAGAGCCTCGAGCGGCGGCGGCGGAATACGGACACCGCCGGCCCCTGGGAGCCCCGGCCCCGGCCCGCCCCATGCTGGCCCGGAGCCGGTTTTAGGGAGTCTCTCCGAAGGACCCGGGGCTGCTTGCGCAATCCTTAGGTCGGACCCTGTTCCTCGAAGACCGGCGCGGTCGAGCGGACTCACGGGGTCAGGTACCGCGGCCCCCCAGCCCGGACCCACCACCCGCCCCGCAGGCGACGCGCTGTGGCCCCGCAGAGCGCCCGATACCCGCCCCTCGCGGCGCGTTCTGGGGCCCCCACGCAGCGGGGTTCCCGCTCGGGCTCTGCTCCCCATCCGCGCCGGGGCGGGTCGGGGCACCACCGGCCGAGTGCTCGGGCGGCCCTGCGGGTCGCGGCGGGGCGGAGCACTCGGCTCGGAGCCGCTCCAGCGCGGATCCCCCGGGCTCCTATCCTGCCCTCCGTGCGGATCTCCCCGTCCGTGAACGAGAGAGGCACGACAGGACCGCTATCGTCTGTCGCAGACGGCACGACAGAAAATGAGCACCTGACGGGGGGCTCCGAGGGATGTCTCGTGGAGGAGCTGGGCCACCGTGATGAGAACCCGTGGTGAGCCCGTGTGCGGTGGAACAGGCGCGGCCGGGAGCAGAGTCGAAGCTATTGCTTGTCGGTCCTTTTCCTGCGCCGTCAACGAGTTAATTCATGAGGTTGGTGAGTGCTCCGCGGAGGGCTGAGGGTTAGATTTCTATGAAATAACTCTCTTCCTGTGTACCTTTTCTCTCTGAAAATACTGCGGTAGGAGTCTACAAAGTCAGTCTCCGCATTGTTCCCTGCGGCGATCCTGAGATTACGAGCAGCGGTAATTCATACTGCGGTGTTGGAGGAAAAGCAGCGTGCGGGAAATCTCCGTGTTTCCTACCCTGTCCAGCGCCGATTCCCCCGGGAGACGAGCGGAGCGGGCGCGGCTGCACTGGCCACCCCGGTCTCCTCGCCCGCCCCCAGGCTCCGGGGCAGCCCCGCACAGTGCGAGGGTCTCCGCGGAGGCGGGGCAGTGGGACGCGCTGCGGGGGTGCGGTGCTTGTTGGGGCTCACCTGGGGCCTCCCCAAGGGCTGCGCAGGCTGGCTCAGCAGCCCCGGGAGGTGCGGGGAGTCAGGAGGAAAACGCGTCCAGAGAACAGTCCGGCAGCAGAGCCGGGTTATTGCTATGGCCGGAGGGGCTTCGCAAGAGGCGAGCGGTTTTGCCGAGGTAATTAAAGAGAGGCGTTATTTCCGAGAAGAAACGCGATAACGTGTACAGGGTGGACGTGGAAAGTGCATGGGCTTAGTTATCCAGGATTCACCCGTGCATCGGCCGTGCACTTATATCACCCATCTCTCCGAAGTTTTAGTGCATATTCCCTGCATCGTTTTCTGAAGAGATGTAAACAGGCGGACACACAGTCTTTAGGGAATTCCTGACTCTGCGAACCTTGCTCTCCCGCTGCCGTCTCCATGCACATCGGGGGATGTGCCCCCTTTTGGGGCGCTGGGTAGGACCCCGCGGCGGGTCGTCGCGGCCTCGGCAGGGAGAGACGGGAGGGAAGAGGAACTTGCCGAGGGACGGGCAGAGTGGCCCCGGTCTGGTCCTGCCGACGCCGAGAGCAGAGCGAGGGACTCTGGCGAGACCCTCCGACGGGAACTGCTTCTGGTTCCAATACCTCTCTCTCAAGAGTAAAGCCAGGATGTGTGTGGGTGGGAGCGCTCATCATTCACACATAGGAGATTTTTTAAATGTTTGACGGTACACACAGCACGACGAAAATACTGAACGCGGAGAATTAAGGCTGTTTTAACGAGAGGGTGTTGGCATACGGACTCCTTCATCAGAGACTGCACCTAACCGCAAGTGCATGTGGCTGGATGCTTCTCTCTGGAGTCTGTTCTCCCGTTAAAACAAGTCCTGTGAGACATTAATACTGCCACTGTGGTTAGCTTGTGGAAAAACGGGCACCAAGACCACTGACGGGGTGAGCCGGGCGCCCACCCCCGACCGGTCCCGCCGGGCACGGCGCGGTCGGTGCTCGGGCGGCGCATCCCAGCATCCGCCCGGCGGGTCCCTCCGCGCTGCCCGGGGGACGCGGCGGGGCGGGAGCGGCGCTGCGGGACGTCGCAGGGCCGTGGGGACAGGGGGGACGTGCGATCCCCGCAGCAGCGCTGCCCCGCGCCCGCTCACCTCTCCCCCGCCCTCCCAGCTGCTGGCAGGAGAGAGCTCGGAGGGAGGGACAGCTCGGAGAGGGAAGCCCGACACCCGTGCGGGACAAGGTTCACTTCCCCGCAAGCCCTCCTGTCTTGTCTCAGTCACCTCCTTACACTACTTGGGTGTTTGCACACCTGCAAGTATCCAGAGATTTTCCATCTGAAGATCGCCGTTGTCTTGGGCTGGGGAAAAAGGAACCGAGCCAGTGCCCTCAGGCTTGCCCTCTCTTGAGTTTGCATCCCCACTGGCTTCAGCCATTGGGAAAAGTTACAGGGTTTGGACTAGCCTTGAATCCTTGGCCCTGGGCTGTTTTAACGAAAACTAAACGAACCCCACTTCTTACCATTGACTTGTTTTCCAAATCAGTGCAATGCATTTTCCTTGGGCTAGGCTGTCGATCTCCGATTTGTGGGTCCAGGATCTTCCAGGACTGCAGACACGCGGCTTTTGTTCACGGCCCTTCCAGTGTGGAGCTCTGTGTTGCTTAATTTTGATCAGTCTAAGGGCAAAGTTTCTATTTCTTAACTGGATTCTCGAGCCAGTGGTTCCTCTACCAACATTCAGAACCTGATGCAATTTAGATTTTTTTATTTTGTTTTGGGTTATTTTTTAGTCTTTGTTGTTGTTCTTTTTTAATTATTTGTTTTGTTTTTTGTTTGGGGGGAGGTGATTATTTCCAGGGGCTGGGATGGGGAGGCAGAAGGCAAGAAGAGAGTTGGTGGGATGCAGCTCTGCATCTTTTTACAGCGCTGGCCCTAGCTCTGTGGGGGAAAGCGCAGGAAATAATTTCGGCATCCCAGTGTGTAACAGCAATATTTTTTTCTTCATTTATTCAAATCTACTTATTTCATCTTTTGGTCGCTGCACTCTGAACATATTATCTGGATGAAACCCGTGTGTGTTCAAATGAAGTGTTGCATCTCTGCGTTCCTGAAATCACGGTGAACACTTCATCTAGAAGTTGACTTTTTAGGCGTCTGCTAATTATGTCACGCTGTCACTCAGGGAAAGTGCTGGGGACAGAGGAGATTAGAACAGTAATCGTATTATGTAAAAGAGCATTCGCCTTAATGGAAGGCAAAGCCAAGCTGGAAATCATGGCGGGTTGTTTATAAATACACAGGTACAACGTTGTAAGGATGTCCTGATTTCGGTGAGCACGGTAACTCCATTCTGGAAGGCCCTTAAGGTTTTAAGGTTCCCCGAGCTATCGGATCTGCCCGCCTGATTCCTTTCGCTTCTGTTTATGCGATGAATAAACACTTTCTGACAGGAGACCCGGGACCGCCTGTGCGGGAGAGGCGGGGGGCCGCGGGGTCGCAGGAGGGTCGGAAAGTTTTCAGCTCCTTCGCCGGCCGTCGATGTGGACAAGGGACTCCGCGGGCGGGTTGCGGACACTGTAGGAACCCCGGCCCCGGGCGGGTTTCGCAAACACCCGAGGGGCTGCGGCAGCAGGAGGGCTTCCCCGGGAGTGATCTCTGATCCCAGTGGGCTGTCCAACTGCTCCACCAGGTTGGGGTCGGTGCCACCGACGGCCGGGCGCACGGGTGTTCCCCGCAGCTCGCTCCGCAGGACGCAGCGCGGCCCTTAGCGCGGGGTGCTGCGCCGGGACCCGGGCAGGTATATTATGGGAACCCTCTGCCCTCCCGACTCCCCGTGGAGCTCGTTCCTAGTGGGTCCGGGGTCGGGCGGCGCGGACACCGTGTCCACGGGGCTGGGCGCGAGTTCCTCCCGGCACCGTGAGCGGCCCACGCCGCCCACGCCCACGGGGCCCACGGGGCTCACAGGGCCCCGCTCCGGTCCCGCACCGCCCACGCCCACGGGGCTCACAGGGCCCCGCTCCGGTCCCGCACCGCCCACGCCCCGGCTCTCGTACAAGCCCCCTCCGGCCCCGCGGGCCGCGATCGCCGCTGGGGCTGCGGCGCTGGAAGGACGGAGGTTGCGGGAAAGGACGCAGGGAAGAGGGGCGGGTGAGGCGCGACAGAGAGGGACCGGCGGGCGGTGGCGGGGCTGGATGGGCCGGGTCGGCCCGGGACCCTCCGCGGCCCCGGGAGCGGCTCGATGGACGCCTGGGTCGGGCCGAGCGGGGCCGCGGGGGCAGAGCGGGCGCTGCAGCCTGTTCCTGGCCGCACTGGCGATTGCCCCGGATCGGGCAAAGGCGAGTGGCAGCCGAGCAGCGCCGGTGGCTGAGGGTCCTCTCGGAAGAGGCTGCCTCGGGCTCCACGGGAGTCTCCCAGATGTGAGCCCTGCTCCAAGGGCCGAGCACAGCCCGCCGTGGGGGCACAGTCACCTCTTGTGAGGAACTACAGCTCCCGTCCACACAGAACAGCAAATGGTTTTCAGAGAAAAATCGTATTTTCTACCTCGGGATCCAATCCCGCCTCTTTCTCGGGTCCAGGGCCATGCTCTGGTAAGCCAGTTGCAGGATGCAGTCCTGCGTCCTCTCCCCTCACGAAGACACCATGCACTGAGCGCACCACAGCCTTTTAAATCTGCTTTGCTTTTCCTTGACACTTATCCAGGGATTTCTAAGCCGCTGGATTTCAGTTTTTCAGAGCCTAGTTGCAGACGAGTTCAGGGGACTTCTCCTCAAGTAGTGCTTAGCTTGGTAAAAATGGGGAATCGAGGTGGTCTGATACCCGTGAATATTACTGTCTCCCTAAGCACGGGCCACTTGTTGGAAATTTGGGCTGTTACACAGCGATATGAATGGCTTTGGTTGTTTCACGGCAGTGACACTGCTCAGAGCATGTTACAATGAGCACCTCACTGCACCCTCAGTGGTGGGACCTTCTTCTGGCATATCAGTATGACTGACTGACTGTTCTTGGCAATGTGAGTTCAAGGGCAGATTCAACTTTCAAAGTCTTCCCCAGCTAATTTATGACTTTCTGTTGGTACAGTGTTCAGTGTGTGTATTAAAATGAAAATGTCTGTTAAAAACCGAGTGCATTTGGGACTAACTAACTAGAGATGTTTTGTTTAGTAAGTGGGCAAATTGGGAAAGGAGATCATGAAAAAAGGTGATTCATTCATACCAGGTCTGAAAAACACAGTGAGCCTCCAGAAACAAGATCCTGGTTTGCTGCCCACAGGTTACAATTGCTGAAATGTTTGCATGAGTCTACAAGTAAACCAAGATTTACAGTTTCATGACTGGGGTGTACAAAGTGCTACTGTAATGCTCTGAAATAAAATACATTTCTTTGGAAAGTGCAGAGGCTGCAGGTGTTTAGTGCAGTGTTTCAAGTAGAAATAAGAAATCTTATTCCTCTTGGTGTTTATAATTTTTACAGTGATATGGTTACATTAACTCTTGACTGACACAAAACTATCTGGGAGAATTTTACCTGGTGTCAGATTGATGTTACTCTGGAGCAGAATGAAGTGCCTGAACAGCATGTGTTTCTGCCCAGACTATTTTCTTTTTTAGTGCTTGAAAGCAGTCCAGTGCTTCTGGGCAGGGGAAAGATGGGAGAAATGTCATGTTAAGTTTAACACAACTCCCTTTGTTAACTTACTTGTTTTGAGCTGTTTTCTGAGTTTAACTAACCTGTTCACACAGGAAAACACACTGGTCAGGATTTAAAATGCATCTGTGAGCACATGGTGGCTTTAGGAAAAATCATTTTTCTGTGGTACCTTGGCTATAATTGTTGGACATCTGGATCCAGTCCTAGTGTTGCTGCTGTCAGCAGCTATCATGTCTTCACTTTTGAAGGACAGCAAGGAAATGTTTCACAGGGCACATGTTAAAAAAAGAAATAAAAAAGTAAAAGAAGAGGCTGCTTACTTGAGGAGCACATTAAATTTCCTGGTTACACATATAGGAGCAATCTTGCTCACCTCACTGCTCTACACAAAACTACTCATCCCTTTGTGGGGCCCAGGTGCCGCCATGCTCTCAGTATGAACTCTCAGTGCCTTTTGTACTTCACAACAAAAGTCTGACAGAAAATGAAATTTTTTTCCTGGTGATCTAAGATAATATTCTGTTCATTGCTTCAGGTTGAGACTGCAGAAGAAGAGAGTGACAGAGGGAATCACTGGAGGTTTTAAAGGCAACTGTTCATTTTAATATGTACAAACAAACACCCAGAGATGAGTCAGCTCTGGCTGATTACCTGGAAAAAGCCTTACATAAAGAAGTACTTCATCATTTCATGTTTTGCTCTTCCTTCATACCATCTGAATGTCAGTGCTTGAGCAGGAGAAGAATTATTTCTCTCTCTGGGAGAGAAGGTCTGATGGATGAAAGAAAACTTAGAATTCAGTGAAGCACTGACTTGCCATCAGGGTTATACAGACTATAATATTGGTGCTATTCTACCTCTTTGTTATAAATATCCAAATATTCACATCCTCATCAGTCATCCTGATGGCTTTGAGAGGCAGGTTTGCAAAACAAAGTATACAGTGGGCCCATGCTTGGCTTGCTGAGCCAGAGCACCACAAAACTGCAGCCCTTGCACTGTCCTGCCCTGCTCACTGAAAGGCTCACAATGTGTGGAGCCCACTTGGGCTGGAGCTCAGGATTTTGGCAAGCAGAAAGACAACTTTGTGAATGCCTGCCTGCCTTGTGCCTGCCACAGCAGCAGCTGTGAGGTCATTAGAGTCTGTCTGGTTTTGCCTTTTATGTGGCTGTAAGCAGAGTGGGAGACATGGCCCCTCTCTGCCTTATTTACTGGTTATATTCACTGCAGTAATTTTTGTTATTTTCCACTCTGGGAATCTACACTTTCTTGTGAGACAAAATCACAGAGAGTTCAGAAATGGAAATTTCGTTTATCCTGTCTTCACTTCATTCCACTTGGTGTATATGCAGTTCTTACCCAGTGTTTCGGGAGATTTTCATACTGATGGTTGATCACACCCCATGTTCCCATGATGCTGTTTTATGTCCGAATGTTGGTGTAAAATGGGATATACAGAATCCCATAGCAGGTATTTCAGACAGCTAAATCTCTGCAGGGGGACAAGAGGAGAACATATGGATTCTATTCAGAGCTAGAAGCTTTGAATGTGCTATTCAGTTATCACACGTATGACTAGATAAGATATGCAAGAAAAAAGGAGTCTGACCAGACAGCTAATACATCTAAAGACCAAAGAAGGTGTTGGTAAAATGGACTCCTTCCTATATTGTGGACACTATATCAAATGAATAGTAAATGTAGGTTCAGAATGTTGATTGGTGCAGCAGAGACATGAAATTATCAAATGTGCAGTGCCTGTCTAACCACAAATGGGTCTTCTGGAGCAGGCAGAGGCATTAGCTTAGACTTATCCCTGCAGTAAGATGGTGACTGGTCTGCTCCATGATAACACTTTTTGAGGGGACGTAGTTCACTGATATGCTTGCCAAACTGACAGACAAGGTACCTTCCTCACTGCCTGCTGCCATGGGAAGAGGCAAGAGCTCTCCATAGAATATTTCATTTATGCTGTTGTTTGCCATCGGGAGAATTTGTGGCTAACGTAGGTTGTATCTTTGGTGCATTCCAGGGGAGCAACACTTTCTCTCTGGTGCTCAGGCTGGCTGAAGATCAACAGCTATGTGGTAGATCCCCTTTCTTGGACTTGTTTGTGCTGCATGCAGCTTCTTATCAAACTCAGGAGCAGCCTGGCAGTGCAGGTTCACATTTGCCTTCTCAGGGGTAGAGGCTTGTCCACCCATGTAAGGGGAGAAGTCCGGACACCACTTGTAGAAAAATGTGATGAGAGACTCATGAACTGCATTAGGGTGGTGGGAGAGCATCTAGACCATCCAACAAATCACTGGCTTCCTGTTATGTTTATTTTCTGCTTTGAGGCAGGGTTAGGACTTTTAGACCAGGACTCACGTCCTGACTCTTAATGGATATAGGTGGAACATATAAATCAGTGGGCAGGTAGTTACACTGTCTGTGTGTGTGTGAAGGTGGGCTAATTGGGAAGACCTAAAATGGATTAATAACTCCCGGACCTCTGGCTGTCACATGCACGTGATACGGTGTGCGATGGGAAGAAATGTGCCAAAGCTCAGCCCTCCGGTGCTGCCACGTTGTGGGCAGCTCAGTGTGTCCCTCCCGTGTGTCCCGGCCCCCCGCACGGCCAGAGCCCCTCGCTGCCACTGTGCTGGGCACAGCCTCGGCCCCGCAGCACAGCTGCTGCTCTGATCACAGCAGCGCTCACGTCTGGCTTTGGCTGGTGTCTTCTCAGGGAGCGCTTTGACCCTCAGATGGGGTCTGTGGGCCCCGTGTCTGGTTGTTGCCTGAGCATGTGCAATGCCTCGGGTAGAGATAAGTCTGGGTTCCATGTGGGTGCTTAAAAATGAGCAGAGAAGATTGCCTGGGGGTGAGGTGCCTTGCAGAAGTGTCAATACCAAACTGGAGGGAGGTGTCAGGTCACCAGAACGTTTCTGTGTTTCTCTCTTTTTAGGAAGTGTCAGACCTTCCACATCCTTAGACTAATGTCTTTCTGTATATTGTACATTGTAATTTAAGCTTCCTTGCACTAATTATTTTAAGTAGCATATCTTGTGTAATCATCTTTACACAGTCCTGAAATTGCTGAGCAAGTTCCTAGCCAGAAATCCTAAGAAGCAGTGGAAGAATTTACGTTTGAATCTGTGGGGACTGTGCACTCTACACCTTTCTCAGCTCATACAAAACAAACAAACAAACAAACAAACCCTTTTTGTTTGTTTGTTTTGGTTTTATCTAGACTTAGCAATGTATGATTAGGATTTAAAGAGAGGACTTAAAATTACTTAATTGTGTTTTGTGTACTTCTTATTTAACACTGAAAGCAAAATAAATTAGAACGGGATTAATTCATTTTAATTTGTTGTTGTTTCTAATTATATAATTAAGACCTGAAATCCAGTAACCCTTTTATTTGAGTAGAAAAATTATGTCTTAACATAGGTATGTAAGAGAAATAGAATTTATTTTCAGGGTCAGTCTAAGAAATCACATTACATCTATTCTGGATCCTACTTTCTCTGCAGTTCATATCACTAAAGAAGTTCTGCTCAGTGCAGCAGGAGCATCCCTTCTTTCTAGCTCTGCCGTCTTTTCTCAGGGTTTGTAGAGACTGTATTTTTACTGTAAATGAAACTTAGGAACCAAGTGTGTTTTTACCAGTTTGATTTGGCAAATGGAGTTGTTTTTACCCACTGTGTGTAAATGCCAGCTGCATTTTGACACCAAGAGTTGTTAGTGTAGGGCAGCCTGCTCTGCAAGTGTGTCTTTGCGGTTTCATCGGCCACAACATCTCTCCCTTTGTCACAGGGCATGAGGCAAGTGATTCCTTCTGCCCCAGTTTCAGAGAATACTTATACAGTTTCTGGCAACAGAAGGTTCATAATTCTGAAAGTCAGTTGAGCTCAGATGCTCCCACAAAGTGTATTTATCAGGGTTTGTGCCAGTCTTTAGCCAGGTGCACATTAAGGTGTGCCAGGAGGCTCCTTCTAGCTTGGTCCAGCAGACAGAAGAGCTCTCACTTTTTCCAGGGTTACCTGAAGCACTGTCCTCCTGTGCTGAGAGGCCTGTGGGTCTCACAGTGGTGCAGGATTTGTCTGTTTATGACCCTCTTGCTATTGTTTTAGATGTGAGGTAATATCTGGGCAAAAGCCCATGCTCTGGATCTGATGCAAAGGGCTTGAAAGTCCATGGTCAGGAATGAAGAAGGAAACAGAATTAGACCAACTCAGTGCACAGAAGTGATGGTGTGAATATGTTCTGGGCTACACACCTATTCTTCGTTCCATTCAAGTCCCCAAATAAACCCAGTTATTTTAGGGAAGTATTGGAAGAGTAATGGATGTGGTTAGGGGTGTAATATCTTCCTCTGCAAATGGCATGCTGGAGGCAGGGGTTATTTTAAGGTTGTAGGCATGCAGTTTGCAATACTAATAAACAGTCATGGGGATAGATGATATAAAGACATGTGAATGGAAGAGCATGTTTGACACTCTATTTCTCACTGTCTATTTAGACTCTGCCCTGCAATCTGAAACCACAGGGTCCAGCAATAGTGTCCATATGCTTTGTGCAAGAGTTCAACAACCTGCCTTGTGCATCTGAAAGAAAATAATCTAGCCCCTGCAAGACCCACATCTGGCTTGTCTTGCTCAGGGTGAAGACAGTGAGCCTATTGACTTTGACAGAGATGGGCTGGACCTGCTGCCATTGGCACAGGAATCATCTATGCTTGGGCAGCTCATGGTGCTTCCAGTGGAGGTTTCTGCTGTGTCAGCCACTCACCTCGTAGGTGGGTATTTGATGATGGGAGGTCTAGCACAATATGCTGTTCCACATACCCGGGGCATGCTGCAGAAGTCTGGCTGAAGTGCTCCACACTATCCTGCCTGTGTGCCAGTGAGATCCACGCCTGTGCCCATGGCAGGCTGGGACAGGGCGGGGTGGGAGGGCGCATGGGGGCGGCTGGAGCTGAGGGTGCCGGCCCCCAGGGGCCACTTCTGTGCACAGAGCAGCAAGAGCCAGCACGTAGTCTGGGGGAGCGGCTCCATTCATGGAGAGGAAGGGGGGATGTGACACTGCAGCACAGTGTCACAGTGTCACACCTCAGCTGCTGCCCTCAGTGTGTGCTAGCCCTATTCTTCAGAGAAAGCATGACTGGTTTAGTTGGCTGTGCAGAACTTGGCCTCTGGGATACTTTGAGGCTTTTTGACTTTCTCTGCACACAGCAGACCAATTTCAGGTAAAACCATCCCTCCCAGACTGGAGGCACAGTCATTCAATTTGTTGCATTTTCAGATAGTTCAGACTCCTCTTAATTTCATTTCTGAGAAAGCCCTCTTAGACAAATGGTTTAGTTGATATAATGCGTTTTGGATGTCTTGGATGCAAAAGCTACTTGCGTGTTTAGTGATGACAAGTGTAGAAGGTCTGTGTTTAAAAGTCGGATTCCAGCCCTGTTCCTGTAACAATCCCATGATCCTCACTCTGTCAAAGTGCCCGCTGCCTTCAGCCTGAGTAATGACCGTAGGATTGGGTTTCTCTCTGCAGATTTCAGGTTTCTCGTGGAAGTATGCATGTACTCAGATGAAATACATATGTTTGTCTGCAAAGGTATGGTTATGCTGACATTTTAGATATGCTGAGTGAAAGAGTATAAGAGCATAGCCTGGACTCGGCAGCTCTTGGCAGCCAATCAGGCGAGCAAGGGGCGCTGCCAGGACCATTTGTGGGGGATTTAAACGGCTCTAGGGAGTGTGAGCGACCCAGAGCTCAACAAACAAGGGCATGGCACAGCAGTTTGAGCAGGGAGGTCACAGCCACCCTCCCAGCTCCTGGTGGTGGGTTATGTGTTAGGTGTGGCTGTGGTGTTTTGTGTTGCCTTTTTTTTCCCCCATCTTGACTAGGTCCTCAATGGTTTACAAATGCTCAAAAGCCATTGCTGCTGCTGTTAGCAGGAGAGTGGTGACCCAGTGACCCAGACAGAACTCCCCAAGAAGCACGAAACTGTCCAGGTCACTGGCTGCAGGGAGTGTCTGAGCCTCATGTTAGTAGCAGAGAACAGTGTAAAAGACACCTGCATGCAGTGTGAACAGATGAATGCTCTGCTCTGTCTAGTGGCAGAGCTTAAGGAAGAAATGGACAGGCCAAGGGGTATTAGGGAGAGCGAAAAAGAAATAAGACTGGTGGAGTTATACTCTTCCAGCCCGGAGAGAAGCTTGGAAGGAGTGAGAGAAGTCCTGCCCCTCTTGCCATCAGGCAGAAGGAGACCTAGTAGAGGCTGGGGAATGGAAACAGGTCCCTGTTCAGGAAGGTAAAAGAATCCCCTCCTGACCCCCATCACCTTCCCAGGAGCTCTTACAGAATAAGTATGAGGCCCTGCATCTAGAGGGTCAGGCAGATGACACTAGAGAAAAAAATCTGTCTAGAGGGACTCCCAGTTGTATTCAGTCTATCGGATGGATCACAACCTCAGGTATTAAAAGAAAAGAAGTGTAGTTGTAGTAGGTGAATCCCTTCTGAGGGGACCTGAGGGCTCTGTATGTGGACTGGACCCATCCCGACTGGGAAGTCTGCTGCTTCCCTGGGTCTCGGATAAAGGTTATTACAAGGATACTCCCTGAACTAATTCATCCTGCTGATTATTACCCATTGCTAGTTGTCCAGGTTGGCAGTGATGAGGTTGATAAGAGGAGTACTAGGGTAATTGAAAAAGACTTCAAGGCTCTGGGTCGATTGGAGGATGGGACAGGAGAGCAGATGGTGTTCTGCTCAATTCCTTCAGTAATATGGATGAATGATAAAAGGAACAGCGAAATCCACGTTATCAATAAATGCCTTAAGGACTAGTGCCATCAGCAGAATTTTGGGTTTTTTTTGATCATGGGGCAATTTTTATGACACAGGCCTGCTAGAGTCAGATGGACTTTATCTATCTAGCAAGGGCAAAGGGATTCTAGCCCATGAGTTGGAGGGGCTGATTGAGAAGACTTTAAACTAGGTTTGAAGGGGGAAGGGGATGAAACCAGACTCTCTGGAGATGAGCTTAAGGGTGGCAAGCCAGAAATCAGCAGCCCAGCTGGAGTGCATGTACACTAATGCACACTGTATGGATAAGAAACAACAGGAGCTGGAAGCCATTGTGCAGCAGGAAAGCAATGATGTAGTCACCATCATGGATTGTGGTGGCAGGACTTGCTTGACTGGGGTGCTGCAGTGGATGCCTACAAGCTCCTCAGAAGAGACAGGTGAGGTAGGAGAGGTGGAGTGGTGGCTCTGTATGTCAGGAAGTCTCTTGACTAGGTAGAACTTGAGGTTAATGACAATAAAGTTAAGTGCCTATGGGTAAGAATCAGGGGGAAGGCCAACAAGGCTGCCATCCTGGTGGGAGTCTGTTCTAGACCACCAAACTGGGGTAAAGAACCCAACCTAGCTGGTTCTGTGATTCTATAAACATGGGTAAATGCCTCAAAGTGCAGCAGTGTGGGTATGGGACTTTTAATTTTTAGTGACGTTTATGATTTCAGACTTTCATTCTGGAACAGTTTTTTTTCTCCTACATTTCCTGTGATCTCAAATTCTAAAAAAATAAATTACTGAACAGTCTGATTAACAAAATCAAAACACTTTATTGAAATGTTGATCTTGTATTTTACAATTTATTTGAGAATATTAGTTTCAAAATGTGGAAAAAAAGGTAAAAATATAAAGCTTTGATTTATTGGGAATGCTTTCTCTTTATATTTATTTTAAAACTAACATTATTCAAAAGTGACCTATTTTTCCCCAGATTGTTTCACTTCTTACAAGCTGATGTTTCCTAAAGTATGTGACCGTCAGAAATTTTCTGACTGGTGCTGGTGTAAAGTCATAATTGTTTTTTGTTTTGAGATGAAGCCAAAGTTCTCTAAGCAGTTAGCTGAATTTTGCCTGTGTCAGGTTCCACATCTCTCAGGAGGTATGGGATCCAGCTGTGGTGTGGAAGAAGGAGTGGTTTGGCTGTGCTGATGCAGGAGAGGAGATTTGGCCAGGACACTGTCCCCAGATCAGAGCTGCAGGCCAGCTGGGCATTGTCACAGTGGAGACACACACTTAACAAATTTTATCAGATATTTTCAAGTTAATTGCATTTCAAAGGATTATCAGATTAAATGCCAGTCATCCTAGCTTTAGCTAATTTCATCTGTTATACTGTCAAAATATTTTTCTATAAAAGGTCAGGGATCAGGTTGCCTTGCTTCTGAAATCAAGCGCATTTTTTTGTCAAACTGGGTAGGTAAGCGGTCCTGCTGTGCTAAAGGCTCTGAAGAGGAGGAACTTGCACATTTTCCCCAATCTGTTGCCAGTGTGCAGTGCCCTCAAGTTCAGAGAGCAGGTGTGAGCCAAAGTGTTGGACACTTGGTATGTGCAGTTTATTGGGGTCAAAACAACTGGTGGTTTTGGGGCTGGCAGGGCTGGCCATACCAGAGGTGCCCAGTGGGCACTGGCTGCTCATCCCATGAGCAGCCCTGTGTCATGGTGCCCCCTCCTGCCTGTGCCACGAGGGACTCACTCCAGACCTGTGGATGCATGAAGGTGGGGAGAGCTGGGTGCTAAAATCTGTGTTGCCTCAGGGATGTGCCTCAGTGCTTGTTTTTGGCAGATGATGCTGCCATTAAGTCTCAGCTTCAAGGCATTATCAGTCTGGATTCAAAGCCTTAACGGCTCTGGAACAAGTACTTAAAGAAATGTAGGGTCATGCTTGACACAAGAGTGCCAGTGAAGAAAAGTTGTTCAAATGCCTCTAAATTACTGGCTCTCAAGCATCAAGCTGCCACCTCCCTTTGGTTCTGTTTGTTTTCCCTTGGGGGACTGCTTTTTGGAAGGAGGGATGAGTTTTCACTCAAAAATGAAAACCTAGGCTTTAAGGCTGACCTACGGCAAAGAGGGGTATTTGAAATCCCCAAGAGCTTTCCATGTGTGTGCTATGAGAGATGCTCCCCCACTCAGACAAACCCAGCCTACCCAACCTCTGTTCTTCAGAAAGAGCCCCTCACCATGTTCCCTCAGACCTTAATGAGTTTAGTCTGCAGGATTTCCTCTTCCGGTGACATTATCGGAAGAAATTACCCTGTACCATTACCTGTGGCCAATGAAGGCTGACAGGCCTCTCCCAGACTGTGTTCCACCCCCAAGACAGGAGAGTATTGTGTGGACTTAACCCTTTGAAGCTTCCCTCACCTCCACCTCCCAGCTGCTGCCGTGGCAGTGCTGTCCCACGTGCTTGGGGGCTGTGGGTGCTGCCCTGGTTTTAGCAGCTGGGTGCAGTGGTGCCTATGGGACCCCTGCCCCGTGGGAGCCCAGGAGAGAGACTGCTGAGGGTCTGTGTTGCTGTGTGACATCTGGGCACACAGGACTACAGCCAAACACCACTTTGTTATCAAGTCTTTTCCTTCCCTTCTGATGTTACTTTTCAATACTCATTGCATGGACGTATTTTCCATCTTGACAGTCTGGGAAGGGTGCACCTCACTAGTGTTTGCTTTGTTCAGGACTCTGATGGCTTCACTTTACATCTTTTGACTATGTCCACAGCCAAGTGCTGTCCAGCCTATGCTGTGTGACTCAGGATAGTGTTAGTTTACATCCACTGTCTCATTCTGTATCTCCTATATAATTACCACACACAGAAATTCAGGCCTCTGTTGGTACCACTAGAGAAAGTGATAAACCTCCAGGGTACTGTGAGTGCCACAGCCTTGACTAAAACCAAAAATACCTAGCAAAAAATGGGGAAGGCTTTACGCAAGTTGGCATGCCTCAGTTCTTGTCTGATAATTCTGGGTAACAAAAAATGATGTTCTGTGGCATCAGCCTAGGGAGCGTGAAACAAGGTTCAGGAAAGCATTCACATTTTGTACCCCATGGCTTCAGTGCTGGGTTCATAGGGTCTGAAGGGAGGACTCACAAGAAAAAGGCATTGTTGGCCTGCTTGGAGGGTACTCAGGAGAAACAACCTTCTTCCCAATCTCAATTTCACCCCACTTTGCTCACCCTCTGAGGGGATGGGTTCTGCAGAAGAGGATTTATCAGGGTGTCAGCAGCAGTAAGTTCTGCTGCTGATTTCTTCTCTGCCCCAAACGCTGGATTGCTGGGCAGCTTTCTGTGCCTTGTTGGGAAAGCACCGCATCCTCTGAGCCCCTCTGCAGAGAGGTAACCTGGCACATCTTCTGAGCTGTAAAGGGGACAGGGGAGGATGCAAGGGGGATTACTGCTTCTTGTGGAGCCTTTCTGTCTGTGGCTGCCCTCTCTCCTGGGGAGCAAAGGGCCTTTCCTTCTCCCAGGTGAGGCAGCAAGTGTTAAACACTGCCTGGGGGCCCTGCTACATGTTTGCATTTCTATCGCTGCTTCTGGGGTTTCATTAGCCCAGTCACTTGATTCACTGCTTGGAGAATTAGTCTGGTTTTCTGTAGCTGGGAGGCCTTCATGTAAAGCTTGCTCCTGGTGTAATTCTCAGTCAGTTTGGTAATATTGTTGGGCCTCAAAGTATTCAGTGGCTGAAGAAAATGCTCTGTGTAAAATTCACAGCTTCATCTGGTAGTGATTTGTCATTTACCAGGCTTTGGGCTTGGTGCCAGCTTGGCTGTTGCCAAATAAAAGGAAGACGAGGGAGTAAAATTATTATCAGGAAAGGGCTTAGAAATATTGTAAGTGAAACAAACTAAGAATAGCTTAAAACTAAGATGAGGATATATATAATCAATCATGGAAATTACAGGGGCAGGGAACAAGGGAGTTCAGGTTTCTCCTAGAC
Organism: Myiozetetes cayanensis; assembly: GCF_022539395.1. Classification (NCBI taxonomy): domain Eukaryota; kingdom Metazoa; phylum Chordata; class Aves; order Passeriformes; family Tyrannidae; genus Myiozetetes; species Myiozetetes cayanensis. The sequence continues at coordinate 14,013,513 of NW_026086826.1, read as the reverse complement.
TAGAATCCTTTCACACCAAGAACATTTCACTGTTATCCCTCAGATATATGAGATCTAGTGGACCACCAAAACAAGATTTCCTGTGAACCTGTGAAAACAGGCATGTCTCTATTTAGTGTCCCTCACCTGCAGAACACGTGGAAGTTCGTGTACAAATGTACTTCCTAAATCCATAACCACTTTGAAAGAGTCCTGAGTTTTAGTTAATGAAAGTTTTGGGTTGAACGACAGAGCACAACAGGTAAAAGATTAGTGTTACATGCATCAACTTTCAGTGATGATATTTAATTTGTATAAGGTTTTATTCCTTTACATGCTCATTCCTGGGTTTTGATTTAATATGCACATTTAGGCACAAGTTATAACTTGATGTTGGGAAAAAATAAAAGGTCAAAAGATAGGGGTCATTCAACAAATACTTTATCCAAATAACAGAAACTTCTAGATCTTATAAATTTTTTAAGAGACAGTTCCACAGCTCTGGCAGCAGACAGCTGTGAAAGGAATTCCCCACAACTTTTAGTATGCTCCTAATTTAATAAGGGGTAGGACTGTGTGGATGGGGCTGTGCCAAGCATGGGTCAGAGAGGCAGAGGGACAGCCAGGAAGACATCCTCACCTGGGCTGGGTTCAGCGACAGGCATGCTGGGGCAGAAGCAGCTCCTGTTTATTTCCACTCATGCAGCACTCAGAGTTGGGTGATGAAGTTGGTGCACAGTAAGAGCAGCAGCACTGCAATCCTACTGCAAGGTACTTGACATGCAGGTGTTGGTTTCTTACAGGCTTTTCACCTTTTGGTAGAAAACAGTTGAACAAATCAGGGGCTGTTCTGGTAAACTTGCGCTTCTCCAGGCTCCAACTCCACTTGTGATGTCCCAGTTTTCTCAGTCCAGATATCCTGTACACTAACAAACTGCAAGGACTGAATCGGCTCCTCTTTATCCACTGCCCTTGTCATGGTTATCCTTCCCGTGGTTACTGCTGCTGCTTTCATCTGTTACTCTCCCTTCCAAAGCCACTCTTGCTCTTCCTGCCTTTAATTTTTCTCCTGCTTTGAGATGCATATTGCCTGAGCTACTTTTCCCCTGCTGTGCTAAATTGGCCCTCGAGGAAGGCAATGCCTTCCATCATCACGTATCATTTCTGATTTTCCCTTGCAGAGAGAAATGGCTGCTGTCGAGGGGGTCCTGGCATTAATGATAGGTGGCTTGATGTCTGTTATGGTTGTAGTCTTCAAATACATGAGCGGCAGAAATTTCCTTCTCTTGTTGTCTTTTTGTTCTTTCTTGAAGGTGCATTGAGAATAAGGAACTTAAATTGAGCTGGCAGCGTGTTCTTTGTGATAGCAGCACACTGGAATACATGGCTGGCTGGTTCAGAGGGCAGAATGCTGCTGCTCTTGATGCGATGTGGGATGCACCCCTGTTTGCCATGTGCTCCCACCCAGAGCATCAGCTGATGTTCAGTACTTGTGTGATTTCAATGCTGCTGAACAGGCGAGGCTCTATCTCCTTGACAGAGCTAAAGAAGCTATTAAATATTGAGCCTAGTGGAGGACTAAGATCAAGGAAATATTGTTTTATTCCAACCTTTCAGATGGGTTTCCTTGGTAGTACTGTAAGCAGAGCTATGTACAAACCTAACTTCAGAAGTGTTAATGTGAACTGATACCTGTAGGGACAGCACACTCAAACAAATGTCTCTTTATTGTGCCTCAGCTGTTGCTTAGTGAAAGATAGGATCCATTTAGAGAAGGAGATGGATAAAGGAAGACTGCTGAGATGCTAAATAGACATAGGAAGGCAATGGTAATTTAGAAATGGATTTGTATTGTGTGTCTGTAGAATAGTGACATACATAGTTTTTGATATTTGGGAAATGTGAATTTCTTTTTCATGCTGTCTTCTAATAAAAGCATGGATCCAGTTTTCCTAACCATGAAAATATAGATGGTCATCACGCTGGAAATCCTTCTTTTACATGTTTTGGTCACCTGTTATCCTATTTCCAAACATTTGAGATAATTTGAATTAACTGAAGTCTGGAAATGTGATACACTTGTGGCAACTGTTTGAGCAATTTGGAAGACATGGATTTTGGTCTCTGAAAAGAATTTTGGTAGGTCTTAATGAATTTTCTGAGGTTGTATAAGAAGCAAAAAATTAATATGGCCTGTCCTGGGTTATTCTACACTAGAGTCCATCATGATTGCTGTGGTTTAATCTCTGTAACAGCCAAGCCCTCATAGCTGCTCACTCATCCCCCAGAGAGGGAGAGAATCCAAAGGGTGAAGGTGTGAAAACACTTGGGCTGAGATCATCATCATCATCATCATCATCATCATCATCATCATGGCTAGGCTTCGAACGAAGATTTGAAAGGGCTCTACCCACGCTTGCTACAAGCACGCTGATGGCTAATTGGGCTGAGATAAAGACAGTTTAATAGGTAGAGGAAGGCCACATGCACAAGCCAAGCAAACCAAGGAATTCATTCCCCATTTCCCATGGGCAGGTTGGCATTCAGCCATCCCCAGGACAGCAGGGCTTCATCATGCATAGCAGTGACTTGGGAAGACAAACTCCATAACTCCAAACATCTCCCTCTTCCTCCTCCTTCTGCCAGCTCTTACTGCTGAGCACAACACCTTATGATGTGAGATACCCTGGGGTCAGTTTGGGTCAGCCATCCTGGCCATGTCCCCTCCCAGCCCCTCGAACATCCCCAGCCTGCTCACTGGCAGGGCAGGGTGAGGGGCAGAACAGCCCTCGGTGCTGTGCAAGTGCTGCTCAGCAGGAGCTGAAACATGGCTGTGTTATCTGCACTGTCTTGGTCACAAATCCAAAATATAGGACAGCAGAAGCTTCTCTGAAGAAAACTAACTCTAGTCCATCCAAAACCAGTACAATGATGCATCACAGGTCAAAGTAAAAAGAAGAGTTACTAGGAAGTCAAGAGACCAGAAGGAAAAGATATGTAGTGGTCAGGTCCAGAAACACTGTCTGCACCTTTATGAGAACTGGAGGTGTTCTCAGTGTGTCCCCACAGGGGCTGGCTGGTCAGCAGCTGATTTTAGTTGTTAATGAGAAAGTATATTTTCCTCTTGTTTGGTTTATTACTGACATTTTGTTTAAATGTGGATCACAGAGGTTCAGGCAGCAGCTTTGTCAGAAGGATTGAGCAGTGCAGGTAAATGATGTGGTGGCTGCTGCCATCCTTGGAGACACTCAAACCTACTCTGAAGTGTCCCTGCTTTGAGTACATGTCACAGATTGGTTCCTTTCAATCAAAATTATTTTGTGATTTGTGATAAGAGGAATTTAGAAAAAAAAATCTGACATTAATTTATCCTGTCTAGGTATTTCTTCAGCATGTCCTTGCTTCCTACTGCATTTCTCTGAGAATACCCCCTTTTGATAAACTGTCTGGAAATTAAATTTAATGACATTCTTATCACTAACTCATGCTTCCTCCAGATGAGTGAGTCAAAATACACACAAGGCAGCTGGCTATGTGTGATGCACCCAACCTGAAAATTGATTTCCATTCATTTATTAATCTGAACCACAGGTTCTCTCTAATATTTTTGTTTTCTCAAAACCAATGATAATGCCATTTCCAAGTCTGGTAATATGCCTTGGAAACAGGAAAAACAGAAAGAAAATATTTACATTTCTAAACGAAATATCTATCCAAGCAGGTAATCGCTCTGAGAAGGCCAGTCTCGAGTCTGAGAGCAGCACATGAGACAACACCAGCATAAGAACAGTGGGACAGGGTGACAGCTGTGTGTCTATCTCCAAATTGAGAGTGTATAGCATAATGTTCTTCACTGCACTGTAAGTAGTTAAAAGAATAAGTGCAAATTAAATGGGAACCCAGAAAGACTTCCTAGGCATATCAGAGGTTTTTTTACACTAATAAACAATCTTGCTGCTATTTTCACAGAGTCAGAGGATAGCTGGTTGGGAGGGACATCTGGACTGCCCACTCTCACTGAGAAACAGCCGGCTCTGATCAGAGTCAGCTACACCAGGCTGAGGTCTGAGCATCTCCACAGGCTTCTCCAGGCAATGTACCCCAATGCAGAAGATGCAACAAACTTTCTACTCTAAGATGACTTCCAGCTTTGCCTCAGATGTGTCAGCCTCATTGAAATTGGGTTTCTGAGGTCCCAGGAAAGTTTTAGAAGGCCCACTGTGCCCAGCTGGCTATGTCCACTGCCAGCAGCTATCCTGGTGACCTGATCTCCAGCTGCAGGACAGGAGCTGGGGCTTAGGCACAGCCCTGGCAGGCAGGGGCAAGTGTCTAGGGGGGATCTCCACTTTGGGGGTATTTCTGGACAGAGCTCTTTGCCAAGCTCCCAGCTGGGCTGGTTTCTCCACTGCTGCCAGCCAGCAGAATTGCCCAGTTCAGCTGCCTTTGTTGTGTTCAGCACACATGAGGTTTGAAACTTTAGATTTCTAAGTTTGGTAGTCCCAGGGATGCTGTTCCAGAATGCAGCCCAGGATATGATCCCCTTGTTATAGTGAGCTGGAAGGGGAGTGGGCTGAGATCAATCAGTACATGGGGCATCTGTGGACATATGGGTTATCTCTTTGTGGATAAAACCAGTTGCAAATGAAAACTGATCAGAAAAAAAAAAGAGCCACAAAAATGAAGCTGTTTCTGGTGACAGGATTAACTTCTATTAAGCTATCTGCAGTTTAGAGTTCACTGCCTTAACATGCAAAAAGCAATCTTGATTTAAAACAAACAAATAAATCTCCCTTTTTTCCTGTTTTCTTATGCCACTATTCTCACTATGTAATCTGAGCTTAAAGGAAAGTCCGCTGCTGAACTTTCTGAAGCCTTCATTTAGCATTTGCATGAAGAACTTTAAAAGAAATAATACAAACAAGTTGAATGTATATAAGGAGCCTTGGAAGATTGTATCACAGATAAGGAAAATGCTTAGGATTTTCTTTTTGTATGTGTAATGCCTTTGCAACCTACTCGCAACATTATTCCCTGCATGAGGGCCCCCTAATTATTTCATCATGCAGCAGGAAATTCTGGTAGGTCATATATAAACAGCCCGAGGCAGAGACCTCTTCATCAGATAGAGCATGACATCTGACATGTGTGCAGGCTGCTGCTCGCATGACACAACCAGCCAGGCAGCCCCGAACGCAGGAGCGACTGGGAGCGCGGGGCTGCCCGGAGGTGGCAAAGGGCTCCTCTACTCCAAAACTGAAACTTCACCCTGTCCCTTTCCGATGGCCACGTCCCACCTCTCACCTGGCTGAGCCTGCAGCCGGCGCAGTCAGGGTGCGGTACCCGGCGGTTCAGGGCGGGATCCTGACCCTGCTGTGCACAGGGCTCCTCCCTGAGGATGGGGCGGTGCAATTCCCCTTGTCCCAGCGTGTCCCTGGGCGTCAGCGGGGTCCCGCGGTGGCAGTGTCACCGCCAGGCTGCACGTCCCGGCTTTAGCCGGGGCTCCGTCCCTCTCGGAGCACCTCCTGGCACTGGGGCCAGCTCGGAGCACCTCCTGGCACCCGTGCACAGAGGAAAGGCACCAGCTCCCGATGCTGCCTCTGGGAGGCTGAGATGCCATGGTGAGGAGTGGCTGGAGCTTGGAGACAGCTCAAACCCAGGTGACTGTGACAGATTAGGGCTCTGTGTCAGACGTGGTATGTGACTGCTCCCTCCCCCCTTTTCCCCATTGCATTTATTTTTATGGTTATCAACAAAAAGGCAGATTATTTTCCCTTAAATGAGTAATGGTCAGTGGTGGTTCCTTGCTACAGAAAATGTTTTCTTAGGGAAACTGTTGGAAGTAGCAGGCTGGGGAGCAGTTTGAACACTGTAAGGAAAGCACGTGGCAGCAGTCCCCACACTGCCCTGCAGCATTTCTGACCTGAAATTCCCTGTGGTCCCACACTGGATTGCTCAGGCCATGCTCTGTGTGCAGAACAGCACTGCTTGCTCTGACACTTTGTGAGCTTGTCTCTTTCTTGGATGAGAGAAATAGACTGCGTGAAAAGCAAAGGGAAATTCTCTGAAGGAATGTTTCAGGGAAGCAGCAGCTCCTATTGTGACATGTATTTTTCCCTCCAGTGTATATTTCCACTATCTTAAAATATACAACTTTACTTCATTAATATTGTTTGGACTTTTGGATTCTACTCTTATGTGTCTTGGCTGTTTTGAATCAAACAAGAAAGTTCTTTTATGTATTTTTTTGACTTTGGCTTTAACCTTAAGCCCAATCCCAGAAAAACCTGTGTTCAGCATTTTTCCAAACTCTGTCCAAATCTGTTTACACAGGAAAATGTTCTTTCCATTGCTGGATCTAAGGCCATGATAAATTCCACAAGTTTTAAGAAACTGAAGACAGTGACAGTATTTTAAGACAGACTTTTGGTCTTAATACCAGACTACTGAGGCTTGAGCTCTGCTCAATCTCCCACTACAAAATCTCCTTCAGACAAACAGCTCATAATGAGTTTTTGTTCAAATATCAGTCATTCAGTAATGCTACGTATTTCCTGAAAAATCAACTTTTTCTTTTTCCCTTGCATAAGTGATTGACTCAGGTTAAGTTTGTTTGGAATCAGCTATTTTTAAATTAAAGTGTGTCACAGACTGAAATAGTTCCCTGTTTTCTTCTGATGTATTTTTTACATTACTTACATTTGTAATTAGATAATTCCTCATTAATCTTTTTTTCTAATCTACCATTGCATCATCATAAACCTCAGTGTGCACCCATTCATTTTAATTTGAAAACTATCACCAAACATTTTTTTGCAGTTAGTAGAAGTTTAAAATTTAATCTCTGAAATGGACTTTCTACAACCTCCATCTACATCCTTAAAATTCTTGGATGATCCTGACCTTGTGTACCTGTGTTTATTCCTGCCTCGGGTGATACTTCTTGTCATCTCTTTGTTTCAGGGTGAATAAAATGAAATGTCTACCCTTAAGACTTTCAGTATTTCTGACAAATATAAATACTGTTTAAAACTGCCCTTGTCCTTAAGGGTGATTTTAATTTCCCAGATGTCAATCCTGATTTGTTAGAAAACAGAGCTGAATTCTGGGTCAGTTTTTTCCTGAGTAACTTTGCAGAGAGAACATTTTCCATTTCCTGGTGTGGGAGAAATTCAGGAGAGATGACCAATGCTAAAAAGATTTCTCTATGCCTGGTGTCTCTATGCCAGGTGCTTTTAAAAAAACATATCATCCTTTTGTACCTGCTTGGTACCCAAGAGACTTCCCCACAAAATGGAACAGGCTTTTGGTGGTCTGGAGGGAGAATCAGATTTCTGGCTGTAGCTAAGCAAAAACATGCAACTTGATGTAAGGGAAACGCAGACCTGGGCTAGATGTGAACCCAGCAAACTCTGAGGGTGAGGTTTTTGCTGGTGTGAGGTATCAGTGGAGAAAAAAGGGATACTGAGGTAGATAACCAAGAGTTCAGGGAAACTGGTGTCTTTGACCTGGCATGCTGAGAGAATCTCTGTGTGCAGCTGTCCTTTCTGGGTGGGATGTTTGAGACCCTGGAGGTGTGCAGCACCGTGTCCAAATTAGCTGTGCTGTCAGTGCTGAACACAGCTCCCAGAAGATGTTGATAGAGCCAGAGTGAGTGTGTTTGCTGTGTGACAGCAGTGCAAGCAGGTCCATGCAGCTGTGCAGGATACCCTCGTCAGCTGTAGAATCACAGAATCAACTGGGTTGTAAAAGACCTCCGAGATCATCAAGTCCAACCCTTGATGCAGACTCGTGACTCTCATAGTCATCAGATCACTGGTCTTCCCCAAAGCAGAATATTTTTTGCAATTTTTTGCCTTCTTTTACATCACTTGATATGCAGCTTGGTGTCTGAAATCTGCTGTGTAAGTCTCTTGTATTGATGTGCTGCCAGTGTTGAAGTGTCAGGCATAGGTAGCTCGGTATCCTTGTTCTTCTGTTAGTAGCGTGTGGTTCCAGTTGTGAAACAAGAGAGAAACACGTGGCTTAAATGAAATCTTGGTTGATGTTATAGCACACACAGACAGTATATTTTTGGGCAGTGATATGATGGAGTAAAAGTATAATTATTCATCACTCTGATCTCTATGAACCTCTTAAATCCAGCATCCTATGAAATCTCTGACACTTGGTGTCAAAGCAGTGGAGTGGGTGGAGGTGAAATTCAGTGTCATGGCATCTGGACACTCCCAGTGAAGATCTCAGTCTGGACGTGATGCTGCTTACCTGTGCCTTTAAAAATCCTTCACTAATAAATGTTAAAATTTAATCATTGGTAATTATGTCATCAGCTCCATCTGTTGGAAATAGCTGAGACTCAAGATACTGAAGAGTTTTATGTAATTTTGCCCTTCTGCATCACAAAGTGTGTGCAATGAATACCTCCTGTTGTCCTAAAGATCTTTATGTTCTCTCTTAATATTTCTTCTCCATCTCTACACCAAAGTACTAGAATTATTGCTACAGAGGACTGAGAATTGTCTGCTCTTTAATAGACATTACCTGAATTTATGCATAGAGAGAAAGGTAGAGGAGGAGAACTGTATTCCTATTTAAAAGATCTAAAGAAACATAAGTTGCAAGTAAATCCTAAAATAAAAATCCTTGATACGGATGGGAATTTCATGAATGAATTTCTTTTCCTTTTTCCCTCTTCTTTAATGAAGAACACAAGTAAAATTGCAGATTCAAACACTTTTGAGTACTGAGGCAGGCAGGGGGTTGATTAGGGTTCTCTAATTATAACTAATGACAGAAATAACATAGGCTCCTGTTTTGCCTGGATGATATAGGAATTGAGCCACTCATACAAATACAACATGTCTCCCCTTTTTTTTCTTATGGCAGATGATACAAAACTGGCTCAGTAAACAACGCTGCTGTTTGAGGTTCTCAGGAACAGGGACCTCAGTCTGCTCCCAGCTCTGTTCACTGGGTTGCTGGTTATGTGGAATGGCATCTGACAGGGATGGAGCAGCAGGTACTGCAGGTCACAGCTCTTCTGCTGTACTTGCTCTCGTTCTGGCTACAGCCTCTTACTGGGCTGAGACCAACATCTTGTTTAGGGCTCCAGTTACTCAGACTTGGGCATCGTGGTGCTTCCATATGTTGTGCTGTGTTAGCAGTGGAACTCCTCTGACTGGAATTGGAAATGATGCTGCTGTGGTGTTAAATTGAGAATCCCAGTGTGTGTTTTCAATATTTACTCGAACTCCAGTCTGTGTGCAATTCCCTAGGAAGGACAGGCCAAGAAAAAATTACTTTTTGCTTAAACATAGTCAGAATAAGATACTTAGAAATGCATTTATTGCCCTGCACCTGCCTCAATAAGCTCTTGCCAAGGTTCCTTCGGTCTTCCTGAGCAGGGCACCATTGGTGCTGGGAACAGGGAGCCAGGCACTGCCTCCACTTCCCCCTGAGCAGGGGTTGAGGATTCTCTGCTCAGAAAATCCTTATGCCTGGGTGACAGCGTGATGCAGGGACAGTTTCTAAATCAGGGCATGCATCACAGATCCTGTTTAAAAACATATCTTCTAATCCTGTTTGTTTTGTCTACTAATGAGCAGATTCACTGAAACAGGCACCTCATGCCCTGAAGCAAAATCCCAGTGCTGAGGGAAACAAAAATGACAAATATTTTTGTTGGGTATCTTTCTCTGTCAATATTTATACAACCTAATTCCCCAGGTAGCTGCGGGTGAAATTGCAGAGAAGAAAAAGAATTCTTAAGCCTCTACCTGATTCCAAGGACACCAGCTCATGTGCCCTTGCACCAAGAGGCAGCTCAGGATGAAGCTGAGCAGGGAGAGCAGCTGAGGAGAAGCCGTGAGGGTGGAGGGCTTGAGTGCCCTGGCTGTGGTGGCTGTTCCTGCAGTTATCAGACCCTGCCCGGTGTGGAGGGGCTGCTGAGTCAGAGCCCACCCTGACCCACTGCCCCACCAAGCCATGTCAGGGCACGGTCCTGGGTGGGAGGGCTGGGGCTCCTGCTCCTCTGTGTGCCCTTGGCTGTGCTGGCCAGGTGTGGGGCACCCCATGGGGCACCCGTGGGGCACGGCTGCTGAGCAGCACCCAGCCTTCTCCCCGTGTTACCCTGTGCTGCTGCCTCTGTGGGAGCTGCTGATGCCACTGGAGCCATGGCCCTGCAGCTGCACAGAGGTGCAGAGGAGCTGCAGGTTTATCTGAGTAAACACTGTGGGAACGGTGAGGTGGAGGAACAGGGCAGAAGTACAGAAACAATCTGGCATGCAGATCGCAATGACTCCTCTCTTTTTTAATTTTTAATTTCCCCAGGGAATTCATATGTTTATTAAAATGTTAGAATCTATTGTCTCACACTTCCTTCAGGCTAATCCCAGAATTTGCCAGAAAAATCCCTTTCTGTAGAGCATATATTGTAAATCTGTTTTGTTTAAATAGGGTTCATAGAAGAACTTGGTGAAAGTCAACATTTAAGCTTAGCATTTGTGTGTCTGTATAAATAGCGTGGCTTTGCTCAAAATGAGAGTATCCATGCACACACACTGCATAGTTCCTTAAAGCTCAGGAGAAAATGAGTATGTGCAGTACATGTGGTTAACTGTAACTGTGGAAGTAGCCCATAAAATTGTTTTACAAAATACGGATTTTTATATGTTTTACTCTGGGACACAAAGAGGCAGAATCAATGGTTTTGCTTGGCATTGCTGCAAAAGAACAATTAGAAACTCTTCACATTACTGAAATGTGTGCCATGCAAGTGTTTTTCTTATTTCAGACATCTACACTTTGAAGTCCAGTCTGATCTCCGCTGTCTATGGAGCTCTGGGTTCCGAGGTGCGGGGTCTGAGCACCAGCAGGGCCCTTGTTGTGGCTCTGCCTGAGGCACAGCAGCCTCTGGTCACAGGAGCACAGTGAACTCTTGGGGTGTCTCCTGTCAGCAGGACCCTGCCTGAAGAGCACAGGTTTTTGACAGGGAAAGCAGAGTATGGGAGGATGTGTCCGGTTGGTGTGGGTCCTGTGCTGGGTGGCTTTTCCATGAGTAATTGTGTATGCCTCTCTAAGTAGTGATTGCTACTTAATCTTGCCATTTGGCAGAGTAAATTACAGGGCATAGAAGTTATGGTGTGGCCTGATGACTGGTTAAAGATGACATCCTCTAAAAAATTGTGGTTACTGGAGTGGTCTCATTTACTATGGCAAGAGGGTATTAAAGCGACACTGAGGGCAGTCCAGGTAGAGGAGATACTGGCAGTAGAGAGGGCAACTGAATTTTAGAAGAGTTTGATTCCTGCATGAAGCTTAGAACATGAAATGTGCCTTCAGTTTAATTCTTCAGTCTCTTTCACATTAAGACAACACAGAATCAGCTCACTCATAGTCAAAGCGTCTGAGCTCCATACCCTTCCTGGGCTTCTGTTCCTTATGCTGTAAGTCCATATGATTTAGATAATAAGGGCTGTGAAATGACTCTTGTATTCTGTGAAATAGTTGGGGTTTTTTAAATATCCTGGTTAGAGTCTCAAGATGAGATAAATTGCATTTCTGCTTCAGTGTGGTCAGAGGAACCTCAAATGCATGCAGCTTCATTAAAAAGTATGTATTTATTACTTTTTTATCAAAGAGGCATATATTAGTTCAGAAATTATATAATCTTTATTTATTTATTTATATGATATTTATAACTTAATTGTAATAGACCAGTCTGTCAAATAGATAAGTGTGCCTTTGGGTCTTCTTGCGGTGTAAGATATACATCAGTGATGCTGGGGATGTGACGCATTTCACTCCTGATGCAATCCCTACAATTTAAATAAATTATACAATGAATGCATCTGGTCCAAAATATTTATATTTGCTGCCAATGCATATCTCCAGTGCTTTCGCTGTCAGCATTTTCTTCCATTTCCATGTTATAATTCTTTCATGGCTCCTGTCTGCACGTGTCAAAACACAGCAGAATATTTCCTTAATAGGGGAACTTCGTAAAGAGAGATGACCCAGGCAGAAACCCTCTGCTAAACACTGAAGAGATCCCAGCCCTGCTCACAGGTCCAGTATACAGGGCCCTTGAGTGTTTTCCACAGCTGAGATTCCATGGCTGAGATTGCAGTGCCAGCTGGTGGAAGGTACCAGCTTGGGCGTGGGACCCTCTCATTCTTCCATTCCTTGTGTTCTCTCCTGGACCGTGGTCTCAGAGTCAGTGGTTTCAGGTGGTCAGGAGAGCAGCAGATGAATGCAGGAGCTGTTGGTGTGGGGTAATGTGGTAGCAGGTTCTCATCCTGGGGAGTGTGTGTGCATGTGCTTGTGGGGGCAGGCTGCACACAAATGGGCTGGCCACGAGGGCTCATGTGGACAGAAACCAGGGCTAATCTGAGCCAAAATCATTTGGGGAAAGGATGGTACAAGGGGCTTCCATGGGGTAGTGCCAAGCATCTACTGTAGACACTCACAGCCTCAGAGCCTGATTTGGAAGTGGAGAGAGATCAAATTATTATTTTTTTTTTTTTTTTGGAAATATCTTTCTTCCTATTTTTTCCCTGCTGAATTGCAAGTTTGCACAGGGAACAGCCACAATTAAGTTCTGGGGATGTTATCACTGAGTGGAAAATGATTTCTCAAATGGTTGGAAAATGGAGTGTCTTTTAAGCTTGGGTATTTAAAAGAAAATCCTAAAACTATTGAAGAAAAATGTTTGAAAACAATGAAAACATTGTCACTTTTGTCATTTCCTCCCCCCATCTCCCGGGGCTGCAAACAGCCCCTGGGTAACCATTGGACCCTGCTCTGGCACAAAGTTGCCAGCTCTTCCTGGGAGCACAGCCTTGAACAGCACATTGTCCAAATTGTCCAAAACCAGATGTGGCACTGGAGCTGAAATGACTTACAACTGAAATGCTTTAGTCCTAAATTCCTCCCTGATGTTACTCCATCAAAGCCAATTACTTTGGCCTCCTGAGCCAGTGTTCTCCTAAACTTTGCCAAACCTCTTTGGCTTGTTCCTGTTGGTTGCAAATGGTTTTAAAACAAGTTCTCTTCCCATCCACGGTCAGAGAGCATGGTCAGTGGGCAAAGGCATGTTATTAGGAAAAGAGCTGTCCATGCCTACAGATTTGCACTTGACCTGAATATATTTTGTATTATGTTTTCACAGTGGTCTGATAAAGCTGGAAGGTTTTTAGGTTTTGCTATTTATTGCTTGCATCAAATTCTACCACCTGTTATGAATGCTCTCTTCTCTGGACAATGTAAAATAATGCAAAGTAAAAAACTAATTATCACACTCACTGAGGTCCACAAACCTTAAGAAAACTTAAGAAGCACAAGTTTGACTTAGCAGACAACAGCCTGACAAGGTCCCTTCTCTCGCAGTCACTGGTTCAGATCCAGAGCAAGTCAGTAACCCCCAGCTGCCATCCCTGGAGAATGTGGTGGAGCTGCCCAGTGTGAGCCAAGGGCTGCTGGAGAATGTGTGGCCCTCCCACCTCCAGCCTCCCCTGCTGCTATGTTGGTCTTCAGCCTCAAAGGTGAGGTCGTGTGCTGGAAAGCAAGTGGGCTGAGAAAAATGTAGGGAGGGTGAGGCACATGTCAGAGGGGCTGGAAACTCTCTCAGCCAGTATCACACTTTGATTTTGTATTTACTTGTAGATGCTTTGCTAAGTGCCAGTGTCCCACGGACAGCATGCTATGCTGTCTCACATGCTAGGGCAGGTACACAGAAACTGTTTCCCCCCCCCTTTCTTACTTCCCACCAAGAAGTAAGTCAAGAGAATTTCCTGGAGTTACTTCAGCTAAAAAAATTTGAGACATGAAAGAGTGTGTTTAACACAGTTCTTCAGAAATTACATTTCCTCTGGCTTGTGTAACCTCACAGTGCCACATGGATCGTGGTGCAATGGTGTATCACTACATTGGCTAGGAATGTTTCTAGCACTGCACTGCTAAAATCATAGTGGAGTGGAAGAGAACATGAATGGCTGGACATTCAGTGTGGCCAAGCATGTGTGGGGTGTGGGGATTTGTCCTTCGGCCTAATGCTTCTTTCCATAGGCTTCAGTTTAATTGTATTTAGGATTTAAGGGCTGCAATTCCCTGCCAGGCATTTCAGGTGCTTTTTCCCTGTGTTCCAGGAAGGAATACAAACCCACAACACCAGTGCTGAAGCAAATAGCGGACCAAAATATTTTGGCAATGTTTTCCCCTTGGGAGGGCCAGGGCTCTTGGTGGGGGGCCACATCTCTGCTGGCCATGGTGCCCCTCATGCTGATCTGTAATGCAATGCTGCATTTCCCCTGCGGAGGGGGGAAAGCTGCTACATCTGGTAATGATGTTATTCTTATTGCATTCGTGTGTTGCACTGCTGTACCGACCTTGGAAACACAGCCAGCCATCTGATCCGGCTTTTGCTTGACTCTACGCATTCACTTACTCCTCAGCTCTGAGGCATATTGACTTAATTCCCTCTGTTTTCTAATGCTGTGTGTGGTTTAATCACATCCCCAGGAAGAGGTGTAATTATTAAACCACAGGAAAGTTAATGACTGGTATTTGCTCTTCAGCATAACCCATTTTGGTGTCTGGAGTTTGGCATGTCATCCAATGGGAAAACCAGCTCAGAGACATAATCCTCAAAGCACACATGATTTTCCAGTGATTTATACATCTTTTTTCACATAACAGTTAGAACAATAGTTTTACTGGTTATTTTAGAAACCTGTGTTTTCTCGATCAAGCTGTGCAGTGCTTAGTGTGCTGAAAATTCTTCCCTGGAATTATGTGGGGGATGGGTATTGCACCATATGCAAACTATATTTTACATGAAATTTGCATACTTGTATAAATGTTGCCTACAGCACTTGTCCTTATACAAATGCATAATTCAGTGTTTTTTGTTAAATCAAGAGCTCCTAATGTACTTTGCTTATTATGTATAAAATCCCTAGAAAATTGGCTAACAATTGCCCAACATTTTCTTTACTGAAGGGATTTCCTAGCAGTCTCTCAATAACAGTTGGTTATTAGTAGCTCTTCATAGGTCTTATGAATTCTGTTTAACTAATGATCCTCTAAACTATATAAAATTTTATATTAGTCAAAAGGAAGGGAATAGAACCCGTTAGAAAACAGCATTTCTAGATTTGGTTGGCATTTTATTTAGGAAATTATGATCTGGAATCAAATCTCTGCTTTTTTCATCTATGAAGTTCATTAAAAGATAAAAATAATAAAAAAGTTTAGAAACAGGGCCAATTTAATCATCTTTGTTAGTCTCTAGACAAAGTCTGCAAACCAAACAAGAAATTTGTCAGCCCACAGCAGTGGTGGAGTCCTCAGCCCTGGAGGGATTTAAAAGCCATGTGGATGTGGCACTTGGGGACACGGATTAGTGGCAGCCTTGGCAGTGCTGGGAGAATGGCTGGACTCGGTCTTAGAGGGCTTTCCCAACCCAAATGATTCTGTGATTACTTGCAAAGCTGCTACACACATCCTCTACCCCTACCTTTGCTCTGTTATCCAGCCACATCTATAAATCAGATACCAGAGAGACTTTATTACTGATTTTATTAGGTAATAGTTGGAGTTTGGTCTAGGGATGAAGAAGGCTGGTGCAGTGGTTGTGCTTTGTTTATTATATTTGAAGTCCTAAGGTAAAGTGGGAAGGGCATATGAGTGATGGATAGTTAGTTCAGAGAATAATTGTGTGATACTGGGGAAAACACCCATGGAATAAAGCTCTATTTTGTGTGAGCAGAGGTATCAGAATTGCAATGAGTAAACTTGAAATAACCTAAAGAGAAACTGGTTAATAGCTCTGGAAATGGAGGACTAACAATATTTTCTGGAGTGAAGATAACCATGATTTGTTTTCTGTTTCACAGAGCTGAATAAACCAGAATTGAAAATTACTCAATTGCACATTGATAGTTCTCTTCCTGAGCATTTGTGAGACTTCTACTCTTACCATGCAGGAAGTTCACTTTCCCTCCTTTTCAGATATTTAGTCTGAGCTTTCTTTGGGATTGCTTTTAAAATCTGCTGAAACCCTGGAAGGGTGGCTCTGGGTTCATACACAAACTCAACCCTACTGGTATTTTACTACATTCATTGTAAAGACCTGATTTTATATATTTCAGTTCAAGAACATCAGGATTCCTGATTTAAACTAGCCTTGAGGTCAAAGGCTTTAAACTTTTGCTTAGGAATTCATGTGATTTGTGCACTGAAGGGACGTAAAGCCCTTCACAGCACAGCAGCACACTCTGCATGGGTGTAAGGGTTGTGCATGGTCTAGACCTGGAGAATCAAGCTTTGACATAGAAATTCATCCTCTTTCATCCTGAATGCTTTGTCCATGTCCTCATCCTGACAGCTTAGTGAGGACAGGAAGAGTGTCTCATTCATCAACAGAATTTCCTTACCCTGCAGGCACAGGTGAGTTGCACCAGTGAAGGTGACCCTCAAAGAAGGTCCTTCTGCACATCCTTCTTGGGACTGGTGTGGCAGGCACTGGATGAGAGGGCTGGCACACGGGGAGGCTGGCTGCCTGCTGCCAGAGCTATGTGGCTATGCAGAATCATAACGGGAGAAAATCAGATGATTTCTCAATGAAAATGTCCATGGCATGAGAATTGTTTTCATGTTTTAAAAAAGAAGAAATCTAGGAACGTGTTTTGGTGGTTTTGTTTTTGTGCAAGTGGGGCTCAAAACAAAACAATGTCATTGGGGAGCAGGGAGGCAGTTGTTCAGTTAGAAAGTTTAAAACTTGTTTTTGAAGCAAGAGAACATATTGCATTTTTTTCCCCACTCTATAAATAACTCTTGGCAGGCAGAAACAACCTTGATTGCATGAGATGAAGTAGAGCAACCAGCAGGCTCTACAGCAGAATAAATGGCACTGTGCCAAGAGCTTCATCAAATGAATAATAGCTTCCACTTGACAATCAGTAAAGTGCCTCTTCTCCTGTGGATTTAGTTTTTAATGATGATTAGAGAGGATGGGCCCCTAAAATTTCTCTGGTAGAAATGACCTCCTATTAATTTCTGTTACTTGAAATGCTGAATTTCAAAGCTATTTTACAGCTGCAAAACCAAAGGCACTGACATAAAGGAACTATTATCTTTGTAATTGTAGCAACAAGTACTAAATTTGTCATTGATTAAGAGTGACTTTTTAACTTTTATGATCTTTCTGTTGGCAATGTCCCTTACATAATATTCTTGGCTTTCCAGATTGCTGTCCTTTGGAAGTAAAATGTTTGTTAGAGCGTGGAACTATATCTTCTGGACTGGGAATCCTTTCTATAGTGCTGCCTTTGTCTAATTTACTTCGTTCACATGTTTTTTTCTAACATCTTTTACTGATGGTTGTGGGAAGCCAAGGGTGTGTTTCAGCATGTGGAGTATGGGAGAGCCCTCCCCAGGTGCGTGGTTGGGGTGGGAGGAGTGCTCTGGCAGTGGGGTGCCTCACAGACCCTGAGAACAAATAAGTAAATCCCATTTGTCATTTTCCCCACGAACAGAGAGATTTTTCCTGCTCTGCTGAGCAAAGAAACCTGGGGATTTTAATGCAGAAGGAGTTTAATTGTCTTGAAAACCTGGACCTGCGACGTGTATCCCATGCATCCTTCACTTGTTTGGATTTTTTGTTTTGGTTTGGTACTTTGTTTGCTTGTTTTGTTTTATTTGAAATCAAATTGTAGAAAGAAACTTTCATGAATGCTGTCAGACCCTCCATGGTGCTGTTTTAGTGGGGAGTTACAAGAAAGTCTGGTTAGGACTTACTTCTTGATTAAAATTTAGAAGTAAATGACAGTATAGTCTAGGCTTCTGTACTTGGGCTGCTGCTGCTGCTGCTGGCTTGGGACAACACACACCACGCAGTGTTCGATAGCTCAGCGTAATCCGATGAAGCTATAATGACTCTGTGCGATCGGCTCCGTGAGGAGTGTCCGGGAGGTGCCTGTTTCCCCGCTGCTGAGCCCAGAAGGGCTCTGTGCTGACGGGTGCCGGTGCCGCTGCCCTCGCCCCGGGGAGCACCGCGGTGCCCCCTCCCAGCCCTGCCGCCGGCTCCCAGTGGCCACAGCCACTGCAGGGGCCACCCCAGGAGGGACAGGTTTCCTGGGAAGCCCGGCTGGCCCTCTGCGCTCCCTGCATGAAGGGGAGAAAGGACAGAGGAGAGCAAGAATGGAGACGGTGCTCATTAATGAGGGTTGGCACGAGGCTGCTACTGAGTGAACAAAGTGAGTGCTTGAGGGAGGTAAAATACACTCCTTTTAAGATCCCAGGGAGGTTGCAGAGGCCTGTGTGCCACGCTGTGATGGACCATTAGCACAGGATGAGTCAAGGAGAGTTTTAATGGGAAATGTGTGTCAGTGCAGGTCCTCAGCCTGTTACTCACAGGGCTGTGGCTGGCTCGGTGTGTTGGGCTCGACTGAGCCCTCTGCACCGGTTTGAATTATGTTGGTAGGAAGCTCTGGCAGCCATGGACAGCACTCAGAGGGATGCTGTAGGGAAAAAATAATGAGGAAAAGACTTAGGACCACTATCCATATTATTAGATGTACTGTTAGGATGTGAGGCAGAACTGAAAATAAAAAAAATTAAGGCAGTCAGTTGTAACTTCTTGCTTAGAATATTTTAAAATATTTTTTCTGAATTTAATTTTTTTGCTTCATGTTTTTTTTAATTTATGAAAAAGTGATCACTTTTTTTTTTAGTAAAAACCTGACTTTGAATAAAAAGTTGGAACTTTTAATTTAGAGTATTGAAGCTGGATTTTGAATTGGATATTGAAAGTGGCAGTTTCTCATAATTGACCTTTTTCCCTACATATAAAATCACTGTTGATGAATCGGCACTTTTTTTTATATAAACATTTCTATGAAAAGAATTGGCAGGCAATATAAGTATAGAGAGCATGCACACAGGGATAGAAATTTATTTCTGGACCTAGTCACTCTCTATGTGCACCGTGGGAGTTGGGATTTTCTTCAGTTTTGCCATGAGTGAAAATTATTTTGCAAATATTTTCTGTAGATACTTGTTTTGGCTGCCTTACTGTGTTGCGTGCGTGATATTGTGGGTTTTTTGCCATGTCAACAAAAACTGAAATGAGCACTTTGGAGTAAGACCTTTGTGTGTGCAGGTTCAGGTGTTGGGTGCTGTGACCCTGGTCCAATGCTGGCACAGGAGTTGCTGTGTCTGTGCCTCTGGGGGATTCTGGCCCTTGCTGGTTTTTCTCCTTCAGCTGTTTGGATCTGCGCTAAACACTGGCACAATCGTATTTTATGATTATTGGCAGGAGTTGGCTGTCATTTAGCAAGGAGTGCCCTATCACTTAATCTCCAGTTCTTTCACAAATGATGTGCGATCAGCTAACAGTGTCTAAATTACATTTATCTGCTATCAGACTGAAACTATTTGAGCTATTTTCAAGGTTTGGAGAACCAAATAGAATATCCATTGCTGACAACACTGAATTGCTCTTGTGAGATGCCACAACACTTCAAAAATAGTTTCCTGCTTTAAGTTTGGCGGACTGTGGCACTGTTTTGGACACTGCTGTGTGGTAACTGTTAATGAATACTTCTACCACAGTGACCTGTGCATGACCAAGATAACACCAGGCATCACTGAGCCAGGAATGTAACCTTGGCTTGTGGTTTAGGGACTGGGAAGGCAAAGTGGTGTCCAGAACATCAAGTAAGTAAGAAGGACTCATTTTCTCCCGAGGCAGAGGCTGTGGACTATACTCTGTAGACCTACAAAGTTCATACTCAAACAAGATGGTAGTGAGAAGGGTGCTTTTGCAAAGTCCCTCTTACTGACAGCTGGCCTTTTCATAGTCACACATCTTGAGAAAATCCAGCATTTAGCAATTCATGACCCATTTATCCTTTCTTTTTGCACTTTTCTCCATCCCAGAAGGACATCCTAGTGTTTACTGTGGGGTTTCGGTTAATGCGTATAGCTTTAACTCAAGACAAAGACAAGAGCTGAAACCAGGTGAATGTGCCTTTAAAGCACACAAGAATTTTCCTTGTGATTTTTTTTTTCTCTTTAAGCTTAGTTAAATAAAATAATCAAAATACTTCTTAGGAAAGATAAACTATGAAGTATTTTAGTCCACTAGTGTGGCTTGGATAGTTTGTGGCAGCTTGGGCCACAGAAAGTGGTAAAAAATATTTATTGCAGGTATTAGGAATAAAAATGAGCTTTAGAAACCAACCCCTTGAGAAATTCTTTTGATTTCATCTTGTGGAAACTAATCGGACTCCTTTGGAAAGCTTTGCCACAAACACGGATGTATTTTGTAAGTGATTAAATTTTAGTGGGAATTAATAATTTTCCACAAGAAATCTAACTCTTCTGTATGTCTTCATACTTTGAATAATCAGTAAGAACAATTATTATTATGTTTTCTAGAAGATTATTTCCCCTTCCAGTCTCCATTTTCTAGCTGCAACAAAGAAAGAAAGAAAAAAACAACTGGCCAGTTATTTCAAGGACTGGTTAAGCCCTGAAGCCCTCTGAAATCTAAACACTCAAGAAAAAGGAACCAAGTCTGAGGCTTCCCATGACAATCCTCTAATAGTTGCCTCAGCTGGGAACAGTGATTCTCACAAGTCTTGTACTGCTGTGAGCTGTGAGCTGCTACCTGTGCTGCAAAAAAGAATTACAGTCCTGAGGTTCATTCTCTTCTTAGCCATAGCTGATTTTCCTGTTATGGAGCAGCTTCTTCTCACACAGATATCGTGGTCCTTTTTTATTAGCTGGAGGTCAGATCATGGAAATTTCAGAAAATCTGAATGGAAGTGGAGTCAGATCTACTGCTTTATTATTTTGGACTTAGCATATTTTGTACAGGTTTTATATGTCTGAGCTATATTTAGCCACCAAAGTGAGAGACTTTCTTCTCAGGGAAGGAAATATTTGTTAATGAATCACAAGAAAATACTCCAGTAGAGTCTCTGTAAAGTGCTGATGGACTGCTTGATAATTTCCAAAGGGAAATTGGTCGACACTGGTAGACATTGGTCTACCCTTAATAGGCAGATTCTTGCCTTTGCAATAGGCACAAGATCTTGAAATTAAGACAAATTCAACCAAGTAAACCTAAAGACAGAAATGTAAAGGGAGGGCCAGATGCTGGTAATTAGCTTATGTCATTGATTCTGGGGCAGATCTTGAGCTGAGGGAGATGAACTTTAGTGTACCTACAGCCCAGAGTAACCACATGTGCCTGGGAATTAGCCAGCAATCTTAACAGAAATGAAAGCCAAATTATTTATGCATCAGCTGTGCCATAGCACCTCCATATCACTGTGCCAGAAGCATTTCTGATGTGAACTAGAACCCTGGAGCACTGCCTTAGTGTCTGAGGTGGATGTGCCCTAAATTCACAGTGTCTGCTCTCCTCGAATAGCTGGAGGTGAATCCTGCCCTTGCTGCTGCAAAAGTGATGAAGATTTGGCTCCATTAACTAAATGGCAGCAAAGTCTTTGTTCACTTCCAATAGGCTTTTACTGGTGATGCAAACACTTCTTTTACAACACTGCTTATGAATCTTGGCTTCTCCAACATGATGTTCCTGAAAAAGTGCCTAAAAAGACGCTTAGACCCCATTGAAGATGGAGTTTAATCCTTGCTGTTCACAAGGGATTACTTCTTGCTAGAGGAAAATTGGCTGAAATATCCTAATAGTTTCCTGAAGTCAGTATGAATTTGGCGTGAGCTGGTGAACTGCAGAACTGTAGTATCTAGCAAGTGGGATGGAACAATAGCTATTCCAATATTCCCAAGGAGCCTGGGGTAACAAATGAACATATTCAGGGCTTTGCTTTGTTAATATGGGATTAATAATAGATGTGCATTGTGAAATTTAAGATCAGAATTTTCTGCCCTTGCTCTTGCTGTGGTAATCAAAATTGTTATATATCCTTGGTATCATCATACTGATCTCCAAAATGCAAAGGCAGAACATGATGCAGCTCAGTGACTCACCCCAAAGAAAACAGTGCTTAATTATCTTTAATAAAAGCTGCATTTTCCAAGAAATTTAAGCCCCAGAACAGCCATATTGAGGCAATCTGGTGTTTATCAGTGAACAGGGCCCCTCATCGGGTGTGTAAGTCTTACCACAATGTATGGGGAAGAACTGATTGATCCCTGAGTGTCTGCAGAGGTGGGTGGATTTGTCTCCGGGGGGTGCTCAGCCCTGGCCCACCCCACTGCTGTAGGTCCCTGGTTTGTTCCCTGTCCTCACCCATTTTTCATTACACATGTCAGTGAGAGGACAGCAATGTTGGAAACTCCTGCTCACTGCAGAAAGCTGCAACCACTTGAAGACCTACCAAAATTTAGTCTAATTATTTGCTAATCAGTTAGATGGCAGAGGTATATTTGAGGAAAAAATGCCCAACCAGGACCAGCAGAGCAGTAATGAGCTGAATTCTGCTAGTTGTGCCTGTGATGTGCAAGTATTTCTCTGAAACACTGGTGTGAGACCTGCCTGTCATTGCAACCACTTCTATAGACTCCCAGACCTCTCAGAGAGCCCAGCTCAGTCACACCTGGGATTTGTTTGGCAGCAACAATACTTTACCTCTTTCTGCTACAGACAAAGCTGTTGTCTCCTGCTCACTGGACACAGCTGGCCCCTCAGGCTCCTGGGACTGCCTTTTGCCCCTTTTTGTGTGGCACCATCACTCTGCTCAGTAATGAGCTCCCTGAGTGAAAAATACAGTAAAAACATAGTTTTTACAATTAACAGAGAAGAAACTCCAATCCTAGGAATATAGAGTTGTTAAGGTTGAAAAAGACCTCTAGAAAATCACCAAGTCCAACAATCAACTCATCACTACCTTCATGTTCACCACTGAACTATATCCCCAAGTGCCACATCCACATGCTTTTTGGACCCTTCCAGGAATGGTGACTCCACCAGTGCCCTGGGCATCCTGTGCCAGGGCTTTACAACCCTCTCCATGAGGAACTTTTCCCCAGTATCTCTAAACATCCTCTGGTACAATTTGAGGTCATTTCCCCTCATCCTGTCAATGGTTCTTGCAGGTTAAGTTCACTGGGAATATGTTCCCAGTCTTCAAGCAGCATGTGGTCCTTGTCCCTGGGCATTTTTGAGCTCCACCCAAGGCTTCCTGGGCTGATGCATTGATAAAAGCACAATAACAGCAGTGAGGCCCTGAAGTGATGCCAGTGGTGCTGCTCCCAAAGGACAGTGAGGTAGGTTTTAGCCCCCACTTTACGCTGGCAGTGGCACACACCCTTGCTGTCCCAGAGGGTGGCCAGGTACTACCTCTGGGGCTCCTGGGATGAGAACACAGAGCTTGGAGCATGTTCCTTTCCCTTCTGGGGAGTCAGCCAGTGCTCTTGTCTCTGTGCAAGGGAGGGAAAAGCAAAACCACAACATTGTTTCCCAAACCACTGAAGTCATTCTCCTTGCTTTGGCACTGATTCCTAAGCTCCTCTCTTTGCTATGGGGCTTTATTTAGTATGTGTTTAAGGTTAAGCACATTCTTAAGTCGTTTCCTGGATTAGGAACCATTGAAAACAGATAAAGTGTCTTGTGTAAGGGTGTGCAAGACAAAAGGATGGTTGGCATGGCAACGGCTGGAAGATTTCCCTGGTGCAAGAAGGCAGAGTACAGTGAGCAGAGGAATGTTTGTCCCCCTTGTCTGTCTATCTGATGGCTGCCAGGAGGCCCAGCCAGCCTCTGGATCCTCCCAGCCACTCAAAGGTGGTCAGCCTTCACACCTTGCTCAGGGCTGGGTAATGGGTAGAGACATCTTTTTGGTCTCTTTGGTCATCACTACATTGTATTTATGTAATATACAAGTGGACCAAACCTAGCCTTCAGTCAGGATTTTTTTTTGTATAATTGTTCCTACCTCTTAAGTTAAAAATATGTGTTTGGTCATGGCTTTGTCTCCAGCCATAGAAATACCCAGTGCAGCCCCCACAGGTTCTCAAGACCCTGTATGTCCCTCTAAACTAACACGTTTGCATGATTTTGAAACATATTGCCGTAGGTACTTTTGTCTTTACCCAACAATATGCATAGAATCATGGAATATCCTGAGCTGGAAGGGACCTGTGAGGACCCTTGTGTCCAACTCTTGACTCCATACAGGACAACTGGAAAGTTAAACCATATATCTAAGAGCATTGTCCAAGATTATTAACTACTGTCAGGCTTGGGGCCAACTAATAAAATTGTTCCCTTTTTTTACTGTAAGTAGCAAGCATACAGTGTTCCATGTTGGTATTTAGGCAACTATGTTATAGGTGAGGTTGCAGCATTCAGGAGTGTATAGCCTAAGTCCAGGGTGCTAGAACCTCTATAAGTAGTGGTGAGAAGGGTAACTGTTTTGTTCAGCTGTTAGCATTGACTTTTAATAGTAAAAAACAAATAGTGGCTTGGTAGTCAAAAATGCTGAATAAATTGAATTTTACAGGAGATGCCATGATGAACAATGCTATTGTGACCTTGCTGTTTATTGGGCTGGGTTTGCAATACCACAGTGTTTTGAAAAAATCATTTCCATATGAGCGCTGGTGTGAGATTTTCCTTTCTGAACATACCTTCCTTAGCTTGTCATGGTTTTCACTGCCGTGGAGCTGTGAGCAGGAACCTATCTGTTTTCAATTGGTTGCCAGAACACTCACATACTTACACTGTGCAGTTAAAACTGATTTATTTTGTGGATATGAAGTTGCAGTTACAAACTTTTATTGAATAGTCATCATTGGTAAAGAAAAATCTCAGACATGCTGCAGAGAGATGAAGTACCTCTGAACCCATGGGCTTTCATCTGAGTGGTGAAGTAGAGAGCCATCTGCAATCATTCCAAGGGATGAGAAGGGCCTGGGACACTCCACTGTCAGGCTGCTGGGAGATCTCAATTTGATATTGAGGGTCATGGTCTATGTGGTAATAGATAGTGGAGGGAAAATCCTGAATAAGGTCAAACCTCCCTTTGTTTTTCTTGCCACAGTCCCACTTCAGAGGGAGCTCTGTTCACTGGCCCTGACACCATCATGCTGGGCACCAGGGCAGTCTGAGCTGGGCTACGGGTGGTTACAGCTGGAGCGGGACTTAAAACATCCTATGCCTCTGCTTTTCTGCTATTTCTTCCTGGACAGCACTTGCCCTTAGGCATGAATTGGGCACGGAGAGAGTGCTTGTGTTTGGCAAAGAAGCCAAAGACCCTGGACATCAAAGTTTGGCCTCCTGCTGTGGCATGACATCCGTGTGCACTCAGGTCAGTTGTTCAGTCACTTGCTATGCCTCAATTCATCTTCTGCAGAATGGTGCACAACCACATTTCTTAGGGGTTTCACAAGGAAAAACATACCAGAGGTGGGGAGTTCAGCAACTTCTGCCTGAGTCCTGGAACCACATGAGGTCTCCCTGGATTCCTTGAGTGTTCCACTTCTGCTGATCATGGTGGGAGTCCACGGTCCCTCAGCGCAAAGGAAAGGTTCAGGTTACCAACTGTATATTCCTTATGCTCACATTCATCTGTCAGCTTTGCTCAGTCTCCCAGCATGATTAAGTCATCCAGGAGTGAGTTGAAAGGACTGGGTTTGTAATTAAAATGGGAACACATGGCTGAGTTTCCTTTTACCTGTTGCAGAACATGGAGCGTGGGGCACGTAAGACATGAGCTGGATGTAAACTTCCAAGAGGAACTGGGCAATCATCTCAGCAATACTGCCTGGGGCTCACTGGTTGCTTTTGATGCAGCTATAGGGTTACCAGAGGATTGCTCACATCCCTGTGACTGTTGGAATCCTGGGATTTTGATGACATTTCCTTTCACTGTCTGTATCTCTTCCATTCATTTGTGGGAGGGCATAAGTTTTTAATTTGGTTAAAGGAGTCCTAGTCATGTTTCCCCCTCAAATTCTTTCTCAAGGAATCAAAACCAAAAAGAACAGAGTCTTGACAGAATTTTGGCTCTAGTCTTTGGCAGGTACTGAGTCAAAATGCGATGTGAGAAGTATAAGCTCACACTGTTTCCATTTGCAGTGAGTTGCTATAATAATGGATTGCAGTGTTTGGTTTGAGTATCAGCTGCCTTTGCAGCTCAAACCCCAGCGTTCACAAGTGTCTGTCTGGGAGTTTCTTGGGGTTGGTTCTGTCCACAGATGCACTGATCTGTGTCCAAGGGCTCCCAGCTGGCACCTATGGGGCTCCATCACACCACTGGCACCCAGGGACCCACAGCACAGGGTGAGCCATCCCTAGACAAGACTGTAATTTGGACAGGCTTTGGAAGAGCTCAGCCTTCCTCAAAGACCCTCTTGAGAAGCTTCAGTGGCTGGTGCTTGCAGAGCAGCCACTTGAGGCTCTGCTCTGACTTCACCTTCACAGAGCATTGGGCATTGAAAAAACTGGTGAGGCAAAGGTGTCTGGTGCTGTTAGCTATCAGCAGGTGCTTTACCTGCTGCTTTGGGCATATCACAGTCACCCTCTGAGGTTAAAGCTCATGTCAAAAAGGCAATTGTGGTTTACTGGTTGAAAGATGGGCAAAATAACAGCACCCAAAACTGGGGTATATATTTAAGTCACACAGACAATCTACAGGAAATCGAAAGATAGAAACTAATTCTCCCAAGTCTGGGGCCTCAAGTACAATCACAAAACTGTTTTACTTTCATTTACTTGTACCATCATCAGGAGCTGATTTCGTTAAATCCCTAAAGGTCGCAGTGCTCCCGTTAGCAAGAATGAGACAGTGCAATGGCCCATTGCCTGCTGCACTTGCCATAATAAAACCACTTGTGTTTATTTTTATATCCAGGAAACTCTTCTTGCAGTTTACTTTTGCTTGCTCCAGTTGTACATTCTCCACCAAATAACTAAATCTTGGTGTCCCACTGAAAACCACAGTCTATCCTCAGTTTGCTCAAAGACTGACCTAAACAGGAGTGTTTTCATGCCGTACTCTTCTGAATCATGCAAATGTACCTCACTCTGGATTTAGGACTGCAACTCTGCAAACAGGGCAAGTATGCTGTGTGATGGTTGTGTGTTCATTGTGGTGTACACGTTTAAGCTGCTAATGTGGTGGAAGAATTCAGAGCCATCCTTGTTACTGTCAGACAAAAGGTCACTGAGGTTTGGGAACAAAAGAAATATTTGTGAAATTTTCTCCTTTGGTTTTGTCCTTAATCCTTTCTCTGAGCCAGATCCAGGGGTGACATCAGCCAGTGCTGGGAGGTCTGAGGCTCCTGAGACTGCTCAGCAGCCACTTTGCATCAGTGGGAGCTCTCCTGTGCCACAGGTGCAGACTGATGTGATGTCCCTGGGATGCCCTGGGCCTTCACTGGGTGACACCACTGTCACCTTGGCTGGGGCTGACACTGGGGGAGCAGGAAGGGAACAGAAGGGCTTGTGCTCTGAAATGGAGAGAACTGAAATTATTTGTCTGAGCATTTTTCACCCAGCTCCAATTTTAATATTTTAAAATTGTATTAAAATGCCAACTGATGAACAAACACTTCTGGAGTGTCTCATCCATAGCTGTGAAGAAGATCTGCATGTTTTTCACAGAGAGGTAATGTTGTTGTGCTTGTCACTTTAGATTTGACTTCTGGTCTTTTAAAATGCATTTTTCCAGTTTATTTGTGTGCTACTTTTATTTTCTATTCTCTGCAAACAAACAAGTAATGACAATTCCAAGCAGTGGTTATAAAAATTAAAAGTTGATGGGTACTATCAGTTGTAGGAAGAATCTGAGGCATGTCTGATAGGAAACTCACTGAAAATAACATGACTTTACATGATAACCAAATGGTGACTTGGGTATTCAGGTATTTGAGTAAGAACCTATGTTCAATTTCTTGTAATTTTTAAATTTCATACACCTCCTTTTATATTTACCTTGTGAAAAATTAATTTCCTAAATTAATTTTCATCTTTGCTACTTGTTTTTTGCTTATTGGACTCTGCAGGAGACCAACTTTTCATTTGAGTGTTCCTCCAGACTGTGCTGCCAGTGGAGGGAAGGGTCCAAGGAGGGGCCTGAGTCCACCTGGGGATGCTCAGTTGTTATTTTTCATTCACTCCAAGCTTTGGGGACAGTGATTTTTTTTTTTTTTTTTTAATTATTGTTTTCTCCCCAACAGGGCTGAACATCAGTTCATCATGACAGTTTTCCTGCCCATTCCTGTATCTCATTCTACTGTTCCGAGCACAGGAGAAGCACTGTGGGGTTGGGAGCAGTGCTTCCAGCCCTGGGAAGCTCTCAGTCTCTGCCTCTCCTTTCTCATTTTTTTTTAATGTGGAATAGTTACACTCCCCAGATTCACTGCTGCTGCCAGGGTCACTGATTTCCTTGACATCATTTCTACCCAGTGTTAATAATACTGCACTTTTTTTGTTGAAAACTATCAAAAGCACTCTCAGAGTGCACAGTGACTCGAATATCTGAATTACAATGTCAACAACCTTGGCTGTTTCACTTCTCTGGAATGAGCTGCAGTTACCAGGACCCAAATCACTCCTTCTGACTCTGCTTTTGCTCAGATCTGTCCTGTATGGCCTTCCTTGAAAATCAATTTGCTTGTCCTTTCCATGTTTCTTTAGGATCTTTCTGCAGCTACTGTGGACAAAACTGTGTAGTTGGGGGATCTACAGAACTGCTTCAGTTATTAATTAAATCCAGTGAGTTAGCTGCAGACAGCAGAGACAGAGAATTATAATCATCAAGCTGGTTTTCTTTCTTTCCAACCATTTATTTCTGTCAATATTAAGAATTTTGTGGATGGCACTGAGACCACTTTGCTGTGCAGTGGCAGAGCTGCCTGGCACGTTTCAGGCGCAGCTGCAGTGTTTGCTCTTCTTTAGCTCAGTTTTGGAGACAGGTTTTATGTCTTCACATGCCACTGTGACTGATTTAAGTTTATTGTTTGCCTCTATGTTTTTTAAAAAACTTTTCAGCTTAACCACTTTCTGACCATGATAAAAACATGTGCTAGAAATTGTGCATGACAGAAAGGTCAAGCTCAGTCCAAAGATTTCTTCTTGGAAAGTGGCTGAGGAAGCAGGTTTTACCATGTGCTCTGAGGATCAGCAGACCTGGATCCCCATCAGTCAGTGACAGAAGGTAACTCCAGAGCCAGGGAGCTGAAACCTTCATCTCCTCTCCCAGAATAGTTAAATTAAATGGCAATGAACAATTGGATGGTGTAGAAATCCCAGAATCTCCCAATGCCTGTGCTATGTAACCCTCTAATTAGATTAAAATGAAGGGAGGGATGAGGGAAGATGTGTAGGAAATCAGGCTGCCATGAGCCTTCTATTGACAGACTTATTCAAAGAAGCTGTGCTGTTTGGCTTCAGTGAATTATAACCTTAGCTGAGAGATTTATAAAGATATATAAGAACATGTTTGGCACTTTAGGCTGTTTGAAATTTCTACCCTGAATTTTTTATTGGTTCCAGCTCTAAAATAGCGCAAGCCATTCTTGATATGGAGTAGTTATACATCCTATTGCTGAACAACTGTGCATGAATAATGTTTTCTATTTGATTCTGCAGAGGTTGGAGAACTCCACAATGATACGTTGCAGACCCTTGAAAATTAACCAAACTGGGAAAAGAAAGGCAATGCAACAGTAAATCACAGATTTAAGGGGAGTGACCTGGAGTAGTAAATCCAGAATTATTGAATGAGGTTCATTACTGTATGCTGTGAGTGCTGTGTGATTAAAGAATTGGGCCACGTTTCCTGGGAACACTGGTAAAATCACAGAGGTTTTGTCACAACCATGTCAATATAGTGCAAAGGAAAATGTGAAGCTAGAAATGTTTATGATTAGGCATCAACAACTCAAAGGAAACAACCAAATTGTGTGGTTGCCAATGACACAATGTTCCCTGTGAAGTCAGCAATTAAAGCTGGTGTGTCACTCCCAGGAATAACTTGTGTGAATGGAGTGTCGGGACCAGTGAGGGTTGCTCAAGGTGCCTTGTTCTGTCATGCTGCTCGGGCATCAGGTCCCTGCTCCCACCCTGACAGAGTGTTACCTGATAACGGCTCGGGATTCGGTCCTTCGGAGTGAGTATCCAAGCAAGTTATTCACAGTGGTTCTCCAAGTCCTTGGCAGCATCCGAGCAGCTTTCCTGGCAGTCACAGGTCCTGAGAACTCACTTCTCATCCATGTCTGTGCTCTTCTGTCAGAGCACAAACTTGGAACAAGCTACCTGCCACTGTAGCAAATCTTTACATTAAACTGGATGATAATGAACTACAGGACACCTGTGCATGGTCCGTTTTTCTAGCAACGTGCCTCCATGTCTCCTGTTCCACTAATTTTACTGGAATTTTAGCAGTGGGCTTTTAGTGATACTGGTAAATCCCCATGTCTGTAGGAAGCCAGGTGAACAATAAAATGACATGCAGTTGTAGACCCCTGGGACTGATCACTGATGTCACAAGGCTGGCCTGGGAATACATATTCCTTTACTGTATTACTTTCTCAGCCCTAAGTAGGCTGTAGGGGCACTCAGGCAGTGGTTTTGGTAGATGGCTTTAGTTAGCATTGTAAAGGTTTGATGTCAAAGTAATCTGTGACCATGACAAGGAGTTTTCAGTCTTAGTTGCTGCCTGTTCTTTTACTGTCACCTCTTTACTGGCTTGATGCTTTGCTGACTATTTGCAGACCTGTTTTCCAACAGGAGTTGTGGATGCTACCAGAAGAGTTGGAGTATTTGAAGGCACATGCCAACAGTCTCATGCTTTGCCAGCTCTGGGCAGTGCCAAAGTCAAGATTTCACATCAAAGGGAAACACACTCTGGGCTGTTTCCACATCTTGCTTATTAATAGAAACTAGAAATGACCAATATGTTCAGTGGTACAAAATATGGGACTAAACTCTGTTCTTGTTTAAGACTGGTTGAAAACAGCTCAAGGACAAACCAAGAGAGGACCACTGTGCTGATTCTCTGGGGGGCTGGAGGTGATGCTCTGGTATGAGGAGTAGCTGGCATCACTTGGTCTGTTCAGCCTGGAGGAGACTGAGGAGAGACACATTGCGGATACAGCTTTTTGGGAGGGGCAGAGGAGGGGCAGGCACTGATCTCTGCTCTGTGGGGACCAGGGACAGGTCCTGAAGGAGTGGGACCTGTTCTGTCAGGGGAGGTTTAGGTTGGATATTAAAAAGAAGTTCTTCCCCCAGAGGGTGGTTGGGCACTGAACAGGCTCCCCAGGGCAGTGGTCACAGCACCAAGGCTGACAGAGCTCAAGGAGTGTTTGGATGATCTTCTGAGGCACCTGGTGTGACTCTTGGGGATGGGCCTGTGCTAAGGATTGGACTCGATGATCCTTGTGGGTCCCTTCCAAATGGACATATTCTGTGATTCTTGTTGCAGTCAGGTCTTTAAATCCCACAGCTTCACTTAAACCATGGGAAACAATGATAAAGATCAGATAATATATAAATAATACTTTTAATAGAGTGATTTTGGGGTAACCCTTCTTTTCCCCCTCCTCTGAGCTGGATTGATGCAAACAGAATCCCTGCTGGGCACCTTTCTGGGCATCTCCTTTGGGAGCAGAAAGCTGTCTAGGGATCTGTTCCCAGTGTCCCATGCTGCTCCTGTAGCAGTTTTCTTGAAACAAAGCTGTGGGGTTTTCCCTGAAGTTAGAGTTTGCAGGACCTGCTCTGTCCTTACCTGGGCTGTGTCCAGCACAGAGTGTTAACAGTGTACTGTGCATTAAATAGAGGTTTGTACTCTGTGCCAGGCTGTAAAACGTCTGTGTGATGTGAGTCATCCCACCAGAAACAGACCCCAAACGATCAACAGCTTGTTGCATTGTGTCAGTAACAGTTTGGACAGGAAACGGGTTTTTATTGGCTTCAGTACACAAAGTGAACCCCTCGTGAAAAGAATTTGAAATTTCAAGTGGAAAATGTGGAAGAAGGGAAGAATGTATGAATATTGCCAAGAAACAGACTCACTTCTTTGGCACAGAATGTGAAGAAATCTTTCCAGCTGGTGGTGGGGGACCCAAAAGCAATGTGCTGGTCAAAAGTGAATAAACTAAGTTGTCTTTTTATTCTCATTAGTATGAGTCATTTTCAAGTAAGTTGATAATATACAGTATATTATAAAATCCCTTTTGGGTGACAAGAGCAAGAACAAAAAGCAGATTCTGTGTTTGTCAGACCCATACATCCACGTTTCACTGGTGAAAACAAGCAGAGCAGGCAGTGCCTTTGAAAGGGGCTGTAGGTGTATACAATGAGCTCATCTGGGTCCAGGTGCAGCCAGCAAGGAAACATCTGATATTGCCGAGTTCCTTAAACTTCAAATGCTGGTACTTCTAAGAAGTGAGTTATTTAATGCAAGTGTAAATAGCAGGCAAGAAAGAGAAATGCTTTTTATAGCCTAAGAAGTCATGTGCTTTCTCAATATAAATACAATTAACCATTTCATACCTTTGCACACCAGAAGAGAGTTCTAATGATGTAGAACCTGTGACATTATCCCTCTATACTCTGCTGAAACAAGAAACTGTGACAACATTGCCTGCCTGTAGTTTTACCAAAAACTGCCCTGAGCTGTCCTCTGACTGCAAAACAGGCCCTCCCACACACAGTTTGGAGGCTGTTCCCAACTGCTCTTTGCAGGACTCATCTTGGTGATTTTCCTGACTTCACAACTCTGGGCCCTCTGGTAGAACCAACCTAAAGGGTGTCCAGCCCATGCCATGTTGGAGCAGAACTGCAGCTGCCCTCCTGCCCAGGGTGGAGGGGTCCTGGCCACTGTGGGGGCTGGGAACAGCCTGTTTCCACCAGCTGTTGGGTGTCTGTGTGTGCACCCGGTGTAAGAAAAGGTGATGGTTTGTGTTCATGGATGTGTTGAGAACTGGTCGTGGGCAAGGAAATTGATTCAGACTAAGCAAAACATTAATTCAGTACTAATAAGGGAGAATAGACCTCCTACTGCACTCCAAATTATTTTTTTTCTACACTGTAAAACAGGAATTCATTTTTTTTCACTGTTTTGCCTCCTTTTGAAAATTGTTTACAGTTTTAAGCAGCCTTTAAAGTTGGTAAAGAATCAAGGCAGTAAATGGTCTCCTTTAATGCTGTTAAGTTTCGGGGACATCAGCATAGTTTAACACATTTGGGAGAGAATTAAATAACAGTTGGTTAAAAAAACTTTAGATCAAGTTCCACTATCTGCACATGTTTATCTTCTTAAATGCGGACACCAAATCTCTTGAGATTTTAAAGGCTGTTTTACACTTGTTTCCCAGTTTCTAGTATTAAAGAAAATTCCTCACAAATGTTGTCTAAAATTCTTACGTTCTAGCCTTTGCTGGCGTATTTAGATCCTGAAATGTATCGATCATAGCTCTTGAGTCCCTTTGTGCAGGACTAGAAATAAATTACCCTGGGTCAAGTTCTGTTTATACAGTGGACTGCTCTTGCAGAATTACCTTCTTGACTTAATAACTTCCTCTTGGATGACATTTCTGCCAGAAAGAAGACAAATTGGCTGAGGTCAGCGCGCGGATCAGCTCAGTGTGCAGGAGGAAATTGTAGTGGATCAGTTAAATTGCGGTGGGTCTGGGGCAGCACCGGGCAGCGCTGGCCTGCGCCGGCACCGTGGGCTCTGCACCAGGGTCATGCTGTAGTGTGGCCAATTCCAGCCATTCCAGAGTCTGAGGAATTCAGCTGGCACAGTGACAACGAATTAGATCAGCAGAGTGATTCTTTTGGCCTAACACCAACGTGTGCAGTGGCCCTCCAGACTCCTTGTGTTAAACCCAGCATTACCTGGCCATATACAAAGCGCTCACAGGTCTCTGCAGATGCCACACAGTGTGATATTACTGCACCTTTCTCTCACTCACTCCTGTGACCTTCTTTGAAATTGTTGTCTTACAAGTAGCTGGGAGATGAAACCTTGCAGCTGGGCCTGTTCTCATCATCCGCAGTGGCGGGGGTGGATGCTGAATTTGCATCCTGATGTGTAACATTGGGGCACAGGACTGAAGGACCTGTAAGATCCCGTAATACTGCTCCTGATGACCTTGGCCCTTTCTGTGTACATCTCTATGTTCCATAGAACAATTGTGTTATGTTATACAGAACGCATTATGTATTTATTACATAGGTAACACTATTACTCATATACGTGAAGCCAAGCAAATCTGAGTTGCTGGGGAATAGTTCTGCTGAAGTCACTGGCTTTATATTTTATGGAACTGGTGACAAGAGAGCAGTGGGGGCTACAGGCACCCATCAGAGTGGCACCAGAACCTTTGCAGAGCCTTTGCAGAAGAGCTTGGAAAGCTGAGCTGCCCCTCGGCACTGTGCCCATCTCACACCATAGCCCATCCCCTGTGGCAGGGGCAGCCTGGGCCACTGTTACAGTGATGTTGCTGCACCTCAGCCCTGTGCAAAGTGCACCCCCATGGCCTGTGCACGAGGAGAAAAACCTAAAGCCCAACTGCATCATGTTTAAAATGATGGAGTTACCTTTTCCCTCTGCAAATTCTTCTATTTATTCTGTGTTCTACAACAGAAGAAATATAAAAGTCTCCTTTTAATTAAGCTCTTTATCCTTTGAAGTTATTTTGGATTTTTTTTCCATGTTGGTGATGTAATTTATGTAAATAATCATCTATCTATGAAAGGAGTTTGTCTGTCAAAAGCTAAAATAAAAAACATCCGTCATTTTGAAGTGATTAACATTCTCCAGATGTTTAAATCATCAGATTTCAGGAGTTTCCCTTTGTTGTGATAATGATATAGTATCCAGAACAAGAATGTTTACTTTTTTGTAGAGGTCAAACACAGATTTTTCACAATCCTATTAAAGCATGCAGTTTATTGTAATTGTATGTGTAGATGAAAGCATATGCAGTTATTATTATTTCCCTTAATTGTAAACTGCTGCTGGTAATTTTACTGTAAAGCTGAAACAAAAGGAGCATAGTTGAAAGGACCACCACTGCCCACTTATGTAATCAATTTATAGATGTCAAGTTTGTACCAAGATGGTTATCCCTCTCCCTCGAAGCACCGGTGACAGGCTACCACCCTGCAGCACACCTCCCTGCTCTGGGGGCGGCCGGGGCTGCAGAAGATGTAGCTGATAATGTTAAGTGACAGCTCTGAACCACTACAGTCCAACGTGCTCAGCTTTAGGCTGCAGGGAGAAAGGAGACACGCATTCCTCCCTGCTGCTGGACCTGTGGCTGACCAAGGAAATTTTACCTGTCCTCCGCCGGCCAGCTTGCTGCGGTGACTGGAACCACAGCGCCTTGATGGAAGGAAGAGGAGGGGTGTAGTCACAGAAAAGGGGTACACGTGAAAAATGGATCAATTCCTTTCCCTTCCATAGTCCTTGCAGAGCAACACCCTTCAATTCATAAAACTGGACAGTGCATGAGGCGTGTGGATCCAGCAAGTCACCCAGTTGGCAAACTGCTCAGAGCTGACAAAATACACCCAGAGAGAGTTCTGAGTGGGCTCATGTGTGATGGCAACTAGCCAACCATTTTCAGTGCTTGTTTTTAACAAAACCTCTCGTGAAATATGAATTTAGAAAAAAATTCCCTAGAAAAATACTAGGTAGTTGTACCAGCCAAATAACCACTGCTTCTGCCCCGAGATTTCATTTGAGCTGAAATGTTACCTGAGGATTAGTAATGTAACATTAGAGATGTACCAGTTTTTCAGTTGATGGAAGGTTCTTGTCAGATGAACGCATACACCCTGTAGGAATGTGGCAAAGGCAGGGGTGGGCTCAGGCTGTGACCATCGCTGTTTTCTGCCCCCAGTTTCCCCTCGGGACTGGTTTTGACACCTGTGCCCCCTGTGGCTCCAAACGAATGTTCTTTGAAAGAGCCACAGCCTGCTGGAGGAGTTTCTTCCATGTCCCACCCAGAACTCATTCCTCTAAAGCTGCCCTTGGATGGAGTCAGCAAGGGAAAATTCCAGCCGTGTGCCAGGCTCCAGTGCATGCTGGAAGGAACATGCCTCTTCCCAAATGTTTTCTCATCCCCTTGCTGGCCTTTCACCACGGGAAAAAGGCAGATAAGTGAAAACTGTGTTTTGTGGAAGAAGAGAATTTCACTCTACTTCTCACCAGGGACCCTTACAATATCACACATGATTAAATCTCTAAAGTGTTAGTCTTTTTTTTTTTTTTTCTTTTTCTGACTCCTTGGATCTCATCTTGCCTCAGGAAACATGGATAAGAAAGCTTGCTGCAGTAAAGCTTTGTAAGTCTAAGCTGTCCTGAAGTAAGTTTTCTACAGCAAGCAACCTTTGCAGGGTCATAGGATGACCAAAATAATTAAGAACTTTAGGATTTATATGCAAATAAACCAGCTAATTCCACCAGAGACCTGCTGGATCTGAGCCAGATCAGCTGAGGAACTGGGATACATGGGGAGAGAGAAAATACACGTGTGGGTGAAGCTCTGAGTGCTGATCCCATAGTGGCTGGGGAGGCAAAGGGGCATGGCAGGGAGATGGGCACAGGGCATGGGACATGGGAGTGGGAGACAGTACAGGAGAGTGGGGGGATGGTGCAGACAGAAGGGTTGTTGCTGGCTACATTTCAATATTTTGACTGCTCTTGTGAGACTTTTGTCACACCAAGCTTGCTTGTACTTTTCCTTACCTCAG
Source organism: Myiozetetes cayanensis (assembly GCF_022539395.1). Lineage (NCBI taxonomy): Eukaryota > Metazoa > Chordata > Aves > Passeriformes > Tyrannidae > Myiozetetes > Myiozetetes cayanensis. The sequence continues at coordinate 13,976,840 of NW_026086826.1, read as the reverse complement.
ACAGGAGAGATGGACAAGGACAACTCTGCTGGGTCACGTTTTGCATAATTTTGCGTCTTTTTGTCTTCTGCAGTTCCATTGGCCTGATTGTAATAGATGCATTAGCACAACTTACAAAGCTGGTAATAAGTGGTCAGAGCTCATTACTGGTTTCCTGAGCCCTCAACCATGCAGGTGATGAGCTGCATGGGGTCTGGTTCTCCATTTCTAGAGCTTCTGTAGCGCTCAGCTGCTCTGCCAGCTTTGTGGGTACAAATACCTCACTGGTAAGTGTGGGCATGAGGATGGAGTCAAACTCCTCTCTTCATCCTCCCTAGAAACCAGTGCACCTCAGAATAGATGTAATTAATTATGCAGTGCTCCCATAACAGATGAGTCGAGCTGCTCGGATGGGCAAGCGCAACAAGGCACATTTGTGTAAGTACAAGGAAAATGGGTGGATGGGTTTGGTTCTCAACCCTGGGATCAATGGGAATAAAATGGTTCTCAGCTGAAAAGTGATGCTTGTAATATCCAGCATAAGTGATGAATTAAAGTCAAAGCATCTCTTCTGTCTTTGTCCCACTTCAGCATTGCACAACAGCCCCGTGCAGTTCCTTTGGACTCTTTGTGCATATTGAAAAGGCAAATACAGTGCAGCACAGCTTTCTGAGTCTGTGTTTTGGGTTTAGGGCTGGTTTTTTAATCTTTTTTTTTTTTTTTAATCCTAGCAGAAATATTCCTTTTATCATCACTGGTAGGTCACACTCCCAGGTGCCTTTTGCAAAGCTGGTTCTCCCATTTGTTCTTGAGGGCTTGTAGCAGTGTGTCCTGGTGCTGCCTTCAGAGGACAGTGCATGTAGGTGCTCTTCAAGAACATACCACAAATACAGGTTTAAGAAAGCAAATAATATCTGCAAATAATATACATTTTGGCTTTGCTGTTCATTCTCTATGAGCCTGCCTAAAGTGGGGTTTTTCTGGTTAATGCTGAAACAGATTCTTCCCTTTTCTGAAGTAATTTCTCTTTGAGAGTCTTCTAATCCCTCCTTCACACTAGCTTGCTAATTGGCCTGGAAGATGAGCTGATGATATGGCTGATGTTCTTGATGTACTAGACCCTCCAAACTGATTCTTCGAAAAACAAATGGCTGCAGAACAGGTGAGTTACAGACCTGCACTAAATACCTGTTCTGCTGCATTTGCAGTCTCCAGCACCAGGAAATATTAGTTCTGTTATTTTTACACTTCCTGCTTTTGCACACAGTTGCCAGCATTATTATTCTAATGCAGCATCACATCACACAACATCCCATCACCTTACAGCACTTTACGTGGCATTACATGGCACAACTCGGTCCCTGCGCTCCCAAGGCCTGTCACACCACTGCAGTTGGGCATTTGGTGCATTTCCATTCACCATGTTTTTAGGGATGTTCCAGTGGCCCATGGAGGTGTGTTTTGTTGGATTAGCTGACACAGAGTTCCTGCCTGCAGATGGATTATGAGGCAAAACTCAGCTATTTCAGAGCAGAAGTGATTAAAAAGGAATGAGATTGATGTCTGTGGCTTCCTGCAGATGTGCTGACGTGCTCCTGACCCTGAGGTGCTGGCAGGTTCTGTGGTTGGGCTGGAGCGGGGTGGCCCTGCTGTGGCTCTGTTACCTCTTCTGTGCTGGCCTCACTGGCCGCTCCTGGGTGTGGGCTGGGGGCTGGGGTGAGCCCCATGGTCTGTCAGGCACCAGGCCCTCAGCTGTGCTGAACACTTCTAGAGCCAGTCTGGGAGGAGCTCTAAAGTAGAATATGCCAGCTAAACAGATGAGTTCTGGAAAGAAATTATATAAATACAAGTTCTTGGCTTCAATCTGGTTTTCAGGCAAACAAAACTCTATAAACTCCACCACCCAGAAACCTGTCAGTGCTTCTGTCTGACTTCAGCCCTTTGAACAAGTCACTTCATCCCTGTTTCTCATGTAACTACAGATCTGATATGTGTGTGGAACCAGATGATGACCTGCCAGCTTCAGCTGTCTTCTTTCAACTTCATACTTGGAACTAAAGTTCACACAATATTTTCACAGACATTCATCCCCCAACTCTGAAAGAAAAAAAAAAAAAAAAAGGAGAAAAAAAAAGAAAGAAAAATCATGAAGAAGGAAAGGCGTGGGAGGAGAAAAGACAAACACAAAATGCAGTTCACTTAAAAATATCTCTGCTTGATGGAGGCTAAAAGGTGGCAGCTGTGCCAAAGTAGTGGACCCTAAATCGCTGAGCAAAAAAGAGCAGGGAAAGCTCTGATTGCTCCCAGTACTGCGGTGAATGTGTGCTCTCAGCCGCAAATCAAGCAAGCTTAAAAAAAAAAAAAAGAGAAAAAAAAAAAGACTCAATCAAGGCAATAATGGCCTCCACTTCACAATCAGACAAGTGCTTCTACTTCAGAAATCCTACCATTTAAGGCTGATTGCTAACCCTGGCCTCATTTCTAATCTAAAGGGCGAGTAATAATTTGGAAAAGGAATTATAACAACTTCCCAACCATTTGGTAAATCGTCATTATTTTAAAGGGGTGTTGGGAGGCTGTTGCTGTTTGTCAGGTATTTTTTTCCTGCTGCTGCTCTCCCACTTTTCACCATCCCTTTTTTCCCTGATCTCGTATTGGAAGGGAAGTGATATATGGTGAAAATATGTAAGAAAGAAAAGTCCAGAGGGATCCTCTAACCGCGGTGCTATGGTGTGTAGAAGATTACATGAAGCACAGAGCGATTAAATGGCTCTTCCTTTGCTACTGTAGAGTGCCCAGAGCTTCATGCTGGGATCAGCAGCTGTGCTGAGCAGGGACACTGTTCCCAGCCCAAGGGCTTCTGCATGAGCTCTCCCTGGAGTGGGAAACCTTCTGCTTTAGGAACTTCCCAAAGGAAAGGGCAAGGAGCACGCATGCAGGTGGATGGGTGATGTTGGGATGCTGGTGCAGTGAAGGGCTGCTGCCCACCCAGACCCGCAGCGGAGCCACTATGGCCCTTGGCCTCCCCTGGTCAGGGGCCACCCAGCCAATGGAATGAACTGGTACTCTGCTGTCCAAATCCTGCCTGGACTGCCTGGGATAGGCAGAGAAACATTAACCATTTAACCCATAGGTTATCCTGATGGGAAGTGCCAAGTGTATTAGTCCAGAACCCTCGTAGCTGAGCTGTGTTTATTGCCCTTGCTTTCCTGGTTCAAGCATCTGTGAATATTTCAGTGTTTATGTGAATATTTATTCCAACATCTTCTGTAGGTTTGTTGTGATTTTCACACACACATCACAGTCGACCTTAGAGGTCTTTCCAACCAAAATGATTCTATGATTCTAGGATTTTCTACTGAGAAAACTGAAAGAAAAGGACTCAGACAATATGCCTTCCAGCCGTGACCTGAGAGGGCCACAGCTGCCCTGGGCAGAACCCGGGGCTTTGTCTGGTGCCACTGTTCTCAGCGACAGAGCATTTAGAAACAGATGCAATATGACACAGAGCAAAAGAGCCGGGGGGGAACCTGTACTGGGGGGACCTGTGTACAGCTTCACCTGGGTTATCTAATCCTGTGGGAATCTTGATGGTGTTTTGATAATAGCAGATATTAGTGATCAAAATACCTCTTATTTCAGTGATTCAAGGACAAAATGGGATGCCATTGTCTCCCTGGATGAATGTGAGATGTTTTATGAAAGGGACGATCACTCTGTTTGGAGGATGACAAAATTTCCTTCTCTGCCTCCGGAGGTAATGGCAGCACTGACTGTAATGCAGCACTGTGACCCTTACTCCTGCTTTGTGCTGTGAAGGGATCTGTGCCACAGTTATTTACATCTGTATTTTAAATATGATTTGAAAAGAGACTGATTCAAAAATTTTCAATGACCCAGTGAAATCTGAACTACTTATTGCAAGACAAGAAGTATAATGCTTCAATCAAAATAGCAACTTGGAATGTGTTTTATTAAACAGAGTTCATTTAATATTACCCCAGAGTGCTGTGGATGTGAAAACACATTCTTGAATTTGAACTTTCATATCTAGGTAATAGGAACAAGGAGTAAATGGTAATTTCTAATATTACACATTTTGGGCCAAATTCTGATCCCATATAGAACTACCCGTGGCATTCCTGCATGTTTTCCAAAAGCAGTATGTCCCTGGGTCCTGTCTGTCTCTACGAGGTAAAGATGTTACAGGATAAACAAGTAAACCCTGCACAGAGCTCTGCAAAAAATCCTCCTGGATTTTACTTTCCCGTGACTGTCTCTGCAGAATTTCTGAGGTGAGTGAGTGCAGTGAGAGAAAACAAAACCAGGCTCAGGTTCTGTGCAATCGAAGAAAATTCTGAAATAATTTGCATCTACAAATGCAAAGTAATGGAAAAACGTGGATTATATGCATAAACTCTGTGTGCATGTCACTTCTAAATATTCCTTGATTTTTGTCAGCAATGTTATGCAAAAATATTTAAATGAGCAGATTATAAAAGAACAGTGCTGCCCGTGTAACATCGACGCGGAATCGATCGGGGACGGGCATTAGCGGGGAATTGCTGGTCATCCCAAGGGAAACGGGTTTTTGCTTGCCAGATGTTTGATATTTCAGGAGGTTAAATGGCTCCTGCTGCCAACCCGAGCGTGAGTGCGGAGAGCCGCAAGTGCTGATCTCTCGCCCGGACCGCGGGCTGAGCTCACCAGCCCCGAGCGCACGGGGACGGGGATCGGGACTGGCGGTCGCGGGGGCTCCGCCGCTCGCTCGGTTCCATCGCTCGGTTCCATCGCTGGCCCCGTTCCCCGCTCCGGGTCCCGCCGCTGCCTGGCACCCACCGGAGGGACCCCCGGGCCGGGTCAGGCGCGGAAAACTGCAGTCCCTGCCCGGTGTTCAAATATGGTAAAACGGAATTCATTAGGTGCTTATTTGAAGAAACGAAAAATCCTACTCTGTTACACACGGAGCGAACTCCGGTGCCTGTATGAAGTATGAATTGTCGCCCGCCGTCAGCGCGGGTTGTACCGACACCTTCCACCCCTGCCCGAACCCCCGAGACAGCCGGGATGTCACCTGCGCACCGAGGGGATGTAGCGAGCAGCGCTGCGCCCGCCGCCCGGGGCGGCTGCGGGAGAGCCCGGCGGTGCCGCCGGGACCGAGCGGGATCCGCTCCTGCGCCGGGGCCGAGCGTCCAACCACCGGGCTCTGAGCTGCCAGAATGCCTTTGCAAAAAACCCAATTACAGTAACTATAAAACTTGGTTTTGAGAAAAAAAAAAATATTCCTCTTTTCACGGGATCCTGCAGAAAATAAAAACAAATAAGATTTTTTCCCTACCAGTATAAAATTGAGCAAAGTAGTGTATCTGGTCAGCTACCATAAATAAACTGCACCCAAAAAGCAAAATAAAAGCTTTCTTGTAATTTGTGTGCTGTTCTCTGATTTAAAAAAAAGAGCTGAGGATTCTCTGACCTTGATACTGGGTAGCTGCCTGGTGCCACACCACAGCTGGCATGTTTGACAGCAGTTTTTACAGGCTTTACTTTCTCTTGATATGAAGAAATTAAGTGGGCAGCTCGGGAAATTTAGGCATGTGATTATCTAATTTTTTTAAAGGCTCAAATTTTTTTCAAAGGCTCTTTCAAAAAACCCCCAGCACGCTGCACCGGGGCAATTTCAACTATGGGTAGAGCAGAATTGAAACATTTCCCCTAATATCCCATTATGTAAAATCTAATTGACAGCGTGTTGCAAAGTAGTTGTGTATTTTCAGTAATCAAAAGTACCAAAGAGCTGCTAGGCCTCCAGTACATGGTACATTTAATACAATAATTTTAAAACCTTGAGACTGCATTTCATACAATTGTATGTTGTTGTTAAGTGTGTGGACTCTGGCAAATTCAGGTCGAGCCCTGGCAGGAATGGAGGATGAGAGCTGAGAAGCTATCCTGTCCACAGAGGTTTAACCCCACGTGAAAACACTGATTTCAGTGCACTCTGTGGCTTTTACTGTCATGCTCTTGTAAACTGATTTAAGTACTTGAGTTTCAGAGGAAGAAGCTATTTCAAGAAAATACTTGTGCGTATGACATCTGTGATTTGCATGTACAGAATTATCCTGGTGAATCAGTCAAGTGACTTTGTGTCCAAGTGCCTGGATGTGCTGGGGAGCACAACCGGCTTGGAACCTGCGGAACAACCAGCTGGGAACACTGTGGCTCTGATTTGAGTGGTTTCCTGGTGTGGATGCAAAATGCTATGGATGAGAAAAGACTAGCAGTTGCTGGAGTGAATGAACCCATCTGCCTCCCCTGAAACAACTGAGTGCACAGGGAATGAAATTGTAATTTTAAAAAATTTAACACAGCAAGAGCAAATATGAAAATTGAGATGAAAATACCTTTTAGGTTAATTAAGTGGCTAAGCACACTTACAAATGGTAAAGATTTGCCAGTTTTAGGAGTCTTGTTGCTTATCAGTGGATTTTCCTTTGGCCATGACCCCCAGAGTCGCCATTTTCAGTGGTGCTGCCTCCCACTGCCTGTGGCTGCTCTGCCCACTGGCTGCCTGCACTCTGCAGCTGCAGATGGCATTTACAGCCCAACAGAATTGCTCAGAGCAGCTGGAAATGAAACACAACTTGGCAAAATTAACCTCAAAAAGAACAGGTGTAACTTGGGTGAGCCTGGGGTGAAGTGTGGTGATCCCCAGTGTACGGGCAGGTAAGGGCAGTGTTGAACGGAGGAGGTGGCGCTGGGGCTGTGCTCCTTCCTGGAGCGGCTGCAGGGTGTTGAAACCACCTCAGCATTGCCCTCTGCAATGTTGGATGTGGTGTAAAAAAAATCAGACAAACCTTGTAAAAACTGTTCTACATTTTAGGCACTGAAGTAACAAAATTCCCTGATCTTTCCCTGACAATCATGAGACTGTTTATTTTTCTTGTTGTAGGGTCTTGTTTTGGATTTTTTGTATGACGTCCCCAACAGTCTTCAACCATTGGAGATGATGGGAATAAAGTAACAAGATGTCAACAGTTAGGGTAACATTTCTAGGTTAAGACTGCCAAAAAAATATTAATGAATTTTGTATCATTTTTCAGAGGAATGTGGGATTGTATCACATGTCAGTTTCTGACAAACTGTATTTCTAAGAATGTAAATCCTGTACTGCTATTACACAGTGCAAGCGTTTAGGCCGTTATTGTGGTGTTTGATTCCACTGAAATAAAAATAAGAAGAAAAAGGTAACATTAAAAAGGAGCTTCCCAAAAATTTACTTGCACTGAATGCTCTTTCCTGCCAATACACAACCCTACTCTGCCTTCAAAAGCACATTGAGGTCCTGATTTGCACACACCATTAGTATCTGTGATCCTTCTCCCACCTTGCACAGGTGACTGTACACACCAGGAATTAAACTGCTCTGGATTCGGGAACAGGCCTCCTCTATCCCAGGAATATGGGTTCTGCAGGCTGGGCTTGAAGCCTGATATGGTTTCTTCGTATCTCTGCTTTTTCAGTCCTGAATTTTCCCTTCCCATGTGTGATGAGACCTGACAGCACAGCAAGGTCTGTGGGCACTGCTTGTGGTTGGTGCTGGTGCCATCAGTCCCTTGAGCCACATCCAACAGACCAGACCCAGACTTTTAGGAAATGTCACATGCAGAGAAGGGTTCAGACTGTTCTGAACAAACTCCTTGAAATCCACAAGCAACAACTGCCTCCTTTGTGCACAGCAGCTGCTCCCCAGGCAGTGAGGAGGGACCTGCCAGAATGGTGAGACCCCTAGCAGTGGAGATGGGGACAGGGACAGCCTGTAGCTGTGCAGTACCTGGCTGGGGCAGCAGGCTGGGAAGGCTTCTCTGCACAGAGGCAGATATTGCTGTTTGCTGATAGAAGCCCTGGGGTTTCAGTTCAGCCCACACAGGCAGCTGACCCTCAGAACAGAGAGAGGAAGGTCTGTAGAATGTGGTGACTGCAAAGGTCTGACACAAGCCCCCGTCCCAACACTGCTCCAGCAACGTCTGTGGCAGAAGCTGTGTCCCCACACCTGAGGAGCTGCTGTCTCCTGCCCTGCTGTGGGACCCCTGGCTGCTCCCACCACCTGGCTGCTGCCCCACAGGCCAAGGGACTTGGGCTTTGCTCACCCACCTCCTGGCCAGCGGCTCTGCAGTGTTAGAAATGATCCCCCCGTGTTCAGTCAGAATGGAACCATGGTTAGTTCTCCCAAATGTGCATGAAGTCTGAGACCAGTGCACACAGTGCTGCTTTGGAAGGTTTCTGTCAAATTTCCACCTCACATATTGGCCGTCTCACGAGCCAATAGTCTTCAGTATTTGTCTCCAGCACCTCTCTCCTTCCCTGAAACCAGCAGCACCAGTGTGTTCTGTGACACGCTGTTTGTGCTGGCAGCCACCCAGCACCTCAGCTGCACGTGGCTGCAAACTTACAAGGACAGAAAGGCACTGGCCTCTCCCCTTCCCATACCCCAGCCACATGCTGAGGTGTTTCAAGCTCCCAGAAGGAGAACATTTGAGCTCAAAGTCAGCAACACTAACACACAACACAAGAGGCTCCAGTTCCTTTCTTCTGGTTGCACCTATGACTGAAAACAGCCTAGTGGGCCTTTCAGAATCTACTCAATGCCCCAATTACTCTTCCCTGTGGCTGCCATGGAGTATGTTCAATTTTTACAGTGGAATTAAAATGCCCCCAAGACACAGGCTCATGTAATGGAAACAGTGACACACCTCTCTGCATGGCCTGGGAGCTCCTGCACAAATAAACCATCTCCTTCAGTCAGGGTCTGGCTCTGCAGTGTAAGCTATCCCTCAAATCACAAAAGACAGCTTGGAAGGTTTACAAATTCAGTATTTTTCTGAAAAGTACACGAGCATGGAGTGCCTTTGCCAGTGGCACAACAAGGAATGCACACAGTACTGCACTGTTTGGATACAGTTCAGTATACAGTTCCTGCAGTCAGTGGTTCACAGCCCAACCCAGCCCTTGGGGTGACTTTGGCCGGGCACTGGTTGCAGAGCACAGGAGCTCTGTGAGGGGAAGGGGCCATCAGCATACAGAGCTGGCTAAAAGGGCAAGGAAAAATGGTACTGAGTGGCCAGTGGCCACAGGAATTGGAGCACACACAGTGGGGCCAGAGCCCAAGACACCACAAAGAGCAGGGAAACAGCAGCTGCTGGTGCAGTGGCCAGGAGAGATATGGATGCACCCTGCTGACGCTGGCACAGAGTAGTACCCAGCTCCTGCTTTTCTGTCCTAACCTCTGCCCCAGGTATGCTCTGCAGGTGACTAACAGCTGGCCCTGTGCTCTGGGAAGGGCCAGCCGTGCCTGCAGGGAAAACAACCCAGTTTTTAGTTTCTCTGCTCTGCAAAACCAAGAAAGTTGGAAGTGAAATGTTTCCCCAGAGAACATGGCCAAAGGCTGCAGCAAACCTGTTATTTCTGAGATAACTGGAAGATGGAGTAAAAGCTTGCTAATTCAACAGTACAGTTGAAAAACTGTACAGTACAAAACTCCCAAAACATTCTAAGGCTTTGTTGTCTGTGCCCGGTAGCATTACACCCGCTCACCATTCTGTTAATTACCTTTTTTCTGGTCAATGTCCATGGGAGTGTGACAACTTAAGAGCACAAATGTATATAAACCTCTTACAAAGAGCATTACAATCAGTTTGCCATTTGCTTTCAAATGCCTTAGTCTATATCATGATTTCGGCAAACAGATCCAGACTGCTCTCGGTATCATCCTGGGGCTCCAGCTCTCCACTGGGATCGGCCTGTTCCCGAGTGGTCCGTCTCTTTCTCCTGTGCACATACACAGAGTGACTCTTCTCCGGCCCCTCAGGAGCCAAGGTGTCTGTAGGGACAGCAGCCTCCAGAGCCAACTCCAAGCCTTTCTGGAATCTAGAAAAAAAAAAAAAAAATTGTATTTACTTTTTTGTAGGCTTGCTTCAAAACTCCTCTGAGAAACTAATGGTTTTGGAACGCAATCAAACCATGCAAGGAGAAGAAAGTGGTTTTAGCTAATACTAAAGAAAAATTCAACGTCATGAACATTACATCATTACATGGTGTAATCTTACAAACCTCTCAATCCTCCTTATGTTTTCTTCCATTTTCTGATTGGCTACTTGGACCAGAAATTCAATATATTCTTCAGAGACCAACAATCTCCCCTTGTGGCTCAATGGAACTTCTAAGCAGTGAGTACTCCGGACAGCCTGAAAAAGCACACAGAATTTATCTGGAACGAAGTTTTTTTATTTTATGAAGGTTATTTAAATAATATAGGGAGTTCATTACAGGAAAAAACCTGCTTATCCAAACAATTGGTAAGTTTGCTCTCACCTAAAGCAGAAAGCTATTTCTTTGCTACAGCATGCCCTGTGACAGCTGTTTAGCACAAGCCAGATCTCGGCTGGTAAAAAGTCAAGGTTAACATAATGATACGACTTTGTTACATCCCTTACAGCAGCAGAGTCCTTACCATCGTAATTTTTCCTCCTCTGCCAACCGTAATACCAGAGTTCCTGAATCCAGAATCAACAGCCACTGAATGCTGCAGAACAAACAAGGGCTTAAACAGGTCTCGTACACTTTCACAGCAAAAAATAATTATGGATGGGTTGCAATGCAACTTGCAATCTTGGTTTTGCAAAAAACTTACTCAAAGCCATTTCCACAGACTGATACAAAAGTAGTTAAATTAAAATGTCTTTAAGATCAAGCCCACGGACTAGGGGTGGTTTTCAGATCCATGGTGGATCCTGATTGTCTGAATCCATCAGTGCAGATGGGACACAACGTGTCTCTGAGCGCTGAGCTGCTTTATCCCAGTGAGCTGGAAGCACACACGTCCATAGCTGTGAGAGCAGCAGGACTGTATATGGAGCTCATCAGCTCTCCCGTGCTAATGAGGGAACAAGCCTGGCATGGCACACGCTGCTCTTCCGTCATGATGGAAAAGCAGAACACAAAGATGCCACTCAATTCATTGAAAATGGAGACAAATGGCCCGGATGGTAGCAAAGTAATGTCTAAAATCCATCCCTTTCAGCCAGTGAGAGCAGCCCAGGCTCCCCGAGAAATGTTTTATGGGCAGCCCACTTCAGCTCAAAGGTGAGTAATTTTGCTTTCTACGTACAGCAAAATCTCAGCCAAGTTGAAAGCTGTGTTTTCCTCATCAGCTTACTTTACTATCCTAGTTCTTGAACACATAGCACATCTGTGACTGCTCCTAAGCGCTACAGCTTAACCAGGAGCCAATCCTCTTACTTTTACGGGCAGGAATGTAACAGAACAACGATGTCACATTGTGCTTGACGTGGTTTTACCAGCAGCTGTGCATCCTGCAGCTCCCGACACAGCACGTGAAGAACAAATGGTTCAAACTTGAACACAACATCTCCAGTGGCCTTCTCTAGTGCTGTCATCTGGAAAATACACCAAAACATTTATATTAACACTGCAAGTGTATACTATTATTGCCAGAAAAAAAAATGCAAAAGAGAAAAAGCTAGTCTGTGTGTGAAACAAGCATCAAAAATGCAGCAAATGAGTCCCAAGCAGTCAGGTTTGATCAGCTGCTTTTAAGTTTTTATTGCTCACAATACACAGAAACTCCATGGATTTCCCTGATTCTGTTTGCTAAACTGATCAGGTTTGACAGAAATTCATGGCAAGACAGACATTTAAAACTGTGTTTCATCCGTTTTGTTTTTCCTTTGTACATCCAAACATAGACACCATCAGTCGAGCAAAGGACAATAACTGTTCTGCTGCAATCAGGTGATTGAGCAGGGATTTTTTTTTAAACTGTTCTTTAGAATCAAAGACATTTAGTTGCTGAAGTACATCCCTCAACTTCAGAAAACTTTCTGGGCTTCAGCAGATTAAATCCATGGCCTAACATACCAGACTTTAATTCTTGCTCAAATACCATATGAGAGTTATAAAGACAAATTTAGAGGTTGAAATTAGAGGCATAAACCCACAAGATAAGAGGAAAAAAGAGTTACTTTATAATTATAAAATTGAAGAAATCCCCTTCAGACCCCTCAGTTCTGCCAGAAGACAGAGATGCTAGTGGCAGTTTTTCCTGGACCTGTGAGTGTGCAGACAGCTCTCTGATATCCTGCACAGCTCACAAAGACAGTTTATCTTCTTTTTTGTGCTGTCTTCGTGCAGAGAAACCTTAAGGGCTGGGAATACTTTCTTCTATTCAGAAAAGTCACTTTGAGACACACTGAGCTTAAAAGCATTCTCTTCAAAACGGGTCTGAAGAATTTACTGAGCAACACCCCCAAAGAAAATTTAATTTTGAAAGAGTGGCAATCCATCTCAGCGGCAGGAATAAAAACCCTCTCAAGTGACACATTTTCCATGACACCAGGAGCACTGCAATGAATAAATACAAAACCTGTATCAAAACTCTGCTCTTACCACATCGCCTTTGGCACACGGGTCGTGTGTTACCAGGAGCCATCTGCAGTTCTTCTTCTGGATCCCGCTGCCGTCCGTGTCCTGATGGACAGAAAGCAGGGAATGGGCTTTGCGGGTCGGTGATGTTTGATCCAGCCCTTCCGAGCCAGGAGCGTCGCTCTGCCCGCGGAGACCATTCCCAGGGGCACCGCTCGGCCCGGCACCCGCGGGTTTGTGTGTCCCGGCCACCGGCACTCGGACAGGGAAGCACCGGCAACAGCGGGACCCCCGTCTCGGCATGCCGACCGCGCCCTGCCATCCCGGTACCCATCCTGGTGTCCCGGTACCCAGGTATCCCGGTACCCATTCCGGCCCACCATCCCGGTACCCATCCCAGTATCCCGGTACTCCGGTGTCCCGGCAACCATCCCGGCCCCCATACCGGTACCCATCCTGGTAGCCATCCCGGTATCCCGGTCCGCATGCCGGTGTCCCAGTATAACGGTGTCCTGGTACCCATCCCGGTACCCATTCCGCCATCCCGGCCTCTATCCCGGTGTCTCGGTCCTGTATCCCGGTGGTGTCCCTGTATCCCGGTGTGTTCCTGTATCCCGGTCGGTGTCCGCGTATCCCGTGTGTCTCGGTGTCCCTGTATCCCGGTGTGTGTCCCTGTGTCCCGGTGGTGTCCCAGTGTGTGTCCCTGTATCCCGGTGTGTGTCCCGGTGTGTATCCCGGTGTGTGTCCCTGTATCCCGGTGTGTGTGTATCCCGGTGTGTGTGTATCCCGGTGTGTATCCCGGTGTGTGTATCCCTGTGATCCGGTGTGTATCCGGTGTGTATCCCTGTGTGTGTGTATCCCGGTGTGTGTATCCGGTGTGTATCCCGGTGTGTATCCCGGTGTGTATCCCGGTGTGTGTGTATCCCGGTGTGTATCCCGGTGGTGTGTATCCCGGCGGTGTGTATCCCGGTGTGTGTGTATCCCGGTGTGTGTGTATCCCGGTGGTGTGTATCCCGGTGTGTATCCCGGTGTGTATCCCGGTGTGTATCCCGGTGTGTATCCCGGTGTGTATCCCGGTGTGTGTGTATCCCGGTGTGTGTGTATCCCGGTGTGTGTGTATCCCGGTGGGTGTGTATCCCGGTGTGTATCCCGGTGTGTGTGTATCCCGGTGTGTGTGTATCCCGGTGTGTGTATCCCGGTGTGTGTGTATCCCGGTGTGTATCCCGGTGTCTCTCACCGCCACCAGGACCCTGCCGTCGCACGAGCTGGCCGTACAGAACCGCTCGCGCGCGTTCAGGAGCCGCGCGAGCCCCGCGGCGCGCGCGTCCAGCGAGCGCTTCCGGCTGGCGTCGGGCCGCGCGAGCCGCTGCGCCTTGCGCCGCGCGAACGCCGCCATCGCGCCGGGGACGGCGGCCCGCGGGGGACAAACTCCGCGCGCGGCCGGGCACCGGGGAGGGGCGCGGGGTGGCCCCGCCCTCCGCCCTGTCCCACGCTCCGGCCCGGGGGCGGCGGCGCTCCGCAGGTAGGCGGGGGGCGGGGGCGCGGAGCTCCCCGGTGCTCCCCGCGGGGACGAGACGGGGCCACGGCGGCCCCGCGCTGCCCGTGCTAGGCTCCGCAGCCGCGGCGGCCACGCCCGGGCCCCGAGCGGCGCTCAGGGGGGCGGGGCCTGACCGCGACAGGGCGCGGGGGGCGGGGCCTGAGGGCGAGAGGCGCGTCAGGGGCGGGGCACGTCAGGGGGCGTGTCGGGCCGTGTCGTACCATGTCGTACCGTGTCAGGCCGTGTCGGGGCCGTGTCGGGGCCGTGTCGGGCCGTGATGCCGGCAGGGACGGGTCAGGCCGGGCCCGGGGCCGAGCCCTGTGCTGTGCTTCCCGTCCGCCCCATGCCCGGCTCCCGGGAGCTGCTCTGAGCGGGAGACCCTGAGCACCTCGGGCACCCCCCGCACCCTCCCCTCCCCTCCCTCTGGATCGGTTCATTATCACGAGGCCGAGCCGCCCTTCGACCCCGCGGGCTGTGCCGTGTCCCGGGCGGTGTCCGCAGGGCACGTCCTGGGGGCTCAGGCTCTCCCTGACCTGAGCACGAACCAGGGGTGTTACTGTCGTGTTTTTCCCCAGATCCTCTGGTCGCCATGGCAGCCACCAGCAGAGTGATGAGAGCGGTCAGAGTGTTTGAATTTGGTGGCCCTGAAGTACTTAAACTCCAGTCGGATGTGTTAGTTCCTATTCCAAAAGAAAACCAGGTATCTGTGAGCTCTGTGAAGGGAAATAGCAGTAATGAATGGTAACAGGTGCCTGCAGGACACAATGAGGGACACAACCCAGAACTCTTCATCTGGAGTAGATGGGGTTTGATCACTGTGTTCATACTCCCTGGGACATCATGCTTGACAAATGTTGGCTCTTTACTGTTCTGTGGGCTACATATTCCACATCAAGGGTTTCCTGAAAGTAGCTCTAGTTCCACACTGGGTTGTCGCAGAGGCTGTTTGAGAATTCAGTCAAAATGCCATGATACTGTGCTGTGAATTAAACAGCTAAATATTTTTACTTAGTGCTTAAGAAGCACCTTTTTTTCGTAGGTGTTAATTAAAGTCCATGCCTGCGGGGTAAATCCTGTTGAGACGTATATTCGTTCTGGGACTTACGCCAGGAAACCGGCTTTGCCCTACACCCCAGGCTCGGATGTGTCTGGGGTGATCGAGGGTGTTGGGGAACACGTGACTGCGTTCAAGGTATTTACACATTGAGCTTCAATTCACTGTTGTTTATTGTATCCTTTTTGGGTGATTGCTGTGCTACTGTAGCTGATTCTGTTTATAATCATGTAATCTCTTCAAGGGGAGGAATCCCCTTCACAGACTTGTAAAAACAGAAAATGGGATACCAATGGCAAGCCAGTCTGCAGCTGGGACTTTGAGGAATACTGTGACCTCTGGGAGCTCAAAGGTCTCAGAAGAGGCACACCTGGTGTCTGCCTCCTTAAAGTGGTGACATCAGGTGTACATAAGTGGGGTTTCTGCATTGCAGAAGTATTTGAGATTGGATGCTTCCAGCTGGGGATAATAATTTCATGCAGAACTGAAAAATTTTCTGTAAAGTTTTTTGGGAAATGGAAGTTGCTTACTTGAAAAGCCCCATTATGTATTTGTTGTTAAAACTGTTCAAATACTGCATTGATCCAATCTAGTAATTTTACTTGTATTTCTCAGGGGGAAAGTCTTGTGGCAGGAGAAGGCAAATATCAGTTTGCTAAAAGATATCTATGGCATTTATATAGTTTTCAAATCTGTTCAAGTTGACCAAGTTCACTAAGGTTCATATGAATGAGGCAGTAGGTTTGTGTGTTACACTGCAGAGCAGGGTTATAATAATGACACTTAAGTATATGGAATTGTATGGTTTGTGTTGCATTGGTGGTATGTATCAGCATTTATAAAAATTTCTATGACAAATATAACTGGTTATTTTTAATAGGAGAGCTGTTAGCAATAGCCTAAACCTCTGTGAATTGGTTCTTAATGCTTATTAAGGAAAAAGAAAGGGAAATTATTAATTTCTCTATGTTCTCTCCCTCTGTTCTAGAAAGGGGACAGGGTTTTCACCCTTGAAACGGTCTCTGGAGGATATGCAGAGTATGCAGTTGCTGCAGCCAACAGAGTCTTTCCTTTGCCAGACAAGCTGGACTTTAGGCAGGGAGCAGCGCTCGGAGTGCCCTACTTCACTGCCTACCGGGCCCTCTTCCAGAAGTAAGGCACCAAATCCAACTTTGTGCACTTTAATTTTTAATATTTAAAATACAACCCCCCCCCAAAATTCATATTTTTCATTGTCCTGTAAAATGGGGAGATCGATGAGTGGGAAATGTTCGAGACACTTGAACTTGTTATGCTGATGGAATTGTCAGATAATTGTGACCTAGAAGCCTGTGACTGTGTTTTCCTGTGTTTCTTCGTGAGAGAACAGACCTGGAAAGGCTTCATGTAATAAAACATGTGGCTGCTTTTCAGTACTCACTGGTATTTTAGCCCAAGAAGAAAAGCAGGAATAGTTCTCATTTCCTAATTAAGCAGCCAGGTGCTGTGGAGCAGAACTACTGCTTTCCTGGGACAGAGGAGGGTCCCAAGCTGAGGCTCAGTACCAGGCTGTCACTGTCTGCTGGCTGCCTGTTACTTCACGCCATCAAACACAGGGTTTATTTCGCCTTCTTGTTCTCCCAAAAAGGCTTATGATACCTGTTTAGCCATAACTTGGAGAGCATAGTTTGGAACGTTAATTGGAACATAAATTGGAAATGCTGTGTGAACGATGAGATTTTCTCGGTATCTGCATTGGTCAGAATCTGCACCCTGGTACTCAGTTGTGTGTACTGCAATCACAACACCAATATTTCCTGTGTTCTTCACCCAGAGGCTGTGCCAAAGCTGGGGAAAGTGTGCTGGTGCATGGTGCCAGTGGCGGGGTAAGTGTTCCAAGGAGGCAGGTGATATGGAATGCTGCTCTCTGTCCTTGTGTCTGCCTGGGGTATGAGTTACGGTCACATTTAGATCAATAAAGGCATTAGCAAATTAGGTTTTTATTTCAGATACTCTGGGATACACTTGCTTAGAGCTAACTCTGTTACTCGCAATAACTGTGAGACTGCACAAGTGCAGGTGTGAGATCCCCAGTCAGAGGGTCACACACTGAACAGGTGGAAGTTGGTCTGGAAGCTTTGTAGTAGTCAAACTCAGGCAAAACTGATAGCAGAAAGCTGTAATTTTCCTATATGTGCAAGCTGTTCTCAGTCCTCTGAGAAGGAATCATCAGTGCAGGGCAACTGTGCATTTCTGGGATGTTTTTACCCATGAGCTGACAGCCAACTGCACAGGGAGAGGCACTGGAATGGATAAAGCTGTGACTGAATACTGTGTGAAATTGCACTTCTGATTTTCTTTGGTTTTACCTGACAAGCTAATTTTAGATCTCTCTCACATAACATTCTAGTTTATCTCCCACACTCTGCCCTTTCTTGCTCAATTTCTGCTGATGCACCAAACATCTGCTAAGAACAGGCAAAGTTTCTTTAATTATTTGTTAGACAACAGAAAGATGAATTCAGATCTTATTCTGAGATACTAGAATGGCATTCAGCATCATTCCTTCTTTTTATTTTCATGAACTAAATGTAGTGCTTCTATTCTTACTGGAGTGCAAAGCTGGTAGGAGACACTGAGAATTTGCTTTAGAAAGAGATCATTTAATCTGTTTGTGAAAGGTGCAGGAGTGATGTTAATAAAATTTGTGCCTGCAGGTTTTCTTTGCAATGTATAATGCTGGTATCAGGTGATTCTGTGAAGAGGAGAATTTTCCTGGCTTTGTATTAAAAATGTATGGCCCGGCTTTGACAGATAGACAACATTCTACATCGATTTATATAAAATGCTGATCAAAACTTCCATGCTTCTGTAAATTTTTGTTCTTTTTAAAAGACTACTTTTTTGTCTTTAGGATCCAAATTACTAATTATGGCTAAAACACATGTTACCAGACCAACTTTTTAAATGGGGAAGTTCCAAGTTGCTGGTAGAATAATTAAAATTTAAAATGCTAAATAGGTAAAATAGTTTTCTTTTTTTCTTTTTGTTTGTTTGTTTTCCTCTTTTGTTTTTTTTCTCCCCTCAGGTGGGACTAGCAGCATGTCAGATTGCCAGAGCTTGTGGTTTGAAGGTTTTGGGTACAGCAGGAACTGAGGAGGGCATGAGTGTGATCCTGAGAAACGGCGCTCACCAAGCCTTTAATCACAGAGACCCTAATTACATTGAGAGAATTAAGGTAGGCATGATGTCAGGGCTAGAGGATGCAGGTACTAACAAACAAGCAACTGTTTGCTGAAGATTGTAAAGGGAATTTATCTAGGAGCAATAGTGTACTGCCTTTTTAATTTCTACACGAGATAAATTTACCCATGTTTGGAAAGCAGAGGTTTCCTCACGGGCAGTGTCATTTGGAACTTACATTCAGCAAATTCCAGTGTGGGAGCGAACCATAAGTCAGCACAGCAAAATGTGCTACAATTCAGCTCATTAGCTGTCAGCTGTAGTGCAGAGGCTGCATTGAAAATTTAAACAATAGCCTGTAAAATGGATGTTTCCTGTAGTGTTGAAATAAATGGTGGTACCCGAGCACTAAAATAACATCCTGTGTCTTGTACAGGAGAGTACAGGACCGGGGGGAGTGGATATCATCATAGAAATGCTCTCCAATGTCAACCTGGATGCTGACTTGCAGCTGCTGGCCCATGCGGGGAGGGTGATGGTGAGTGTGTCCTTGCCCAGAGGATGATGGTGAGTGCTTGTGTCCCTGAGCAGGGAGGTGATGGTGGGTGCTGGAATCATTACCTTAGTCTGTGCATTCCCCATCACAGTCGTACAGCTCCTACTTTGGACTTGTTTGGGCAGGTTGTGGGCTGCAGAGGACGCATCGAGATAAACCCAAGAGACACCATGAGCAAGGAGTCAAGCATAATTGGAGTGAGTCTGTTTCTTGCAACTGAGGTGAGAAACATTTCTGTTTTAAAGTATGCCTTGTTGGCTTGTTCCAGCACTTGTCTATTTCAAGTTAAAATCCTTTGTAGGGTTGAAAGCATAATTTCACTGTAACTAACTTGTTTGTTCATTCCTTTATGTTTTGATTCAATCTCAGAACATAGTAAAATATTTTTGGGATGTGGAATTTGGTTTAACACTTGCATGAATTGTCAATGCAGTTCTAAAATGCAAAGACCTTGTTGTAAACACTGTGTTTGTTACATGCAGGAGGAGAGGCATGAATGTGCCACGGCACTCCTTGATGGCATAGAAGCTGGGTGGCTGAAACCCATTGTGGGCTCGGAATATACCCTGGAGAAAGTAGCCAAGGCTCATGAAGACATTATTTGTAGCAGTGGTGCCCGTGGGAAGATGGTGCTCCTTCTGTAAAGGAGCACCTTCTTTCATTTATTTTGTAGCTGCTTTAACTGCACCTTTGCTTACATGGTTCACTGAATGTATAAGCATACTTTTGATCAGGTTTGACGGTAGAAAATGCTCACTTACATGAATTAATTAACAAGATGCTTCTTTTTGTAATGAGCAGAATTTAATTTACTGTAAAGTAATTTTGGTAGCTTTTTTGACGAATGTGTAAATAATAAATTTTCCCTGCTGGTGTGGCATGGTGCTGCAGGGGAAGGTAGAGTTTGGTATTGTGTTCTGTGTGAAGGCAGAGTTAGGCCACTGTAGGTAGTGCAGAATGAAGCTGCTTTTTACAGATACACAAAATTAAATAACTTGCTGTGTGTGTTAATTAGAACTGTAAATTCTTTTAGCCACAAAATCTGTCTTAACTCAAATTTTGTCACACAATTTACTTGAAATAAAAGCTTTTACTGACAAAATAGTTCACTTTCCAAGTCAAAAGATGTACAGAATCTCTCAAACATGAACTGTTTGGAGCAGAGGTACTTCCACTTGGCTGCGCCTGCCTCAGGGTCTGAGGTGACAGTTCCTGGCTCATCCACAGGGACTGTCACTCTGGAGATCCATGTTCGTATTCCTCTCTGGAACTGATGATAGTAACTCCTGGATGGTAAATGGCTGGTCGTGAGGATTTCAGTTCTTGCTGTGACCTTTATTAAAGTCTCCTGGGTCCCTGGCTGCATGGAGAGCAGGGCTCCATGGCTCTTGTGGCATGGAGACTTCCTGTGAAATTTCTGAGCCCCATTCTCTGGAGTGGGCAGGCCACTGCCTTACCACTGGGGCTCCTGTGCAGGTGTCAATGTGGGGTAACTGTGCTGTTACACTGAGTCATTTCATTGTCTCTTGCTCTCACAAACCTTAAATCCATTGCACAGCAGGTGGTTTTGCCAAGGAAGAAGATGGAATGTTTCTAGAGGTAATGATTTCGATCTGGTGTTTTAGTGGGCACTTTTGGAGAGCTGCTGGGAGGAGAAGGATGAGGCTGGCTCCACTGTGGGAAGGCAGTGATGTGGTCTCTGCCTCCCTGTCTGCCTGTCTGCAGTGGGATCCTTCCTTCCTCCAGGCCATCCCAGGGGAACAGAGTTAGTTTCCTTGTTTGTTGCGCTTCCTCACAGGAGTAGGGAGCTGCGTTTCCATGTGAAGGTTTAAGTGATTCACCTGATGTAAGTGATGTGAGTAGGTAGTTTCTCAGCTGCTTATGCAGGTGAAAGGTGCTGACTGTTCCTGTTCGCTGGGGCAGGATGCAGCCTGAGCAGTGATGGTGTGTTGGGAACCTGCTATTCCTCTTAATAATGCTGTTAGAGAAAGTAAAACATCTTTTAATATCGAAGTACTAAATAGAGGTTAAAAGTAATGGTTAACCATTGGTTAACAATGATTGACCATGGAGATGATATGCTTGTAAAAGTATACATTTTCCTTATGCCCTCTATGTGTTTGTTTAAATATTACTTTTGATTCAGCCTTTTAATTTAGTCAGGGGGTATTACATAAACGGGAAGCAATGGTTTGCAGTGTCTCCTTTCTCAGTGCTGCTTCTGCATTGCGCTGATGTTTAGAAGTGAAATTCAGAACAGTTCTCTGGTCTGTCCTCATTGCTGCTGTCTCCAAGGGCCATGTTTGTCATGGGGTTTGTCACCAGAAGGTGTCAGAGCAGTTCTGTGTTATCACATTGCAGCTGCTCTCTGCCAGGTGATCTGGCAGAATGGCACAGCAGGACTGAGACTGACTTGTGAAGGAATGTCATGTAACATTTATTCTTCTGTACATTTGCAATGTATTGTACCAATGGAAGGGGTGGTTCTAATTTTGGAAAAAGTAGTGTGAATAGAACTAATGATGTAGGACTCAGGTGTGTCTGATCAGTGCAAGCTACCCAACTAGAGAATGTCAGGCTGGAGAGTGCTTGGTTTGGCTCTCTTTTTGGGACATGCTGCCCCTTAGCAGTGCAGAAAAGGATGGAGGAAGAGGATGGGGATCTCAGACAATTGAATTCGGCAGAATAATTCGGTCAGGTTGTTGAGTAGCTTCTCCTGATTTGATTGGATGGATTTCAGAGGCAGTGGTTTCCAGTGGCAGGCTGCTCGGTGCTGCTGTGGGTGGTTGGAAAGGTTGCACAGCTCCTGTGTTTGTGCTGGCCTTGGCATCTACAGGAGAGATGTGGGATTCAAAGCAAGGAGTTGTGTACAATGCCAGAGTCTGGAAACTTTTGTTCTATGTGTTTCTGAAACAGAAAAGAGTGGAATTGTTCTGAAAAGCATCTGCTCTTGGTTAATCTCATTGTGCCCAAAATAAATGCTGCCTACGCTTTCTAGTCATTAAAAATGCCATCCCCTCTCCCTTGTAATTTTCCCTTGTATCTATTCCTGACTTCTTCATGTGCTGCAGGATGGTACAATAAATTAATGAGACTTTAATTACAGGGCTGGAAAGATAAAATATCAAGAGAATATTGATGTTCTTAATAGTTGCTCCCTTTACAGAAGGCAGATCAATATTGAGTGTGGGTGGATCATGCCACAGAAGGCCTGAGGGCAGTGAAGTCCTTTAACATTTTGGAGCAGGTGCATCATAGGGGAAGGTTATCCCTGCTCTTCCTCATCATGGGGATCTCCACTCATATCAGTTGCTCTGTGGTCCCTGGAAACATCACCTGTGAGTTTGTGCTTCAACTGGGACTCACGAGAACTGCAGGAAGAAGGGAAAAACTGGAGCATGGAAGGGTGATCATACCTTCTTTATTTCAGTAAATCAGGTGGTCTTTGCCACGCACACTTTGGAGCTTCCTGTCATCTGTACTGAGAGATGGAAATCAGGATTGATATTGGAAATGCATGCAGTCACCTCGTGTGGTATTTTTAAGTTCATGAGTCTGCGTTGTATGAAAATGCCTTTGCCATACCTTTCCTTTTTTTCTTTTCCTTTATTTCTTTTCTTTCCTTCTTTTTTTTTTCCCTTTTTCTTTTCCACTTCACCCCTTTTCCCCTTTCCTCTTCCCCTCCCCTGGCAGCCCGGCACTGCAGCAGCACCGGTGTCCCACAGCCCCCTTGCTGGCCTGTGTCCCACAGGCGGTGACGGAGTGGCACATTGGCCACATCTTGAGTCCTGTGTCCATTTCTGGGTTCCTCAGGGCAAGAAAGACAAGGGTTATTGGAGGGGGTCCAGCAGAGGCCACAAAGATGATGAGGTGTCTGGAGCATCTCTGAAGAGGAGAGACTGCGAGAGCTGGGTCTGGGAAGGCTGAGAAGGGATTTCATCAATCCCTACAAATACCTCCAAGGCAGGTGCCAAGAGGATGGTGCCAGACTCTTTTCAGCAACAGGACACGGAGGAGCAATGGCCATAAAACAAAACACAAGAAGTTCCACCTCAACACGAGGAAGAACTTTTTTCCATGGAGGTTGCTGAACCTGGAAGAGCTGCTCAGGGTGGGTGTGGAGTCTCCCTCTCTGGAGACATTCCAAATCCCCCTAGACGCGTTCCTGTGTTACCTGCTCCAGGTGACCCTTCCTAGGCAGGGGCTTGGACTGGGTGATCTCCAGAGGTCCCTTCCAGCCCCAACTATTCTGTCATTCTGTGACGCCGCGGGGCAGCGGGGGTGGCGGGCGGAGCGCCGGCTCCCTCCCTCCCTCCTTCTCCCTATCTCCCTCCTTCTCCCTGTCTCCCTCCCGCCCCTCCCTCCCGCCGTCTCCTGGCGACGCCCGGGACGCGGCGGCAGCGCCGGGCCGCTCGCCATGAGCGCCCCGCAGCCCCGGTGAGTGGGCCGGGGGCGCGGGGGTCCGGGGGTCCGTGCGGTCCCGCTGCCCGGGCAGCTCCGGGCGCGCCCGCAGTCGCTCTCGGCCGGTCGGCTCTGCGGGGATGGTGACAGGGCCGGGGCCACCAGCGGCGCCTCCTTGCAACCCTTGCCGGCCGTGGGATGGGGTGAGGGGATGTGGATGCCCCGACCTGCCTCCACACACCCCGGCGTTCCAAAGCGAGCGCTCGAACCCCCGACTCTACCGTCCAGGTAACGCCGCCCCCAGCGCAGGGGTGATGGAACCGCGGGTAGCGGCGCCGGGGGCTGCAGGTCATTCCCGTGTTGGCCGGCTCCGGACCTGCAGGTCGCGAGTTCGGAGAATCCAGACTTCCCCAAGCTGATATGATATCAAGGACATATAGTGAGAAATGGAGAATCTCTGCAGGTCTCCGTGACAAAATTTGGCACATCCTGGTGTAATGGGTGATGCTCTGAGTAAAGAAGCAATGATAGAACTTGCTTATGTCCACACAAGAAATCAGTAGCGAAACATGTGTCTTTGGCTCTGAGTTCCGTGTCTGGTTGTGTGGCTGAAGGCTTCGTTAGGGAGGGAATGGCAGACAGGTGCCAGGTAGAGAGCACAGGAACCACAAACCCCTGTGACTCTGCCAATCAATAACTGATGCCTTGATCCTCTCTGAGCTCATTTATTTGGTGATTTAATTGCACTGTGAAATACTAACTGTGAAGATTTGCTTTGCAAATATGTAGGATGCCTGCTGTGCTTTGTCTTGTTATCCTTCCAACCAAGTAGTAGTGGTCTTAAAAATCATCGAGAGACACAGTGCTGGCTCTGAGCATAGTGCTGTGAGTAAGATGCCAGCTGAGAACAAAGATACTGTTAATAATAATAATGGCACTGATCATAGCATCATAGAATTCTAAATAGCTGTAAATATAAAATTACTGACCTAACAGTGACATTTTGTCAGTGGCTGTGATGCCAGAGAAACAAACGTGACACTCATCTTGAGAAGAGCTTCAGACCTACTCCTGGAAATTACAGATTAGTCAGTCTAGGTTCTGTGCCAGGACAATTGCCTGTAATTCTAATAAAAACCCAGCATTTTTGGAGAGAAGAATGAACTGGAAAAATGGGCAGAGGAAAAGGAGTTTCAGGAGTACCCAGAAAAGGGATGTGATGGCTGTGACACAGGCTGTATAGAGCTGGCTAAGGCTCGTGCTTTCCCTTTGCCATGTGCTTTCTTAAAATGGATTTTGTCAGTTCTGCACTTCTGCCTGTTGGAGGTTTTAGAAGTGATGTTTGTGTGTGCTTCTTAAATATTGGCATGTGGGACAAAACTGCTCAGACAAGAACTTCTGTTCCCCTTTTGCTGATACCACATGCAGGAGCAGGGACCAAAGGGGACCAATGTTTGCTTTGCTGGAGTGTTCCTGCCTGTTCCCGAGGCACTGTCTGTGATGGTGTTTGTGGCCACAGAGGGTTCTGGGGCTGGTGCAAGGGCTCCTCCAGGTAGCATGGCATGGCCAAACCCTAGTGGATCCACTTGCATTCTTTCCAGTGCTTTAATGGGCTTAGGTTCAGGCCCAACACATTTCCTTATTACCTCCAATGCCCCTTTTGAACTCTGAATTTAATTCAGCATTTTCAAGGACCAACCTGTTTATAACTCCAGTGAGAAAATACCTGTACTGAGACATCTGTGCAACAGAAGTTGCCGCATCACTGTGCTCAGGTGGGAGCTACATTTTAACTAATTATATGGTTCAGGAAATCTTAGATGCAAGGCAGTCAATGAAAAATTGGACTGAGTTTCTCTTCTGCCTCAATATGCAGTTGCCGGGTGATACGTAAATCGGTGCTTATCACAGTCGGTGGAATCTAGTGGTTTCAAATGCAAACTCTGGATTAAAAAAGTAACATAGAACAGTTGCTATAGTACCAGTGCTTAATCAACAGGCCTAACAGGATAAGCTACATTGCTTGTTTGTTTAAAGTTTAATTTATTGTTGGCAGCTACCTGTGAGGTTATTGTGAAACCCCACATAAAGTTCCTGTAAATGCATGATCTCTTTTTACAAAAAAAATTGTTCATTCTTTCCTTGAGTATGTTTTTGTGTGTCGTGGCTTAGCCTGGCAATAGACATTTGACTGAATTATCCAACTGAAAGGGATATCATAGAGGTACAGTGGCATTTAAATCTACAGCCAAAGAAAACAAAAGAGATCGGTCTCTTGTTGTGTAACCAAAGCACAACCTGCCCAGAGAGCCCAAAGGTCAGGCTGAATGTATTATGCAAGATGCACCTGAGTGTGTAAATTGTACAAATGTAAATGGATTTAGAGTATTACAAACTGCAGCCTACTGTCACTGACTTCGTTATTTGTCCTGTTTTACAGAGTGGGAAGTAAGATACAGTTGTGCTAAGAATTGTTTAAAAATATATCTGTTCATTATGGATGCTTCAGTTTCTGTGTTCAGCTCTCACATCTGAGGCTCAGTTTTTGGAAGGTTTGATCTTTGGTAGCTGTGATGATTGTGGTGAGGGCCTGCCACAGGTTGCCCAGAGAAGCTGTGGCTGCTCCATCCCTGGAAGTGTCCAAGGCCAGGTTGGATGGAGCTTGGAGCAACCTGGTATATGGAAAGTGTCTGTGCCACCAACACGGCCCCAGGCAGAGTGACTGGGGAGCTGGGTCTGTGCAGCTGGAATCCAGCTCCAGGTATTGTGTGGGACTGCCACGCCCAAGGTCAGGGTGTATCATCCCAGCGGGCTGCTGTGCAGCTGGGGGTGGTGGAGGCTGTCTGGGCTGGGCCTGTCAGCCTGTCAGTGATTCCACACTGAGCTGCTCGGCCGTACAACTCTTTTGTTTCTGATACGAATTTTGTGGAGACCAAAAGATGTTGCTTTTACATAAACTAATGGGCATTTATCTGACCAAACAGGGCATAATTCACCAAGGCAGGATTTTGTGCAGCAAATTATTGGCTAGTTCTGTTTAACTTAAACTGTAATAATTTGTCAGTTGTGGGGATTATAAACATCTGTATTGATTTTATTACAGATTTCTTTCAACCTACAACAGCCTTACAGACAAACACCTGGTTGGATATTTCAGCAATGCTAGGATAAGACAACACCTTCAGAGATCAGGACTGGTGAGACTGAAAATTTTTCCTGAATCCAACATTTAATTCAGAATGTTTTAATGCTTTTGTTCCATATTTATTTTTGCTCATTGGAGTTTCCCTCTGCCAAGTCTTTCAGTTTGCAAAAATACAGCATCATATTGATTCACTCAGGGTTTTCACACTGAAATATCTTTGACTTGACTGGTTGTTTAAATAGCTTCAGTGTTAGCTTTCACAAGTGTTTAATAGAAAACTGAAGGATTTGCTAAAAATGAATGTGCTGAACATTTTAAAAAACACGAATGCACTCCTAGGTGAGACTCAGTTTCGCACAGAAAGGTGGGTGCAGCCTTCAGCAGTTGGAAGGCAGGTGTTTAACTCCCTGTACCCCTTGGGCAGTGGCCTGTGAGGAGTAATGCTGAGCCCTTGGCTGTTAGAAATGCGGCTGCTGCTCCCTCCATTTGGCTGCTGGGGCCTATGGGGTCAAAGACAGTCCTATGCTGGAAGCTGAGTTGCAGCACCATGGCAAGGGCAGAGGTGGTAGCTAAGCAGGAGGAGAAAGTGGTCTTGCTGGGAAATTGCACTGTTTCGAAATGTACTTTATTCCATCTTCTCCTCTTCAGTAGCATTGTATTTGTGTATGGCAGATCTCAAGAAGTGGAAGAATAATACCTGAGAAAGAATACCGGCTCAATGCCATGAGGAAGGACCAGCAGAGATACGTCCAGGAGTGCCTGGCTCGTGCCATATTTCATAAGGTCCTTGACATGGAGGTATGCCCTTATGGGGGTGTGTGAGCCTTCTCAGGTGCTTCCCTGCTGACAGACAAGGGCTGTTAACTTGTACTGAACTTTTTTCCATATGTGCCCTTGTGCTACCCTGGAAGGCTCTCTTCTGTTGGGAAAAAGGACAGTCTCTGCTTGACATTCTCTACAGAGTTCCTTACATGGGCCTTTTGTTGTCAAACCCTGCTGTCAAACCCTTGGCTCCCACATTGCTCTTTGGCAGCCCTCAGATTATGGGATGATATTCACAAGACTAGTTTGCTTAAAAAAATCCTAATAAAACCAAAACTATTTGAACACATTTATATTTATCATCTGAAGACAAAATTTGGGCACATTTCTGTGGCATAGCAAGAGTAGAGGTGGTTCCTACAAACTTTACCAGATTTACCAGTGCTCAGTTGTTCCCTTGGCTGTGTGTATATACACAGGTGAAATGAAAATGGATTCAGTCCATAGTAGTTTTATTACAGGGCTCAGTGAGGTAATGGCCAGGGAGAAGGCACAGGACAAGCAGGAAAGAAGCAAGTGTTATTGCATTCACTGACATCTCATAATGCCCATTAATGGGATTTCTCTTCCTCTTACATTGGTAGCGTCATCATCAGCTGGAAATAAAACGGCAACTTGAATATTCTGCAAAGAAGGAGAGGGTGCAGAAAATCAAGGTAAGGCTTGAGTGTTGCTGGGTGCTGATGGCTCCTGGCAGCTTTGCCTGGGGTTGAGTAACAGCCACAAGCCTGGCCAGAGATTCACTGAGCCAAGTACTCTGTTTATGGAAAAGACAAGAAAGAGGCAAGTAGAGGATGATCCTGCCCCAGGTTACATCTCCTTCTTCCTCTGTCTAGAAGTTCTGAAACTTCCACTCATGCATCTAATTCCTTCTGAATCTAGTTATTCTTCTGGTTCTGCAGTATTCTTCATGGGGGGCATTTAATAATGAGTTGTGTGATATGGTACTTCCTTGTATTTTGGCACAGTAATTAATGTATCTGATATCTCTGATGGTCCATTTTTCTCGGTATGAAAAAGTTAATAACTGTTCTCTTTTCCCAAAGCATCTCTAGTTTTACACATCTTCTTCATATTCCTTCTCTGTTTTCCAAGCTGAAGACTTCAGTCTGAATCTTTCTTAGCTGAGCCATTCCAGGGTTCTCACCACTGTTGCTATTTTTTTACCTTTTCTAGTTCTACTATTTCTGTTTTGAAATGGGGAACCAGAACAGAATGAATAATTCAAGATATGTTCTCCTCACGGTAATTCTAGACCCTCTGTGCTTTTGACTGCTGCTGAGCGCTGAGCTCATGTGTTCAGTCGTTTGCCTCTCCACAGGATTTGGGCAGAACTGGCATGTGAGCAATGAAAAGAGGTTTCAGGAGCCTTCACTTTGCTGTCATGTAGATTGAGCTTGATTCTGTAGTTAGAGTCATAGAAATCCCACAGAAGTCAGTGGTTCTCCCCATGAAGTCACTTGGATTCAGGTAGAAAGAGTTGTTCTCATTTTGGCAGAATCTTGCTCTGCCTTTTTTTTTTTTTTCTGTATTAGGAGCCAGAATGCTTTGAGAAGAGTGCCTTGATAAGCTGGCTGCTGCTTTGAGCAGCCTGGGAACAATGTCAGGTCTGTTAAACTGTAAATAATACATCTATAGGAAGCTCTTCAGGTAAAGAAAGAAGATTTTCCTAAAAGATACTGGTCACTATGGGAATTGAAGAGGCATCGTTTGCTGACGAAACTCCTGTGGTAGGAAGTCACCCTGTGGAAGCAGCAACTCCAGCACCCTGTTGAGGGATCCTGAGCTTGGGTAATTTTGGAACATAAACCAGAACTGCTTCCTTCAGTGAGATGCCTGCAGATACCTGATCTGTATGTGCTGTGTTGCCGTGCTGGGTTGCAGGAGCTTGGCTGGAGCCCGTGGTGTAATTTGATTCTCTCCTCATGTGAATTCAGCCAAGTTGCTCATCTGAAAGGAAAGGAGGAAGGCAGATGGCTGAGCGAGGGAGGCTGAGACACAGAGCTATCTCTTTCCAGTGGGATAGCTATCCCCAGTGGGGGGTTGGTGAGGAGAGAAAGGGGAGATGGGCCGCAGTCAGAGCAGGGAAGAAGCAGGTATACTCAAATTTAAAGAGACCTTGAAAAAACCAAGAATTGGGAGATACACAGAAGTAGGCAGATGAATTGAATCTGGGGTGATCATCAGCTGGAGATTAGAGCTGGGGACAAGTCTTTTCACTTGGCTTTTCACATTTTCCCATGATTTCCTTTCCTTCCTTAACTAGGTGTTCTATCAGGTCCAGGTGAGCTGATCATCACAACTGTCCAGTGAAAGAGAGATGTAATGAGGCTCAGACATCACCATTAGAATATTTAGTGCCTCAGAGACATATATTTCTGTTTTTTCAGGAGGAACAATTCAGAAGATCGGTGGAAGATGCCATCCCCATGCATTCTCCACATCCCCCGCTTGGTCCAAGGAACCAAAGTGGGCTTCATCCTTTAGTGACTGGAGATCGAGCTGGTCGCTCACAATGGGTGAGTTTCAACAACTTCTCCACTGCCTGTCATGGAATCATGGGTAGGTGCAAGTGTGCACATGGACCTGTGACATCTGTACTCAGGACAGAGCATTGACTGCCTGGATCATTCTGGATTAGGGCCTCATCCTGTTTGCAGGGTTGTATCATTAAAGAGGAATCTTCAGAAGGCAGTGTTGCAGCAATGGCACATCAGAACTTAGAAAAAAAAAACAAACAAAACTTTTGCTCTCTGATAAATCTGCTTCAATCTTTTTCCCTTTAGCTGCCTCATAAGATGAGTTGGTATCACTGTCAGTAAATACCAGAGCTCTAGAAGGGGTTACACATGTTGGGAGGTCCTGAAAGCATTTGGAGGTCTTTTAGAAAACAGAGTTGAAAGAGCTCTGAAATGAGGTCTGGAGCTCTGGCTCTTACTGTCTGTTAACAGCAAAGAAACAATGTTAATATACTCTGGAAATATAATGATACTAAAGCCTAAGGTCAAAGGCCAAATATATAATTCAGTTTTAACTAGTTCCCCATATCAATAATGATAATTGGTGCAGATTGAAGAGAGACTTTCAAGTCCTGAATGACCTTCTCCCCATACAGAGGGCACCTGGACTTGTAGTTGATTATGGTGGTGGACATTCTTCTCATCAGCACCGACCCAAGGAGCCTGCACCCTCTGAGGTGGTGAGTTACCTCAGTTAAATAGTGCTGTTTGGCTGTAACTTTTTAACTTGGTATTCTAAAGGGCATACAAGGACAAGATGAAATAAGAAAGTCAGGAAAAAGCTGAGTACTGAAGAAAAATAGGCATATTTTTATTGTGCATTCTCTTAGTGTCCATGTACTGAAGTCCATAGCACACTGCTACAACTCCTATGAGTTCATGATGTTTGCTTCAAGGCTGCACGGTGAAGAGACAGTAGCAAAAACCTGTATTTATGGCCAAGAGTTTTCTTGGATGATGGAGTTTTGCATGGTCAGTTAAAGATGCCTGAAGGGGTCTGGCTCTTTGGAGA
Organism: Myiozetetes cayanensis; assembly: GCF_022539395.1. NCBI lineage: Eukaryota > Metazoa > Chordata > Aves > Passeriformes > Tyrannidae > Myiozetetes > Myiozetetes cayanensis. The sequence goes on along the minus strand of NW_026086826.1, from coordinate 13,946,215 downwards.
ACTAGAAAATGTCCTGTCCTGGAAGTACCTGAAATCACTCATTGCTTTCAGATATATTCATCAGTGCTATTTTTTTTTTTTTTTTTTTTTTTTTTTCTCCTTTAAGGAGCCCCTGGTGGTCTAGGGGTAAAGGCGCCGCGCTATCACCGCGGAGACCCGTGTTCGATTCCCGGTCAGGGACACTCCCGGGCAGGTGGAGCTCGTTAGCCCTTAAAGGCAACCCACCTACGTCCTAAGGACCTCGCTGCCACCGTCCAAGCTCGCTTGGCCCCGGCAGATGAACCTTAGGATTAAAGGGTGGGCTCAGTTCCGCGCACACTGTGTCTCACCTAAAAAATCCAATGCGCAGGCTGGAAGGTGTAAAGACCTTCCCCGGATCTTCGCTCGCGAAGACTGGCCATTATATTATTATATTATTATTATATTTTTTTTCCTTTATGGTGCTGCTCTGCACTGGAAGTTAGACACTGAGATTTTGTTACTGTTTTCTTTTTCCTTTTGTAGAGTTCCTGGCGACCAAATACAGCTCCAGGAAATGTGCAGCAACCGTTTCGCCTCCAGCCCCTTCGCGGCCGGGCTGCACCAGGGTTACTACCAAAGCCTTCCCAACAGAAATGCCATGTTCTGGAATGGAATCAGCAGTTTGCCCGTGGGGTGAGGCTGCATTTCATTCTGAAAATAATAGCATTTTAGGGACAGTTTTATAACACTGCTTTAGGACTGTAGTTCCCAGAACTGTGTACTGCAGGGACAATGCCTTACAAATGGCATTAGCTTTTATTTGAACTCTCCTTTTTCACTTCCCCTTAGCTTTCAAGACATGTTCTTATTGGTCTAATGCCCAGTTCTTGATCACAGTGAGGAAAAATGTGGTGACTTATATTTTATAGTATAAAATCTCTCTGCATACAAAATTTCCTCCCTCTGTGTAAATTTTCTGCTATGCAGAGAAGGAAGCAAACACCTGGTGAGGACCAGTGGAATATTTTCACTTACAAGTCTTACAACTTTTCATCTTCATCTACAGCTACAAAGTAGCAAAAAACTTTTTTTTAGCCATTCCTCCTACTAAGTCACACTAGTGGGTTCAGAAAATGAGAGTCAAACATGATCTCGATATGTTTACTATCACTTTCAAGTGATATTTGGACTTGTCTTCTGTTCTAGAAAAACATAATGTATTGGTTTTGTGATATGAGTTCCATGGGGTGGAAGATTTTGGAGTGGGACTGTGACCTGCTACCACTGGCTGGCAGACACTGTATGAATAGCTCCCTTCTGCTCTGCATTTGCTCTGTGTTGGAATGATCACAATCCTTTGTCCAAGAATTTGCTGGTATTATTTATGTATACTAAAATTATGGGTGATTTAATGGTTTCTTTAATGCTCTCAACTGACAAAACAGCTAAGTCAGGTGTCAATTATGAGAATGTGAGGCAGAGCTCAGAGCCAGAGCATGCAGCGTTTACAGGACTTGGTCTCTGGCAATGTCTTGCTCTTTGAGACCCTGATCCTCTGTTTGCACTTCATTCTGAAAGAGGACTAAACCTCCACTCAGATGGGGAGGCAGCATTTTAAACCCCATTTTGTGTAACAGATACCAAGTGATGTTCCTACTGGATGACTCTGGCTGCTCAGGGATGTGTTTTCCAGCTGTGAGAGCAGCACTGCTGTAGGACTTTGCAGAGTTCTGTCTGAGATCAGAGCTCTGCGGGGCTGCAGGCAGGGCTTGGTTTGCAGTGCTGTCTGTATCTCTGAGGGTGACATTTTCAAGCAATCTTCATGTTGTCTTGCCAATTAAAAGAAAGGCATTTAGCACAGAAATGCAAACAAATGCAGGCCCCAAGTTAAGGAGCTGTTCCAGAAGGATGTGTGCTGCTAAATGTACTGAGCAGTCAGACCGCAGCCAGTTCCATATGCTCAGGAGCTGGTTCCGCACAACCTATGTCACCTGCTTAAAATGTTTTTGCAGGGGGAGAGAAGTGAGTTAAGGCTTCTGAATTCCGTGGAGTACGTGACTGGTGTATCCCCATATCAGCTGCCTGTCATTAACCCTTGCATGGTGCCAGTGCCACCGCCTCGCCGGCACAGAGGGGACAGGAGTGTCCCTGCAGGGAGAAGTGGGGTGCCCGCAGGGAGACGGTTTCGCCCCACCACTGCATCGAATGACAGAGAGCAACTTCTAACAAAGGTGAGTTATCTCTGTCTGTGTACAGTTGTATTACCTTCCTCACTGGTGTGTTTGCCTAATGCTGAAAGGTGTATATACCTACTTTGCATAAAGAAAATGTATAAATATTAAAATACATAACTGCTGTGCATGCCTCTGTAAACTAAAGCATTTGATGTTTTTCATCAGTTGGGTAGAAAAAAGGTGCAGAACAAAAACCCATAGGACCTTCCACTTCAGTCAATCTGATCCTGTGTCCAACCATAGCTGGCACCAGAGCCCCAGGGATTTTTGGAATGCCTGAAGTGTATGAACACTGCAGGGGTTATACTCTGTCTCCAGCCAGTTTTGACTCCTGTAAATAAAATTGTAGGAACCCAGGAATGGGAGGGACAATATGGGTCATGAGACATGGTCCCTGCAATTTGGTGCTATTCAATGAAATGGATTTTCAGTTTGAAGTATTTCCCTGTCCCCCTGCATGTTATAAACACTTCCTAATTTGATCAGCCCAGAACCTGTTGTAAAAGCCTGGAAGCCTCAAGCGTGTGCTGCACAGCCATGAGCTTTTTGTTCCCCTCCTGTTGGAGCTGGAAGCTGAGGGCATTTCTCTGTGTGTTTCCTGCTGCAGAATTCTGGAGGGTTCCCCAAGTCCCCGTTATGCAGCAATGCTGTTGTCACCATGGCCTACCTAGGAAAGAGTTTGCATTTGTCTCACGATGATTACAGGGATGAAATCAAAGTCTATCAGCAGCACTGTGGAGGAGAAAACCTTTGTGTCTACAGTGGCAAGCTGTTGGAAGGAGGTAAGGATAGAGTCAAAGAGTTCATATTGATTCTGGCAACATCTTTTTTTGGTTAAAACTTTGCTGTGATGCCAAAATGATTTCAGCTAAACTCAGTCAAGATGCCTGGATCCAGGGATTTTTATACCATCTGCCTCCACATTAAATCTGGATCTACTGTTCCATGATTGCAAGTGAAGTTACAATTATTTCTGCAAATTATAGTAGAAGGAATTTAGAGAGCTAATTTAACAAAATACTGTAGCTTAGATTAATTTTCTGTAGAGATGTATGTTTAATGGAGTAGTTGTAGGAGTAAGCTGTACTTAAATAGGATTTACCTGAGTTGCTAAAATACATCAGTACATGTTGCTTATTATTCCAGAAGGAAAAGTACATAGTGGGAGCCTAGTTCTCATCTCTTTTATGTGAGTGAAATTCCATCACACCAGTAAAAGGTGACCTGTGTTCTGGGAAACTGGGCACAGGAAAGGGCTGGGAGGCTCCTGCCTCTCTTCTGCTGTAGCAGTGAGTGACCAAACTGACAGGGTGCTTACCTGTCCTAGCTGTGCCCACCTTGGGTCCTGGGGCTGGGGAGAGCCAGGGCTATGTGTGTGGAGGGGTAGAGTGTGATCAACTGATGAACAGAGCTGAGAACTCCAGTGGGTGGCCGCAGAGGGCAGGGTGCTGTACTGATGCAGGTGAGATACAGCAATTGCCCCAGGCTGACAGTGAAGTGTAATGTTTTTCTTTGAACCTTTTCTTTCTATGATTGCAGAGACCTTCCAGTTCATCTCCAAGAGGCACCGTGGTTTCCCGTTCAGCCTCACCTTTTTTCTCAACGGGATGCAAGTCCACAGGCTAAGCTGTTGCTGTGAGTACAAACATCAGAGGCGTTCCCGGCTACGAAGCAGACACAGATACTTCAGGTTTCTCGATGTGGAGGGAGCATCTCCTTGCTACAGGTATGGAGACGAGGACACTTTGCTCACAGGGACTTGGTTTTTAGAGAGTTTCTCTAAAAGTTCCTGTTTCATCTCTCTGGCTCCCCACAGCTCTGTGGAACCTTCTCTGTTTCACAGCGGCCCTTGGACTGCGGTTACCTGTCAGAGTCTCACCCCCAAGGATGCCAGCACAGTCCTTTTCCTGTGCCTGCTCAGTCTCCCTGTGTTGTGTGCATGGCATGGACAGTGCTGGTGCTGGCTCTGTCGGAGTGTTGGAGGTGGCTGAGCATGGGGCAGTGGCTGTGGGGTATGGTTCATGTGCCACCTGCGTGTCTCTGGCCCAAATGGCAGTGAAACAAATATCAAGCTGTGTTTTTCAGAGGCTTTTTTGTGCATAATTTATTTTTAAACAGCTCTGCCTCTGAGGTGAGATTCTGCTGTGATACCTCCCCCCAGCTGCAGAATAAGGCAGCACTGAACATGGTTCAGAAAGCAAATCTGTGCAGAAGGGTCGCAGATTTGGGTGAAAGTCAATGCTCTGACCAACAGCTGTGGTTTTGCCAAGAATTGTCATAAATTTGTCATAAATTGTCATAAATTGTCATTTACTTGTCATAAAACCTTCCTTTTCTGTGACTGTTAATTCTGGCCAAACAAGTAAACTTCTGGACATGTGGACAATTAAAAAACTTTCATGTTCTTTTAATAAATAATTTTTAAAAGAGCAGGAAGCAGTTGGAACAAGAGACTGTCCACAAAGCTGTACCCTGTTCCTTCAGATAAGGAGTGAATTCTAAGAAATATTGTACCACAATTTTTTACTCCAGTCTAACAATGAACATGATTCATGTAAATGCGTTATCTAGCATGTTCAAACAAGTGAATAGCTTCTGAATTCAAAATGGATACAGTGGCTATAGAATTTAGGAAAAGCTCAAATCTCAGCTTCGTGTGATTTCTAGAAAGATTTGAAGTGATTTTTCTGAATTTAATATGGTATTCAAAAATTGGTTAATTCCTTCCTGAATCAGTCCCCTTTCTGTCCCCCTTCCCTTCTCATTCTTAGTGATTTCTGTTTTCCTGCCTCTTGTCAGTCCAGCTGACCTTATCTGGTGACTTAAACTCCATCTCTGTTGACCTGATTTTCCCCATAAATGACAGCTAGTTTCACATCCTTCAAGTCAGGTGCAATTGTTTTATTTTCCTGCTCTGTGACACGCATCGAATACCTTCTCTGGTTCCCAACATAAGTAGGTTGGGAAGGTTCAAATGAAGAGTCACTTGTAATAATTTTGGTTTTAATTTGTTTATGTGTCAGTTGTCACCTGTAAGTGCAGACAGGATTACTCTTCTTCAGGAAGAACTGCATCTGTGTTAGGGGAGCTCTCTGGGATTTTGGGGTGCTTCTCCATGTGAATCACTGTGACATGCAGAGGCAAATGGGTACCTGGTTTCACTGCTGATGAGCTGAACTCACTATGTCTGCTGCCTTCCATTGTTCCAGGAAGAAAAATGTGATACTTCCCAATCTGTGTTACTTTATAGGTGCATTATTGCGATGGGCCTGGACAGAAAGCTATCCCCTCCCAAGAGGAAGGTGGAGTGCCGTGTGGAGAAGCATGTGCGTTCCTGGGAATATACTCTGCACAGTGAGCCAAGTATCAGCAGTGTTGAGCAGAAATCAGTGAAAAATTCAGTGTTAGTCATCTTACCATCTCATGAAGCAAGTGTGGAAACTACTGAGGAAAAACTGGACACTGGAGAGGAGTACAGAGAAGAAGAAATGACAAACCAATCTGATCGTGAGAGTGAAGATAGTCAGGAAGACATCAGTAAAAATGGTACAGTATTCCCAAACATGAGTGGGGGATGAGAAATGGTGGAGGATGATTCTGGAGAAGGTATGTGGTTATGGGCCTCTGACTTTTCCTGGGGCTTAAGAAATATGGTGAAAGAAATGTGGCTGGGCAATAGAATTAGTGGGGCACCTTTCAGCCATGCAACAGGATGAGATGGTTTGCAAGAGCCAAGAAAGTGAGTAAGGAAGGGTGGTGAGGCCCTGGCACAGGTTACCCAGAGAAGCTGTGGCTGCCCCATCCCCGGAAGTGTCTAAGGCCAGGTTGGAGGGGTCTTGGGGCAACCTGGGATAGTGGAAGATGTTCTCTTCCATGGAGGAGGCATTCAGCTCAGCCTCTCCCTTCACTTCTTTATTGTAGTCTTTTTCAGAGGCAGTCACATTTAGAGAGAGATTTTAACTTCTACTTCCTATTCCTATTTTTGCTTTCACAGTTCTGCGATGTGACTGCTCAGCTGCCTTGTTAGTCCCTCCAGATGTGTGTTTGGGATTAATCAGGCCTTTTTCCTTCAGGAGGAGCTTCCCTTCTGAGAGTTACATAAGGAGTCCTCTCTGCCAACACTGCAGTTGGAATCTCAATTGATTTTTAATATAGAAAAATAAATCTCCTTATTCCCTTAGTTGTCATTGTCTGGGTAATTGTTTGTTTGCCTAATTGGTTCTGCATTAGGAACTCTTCATTTCATTTCATGCCCTTGGCATTCTGTCCCTTCAGCATATTAAAAGCCCTGATGGAAAGAAAGGAGGTGAGGAATGATGGCCACTGAGGGACAGCTGGTGTGGCAACAGTGACAGTCGCCTGCACAGGGCAGGTGTCTTCCCTTGCTGCTGTGGGTGCAGGGAGCCCCTGATAGAGCAAAATGACTGGATTTTAGGTGGGAATCACTGACATCTCTTGTGCTGGTGCCTGAGATGTGCACAGTGCAGCTTTGACATGGAAGGGGAGCGTTCTTTAATGCTTCTCTACCTACAGATCCCAGCAAAGTTATCTATCAGATGTCACAGCTTGTCAGGCGAGTGCCTGGCTGAAATCCAGACGTGTGGATATAAGAGTGGTAATTCTGTGCAATCTTCATTTGTACTGGGATTTCCCCTGGGCCTGAACGAGCACTTCAGAGCAGTGTTATAAAAGCGTGCCTCTGCAGTGCCCTTTGGCTGGGTTTAATTAGATTGATTGAGTTTATAAGACACTTCTTTGCTATTTAGCCATCTCAATCCACATTTATTGATCTCAATCCACACCCAGGTTTCTTTATGGCTTGTACTTTTTTTTTAATCACAACCAGTTTTTCTCCTGTAATAACAGATTCTTGCATTTAATTTCTGAGTTTGCCCAGGTTTTAATTTTTCTAGTCCTTTCCATGTCTAATGATTTTGTTTGGTTTTGTTTTAGTGCATTAATGATACTTGGTAACTCTATGAAGAACATGATGCTTTTTTATGATAATGTGCTCTTATGATTCCTATCTGTGGTCTTATATTTGCTCAGTCTTTTTAAAGTCATGAGAGAATCTAAGGGCAAAAGGAGGTTAATGAAGTTAACCTCTGTCGGCTTAAAAAGAACTACATTAGTTGTGAATTCTGTTTTCTGTCTCACAGTGCAATTCTTCTATTTTAGGGTATGATGAAGATTTTGAAGCAGATGAAGAAGTTAATGAAGAGGGACAGACTGCTGATCAAACAAATGGAATGTTAGAGTCATCCTCAGATGGTAAAACCCATAATTTAGACCATGGAAAGGAGAGCGGAACCTCATCGCAGAAGGCACTGCAGACCTCTGACAGCGAGAAGGATGAAAGTGATGGGTATTCTGACAGGGACTCTGAGAATGATCAACAAGGTTAGTTTTGTTCGTAATGAGGCTTAGAGAAGGTGACCTGATGCATGTTTTACAGTGTGTGTGTCCAGTATATATGGTGAGTCTGCATGGAGAAACCCATGCCATTCCTACTGATAGGCTAAAAGACAGCTGTTTTATTTGTTATTAATTCTACAACTGCAGGCCCCTGGCAGTGGGAGCGTGGGCTTTTTGCTGAGCTGTTTAGGTGCTGAAATGGAGATGGAGGCAGGCAGCATGTTGGCAGGGCAGTCCTCCATGTCAGCAGGACTCACACCTCGAGAAGCTGTGACGCATTTCACCTTCTGAAGGGTCCCGAGAAACCTGAGAGACCACCCTGGGTTTTAGAAGTGCTGTCTTTAGTGGCCCTTAATATGGCCCTAATGTATCTGTCTGTGCCAGAGATCCAGAAACGATTAGATTGTCTGAGGGGACAGGTCTGGAGAGGAACTCCCTTGAATTTTCACATGGTGGAGGAGTGGTACTCTGAGTGGGAGTCTTTAAACTGTGGCTGTAAGGTTTCATGGTACAACATGTTTTTCTGAACATGCAGTTGTTTATGGATGACAGTTCTGGCACTTTTACTTATTCAGCCTGCCTGGATTTTTCTGCCTTGAGTTTCACCAATCCCTTCTTGAACCTGTGTGGACTATGGGCAGCAGCAAGGCTGAGCAGCAGTCAGCTCTGCTGTCAGCTCAGGGTTAGATGAAGGATTACTGCTTCTTTTCCCCTCAAACTTTCCATTTTTGAATTTAAATGATGATGTCTCCATGTTCTTTTAGAGAAGACAGTGAACTTCATCTCCATGGTTTACACATGGTTTTGGAGAACTTTCTAATATTCATTGAGTTAACAGGAGTGCACTGAAGTATTGTTGCTATGGTTGAAGTCTTTTATCAAACAGAGCTCAAGAATCTGTGATAAACCCGGTCTGAGTGACACTTAGAGGTGCTTTTGGGGGTGTGTTTCTGTGTGATTGATAGAGGTTAATTTCCATTATCAGAAGGTTAATTTCCATTAGAGGTTAATTTCCATTACCAGGAAACCTCCCCAAAAACATTAAATGGATTTAATCATTGATACATCAGTACTTCTGTTTACACTTACTGGAATTTTGTTATGATATCCTCAGGTGGTGTAATTCAGAGATTGCTATTGCATGAAATTCTGTCCTTTGTGAGTGCCCAGTGAATGCAGATGTTTAGTGACAAATACTAAACCAAAGTGCTCTTTGCTGTTTCCAGAGAGGAGACCTGCAGACTCTCTCTCATCCATCAGCACTCGGTGCAGCACTGAGGGTGACTCTCATGCTGAAACAGTGACGGACAATGGCAAAGAGGAGTGTGATATCAAAAGGGCATCTGATAGCACAGCACATGCACAGTATGGAAATGGGAATGGGGAGAATAAACTGCTCAGATGGGAGGAGAATCAGGAGACTTCTGCACCGGAAAAGAAAAGAATAGATGAAGCAGGAAAGGCAAAACCAGAAGATCTAGCAGCAAGGGAAGATACTGGAATTTTTCATGAAAATATAATGGCAATGCAGCATCAAAGTCCTGAAGTTAATGAGGAACTCAAACAGGCTGTGTCAGGAGAAAGTAGCATGAATGATGAGGATGAACGTCTTCCAGTGCCTTGGGAAACCAGGATGCTGAACATGGAGGATGACAATGGAGAGTCTCCTCAGAGTGAGGGAGGAGGAGGTGAGTACAGCCCCTCTGCATAGCTCTGAGTGACTGGTGCATGTCACCATGTTCTCAGTCATGATGCAGCACGGGGAGTCACTGGACTGTTTTCAGGCTGCTGGAACACTCTGTGCTGCTGTAAGCCCAATAACCACTCAGAACATAATCTTGGCTTGGTGTTTCTCTGCTAGTGTTTCCACCATTTAAACCATTCTAAGCCAAGCTGAGGTGGCTGGATGGCTTCTACTCCCCTTTTGCTCATTAATAGTTTCTCTTTCTTGCTTCATGTTTTCTTTGTGATAGTTTTTGAAGATTGCAAACCAGACCAGGAGGAAATGGCAAAGGCAACTGGAAATGATCATCCTGTGAATTCTGCCCCTGAACCTGGTGATTCCCATGCTGATGAGGAAGCAGAGAACGCAGCAAGTACAGAGCATGATGCCAGTGAAGGTGAGGCTGTCAATCAGGGAGAAGGATTAAATCTTATTAGTCTGAAGTTTTTATGCAGAAGTGTTTGTCCTTTCACTTTCCTTTGGCTATTTACCCTCCTTGTTGCTTCTTTCTTTCCTAACTTGTATAGAATTGGGTGATGACTAGCTGATTACCATAGTCATGCATAATTAATGATTGTTTGGCAATTAAATGGTTCTAGGCAGAGAACCCAGGCCATGATAAACTGGCTGTGAGTTAGGAAAATAGCCATGGAAAGCAGAAACATAGTGAGGTTCTCTGTGCTTCCAGGTAGCATGGGGCCTCCTTGGGAAACGCTTTGGTTCCCAGGAGCAGGAATCAACCCTGTGTTATTCCCCAGTGTAATTAAAGAATCCACAGGAAGCAATTACACATTTTATATGAACAGCTGAGTGTTCTTCCTCCTGTGTGTACATATTTTACGTGAGCAATTTGCCACCTATTTCCGACTTTCTGAGTGTCACTGTCAAGGTTACAGGTGTTTCACACACACACCTGAGTTCCCTGCAGGCAGGAAGGGAGGGAGGCAGAGCAGGCATGGCAAACAAGACTGGCAAAGATGAAAGCTGGCCTTGCATCAACATTTTTTCTTAAGTTCATTATGCCAGATGCCAGGACAGCAGCACTAGAGACATAGTCAGAGCCCAGCGGTGTGATGAGAAGAGTGCACTGCAAGTTTTCTTCTGCTCCCCATGCTGGTGTCCCTCATTACTGGGCAGAGATGGGACCTTTAACACTAACCCTGTCAAACATATAACACTGACAGTGCTGAGTAAAACCAATGTTTGATTATTCCCTAACAGCACCAGATGGAAGTTTCTTGGCAGAAGGGAGGAGAAGCCTTGATGTGCAGGAGGCAGCAGGACAAGAAGTACAAGAAGGGCAGGAGGAAGGCCAGAGACAAGCCCTGGGGCAGGATGGTGCTGCTGTGGGAGGAGATGCTGGCAGCGAAGAGGCCGGAGGAGAAGGGGTACGGGAGAAGGATTTACTGCCCCAGGAAGAGAGAGGGTCTGCGCCAGAGGAATCCACACCTGAGGAAGGCACCGTGGCAGAGGAAGGGAAGGGGACACAGAGAGAGTGGATTTGAGCACAGAGGTGTCACCTGGGGAGCAGGAGGTGCTGGTGGAGGGGATGGAGAGCAAGGCAGCACTAGGAGAGCCGGCACCTGGAGGAGAGGGGCCAACTGGAGCACTGCTGGGCCAGGAGACAGACAGAGCTGTGTCTGAGGGGCAGGAGGGACCTGGGGGGGTCACTGAGGAGGAGGAGGCTGTGGAGAAAGGCCCTGATGGAGCGGCAGGGCTGCAGGCAGAGGAGGAGGTAGGTGAGGCAGTGTCGGAGGCAGGGGAGTCCCTGCAGGAGGGAGGGTCCGCAGGGAAGGGTGCTGTGGTGGATGTTGTGGTGGATGGAGAGGAGGCTGTGGAGGATGCTGACCTGGCAGGAGAAGATATTGCTGGAGTTGTTGGCCCTGAAGGAGAAGAGGCTGTTGAGGAAGACAGTTCTGAAGGGGAGGAGGCTGTGGGGAAGCCTGGGGCAATGCCTGGAGGGGAAGGGTTTGTAAAGTCAAATGAGTTTTCCCAGCTAAAAGTGTTAAGGGAAGAGTGGGTGGAGATGGGGAAGGCTACCACAGGAACAGCAGCATCTGAACATGACCAGGTATGGAGGGTGGGAGGGAATGCCCTCCCAAAAGCAGAGGACATGATGGAAGTGCCAGTGGAGCCTGGCAAGGGTACTGTGCTGGAAGTGGCGCCTGGGTTAGGGGCACTGGGGGTTGCTGGGGATGATCCCATCAGTGAAGGGTTATCTCAGATGGAGGAGACCCCAGCAGTGCAGGAGGAGGAGGGTGCAGTGGAAGCACTTTGGAGTGGAAACCCATCTGTGGGCAGCGAGGCAGAGACAGAGAGAGCTATGGAGGGAAAACCTGATGGAGGGATGGTGGGAGGGTCTGCAGAGGCGGCCACCCAGGGGTCGGGAGGTGGAGAGGAGGCCACAGGAGGAGCAGCAGGTCCAAAGGAGCCAGCAACTGGGATGGAGGGGTGGCTGAAGTATGAAAAAGAGAGAGGGAAGGGGAGGCCTTCTGGGGAGGGGGCGATGGGTGAGGCAGCGGAGCCGGCCCTGGGGTTTGGTGTGAGCCGGGCAGGGGAGCCCGGGCTGGTGGCCATCGCCGTGGTGGGCGGCCAGGCTGGGCGAGGGGCTCTGACTGAGGGACTGGCTGGGGAGCCGGCACTGGCCGAGGGGGTGGCAGTGGCTGGGGGTGACAGGGTGGGCACAGGGACAGTGGCACAGGAGAGGGTCATAGGAGCAGTGCTGGGGGCACAGAGTGGGACAGGGGTGGCAGTGGCAGAGGGGATGTCAGCCAAGGGAAGGGGGGCAGCCAGGGAGTCTGGGAGGGACATGGTAGGGGTGGCAGATGGAGTTGTGGCTGATGGGCAAGGGGTGAACCAGGAGGCAGCACTGGGGTGTAAGCCAAGTGGACCAGAGCCACTTTGGGCCGAGGGCCAGGGAGAGGTGGAGTGGGAGTGGGGCACAGTGAGTATTGTGTCCCCAGGGCATGGAGAAGCCTGTAGAGCGATGTCCCCTGGGGAGCAGCCGACTGCAGAAACCTCCCTAGGCACCCTTGCCCATGGGAATGGGGAAATGGAGTCGATGGAAAGAGGATCTGCAGGAGGTGAAGGGCTGTGCCTGGGCACCCAGCCACAGCTGGCAGCTCCCGGGACAGGGGCAGTGGAGGGCAAGGACGGGCGGCAGGAGGAGATGGAGCAGGCAGGAGTGAAAACAGAGGAAGAACAGCAGGGCCCCCAAGAAAACACGAGAGAGTGCGAGGTAGTGGATGTCTCGGCAAGTGCAGGGAGCTCTGCTGGTGCCAGGCAACAGAGGGAGGACAGTCCCGTTGGAGGGAGTCCAGGAGCTGCTGACGTGGGCAAGAGGAGCCACAGGCCCCATCAGGTGAGTCCTGTGTGGGTCCGTCACTGCCCCCAGGCTGATCCCTGTCAGAGGCAGAGGATGCACCCCTATCCCATTCCTTATCTGTTGCTTAAGTGTCTGCTGCTGGTAGCTGGGAGAATGGGTGATAAATCCTTTTGGGTGGCTGCTACCTGCGTTCTTTCCTGTCCCCAAAATCCTGTGCAAATCCCTTTGCTGTGGCATTAATTCTGCTGTGGCAGCCCCTCTGCCCTCTCTCCCCTCTGGCTGTGCAGAGCAGCTACCCCTACCCAGCTTGCCAAAGACTCTGGTGGCACTGGGTGAGCCCTGGCAGCACCTGTGGGCTCTGGAGCACCAGGTCAGCATCAGCACTTGGCTTTGCTGTTACTCTGGCCTCTGCTTGTAGGAGATGTCACAGCAAATACCTCAGCAGCTCCAAGTTCAGAACGTTTCCTGTAACATTTGCTCGTTGTTCCGTAGGACCGCGCAAACCCAGACCCAAACATCGTATCCGCAGAACAGGCCCAGGATGGGGAAGAAACTCTGCTCTGAGCTTTTTCAGCAGCTCCTCAGTGCTGTGTCCTGCAACATCCACGCAACTGGCTGTGGGTTTGTGCCAGCTGGGATGTCACTCCTCTGTTTACTCCACGAGTACCACAACCACCTGTCACATTTCACCGTAGCAGCTCCTCAGTGTGCAGGAGACACCTGAAACAAACCTGTGTTTGCCAGCCCAGGAAACAGTGCTGCTTCAGAATGATGAAGACAGTAATCACCAGGATTGTTCCATAGCTGTCGTGCTTGTTTTTCCCAAAAAGCAGAGGAATACTGGACTGGCTGAACTTCTCCTCCTCCCCAGTGCATCACCTGCTCCTGCAGGCGGGCAGGAGGATGTGCTGTATATGTTTGTCTGTACAGGGTGCCCATATCTGAGTGTATCTGTCATTTTTTGGGGTGTCTTTGCCTTTCTGAGCTGCAGCCATTTGTCATTCAGGCTGTGTCCTCGCTGCTGTGCATGGGGCACTTGTGCATACCATTGCTCTGATTCTGGTAAGATCATCCAGGGGTGTTCAGCAGAGACACAATGGCAGGATCAGGGGCGAAGGAGGCCTCACATGAGGGTTTTAGCTTGGGGACTTCCCCACTCCAGGTGAGGGGAGGGTAGCTCTCCTGCATGCACAGTGCCCTGTGTGCTGGGAGGCATGGGGGGCTTCTCTCTCAGGGATCCATGCTTGCTGTTGGCCACACTTCAGGGTATTTTTGGCACTTTGAAATGCTGAAAGTTGTTAAATCAGAACAATTCTAACAAGTATTTGTAAATGCATAAAGCCTGGCTTTTTGCCTCTGCTGATGTCAGTCAGGAGTGACTTCCTGGGCCATGGAGCCTGGGCTGAGGCTGCAAGAGGCTGGTCAGTGTGGAGCTGTCTCAGCCTGGCAGTGGCTTCCCATCTCTGCTGCCTGAGGCTCCTCTCAGCTCTCCTGCACCTCCATGGGCCCACCTGAGCCAGGCTCCTGGGGCTGGGTGTGCAGCAGCCTCTAGGCAATGCTTGGTGGGTGCAGGACTCTCAGCCCCACACAGTAGGGACTGTAATTGCATTTCAGGTAGGAAAATGAGGCTGAAATGAGTAGGATTTTGAGTGGCTTGGTTCTGTGAGTCACTTCAGATCAGTATGCCTGGGACTGGAAACTCAAATGTGATCAAGTGGTTGCTGTGTTCCCTCCTGTACTAGAGGCAGTTGCATTTGTACGTGCAGTCTATGCACATTCCTGATAAGGACCATCTCAGGAGGTTGTGTTTTCTGTGTACATACCCAGACCTGCATGTTCACTTGGGTCTATTAAACACCTGTACCAGTCTGTGCAGCTCCTTCAATTTTTGCCAATGGTTTAACTGTAGGAATAACCCCTGCCTGTGCAGCAGGGCCTGGGCTGTGGTGTGTGTCTCAATTTGCCAAAGGACTGACTGATGTTGGGCTGAGTGTGCTGCTAAAGCTGCCCCAGGCAGGTACCCACACAAAGCTCATGCCTAGGGCTGTGGCATGGCTGCACCTGAGCGTTTGGACACATGGGTGGCAATTCAAGGTGAGCAAAGGCAAATGGGGATGCAGGGATTTGCCTTAGGGAGGATTCCTGGGAGCCCCTACAGGACTGCAGGAGACCCAGGTCATCCAAAAAGGCCCTGATGAACAGGGCAGTGTGATTGTAAGGAACTGGAATACTGACAGTTCATTATTTAACATTCTTGAAATACTTCAAAATGGCACTTGTGCATGTGGTTGTAACAACTGGGGGAAGGAATCCTGTGGTTAAGAACATGTATGTGGACTTTCAAAATTAGTGTCCCTGTCATCTGAGCAGGCAGAAATTTGGTAATAAGCAAAACTGTGGAAAAGGATAATTGTATAGGTTTGGAAGTGTTTCCCTTGGTCCTTTCTGTTCTCCTATCTGGTGCTAATTAGTAATTAACTTCAAAGTGAAAAGTAGGTGGCACTTGGGGAAAAACAAGATGTGCAGCAGAAAAAAGCCCCTGACTAATTATTAAAGTGAACATATGTGAGCAAAGCAAACTATCAAACAGTGTTGCCACTGGTATAACTCATTCTTGGCTCATCAGGAAGGCTTTTGGAACTCCCTGAGCTGCCAGGTGTTCTCAATTGCCTGTCACTGGCTGCTGATGGTTGTGCCTCAGATGTGTCTCGCACAGCTGGAACCTGGTGACATCCCGCAGGCTGAAGAGATGCATTTCACCAGTTCAAACCCACGCCAGCTGTGCAATGTGGACACAGCGTGGGAAGGTTTGAAGTCATGCTCCTGGAACTGGGCACCGAGCCCTGGCATTGCTGGCAGGGATGTGGGATGGTGGCTCACAGACACTGTCTGGGATGCTGATAGTGGGCAGCACCTGGTGGGCAGCACCATATGAGCAGTGCATCTCTCTGTCTGAAACAAGGGCTGCAAGGTGACTTTCCTGGCTGGGAATTGCCTAAGGGTTTTGGGGTTCAGTTGTGCAAACCAGCCATGACCAAGCCCTCAGCCTGTCTGGTAAGGCTATGCCAGCCCAGCTTCCGAGGCAGCTGGCCATGCTGTGCTGGCTGCCCTGTGCTGTGCTGTGCTGTGCTGTGCTGTGCTGGTGGACATGTGCTGCAGGAATGCCAGGTTCACTCCTGCCTGCAGTCTAAGCCCTTGTCTGGTTGGACTCCATATTATTTTAATTATTTTAATTATTTTAATCTAGATCATCTATTTTAATCTATTGCTGATAATCCAGATAAGCTATTGCTGGTATGTTAATTTAAAATATCACTACAGTTGCCAGGCACTGGCAGGTCTCCAAAGCAGCGCAAGAATCCTCGGACTGTCTCATTCTTGGTAAATATTTTGATGTGCTGGGGTCCTCAGGCTTCTCTGAGGAACAGCACAGACTACTTGCACTCCCACAAACAGCTTTGGAGCATGTTCTACTCATTAATTTACATTTTTCAGAGTTTTTGTTTGTATTACTAACTGATCATTCCTATAAAACATGTTTTCCCCTAAGTCTGATGTTTCTTCTATAGAGACCAATTATCTACGACATTGTTTTCTTCAAGGAACCAGTGATTTTAATTACTAGTAAAATTGTTTGCAAGCAGATGGCTTTGTAAAGAGCTTTTTAAACTATAGAACTTTTGCTTTCTATAGTTTTTTTGTTGTTTCCATGTGACACATTCTGAGGAGGTGCTCACAGATGACACAGCAGCTCAGGTATCTGTGAGTACACTGAGGTATTAGTGAACAAGAAGTCTGCTCCCTTGCTCCATTTTCAGTTCTCTAACACAGTTTAGTTTCTGATTTTCTGGCCCAGTTGCTGAGTCACTAAATGCAGAGTCACTGCTTGCTTGCTTTAGGCAAGGGAGAAAGACAGAGTGCAGAGATATTTGTAAGAAAAAAATTCCCTCAGAAAAAGAAACTTAGAGCTTGAACTGAGATTTCAGATATGAAATGGATCCTTTCTGCCCTGTTGGTGTTTCTGGCCAGTGTGAACACCAAGGAATGAGACCTTATCTCTGTTCACCCTCCCTCATCAGCTTGTACTTCTGTGGCTCTACCATATGGAACATCTGGCCAGTTAGGTTCAGGTAGGGAATTTTTATCAGCATCTCAGATGCACCTACTCCCTTCTGCTCTGCACCTCTTCCCTCACAGAAAGCCAGCTGCTTACTCTGCTTGTACTTCTAGAAAGAATACAGCAGATTTCCTCCAGCTGCAGACAAATCTGGATGTTGTTTTATTGTTTGATGGGAGGGACCTTTAAAGCTCCTCTTGTTCCAACCCCCTTCATGGAAATATCCCAACTTATGGGGGCCGGGAAGATTGCAGACAGGGTCCAGCAGGTCCCCTTGTGAGCCCCATTCCAGGCTTTGCTGTGTGTTTATCCTGACACTTCATTATCTCAGCAGCTGCTGGTGTAAATGGAACTGCACCTGGGACATGAGCCCAGCAGAGCAGAGGTAACCACTGGCTGGTACCAGGGGCCAGTGGTGGGAGAGCTGTAACAGAGCTGCACTTAGAGCTTGGTTTTCCTTCTCCCCCAATTCAACTTTTCAGCAAGTGAAGCACAACAAATGAAAAACCACCTCTAAGGCTTGCTAAGTGAAATCTTCCCCAGTTTTATTGCTTCAGAACTGTGGAGTTAATGGCAGGCATGGCAGCAGAGCATTGGCAGAGCCCACCACGCAGTCACAGCTCACGTCTGTCGCACTGCTCGAAGCCTCATCGCAGACCTGCTTCAGGGATCAGGAACACAACATCCTCAATAACACCCACAGAGCTCTGCCCAGCAATGGTGAATGCTGACTCCAAGTCTGCCTTAGCATACATACAGATACACTTTGCTAATTTTAAAAAAGACTCCAGAAAATAACAGCACAGTTAACTCTGTAATTGGTTATAGAGAAATAGTTTCATTTCTCCTGCCCTGCCTCTATTCTCTTTTTTAATTCCTCGTGCTCAGTCACTACTAAAGGGCCTTTTTGTGGCACTTGAGTGCCCATTGCAATGGCACCCTGACACAGATTTGCTTCAAGTCAAAAATGCCACTTTGCACTGTGTTAATGTTATCATGTTTGTGACACAATTTTACACAACTTCCTTCTCATTTGAAGTTTGTTTTGGAGCTCCTGTGTTGCTTTTTGTAAGCAAACAACTGAAGGAAAGCTTACGCTCTTTGGGGAAAAACAATCCCTCAAACCAAACCAAGTGGATAAGAAAACATGGATGCCTGGAGAAGTTGATGGAAGATGGGCACCCAGATATGTCCATGTTGTGGACAGCGTGCAGGAGAGCACCCAAGGGTCAGAGCCCTGACAAACTGCAGTCAGGGCTGCTGTGCTGAGGAGCTGGGCCAACCCATGGAGCAGGGAATGGGACACAGGATGTGTCTAGGGCTGTAGAGAACTCCAAACCAGGTCTGGTTCAGCAGCTGGGAGCAGGAATAACCTAGCTCCCATGGTGGGTGGATGAAGGTGAGGGCAACAGGCTGCTCCTTGTCTTGATGGGGATGGAGCTGGAAATTCCCCCCTGACTCAGGGCTGTCCAAGCTGAGAGCAATCTACCTCAGAGCTCTGGAATATAACTGATGTTTACTTTCATCTCATCGTGTTACCAGTGCCCAAGATGAAAGTGCAGCATTCCTTGTGTGTATTCCTGTGTTACAGAACAGCAGCACACCACCAAAACCCAGCCCTCGGGCAGGCCAGCAGAGGGAGATGCTAAAGCAGAATGCAGGATTGGGATATTTGCCATCAACACTAAAGCTGTTCAGGGATCTCGGTGTGACACTCGGGGTTTGGTGGAGCAGCGAGGGCTGCAGGTTGATGGCCGGGCTGGCGGCAGGCGAATCGTCCCTCCCTCAGCTGCTCTCCTCCAAGCTGCCGCTGCTGCCGCACGAGTGGAACCTCATGGTGCTCAAGGGGTCCGACACGTACCCTGCAAGGTGCAGAGAGAGGGTCAAACTGCAGCTCAGCACAACAGTGGTGCTCCTGTCCCCGCTCCATGCAGTGCTGATGGCAGCAGAACAACTTGTTGTGGCAGAGGACCCCTCTGTATTAACTCACCGTTTTTGTCGACTGGGGGGTACTGGAAGTTCCTTCTCATGTCATCCAGAGACAGGCCCTGAGAGAGGGGTTGCCCAGTGCTGCAAATTAAACAAGAGGTGGCAGTTTAGGTAAGACTGATGAAGGCTACAGGAGCTTTTTCTCCAGACTGGGAGGAAAAGACTACCATGAGACATCAGTGTGGGGCCTGATCACAGCAGTTCAGTAAACAAAAAGGAAGAAAAAGTCATGAAGCAAGACTAGGACCCACAGGCACACTGGCACTCAGTTACCCTTCTCAGAGTAACTGCCCTCGAATACCCTGTTTGGGGCTTCACAACTATCTCTGGATTGTCATCACAGAAGAAATTCCAGGCATCTATCCAGGGTCATTGCCATGTATTTTGTGTGTCACTGCTGAAAGGGTCCTGCAAACAAGTTTCTCTGGTGAATTATTGTGGAATTATTTTCTAGTCATGAACCAAACCCACTGTCCTGCTGACAGGTAGTTTATCCCTGATCTCTGTAATGGGCACAGGTGACGGCACAGGTCTGGGAGAGCTCTGTCCTGGTCCTGCCTCAACACCTTGCAGCAGCACGGCCTCCTTCCTTCAGTCACCTCAGTCTGAACCTTTCAGAGCCTCTCTCCCTCCCCAGGCGGCTCATACACACCCCTCTGACCAGACAGCGTAGGCTCGAGCGTTCAGGGCATATTCCAACTCGAACCGACTGCGCAGCGCAGCGACGTGGCTGCGGCCGGGACCTCCACGGGCCACGAGGCAGTCCGAGGACGAGGAGGGTGACAGGGACCCGCTGCTGTTGCTGGAGGCTGGAGACATTAACTGGATTAAAGAAAAAAAAAAAAGGTACTGTTATTGCATATTTCCATGTCCTTCCTCATCTCTCTCTCATAAGCTGTCCCCCACTTTTCCTTGGACTTTTCCAGCAGCTACAAAGCCAATGGTGTCCTCAGCTGCTGGCACTGACCCTGTCTCCACTCGTACTCCCATCTGCTTGTACACGTACAGATTCCCCATGCTGGGAACCAGATCCTTACCTCAATATTGCACAGACACTCCTCTAACTTTGTGACAACTTCTGAGAACTCTGGTCTCCCCTGGGAACACAAAAGAAAAAGCAGAGCTAGATCAAAAATGGAAAGGGGCAGATCTGCTGTGAATAGACTGACACACAAGGACAGAATTTCTCTGAATTTCATGGCATTGCTGTCAGTCTGCTTGGGAATCTGATGAGAAGTGCAAGTTCAGTGCTGAGCTACAAAATGAAGAGGTGTGTGTATAACAACTTTAACTGCAATTCATCTCTTTTTCTGTAACAATTACATTTGAGCTAATAATACCTAGATCATAAGATTACAAAAATGCTATTAATACATTCTTTGCTCTGCTCTTTAGGTTGGCTTCCGCTTTGCCTATGAACAGGACTATGGACACAGCAACAGCAGAGAAGAGCAGCAGACAAGCTGCCTGTGTGACCGTCCTCCCCTCACCCGTGTACCTGCACCCCGCCACAGCTGCTCCCCACTGCCTGCCCAGCCCATTCCTGGACAAGTGTGTCCATCTTTGTGTGCTTCAAGTGGCACAGAGGTTTGTGGAGGCCACACTCAGGACAGGATCAGGCAAGTGAGGGGAATGACAAGTAGTCCTCCATTACTGCCTATCCGTGTTCTGTCCCAGCTCACAGCTCAGCCTTCCCGGGAAGCTCAGGTGTGACTGAAGCAGTACCTAGAGCGCTGTTTGACAGTGGAGGGCTGGGAATACTTTAGTGAGGTAACTGCTAAATAAGCTACTCATTCCCATCACCACCTTGTCCTCAACAGAACCACTTGCAAGAGGTAGGCTCTGTTTAAGGGCTTTGGCCCAAAGTCCTGCAGTCCTCCCAGCAGCCCTCCAGCCCAGGGGCAACATCAGCTCTGCCATCTATGAAGGAAAGTTCAATAAAGAACAAAAGCAAAACACTTTTAATTAAGGTAATTTTCACAACTTCTTGCTCACATCTTGTGCAAAGTAGTGGCCATCCATGGGTGACTGTGCTATCAATTTTCTTTATAATTCTTTCATGAAAATCTAAAACATTGGCAAGATAAAGCAATGTTGGAGTGTCACTGATGGGTAACAAAGTGCACAGGGACTCTGAAAAGATGGTTTTGGGGCTAAGTGGGCTGTGGGAATGCTGACAAGACACAGGGACTGCATCTATCCCTGTGGCTGCTTGAATATGACATCTTATTAATAAATTTAAACTGAATGTGTGTTACATGCTGTCATTAGCAGTTATATACGAAAGTCTGAGAGTATCAAGGAGTTTTCTACTCACACTATAACTCAAGTCATAATCAAAGTCACATGATTACTTAGGTTTCATTAAATGGCTAAATGTCAGTTTACTTTCCTCTTCAATTCACCACCTCTCCTGTATTTCCTGACACACCTCTGTGTCTGGGCACTTTCTGCAGGCAACCTTCCAATGGAAGCTGGGATTCTGGGGAGGGTCAGCCAGAGCAGACATGCCTGTTTTCCCACAGCCAGGAGCACTCACCTCGGGACAGGCGTTCCAGCCCCTCATCAGCAGGGCAGAGATGGGCTTGGGGATGGAGTAGCCGATGGGTGGGCGGATGTGGTGATAGGCCATGTCTGCTGCTGCTGCCGCTGCAAGGGACAGCCCACAGAGACCTGTTAGTGCCTGCACTCACACAGATCCTGGGAACACACCTGCTCACTGCTACGACACCTGGCAGGCACAGGAACACTGAGCCATCCAACCTGCAGATAAAGGCATGGCTTTTCCAGTCAGACTGAGAGCAGAGTGAGCTGCCCATCCCCATGGCCTTGGGTCCACCTCTAGTCACACGACAGACAGCAGTGGGGGTCTCATTGGCAGAGGGGTCTGAGCCCTCCCTCCTTACCTGTGCAGGCTCTGACCACATCCTGCAGCACTCTTGACCTCTAATACTTCCTTTCAGACATCCAGTGGTCAGAATGTCAGGAGTGCCAAGTGCAGCTCTGGAAAGGTCACTCTGCTGTTGTACCCCCCAACAGTTTTTGGGTGCTCTCTTGAGGTATATGAGGAAGAGTACCAAGGAATGGCTTTGCAATCCCAACACCCATGTGAGAGATTAAAAAACCTGCAGTCAGAGTGACTTGTTCCTAATACTAGACCTGGATAAAGAATTGTAGGTTATGTAGATCTGCAGTGAGTAATATACATGATTATAATGGGATATTTCTGTGCTTTTCACCAAATGCTGTATCTTAGCACTTAATAACACACTTCAGTAAACTATTGGTTAAACTTACACTGTGTAGCTACTTCTCTAGTTTGAAGAAATTTAAAAACTAATTCATGGGGCATCTTACCTGGTTTCAGGTGAGCAAATGGAATTTCCCCCGTTAACAGCTCCCAGAGGCACAGAGCATAGCTGAAGACATCAGCTTTGATGGTGTACCTCGTGCACTGGGTGAACACCTCGGGGGCCATCCACCGCAGGTTCTGTGCACCAGGAAACAGCAGTCACACGTTAGCAGTGTTTGCCTCCTCACACATGCATCTATTCCTCTCTTTGGATATTTATTTTCCTTTGTTTTCTTGTTTCCTGCCTCCGCTGCTCCATAAAATAACTGGTAATTTCCCAGGAAGAATTTTTACCTGGCTTGCAAAATCTAGTCAGTGTGTGTTACTGCACATGATATGTAACTGCATTAGCTTGGTGCTGTCTCAGCCCTGTACAGCCAGGCTGAGCAGACTTCAAACATGAGAGTAGGGTGAGAATAAAAGAACCCCAGCCTCCAGGCCTGCAGACCACATCATAAGGTCTGAGAGATAAATATACATATATACATATATGTATACATATGAATAAATTCCATACAGTAGGAATTAACTGCTTCAGCTTGGAGAAGCAAAAGCTGATCACAGCTGTATTGGGCTGGGGCTTTGCTGTCTTGGGGTTTTGCCCCTCCTGGCAGACCCCTAATTCTGAGGCTGCTTCACAAGGAACCAGCCTCTCCCTGGGGCAATGGGGTTGGGGTGATTTTCAGATTTCTTGTGCCTTGGTTCCTTTACTCTGCATCCTTTACAGGACAGGACAGTCCTCCTCAGGTCAGCCTTTCTTAGGACAGCCCTTCTCGGGACAGCCCTTCTTAAGACAGATCTTCTCAGTGGGATGTCACTAAGGCCTGGCAGGACCTGGGTCTGAGGAGCAACCCTTGCTCCTCACACAGCAAGTGCTACTACAGGGTGTAAAGTGCTGATTGCAAGCCCTGCTGTAGTATTACCCATCCTTTGGCATTGCCCATCACACCTCACATTAGGAGTTAGGATGATGTGAACATTCCTGGCCACGGAGTGACACATGGGACACATCTGGACTCAAACCCATAAAGACAACAGTAACAACTGTCTTGTAAATCTGACTCTGAGCAACTGGCTGTTGTGGAGAAAGAACTGTGAAATAAGGGAATCAATGTTGAAGAACTGATCCCCTGTTAGAAAAATGAATCACCTGCCAACAAATGTGTGTGAGAGTTGAGAAGGGTGGATTAAAAGTCACTCTTTAGAAAGGAATTGGGGCAATAGAGCTCCCAAGACAACCTTATAAAACATTGTTTCCTGTTGAAGATGTTATATATTCCCTCATCTCTGCTATTAAAGGCACTTAAAGGAAAAAAATAAAGCCAAAACAGAGAAACATTGAGAAAGATGAAACACTACAGCAGTCCATCTTTTCCAATAAACATATTTCCAATATCAGTTTCTCCTAAACTGGGTTTGCCTGTATATTTGATATTAATTACTTGGAACAAAACAAGAAACAAACCCCAGGTTGTTTTGTCATGTTGTCTTCATCCAGGGATTGCAGAAATCGAGATTCTGAAACAGAACAACAAAAATAATTACTGTCAAGCCAATACAGACACACACCTTGTTATACAAAAGCCCTGTATTCAGTGCAATCCTACAGGATTGTCTCAGCCAGTACATGTTTAGTTTTAGAGAATTTGGGGTTAATTTATAAATGTTTCACAAAAACTCCTTACCTCCAAAATCAGCAACTACAGCATGACCATCCTCATACAGGAGAATATTGTGACTGGGGAAAAAATACAGGTAATTGTTTGATAGTGTCTTAAATATGGTGAAAATGTTATAGTTTTTGGGTCATAGTTACACTCTTGAGGAGTTCAAATTACCTGCATAGTTAATTAAATGTCCATAGTTGCATCTTGCATATATTGTTAGAAAGTGCATGTTAATTCTGAGAGGCAAACCCAAAGCTTCACAAGGTCAGCTTTTAATCAATACCAGAGCAGAACAGCTTCTGTAATTAGTTATAGACCAAGTCTAATAGTTTTATTAAGTAAGTGCAGTTAATCTCAGTGATGAAATGACAAAGATGATATTTGAATATAAGCACAGTGATGGCCTTCAAATAAAACTGCGTGGACTGATTATTTTCTCTTCTAAGGTTTAGGTAGATGTAAATTCATGGTAGTAATCCCTAATTTATGATGGTGTATAGAAGGGAAGAAGCAGATCTGAAGAGTCCATATAGAATGGATCATGCACACAAAATATTTTCTGCCTATTACAAAGCGTAATTTAGCAGGGAAAGCGAATATAGAATCTATTGAACTCATTTAATTTTCAGCAAAGAACACACAAGAGGAAGTATAAAAAAGGCCATTTCATAAAACCATAGAATAACAGAATCATTAAGGTTGGAAAAGACCTCCAAGATCACAGAGTCAAACCTTTAACCGATAATCCAGCTTTTGACCAAGGCTTTTATAAATCAGCAACACAAACACAGGTTTTCAAACAAAGTGGGAACATGGGGAAAGACTCACAGGATGCCTTAGCTAGGTCACAAGCTTCCAGTACCTCTTGGGGTGAAGGTTTCCCTACCCCAGTCACTACACCTTCATGGCCCAGGGCAGTGGTCACAGCACCAAGCCTGACAGTTCAAGAAGCATTTGGATGATACTCTCAGGCACCTGGTGTGACTCTTGGGGATGGTCCTGTGCAGGCCCAGCAGCTGGACTCGATGATCCTTGTGGGTCCCTTCCAACTTGGCATATTATATGATTCTGTAAATCTGCTTTGGAAGGGCTGAGCAAATCACAACATAAAAGTGCAGGAATGTGGACACAGTGGTGCTGACAGGATATTTATCAAATGCTGACTAATACAAGAAAATTCAGAAGAGTGAAAAGTGTATGTAAAAAAGAAATGAAAAATTTGGCCAGGGTTTATATGGGGAGAAAAAAAATGTAAATGATATTGATGGTCTCAACAAAAAGCACAACTTACGCACATTAGAGTTGCAGATAGAAACAAGAACAGTCAAGCGAGGAACACAAATTTCACCAGAGAACAGTTTTAGGACAGAAAAAATTTAAGCTCTCCCAAGCAGGACTTCTATAAATCACTGTCTTTAAGATTTCTAGCTTCACCTAAAATCAACACTTGGGATGATAAATTTAATCATAAAAATGCAATCATGACTCTTTTGATTTATATTCAACCTGATTTTAGCTCCCATATGTAGTCTCTGTCAAAATATTGAAGTGATTTGAGTATGACATGGAGAATTGTTTTTAGATCCCCACCAGATGCCAAAGGAAAATATGAATCAAACACAAAGCTGAACTAGAGAGACTTCTGAAGGCTGCACCCTGGGCTGAGTGTACGTACACAAGTCATACAAAGCTACAGACTTTGCTGTGGTCTTCACTCAAATTTAGCCTCTGTCAGTAGGGACAAAAAATATCCCCAAGTCTCAATGTTAATAAACTGCATTGAGCCCTACCTTCAACTTCAGTCTTCTCCAGGATTGTGTAGACCTTGAATAAATCAGACTTGACAAGTCAAGGCATAATCAAGACCTGGATTGGCAGTTTTTATTGAGAAGCTGAGAAATCAATCGACAGGTCCTTTCTCTCCATGGCATGCAACAGCCTTTCATAGACTCATAGAATCATTAAGGCTGGAAAAGATGTCCAGGATCATCGAGTCCAACCTGTGACCCACCACTACCTTGTCAACCAGACCAGAGCATGGAGTGCCATGTCCAGTCATTCCTTGAACACCTTCAGGGATGAGGACTCCATCACCTCCTCAGGCAGCCCATTCCAGTAACTGACAGGTATTTCCATGAAGAAATTCTCCCTGATATCCAACCTGAACTTCCCTTGGCCCAGAATCTGACAAACAATGCTGAAAGGCTTGTTTTGGTGTTGAGCACATGGATGGCCATATCTGAGGGCAGGACACAGGCTCTGGAGGGTTTTGTCAGTCTGGTACCTCCAGTGAATGCTATGGTTACTGATTTTTCTTTTCTACAGTAAAAAATACAGCCCACAGAAACAGGGCTTGGAAGGTACAGCTCAAAAATGCTGTTATTGCCTCAATGACACTTGCAAATTTGAAAATCTTGGACGAGAAAGAAACTCTTAAGCCTCTGTTTTGAGAAATATAGAAGAAAAACTGAGATGAGCTGAGCGGGCAGAAGGTTAATAATGAGTTCAGCAGAATCAGAAATTAACCGTCCTCTGTTAAGATCACACAGGGATTGCAATGGTGAAAGCAAGCATCATTCTTTTCATGAAAACATGGAAGGAAGAAAATGAGAGAAGAATGAGTAATGTGCAATCATTCTGCCTTTGTGAAAGGATGTGGTTCTTGGATCTGCCAGCCACGGAGGCTTCTCCCTCCCATGGCAAGTGACAGGCACAGCATGTCCCTTTCCCAGAGATCAGGGCCACAAAAAGATCTTTCTCCCTTTAACACTATGTGGATTTAATGAAAAGCAACAGCTATTTTAAGATTTCACAAGGGATGTTTGAACAAAGAGGAGTCACAGACTCTATTCCCATTACCACCAGGCTGCCATCCTCTCTTTCATCTCCCTCACCAAGCAGCTCTCAGAAGTGTTCACGGATAGTTAGAGCCATCAAATGCAGGTCAGTCGCTCAAAGGCTTGCTCCAGCCATGTTCAGCTGTTATGGCTTAAATTAAATTGATACTAAAATGGTCTCTTTTTTATTAAAGTGCTATAATCATTGTGGCTGTCATCCCTCACCACGGTGTAAGTAGTAATAAGATGATATGTGTCACCATTGAGGATAGCTGTCAGAAGTGAAAAGCAAAATAAAACTCCCAATTATTCTCCAAATGGAAGGATAACCCCTTTTCCAGGGTAGAGTACATGAAAGATTCATTTCCTTCTCTATTCTGTCAAGCCATATTGCAGATTTATTTAATGCATTATGTGTGGTGCATTAGATTTCAGAACTCACAAAGGGGGTTACGAGTTATGTGAAAATTTAAGGTAAAAAATATGAGACTGCTGTGAAGCCACTGGCAAAACTTAACACAGTTTCACTCTTGGTCTTTCTCTTAAGTTGTTGCAAAGATTTTCATCTGGTAATTGTGCCTGTGGGCTGGCTGGGACTCATGCTGCAAACACAACTCCTGCTTTTGCACTGAAGTTGAGCTGCTCTCATCGGCACACATCAATGACAGCAGTGTCCCTACGGCAAATTATCTTCTGACCCTCACAAATATGATCTGTAAAAATTCTGTGGGGCAATTACACGCTTTCCAGCTCTCTAGGAAGATACTGGTTTGGGTTTTCTTTTGCGGAAAATATTATTTAAAATCCTTCAGTGCAGAACTGTTCTTCTAAGAGCCACCACAGCCCGGAGCTGAGCTGTGACGTCTGAACCATGGAGCTGACCTGAGTTTTGGCTGCCCTAGTCTGAGCCTTGGCTGCCCCAGAGCAGTCCCACAGGCTGCAGTGGGCAGGCACAAGGCTCTTGGCTTGCATCACAGCTGAGGCAAGAGCCTTGTCTTCCTGGGAGACCATGGGTTGTGGCCTGAAAGGAACCTGTGCAGTGATGCAGGGATGTGAAGGAGGCTCAGAGGGAAAGTGGGGGATGCCACCCCAGTGTGCCTATTGTTCTCAAGGGCTGACAGAGCTAAGGACCATGTTTTGCCTTAGCAAAAGGACCATTTTCATCTCTAATCTTGCAGTCGATGCAGTTTAGGTATTTCCCCCCCTGTTGCTGAAACATACACATCACAAGACTGTTCTCATAGCTAGGACAGCAAGAACGGGCTTCTCCCTGCAGACACCGAGGGCTCAGTGTTCCTACTCGGATACTGCCAAAGAGAGGGATGAGTGCCTGGTCCTGTGTGAGACCTCAGCTCTCAGAGGAGAGCAGTTAAAGCTGCTTTTAGCTGTAACAAAGCAGCCAAGCAAATCAAGAAACACATGAACTTGTGACTACGGGGAAATACTTGGAGTAAAAGAGACAAAACAAAAGAAGGAGATGAAGTGACGAGGGAAAGCGACAAAGTGCTCTTTGACAGCAGGTGCTGGGCTAAAATACATGGAGTATTCAGAAATGGAAATTCAGAATAACCCAAACAAACAGATGCAGGAAAACATTCATTTTCAGTGAGTGCCGCCTTCAAGGACAATGACAGTTCGGCAATTGTGACTTGTAGAGCTTTGTGTAAAACCTCATAATAATCTCAGATTATTTTCAGTTTAGTGCTAATGAGACAAGACATTGGTTACAGCAGTCTGTGGAGGTCTCTGTGTCTTTGAGCCTTCATGTTCTCTGAATATTTAGGTTAAAGACAGAAACTGACCTGTTTAAATCCCGATGTATGATGGGCTGTGTGAGATTGTGGAGGTACTCCATGCCTTTGGCCACATCTACAGCAATGATTAATTTAGACTGCAGATCAAGAGTTCTGTATTTTGGAAAAAAAAATTACTCAAAGTTAATAAACAGTCAAAAATTGTCTGTAACTTATTCTTAAATGTAAATCATGCAACCTTAAAAATTGTTTTACATACAAAATAAAGTTATATAATCTATGTAATGTAAATCTATATATTGTAAAATAATGACAATAACAATTTTGTGGTTACTCATCAGTTTCCCTCGTACACCAAATTAACCGAACCAAAGCTCAACATTTTCTAGTTTTTCCATTCTCTGTTGTCTTACACTGAAATGCATATTTACATCAGCCTGGATTCCCTACTCTTCCAAATTCTATGCAGGAAGCCTGAGTGGAGGACGAGGGGAATACCTCTTCTGCTCATGGAGCAGGGAAAAGAGCGATCCCCCAGAGATGTACTGGGTGACGATGGCAAACTGGCTGGGGTCATCCAGGCATGCTCCCACAAACTGGATGACACACGGATGGTTCAGTCGGCAGAGAATGGAAACCTCCCGGCAGAACATGTCCACGTCAGACTTGGAGCAGTAGGTGTTGGCTCGATAGCTTAGGATTGAAAGGAGAGAAAATAGAAAGGCAAAAATATTACAAAATACTATAAAATATGGGCTTTTTAATACTTCAAACTAGTCCATTGACCAAACAGGACAGAAAAGCCTGACAAGCGTACCGTTTGATTGCTACAATTTTATTTCTGCATCGTCCCTTGTAGACTTTTCCAAAAGAACCTAAAATGATAAAAAATAAATAAGAACAGAGATGTTTGTTGTGAACATCACACATTTCAGGAGGATTCTTTTCACTTTCTTTTCTGGTACCTGAGCCGATAATCTCATGGAACTCTATCTCGGAGAGCTGAAGGTGGAAGTGCGACGGCAAACCAGCACGGAGGAGGAGAACGTCAGCCTTCTCTGCAACAGAAACAGTCATCCTGTTTATAAAACATGGGTCAGGGGAGGACAGAACATAAAAGCACTGAACTTCAGAACCCTCGCACTGACAAAGATGATTTTCTGCTAGTCCTGTTCTCTTTCTTTCACACAGCAAACCCCAGTGACAGATAAATACTTGCAATGCCACGGCTGCCTTGGCATTCCTGGCTTTAGCACCACATCAGCCATGTGCACTTTCCCTCATCCCCAAACTCTGCCTGTGCCATGGGATGGTTGCACAGAATTCCTCACATGGAGAATCAGTTTCTTTTTTAATGTGCATCTGGTGCTTATTGCTGGGGAATGCTATTCCAGAGCTGACTCCTAGTGATATGAGGAATCTAAATTTTGCAACTAAACTTAGTTGTCAAATGTCTCTATTTTGTTGACTTTTTTGGTTTATTACTCTAAAGTTTATCATAATATTTCTAAATGGAACATTTTGATGGTGCTGTGTACAGGATGTAAGGATTTGAATATATCCAGAGCGAACATTTAAAGAGGAAAATTGAAAGCACCACAAAAAAAAAAAAAAAAAGCAGGAAATATTTAAAATTACAAGTATTTATCTGACTATTTTATCTGTGTTTGTTTCAGAGTAAAATGAGATATTTTTGAGCAGAATTTTTCTTGTAAAGATAATCCAGGATTTTTATGGTGGGATTCAATATGGTATTTTTTAGCATTCATGGATTAGTGGGTATTTCATTAGTGCTAATTCACATCACAGCTTTTTCTCAAAGAATTAAAAATACATTCTTTAAAATAAATGAAAATAACATAAACACAGGAGTTGTCATTATTCTGAGCAACAAAGCTAAGTATACTACTTCATAAAATTATCCCAGGGAAATGGACCAATGAACAATGAACATTTCAGGAATAATGAATCTTGTGCAGGATGTTCAGGCTCGCAAACATGGTGGGTAAAAAGACCACAAAAGTTCAAGTTTTCCCTCGCCATTGCCAATACCTTTTGTCATGCTTTTAATCTTCCCCAGAGGAGATGGCACTGACACGTAGGAACCATCTGAAATAAAGAACAGAGTGAAATTTATGGAACTCAACAACAACATAAGTGTCTGTGCTGATAAGTTAATGAGGCAATGATGGCTGAAAGAATGAATAATAAAGGGTGAGAATTCACATAAACACACAAACACATCTGATTGAGATGGTTTGGGCTGAGATACAGTTAATTTTCTCCACAGTGAGGGGCACAGCAGATCCAGGTGTTGTATTGCTTTGTTGTTGTCCTTTTAATAATCAGCATTAGAAAATCTCCCTGGGTGTGCTTATTGCTTGCCAAAATAATTTCCAATGCACACATAACCTTAGTGCACTAAAGATTTACATACACTTCAGCTATACTACACCTAAACCTGGAACAGGCCAAACGATGCAGGGAGCAGGTTGATGCTGCTGCTGGCTGTAGGTTCCTCTTGTTTCCATACCTGGAGCACTACATGACCCAGATAAGCCCCCCTCTCATCTTCTCTGAGGCAGTGCTCCAACACATGGTCACAGGTTTTGTTTAATTCCTCTTCCTGGCTTTTGTCATTTAGTCACCAATGCAAATGAGTCTTTTTGTAGCAAAAAGGGTAATTAATTCTTCCCAAGGGCGAATTAGATATCCAAAGATATTAAAAAGTATGAGGGGGTCTGAGTACAGAAAAAAAAAAGTCAACAATCAAAGAAACGTCAGGACTAAACAACACAAAGAGAACAGCTACACAAGGCATTCAGGATGAGGAAAGGTGTGAGCAATGGTTGACAGGGACTGATCTTCAGCTCACAGCTTTGGGCTCCTGTTTTCAGGAGTAACATGAGCTGACAACTCCAATTTACAGAACAGAAGACTTTTGACATAAAGGTACCCGGAAAATGGAGAGTTCCATAACACTGATTTCATTTGTGCCACACAGAACTGACTCAAAGCTATCTGACATGGGTGGATTATTTCCAGAGACTTCATAATTCTCTGGTGCAGGCCTTTGGTTAGAGAATAAAGTGATTGCTCAGCCCATACCTCCTCCAGGCTGGGAGTATTCATTGCAGGGGGATTCATCCTGGGGTCTCTTGTAATGCTTCAAGAGGGTCACAATGGCATCATGACCTAGGAAAGAAAGAGGAAATAAAAGGACTTGCAGGTAACTCAATATTCTTTTCTTTCTTTGTTTGTTTGTTTGTTTGTTTTTAATTGATTTATACAAAAGCAAGGGATTTTACAAAAAAAAAAAATGTACAGCATGCCTATAAAATATGCAAACAAAGACATGGTGGTGCTAATCTGAAACCTACTGTGATTCTTAACTGCAGAAATGTGGGAAATTCCTGCCAATAAAAACAAGCATGTTATTTTCATGAGTCCACTCCTAAAATGTGAGATACGGCGAAGGAAAAACCTGCTGCAGAAATCCTGCAATGGAAGCTGACATTAGTCTTCAGCAGCCCTGACAAGGCAAACCAGTGCTTGAAAAATTTGTTTTGGAATCCTAACCTGGACAAATTTGTCACTTATTGCTGCAAACAACTGTTTTAGCAGCACAGAAACACATCTCTCCTGAAGTTTGTGCTAGATTAAGCTGACATTTAACAGAGATCTGAGAAAAATCGAAGGGCTGAGGTTTATAAGGTGGCAGCACCTGGAGAGCAGGTGGTGAGAACTCTGTCTGCAGGCACTGAAGGGTTATTCTGCAGGGTTATCTCCTTCCCATGCTGCCCTCTCCTTGCTGCACGGCTCCTACGGATTTTGTAGCAGAAACTAGAAAACTGAAATACCTTTCTCGTAAGCCCACATCAAACAGGTCTGCTCATCCTTTTCTCCACTGGACCTGCTGGGATCACAAGCTACCAGATTCATATCAGCTCCGTTATCCAGCAGGAACTGCACAAGGCGAATGTGGCCATGGTAGCAAGCGCAGTGCAATCCTGGAACACCAGAGAAGTGTGGGGAGCACAACTCTCACAACGTGGCAATATGACTGCAGCAATAACTGTAAAGTACAGACTGATTTCCTCAATAAAGGAATATATTGTCAAAAAATACCTGAGACAAGAGGTAGAAATTAAACATTAAGGCTACAAGAACCAACCTATTGCCTCTGCACGATGTGTCAGCATTTCCTCTGCCACCTGCAAACCACATTTAATGACTCTGCACATGGGAAAAGCAAATAGAAACAAAGGCAGCTCTTTGTAGTAGGGACAGGGAGGTGTGCAGCCCTTCAGACACTATATCCCAGAAGCCTAGCTTCTTGCAGAGTAATTCCTAACACTACTTAGAAGCCTCACTAGGGGATGAACAGTTCAGACCAGGTTTTGTTACTAATGCTAACAAGCCCAACACATCCTCACTGAAGTCTTATCACTTTTATGCCTGCCTGTAAAAATATTTTTAAAAAAGTTGTGCTCTGTCTGAAAGGTGCTTGGATGCTGGTCATCCAGTTACCTTGGAATTACCCTGGAAATCCTGACAGTGTATGGCTTCCTGATACTTTAGTGCTGGTATATGCCCTCATACACAATCAGGACGGTGATG
This sequence comes from Myiozetetes cayanensis, assembly GCF_022539395.1. NCBI lineage: Eukaryota > Metazoa > Chordata > Aves > Passeriformes > Tyrannidae > Myiozetetes > Myiozetetes cayanensis. Next base: position 13,913,221 of record NW_026086826.1, on the reverse strand, counting down.
TTACCTGTGTGCCCATCTCTTCCCTGGTGGTTGATGCTTACAACATTCTGGTCAAGAAGAAACTTGACAAGTTCTATGTTCTTCCCAAAGGTGCAGGCGCTGCAGAAGTAAAGGGAGTGGTGAATGCTATAGCCTGTAAAAGAAGTGCTTTGGGTAGCCAAAAATTTACAAACAATAACAGAGAGATAAAAATGCAGTAATAAAGGATCTTTAGAAATGTGCAAATGCACTATTAATCCACCAAAGCAAGTTCCTTTTTATTGTTTCAGAAACATTCTAATTATTGCTGAATAAATTGTTTTGCACAGTTGTGCAAACAGTCTGTGTTACAAAGTGCCTCTTAAATAGCCCTTTACAAACTTCCATCATCCTGACCAAACCATGCTCTGCCACCTGGTTTCTCATTCAGAGTACTTGGCTCCAGCAGGCACACAGGTGGAACAGGGGCTGGGCTCAGTTACCAGACTTGACAAGGAGAGGGACCACTGTCCATCCAGGTGTTGGTGAACCTGGTGCCTTTCCTACCTTCCTTGCCCTCAGTTGTTTTCTCCTCATTCTGGTTCTGCCTCTTGCTTCATGCCCTCTCCTTTATCTCATGATGGAAACTCACCCTCCCCATCGAGCTCTCTGCTTGCTCTGTCCCTCACCTGGCAGCTGGTGAGACATTGGTAATTTTGGATGCTGTGTTGCAGGTGTGTGTTAGTGGAGCTCTATTGACAATGGCATTTGAACACCTCACCTGTGAAAAGCTGTTTCACTGAATATATTTTCTTTAGTGAGACTTTCTGTTCCTGAGAGCTGAATTATTTCCTTGACAACTTCAAACTTCCCATTGTAACAGGCACTGAAGAGGAAGCCAGTACAGAGTTGTTAGCAACACCAGCCTTCCTACGAGCCCCAAACCTGCCCAACAGCTGCTCCAGGGCACTCACAGGTGTAAGGGTGTGTCTCCATAGATATTCACCACGTGGGGCTGCACTTCGAAGCTGCTCTGCAGTAAAAACTTCACAATTTCATGGTGCCCAAATCGAGAGCAGAAGTGCAGAGGAACATGATCTTCGTTGTCCTGAGCATTCACTGCCAGTTGACACAGAAAGAGACCACAGAAAGGATTTTATACTTAACACAGTATATTTAGTAAAGCTTTATGTGTTGCCCGTATACATTTTGAAAGCCCCTGCTAAAATATTTATGGACCTATTTGTTTAAAATTGAAATTTCTGTGATCTTTCATATATCAAACCCATACTGCTCTGTGCCATCTGCAGTGCAGTGTCAAGGCAATCTTCTGGCCTTGAGGCATAATTGCTTTCTTCCAGCAGCAGATTTCTTGAATGTTTTGATGAAGTTTTCCATGAATAAATCACGAGTTATAAATGACCCTTAAAAAAAGAAATTGTAAAGCAAAAGGAAGTAACAACATCAACATGACTCCAGGCAGCACAGAACCACTGGCATCTGCCAGTAGTAGTGACCTATTCTGTGCTTGTGTGGAGTGTCCCTGGAGGATCCTTGATCTGCAGGTGGGAACTTGGCGAGACTTCCAGCTCTCCTGGACTACGTCCATGCCAGGGAGCCTTCTGATTGTTTATGGGGTGAGCAATTGCATTCTAGCACCAGAAATGGGTATGGAGGTACCTTACATGGCTCTTCCTTCATCTGTCGTGTAGGGAGTGAAGAAGAGACTGGACAAGGCTCTAGGCAGAGTTCTCCATTGGTACAGACACCTACAAATACTGTTTTCATTATGCAAAAAAGGTCTTTAGTCAGTTTGAAAGACAGCACGTATTTCTGTGATTCTCAGTGTATTTCTTCCTGTGTCTAAAGACAGAACCACCATAACAGGTTGATTTTGTAACTGATAGAAATGACAAACCCAGTCTACTTTGTGTGACATTTAGCTCCCAGTTCAGCCTTTGCACCAAAGGCACCAGGTCTTTTAGGCAGTTTACAAGAAATGAAGAGACTACATGGGAATATCTGTCCTTTAGAGGTGTCCAAACCTGTATTCCCAGGCTTTTACACACAACTGTGACAAACATCCCTCAGGAATATCTTTCCTGCAGCTAAGCCTCCTCAGGACAGAGATGAAACCAACCACATTCTGAGAGTTTGTCTTCTCTTTGATTTTCTCTGAGCATAAAGAGCAACAAAAATTAAAATAAATCCCTGTTTTAAAACCTTTCTGTAATAATGATGAATGCTCACAGAAACATACAGCCCTTTGAAATGCTGGATTCTGTTTCAGGCCAAAAAAAAAAGAAAAAGTACTTCCTGTAACTTTAATTAATCTTGTGGCTCACAAACATCATTAACTGCTCCTGCTAACCTTCCTAACAGTCCTGTATATAAGAAGTAAGGAAAAGCAAACTCTTTTTCTTCTCCATTCTAAAATAATTCTTCACTTTATAGATTCATATGACATGTTGCCCTTTATTTTTTATTATGATGTGGTACCAGGCATTCTGGTATGTCCCCACAGAATGTCCTGAAGGACATCAGGGGCCTCGGTCTACAATACAACAAGGTGCAAGGTGGAGCAAGGAAGGAAATCTCCTCTATATATCCAGTTGGAACTGATGTCAAATGCCTGCAAAACCATTTCCTTTGGCTCTAGAAGGATCTGTAATTATAACATGTTTTGTTTCAATTGATTGTTTTTTGATTTCTAAATGAAGCACACTAAGTACACTGGAATATTGTCTTTAAAAGAAGGAGAAGTTTACATTCAAAACAAAAGATAATTGATCAAAAACACCTTTGAAGAGTATTATGGAGAAAAAGTACACCATATTGATTCAGAAATTACTAAAGAAGAGTATAGGAGAGTTCTTCAAATTGAGATTTTTAAAGCACATTTATATTAAATTGAGTATATATGTATAACTGTCGTGGCAGTCAGGGACTGAAAACTGAGGTTGCTTTACAAGTAAACAGTAAAATTGAGCAACTGCTAAGTTCTTGACTGTGAAAAAAAAAGGAATTCTGTAGAAATTATTCTTAGCACTGAGACATGACATTGGTAGTAAGAGGTGAAACCATGACCGTAAGTGAAAGGATGAAAAAAAGACAGTGCAAGAAATGTGCTTGAAAGAGCTTATGGGATTTCTGAAAATACAGAGTTTCTTAGTCCTTCCTTTGTTTATGCCAAAACAAATGATGGGATTGGCACAAGGAGAACTGGCAGCACTTGTAACATTGGGTTTATAGATGGGCCACATGTAAAACATGGAAATTAGCCATGATACACATAGGCAGCACTTTTCTTTTATATTTTTTTCTCCTAATTTGTGCTTGTTTTGAAGAAGAACTTTGGCCATTGTTAGGCTGCAAATATTCTTTATTTCAGCAGCATTCTGACCTTTTCAGCCTGATTTGGTGGTCAATGCTTGTCTTCAGTCACCGTAATTTTGGAGCTGACTAACGAGTCAGGTTATGTTAAAAGAAATAGTTCAGGTTTGTGACCCCAATTACTGGTCTGCACTGAACACTGCCAAATTTATTCAGGTTCTTTCCCCAGTTCCTTTCATTCCTGAGCATTGAAGACTTGTTCCTCCGCTGCTGCATTTATAGCACGTTTCAAGGTGTGCTGCTTTGAGAGCAAAAGACTTCCCGCTTCCAGTCTCCCTTTTCTTTTTACTGGGCTGAAGATTCTGATTTTAAAGAAAAGGACCTGAAATGGTGCCCCAGATTCTTTTCTTTTGGAATAAACTCTCTAACAGAGAGCAAACCTCCCACTGCCTTGTTACGGTGAGCGAACGTCTTTTCTTTCCCCTCTTTTTTGTAATTTTATCAGCTCAGTGCACACACATCGAGGCTGCAACACTCTGAGCTTGTTACTGACAACAGCTTGTACAGACCTGACTGTGCTGCTTCCCTCCATGCTTTTTCACTGCATGAGGAGGATGTGTGACTGCAGGCAGGACGCACAGAAAACACGGTAAACTGATGTACTATAGAGCAGTACTTATCCAAGTAATGTAATGTTCCTTTCCAAAAACCGTTTCTGCCTCTTACTCTGAGGATAAGAAAATAATTTCCAAATATTTTTAATATTGGTCAGTATTTCATAGAATCACAGAATGGCCTGGGTTGGAAAGGACCATAAAGATCATCCAGTTCCAATGCCACGCCATGGGCAAGGACACATTCCATTCAACCAGGCTGCTCAGAGCTTCATCCATCCTGGCCTTGAATACTTCTAGGGATGGGGCATCCACAGCTTCTCTGGGCAACCTGTGCCAGGGCCTCACCATCTTCACCATCATCACATATTACAGGATATTTTTTCCTAATATCCAATCTAAACCTACTCTCTGTCAGGTTGAAGCCATTCCTCCTTGTTCTATCACTCCAGGCCCTTGTAAAGAGTCTCTCTCCATCCTTTTTGTAGGCTCCCTTCAGGTACAGATCAGAAATTCTGCAGTAATAATCATAATATGCATAAAGTACAACCTCTAAATTTTAACATTTATATGCCTTTGTAGGATGTGTCACCACTGTGTGTGACACAGGTGTCAGAGTAGTGGAAGAGTAAGACTGAAGTGTGGCACATTTTGTGCCTTCAATGCTACTGAAATAGCAAAAGCAGAGGGTACCAGCTGCACACTGACATCAGTCACAAGTGAAAATATTTCAAATTGCAACACAGGAAAATATACAGCAATGACATGTAGTGTCACAACCTGACTGACATCACTGTGAGGCCACCTGGACAAAGAATATGCAGACTCCTGACTCACAGAACACCCAAAGTATGCTGAAAGACTTTTGTATCTGTCCAGCCCATCACATCTCCCCACAGGCACTTTCTCTGACAGCAAATATCCCACAGCGAAGAGTATGAAATTTGTGCAGCATAAAAAGATCCCATTTTCTGTGGGATTTCAACTTCCATATGAATTATTTTAAATTACTTGCTGCATGATTTTGACTTAAAACCCTTCACCTGTACTTTATTCACTAGTTCCCTATGCACTGAAGTCACTTCGACTGCAGATCCCCACTGCACTGCCACGTGTTCCCTGCTTGACGATTGTCTCAAGAGTGAGCCATCTCTGTATATTAATCTTAATTTTTTTTCCTGATCCTGTTTTTCACCTCTAACTTATTACCAGAAACAGAGTACATGTGAAATGAAAAACAAGCAAAATTAAATGAGAAAAACTCTTAACTATTGTTTTTTTGTTTCAGTTGCCCAAAGATGATACACACACACATAGAGTATGTGTTAGGAAACAAAGACTCTGTCTATAAAACACAATGTTAGAGCTGATTTTTAAATATCTTTTCTTACCATCAGCTTTACTTCCCTCTTCCATCAAGAGCTTTGTGATGTTGAGAAAGCCTTTGGCAGCAGCCAGATGGAGAGGTCTGTCCCCAACTTCACCACTTGCATTCACATCAGCTCCGAACTTTAGTAAGAGGTGGGTTACCTAAATATTTGATTAAGGTTACTTAAAATATCACATGAAAATAAAACTTTGAGAAAATTAGATACAGTATTGCATTGGGTAATACTGCATGTGGGCATCTCTGTAAAGTTAAAACAAGGAGAGGAAATTCAATAGAAAATTAATTTTTAAGTTACACATCTATAAAAATATTAAAATTCTCAAAAGCAAGCGCTCATTCATTCTCTAAAATGTTCTCTATGGTGAATGGACATGTTTGTTTGAATGACTAGTCAGCATAATAAAGGAAATGCCCTCAAAGTCCCCAAAGGTTAGAGCCATGGCTCCTGCCTGATCAGTCTCTTATCCCAGAGTCCCTTAAGCTTTCAGGATCATCTCCCAGGACTGTGACTGTTCTGCAGTGGCTTGTGGAAAATGAGCAAACTAATCGCAGCACATACAGGAGGAGTTTCTTCTGCATCATGAGGTGCACAGATATGAAAGCAGCACCTTGGGGACAAGCCCCTGGCTCACTCACACCCCGTCTCACCCACCGCAGAGCAGAGCGTTCCAATCAGCGTGCATTTGAACCCTCTGCTTCCTAAAGCTTTTCCTCAAGGCACTCAAAGTAACACCTCACTGGAATGGAAAAGATTCAGCCTAGAGGTCATTCTTTGAAACTTTAGAACACCTCAGAACACAAGGCTTTTAGCCAAAGCAAGGCACAGGGAATGACTTGCATAAGATAAACAGATCCATTACCACAGATCACATGAAAAAGCTGTTCTGGGTCATGGATCAGCCCTGTGTCTATTGTACTGCCCAAACATACAGAAGAAAGAGAGCTGAGGGTGGCAATGCCAGCTTTGGTCAGAACTCTAGGCTGTGTTTCAGTAAGTTTGTCATCTGTGTGAATGGAGCAAACTCAGCTGCACTGATTGTGTGCACAGCACCTCAGGAAAAATCATGCTCTCTGAATGATCATTTTTTTGCCACTAATTGAACAGTTTGTGAGTTTCAAGGAAAACTGATAGAATTACCATTTAGTTATTTCAGGGAAGTGATATTCACTTCCTTGGAGAGGTTCAGAAAGCACACTCACATTCCTTAAGCAATCTCTGATACATGGGGTGAATGAACAGTGAATGAGAAGTGAATGAAAAGTGAATGAAAAGTGAATGAAAAGTGAATGAAAAGTGCCTCTGGGCCCAAGACTACCCATCAAAGCTTGCTAGAGAACCCTTTGTTTCAAGAGGTCTCAGGGGCAAAACACCAGTTTTTGCTGGGGTCCAGTACAGAGGATGGAGGTGTAGAAATTTCTTGTTGATATTCAGACTTGTAGGGCAACCAGAGATGTGTAGTTATGCAGAGTGCAACTTCAGTGTATGAGGCCTTTGTGTGGTAGGACCCTCTGGAATGTAAAGTAGAAACATCTGACACTAAACCTATGGATGCCTTGGTGATCCCCTGCTCAGGCATCCGAATCCCCCCTCAGTTACCTGCTCATGGCCATAATAAGCAGCAATGTGCAGGGGGGTGAAGAACACAGCATCCTGCACGTTCACATAGGCCCCGTGCTGCAGGAGAATATCCACAGCCTGCAAGGAGACCAACAGAAGATTCCAATTAGAACCACGATATACTATATATATATACACACACCCATATGTGTGGTCAGCTGGTAAAACAGGACTTTGAAACCTCATGTCACCAGTTTAAAAAAAGTCAAAAAGCCCCAAACAAGCATATATAAAGGTGCAGAGCTGCATACTGCATGTAAAAGCGATCAACTTACAGTACTTTACCTGAACACTGAATGTCACTGACGCTTTATAAATAAGCCTGAAAATCGGTGTGCCAGTAAAAATACTGATTTATGAAGTAAGAGACACAGAAATGACTGTCTGGATTTTCAAAGTTTAATTTTCTTTTAACCATTATGAACAAAGAGCCCTAAACACATCAGAGTTTTTAGATGTGAAAATGTCCCACAAAATGAAATACCCTTTTAAATTTAAATGTGTGAAGGTAAATCCTCAAACATAATTCCCTAAGCATGTAAAGATTTCTCAGTATTTTAGAAAATAATAGCTCTTTGGCTTCAGTAAATAACCCTAAGTGTTTTCTTTCAAATTTCTCCCTTTCTGGTCCTTCAGGAGGCCCATGTTTTCCTGGACATCTATGAACTCTCAAGCATTGCCTTGCTGCATAGCTGCCAAAGTAGAAGCCTGAGTGAAACCATTTTGGGTTCTTCACCAGAGCCTGAGGACTGCTCGTTTTAATGAAGCATGAGGGGGTCTTTGGGCACACGAAGGGCTTGTGCCAGGGATTATTTCAGAAGTTCTACATATCATTTTGAAGAATGCTAATTTTTGAGTCCAATGATTGTGAAAAATACCAGACCACGAGTCACTCACAGTACAGTGAGGAACTGGGATCCACCTCTGCCCTGGTGGGAAGGACTGACAAGGCTGGGGAAGCGGCCAACTCCTGTGTCATGTTGTGTGTACCTGCACCTGTCCACAGAGACCCCCCCTGAGGATGCCCACCAATGCCAGCTGTGGTGATGCACAAGTCTGCCACCTGCTCTCTCTCTCTGAAACCCCCAAGTCATGTCACACGTGCAACAACAGGGCCAGTCATTTCAATCCATGTCATTCCCAAGTACTGTTTCCAAGCAACATCAGTGTACAGGGATTGTTCCTTTACACAATTTAAATCAAAATAATTTTTTCCATGTGAATACATTTTCTGCCTGAATACATTTTCCGCGTAAGGTCTGTTCCCCAACATATTTAAGTATGTCCATTTCCCATTAGTTTTAACCATCTCTCTATGGCATCAGCTGTAACCTTCCCTGGAGGCAGCACTGCAAGGCCAGGTCAGACTATTCCCAAGGATGGAGGTTCTGCATCCTCTCTGGAATGCTCTCAGTGTTGCACCACTCTCATTGTGATCCCCTTGCCCCTTTTATATACAGTCAGAATTTCCCTTGCTAAATCTTACGTGCATTGACATCCTTTTGCTGTAACTCCTTTTTCTGTGGATCTCAAAGAAGAGTGTGACTGCATAATAAAAGCCCTATGAAAGATCTCCCGAGATCTTTGGAGAAGCTGTTGGCCCTTCTCTCAGCTGAAGGACAGCTCAGCACAGGCACTCACCGGATGGGTGTGAATGTGTTCAGGCAGTAAATAAAGAACACACTCAGTTCTTTGGTTAACACGAGCAGTCGGTTAACACAACTGACTTCCCCTACTGGGCTTCCCATGGGCAGTCAATTTTCAATATCCTGGTAGCTTGGAGGGCCAGAGGTGGGAACACAGACCCAGTTAGCCTGGAATTTAATGGTTTAGTGGCTTTCAAGTGATTAATTTTAGACATTTTCCAGCAAACTAACACTCTAAAACTGAAGTTGTAGCTGTTGACTCTGAAAAGAGATGTTTGGACCTGTAGCTTTTACATGAATATGGCTGAAACTTCTTTGGATGAGTTTGGTTTTAATGTAGCCATGATCTGCGAGGCTGTAACACACATAGGGATGTGACCACAACTCCAGTTCTCCTTATTCTCTTTGGAATTCAAAATTTAGATTCCTCTACAAGCTTAAAAGTGGATCTTCAAGATGAAAAAAACTGTGTTGAGCGATGTGAATCCACCTCTGATGATGAACATAAAACCAGATGAATTTTGACACATTTTCCAGGCTGTAGCAATGGCAGCCGTGCTTGCTGCTTTGTGATCTCCTGAGAAATGGAATTTTGTGTGCTGCATTAAGCAAACTCCACTCAAGTGTAAATGATGAGAGGGGTACAGAGACAGGCTTGATAGTCTCTCAGACAAGATATCTTTCTAGGAAAGAAAAAAGGAGTCTTAGAAAGCACTGAAAGCTGTCATAGGCATCACAGGCGGGAGGGATGCTGGGGGGATGTGCAAGGATAGAAATACTTCAGAAACTAAGGGGAAAATTTCTGATGTAAAAAAAAAAAAAAAAAAAAAATTTCTCCTCAGGAGACAGTCCTAACTCAGGGGACATTTCCAAGCTGCATAGAAAGAAGCTGGATGAAGGCAGCTGGCAGTGTCCTGGTTGGATTCACTGTGGCAGAGGCCAAAGAACCAGGGGAACAAGCGCTCCCCTTTTGCTTGCACAACTAATCTTTAATTCAAAAGATACTTCGACTTTTACTTTGCAATTTTTCTTAAAGTTCTCTTATGAAAAGTTTATTCAGAGGCTTTTTGAACATTCAAGTCAACGATGGTCACTTCAAAGACAATTAATTAAGCCACTCTGAAGGTTAGAAGGAGTCAACAAATTAAAACATGAGACAGATATAAGGACTCTGTGTTTTGGACAAGGGCAAGGGATAAGAACTCCTCTAAGAAAACAAGGACAGTGATGACTGACTTTTTAGAAGACAATTTCAGCAATTAAGGCCTTTGCACAGTGCCAGCCTCTGTACAGCCGTACACTGAAATATCTACAGAAACCCTGAGAAGGGATTCACTCTTTTCCCAGCAGGTCCTTGGCACACACACACGCTCACAGCCCAGGTCCTCAGGTGTACAGATACAGAAATTGAGTGGCACTGCCTGTGACCCTCCGTTCAGATCCTGCATCCACAGGTCTTGCAGTCTCAGAGTGACAACTTTAATTTACAACATGAAAGAGGCATTGGCTCTGGCTTTCCAAGGTGCTAACATTGGACAACACATAAATGTGGATGAGGCGCATGCATTATTTATTTAGCAATGATCTCACTGGGTTTGAAATATTTAATATTTTCAAAATAACAGACTTAATGAGAGATTTATGGAACTTATTTGCTGATGTTTCTAATATGGTCACCCACTTATTTTCTAATTTTTCAATTATTTTTAATTCTTCCCATTAAGAACTGCAATTTTCATTAACAGGTAAAATCAACAGACAACTTATTTTTGATGAAGTAAAATACAGTCCTAAATCATAAAGAACATGAAATATTCAATACACCACACTGAGATGCAGCATCCCAGTGACACTGATTGCCTCATCCCAGAGAACTGATCACTTCAGTGGTTTCAGGTCTGGTGATGGAGCAGAACCTATAGACTGACTCTTCATGGAAGTGGGAAAAAAAGTTTTTCACTCAGTTTTCTCTGTCTTTGTCCTAAATATAAGTCAGCCATCTCCTGTAGTAAAAATTTATGTTGTATGGATTGGGGCGTATACCTCTGCTATTTATTTAATGGTATAAATAATTACTTACCTTATTTGAATTAGGAAGACAACCAAAAATTGATTTCCTCTTTCTTAAACTTATTCTAGTTATTAGGGGGGTTGAAAAAGTTATTCCATATTACCATGAATATTAATGAAATTGTGAACAAAACAAGCTACTTAATCTAGCAGATGAGCTTCTAAGCTGACTGAAAATTTCACAGCTATATAAAGAAGGAAAGCAAGAGCTTGCACTTGGACCATAAATCCTCGGTCCCCAGAGCAGCAGATGAATAAAATGAGTTATACGGAGTCCCACTCCATTTATGGAGATGCTTCTGATACAGACCTGATCATTCCCAAGGAAGAAATAAGGGACCTTTGAAAACCACTCATACTATATTTCTTATGAAGTTAATGAGCTTATCCTTGTCAGGTTTTGAGTACCGTTATTTGTCCATAGCCTCAGCAGGAACTCAGGACATGGGATCAATAGCAGACTTGCTTTTGGCATTTGCAGGAAAAGGCCCAAACATTTTAAAAATTACTTGAAACCCTGGATCAGAGAAGAGCGCTTTGTACTGCCCACAGAGGAGACAGTAAATACTTGTGAACAAGACCATCCCAGAGTTAACAGCTCCACCATCATTCTGCACAGAACTATTAGAATCAAAGAATCATAAAGGTTGAAAAGACCTCCAAGATCATCAAGTCCAGCCTTTGATGTGGTAGACATGGAGGTTCCTCACCTGTGTTTTAGTAAGGGGACACACAAGGAAGGGTGTGCGTTAGGCCAATAAGAGCTGTGTGCGCTGGAAGGGAATGGCGGGATATCCATGAGCTCAGGGTGTGATGCTATAGTACAACCCCACCGTTCTACTCACTCCCCAGCCTCGCTGGTTGGCAGACATGCCATTAGCTTCCTTCCTGTGCCTGGGGAGCTGACCTTCCCAACACAAGTGCTAAGCCTGCCTGGCCAGCACATTCCCTCATGCACCAGCTGAACTGATGCTACGGATTGATCTGTCCGATCCATGTCGGAGCTGCTGACTGGAGCACTGAAAGTTATTGGCTTTTTAATGGAGTTCCTTGCCATGACCACCCATAAATTGTCCCGTCTTTCCTTCAGCTTGACCTTCCTCAGACACACAGACTTCTGGGTAACCAGGGCCATCACTGACCGTGACTGTGCTCACCCCTGTGAGCTGGGAAGCGCAAAAACACCTACTGGATTTAAATAATTTTGGAACTGCTGTGAAGGTTGCAAAGTTAAGCCAAATTCACCAGTATCCTCAGCTCCAGTACTTATTTAAAAATAAATTCTCAGTATTTATTAAAAAAAAATAAATATTTTATGCTGAGGGAGCTGTTGCCAGGGTGACAGAAATGAGAGGGTGTGTGAAATGCCTGAACTGAGGTGGTAAATGATAAGAGAACAGATACATGACTGACAGCATGTCTAGAAAGGGAAGGGCCTGATTACAGGCACCTCAGGAACCTCATCCTCTCTTCCTTTCTCTGCTCCCCATAGTGAGAAGTTTCCAACCCATAGAAGACTTATCAATATGGATATCTAAGATTCATGCCATACTCACCCTGGCAACAGCTTTCTCTGCACTAATTTGAAGTATAAAATAGATCTAAAACAAGAACCTCAGTCCCTTTCTGAAGGGACAATCACAGAGCTAAGAAGTAGAGGGAAGAGGGAGTAAACTCTTTTACTCTGATTCTTTCACAGTCGGAAAGACAGTATTTGGAAGACTCTCTCCATATCCAAGTTCTGAATCCCTGACATGTATGAGTGAGTGTTTCACCACACATTTCTTGGTTAACACTTCTGATATTTAGAAAACAACACTATCTAGTCCCAAGACTTTAAAGACATTTATGGAAAGGTAAGAGATGTACAAACAGATCTGTGTTCTTTGTGCATGTTTGTTCAGTGCAACAATATACACAGATGTTGTTTTCCCAAAGTGCAGGAAAATGTTAAACAAAATCCGTCTGTACTTAAACAGTTCTGAGTTTTGTTTTGAAAGGCATCAGTGTAAAATAGAATGACCTGATAATATTAGCACTCACCTATATAAGTGCTGTACAGCAAAGAGAGACGTACCTTGTGGTGGCCGGCGATGGTGGCAACGTGCAGGGCCGTGAGCGCTCCGTACCCGACCTGCTGGATGTCAGCCCCGCCGTGCAACAGCGCTGTGAGCAGCTCCACATTGTCCTAAATGCCACAGATTTAACCCACATCATTTCTGGCACACAGCTCTCACAGTTGAATTGAGCAGGACCAGCCTTGGCCTCCCCAGCTGTGACACTGCTGGCCTTGATGGAGAGGGACTGGCCATGGCCCAGGGGCTCGGGGAGCATGGAGAGGGGAGAAGGTTTGTCCCACCACCAGACATCTCTCTTGCTATACTAACCTATGTCTTAAAAACACCTTGATCCTGATTTTATGGTGGCATTGGACAACTCCTCTACCCTGAGTTGCATTGCATGACTGAATCAGTAATTCCAAAGCAGTATCCCACCCCATGGATGACATTGCAAAAGGCCATACTAATTCCTGTGCACGGGCTCTTTATAGGGTATTTTCCTATGCACTATAAATATAAAATTTATATTTCACCAGAAGTAACAACTACAGATCTCAGACAGTTCAGACAAATCAGCTGCTCAGTTCTGATTCCCTGTCATCAGTTTGATTAAAAATAATTTACCTTATAAGCTGCCAAGTGCAGAGCTGTAAATCCATTTCTTGTTAGCCTGGATGGGCGCAGCCCTTTCAGCATCAGGGTTCTGATATGTGATTTGTTGCCTTTAGAGAGAAAAGTGGAAAACAAAGTCAGTTACAGGAAAGAAAGTGCAGATGAGGTAAGAAGCTCCTGTGTGAGTTTGAAAACAGAGAATCAGGTAGCTTGACTGTTGACCTGAGGCAAGGCATAAAATATATCCTGTGAATCCTTGAAATCAGATTGATGGAAACACCTCCCTGTCGTCCAACACAGCTGTGGGTCTGGCCATGTAGTGGCTGCTTGTTCACACTTTAACAAGGATTTGGTAAGGGTAGTTGAACTTCTAGAGAAACAGCTCCTCCTTTAATGTCTAGACCATGCTTCAAAGAGCTCCATGGACCAGGAGGTGCTTCCAGAATCTCTAGTTCCTCAGCCACTGAGCTCCTTTGCCCTCCCAGAATTGGAGCACTGTTGTCCCTACACACCATCCTTACAGTGACAGTCATTTTGGGTCAGCACAGCAAGTAGCTTTGCTCTGACCTTTTGGATGCACAGTGATCATTTCAATAAATGCAACTGCTTTCTGAATTCTTGAGGTAGTAACCAAAGACTGTGTTGAATCTAGTAGCTACTCGCCCTCCTCCAAGTGTTCACATAACTAATTAAGTGTTTTCCTAAACTTCCTCGCAGCAACCCCACCAACTGATATCATACTTGGACAGGATCTTGCACTCTGAAATGATGAGTAAAGATCCACTCAATTTTCAGTGGTGCAGGATCAGGTTTATCCTCATGGTAACATCTAACCAAGATTGAGCAAATTATTTATGCATGTCGCTAGGCAGTACTTTGCAGCACTGAAACCTCAGGGTTAAATTCTCTTTGCCTCTCTCAGACAATTTCTGCTAAAAATGGTATAACAGGAGTAAAGTGTGTGCATGAACTAATGACTGCTGTGGATAACAGAGCAGCTGTGTGGATCTGAGTGGAAAATCCTACCATTAGTGTGTTTTTATGGAACATCCCAGAAGAAATCTTGCCCTCTTCTCTTGTGTACTCTGATCTGCTATCTGCCAAAGCCCTATAAGCTGATATTTGTCACTAAAGCATTTGAGCTATACTTCTTTTAATCTTTGTGAAATTAAATACAGATATTTTCATTACACTAGAAAAATTGGTGGTGTAAGTATGTAAGTGTTGCTACAATGAGGTCCCTGGTCTTGAGTTTGTGCCATGCACAGAACCCAGAAGGGTGGAGCCATGCTCTGTGATGGGTGTGGATTAATGAACACATTTAGAATCAATTTTGACTGAGGTGAACACCTGTAGCAAAACATGCTGCATCATCAACCAGAACTTTCCTTGGACTGAAGAATCAGCTGTAATAGGGCTCAGTGTAACTCAGTTCAACCCCTGGCAATGCAGCTCAGAGTGATGCTGAGAGATGCTCTTCCAGCTGAGAAATTCCCATAAAATACACTCCTCCTGATAGCCATCATCCATAAAAAATCAGTAATCATCCAAATAAAGTGTTTAACCATCCTGTTTCAGATACCTACCCCCACATCCACAGCACAGGTGGAGCAGCGAGAGCCCGTTCTCAGTGCGGTAATTTAAATTGACTTTGCAGAAGGCTTCATCAGAGCTGAAAAAGGGATTTTACAGATGATTACTGCTCTCATCCTTCAGCACAGCTTTTTGCATTTGGGAAACATTTAAAAGAGGATCTCAAAATAATTTTTTTGAGACACAAGCCTGAATTTATACCCAGTTTACAGTTGTTTCAGTTTGTTTTCTTAATGATATTCAACTTTAATCATTAGAACTCTTATAAACTGGCAACATTCTCATGTTTTTGTGGCAAAATATTGCAAGGAAAGTTTTATATAATAAAAGCTGCAATTAAAAGGCCTATGTTGAAAATAAGAACTAGCTTGAATGACCGTTATGAAGGCCCAGCTTTACCCAGGCCTCCTCCTAACTCCTTCCTTTAAACTTCACTGGGTTTTACGGAAAAGAAATTCTGACAGTTTATTATTAGGGTGGCCTTAGTGAACTATTGCACAAACAGCTGTGAGACACAGGCACAGAGTAGGGACACCTTTTACCCAACGAGTGCCAGTGCCACGCTCCTGATATGTTGACTCTTCACTATTTGAACTGTTGTTTTATTTCTGTGGCACTGGACAATTCCCTGTGACCTGCACATGTGTCCCCTGAGTATAAATGGGAAACTGACAACTTGTTCTTCTGCCAGGCTTTGCCACTTTTATAACCCAAACCTTCAGAGCAGGGACTTTACCAGCTACTTGTTTCATTTCTATCAGGGAAATGACCTTCCTTGACTCATCTCCCAGCAACCATCCAGTTTCTGAGTCCTGAATTTTTTAAATATAAGGATTAACGAGAAGTTTTCCAAAATCAACCACTGCTGCTGCAGAAGAGTTTTTCCTATTACACAAGAGGCCATATTTGGATTTTAGATACTCGGTAGATCAGACTGAACTCATTCCCCATGGGTGAGGGCAGCTTTTGGAAATGAAATCACTAACTGGTTCCTCAAGCCTGACTTAAAAAGAAAAACTCTTCCACTGCAGTGTCACTAGGATAATTAATTCTCACTCCTTTGGTGAGAGGAGCAGGGCTCTGTAGCTAAGGAGAAGAGTTTGGCTGACACTGAGACTTACCTGCGCCTGACTGAGCTGAGCTACCAGAGCTCTCCTAACCTTGAAAGGAGTTTTTAATTTAATCATATGCCTAATTCAGATATTTAGCACTTCCACAATATACTACCTTGTCTTGCTTATCTAAAATAAAGAGTACTCTGGTTCCAATTTATTAAAATGATCACTTTTACTACTAAACAGAGTTAAAACAAGGCAACTACTTAACTGGAGCATAGCCATAGTGGTCAGCACACTGCAGAGAAAGCCCAGTGGCTCAAATTGTGATAGCTGTGGCAGCTGAAACTGAGCACAAGGAATAATTTATGTTGCTAGACTGGCTTTTTTGAGCTTATGATTTATTTCTGATTAGAATCTCCTGTTTTCTCAAGTGGTTTTGATGTCTGAAATGATTTGTCTGATCATTTTCTCAACTTATTCCCAGTCCGTGAGCTGAATGTTTGCTGAATGTTTGCTGCACTGGAGCTTTGCAGATAATGAACATACCAGTGTGTTACTTGGTTGGGTGAACCTAGTTGTGAGCACATGCTCTCCTGAGAAAACCATTCCAGTTCTGAATTTGAATCCACTGCTTTTGTATTTGTTTTTGTATTTGTATTTGAAGAGCGAAACTTCAGCAATATTCCTGTCTGAAAAAACACAGCAGCAAAACTGAAAAGTGCACAGCAAAATCAGAAATCCCACTAAAGCCGATTAATTTACAAAAGCATATAGGTGTTTGTTGTAAAACATTGGCACTAACAATCAGTAGCCACTAATTTTGGTACTCTGCTGTGGGGCTCTGCCCAGCATTGTGATGATGTATTCCCAAAAATAGACATAAAGAGCATGCATTCCATACATGAGAAACTCGGTCCATAAGAAATACCTGAAACTGAAAATGCTGTTTGATAGCAAATACTTATTTGAAAGAAATTAATAAACAGGTTCTCAGAATATTTTACCTAAAAACATGCTTCAACTCTGCCAACTCCTTTTCCTTGATTTGCAGGTCATCCTCCAACCGCTCTGTGACTGTGGCATAGGATTCACTGACTTTCTTCTTCCATTCATCTACAACAAAAGCTCCTGATTGATAAAACACTTCAAAACACACAAAACCCAGAAACTCAAATCATAATGTCCCAGTAACCAAACCACTTGATTTTTAAGCATCCAGTTGCACAGTTTCGTATATATATCTATTAAATTTAAAATATTACAGTTATCAAACTGTTCTTGCTGAGCCAATGCAGACACATATAAACAGTTTTCAGAGACAGTTCATATGTATGAATCCTTACCAGAAATATTTTAATATTAAGTAATACTTAAGAGAAAATTTAAAGCTCAGGTTGCATTTGTTAACCTTTATTTCCTAAACAGACACAGAGCAGAAAACGGAATTACATTGGAAATGTAAAGGTTTTCCTAATGAAGCATGAGTTAAACCAACATAATAATCTAAATTAATATGATCTTATATAATTCCTCAAAGAAATTTAGTTTAGTAGCTTTTTGCCTTCTTTCACAGCCTGTATCTGAGTTAAATCAAGAACAATACCTGAGCCTTGAACTCAAGAGCAAAGCAGCAATGAGTTATCTCCTGAAATACCATTTGCTCCATGCCGAGGGATGGGTGGCACATTGCCTGTAAAAAAGTGACATTAGTTACCAGTGCAAGTCTGAGTTGGTCTAGATTTATAATTTCCCATTTGTCCAATATATCTTCTTTGTTTCAGCAAAGTTCTTGCAGTAATATGATTCCTTGTTCAGGGGCAGTGACAGTCCTGCTGAAAAATACTTGTGATAGTCTCTGGCTAAAAATAAACCCTGTGCCAAGAGGAATGTCATGCAACAATGGCACAGGGCGATACAACCCGTGCTGTCCACTGGGCTAAAATAATAGAAACACCTACTCGGCTTGCTTAAAAATCTCATCTATTCCCACACAAACACCTGCCTTCACTTGTTGAATGGGTGAAGTTAACAGTTAAAACTGGTGGGAAGTGGTAATTTTGCAGCTTGTTACTCATTTTGTGGAGAAAAGGGAATTTAGGCAGCTGAATCCCAGGTGGGCTGTGAGGATACCCAAGGAGTGCTGGGGGTCCCCAGCTCAGAGAGGCCAGGGATGAACTCAGCTCACAATGAATGCAATATATAATACAAAGTGAAAGGTAAATATACACACCTATATATATATTTTAATGTATATTTAGATATATATATACACACACATTTAAAGTGTGTTGACTGACTTTGGCAGCAGTTCTATGTGTGAGTTTTCAGCTTTCTCTGAAGGATTTCAGGCATGCAGGTATGTTAAGAGAACACACATCTATAAAACCTCCTGTGTGCTGCATCCCACTGGAACAACCTCAACAGCTCCTGGCACTACCAGCTCATCCCTTTACTTGCACAAATTTACACATGAATCCAAGGATCTATTTCAGAGGAGTCTGAACTGCTGTGACAATGTGCTCTGTGACATTTGACCAAATAGTTGCAGAAAGCCACCAGCCTGGCAACTGATCCCCACATCCAGTTGCCAAACAACTGGGACTGCAGGGGATATGCTCCCAGGCTCTCAGGGTGTCCCCTTTCCCATGGTGTTCCCTCTGCCATGGGATAGTTTCTTCCCTGAGACCCGTCTCCTGAAGGACTTTTCTCCCATCCAGACCAAGCCAACTGTGACAGGAACAGGACAGACCCCAGAGCCCTAGAAATGCTCTGTTCATTCTGCACAGAAAAAGCAGTTTAGTACAACAATTTTATAAAGTAAAGTGTGAGATTTCCATAAAGAGACAGATGAAATGATTTTTTTTTTTACAAGAAGTAAATACCTTGCATAGTACTTGTATTCTTCTACCACCTCATTTATGAAAATATACCAAAAAGCAGTCATCAGCTTCCATACCGTATTTTTACTCACTCTCCGCAAACCTTTGTGTGGGTGAAGATTCATTTGTGGGAACACTCAGGGAAGGACCCTGAAAGGGCAGCTCTGGAGCTGATCCTGTCAGCTGGCCCTGCCAACACAGCAGCTTTGCTCACACCGGCAGCAGGTGAATTCCTGGAGTATTCACATCCTCGGCTGCATGAAGCAGCTGCAGAATAATTGAAACTGGGGGCAGGGGGAAAGATAAAAAAGAATAATAATTGCAGAGCCTGTTTGCAAACAGAGAAGATTGAGAAACTGTGCTGTTTGTGAGGCCAGCTTGAATAAACATCTCCACAAGTAGCATTAAAACATCATGAGTAATGTTTGTAAGCAAGTAAATTCTTCAGATGTGATATTTACAGAATACTGAGCTGTACAACTTTATCTGAATAATTTTTGTAAGTTTTGCTGCAGTTTCATGCTTGGAATGTGTAGGTGTCATGGCCAATCTTACAGCAGAAATGTGTAAATAATTCTTGTTTCTGGTTTTAAATATCCTTCCCACGGAGGCTTTACAGCAGCAAGTCTTTTGAAACTATTTCAAATCAATTAGAACATATCCACAATTAGAACATATCCCTATCTATCCTTTACTTGGAGAGGCTGTACGTTGCTCCTATAAATTTCAGTGCCATACTGGGGACGCTCAGATACATCACAGGAAATGAAAAGGGCACTAAAAGAAAATACATATTTATAACTCATATTTCCATTATGAAGGAACTCTGTAGCCCTTGTAAGGGAGCAGGTGTTTGCAGTGGCTCCTCCATGGCAGCAGATGAACACAGTGTACAGCAGAATAGCGCTGCTATTTTTGCTCTCACGACACCACAGAGGCCTTTGCACGGGGACTCATGTTCCACATGTGCAGAGAGCAGAAAATGAAGCTCTTGCATTCGAGATACAGGAACAAGAAGAGGCTGGAAGCGCTGAACTCCAGCACAAACACCCTGACAAGGCATGAACATTGTCTGCAGATCCAGATGATCCTTGGAGCTTACCTCCTTTTGTCAGCTCCCCAAATCCTTCTGGCAGAGATTCCTCTCAGCTGTTCATTTTTATTTCAGCTGCCTTCCCTTGTGCTCTTTTTTAAGTGCCCAGTTTCTCAGATTTCAGTTTCCTGCCCCAAAAGGTCACTGAAATAACCCTACAGATTTCAGACAGCAGGGCCAAACCTCTGCTCACCATGCCACGTGCTCAAAGCATTCAGGGAAATTATTGCAACGTTGTTCATTATGAGCCCTATTATTGCACTACATAGAAAATCTAATTAAATACAGAAAGCTGACATGAATGAAATCATTTAAACACTTATCTTTTTGTTTGAGACTGTACCAGGCCGAGTTGTATTTCGGGATAGATGGAGCCAGGCAATGATCTAGAGGATGTAACAACACTGCACCCATCTGGGAAACTCAATGAGGCTTAACCAAAATCAAGCTCCAGGTTTCAGTAGATGAATCCTGCCCTCAGAATGTCCTGCCTGCCTGGCACTGTCAGCACTGCATCCTTCAATACTCAGACTGGAGGAAAATCATGGGCCAGGATGCTGTGGTGGTCTTGTTTTCAGAACCCAGTACTGGAAAACAGCAACCCAGAATTACTATGATCTTGCTGTCAAGGTTTATTTGGTGGCCTTGCACAAACCTTGGGATGTGTTTATCCCAGCTGGTTGCATGAGAAAATTGTTGTCATCTACATAAACAGCAGACTGTGGAATACCTCAAGTTGTAAATACAATATGGATAAAATACATACACAGATAGAGTATGTCAGACACAGGTTATTATTGTCAGGAAGGGTCTGGTCTTCAGGCTTTTTTGATTTTAATAAGACTCTGATCACACTATAACACAGTCTTTGCTGTAGGTACTGCATATTGTTATAGCTAAAAACATACACACTTCATAGAGAGCTACAGAGAATTGCAGGATCACAGAATCACTTGGGCTGGAAAAGCCCTCTGAGACCAACGAGTTCAACTGTTCCCCCAGCACTGCCAAGGCCACCACTAACCCATGTCCCCAAGTGTCACATCCAAATGGCTTTTAAATCCCTCCAGGAATGGAGACATACAGGAAAGAGTTCCATTAAGTGGGGGATTCATTCAGGCTCTCGGAGTTTGGTCTGAGGCTGATACAGGAAACTCAAAGAACCAGCTGCTCTCTGTAGCATTTCCTCCAAATAGTTCCATAAACTTTCTAACCTCCAACTCCACAATGATCGTTTTTTTGAGAGTAAGAAAGACCCCACAGATGACAGATGCATTAGAAATTTAATGGGCAAATACACACTACCTGTGGCTTAGTAGAAATTAGTGGAAGCTGATATATGTAAAAATGTTTATTGCCAAGTGTGGAGTCCAAGAATGTCTGTGAATAAGCACAGACAGAGCTCTATGTGAGACAAAAACACATGGGAAAATAATCAATATAGCTTTATATAAATGAAATATAATTTGTAATGTTTTTCATAATTGCAGTTTAAAAATGAGTAATGGTACAAATCCAGATATTTCAATACCTGTGGAGTAAATCCATTAAGCGTTCTGACATTATTCAGGTCTAATATTGACCAAAATGCGCCTTCTAAATTTAAGACAAAAATGTTCAGTGTAAGAGGAAAGCATGAGGTGGCATAAAGACTTAAAGCAGTGCAATGTTTCTTACCTAGTAAATCTTTTTCTGCTTATTTCATTGCAACAGATTTTTTTTCATTAAAAACTTTGCCTCGAGATCTGAATGTTTCGTTTCCCAGTAGGTGATTCCTGATACCCTGCTCTGAGCTGTTCTTGGGGCTGGACATCACTTGCTTCACAGCTTTGCATAAAAAACTCAGCTCACCAGGAGAGGAGACCTGAAACATCCCGGGCAGCACCTCTCCCGTCCTCTCTGTGGGCTGGCAGAGCCTGGGACACCCACTGGCCCCAGGGCCAGCTGTGGGTTTGTCTTGGAATGCACACTGCTCCCTAAACCACAGCAGCTGCTGCTGGCCCAGCCTACCCCAACCTTTTCCAAAAGCTGTTCAGTCACTGTGCTTTTCCTCATTCGCTTTTCCCAATACTTATGTGCCAGAAGCAAATCCCTTTCCTATTTATATCCAGATTGCTTTCACTAATGAAATCAATGCACGGTGCTTAGGGAATTCAGAACAAATGCAGCTGTAACAGTTAAAGTGCATAATCGCATTAAAAGGATGCATTTTGCTGTTACTGAAAACCCAGAGAGCTCTCCTGGCAGCACAGTAACCCTCAGGGAAGGCCGTGCAGAGCAAAGTTTGTTCTCCAGCTCAAGGTGCAATGTCTGTGTCAAACACTTGTTTCTCCTAAAATGTTTTGTGTAACAATAGACAAATACATCATGCAAACAGATGACAGGCAAGCCACAATTCCATGCTCTATGACTATTTTTACTTTGTGACTTTATGCATATATCTTAGACCCAAGTATTCTCAAGCCTAATGTCGTTTCCATTGTTAAACTATTGACTTTTAGAACCTCTGTTTGCTCAGAAATTCTCCTTATTTCTTTAAGTCTACCCCAGCAGTTCCCAACCTCCACATCTAGCTCCTTTGTGTTTCTTCTTGCCCAGAAGAAATCCTCAGGAAAAATACTGTGTCTCTTGGGAGGTTTCTTTATCAATGAGGAGGAAACCTGGTGCAGGTTAAAGCAGGGTGGGTAATGCTCAGGGGATGTTAACACTGCTGCCTTATGGGTGGCATAAGGAAGGTGCCATTTGGGAATTTAGTCAGTAGGGAGATAAACACTGTCATCATGACACATTAAATAAAATATGAGAGTGGAGAAGGGGAAGAGGGAACAGACACTGTTCTGAGGACACAATGCTCACAAATGTGAACATGGCCCATGTCTGCTCCACTGCCCTGCAGGAGGGTGAACCCTCACTCTAAGGCCTCCAGCAGTTCAGTTTGGAGAAATACAAAATGCAGGTTTTCACGTGGCACACATCAGTCAATCTGTGGACAACAAAAAGCTGGCAGCTGTCCAACCCCACTGCAAGCATCCAAACAACTATCAGTACAAAAAAATAAATCCGTATGTCTTGATGACAGGTGCTGACCCAGTAACATGAGTCACAAGGGAAAGAATGATCTCTCATGCCAATCTTTTTCCTCTGATGAAAAACAGGCAGGAATAAAACAACTTACAAAATAAAAGAGGAAAAAAAATATTAATACTTACGACAAGATGTCTTGAATTAAAAGTATTTTTAATAATTTTTACCTCTACCTAATTGAAATTGTACTGCAAAAAGGCAGCATGAAAGGAGAGAAACATAAGTTATTGTTGTATTATTCCATGTTGCTGGAGCTAATATTCTACTCTTTAAAAGCTTTTAAAGAAATTTTCAGTCAAATTTCTAATTAATTTGTTCCGTGTCATATTCTTACTGACAAAAACTACAAGACATAATAACATGCACTCCACGAAAGTCACCAATTAGTGCTTTCAGATCTGAAATATTTTACTACTTTCATCAAAAGAACAGTTTATCACATTTGCTGTATTATTAATGTTATGCTACAACAACACTGTTAATGCAATTTCTTTATTATTACTTCAATGAGATCAGAGAAAAGATCTGTGTACTTTTTCCTCAGCATTCTTATAAGCTATGAAGTAATCAATTACCCACAAATGAAAACAGATTTGTTCAAGTACAGTTCGTTCTACAATCAGACTTCTCTTTTTGTCTTTGTAGACAGACTTCATCATAAATTTGCTTCCTAAACTTCAGCATGTCTTCTACATCCTTGTAGGCGAGCATTTCTTCAACAGACATGAGCCGAAAGCCACTTAGTTTGAAAGGTGACATGTGCTGCACAGAATTCAACATCTTCAGCGACATCCTAACGGATTCACCTAGAGTAGAACAAACAGGAAAAATCCTGGCAGTCCACAGTCCCAGATGTTTGTTCCCACTGGAGAAGAGCTGGTCTGAAGCCTCTATACTCCAGAGGCCCAGGCATTCTGCTAAGCTGGCTCCAAAAAACTGGAGCGAGTGTACATCTGACAGCAAAGTCACAGTCTTCTTCAAGTCGTCTCCTACACCAAACACCATGGTGACATACTCAACTTGGTCATTAATTTTCACAGTTACTGAACTCAGAAAGCAGTGTGAGGGTATCTCTACACTGAAATTTATGCAGGACCCACTAACAATGCTGCTCTTCCCTACCGAGACCTCAGGCCCAATTCTGGAGTATTCAATGACAGAGCCAGGCCCTATCACACATCTGGGCTCAAGGATGCTCTGGATGACGCTTGACTGATCTGAGGTCTCGGCTGTGTCAGGAAAGATACTGAAAGCCACAGGCAGCAAGTCAAGCTCAAATCTCAGTTTGCTCTCAGCTGTAAAATGAAACAAATACTCCTGAGTAGTTCCAATGTGGTAGAACTGGGAGTTGTTGAGGACTATGACATTGAGGGCAGTTCCTCGCAGGAGGGAGTATAACTGCTGCCGAACTTCCACCAACCCCAAGTCCTCCTTGGTGACATTACTCATTTTTTTGGTATAATCTGGAGTGGCTCCGGGCCCCAGGGCCTGGAGGAAGTCACCATATGCATCTATTTCATAGCAAAGTGTGCCCATCCGCTTATAGAACATCAGTAGCTGCTTTGCAGTGAGGTGATCCATGTAGAATATGCTGTCTGTGTACACACACTCCGAGGCCATTCCTGAGTCGCCGTGGTTCCCAGAGGAGCAATGCCCCTCACACACACTGCACCACTCTGCCGCATCATCCCCACGTCAGGCTTGTGCAGGAAACGATGGCAAGATGCATATTCCAGTCCTCCTTTTCCTGAAAAACTGGACGGATCTAAGACAAACACCCCGTGAGTGGTCCCGACTGCCAAATCTGAGGGGTGAGCCAAGGCGGTAAATCCAGGTTTATCCAACGCGATGGTTTCTGTCACTTCAGTGCTGTACAGCTCTATGTCATCCGAACACGTGACGAGGATTCCTGGTTTCATGTGACGGGGAAAGTCGATGTACATGGCCATCTTCAGCTCCAGCATCTGGTAAAGGGGATCTCCAAATGGCAGGGCCGTGAAGATCTTCCCCAGGGCACTTGCACTTGGTAAACGCTGGCTGTAACCACCTGGAAAAGTAAGAGAAATTTAGTTACACAGAGACACTGTATGTAAGTAAAGGAAAAAACTAAACCTATACAGCTATTTCACAGGTGCACACAGGCATTAAAAACCCCTCCGCTTGGTCACATACCAAGTATTCCTTGAAGAATGACAGATGTGAAGAAATCAATCATTCTTCTTCAAACATTTCCCAAAGCAGATTTGACCTTATGTCCAAAACACACCCTGCCTTAAATAGCTCATATTAAAATTGTGGTTGATTTTGTTATCTTTAGTTTGTTTCAGAGCTGCCTGTTGCTGAAGTGTTGAAAGCAAATGACACCTACTTTTTGCTCGGAAAAGAGGAGGACCCCCACACTTCTGATGGGAATTTTAATCCAGAGATGAGTCAAATAAGCAGAGGTTTGGTCAGAAACTTATCACCTGGTTTCTTTACAGAACTGACGTTCTTCCACGTCTGGAAGTGTCCTGACTAACTGGATAAGAAGGCAAGTACTCAGCCTGCCCAGAGGTATAAGGAGCTCGAGGTCCCCTCCACTGTGAGAGGGTCATATTTCTTAAATGGGTATTTCAAGGCAGGAACTCAATCAGACACTCTGAAATACATCTCTTTCTCACTGCTTGATTGAACAACTTGAGTGCTGAGAAAAAATGCTGAAGTGACAGTAACATCCTCTAAGCACCAACCTAATTTCAAATGATCACACACATTGGGGTGACTTTTCTGAGGGAACTATATTTTGGAACTCTGACTCCTCTGTCATTTTAAGGAAGGGGAAAAAATGGGTACAGTTTTAGAGTGAGAAACGTAAAATCGAATTTACCAGAATGGATTAGCAGCACAGTGAAGGAAGCCCACTGATCACCATACAGATCTTCCAAGTACTGAAGAACATGAAGAGTTGATCCACCATTTCCTAAAGGAGAAGTATTTTAGTATCTGTGAGAAGAGCTCCAATAACACCTGCTCTGACAGGTGAGGTGTACTGGTGTCCAGCTGAAACCTCCCACAGCAGTGCTGATGGGACAGATTTTCTACCCTATTGTGGTTGATAAGATCATGCAGAGAAGCTGATGGATAGTTTCTCTGGAAGCCTGTGCTCTCCTAGGGCAGAGCATCCTTAGCAGACAGCTCTTGGGAAAACTGTTTTTCTCTCCCAGTCACCTCTGCACAGGCCAAACATTTGAAACATTTAATCAATTGAACAGGCCATAACCCAGCCATAAAGACCAGCTCCTGTAGGAAACAGGTCACACAAAAACTCACTAGTGGCTTCAAGGCAGTGTTCAAAAGTACTTCTGAAATTTACAGTATGGAAAAGAGGAAGCTTTACGATACAAGGAAATGGTCTGGGATATTTTTTATGCACCTACAAGTTAAAGCTGCCAGATTTCTGAGAATTAATCTCTGCCTATTACTCTACACTGCAAATAATACCGATATTAGTTACTTTGTACATCAAAGGGAACAGCAATTAAGAATTACAGGATGGTATTATGGGCGGTCAGGCTAGTTTCTTCCTAGAGTTTTGCTGCCCACTAGGTAATATATTAAAATATAATCAAACTGTTTAAGCAATCAGGTTAAGTATGAATTTCTAAAACACACGAGCCAGTGCTATTCTGTATCCGTAGGACACACTCTGAGGAGCTGTACAGGATCACCAACACGCCCATTCACTAGCACCACGATGGAGCCCCAGGTGGGCTCCTGCCACCGCCCATCCTGCCCGTTACGGCCGCACTGAGCCCTGCACGGACCCCCCGAGCTCTTCCCGGACCCAATCCCCGAGCTCTTCCCGGACCCAATCCCCGAGCTCTTCCCGGACCCAATCCCCGAGCTCTTCCCGGACCCAGTCCCCGAGCTCTTCCCGGACCCGACCCCCTGCCCTGCCCGCCCCCGCCGAGGCGGAGCCGCGGGGAGACGAGGAGCGGCGCGGCCGGCGCTCGGAGCCCTCGCCCCCCGCAGCCCCGGCCCCGGGCCAGCCGCACGCACCGATCCTGGGCCCCGGCGGGTCGGCGCACACGTGGTACCGGACGCCCCTCGGCAGCTCCCCCCGCCGCAGCTTCTCCGCCAGCTGCTCCCGGAACGCGCCCGCCTGCGCCGCGTCCGCCGCCGTCAGCACCACCACGTCCCAGAGCTCGCCGGGCCGGGCGGCCGCGCCTGCGGGAGCGGCTGCGCTCAGACATTGCCGGGGCACGGCTGCGCCCCGGCCCCGAGCGCTCGGCAGCCCCGCGGGCCGGCCCCGCCGCCCCCGCCCGCCCGCCCATCCCACCCCATCCCACCCCATCCCACCCCATCCCACCTCATCCCACCTCATCCCACCTCGCAGCGCCGCGAACCGCGCCAGCCGCCGGCCCGTGTGCTCCCGCCGCGCCGCGCTGCGCCCGCCCATCGCCGGCACGGCCGGGCCGGGAACCTGCGCTGCCGCCGCCGCAGAACGCGACCCGGATGCGCCGGCGGGGCGGGGGCGGTGCGGAGCCCTCGGGCCCGCCCGGCCGGGCGGGGAGAAGCGGCTCCGCCGCGCTCCGGGCGGGGATTGTGGCGCTGCGGCCGCGGGAGCGCTCCGAGCGCTCTCGGGGAAGCAGGAGGAGGTGGATGCCCGGGTTGTTAGTCCAGTTAGGAACAGAATCCTAATCGCGCACGAACTCGCCCGCTTAACTCAGCCCTGCCCGCACCTGCCGGTTGGTGCCGCCTCGGCCGCACCTGGAGCACCTGGGGCGCGCTGGTGAGCGCGGAGCAGGGCTGCGGTTTGGTAAGCGGACCTCACCCGGACTCATCGCAGGCGTCAGCGTGTGCTTTATCTGTTAGCAACTGGCAGGAGTCACACAGCTGAGGGTTTTTCCGCCTGCGGTTCCTTGCCGTGGATATTGTGGTTTTTATCTGCGGATTCCATCTGAATTCAGAGTTTGCTGTGACTACAGATACCAAATACAAATAAATGGGAATGACAGGAGGGTTTGCCTGGATAAGATCTCATTACACAGAAATCTTACAATAAAAAGTAGCTGTAGAAGCACTATAGGAGCTACTGGGGGGAAAAAAGAGTTTATGAAGTTAGAAAAAAAGTTTCAACAAATCCATAGTTTTTCATGATTGTAAACTGCTGACAGAGAAGATTAAGAAAAAAAGCTGAAAGCTTCACTGTGCTTTCTAGGTGTGAGACTTTGCTGCGATGCAAGTGATAACAGCCCTAATCAGAGCAATGCACACCACAAAGATCTGTTTTATCCTTATTTGCACTCTTGACTCACTCCAGTAAGGACCATGATCTATCTCTTCTGTTGGAACTACACCTCTGTTCTTTTGCACTGAGTTTTCATTGCTGACAGCATCTGAGATATGTTAAATAAGCATTGAAGGGTTTAATTAGGGATTTCTTAATTTTTCTAAAATTTCAGACTAGATATTTCAGTAATGTTAAATATTTGCACATGGTGGTTCACTTAGTTATAGCTGCAACAAAAGATTTAACTCCATTATTATTCTGAGCACTGCTTCTTCTGTTATCCTGTGCAGTAGTCACAGGGGCAGTGGTTACAGTAGAATTCCTTTATCTGAATGTGAAGATGTTATGTCAGAGATGAGGATAAAGGAATTAACAGTCAAAGCACAGCTCCAGTCTGTGATAGGAAAAACTCCTTGTGACACACTGTTAAACCAGCACAGGACACCGAGGGGGAGTACCACTCGGCTGGAACCAGGGAGTGCACCAGGCAGAACATTCCTTTCTAAGAAAAATGAACTCTGTGAGCAGAGGAAAGAACCCTTCTGAGAATTCTGGGAAAGTCTGATAAAAACAGAGACTACATGTAGGAGATTGTTACAGAGGCACAGACTGGTTGAGGTTGGAGGGAACTGCTGGAGGTCACCTGGACCAGCAACCCCTAGCTATGTCCAGGTGGGTTTTGAGTATCTCTGAGAGTGGAGACTCCACCACCTCCCTGTGGTACTCGGTCACCTCACAGTAAAAACGTGTCTCCTGGTGTCAAAGGAGACCCTCCTGCGTGCCAGTGTGTGCTTGTGGCCTCTGGTGCTGGCCCTGGGCACCACTGGAAGAGCCTGGCTGCATCTCCTTGGCTCGATCCTGTATATGTTGGTGAGATCCCCTGAGCCTGCTCTGCTCCAGCACAGCAGTCCTGGCTCTCTCAGACTCTCCTTGGAGGAGAGATACTCCAGTCCCTTCATCTTCGGGGCCCCTCGCTGGGTTGTGCAATAAGTCCCTCTCTCTCTTTACTGGGGAGATGGACCCAGCACCCCCAGGGCTCCCCCCCGCTACTGTCAGTGCTGCTCCTGACACAGCCCCCACAGCTCTGGCGCCTCACTGTTGTGGTCACACGGGACACAATCTGAGCTAGATTAATCCCTAAGCAGGTATCCCTTCACTCCCTGCATTACTAGAGTAATGCAGTAATAAAACAAGCACAGGCATTTGTTTCTGAGCACACTTATTCCACCAAATCCCATCAAATTGTGTGTCTCTCTCAGGAAGAGGTTTCCCACACCTGCAGTATGAGCAGCAGTGACCTTTTCTGCCAGTGGAGAGCCTGAGTCCCAGCGCCTCAGATGGAGAATGCTCAGGCTCTGAATATTTATGGAAGTGCTGAGATTTGATGTCACCTTTGTAATCTGAACTGAGCTCTCACAGAGGAGCAGTGAGAAACCACTTTTTCTTAGCAGCAATGGACCTGTAACACCAGGCCTGCTGCTCAGCTTTGCCTGGCTAAAACAGCAACAAAAACCAATTACTGTAGTGTAGTCTCTGGTTTAGCTCAGATTTTCTGTAATCCCACACAGACCGGTAAATATCTGGTATTTCAGGATGAATCAAATGCGTTGATAAGTACTGCAAATCTGTGCCCTTACTGGTCCTTTTTCTTAGAACTGGATTTTAAATGCTTACTAAAAGTGGGAGGAAATGACTATATGGTTCAGGTTGCAAAATATGAACAAGTGTTGTTCTGGGCTGTGCCATGCAGGAAGAATTTCTTCATGGAAGGAGTTATCAAGCACTAGATGGGGCTGCCCAGGGAGGTGGTGGAGTCCCCATTCCTGGAGGTGTTCAAAGAATGACTGGAAGTGGCACTCAGTGCTTTGGTCTGGTTGACAAGGTGGTGATGGGTCAAAGGTAGGACTCAACAGTCCTGGAGAACTTTTCCAACTTAAATGATTCTAGGATTCTGGGATTCTGTGCCCAGGATTGGCAGTGCCCAGCCCTATTCCATTCCCACGGATGTGTTCTTCCCTCCCCTCTGTCCCCACGCCTGGCACAGCCGTTGTTCCTGGCTGCCAGCCCTCATTAGCGCCGTCTCTACTTAATTAGTTTCCCGGTTCTCACACATGCTTTGGGTGTATTTTGCATAAATTATCTGTGTATCTGTGTCATTGTGGAAATGTCTCTGCTGCATGCTGGTGGCAAGGACACAGGAACCCTCTTCCATGCCCCAGGTCAGCTCATGGAAAAATTACTTACATGTGTTGTTATTAGTATAGTACTAGATATTGGTATATATATTGTTGTACAAGTGGTATTATAAAAAAAGGGAATACAGTTCAGAATATTTGCCTGTAAACAGCCTTCCTGCCCACCCAAAATGAGTCTTTCTGAATGGAATAAATTAATTTTTTTTTTTTGCAATACGTAATTTGGTAAAAAAGCTTTCACAAAAATAGAGATAAAACATTTTATAAAAGAAAATAAAAAAATTAAGACAAATGTTAAGTGTTTTCCAGGCACATCAGCTGTGCCTGGAGCTCCTGCGCTGGGCTTAGTTACCCGTGGAAGGTAATATCTGCAATTTATTGGAGATAAAGCAATTGAAATGTTCAGCACAAGATAAATGATCTTTTTAGCTGGAGTATAGAGTCCATAATTACAGTGGAAACAGATTAGGAAAAATAGCATTCCATCATTTCTCCAGTTCGACATTTACAGAAGTTCTGAGTATTTATTTAATATTTAAACAGCCCATCTCAGGAATGTTTTCATTGTTTGATGTGGTCGAGCACTTCCCTGACACCTTTCATCATTCACCCGGATTATTTTTGTAGGCATACATACAATATTTTAAAATTCTGTCTTTTTATCTGCCATGTGTTGATACCCAGGCAGTTTGTTAAACTACTAATGAGTCCCAGGGGGCAGTATGTTTGAATTAAACAGACATTGATACCTGCTAGAAATAAATAAAATAAGCCCAGAAAAAAAGTGTATATATATACTTATTTATTTATATAAAACAGTCTGAAGATAAGCTGAGATATTTTATCATAGGTTGGGTGTCGGGCTGCCTTTCCCCTTCTTCGGGGCAGGTGAGCTGGTCAGGGGGTCAGTCTGGTGGGGTTTGGGGAGTGAAGCTGGCTGGGGGCTGTGGTGGGTCTGTCTGGTGGGCTTCAGAGAGTGGAGCACCAGCTCTTAGGGGATTTTGTGGCTTTTGGAGGGGCAGGCATGCAGCACCTCCACTACCTCCGTCCCCCTAAGTCCCCAGCCTGACCTGCTGCTTGTGGGAACTGGAATGGAATGGAATCCCCCTGAACAGCTGTATCTGTGAGTACAAAATCACTTACTGAAGTGACACACACACAGCTTCCTGAAGGACAGGTTCAGTTAATTTTCAGTGAGAAACAGTCATAACTGTAAGTTGGCTTTTTAACTCCTACAGTTTGATCGTGTCAGCCACTGAATCCTTTCCCTGTGCATCCTGCATCTGGCCTCTTGGCATCTTGTGGCCAGTCCTTTCCGAGGGTGACAAACACAGGGTGGTGACAAACCTAGGGTGCTGCTGGCACAGCAGGCGAGAGATGGCGATTCTGGTGAGTGCCACGGTTCCGTCGGAACAGCTGGAGACTGTGCTCCCCTGGGAGGGGAGGTTTGGGCAGCAAGGGGTGGTCCTTCAGGGCAGCACTCTCATGGATTCACGAGAAGATTTGTGTTGTCTTTCCCATTGACAGTGCAGGGCTGGGACAGCACAGCTTGCTGAGGGCTGAGCTCTCCAGAACCCTTCATGCTCAGAGGTAATCAATCTCAGTACTTTGCCTGTTAATAGCTACTTGCTCATGATGGTTTTCTTCGTCATATTTTTCTTTGAATTGTCCAGACAAGAGTTTTGTCTTCATCTTCAGTGTAAATCAAGTTACTTGGTAATGATATTTTAAGGCTAAATTATGTCTAGTGTGTCCCAGTTGTCCAGTGCTCCAGAGATAATTCCCTTTTTAGAGAGTGTTCGGCCAAATGTTTGTCCAGACCTTGTTCTCATCAGTCCATATTGTCTCTCTGCATGTTGCTCTTCTGCAGCATAGGAGGATTTGTTCCTAAAGCTTGCTTTGGAATTCCCTTGCTTCTGGTCCCACTCTGCATGTGGAATTGAACAGGGTGGTGCTTTCCCACTGTGCACCTCATAGTGAGACCCCCTTGGCATTCTTCCTGCTGGGCATCGCCATTACTTTGCCATATATTGGTCTCTTGGTGCCCCTTCTGCTGTCATGCTGGGCTGGACACTGAACATTCCCAGATTCCTCAAAGCAAATCTTTCACAGATACTTTGACCTGAATTCTCTTTGTAACCACCTGGTTGTGGTTGTGGTTGCCAGCAATGAATATTCCAGTGAAGGATTCCTTTTACTTCCCTTTGTACTTTTCCATCTTTGTGCCTCATCCTCTATTGTTTCCTTCCTAAATTTCTATGACAGAGAGGAGTATTTCTTTCCCAGCGCTGTCCTTTCAGACATGTTGAGCTTGCAGAGGCAGCTGTAGGCAGCTCTGCTTTCTATAAGCACTTTTTACTACATCAAACCTCATGCTTTTGTTAGTGCTGGTCAGTTCTAGACCCTGTTGCCACATCTCTCATGTACTCCATGTGGTCTCTAGTTGTAGTAAACAGAGGGGTTTTTTCCAGTGTGAAAAAGCTGCATTCTTTTAATTGGAAAGGCTGGGTGGGTGCTCTAGGCTTGGGCACCCTTCTGGCACTGCAGGGCTGCTGGAGCACCGCGCCCAAGTCTGGGATCTGCAGCACAGGAAGGACGTGGAGCTGCTACAGCAAGTCCAGAGGAGGCCATGGAGATGCTCCAAGGGTTCGAACACCTCTGCTCTGGAGGCAGGCTGGGACAACTGGGGGTCTTAAGCCTGGAGAAGAGAAAGCTCTGGGGGCACCTTAGAGCTCCTTCAGTGCCTAAAGAGAATTATAAAAGAGAAGGAGAGTGACTTTCTAGATTTTCAAATAGTGATAGGACAAGGGGAAATCGTTTTTAAACTGAAAGGGAAGTAATTTAGATGGAATATTAGGAAAAAATTCTTCCTTGTGAGGATGGTGAGGCCCTGGCACAGGTTGCCCAGAGAAGGTGTAGCTGCCCCATCCCTGGAAGTGTCCAAGGCCAGGATGGACAGGGCTTGGAGCAACCTGGGATAGTGGAAGGTGTCCTTGCCCATGGCAGGGGTGGAACGAGATGGGCTTTAAGGTCTCTTCCAACCCAGCCTAGTCTGGGATTCTATGAACTGTAAGGAAGTAAAGTCAATCCCCTCTCCAGTTTCTTTGGGAAAAACACTTAACTGTTGGTGGATTAAGTTATACTGTCCAGGAGATGGCACCATACATTCAGTCTTTATTAAAAAGCCCAACCAAACTCCAACCTAAGTAAAATCTTCAGAAAGTATTAAAGAAATGCTTGCAGAAGACCAGTGTATGATCCTTAAAAGGCTGTGTAGCTTGTTTCTATTTTTTTAATAAGCACCAAATATTTGATAACTGTTAGTCCTTATGTTAGTCAGTCCTTCAAGAAATGGCTGGTGAGAACCAGAATGGAGGAGTTCAGTAGAAAGACTCCAGTGGATTGTGCAGTGAGTGGGAGAAAATCTCTGTTTCTCACTCTAGTGTGTTTTTTGGGCCTGAAACACAAAAGGGCAAGATAGGCGTGTGGGGCCAGTTTGTTCCCACAGGAACATGAAGGCCTGTGACCCAGGATTTACTTTAAAAGTGAGGATACAGATAGGATTGGATCCAAGTTCCTTGGAAGCAAATGCATCTGAGAAATGTTTGGGGTTTTTTGGGGCGGTTTGTTGTTGTTTGTTTTTTTTCTTTGTTTGTTTTTTTAAAATGTTTGAGATTTTTTGAGTGGCTATTTAAAGCCACCTGAGGATTCCCCCCTTGGGTCACTGTGCTGAGTGCAGGGGATTCAGGCTGTGGCTCAGCCCCAGGGCTTACCTTGGCCCTGACCTGGAGGGACCCTGACACTGACTCCTGGCACCCACTAAGGCCTGACCTTGTAGCTTTGTACTTGTATGGAAACAAGAGATTTGTAGCAAAAGCTGGTGTGCTTTGCATTCTCCAGGTGTGCTCCCTGAACAGTGATGATGATGCAGGAAGACAGGAATGATTATTTTGTACTGCTCTTGGCAGCAGTTTCAATATTCTTATTTTCTGTTCATTGCCAGCACTTTCCCTTTTCAATACTGCACTTCTTTTCTTTAATACTCCGCTTTTGTTTCTGTTACACTTATTTGTTATAAATGTATTATTGTCTACTGGTTGCACAAATGCCTTTGGGGAATTTTTTCCTTCAAAGACAGGGAAGGTAACAGGGAAAGAAGAGAGTTTTTCTTCTGCTTTTGGGGCTCTTTGGTGCTCCCAGTCACCCAGGGAGCCAACTGCTGCCCCTTCTTGCTGTTTACACAGGGAGTGGTTTGGAGCAAACTCGGGGCAGCCTGAGTGCCAGGTGATGCTTGTGCTCTTCCCCAGCTCTGTTTTCCCAAGAATCCCTCATGAATAAGGTGAGATGTATTTCATGTCTGCTTAGAGGGGATGTCAGTCTGGTGCTGCCACGGCTCCTGCTGTTGGTCCATAGCTGTGGGGCTCCTTCAGCCGGCAGGGACCATGTGTGACATCCTGAATGGGACAGATAAGCCCGGGGCTCACTGAGCCCTTCTCGAGCAATTTCCCTAATGCATTAGGCATAAACAATCTTTCTTTCAGAGTCAGGCATGCATGTCTCATCCTAATTATGTTTTTTCCCCTCTAACCCATTTTTGTTCAAGTTGTTGCCATAAGCAGTGGTGATAATGTTCTCCTTCCATTGTTACTGTAGAGAGGGGACCTGCTATAATTATTGCTTAAACTGAGTTTTTCTTAATTGAAAATGTTAAAATATCTATGAATGCATGATAATGTGTTCAGAAATAGACCAAATGTGGCATTTTCAGGACAGGCTGAGAGGCTCCTTCTGTCTCCTGGTCATCCTGCTGTAGAGGGTGTGCAGGCCAGGCTCCAGGGGTGCAGGCAGGAGGGAGGCACGAGGCACAGAGCCACCCGTTTCAAACTTTTTGTTGAATCTCCTATTTATATGAAAAAAAAAAAAAAGGAATCTTACTTTTGTGTGACCAACAGAGGAGATGGGTCAGGTCCTGGTGGGTCCTGCTGGTGGGCAGACAGGTGGAAATACTGTAATGGCATCTACTTTTCCCTTTAAAATCAGGAAAAACTAAAAAGAATTATGAATAATTCTCTCTTTTCACAGTCCTGTCCTTAATAAAAGTCTAATGAAACTGTGTTGAAATGGGTGAATAAGTGTTAGATGCTAGAGGTTAGATTAAACCTCCTTGTGTAATCCAGGGCACTGCAAGTTTGAATGAATGATGAAGTTTCATTAGTGAATATATGACCTTACCAAACGCTGTCAATATTTTCTATCAAGAAAGACTAAAGGATGTGTGTTTTTCGAAGAATGAGAAGTTGTAGGCTAAAAAGCTGCCTAATATTGTCTCTGGAAGAAAAAAAGCAAAGCCTACAAAAAGTTATTGTTGGTTTATGGACACCTGGGAGCTGACAAGGCCAGGAGCTGACGGGGTATGAAACAGCTTCAGTGTTGTGTTGCTGTTCTGAGCCCCTTGTTTACAAGTTCATCGCCAAGATTTAGTCCCATAATGGTTGGCTGGTTAATAAAAAGATGAAGAATGTGATCAATTACATTTTAGATGCAAACAATGGATACTTGATTTTTCCTCTTTATCACATCCTTAAGGGAAGAAGAAAGAGGCATGAGGAGCCCTTGGCAGCCAGGGAAGGAAATGAGGTTTCAGGAAGGATTTTAATGTGGCTCTAAAGAGATTCCAGACAGTGCAAAAGACCAAAGCACCTTTTAAATAGCAGAGAAAAATAAATATTTTTGAAGGATTTCATCATATTTAACATAAAACATGCTGATTTAAAAGAGTCTAATTATTAAAATCATTAAAAGACCATGATTATCATTGAAAGGCTATTATCAGAAATGAAATGCTAAAAACAAATGGTATATATTAAATAAGATCATACATATTTCATAGAATATATTATACTGCAAAATAAGTTGTCATGTAGCCATGGCAATGACTTTTAAGTTACCCTTTTTGATGCCTTAATGCACTGCTCTGCACGTTTTAGTGTCAAGCCTCTGAACATGCCCAGCACTCAAAAGCTCCAGCTGAGAATGAATATAAAGTGGCAGTTATGTACCTAACCGGTCACTTGTGTGGATAAATGGGGTTTGCAGGCACAGGCTGCGTCCCTGGGAGCTGGATGTGTTGGACAGGAGCTGGCAGGTGACACTCTGGCCCTGTGCCTGCACTGGTGTGTGCTGGGGAGGGCAGTGCCGAACTCACACTCAGAGTTAACTCCTGACACAGCTGCAGAAAGAAAAAAGTTAATTTTCTTGACCTCTGCTGGTCAGAATTCAACAATTTGATGCTTTACAAGCTTTGTTTCCAGTGTTGGGTTGTCTGTAGCATTCCCAGCATAAGGCATTGAAACATCAGGTGTACATGCCCAGATCTCACAAACCATAGGAAAACGTTTCTTTTAAGACAGAGATTGTTAACACTTCTAAACACCCCTGACACTTCTAAGTGCCAATATCCCTTCTAAATGTCCCTACTTAAGAAACTTTTCAAAGTATAATTAAAATACCAAGACCAGTATTGACTCCCCAATTAAGTTCAAGGCCAGGAGAGGTAGGAATGGGTTTGTGGTAGGCCACGGGGCTTCTCCTGATGATCTTTTTTCTGAACTGGACTTCTCTCTGCAACAACCTTTTATTTTAAAAAAGAAAGGGGATTCTGGATTATATTTGTGCTTTTAAAGTTCATAATATTTTATAGATAACCTCTTCCTCTCTCATAGTATGTCTGTCTACTTTTATTTTGAGTATTTTCTTTGATTCTGTGTCAAAGAGCTGATAGGTACAGCATGGCTGATAAGATCCAGCTGAGATTAAAATGACTTTGGGTTTGTGGTAGAGAAGAGACCAGTTTTTACATATCGGATCTCATAAAAGCAAAAGGGATGGATGCGTGGTGGGTGCTGAACTCTCATTTACCCTCTCATTACATCACCTGAAATGAGAGCTGGTCTTGGTCCAGATGCTGCAGAGGCCATTGAAGGCTTTTATTGCAGCCTTGCAATGCTGGGCTGTTTCTCTGAGGAGTCAGAGATGGAATTACCCACATGAAGTGAAGAGCCTTGTCACACCAGGTGTTTGCTGCTGTCTGGGCAACCCCCTGGCTGGGACTGGTGTTGGGGTTCTGTGGCTGTAGCCAGTGGGGAGACCTACGGGTGTGAGGAGAGAGGGTTCCCCAGAGGAGGATTCCAGGGCAAGGAGCTGTCACCTAAATCCATCTTGGAACATGGTTAGGTATCTGGCCTGGAAGAGAGCTCAGAAGGCCTGGAGTGACAGGACAAGTGGGAAGGATTCCCATTGCCAGAGGGCAGGGTTAGGTGGTGTATTGAGGATAGAAATTCTTCCCTGTGAGGGTGGTGAGGCCCTGGCACAGGTTGCCCAGAGAAGCTGTGGCTGCCCCATCCCTGGAAGTGTTCAAGGCCAGGTTGAATGGGGCTTGGAGCAACCTGGGATAGTGGAAGGTGTCCCTGCCCATGGTAGGAGGTAGAACAAGATGAGCTTTAAGGCGCCTTTCAACCCAAACCATCTGGAATTCTGGGGTTCTATGTTTGTTTGGCTTCTAAATAGGCTCTGTAGGAGAATATCCCAGGTTGTGCCCTCATTCTTCAGGGGGACCTTAATTAACATTTTTTAGGCCAGAATTCATATCTTCACCCTTGGCTGTTGTCTTTGTGACACGGTAGGTGATGCAGTGATCATACAGTCTGCCTGCACCCAAACAGCCCACCCTGCACAGACAACCCTGCAATCATGTCATTAGGGTGTCTTAAACAACCTCCAAAGTGACACCTCAGTCACTCAGAAATTACACAGATGTGGCAGAGGGTGACATTCTTGTAATCCTGACACAATGGTGACATTAGCATCTAATTATCTTGTAGTCAATTTAACATCAGTCACATACTGTAGATCTCATATTGTACCACCTTGACTAATTGAATCTCACAGGGACATTAAATAAGTTTGGATCCCAAAGAATTCAGGTGATCAAGGAAGTGTTCCATGGATTCAACAGGCATGGCAGTGCTAAGCTATGTTTGGAATGGTGGTTTTCTGCTGTAAGGCCAGGCTAAATAGGGATGTGATGCTGAAAAAGAATGGAAAGGAAAATGAGAAGTTTGGACTGGAAAACCAGGTGGGAATAGCATTACACCAGAGCCTGGTTCCTGTGGGATGTGGCAGCAGCCCTGCCTGTGCAAGGCACAGAGCCAGACACAGGGAGCACAACAGAACCCCAGCTTTGCTGGGAGAAGCCTGGTGATTAACTCAGTCCAATTACAGATGACCTGACTTAAATCTGATCAGCTTCTTCCCGTTGTCAGGGCCACCCTAATTTCTCATTAGCCCCAGCTGCAGCCAGGTCTGTCAGGGATTGCTGTGTGGACTGGTGGAACATTGCCTGGCAGACCAGGGGACATCTAAGACAACACAGAGGACCCTTAAGTAACTGATAAAAATAGTGAGTTATATATTCCACAGACATTCCGAACATTCCAACATGAGTGAGAGAAACAATCCCAGTTAAACGATTCCATTCATCCAGTTAGGCAGCCCGAAGTCTCCAAATTTTGCTCCCTTTGGAGACACTCTTTATCTCCCAAAGGGTGAATGTTACTGAGTCCCACTGAGCTCCTCTGGAACGGCACACACGCTGCTCTAACACAACACGGCTCCTCTTGCTAATGAGCACTTCTGAACAACAACTGCGATGGGTTCTGGGAGTCCAGCCACTGGGATGATTTCCTCTATTTAATTAGGTAACAGTCAACATATTTTAGAAATAATGTCTCTCCCTTAAGAATCATTTGTTGTAGGCGTCAAGTTTTCTGTTTCTCAATTATCCCTTTTTCAGAAAGCATTCCTGGTTTTGATTGATCCTCAGTTGTTATTAGTGCCTTCCTGGATGTTTTATTGAGAAATGAAAACTATAAATTCATATCTCTGGATGTAATCACACCTTTATTACAGCCCATCACAGAATACACAAGAAAAAATGAATGCAGCTTTACATTTCAGTATTATTCATGAGTTCTGACTTTTTTTTTTTTTTTTTTTTTTTCCTGTGGGTGACCTGGTTTGGGGATAGTTTTATGCATGTTTATTTAATCACACTTAAACATTACCTTCTTGCTTAGCACTTGAGGTCACTTAAGGTAATTGCAAAGTTTAGTTTTAATGACATGGCTAGCAATGAATTGCATTGGCCACCCAGAGTGGTTGTCCTCATGTTATCAGTCACTGATTAGGTATTCATGAGGGAAATCTTATCATTATTCACAGAGACAGAGAAACAAAGTTAAATTTAATTGTGCGACTGAGCACCAGAGTCATAATCTTTACATGACAGTTAATGCTTTCAGTACTTATCAATTCACTTATTATGTTACTCTTTGAAAAGTGAAGTGTCAAACAAATAAGTAGACCTTTCTCTTCTACCTACGTAAAGACAGAGTGTGATTAAGTAAGCATACTGAAAAACTTGATTTTATATAATAGTTTTACTAATTCCTTATGACATCTCTATCTCATTAAATTTCCCCTTCAAATTTAGGAAAAAGTTTTCATACATTTTGTGTGGTCCATGTCTCAGCTGAGCCCATGGTACCTTGTTAGGCTGAGTAGCTCCTGCAGCACATCCTTGGTCAGAGCATCCTTAGGAGCAGGACTGATCTGAACAGCTGGGACCTACTGTGTTGCTCTGATCCAGCAGGATTCCTGCACGTGGGACTGACATGACATACGTGAGCAATCCCAGGTGTGTCAGCTGTGTTTTGCGCATCCAAAATTAGTCTTGTCTCTCAGTCTCCTCCTGACTGCTTCCCTTGAATGCACTTTATTAAATGTCTGTTTAAATCTTTGGAAGAATAAAGTCTGTAAGAGAATCAAGGAGCAGCACGTAAGTCACAAACTCAGATGGAAATTTTGGTACTACTTTGATGAGTTTCCTGAAGTTTTTCCACAGATTCCTTTTATGTAGGACCAAGCCATAGTAACCATTCCTAACTAGTACTATTAAAGAGCTGCTGATGTCTGATATGTTTAATTGCCAACCTATGCAATAACAAAACCAGCCTGGGGCTGACCCATCTGTGTGGGCCCCCTGTAGTGGCTGTCATGGGGCATGTGGTGAGCAGCCCAGTACCTGGGGGTGTGGTGTCATATGCTGTCATATGACATGTGCTGCAGGCAGGGGAAGAAGGTGCCTTCAATGCAGTCTTGCTTCTTGCTGAGTACCTGAAAATTTCTTTTGCATTCCTGGAAAGAAATTAGATGTGGCCGTATTTTGTATCAGCCATTTGGCTATGTATGACTGATAGAGGCAAATACAAAAAATAATAGACCCTCTGACTGAGGTGCCTGTGCAGTGCTGGGGGATACGGGGCTTGCTGAGCCTCTCTGTGTTGTGCTGGCATGAGAAAAGCTATATCAAAATTTTCACCTTTAAATAAATCTGGGGTTTAATTTGTCCCCTGCAATGGCATTGGAGATATATCCACCAGCAGCACAGTGCACGCTGGCTTCCTTCCCATTCAGTAACTCTTGCTGTGCTCTTCTACTTCAGCTCTGAAACCAAAACTCTTCAGCAGTCTCAGGCTTTAGCTTATATTTATATGATTGTAGTGCTGGCAATAAAGCTTTCATGTGGAGCAAGAAGGAGATGAACAGTAAAATAGGTTAAGTGGCCCAGTAATTGAACCTGATAACAAATGGGGGGAAGCCCTCTTTGTAATAATTTCTTTGCTTTGCATAATGTGTGAGTCTACAGCAAACAGGGTTTTCCGTGGGCTGTTGATGTGTGTGTACTTGATGTGCCATGTTAATAACGCACACAGAAATTGAGGAATCGGCAGGTTGTCCTCTCAGCACACAGATTGCTATTACCCAGAGCGCAGCAAATGAGGAGTTCAATAATTCATCCAGGGCTGTGTGCTCAGCAGAATGAAGGGAGGGAGGGTAATCCTGCCTTAGAGCGTGGGGTCACCCCGAGTAAAGCCCTTTGGGAAGTGCAAACCTTCATAAACAAGCAGTGTCTGAGCTGCTGCTCTGTGTGTTTCAGACAGGCAGCTCCTCAGTTATTGCTTTCTGGGCTCATCGGATCATTACGGCTGTATTGCTTTGCAGTCCCAACATCCTTCTGGCCTACCAGGATTTTGTCCTTATGTTCCCTTTTCCTATGCTCCTGCTACTCTTGGCAAGCACTGAGTGCTCTACTCCCTGGCCCCAAGATGCTGTGCAGGTGATGATTCTGACCACCTCTGTTTATGAGCTCCTTGTGCCCCTTGGTCCAGGGTGACACAGTGCATTCAGTGAGGTGATGCAGCAGTTTGAGGATGGCTCAGAGCTGCTCCTCCAAGAGCAGCAGTGGAGCTCAGGATGGATTCCCATGGGAATGTGGCTTCCTCAGGATGCCCATTGCCTGCTACCCTCTGTTGTCTATTTGCTACCTGCTGCCCACTGCCCAGGGACCCAGTGCCACCTCACCTTGTCTTCCTGCTCTGCTGCCACTGTCAGGACCCTGCTCCAACACACACTGCAACCACATAATCATTTCCCTCTGATTTCTGTTCCTGGGGATTATTGAGCAGCATTGTGGCTTCCCAGTGTCTCTGTGTTGCTGTTTCCTTCCACCTTGTTACTCTGTGCAGGTGCTGAGATGCACAAACACCTCAGTGAAATCCCTCTCTCAGCGCAGGACCCTAAGTGTTTCTGTCATTTTTAATACAGCACCCAATTTACAACCCTCAGCATGCTGCCGGAGCAGCAAAAAGATAACAAATTACCAACCTCATTTATTTTGTTGCATAGTTTGTTTTGTAATTACGGGAGGAGGGCGGTGGTGGATGGCAGGGCTGCTCTCGGGCTCCGGTGGGTTGGTGTCTGTCTCAGGAACAGAGAATGATTCGAACATGGTGCTGAGTGCTTGGTCACCCTTGGAGGATGGCTGGCACAGCTGCTTGGATGTCTCTGTTGTACAGAATCATAGAATCAGAGACTGGTTTGGATTGGAAGGGACATTAAATGCCATTTTGCTCCATCCCCCTGACACGGGCAGAGACACCTTCTACTAGAGCAGGTTGCTCCAAGCCCTGTTCACCCTGGCCTTGACCACTGGTTGGAAGGAGGACTGGACATGCTGCTTCATTCTGTGCTGCTTCAGGTGAATTCCCCACCCACCAAGTGCAGAACTCACTCAGCCTCAAGGATTTAAACTGGTTTTTAAATTGTCAGTGCAGCCGGGACCTTTCCAGCAGCGTGGATGGGGCAGAATTTCCTTCCGACATGGTTTGCAGTGCTGCTGAGGCAGTGTGATGTGACACACCAGCACTACGAATTGTGAATCCACTTCTCATCTACAGACAGATGTAGATGTCTTCATTGTGTGTAAGATCTATGAGTGCAGTGGGAGGGAGGGGGTGTGCATGGCTGGAGGGGTTCCAAAATAGTAAAATGTAAATTCCTGAGCTTTTCTGAAGTGTGCAAAATACTGATCTGTAGGTCTACTGCCTTCCCACCAAAAGCCAACTAGCCTTGGGGTACTGATCCCCCAGTGGGGTGGGACACTGAGGGGAAATGTCCAAAGTAGCAGTTAACATAGATTTCTTAATGCAAAAACTTCCCTAGGCAAAAGCACTAATGTGGCTTTTCTCTGTCCCAGACACCCCTTTTCCAGGCTCTGTTTCAGGAGTCCTCGGGTTTGCTCAGAAAGCAAATCCAAGAGAAGCCGGTTGCCCACAGCACTGTGCAGCTCTGCAGCGCTTGGCTCCATCACCCCAACAGATCTTGGGTGCCCCCAAATACTAAGAAGGCTGCAAGCTGCCACTTTACTGTAATACAATTCATAAGAGAAGTAAGTTTAAAGCAAATGGGAATTTTACCTCTGAATAGGAGTGTCCGCACATAGACACAGCAATGTCTCAGTAATCTCCTGTAGGTTCACAACTCACGTTCATTTACATCAGTTTTTGCTGAGCACCACATTGAGGATGAGCATGTTGGTGCAGGGAGGAGTGGGGTTGCTCATGTTTTGGCAACCCTGTTGAGTTTGCTTGTGTTTTGCCCACAGGGCATTTGCTGCCAGGAAGTTTCCAGCACTGTATGTGGCTGTTGGAAATATCTCTGCGTGTCTGATCGTGGTGCTGGTGCTCTTCTCCCTTCCTGGCATTGCCCTTTCAGACCAGGTGGGGAATGGAGGATGGAGTCTCTGATGTGGTACTGCCAACCTTGCCAGCAGGTGCCTGTTAAATAAACTCTTGCAAGGGGAACTGGTTGGACCTCCCAACACCCTTGTCTACTCACTGACTTGCTGGGTTCATAACACCACACAGACAGACACACCCTCCACCCCTGCCAGGATGCAGTGCCCACCCCAGGGCTGCAGGCTCTGTATCCATAGTGGGAGACAAGTAACTGAGCAGGTGAAACTTAAGCTCAGGGTCACACGGAGCTGCCCAGGGCGGTCCTACCTCTCTGACCAAGGCAGACCATGAGAGAGTCGGAGGGATCCAATGCCACTCGCTAGGGAGAGGCAGGAACCAGGGAGAAGGGGATCCAGCCTGCCAGTCAAACAGGAAATGCAGGTGGAAAAAAGTTGCATGCCTTCTTAGTAACTGTCACATTTTTTAAATGAGTGTTAATATTGGATTCTTCAGCAAAATGCCTCCTTTGAGGTTCAGCAGCTGCCACATTCTGTGCATGGCCAGTAATAACTGGAGGTAAAGAAAATACCACCAATCCCTGCATTAATCAGCAAATTAATTTGCTCTCCTGTGCTAATATTGATTTTTTCCTTCAGTTTTGCAAATCCTGGCTAATGAATTTCCTGGCAGGAGTGCTTGCTGAAAAAAAGAAAAATTTGGTCAAATGTAGAATTTTGATGGCATATGAAATGAGGGTGTAGATCCCACAGTATATTTGTTAGAACCCAGTCCTGAAGTTCATCTTGCCAAGAAAAATATGAAATATTATCAAACTTGCTTGCAAGCAGGCAGCAGATGAAATTACTTCCAGGATGTATTCAGGGAATGGCTTAGAGCTCCATAAAAGAATGGTGGTTTCCGAGGTGAAGGATGTCGAGGACTTAGAACAGCTACTTGCTATATTTTATTTTCCCAGCTCGCAGTGCATGCTGTGACTGCTGAAATGCCCCAGCTGAACACTGGTCAGGAGCTCTGGCTGCAATACTTGGCACTTAAAGGCAAGCTAAAGAAAATCGTGTTTAACTCAGCAGTGTCAGGGCCTCTGTGGCTGAGCCACAGGAAGGCAGCATGGTCAGCACATGTCCAGCGGGGATGTGTCGGCTGCTCGTGTCCCCTCTGCTCCCCTCCCTACCTAGGAGGTCCCAGGAATAGTTATCACAGCTCCTGTCTCTGTAGCTGGGAGAAGCAGGAACAGGGGATTTTGTCCATCTCCAGCACTTTCCAGCAGCACCTCTGGAGTGGTGCAGGGCAGTCCAGCGATGTCATCCCCGTCTGTTCCAGGATGAAGGA
Organism: Myiozetetes cayanensis; assembly: GCF_022539395.1. Lineage (NCBI taxonomy): Eukaryota > Metazoa > Chordata > Aves > Passeriformes > Tyrannidae > Myiozetetes > Myiozetetes cayanensis. Next base: position 13,868,260 of record NW_026086826.1, on the reverse strand, counting down.
ACAGAGACACAGCCAGGGGCTGGAAGAACCTCTGTTGCATTTGGTGTCATTTGAGTTATTTTAATTTTAAGCTAATTTTTTGTATTGTCAGACTCAATATCATCAGTGCCACCCCCATGCCTCTGCAGCACGGCCACTGCTGCTGCCACCACTGTGGTCACAGTGTCACTGCCAATAACTTCAGTCTGACATTAGAGAGATTAATTTACTATGAAAATGACCCTTGGGAGAGTAGTGCAGATGCAGGATGAATCATATTTGAAAAATTGGATGTCTCATTGTTTCAGAAGTTCTAATTAACTTTTTCTAGTCATCAAAAGTACTGGATATGGACACAGAATGTCTACCCCATCATTCCAATGGGATGGCTCAGGGAGCCAAAATCACTTTTACCATTCTGTGGGAGGTGGAATGGCTGCTGTGTTGTGCTGGAGCTGAATCAGGTGATTTCCATCTTGTGCATTTTCACTGTGGAGGCAAAAGAATATGTCTTGGGTAAGTGTGGAGCTAAGTTTTTTTCATCTTTTTTCTGCAAAACTTGGTAATCAAGTATTTCAAATAATCAGAGACCCTGACTGTGATCTGTGAGTCTGGAGAACAGGAGAAATTAAACCAAACTTAAATTTTAAATCTAGTTGGCTCAGTTTTCTAATCATTAATCTGCTTTTCTGTTTTTTCTGAGGTTATTCTCATTTTCCTCACTATTTCTCCTGTTTTCCCCTTTATCCAATATTCTATACATATGATAATACAAAACTCTCCAGACTCAACATTGTTGAGCAAATACAGTAACTGAAGACAGTACTTTCTGGGCTCAGATTTGAGGGTGCTAGAAGCAGTTCCTTCCATTGGGAGGTCTCTGATGAGAAATACCTAGTCTGAGAAGCAGCACTGGGGTGGGCCTGTGCCATCCACTGTGACCAGTGTCTCTGCTCCTGGTTAACTCCAGGATGTGCAATGAGAGGGAGCTCTGATCACGCTCCCCTCAGGACAGCTCTCCCCACCTTGCTGCTGTCCTGCTGCACAGCTGCAGCTCAGGCTTCGGGCACCTGCTCTTCCCCACAGCTCTTCTTAAGAGGTGGTGCTGTGCCAGCACTGCAAGCCATGCCCGCAGCCTCCCCTCTCCCTGCTGGGCTGGGGCAGCGCTGGGATTTCTGTTTCATTTCATATGTAAAAGCTCTGTTTTGAGCATATAGGGTTGAAAGCTTCCTGATGGCTTTTGCTTGGGAACTTGGCACCCATGAAGTTGGAGGACAGACAACTCATGCATTAGATTTCATAGAGCAGCTTTCTTGCTTGAAAAGGAAAAAAAAAAACCCAAAACCCACCAAAAACCTACATCTACAGAAAAGTGTTTAGTAGCATGTGTCAGATCCATCTGCACACGTAAAACATGGAAGGGAGAGGAAAACTGTTATTACAATGTAAATGCCAGAGTTCTGTAATGGATGGGAGATTCAAATGACCTCATTTCAGCAATAACCAAACATATGATTCCCGGTTTACCAGTCTGTGAGTATGATAAGTTCATCCCATTTGGCAGAGGAGAGCTCTGGCTGGATTTCTGGGTCACTCTGCACTCAGAGCCTGAGCTGCTCACTCCCACTGCTCTGGACTGGACTGCAGGCCAGGTGGTCTCAGTGATCTTCCAGGTTCATTGGCTGATATTCACTAAAACCACTCAGCTTTGAGTGCGGATTTTCTCTGGCCATCTTCTGTGGAATTTTATCTGGGCTTTTGTATCAGTGTTTCAAGAAGAGGCAGATGGTTCTTGTCACTGAGAGACATGATGTAAAAGGTGACAGCCTCCTGAAGGGCAGCCAGGTGCCCACTGGGATATTCTCAAGGCTTACTTTTTCTGGAAGTATGTGTAATTCTTATCAATATCAGCATTTTCATCCACTTTCTTTTAAGCTGGGCATCTATCTAGTTCAAAAATCTGAGGGGTTATGGGCAAGGGTTACACTTCAACCCACTCAGAAGCCAGGCTTTTACATGCAGCTGTGAAGGATGACAGTGGTGAGTTCCCAGGTGGATTGTCATCCCCCAGTGGAGGCTTGGCCCTGGCTGGCTGCCTGAGCTGGCTCTGCACACCATGTTTGGAGCTGGGAGAGAGGCAGTGCTGCTGCCTGGGGAAGGAGAGCTGCTGGGGGTCTGGAGCTTGGTGGGGGCTGCAGAAGTTCCTCCTGGGCTGGGAAACATTGTTCATATTGCTGTCTGCTGAACAGAGAATCTCTTGCAGAAGGTCTCTGATCTTGGTGCATGTTTGAGTTTCTTACTGTTAGAATAGCTGTTGCCCTGAGGCGTGTTGGACCCGGTGCTGCACAGCCACAGCAGTGCAGGTACGGGGAGCAAAGGTATTACTGTGCAAAGTAATCAGTGAGCAAACAAATGAACACCCCAGGCTATTTGTCATGAGCCACCTCTGTGGGCAGAGCTCTCCTGCAGCTCCTTTAGAAAGAGGAACAGTTCTGTGACAACTTGTCTATCAGTGTCAAGGAGACTCTAATTCACTGACATCTGGAGATAGCTGCCTCCAAGGGAAGGAGGTCTGTGGTGATGTGCCGGGGCACCAGCCAGCACACAGAGCAGGATGGTAGTGCTGAGGCTGGGGAAGAACCTTGCCTGGTACGTGTGGTGCTGAACGTACCTTGCTCGAGATGCCTCCGAGGTCTGCCCAGATGGTGAGCTGCAGCCAGCTCTCTGAGGTACCAATTAGCACTTGAGCAGTGCTGATGGTGCCTTCTGCTTTCTTACTGGGTTTGGTATTGGGATTTTGCTGCTTTCCTTCAAAAAAATCATTGGCTGCTGCTGGCCAGCTGACAATTGTCAACTGCAGCACCTGCCTGGCTGCTGCTGCCTGAGTGAGGAGCAGCCTGGGGCTCCCAGGCCATCTGAAGCACAGCAGCACTGGGGTGGAGAGAGAAGGCTTCCCTGGAGAAAAGGAGCACGGCACTGGTGGCACTGGGACACAGCTCCCCACCCGCTGTGGTTTAGGGCTCCACTCCCTGACATCTTTCTCTGGTTCTGACATGGGAGGGCCATGTGCTGGTGCTGCACCACAGACCTGCTCAGAGATGACAGGCAGTGCCAGTCAAAGAAGGTGTTTGGTGTCTGAAAGTGCTCAAGTGAACGTGTTCAGGTGGGGAGAAGAGCTATGGCCACCTTTGATCAAAGGGCTGTCGGGAATGTGGACTCAAAGGTTGAACATGATCCAATGATTGTGTTCTGAGGGACTGGAATATGTCCAGAAAAGGGCAATGGGGCCAGGGAAGGGTCTGGTTTCATAAGTCTGATGAGGAGCAGCTGAGGGAGCTGGGGGTGCTCAGCCTGGAAAAAAGTAGGCTCTGGTGGGACCTTCTCTCTCTTGACAACTCCCTGACAGGAGGGTGGACCCAGGGGTGGATTGTGCTCTGCTCCCCAGGAACAAGGGATGGGATGAGAGGAAACGGCCTAAGGCTGTGCCAGTGGAGGTTTAAGTTGGATGTTGGGGAAAATTTCTTCCCTGAAAGGTTTGTCCAACCCTGGCACAGCCTACCCAGGGAGGTGGTGGAGTCCCCATCCCTGCGGGGATTTAAAAACTGTGGGGACATTGGCAGTGCTAGGCTGGCAGTTGGACTCAATGGGCTCAGAGGGCTTTTCCCAACCTAAATCATTCTATGATTTCAAGATGGTGTGAGGGGACGTGAATGTGCTGCAAAGTTGTTCTGGATTGACATTCATGACAGCATGTTTATAGGTACAGTTGGGAGAAAAATCAACCACAAAGGGAACTCAGTTGTATTTGTCATTAGTTCTGAGTTGCTTCAACAGATGTTTGCTGGGAGCTTCTTTAACCTGCTTAATTTGTCTCTGAGTAAAGGGAAACAGATAGCCTCAATTAAGAGACTGATTAGCAAGTTCTTTAATGACTTTCAATAGTTTTAGTCATTACTGCTGATACAGGATGCTGAATCCTGGGAGCTGGGATTTAGACATTACGTAAAAGCTGGAACACACTGCAGCTGTATGAGTATTGGGAATTTGCTCCTTGTCTGTCTCCCTGCTAGCTGTGTTGGAACTTGCCAGGTCTTTGTTGCAACCCCTCAGTCCCTGACTACAGCCCCTGCTCAGCACACGCTGCCCACCCAGGGCTGCCCAGCGTGCCAGTGGCACTACCAGCAGAGTGGGACTCCATGCTGTAGGTCACTGTGCAGTGTGATCTCCAGGCACTGACTTTCACATTGTGAACAAACTCTCTTTATTTGACCTTTTAAGCTGTGTTGCAAAGTGCAGGGGCAGCGCATGTTGTCCTGCTGGATGTGATGGGTTTTGGCCCATCACAGTGGTAACAGAGGTTTCTTCCTTTTCATTTTCTCTCTCTCTCCTTTTTTTTTTTTTTTTTTTTTGGCAAGGTGTGTCCACTATTAACATGCTCAACTCTAATCCATTAATGGCATCCCTGGCTGCATTCCCAGCAGACACATCTCCAAGGCTGGAAGCAGTGAAAGGCTTGTCATCTCAAAGGTGCATATTCCAGCCTCCCACAAGCGTTCCCTGCTTCCCTGCATGCACAGTGCAGGTGCCAGGATGAACTTCTCTCCTGGCAGCTTATCTTTGGCAGCACAGCTGCTTGACTTTTCCCTCTGTGCCATCTTGCTCCCCCGCGCCACACACCAGCTGAAGGCTGTTCTCTGCCACCATTCTGAGCCCAGGCTGAGGGGGCTGTTTTACCTGTGTTACCTGGCTGCAGGCTTAGAGCCATAGAGGGATCCGACTGGGAAGGGCTGGTCTGGCCAACACTCACTGCACACTTAGTGTAACTGCTGTGAACTCAAAAGTCAGTGGAGTCAAACACTGGGTTAGTGCTGCATTTCGCCCAGTCACAAACTGCTGGGGGGTGATTTTGATTTAATCAGGTGCAAGAGCTCACGTTGCCCTTACTCCTTCCTGCCTGCACTCTTGGGCACAGCTTTTCCTTGCACGTCCAGAGTGTGTTTTGGAACACCTTGATCCCGTGGTCCCTGGGACAGGAGTGTTGTGAGCATGGTGCCTCCACACCCAGACACAGTGATCCTCTCCATCCCCTGTGAAAGGCCAGGCAGGCGAATTCTTCCCTAAGTGGTGACAACAAGGAACATATACAACTCTTATCTCAGTTCTCAGTGGTGACAACAAGGAACATATACAACTCTTGTCTCAGTACTCAGGTAAGAGCTGTATGTATTTTTTTCCAGGTATACCAGAAGCCAATTATTCCTTGGCTTACTGAAATTCATTACTCCTCCCTGCATATCTGTCCTCCTTGTGCATCATTCTGCCAGTGAGACTGCCACACCAGCACTGGTGGCAGTGACTGGGCTCTTTCACTGGAGCCTGGATGCTGAAGAGCCTGCTGGTTCTCTCACCTCGACTGTACCTGAGGCTGTCCTTCGGTTTATGTTAAGGCTTATGTTAAACACTTGCTCATGTTTCATATTTCGTGGAAATGCTGCTTGCACAAAGAGGCAGCCAAATGTTTTGGAAAGAAATAATTATTTTGATGGCCACCATTGCAAAACAAACAAACAAACAAACAAACAAACCAAACACATACTGAGAAATGACATGCTGAAAAAGTTGCAAGCTGACCACACAAAGCAGCCAGTCAATTCTGGAAATCTTGGACAGCAGTATTTTGGCCCATTTTGACCCTTGTTTGGCTCCGCTCAGCTTCCACATCTCAGTGCTGTGTCCTGAAGCCAGTGTGTGCTTCGGTCACTGAGAACTGTCAATGAATGAATGTAGAAAACTCAGCAAAGGGGAAAAATCAGTCCTTACAGCACGGTGGAAAGGTGTTATTTATTTATTTATTTCTATTGTCACTCAGAGAACGTTACCACAATCACTTTGAAAGTAATGAACAATTTGTGGCTGCAAATTGCACTTTAGGCATCTGGGGCTAGTTTTTCTGCTAAAGAAAGAAAAAGAAAGCAAACAGAGGAAAGAAAATCTGGGAGAAGGCAGGAAATCTACAAAACAGAAGAGTAAAGTGCACTGACCAAATCATCTCGTTGAAGATTGATAGAGAGCAGTAGTTTAACCTGGATGAGACAAGGCACTCAGTCTGTACCTGACTTTGCTGGTGTTTAATGGTTCTCATCTGTCTGCAAGATGAGATGTTAATGATTTTAGTGTGTAGCTAAAAATTCACTTTCCCAAGCCTCTTTCAGCCTGGAAAACTCTAGAGGAAAGCTGTGTTGAGGTGAGGGGAGGGTCTTTGGCAGTCCTGCTCTGGGATGGTCCGAGCTGTGGTGTTCAGCTCTGCAGCCCTTGGTACTGCAAACATGGAGTGACAGTGATTCCACCTAATAACCTGACAGAGTGTTATTAAACTGTGCCACTGCCTTCAGAACAGCATGGGAGCAGACTAGATTTAATCCAGGAAATGTTTATAGGATAGCCAAACTTCATTTCAGTTGCATTTTAATGCATGAAGCTCTTCCCTCTCTGTTGGTGAGCAAAACTCCTTGAGTTTTTGCAGACCTGCAACATGGACATAATAATCTGTGGAAATGTGTTTTGAGTAAATTATTATTTTCAAGGATGAGAGGAGAAACCAAACCTTCAGTTCGGGTTAGGATTTTGGTTTCACCAGTCAAACTTCCTCTTCCTCTAGAATATCACAATCTGTTCAACTATAGAAGGGCCTGTCAAGAGACATCTGTGAAGACATGAGGTAACGAGTAGCACACAGGGGCTGTCCCTCAGGCTGATCTCGTTAAAAGGCACCACTGCTACAGTATGGGTTTTTGATGGAGAAATTTTATTTGTAATTTTTACATCAACACCTACGATTGTTACAGCGAAAGAGAGACCCAGAGGATTGATTTCTTCTGCAGGTTTTGAGTCTCTTTATTTTGAGCAGTTAGCACTGTGAGTTTTCTGTCTTTCTGTCTCTTCGATCAGGCCATTGCTGTGCCTCACACACTCTGAGTTCCTCCCTGAGTCCATTATCCATGACAAGGGCTATGAGTGGGAACAAGGGGCTCTGCTGGTCTGGAGCCACATGTAGTGTTCCTTCAGTTTTTAAAAATAATGTTACAGGGAAGGTAGAAGTTAATTTTTTTGGGTAGGGAAATGGGATGATAAGGCAATAAAAGCTGTGAATGGGACCTGATATGAATCATGCTGTGCCGTGGAATAACCTGATCTAACCATGCCATGGCTGGTTTTTCTGAGGGGAGGCTGAAGGTCAGGAATATACGTCAAACCAGTCAGCTTTTCAGGGGTACAGACCTGAATCCTGGCTAGCCCTCCAGACCACCCTTCCCCTGGTGGTACTGGTATGGACTGAGGTGAAGCCCCACCTCTGGAGGGGCATCCAGACCTGGATATGAGCTGCGTGTCAGGCATGGGTGGTTGGAGGATTCAGCGCAAGACTGAACAGGACAGGTAACATCAGAAAGCAGAAGGAGATGCCAGCACATCTGGTCACCAGCTTTCCAATTGCTCTAAAAACCCATTTTTTAAATTTGGGCAAAATTACAAGGATTATTTGTAACAATTGAACAGCAACCTGATCATTCTGTTTGGATTTGCTCTGGCAGGAGCCTTCGTGAGGACACATTAGTGATGGGCAGCCCTTAAACCACGTATGTGTATGTGTTTGTGTACAGACTCATGCCAAGAGTTGGGCCTGTGCTCAAGCTGCCTGCAAGGCAGCAGGTACTAGTGTGGGTTCTGGGGGTCCCCAGCCCTCGTGTCCCCCTGTGAAGCCCTGCCAGCCCTGAGTGTGTGGGGATGGGCTGTCAGGGATCTCTGCACAGCGTCACCCCCGTGAAGGAACCAGGTCTGGAACAGGATGCTGGGGAGTGCTGCAGCTCCCTGCTATTTTTGGTTGTTTATCTGGTCAGTGGCAGCCTATTGTGTGGGCAGCTTGTGCTTGTCTCAAGGTATTTGGAGTGGATAATCTGATCAGTGCCAGTCCATTCTTGGCTTCTCTGTCCACCTGCTGACTCCCTTGTGTCACCCTTCTGGTGCTCCATCCATCTGTTAAGAATTTACTTACAAAAAGCATTAAAATAAATCACTGTGATTTTATGTGCACAGGAATCCTGTTTCCAGTGTCTCAAACCCCAATAAATATTGGTGTCTGCAGTAACAGTGTTGTAAAGTCCTGCACTTCAGCACTAGTGATTTACAGGAATGCAATGATGCCTATGGAACAACCTTTTAACATTCAGATTTGGTGGGTTTTGAGTTTCATTTTATACCTTGTTGTTGGGAAATACAGATTTTTAGACCAGGTGCATGTGCTGAGTACTGTTATCAAAGAAATACATTCAAGTACCAAGCACAGCAGCTTCCATCGAATTGTTGCCTGACTGAAGGGTATCACAGCTGAGACCTGGGGCTACAGTAACCCTACAGATTCAGGCATTTGTTAGTTTCTGAGCTATTGATTTTCCATGGGGGAGAACGAGGTGACCCTGCAAGGAGAGGGTTGGCTGACCCAGGGATTATGATCTTTAAATGTTGTGTCCCAAATAGTGAGCAATGCGATACAAAAAGATTCTAATGCATTCAGCACAGCCCAACACAGCAAGGCCTGAACAACCCCCTGAGGACTCCAAGACAGCCAATCTAAAATATAGGTCAGTGTTTTCAAATTCAGTTTAACTTCTTTTTGCCTAATTAATCTATATCTACCAATATGTTAATGAGAGGGAGAGGCAGAAAACTGACTGGTGCTGAAAGGTCCCCGAGGCTGAAAGAAAACACTTTCACTTTGTGGCTAATTATTTTTTTCCTTAAAATTTATTACTCTGGAAGATAAGCAAACGTGATGTTTATTTGACCTGTGCACCTTGTACCAGACTCTCTTTCCAAACACTGTGCTTTAAAACAGCAATTAAAATGTCAGAAAAAGAGAAGAAAAAGCTGCTGGAAATGCAGCAGCTCAGCGAGCAGGGAAGGGATGAACACGGCCTGAAATCACAGCCGTCTGCATCGAAGTGTTCATTGCTCATTGCCATGGCCCTGCGAGACCTGGGCTGAGTTTCCAGCCTTGTTGATTCTCCTCATGGGTCTCATGACATCTGCTGTTTCCATCCTGAGAAGCCAAACCTGGAAGTGTGTAGCTAAAGGAGGTGCCTGTGTGCAGTTTTCCAGGGCAGTCAGCCACGGCCATGGGACCCCAGCGTGGTCTGCAGGCACGGGGGGCTGGTACCAAGTGCTGTGGTTGCCCCTGTCTCATTCAGAGCTCTCTATCCCTCCCCGAGGTGAGCTGTAATCCTCAGGGAGCTATCAGGATATCTGATTTATGCAAGAGTCTGTAACAAACTGGCAACAGTTATTTCTGTAGCTAATGGGAATGTAAATTTTCAGATAACATATGTTAATAATGATAAGCAAAGCCTCTGATAAGAACAACCCCTACCAGAGAGAAAAAACTCTGCTCTACTCTGCCTGCTGTGGTGCCACTGCCCCACACTGTTAGAACTTCCCTGAAGGATAAATTTGTGAGATAGAAGTAAGCTATTGAGACAGAAAGTGTCTGTCTTGTCACAGACCTTATTCTTCCCAAGCAGTTGAGTTGGTTGTGCCTGTGTGTGGTGACTCTGTTTATCCTGGGATGAGGCAAACAAGAGGCCTTTCTGATTTACCTTTTTGATAATCATTCTGTTGCACCTCTGGGAAAGCAAATCTAAAAATGTGATGCCTAGGCCATGCTCCCAGCAGTGATGGTGGGATCTGTGGCACATGGCTTCTCCCACCAGTGATGGACTGGGGCCCGAGGGCTCTGGATGGGGCTTTGATCATCTGTCGATGGTTCTGAAATGCACAGATTTTCTCCCTCTGTCCTAATGGCTTCATAACTGATTCATGACCTCACTCTTCTGAGTGAGGTTGAGATGTGGCCAGCTGTGCTGCTGAGCAAATGGCTTTGCTTCATGGTGTTTCTACTAGGCTTGAAAGCAAGTATCAGCGCCTGACCTAAGAAGAGGTTTATATTTCATGTAATAGAGGCTATACATCCCGATGCATGTGTGTTTGTAATACAGTGGTGGAATTTATCCTAGGAATATCCAGACCTCTTAAACATGAACCAAATTCAACTTTAAAGCAATGCTAATTCAGGGGGAAAAACCAGTGTGCATCATCTGTCGTCAATCTGATAGTCTGTGATATGTGTAACCAATTGTTCTTATTTACATTAATTTGCATTGTGAAAAGCAATTTTACAGTTTCAGTCAGACTTAATAGGCAATTTACAGCTTGCTGCCTAATGGCACAGTTACTTAAGCCTGCCCTGGGGTGCTTTCAAGACCTGAGAGGGGACTAAACCTTTTAAATGTTCAATTGAACAGCTTAAAAAGTCAGGAAGTCCTCAGCTATTAGACCCGGTTCCTGCCTGCCTTGTCATCTTTGACATTGTTGCTGCAGATGCCCTTTGATTCAGATGTATTTTGCCCTAGACAGCCAAAATACCGATCTGACTCTAAAGAACATCGTGGCATGAGTGGCTCCCAGCCTACAGAGGCACCATGCCCAAGGAAGGTGAGGGTAAGAGTGTCCCACAGGCCTCGCTCCGTGGCATTTGTGGGTCAGTGGATCTGCTACCTGCATTTAATGACTAACTTTCCGCTAAGACATCTCACCTCAATGACCCATTCCTGCATTTACAGTCGCATGAACCACTTCAGGTAGGTGTGATAAAGTAGAATCCTACAAGATGACTGAATGAAAGCCCTTAATTTGAAGCAATTTTTTTTCATGTTGGATGTTTAGGGGCAAACTGTAAAACAAAATTACCCACATTTGGGTAAGCAGCAAGAGGCTCTAGTGATTTCAACATTCTCTAGCAGTGCCTTAGAAAGGGTGTTGGCCCCTTCCAGGAGATTATAATTCTTCTAAGAGTTGGTTTGTTCGCATCTGAGGTGCTTTGGGAAAACTGTAAGCAGTCCTCTGGGGAGGAATGCCGGCTCTGGGTGTTGCAGATGAGGGAGGAAGTAGCAAAGACCTTCTCAAAAGTTGGAGCCCCACTTACATCCTTACTCTGGTAACAAGTGAAGGTCACAGGATGTCTGAAGTTATGTATTGCATGAAGAATACAAAGTACATGAGACAGAAGCAAGCCACTGGTAGTGGTCACTGATCATGACCATGATTATTTCTCTGGCCTTTGTGCGTGGTGGGTCTTGGGGAATTACAAAATCATCAGTGTTGGAAAAGACCTTCAAGATCATCTAGTCCAACTGACAACCCAGAACCACCATAATCACCCCTAAACCATATCCCCAAGTGCCACTTGACAGCTCAAATGGGACAGAGTTTTGTAAGAATTGCACAAAAGGTTGCTCTTTGATCATCCTTGTGCAATGGACAATGGAGAGTTGGGATACTCACACCCCCACGAGAGTATTGACATGTTTGAGATCATGGTGACTCAATGACTGTGTTATAGTTGTAGTGTGACAACGATCCTCTGCCACATATAGCAGTGTTTGTTCCCAACACGCTTCCAGATGTTGAGATGTTGGTTTCTTACCCATGCTGATGTCTCATAAACATGTGGCCCCCTGAAGTAATGCAGTGCCCCCATCCTGCTTCTTTAGGAGCTTGCTTTATTCCTGCAAGAGGGAATAAAAGGTGTTGCAATTCACTTCACAGGAGTGTACTAGAGAGATTCCAGAGCACTGCTACAGCTGTGTGCTCCTGGGCAGATCTGGCATTTGCAGTGTTGTGCTGAGTGTGGAGAGATAGTCAAGGGAAGTTCCTGATCAAATGACCCTGTGTTCTCATGCACAAAGTCCCTTATCTACAGTGAGCTCAAAGGGTTTGAGGCTGTGAACATCCCTTCCAGTTTAGCAAAGAATAGCTAAAGCAGAGTTATGCTTTTATAATGTTTTTCAACTAGATCTGGCTAGTTTGAGGCCATCTGAGCTTTGTAATGCATGGAGGTGGTGTAGGTAGTCGAGGCAATCTGGCACTGTCTATATTTGCAGAGATCCAACTGATTTTCATCTTTAAACCTTTTTTTTAAGATAGCCTTTGCTGTTTTCTCACTGCTACATAATTAAAAAGCACATGTTCACAGCACTATCATGAGTCTTTACTGCCTTTTGGAGGTTCACTTGTAACACCATTGATATTTTTAGCTTTTTATGGAAAATAGTGACAATTGCAACCACACACAATGTGACCTGTGTTCCATGGCTGAGGGCAGTGTCAGACCTGGGCAGGAAGATGGCTGGAGCTCCCTTTCCTCTGTCCAGGCCTTGGACAGCCTTGGTCAAGGTCTGACATTCTCCATTGGTGCCTTGCTGCAGCCCAGGCCTCTCCCATGTGACTTTGCTACTGTCCTCTGGCACCAATTCCTTAGGCAATCCTGCTGCACAGTTTGCCACAAAACCCACTAGGAATAATGTTTTTTTCCAACCTTCTCTGGATTCTTCTCCTGCACAGACCAAGAATTCCTTACCTGGAGATAAAGGCTGTCACCTGACACATCCACCCACAATTAAGGTTTGGTTTGCTGCCCCCCACACTGGGGTGTTCGCTCACAGTCCCAAGAGAGTTGGGAGCAGTTGCTGCTGTGGCCACATGGTTTAGAAGCAGGATCTGGTGGAGCTGCCCTGCTCTGTGTATTCTGCTTATTGGACATCCAGACCTCTGCATGGCTCTGTAAGTCAGCCAAGTTTTGTGTCTTGAGGTCTATAGTCTCCAAAATGCAGAGGCAGTATTTAAGAAAAAAATCACAATAATGCAGAGTTTGGGTATAGTTGTGCTCTTTTACCTTGAAATCAATGACTGACAGGGACAATTTCTAGTTTGCAGCACAGTGAACACACAGAGCTGTTCTGTGCTGCTCATTAATGTTTAATAAAAGCAGCCTGCACACATAGGATGGTACGTTATGGAGTCGTACTGCTGTTGCTGCAAAGATGACACTGCATCTCACCCTTCTGGTAATGGACACTGGGCTTTTCATCTTTCATTGATTTTTGAAGATGGGTTTCATAAGCTGAGCTGCAAACCCTCTGGTTCGTGCTGCACACCGAGTACATTCATTAAAGCATAGAGGAGAGCTCAGGAAAGACATTAGTCCATTAATCACTCGCTCGTATAATGACCTTCATGCCTGCCTCTGGCAGGGGCCGGCCATGGCAGCCAGTGTGGTGACACCAAAGCGTGTTTGTTCCCAGCCTGGGTGAGAAGTGGACACGGGCTCTCTGAAGGTGGGCACAGGAGGAACAGTGCCTATGAGGAATGGGATGGGTGAGCAGAGAGCATCCCAGAATGTAGAGGAGGACCAGAAGCAAAGAGCTGTGGAAGTGGGGCCAGTCTCAGCAGACCCCAGCAGGTGGGTGCTGGGAGAGGGCAGCCTCCAACCACCATCCGTGTCCATCCCTGCCCACACTGGCCCTGCCCTCGCTGCGGGAGCTGGGGGTGCTGTGGGGTAATGCAGCAATGAGCACCAACTGGAGGAGGGAATGTTGTTCTTTAAAACACTGGTTCACAGAGAGGAGTCTGGCATTTTGATGTACTGAAATTAATCGTGTACAGATTGCTCAGAACGGATCTTCATAGGCTGTTCTCTGTCCAGAGTCCTTTCCAGCAGCTAGGAATGATCATTAAGGCAATTGGAAATCAAATGAGCAGGCATGTTGTGTTTCAGTGATTGTGCCAGCATTTTAAAGCTGTGGTTACAACATAGAACAAGGCAGACCACATTCCTTTAAAAGGAGTAATGTGCAAAAGTTTGAAGTCTTTTCTGCAGCTGTTGAGATAACCAAGTGCAAAGACTGTCTGTGAAAATGGGACAAACAGCCCTTAGAGGATGTTTCACCTGAGGTAACTTTGTGGTTCCCTCATCCTCCACTGCTACAGCAGGGGGTGGCTTCTGATGCCATGGGACCTTGTGAAGAAGAGACTGTGGCCCGTCATAGGTGCTGAAACCAGCATCCACGTGACCTCAGAGATTCAGCACTTAATGTTAAACAGCAATTTGATCCCCTGCTGGACTTTGTCTCTTGGAGTGAGATCAAATCTTAATGTTTGACACAACCTTCTGCCTCCTCTCCCTTTTTTAGTGAGCTTCCTTCTCCTTTTCCCCTGCCATGATGCTGTGGTGGGGTGATACCAGTGCACATCCCCAAGTGAACACAGGATCAGCCACCCTGTGTCAAGGGCTGCTGTTGTCAGTGAAGGTCCCACGGTGAGCCAGGAATGGCAGGGAGAAACAAGGGAAACTTTACAAAATGCTGACCTGTCATTGTGCCCAAAAGGCTCTGTCATGGCTGTGTCCCAGGTGACCCACGGAAGGCACAGCAGTACCATGGGCATGCCCAGGGCTCCAGGCAGGGGCTCTGATGGGCAGGAGAGCATGGACAATACCTGTGTACTAAAATAAACATGGCCTTGTGCACAGGGACACTGTCAGATGGGGCTGACTGTGGCTGCATCACTTGTTTCCCTCTTGAGTAGGAGTGCATCGAGGTGCTGCTGTGCTACAGCCTGTGAGCTGTGTAGCGATAGAAAAACACTGACGAACTTATCCTGAAAGGGTTCTGATACACTGAGAATCCTGGTCACACTGGCTGCCTCAGATTTACTTTTCTTTACCATCCATGGTGCTGCGTCCTTCCCAGATAATTCCACTGTCTAATTTGCCAATTCTTTGTTTTCCTCTTTATTTCCTCCCTGCTAGACTTTGAAACAAAGAGGATCCTCCATCAGCTTCCTTGGCAAGGCTCCTTGCCTGTCCTCGGAACACCCACACCAAACAGCTTGTCTGTGGGCTTTCAGTGAACTGCTGGGGAAGCTGTTTTGTGACAAAAGTATGATTAATGATTGCTTTTCCATGTTTCTTATAAATGAGGTGCTCTGTCACTAAATAAATACACAAATAAATGGTCTGGGTGTAAAAGAACATGTTTTTCACCAAAAATGACATCCTTAGTTGTAAATTTTAACAGATGTCATGAAACCAAAGGTATTATAATCTATTACAAAAAACCTTTGAAGTTCTATTTTAATTAACTTGCAAAGCCATCAGGACTCTTGGAGAGAAAATAATATGTGCAATGTATCTCAGGAATCGCTTGAATATGATCAGGAGGATGTGATTGGCATGGCTGGAGGACGAAGTAGAAGAAAAGAGCAAGCACTACTGCCGCAAAGCAGAGCTGGGATTTAGCAAAGGGACACTGCCATGGAAAGCCACTGAGAAAAAATTGTTGCCACTCCCTTAAAAACGCTTCGCACTCCAGTGAATATTGTGACTTTTGAAATTTCTGATGGGAGACCTCTCAGATGAATTTTGCAGCAGCAGGATTTGGAGTCTTCTGCACACCACACAGGGAGCCAGAGCCTCTGCACTCATTACGAGTGTGGAATAGCGGGCTCCCCAGGAGCAGAAGGGGCTGCCCCTCTTTACTCTGTGTTATTGAAAATGCCTTAGTGGGAAATTCCATTATTTCTGACCTTTCTGCCCAGATCATAGCACAACTGTTGCTGTTTGGAACAACCTAAGGTTCCTCAGAGTGTTCTGTAGTGAGCAGACCCTTCTAGCACCAGCACCAGTTAGCTGATGTGGAGTGAAGTGAACACTTTGGGGCAACTATGAGCAGGAATTCCTTTAACATCATTTTCTTTTCCAGGAGTTTGATGCCAAATGCGAATTTCCATTTATTGTACTGAGCAGGAAAATCCATTTCTCAGGGTTTTGTTTCTGTCTTCCAAGAACCCAGAGAAGAGTATGTTTTTGTAAACCTATAATTTACTGGTGTAATGGCCAAGAATTAAAGACTTAGGATGACTGGCAACATAGAGCCTTTTTGATCTTTAAAAAAAATCATTCTTTTTTAATGCTACTTGGTATGTGCTTTGCTGAATCCAACAGACATAACTTGTGTCTTGGTTAACCTGCAGTTTAGGTCAAAAGGAACAACAGGAAAATTAAAAGAGTTTGACCAGAGAGAAATAATTGTTTCTTTTCACATGGATAAAAGGAAGCAAGAGCTGTGGCTCTAGCATTAGAGTGGAGGCTTTAAGAGACTTTGGAAACTGTAACCCTCACACTTTCAGATCTGCCGGGTCATTGGGGAAAACCCTACATCGTTTATGCCACCTAGGAAATGTTGGGAGAGGCGCTGAGTCTGGGAAATTTCAGGGAGACATGTCCCTGCTGCTGGGCAGTGGTCTCAGTGAGCACCCCCAACCCCTGCTGCTGCTGTGCTGAGGAGGAGGTGCAGGGCAGCCCACCAGCACTGCACGCCTTTGCCCTGCTGCCCTGCCTGTGCTTGTTCAGGCTCCGTATTTCCAACTGCATTTTCCAATTACTGTCCACATCTGACTTGGATATTCTGAATGATGCCTTCGATACATTTTACTCTTAATGTTTCCCCCTCCAGTTAGAAAATATGCTGTTTAGAGATGATCCCGTCCTCTGAATGACTGTGTCAGCTGCTTAGGTAGGAAGTGAAATGCCTGGAAAATTGTGCTTCTGCAGCCTTCCAGGGAAATGGTGGCAAGTCCTTCCCTCCCAGATTGAGGCTGCTCTCAGAAAACCACACAGGTTTTAGCCCTGGATTTATCTCAACAACACAAGGTCATTCCAAAAGCTTCCTGAGCTGTTGGTACTTACAAGGAACATTTCTAATGCAACTTCAGAGCACCCAAAATAAACACAGCGAGCTTGGCAGGTGGCTTGGATAAATCTGCTCAGTTCAATTATTAGGTCAGGCTGAATAAATTTCTACCTTCTGCAAAGAAGATTGTGAGTGAAGTGATTTTAACTTCCCTGCTAGGAAAGATTTAGTTACATCAAACAACAATGAGCAGTTGAAAGATGTAATTTTGGTTATAAAAGGGGTGCAGCAAGTACACATTCAAAGACAGAATAATTCTTACTCTTTGCTGCACCATAATATTTAAATATTTATGTATTAAATATTACTAAGACTTATTTCTAGAGTCAGCTGATGGTTCTGAAACTTAGCTCCCACTCAGTCTGTCAGATCTTTGAGTTCCCAAGGAAGAACAGTGCAGGAAACTGTTCGCTCCAGCAGAGCTGTCACTGCGTTCCGGAGCTGTAAGTGGCAGTAAATGGAACTTCAGCAACAGGGAGGTCGCTGCAGGGCGTTTGGAAATGAAAGGACTACTTTGTGTCTGTTTAGAGACTTCTCTTTATTTATTAGTGTGTGTTACCCAGAGGCCGGGTAATGAGCCTCAGAAAAAAGTGTTGTTTAAGGAAAATAGCAGTGGTTTGGGGAGGGGAATAACTGTATCAGAAGTTCTGAGAAGCCACAGCCGTTTCTCAGGCAGTGAAATGTATCTGCTGCTAAGAGCAAAGCAATTTTTCCTAATTCCAAAATCCCAGTTTGCAAGATGCTAAATCGTCCTCGGGCTTAACACAACAGTCTCTTGGCAACTGCAGATGCTTATCTTGAAAGATTCACTTTAACAACAGATTGAATTCTCAGAAAAGAGGCCAAACATAAAGATGTTAGAAATCAAAGTGAAAATCCAAAAGGATTTTGAGGCTTGATTTGGTTAAGCTTCCAAATGTTTGGATATTTATTTGAAACTTATTCAAGCAGCTTAAATCTAAAACTGGGTAATAGGCTCTATCCCCCCGCTTGGTGACGGGAGTCTTGGCACATACAGTTCCAAATTGCGTTGACCTTTTGGGCTGCCAAATTCTATTGCATTTTCATTTCTAATTTACTGTCCAACCCAGCCCCAAGGTCTCCAGCTTCACTGCTTTTCTGGGTTCCTGTTTTCTTTTCCTATCCAATATGTGCTTTTCCCCCTTGCTTAATAGGTTTCATTTTTTCCCAGTTAAGTCTCATCTTATTACTCAAAAGTTTAGGGAGTGATACAGGAGATCAGACTGACGATCCATCCCTTTTGTTATTCTTTATTCCATAACTTAGTAGGCTTATATGCTTCAGAAGGCACAAAAATACATAGAAATGGATCATCATGGAAATCTTTGTCCATAGGAAAAATCCTTGGTATCTTTCTGTGCTATTGCAGAGAAAATCTGCACCATCAAACCCAGCTGAAACAAGTGTTTCTCTTTGGCACCGATCTACATATCCATGATTTTTTGAATCCTGTTAAATGTTTGTTCTCAGCAATATCCATTAGCAGTAAGTTCCACAGGTTTATTCTGGAAATTTTTTGTTTTTCTGTGCCCACATTGGTGTTTCCTCTGATGATACTGGTATGATTTATCCGCTTTGCTAATTTCCCAAAGTGGTGTCACTTGTGATTGTCATTCATGTGGTGTCACTTCCTTTCGTGTGCCAGGAGGATGCTGTCCAATATGAACTGCAATGCACATCCTCCCTTGGATTTTAAAGTGTATTTGTATAAAGTATATTTTAAAATGTATTTTAAAGTATATTGTAAAGGACATGGACCTCTAGTGGCTCCTTCCTGGGGGGGCAGGACCTAGGATGGGGTCCCTGGCACCACTGACCCATTCAGCCAGCACAGCATGCAGGAGGGTGGACTGGGCTGGGGGGAGAAGCATTGGGGGTTCATGCCAGAGTCAGACCACACAGCCAGAGTTACCTGGCACTTTCCCTGTTCCATCTATTTGTTTCCTTGTTTCAGCCTTCGAGCCTTGTCAGCCTTGCTGGGCTGCTGTGGCCTTTGCAAATCTTCCTGGCAGCACTTCCCAGCTCCCACTCGCTTTCTTTCTCTGTCTTGGGTGCTTTTGATCCATGCTTGGGATTTACCAGTTTAATTAATCTAATCTCTGCAGTATCATCCGTGCTAACTGAAATAATTCCTGACAATGTTTTGTTGATCCCTGTGACTGCCGAATGCCAATGAAGCGATGTGGCAGCATATGGCAGGATTTCTTATCTGTGATGGCTCAGTTTAGCATTTTAGAGGTTTTTTTTAAAGTCCTTTTTCTTTTAATCAGAGTTGTGTACTTGCTTAGAGATTAGGCCGGTTTTGTGTGTTTCCTCTTTGATAAAACTATGGGATTTAATGTTCTGTGAAATCCTGTTGTTTACAGGAGCAAACTTCACACACGAAATCACTGGTTGTTGCTGCAATGAGATGCAGAATGCTGGGGTGCACAGGCTTGTTTTGAACTATTAAAAGTTGATGTTTATTTTTAAATGTTTGCAGAGAAGACAATGCTCTTTAAGTACCTGGCTGGATCGATCCAGGACTGCTCCCAGCAGTGGCACCGCTGTGGTTTCAGCCCCTCGGTGGTTACACCAGCAATGGTACTGTGTCAGTGGTTACTCACTGCCAGTGAGGTGGGAGCTGCAGTGATGATTCTGCCTTTCGTGGATAAGCTGAAGCATTTGGATTCCTGTGACTGTTTTTTACAGGAGATTTTTGTGGTACAGGTTCAGTAGTTTGCAGTTTGATTAATTGGTTTAGAGTAATTAGCGTAACACTGGGCTGGATCCATGAGTCTGTTTAAGCTGTTCTACTTCATGTCTATCAAACTTTAAATCACCTGCAATACACACATTGATTCTGTTTGGGTTATTTCACCTGTTCTTCCAGATATCTACTGAAACTCATCCCTGGCATCCCAGTCCTGTTTGTCCCTTTGACTCCTGCCCCAAGGGCTGGCCCTATCCCACACAGAACCCGAGACAGAGCCCTCGGCCTCCGAGCTGATGATTGTCCTGGCCCTGCTGACAGTGATTCTGCCCTGAGCCCAGCAGCCCATGGTGTGGTACATGGTGCTGTATTGGAGATCTGCATGGGGGCTGTTGTGACATGTTGTGCTACACCTGCAGACCCATGGCTTTGCTTCCCATTGTCCTGGTTCTGGGGTAGTTGTGTTGGCTGCAAAAAAAACAGTCACAAATTTTATTATTTATTTTTCATTGCAAAGCAGATACTAAGTCTGCATGTTTTTAATACCACTTTTTCCCAGGGCTGGACCAGTTTTATCCTGCATCTCCTCTCCGGGATGCGCAGAGAGCCCCACAACACTATTTGAGACACTGTGTGGCAGAAACTGCCTCAATTTTCTTCCATGTTTTAGCCCAAATGCTTATATGGCTGTTCAAGGCTTTTTCTTCAGTTATAAAAAGAAACCTGTGCTCACTGGGTGTCCTGTGAGTGTGACTTGATGCACAGACCTATTGGCAAATTCACTGGGGTAAAGCAGATTGCTGCCCTGGAGAAGATCCTGACTGCCTGGGGGTGGTATTTCAGTTTGTTGTCCATAGAAATATAATTGCTGAGATGTAAATTAACCATTGGATGCTGGCCACCCCTTTTGGCAGTTTGTTCCTTTGAAATCCCAGTCAGATTGCACAAGGAGGGGAGTTAGGTTGCAACTCCTGGTCCTGGTTTCCTGTTAAATTTAATTTTTTTTCTGGACATCACCAGAAATTATATTGCTTGTGTTCACTAATTCCTTAATTTTTACAGGAAATATAACTCAGAATAGCTGAGCCACCTCTTTTATCTTGGATGTGGTCCACACAGACAGTCACATTCTCCCCTCCTCCATAAGCAGCTGGGGCCAACCCCAGCTGTTTTGGTTACTGTGGTTTTTAAGGGATGAACCAAATACAAAATCACTGTCTAGTGCTTTGCTTTGGATCATTACCTGGGACCACTTTTTTCTGGTGGACACCATGAGCTTATACTGGTACCTTCATCTGTATATCAGCCAGAGTAGTTCAGGAGTCCAATAGTAGTTGAATTCAGTGATCCTTGTGGGCCCCTTCCAACTGAGGATATTCTGTGTATCTATGATTCTAGTTTTGAATCAGACAAATCCACAGTTCTTCTAAAATTAACATCTTGTTTTCTCCTCACTAGTAGAACTGGCCAGAAAATAGCAGAAAAGTGCTAGCTGAGGCTGCAGCTGTGTCCTGCTGGCCTGGGTTCTGAGTGCTGGGCCCTGGATGGGCAGGAGAGGGAGGAACAAGTTTTGTGCCAGTGCTGGAGGAGTGATCAGCACGACAGGGGCACGTCCAGGGCTGGGAGCACATCACTGATCCTGGGTACAACAGCAGAGGAGATAATATGAGACTTGATTAATGAGTAATTAATTAGAATGCATTCTCATTAGTGTCAATCAACTTGCAGGTATGGAGAACAGGACCGGTACGTAAGACTGACTTTTTTTTTAATGAGATGACAAATGGAGTGGATGAGGAGAGTATTGATGCACCAGCTGTCTGTGTGGTGTTTGTGGCATCAGGAGGCTCTGAGGGGTCAGTCTGCTGAGCTTGGGAATGGGATGGGCAAGGGTGGTTTGGTCTGTGGGTATAAGCACAGGTAGCAGAAGTTTGCCAGCAGAGAGCTGTTCAACTAAGTGGACAGGGATATAAGGAGATCTAAAACTGAAATCTGTGCTAAGTGCACATTTTGGATGTGGTGAGGGTCATTTGGGAGCTGGAGCATGCCACTGGAGCTGCTGGTTGGCTCCTCATCTCCAAAGTGTCTCAATGGAGCTCAGTTTGGGGTTTCCGAAAGGGTGCTCTACTTGGAAAGGAACTAATCCTGAAAAGTGTTTTGTCCAAGCCACAAAGGATGCTCACAGCAGCCCGTCCTGGCTATGAACCCACGATTACTCACTCCAGTTAGTTTTACTGGAAGCAGGATGAGGCCCTGACCCTGCAGAGAGGTGCAGAGTGTCACCAGCCATCGTGGCACCGGCTCCTGCAGCTCTGCAGCTCATCAACACATCAGCTAAAGTGGATTTGATTTTGAGAAGTCTTATGGACCCCAATAAAGATCAGTAATCATTAAAATTAACCACATGCTGATTTAATCAACATATAGCTTTGTTAATTACCATCTCTTTCTTCGTGTCCATCTGTTTTAAAGGTTTTAGTGAACCTGCAACAGATGTTCATGTAAATATAATAAGCTCGTTGCCATGTAAAATAAAATTTTCAGGATTGTTTTTGTATCAGAGACCCAATTTATCTGTGCTGTTGTCAGGATCACATCTTCAGTGGCTTAGACACAAAACTGATGACTTTGTTATAATCCACATTGGAGCCAGTGTCTGCTGCTGGGCTGTCCCCACTGCTGGCCTTTCTTTGAGCTGGGATTCCTGTTCCATGGCTGGGCCCTGCATGCCAGCATTCCAGAGCTCCCCTGTGAATTGACACCCAAGAATGAAATAGGACCCATCTATTCATGCTGCCTTTCAGGGTATAAACAATAATTTCTGCACCTGTGAACATGATTTGTGGGGTAGGGGGGAGCAGGTCCTGTGCTGAGCATCATGGGTACAGTCAGAGTTCCAGGGTGGGTCACCATTGCTTGGGCATCAGCAACTCTGCAAGGCAGGCAAAGGGCTCCCAGCATGGTGCTGGTGTGAGTGAGGGAAGGTGTCAGCCCAGCCTGACGCACGGATGTGTCCACGGTCTGGTGTTTCCACCCCAATAGAGCATCTTCATCCTGGTGCTCGTCTTTCCCTCCCTCTCTCTCTCTCTCTCTCTTGCATGGATTTACTTTTGTAAGGCATTATCCAGAGGCTGACCCCACATGCTGGCTGGAGGTGACCTGAAGAATGCAGTGTATGTTTTGGTGCTGGTCTGGGGGAGCAGAGGGAAAGGTAGATCTTAACTGCTGGTGTCCTGCAGAGAGCTGGGGCTGGAGTCATCGTTCCTTTATGTCTGCATTTGAAAACAGCTCTGCCCTCTAATTTCTGTTTTCATTTTTTAGCTTCTAAGGATTCTGTTTTCCTTGAGCTCTGCATTGACAGTGACTCCAGGAGCCTGAGCAGTGGGTGAGCAAGTGGAGACAGAGAGATCATTGGGTGCTCCCTTGGGTGCCTCTTGCTCTATGCAATCCTTGCCCTCAGACTGGCCAGAGGGGCCACTGCTGGCAGGGAATTCCATCTGTGGGAGAGGCTTTACAGCTCTTCAGGGAAGGAAGCACAAAACCCAGACACCTGTGAGTGACCAGGACATCCGCAGAGCAGAGACTGTAGCCCCACACCAGGCACGATGGAGGGGAGAGGAGCAGCATGATGGGGTGGGCACAAACCTGGCATCTCAGCAGGGGCAAATCTATGCCAGCAAAAAAAAAGAGATTTGAAAATGAGAGAAAAAAGTAAAAATAGTCAGCAATGGGAGTGGAAGTTAATTTAATGCAAGATCATTAATTTTTTTATATAAAACCATATTTCTACAATTTCTAGTAATCTTTGTATAATATTTGCGAATATTTCGACTGTTTAATACTAAAAACATGTCCTTTAATGAACACAGAAGATGGTAGAGAAGATTCTATTTCCCACCACAATTGAGTCTTACTATGTCAAATCTTTAGATTTCAGATGACAGTGGGAATTAATAGCAAGAATAAAGTCTTATAATTGAAATTGAAATGAAACTAAATCTTACAGCTGGGATAGTGGCTCGGACTTCAGTCTGAGTGCCTAAGGAATCACTGAGCATTCTTTAATTCTTTGACTCTTCTCCATAAATGTTTTGACGTGCTCAGGAATTTATCTTCATGATTAAGGCTGCTGATCATCACAGACTGATGAGTCCAAAGTCAAAATTTTTACATGCCATTTACACAGGAATAAATTTCCAACTGGAAATTTACAGTGAGGACTTACTGCTCCCATTAGTCACACGAGGCAATGCTTTGCTTCACACTGTGGTGCAGCCCACGCCTGGGCCTGGGGTGCTCAGTGCCTGCTGAGGCTGGGAGCATCCCAAATCCTGTGGGTGCTCAGGGAGCAATCCCAGTCCCCACTGGGCTCAGTGCCTTTCATTTTTATCAAGCTGCTTGATAAGATACTCCTACAACATACAGTCACTCCTATAGCATATATTCTCCTGCCTAGAAACCTTGGTGTCTGTTCTTTTCAAAATAAATATTTATATTTTAGACCATATTGATATGCAATTAATAGATTCAAGACCTACCCTTATGCATCTGTTTCTCTTCAACTCTGTGCTTATAGATGTTGCATTTCTCTTGTGTGCATAAAAGAAAGTGACCTTAAACATGTAGGAAATGAGAGGCCATGAAATTGAGGAGGAGGAGGAAGAGGAGGAGCACCTTGAATTTCGGGCCTTTCCTCACAGCGGTTTTGTGGATTTAGAAAAGAGGCTCTCACTTGTGTGAGGTTTTTGTTTGTGGTGCTGGGGTCCCAGGTGGGCAGGTGCTGAACCAGTGACAGTGAACCATCCATCCCTCCATCCCTCCATCCCTCCATCTCTCCATCTATCCCTTCCTCACTCTCTTCCTCCTCCCGTTCTGGCTCAGCCGCCAGCCCAAGGGCAGTGGAACCACACCAGGCTGGGGTTTGGTTTCTGAGGGCTCGGCCCTGGCCGCAGTTTGGTGCCCCGTTATAAACACTCCACAGTGATTTGCTGGGATCATGCTAAGCCTCTTGCCTTTGGAGAGGAATTAAAGTAATTGTGGAACATAATGAACGAAAGATCTGTTAGTATTCATTCTTTATAATTCATATATCTATAATATGCTTTAATTTCCTCTAAGCTCCTTATGTGCCTGTGAAACCAAAGAGGTCAGATCCTTCTCACACTGTTTATTATTGAGGTGTGAATCATTCCCAGGAGTGGTCTGTGGTAGCCCCTGGTGTCCCTGCTGGACCAGCCTTGCTGGTGGTGGGGACAGGCAAGATTGTTTCTGTGTCGTTGCTGAGCATAGGAGAAGACTTGATATTTGTATTTATTTGTGCTGCAAATCAGCATTAATTTCCCCAAGAACAAAATTTACTGGCTTTGTTCCTTCATTTGAATAATTACTGCCAATGAATATCTCAATAAGCTGCCATTTACAAAGTCATTTTCATAAAAATTAACAGCCAGATCCTTTGCACTTATCAACTTCCACACACATGGTGTACAAGGCAGAGGCCAGCACAGCCCCTGGGGCTCGGCAGCCTTCCCATCACCCAATCCCTGTTTCCAGTATCAGGAACTGACCAGTCCTGCTCAGGTTACTACTGCTCTGCAATAGGACGGGGCAGAACCAGCAAGCCCATGTCCCTTATCATGAGACCTGCTTCAGGAAAGGGCCAAAACATGGGATTTGGGGAAAGCAGCTCCCAATGGATGCCTGGATGCTGCTGCCTGGGCAGGCACATGCAGGACCAGCAGTGTGTCCCCTTCCCTCACTGGGAACAGGGTGGGCAGAGAGCCCACCGAGGGTCCAGGTGAGGAAATGAACCCAAACCAAACAGCCCTCTGCAATGGAAACAAAAACTTCATTTTGGTGATCTTTCCTTTCTCTGCCACATTTCTGCTACAATCAATGTTTGGTTCTATTTGCTCCTGGAAATGTTTGGTTATTTTTCCTACTTGAAATGTTTGTTATTTTTGTTATTGGTTATTTTTGCTTTTTGATGAGTTTGGTTATTTTGCTTTTGGAATGTTCAGTTATTTTACTTTTTGAAGTGTTTGATCTACAGAAAGCAGCACCAGACTCTCCTCCCTTAGTTCAATGAACAGACCAGAGCAGGACGTTTCCTCACTTTCTCCCGAATTGCCAATCGCTAATAGCTTTTCAATCACCCGGAGAAAGCCCGTTCCTTTGTTTTGCCTGAGGAAAGAATCTGTAAAGAGTGTGTTAGAGATCCTTCCAGACTTCCAGGCCATCCCAGAGGTCACAGAGGGAAAAAAAAAGGAAACAAACAAACAAACAAACAAACCCAACCAAAAACAAAACAAAAACCACCAAACAAACAAACGAACAAACAACACAAAAAACCCCCCCAAAAAAACCCCAAAGCAGTAGCTGGTGTAGCACCCTCACATCACTGGGGGGCTGTTGCTGTAGCGAATGAGGAGCACAAATGACCTCCAACACAGCCTGCTCGGAAAGTCTATGAGGCTGGTTAAGGCTCTTATGATCCCAGCCATTTGTTCACTCTGTTCCTTCTGCAGCTGGCTAAACTGCTCCCAAAATATTTGGATTTATAACATAGGAATGGTGATAGATGTTGGCTTTGACCTATAAAACCCCAGAGCAATGATGAGTAAAACCCTCAGCAGCATGTGAGCACATTAATGTGATACTTGTGGAGCCATCCCAATGCTTGGTTTTATTTATTTTTTTTATTTTATCATTGCAGATTTTAGATTACAGATGGCTCCAATCTGGAGCAGAGGAGCATGGATTGTCTGCACCAGGAGCCACTGTGTGCTGGTTTAGGGTAACATCTGTCCAGGTTTCTGCTTTCTCCAAGCTTCCACAGGTTTGAACACTCCTCCACTCTGTCTCTTCCCTCTCTGCTGTTCATCCCTTTCCTAATCACAGCTTTCCCTGTCTGTGATGCAGGCGCTGGGGCTGAACCCCTGCTGAACTGGGGCTGAGCTGGGGCAGGGGCACTGCCTGGCCAGGGGCTGTGCTGCAGGTGGGACAAAGAAACAGCCATAGGTTTCAAATGCAAATATAAATTTGATTCTCAAAAGAAATTGTTATTTCCATCAGCTGGCACAGGAAATAAATCTGGTCAGAACAGCAAGGAACACATTCCAGCATTTGATCTGGAAAATGGCATTTGTGAGGCTCAGAGATGAGCCAGGGTCATTGGTCTTTGGCTGCATTAAAATAACCAGTGGGCACAACCAAGCCCAGTGCTTGCTGTCTGGAACATACAGAGAATTCCCAATATGAAACACAGGGAATAACTATAAAACAGACTGCAGTAACTGTGTAGAAAGAAGCTGCTGAATCTACACAGAAATGTCTGTTTGGATGCAAGCGAGGTAAGAAACTATAAACCTGATGTAAAATTAAAAAGAAGGAGCTTCCAATTCTGCTCATTAGGAGTTGGATCAACATCAACTCCATCCTACCGCTCTTGGAAAAATGCTCTAAAACAAGCTCATTTGGACCCTAAGGGGACACCAGCACCCCTGAGCTGGGAGAATTTTCCCTGGCTGGGGGAAGATTCTCCAAGGTGCGATTTAGGCCAGGGCTGTCAAAAAGTCTGGCTTTGGAAAACAGCATTGGAGCTCTTGCACTGCAGCAGCTGAGTAAGGCTGAAGCCGTATTACACCCTGACATTTTAAGGGAGTAAAATAAATAAAAACTTACTCACTGTTTCAACACTGCCTGATCAGAGACTGCACGGCTCCTGAAGCTCAGGAATACCAGTCACCGAGTACAGGGGAAGCTGTTACGGGTGAGTCAACTGGGAAATAAATCTAAAAGTCAAGCTAAGCAGCAAAATATTGGATCTGTTTGAAAACGAGCCCACTGTGGCAGTCTGTTTCTGCAAGAGGAGGTTAATTATAACTGACATCACGGGCCTTACAGCCACAAGAGCTCTGTCTTTCAGGGAGTTTCCATCCTCGTGGCACTGAACCGTGTCAGCACTCATGTCCCCACGTCCATGAGCACTGGGTGAGAGCTCTCCTCAACTTCCCTGCAGCCAGGCCCGTGCAGTGAGCTGCACTATCATGGTTCTCTCCTCTCCTCTTGTCGTCCTTCACTGCAATATTTCCTCCTCAGTGGTGCTCAAAAAGCAGCTCACTTACTTGAGTGTGTTTTAGTTCATTACAGAAATAAAGGAGTGCATGAAAAAAGATTACATGCTATGGAATCCCAGCAGAATTCCTGATAAAGGCAATGTTCGAATTAGATTTCTTTTTTTTTTTTTCTCACATCTTCAGATGGTGACAGATGCACACAACAAAGAAAATAGAGGAACATGTACTGCATCTCTCTGTGCCTGTATTTTGATAAGATTGTGAATGTCATTAAGCCCAAACACCCCAAATCTTGAGCTGCAGTAGAGGCTGAGATCAGCTGCTTTTGAAATCATAAATCTGAAACGTACAGCTGGGGAAGCAGCATTTGAAATTGGAAAATATTGTGCCTGTAGGACTAATTATGCTTTTACAAAGTTTATCAAAGCACTGCTGCTTATTCACAGTTAGCAACACAAGAACGTGGTAATGGATGGTGATGGCTCTGACTCGTGCACACAAACATCCGTTTTCTGGGAAAGGGACAATTAAGGGCTTCTCATGGATTTTGGTTGTCCCAGTCTCTCTGCCAGGACAATGTAGAATTTGAGACACTGTAAGCATGAAGAATGCTGGAATCCTGTTCCCCATATTCACTGGACCCCTCTCTAATTCCTCCGGGGTGTGCTGAGGGTTGGCTCCCTGCACAGAGTTTATTGGGAGCTCTGGAAATGGGATGATGCTTCTACAACTTTATCCAAGGGAGGGGAATCAGAAGTGCATATCTCAGAAGTTTCCTCTCCTTCAGCCCTTGTAGGGACAAACCCCCAACCAAACATGTAAGGTTTTTCTCAGGCATGTGCAGAAGTGCTGGTGCCTCTCCCATCAAGTTCCCACTTGAGGGTAAAATACTGGAGTTACTCAAAATGCTGTGTCAAGGCAGAACAACACGAGGAGAAAAATGTCACAGTTCAGCACAGCAGTCCCTTAGATGGAAACCTACATTTGGAGTTATTTTTCTTGCCCAATAAAGGTAAAGATGTAAAAAAAGCTTTTTTCTGTCTCCTTGTCCATGTCTCTGATCTCAGCCAGTGTGATCAGCCTGCAGCAAGGGGTCCAGCTCCTGTTTCAATAGGAATAATCTGGGATTTATTGATGCTCTTGTAGTTTACTTCATTTTTTTGTGGGTGAGATTTCTCTTCAAAGCCTTCTTGATTTTTTTTACCTTGTCCTTTTTACATTTAGTTAGTTTTTCTCTATGTCTGTGGATAAACCACCCTGGGATAGATCATGCCTATGTTGTTCCTAGCCAACAGGATTATTTTCAAATGCGGGCGAAGCTCCTCCCTGCCCAAGGCGTGGGTGTTGCCATGGGGAGCCTGCAGGGAGCCAGGCATGGGGAGCTTGGCTGCAGGGGCTATGTGACCCCTGCAGTCTTGGGGGAGATCACCCCTCAGCCATGACAGCCTCTTCCTCTTGGTGCTTCCAACCCCTATTCCACCCTGGATGGGATTTGGGTTGGAAATGCTAGGTCAGCTGCACTTGCAGGGTTCCCCCCACTCTCTCCAGACTGGTCCCTGTGCCAAGGCTGCTTTGGCAAGTGGTGTCCAGAAAGCTGAGAGGAAGGAAACAGGTTTTTATTTGTACACTCACGAGCATATTGCGTTGTGATTTGACACTACTCAGATGGAGGTCACAAGCTGTGCCCAGCTGAAGTGAGAAAACTGTTCTGGCAAATGCTTTAAAAAGCTCAAAACTATTAAATTAGGGACAGAAGATCCTCGAGAGAGGACGGTAATATCTTTATTATTTTCTCACTTAACTGTTTTGTCGCCTCTTGCACAGACATGGCTACAAATTAACTCTCACAGTTTTCAGGGCTTTGGAAGTCTTTTGAATTAGAAGCATCTTTCATCATTAACGTTATGATATCAGATTACTTCAGCCAGTGTTATGTGTAAGTATGAAAAGAAGCCTCTCGCTAAGAGGAAGTCAGAGATGCCTGGACAGCTGGGGAGCAGCGTGGGTACCCCTGTCTCCCCAAGAGAAGGCTTGGGCTCTGCACTGCTCACATGTGCCCATGCCCAGCCCAGAGCATGGGGCAGCTCTTGTAGGAGACCCAGGAGGTGTTGGGAGGCTGAGCTGATCTTCCAATTAATTTGCCAATTAATTTAATGATCTTCCAATCAATTTACCACCACAACACTGCTACGTCACAGGTGCCACCTCACAAGAGAAGGCCGAGGTGAGGCAGATCCTGTCAGGACAGGTGCTATTTACCAGTGGGCTGCAGTTTTAGGAGAGAGATGAAGTGATGTACTTTTTTTTGGGGAGCTTTCAAAGCCTCTGAATATTGAGAAAGGCCCTGGAGCAGGTGTCTGGGGGGGGGTGGAGGGAGGGGGGTTGCCTGCTGTCCTGTGGGGCAGAGCATCAGCTGCAGCAGCATCAGTTTCGCCTGTGTCTCCAGTGCCTGGAGCTGTCTTCCGAGGAGATGAACCAGAACAAGAGGATTCATGAGGCATAAACTGGAGCAGTTATAGCTGGAATAAACGCACTCGAACCACCCACTGAGGGTGGTGTGTTTGCCTGCTCCCTGCCCACTCTTGGAGGGGAGCAGAAATGAACTCCGGTCTGAAGCAGTGACAGGATGAGCCAAAGGCTGTCACAGCCACTCTCTCACAAGGAAATGTTATGGTAGGACTTGATGATCTTGGAGGTCTTTTCCAACCTTAACAATTCTGTGCTTCAAGGAGTCTATTACAACTGTAATTTAAGGGGTAAAAGTGGTGTTCTGATGAGGGGTGTTCTGCAAGAGGATGGCACAGAAGGGAAGATCTGTTTGCTGTGTACTGACAGTGTCCAGGCTTGATGAGGGAATAACAGGCAAGGATGTGACCTAGGGATGCTGAGAATGTGCCATATTTTGCTGGAAGTTGCACTGTATGAAAACGCCCCTGCTCTGAGCTCCAGAGTCAGGAAAGAATGCACAATGGAAACTGTCCTGTGGATGGGAATAATTACAGGAATGGAGAAGGTAGCATCCATGAGTAGTCTCTGGGGAAAGGAGAGGGGACAAATCAGAAAATTAAAGATTTTGTGGAGTGGAGGGAATGGGACACAGCGATGTTCCTTTTGCTCCTCCCCCTGCCCTTAGAGCGGTCGATAAGAATACATCCCTGGGCTCCAGCACTAGCTCTTTCTCCTTTGGAAGCAGCTGAAGTACTGCAGGTACTGCAGGCAGATGCAATATTAGTAATGTCAACAAAAAGCATCATTAAAGCCAGTTCACCTGGGAGCAGTGCATTTCATTTTGTATGTGTGTAACTCTGGGATTCAGACAGATGTTACTCCCAACAAGTGCTGTGCAAGCCTGGTTTTGTCGGAGGGGCGGGGAGGAAGGAGAGGAGCTCAGATTGCAGCCTGTAAAGCTGATTACATGATACAAAATCTGCCAATCCATCCCAGGAACAGACAGAGTCCTGGGACCTTTTTATCTGTATAATTAACTTCAAAAATCAGATGCTCCCATGGGGAGCAGAGGGGCTGTTTGTGAGCATTGATGCAGCTCCTTCAAACTGCCCTGGTCTGGCACTGCAAGTGTTCTATTACATGTGCAGCTGCAGTGAGTTGCAGAGTTGGAGACATTGCCAGGTTCAAAGCAGATCTCCTGAGCGGAGGATGTGACAAAGTTTAAGTAGAAAACTGATCCCCTCAGCAGGAGCTCAGAGATGCATCTTGATAGCTGCTAGGCCATGTAGGACACAGGATTTTGTCTTGTGCTTTAAACTGATATCCTGATGATGAATCTTGGCCAGCTGCACTTAAAGTCCTTCTCTTTGATGCCATCTCATGTTTAATTATTGAACTCAACTCACAATGGTGTGAGTCTCTTTGAAGACTCCGCCAGACGTGGACTCTGCAAGCTGGGCTATGCTGGAGAATCAGGCTAAGGAAAATCCTGGTGGAAAATGGATAAAACATCTGTTCTTTCCATTGACAATAAGAGCAATGCTGTGTACACAGCTATCCATACGCTGCTGGAGATGGCTGGAGCAACTTGCAAAAGTCCTGGATAAGGAGCTGCCATTTAGGAATGTCAGCACTTATCCTCACAGATCTCTCTCGCAGCCTGTGGACAGTGCACTGCAAAAGTATCCCAGGCAGTGAGGAACCCATAAATCAGGAGCAGGCCCAGAAAATGGAGGCTGGAAAGAGTTTGTGCTACAGTGAGGAGATGTGCTGGATATCTCAGCGTGGGGGAAGTAGAATGTATTTCTCTGACTATAGACACAGAGTTTTACGATTATAACTGTATAAAACCAATCTCTTTTGCGCTTTGGGGGCTCAACCTGAGAACATTATTCATAAAATACCCAGTTCATAAAATCAGAACTCAATTCCTATGCAGCAACGGCTTTCAGTGACAGGCCCTGCAAGAGGCCGGGCTCCATCCAAAGTCTGCTGCACATAATGGAAAAACTATTTCCATAGGCTTTGGATCAGGTCCTTAGAAAGCAATTTGGGCAGTGAGGTGAGAAATTTGGGATGACCAGCGTATCAATAACACAAGCTTTGAGCTTCACTCTTCACTTCAGTTCACAGACAAAATTCCAATCCGAGAGTCGAGCAGCTGAGCTCCCTTGTGCTGCTGAGGCAGATGCAGGCACCAAAAGGTGTGTTTGTAAATGGGTCTTTTCAGTGCATCTCTCTAGTGTGTTATTTTTGTACATTTATTCTTAATTTTGTTGCAGTTTCCAGTTTTTAGTTGCTGTGCTCTGACTGTATCAACATCTGCTAAACACAAATTTTAATGTGATTTAGAAGGGCGTTTCTACTCTGGTGACCTAGTCTTGTATTTGCTGGGAGAAGGAAAACAGCCACATTTCCTTGGAGCAACACTGATTTGTCTCAGCAACTTCGTGAAAGGCCCTTGTGACAGTAGGATCCTAGTTCCTTTCTTCCTTTCAGTATTTATTTCTGGAGCTCAGCATTCATGGAGAAAGCACTGGCCACTCTGTAGAGCATCATTCCCCCTTCTGATGGACACTGGGGCTGAACACCACATTCCTGGCTGGACAAACTCATCACAGCTGGAAGAGGCATTGGCTGAAGCCAAGCACATTCCTTGAGCCCATCCATACCAACACCAGCCTCTCTTTGGTGGTAGAACTTACTTGAGGAGAGGACACGTGCTTTACTGAGGACATCAATAGCTTCATGTTTCACATATTGTTGGCACGGCTTTCCTATGAAATGTCAGTAAGGTAAAATGGCATTTTGGCCAAATCACCAAAACTTGCATTCAACATTGCACTGAGAGAGTGAAGAATTGTAGAATCATAAAATCTTAACATGGTTTGGGTTTGAAGGGACATTAAAGTTTATTTCTAATATTTCTTACAGTTGGTCAGAAATTTTGTCATGCAGAAAAGTCTTGCTCTTGTCATGGCCTTGGAGCTCAGTAAAATGAAACAGGATGATGTCCCCAGTCAGGTGAGATTGCTGCTCAGGGAGAGCTTGGTGTGGCCAGGAGACAAACACAAAAAATCTGAATATCAGTTACAGAAAGGGATGATACTGGAGTCCCGTGACAATTTCCTATGGTAATAAGCACCTAGGAGGATATTAAAAATGTCATTTGTGCTTTAAAAGTAATAATAATTGAAATAAATTCTGGCATCTTTTATAATGAGAGCCAACAATTATTACTGGGGACATTTTAAAGGAAAACAAACACATTCAATAATTAGTTAATTGAATTGCCAATATGCTGATGTTGCTGAAATTAATCTGAAAAATATGAGCTTAGCAGCATGGCTTTGCACAATTAAAGTTGGAGATAACATTAGGAGGAAGACTGTGATGTGTTTGGCTGGAAAGCAGACTGTGACCCCAGTCTGTGGAGAGGGGTCCTTGGGATCCTGGTGCCCAGGGCCCCTTCCCCAAAGAGAACTTGGGAAAGGGGCCAAGGTGGTTCTCCCATTCGCTGGGGGCTGTGAGGGCTCCTGCCACAAGCAGAGCTGGTGATGCCATCATAGTCAGAGAGCTGAGCTCCACCACTTGGCCCTGAGCTTGCCCGACATCAGCCTCTGTGGGCAACACTGGATGCTTTTTACTCAGAGTGGTAAAGTTCCTACTCCAGAAGCAAACTAAGCTGAGGATTTATTATAATACTGTTTTTACAACTATAGAGGTGCAAATTTAATGTGTGTTTTGAAAAATTATCTCCTCGTATGGGAACAGAACAAATGCAAGTCAGGAGGCCACATTTAGCCAGGAGCCTCTGATCTGAGCCTGCAGAATCCTATATTGGGGACAGGCTTTTACTGGGACCACTAAGTCAGAGATAAGTCCTTTCTTTCCCCACAAACAGGCAGAAAAGCCAGTTCCTGGCCATGCAGGACATGTGTGGGGGAAGCCCAGCACCAACCAAACGGTGTAGTTGGGTGGGTTCTTCACACACAAAAGAAGTTTGATGAAAACTTGTTCTGCCCCATTTGCCTGCTTCTGAATATGTCTGTAAGAGCACAGAGACCTGAGCTCATGCCCATTCCAAAACCCCAGGTAATGCCTGTTATGCGTGGTCCTAGTTTGAAAAGAAATATGAATATTTTGAAATGGATGTTTCTTGCCACAGCTTCGATGACTCCTGTGTCAGCATTGCTTCTTCAACTCTCTCCTTTCATGAAACAGAGCATTCTCCTGAGTGTTAGCAGTGAAACTGAACCTTTAGGATATGAAATCCTGCTCACATGTCCAACAATGCTGCGTGAGAGGCACTGGGACGTGTTTGGGGAAGCACAAGGACTCAAGAATCAGCAGCGTCTGTGGGAGCAACATCTCCGTGAGGAGCCCGTGGGGGGAAGGTCCCCAAACACTGAATATGGATTGACTGTGGGAACCACAGGACTCCAGGAGATGAAGCTCTTGGAAGGGCAGCAAGTCAGAGTATGCTGGTGCTCTGGTCCCACAGGTTTGCCCTTCTCTCTGTGGTTATTCCATTAACTTCTCTGCCTGTGGTTCACAAACAGCTGTAAGGCAAATCTTCTGATCTTGTGATGTGGTCAGAGAAAAAAGTCAGTTTCTGGAACCGATGACATTTCACCTGGACAGCCCAGGTGAACGCAGTCACAGGGAACATGACATTTTTATGTTGCCACTCTTATCCTGCTTGCTTTTTCCCCTGGGTTAAATAAAGCGTTGACACACTCAGAGCCCAGCAGCAGAGAGTTTTCCCAGGCACCATTGTACTTCTAATTGTGGGGTTTTTTTAATTTTTATTCAGCATCAGTAAGTCTGTCTCAAAAGAGTTTAACCTTTTTCTCTTTTTCCCAGTGTTTTCCCTCACACCTGTTCCTAAGAATGACTCACTGACATGGCCAGACCTGTGCTGAATGGCTCGTTCCCACTGCCATCTCCAGGCAGGCCTCACCACATATTGTTGCTCTCCCCTTTATACAAATAATGAGACATATCAAACCTATTTGCTGCTTTAAGTCCAAAGACATAACCATCAGTTCTGCCTGCTGTTCAGAGCAAACAAAATGTCTTTATTGAGACTTATCCAGGCACACCACTTATCAATTCTATGAGTTTTTAAAATAACATCTAATGTTAACTTGACAATGAATCTGTCTTAAGACACAAATCCCACTCATGTTTTATTTCCTCTATGAAAGGAAATGATGTATGAAATCTACAGCAAAGCACGGATCAAACTTTTTAGTATCCTCTAGAGTACAAAAAATGGGAGCAGGAAGAACAAAAGGGCAGGGGAATGCCAGGCACGTGTTCCTCCTACAGCAACCAACTTTTTTTATCTTGGTATTTTATCTTGGTCCCACTGCACAGTAAATGGGAACCAATACCCTGCTATGGACAGCCTTTCTGTTTGGTTTCTCCATGTTTTCACCTTAAAAAGCAGGTTTAGGTCAGGTGGTTATGCTTTATGTGATTTTTGGAGCTTTATTGCACTGTTAGAACCTGATTCCTGGGTGACCTTCATGCATGAACCCAACTTAAGGCATATAAATAGTCCCATTGATCTGAATTTTAACATTGGTTACAGTGGGGTGAGGTGGAAGTCACTGTGACTAAAAACAATATGCAGTGTCCCCCACCTCTGTCAGAACACAATAGTGGCATTCCAGTCACCTCTTGCTGGAAAACTTGTGACACAATATGGATTTTAGCCACTATATATACTAAAGTTCAGTGGATTTATTTTGTCCCTACTTACAAATCCACAAAAAAATATGTATTCTTTCATTTCTAGAGTAGAGAATGTCAGTGGTTCAGCTTAATTCTCTCCTTGAAAACCAGATTTCTGGAGTGTGTTCAATACCCACTCCTGATGATTTTTCTCCCTGTAGCCGCACACATTGTCATTCACACCAACAATGCATTTAACCTCTCACTTCAGAAGAGATTCTTGTGTAACATGGAGTCTGATTAGTTGTGACACAAACTATGTTATCTATATAATGAAGTGCCCTCATGGGTTAGCCGTGTTGGGAAGATGTTGTGACCCTTAATGAGGAGAACAGATGAGCCTAGCCCAAGGGGGAGGTGAAGTCTCTCACATCTGCCTGGTTTGATCCAGTGGAGGATACCAACAATGTAGAGGAATTTACCTTTGCCAAAGTGCTCAGAAAACACTAATTATTCCCACAACCCCTCAGCAAGATGTGCGTTGTGAGATGTCATGTGGTTCCTGCCCAGGTTGCCTGAGATGTGGTGGACTGACCCTAACCCAAAACCTTAAAGCTCATCTCATTCCACCCCCCTGCTGTGGGGAGGGACACCTTCTACAAGTCCTGTCCAACCTGGTCTTGAGCTTGGTCACTCCTCTGAAGTCTGAATAGTGAATCTTTTCTGTGACTGGAGGGGTCAGCACTGCTGGGACAGCGCTGGGACGGTGCTTTGACCGTGCTGGTAACTTCTGGGGCACTGCTGGGGCACCACTGAAATAGTGCTGGGACACTGCTGGGGCAGTGCTGGGGAACTGCTGGGACAGTGCTGAGACAGTGCTGGGGCACCATTGATACAATGCTGGGGCAATGATGGGACACTGCTGGGACACTGCTGTGCATGAAACTGGGGAGGAGATCCTGGTTTTGAACACTGCTTCAGCCTTGAGTCATATTTGTGAGGCTTTCATGCACGAGTGTTTGGAGGACAGGAGTACAGAAGTAGGGTAAACACAGCTGAAGCAAATTCATTAAACATAAACGCAAATATTTGCAGAGATTTTGGTTCGCAGCCTTTACAGATTTCCAGAATTACAGTAATGGAACACGGGCACGTGTTCAGCTGGCAATGGCAAGATGAAGGAAACCAGCTTGTGCATCAAAGGGACAGGGGAGGGTGGCAGGAGCTGATTCCAGAGGTCACTGTGGACAAGTTGTCCTGCTTCTACTGGGGGAAGAGACCTCCAGCAGTGTGTCACCCCTCCTCAGCCCTCAGCTTCTTGTTCACTGCAAAAGGGAGATCATCCCTGGGAGCAGCCCAGGAGCAACCTGCCACTTTAGAAGTTCCATCTGTTGGAGCTTGAAAAGGAAGCTGTGTGGTGGAAGGAGAACTGAAGCAGGCTCTGACAGGCAGGGCAAGAGATGGTGAGGCTCCAGTGGAGCAGGAGCCCTGACCCCTTCTCTCTGAGACAAGGATAGCTGGTGGATGGGGAGAGGTAGGAAAATGTGAGGGGAATGGTACAGGGAAAAGAGGAAAGAGAAAATTTACTGAAAATACACAGGTAAGTGTACATTTATTTGCCTAACTTTTAGGCAGTGGATCTGCTGGGAATGAGCTGCTCTATCATTTCAGCCAGCAGTTGGTCAGATGATTTTATTTCTGCTCTGATGGAACGACTGAAACCTCTGAAGCAGAAGAATGATGGTCGACATTAACCAAAAGGTTTTGCTGTTTTTTTTTTTTCTCAGCTCCTAATTGCTGGATTTGAAAACATTTGCAGGAATATTCAGATTATCTCAAAATCTTGAGTAAGAGATGGGGAGAGGGGAGTATATCATGACTCACCAAAATACCACCAAGGCAAAGTATGATTTTTCTTTTTTTTTTTCCACAAGCCTGTGCCAAATTTGGGTGAACAACCATAAATGCTGCAGCAGAGGCATTTGCCTCTCTACCACCATACACAGTTGTAGGAACAGTCTTGGCATTACAAGAGATCAATCTCAACACCATTACAGGGTGCCTTTGTCCCAGAGCAATCAATGCTCATGTGTAAGGACGACTCTTAAGTGTCTTACTTCCACTGTCTCACACATTTTTTTTTAATATATATTCATTCTTAGAGCACCTTCCAGTGCCTAAAGGGGTTCCAAGA
Organism: Myiozetetes cayanensis; assembly: GCF_022539395.1. NCBI lineage: Eukaryota > Metazoa > Chordata > Aves > Passeriformes > Tyrannidae > Myiozetetes > Myiozetetes cayanensis. The sequence goes on along the minus strand of NW_026086826.1, from coordinate 13,830,529 downwards.
GAGCTGGAAAGGGACTTTGGACAAGGGCATGGAGTGACAGGACAAGGGGAATGGCTTCCCACTGTCAGAGGGCAGGGTTAGATGGGGTACTGGGGAGAAATTCTTCCTTGTGAGGGTGGTAAGGCCCTAGCACAGGTTGTCCAGAGAAGCTGTGGCTGCCCCATCCCTGGAAGTGTCCAAGGCCAGGTTAGACAGGGCTTGGAGCAACCTGGGATAGTGGAAGGTGTCCATAAATGGCAAGGGATGGAATTGGATAAGCTCTGAGATGTATTTTGGCCCCTTCAGCTGTGGCCTGGATCTTTCCTGTTGCTGTTTGTTCAATGTGTAGCTTTTTGTCAGGCCATGTGAAAATCTGTTTCTAACACTGTACTCTTGGCTGTGGAGAGAGGCTGGAACTCCCTTGGCCTGCACAACCAGGCAGTGTGATGGGAACTAACAGAACTCACTTGGGCGTGTTAGGGAGGGATGTTCTCAGAGCCTTGATCGGATGTTTCCCAAGTAAATGACACAAGACCAGAATTATGTATTCTATGACTCTATGTTTCTACGAGATGCAAATTGAGACATAAGACTTTTCTCTGTAATATACAATAAAAATTCAATGGCTGGCAGTTGATACAGAGCTTATAAATATGTTTTCAAATAAGTACAACAGCCATGAAATCAGGAATCAGTAAGTCATAATGCATTTCAGCACAACACTGATGAACCCATTTTTCTGGCACATGTGAAATAATGAGCTCATTTTAATTCTTTATAGATAACAGATAACAGCTTGACAGGCATGTGCTGTGCCATTCACTTTTATGGCTCTGTCTCCTCCACACTTGATGCTTCCATGACATTGGGGTCGGGAGCAGAGGGTGGGTTATGCATTCTTGCTGGCTTTCCCCCTCCTTGCTGTATTAGAATGTGGCTATCATTTAAAACTCAACAAAACAAAGCAGCAATTTAGTGCATTAGACCAGCAGCTGACTGATGTGGCCACAGATTATGTTGTTAGTAACTTTTCTGGAATTTATTTCATTTGTCTCTGTTTTATATCTCTGCTGTTGCTCTCTAATCATCACTCCCACAAGGCATTGTGTTTCTATTGAGGCAGCAGCTAAATGAGCTGAGAATTAGATCTATATTACATCAGCAGTGGGCATTGCAGATATTACCAACACATTAAAAGTGAAATTCAAATGAAACAAACAGGAACATGTTCTTTCCTATTCCAGAAATTGATCCTGATTCCACAGCTGAGCAGTGTTCGGGAGGAAGAGATGAGCTTTGTTACAAACAAGCTGTTATATGAGATCATTAACTTCAATAGCATTACTGCCTCTATGTAATTTCATTTTTCTTTGTCCTTAGAAGATTGACTAGGCTGGGAAAGGATGGATGCTTCAATGGGGCAGCACTTTAAGGCTCTAAACTGTAGAAGTCTTGGTTGTTTAGGGATCATACTTTTGCACATAAGGCAGGCCAGCAAACCCAGCACTGCTCCAGAGCTGATGTAGGCAGCCCCTGTTCTCCTCACAGACACTGGGCCACGTGTGCCCTGGTCATTTGAGAGGAAATCTGGGAGTGGGCCATCTGCTCCTGCCTCCTGAAGGCACTTGTCGAGGGAGTTTCCCAGAGCAGCTGCAGCCTTTGCTCAGCCCTGCTACTGAGCAATCCTGAAAGAAATGTTTGGATTTTGAGGAATTATGTTCTCTTCTGATGGGTGATATTAAAGTTACCTCTTGTTAAGTGTCCTATAATTTGATTAGATGGTTAATTCTGCTCACTGCTTGAAATTTTAACCAGTCAAAATGTGCATTATTTGAGTGGTCAGATATGCAAGGGGTTGGGCAGTCTTCCTGCAGCTCTGATGGTAAGAGTCCTGCTTGTGAGGTTTGGGACTTCACATCACTGTACCCTTTCAGAAAGACATGGTGGTGCTGTGGACTCATCTGGGAATGACCAAATTAGAATTAATGTGAAGGGCCAAATCCTCACTGCATGGTGGTGAGGGAAATCAGCTTCACTGGGGAGAGCTGAATGTGTAAGATTTCAGATCTAGTATATTTCAAAATCTGGCTGGCTGTACCAGCTGTAATCAGTATAAATCACTCAAATCAGCCCACTTCCAGCTAGGAATCTGGGAGGTAATGTTAGCTCTGGATCTCACCATGCACAGGAAGATGAGATGCAGAAAATCCTGGTGTACACCAGAACTGCAGAGTCAGAGGAGCAGGCTCTGGGCAGGGCTCTCATCAACTGTGTGATCACTCTGCTCTGTTGGGATATGCAACTCACTCAAGCAAAAACGTCTGGAGAAAAAACTGCTTTTATACAAACTGTTTCCATATTGTAAGAAAAATTATACTCAAAAGAAATTTAACATTCAAAGTCTTCTGTTACACTTGCTCTTTATTTGTGCAAGTGTTCACCTTTCTTGCTTCAGCCTCTGTAATTCTTTCCGCTCTGCTGAAATAGCTGTACCCTATCTGGGGAAAGGGATGGTACATCCAGGTGCACAAGTGCTCCACTCTGTTACCTTGGTTGCTACCTGAGAAATAATTAAAAACAAACAAACAAAAAAGCAAACATGGTCACCACTCCCCTTACCAGGGAGGTCCCACTTGACTGGAGTTCAGAAATGTGACACCCATCTGCAAGAAGGGTCAGAAGGAGAATCCAGGGATCTGCACTTGGTTCACAACAACCCCAGGCAGCACTCCAGGTTTGGGGCAGAGAGGATGGAAGGTTCCTGGTGGAGAAGGACCTGGGAGTGCTGGTCTACAGCAGCTGAACATGAGCTAGTGTTGATTTGACAGTGGGACTCAAGGATCTTAGAAGTCTTTTCTGACCTAATTATTCTATGATTCTACTTCCCCTTGATACATAAAGAAGCTAATGGACCAGATCCTTCCATTGATTTATGCTGGGGCTGACTTTGGTTTCAGAGATTTAACAACTTCTCCTGGTAATCGGAATGACCCTTGAAATCAAAAGGAAGGGAAGTATTCACCTTTCTTTTGGTGGAGTAATAAATGCAAAGATCCAGAGAGGGTGGGGCACAAGTTTATCTCTCATAAAAGTGGTGGCAACTCACTTAAAACTACTTTATGTCAAGAATGAATATCTATTGAATTCACTCCTCAAAACTGTCATCTGGGCCATTATCAAGCCTTCAACATTCATAATAAATACTAAGGTTTTTGAAATAGCTGTGGAAAATATGGAAAATATTTAATAATATTTAAAATTATTAGATAGACGCTTCAGAGCATAAATTATCAGTCATGACAGTAGCTTTATTGTGCATTTTTGATATCTTAACTGTCAGCTGAGGGGGTTTATCCCTTTCCATACTGCCTCTAATGTTGGACACTTCAGGAAACAAGTGCTGGAGCAGATGCATTGGTTTTGCCTATAAAGCATGGAAATTTGGATGGTCCTGTAGAGATAAACTTGTGAAAAACAAAGTGCTAGGTTACACATGAAATAGAGAATCCCCACTTTTTCTACAGTCTGATATAAATACCTTCAAAATTCATTTTAGGGTGAGTTATGGATGGGAAAATGCACTGTATAGATTCACATTATTTACATGTAATTCTCTAACTTCATATATATCATCCTTGAGGTAAATATCTCCCAGAGAGCAACATGAGGAGAAATCACCATTAAAATATTTCAAAAGGGACAGTTTGCTTTCTAACTCCTTTCCCCTGTGTCCATATATATTTGAATCTGTCCATCTGGTCGCTCACCAGTGGAAGCTCTCACCTTTCCTCTGCTTCCACAGTGTGAGGTCAGGCCCAAATTGCCTGATTTTGGCAGGATCCTGCACAGAGGGTACAATCTGAGGGTCAGTGTAGGTGTAGATTACAATATAACACTTGTGATTGTTCCGTGTTGTGACCAGCACTGCACTGAGTAAACATTCCAGAATAAATAATTTCATTTGAAATCCCTTAACAGGCTGGGTTAAAGTAGCAATAAAGAAACAGCAGTGACACAAGAAACTTTACAAGATGGCACCCAGGCCTGCAGGCACTAAGAGAGTGCAATGTGCCTCCTCATCCATATCAAAATGTCCTGCAGGCTGAATGCTCTACAGGTAACCCCAAGTCCGTGTCCAGAAGGAGACCTTGTTCAGCAGCAGCCTGTCTGGACAGGCAGTGGGTGCCCTGCACAGGAGTGATGCCTCGTGCCTGAGCTGCTGTTGGCACCATGCAGCACGGCTCTGACACGGCTCTGACACGGCTCTGACACGGCTCCAGCTCCACTGGGACTGGGCAGTCACTCACTCACCTTGCAGGACCCATCCTTCCCACATGCTTTTGCTGTGTCCAGAGAAGCCATTTCTGCTTTGAGGTGACACAATTTCAGGGATGCCGAGTCCAGACCGTGGGGCAGCATTCTGTGCCTGGTCATCCTGGTGGGAGCAGAGATGGAGGTGTCCCCGCCAGCAGAGTGACTCCGGATTAACACACCTTACAAAACTGTGGTGCACTTGGATTTCAATGCCAGCACAGAGCACGGTTTGCTGCGCTGGGGCAGGAACAAGGGCTGCTGGCAGAAGAGCAGTCAGTAGATGTGGAGTCCCCCTTTCCCTGTGCTGTGGCTGAACCAACTGGGCTGACACGGAGTGGGGGGTTTCCACCCCTGGGCTGGCTGCTCGCTGCACCGTGGGGTCACGTTGGCGCTGCAGAGCTGCCGTGAAAGAACGTAAACCCAGCACTTACACAAAGCATTAGAGCAGTGCTGGTAGTGAAGAGGGGAGAGGTGACCACTGCAAAAAAGTGCCAGGCTTTTTTCCAGCTCTGTTGGCTCATAGTGAGAGGTGGTTGTCCAAGGTACTGGGAATGTTTCAGGCTTTACTGGCTGTCCTTCCCCTTTGGACAACTGTTATTTCTAGTAGGACAAAACCATGGTGTTCCATCTTGTCCTGAATCTCCACTTTTGAACTACAACAAAACCATAATTTTGTTTATATTTACTGACTTTGGCAGCCAGGAAATCCTGAGAGTAGGAGCATGTCTCGATAAGCTTAAATAGCATCCTCTATAGAGACTGCACATTTAATTCAGTTTTGGTGTGAATTCAGTAATGGTGTACAATAAATCTGACCTGAATGTGACAGAAAGTAAGAGAATTCTGTATTAATGCTTTATAATAGGTTTATAGTTAAGTAAATTTTGTGAAAGCATAGGGGTCTCATTGTTACCCAGCCAGCTTTCCCCATAGCAATATTTTCCCATGATTAAGTTGGAGATCAGATAACCACCTTATGCAGTATATACCCAATAGCAATTTAAAAAATTCAATATCAGCTGTATTATTCTAAAGACTCATTCCATTTTCAATGCAAAATAAGTACAAAATAAAGAGATAAACTACATATAAAATGTAAAACATGGGAAAATTTATCACTTGCAAACATAAAAGCCAAAAGGATAAAAAAAGAGAACAAAAGCAAATGGAGGCTATAAAAGAATACAGAAAAAAAAGATAAATCTGCAACATTACCTTTTCTATATGCATTTGACTGGGGTTTATTAAGGTGCATTCACTCTAGTACAGAACATAATCACCTCTGTAATGCACTTTACTGCCACAGGCTAAATTAATTTATGCCGTGCTGGAAATGTTCAGCCCCGCTGGATCCGAAAGGACAGGAAGTGCCAGTCAGGCAGCACAGCCACCGAGCCAGAGTGTCCCTCCTGCCGTGGAGGGCTGAGCAAGGAAGTGTATGGGAGAGGAGATGCTGGGATGGAGTGGGGTCAGGGCTTGGGATCACACTGGGGCAGCTGGGAGCAACCCAAAGTGTCCCATCCTGCATACCAGTGGGTTTGACTGGGGCCATGTTGGAGCTGGTGTTTATTGTGCTACTGCGCAGGAGCCAGGAGGAAAATCCCACTGGCAATCACTTCAGTCGGGAAGGTGGCTGTGGGCACTCAGTAAATCTTCACCCATCCTGTGGTAGAGGGGAGTGTGCAGGTACTGGGACATCCTTCCAGCCCAAGGTCCCCATATCCAGCCTGCAGTGTGGAGACAGGAAAATATCTGTGAGGAGGAAGAGGAGGAGAACTGAGCTGCGGCTCCCTGCCCATGGTCCAAGCAAACAGCCATGTCCTTGCCTTCCCTCTTCCCTGTGGGAGCACCCATCCCATGGGGCTGCAGTTGGGTTGCTCCCCTCCCCAGGTTGGGGCTGTGGGGGTCCCAGCCCAGCCCTGCCCCTGGAGCATGGTCCCCACACTCCGAGCACTGGCTCTTCCACTCCTCCAGCTGTTGACAGGCAGCTGGTGTTAATATCCTTGTCCCTTTGACTCTGGAGAGCCAGCACAGACCCTTCTGTCCTTAATCCATCCGAGTAAACACCTAATGGCTTCTTCCTATCACTGCAGTTAAGGTTGTGCCAATGACTCCATTATGAACATGTTCTCGTTTATAATTACTGTATTTTCTCTGTAAAAAGTTGCCCTGAGCTGACACTTTGCAGATGTGGTTCCACCCAGGCACGGACAGTTTGTTTCTGTCCCTTTGCTAAATTGTTATTCATGTCACAAGCTCCAGCCCATTGTACAGTTCATAAACACAACAACAGATTTTTCCAACGGGCACTCTGGGTTCACACAGCCTTTTTCTCAGGAAATAAAAAAGCTATTTGTGGGAAAATAACCCCACCAAAACCCAGAAAACATTTCAGAGAGAAACTGGACTCATGCATTATCCAGTGACCCTCGTTTCAAAGAACATCATCATTTCTGTCCCAAAGTCATCCATTTCCTACTGACTTTTTCTGTTGAGAATTTGCTATGTCTGAAGTAGAGTCATGAAACTGAGGCAATGGAATGAAGCATTTATCCTAAAAATAAATGGCAGGATGTAAAGTTTCTCATGTGAATAACAGTCTGAAAGGGGAGACTTCCCTGGAGAAATTATAACTTCCAGTGTCACGCAAAAGGTTGTATCATTGTAGTTATACCTGAAAAGGTCCCTTAGCACTCATGAGTATGAACACATTAGAAGTGGAAAAGGTCAGTGGAACCACAGAGCAAACCCCAGGAAAGCAACATGGGGCCATGTTTCAGGGGTCTTTGTTCCTTCTCTCTGATTCCTGTAGTAAAGCTCCATGTGAGCTCTCAGGTTTATGGGATCTAAATTTGAAGGATTGCTGAGGGGCTGCCATGGCTGCATTAATCCAGAGGTGACTAACTTATTTTGTTGTTGGCAAGCACCAATGGGATGGGAAGGAGCTGAGTTTGGTGAGAACCATCAAGGGAGAGCCAGCCCTCGCTCATGGGACTGGTCAACACCAACCTCAAAGGGAACCTTCCCCCTTTCCATGCTGCTTGGAGAGCAGTGGATCTTGTGGGGGGCTACCCTGAATTTTCCAGTTGTTCTTTCCTTTGCCATCAATTTAAGGCAGTTCTGAACTGGTGTTGATTGATGTGGCAGATTTCCATGAATCAGAAGGATGACACTGGAAGCAAGGCAGGAGAACAGGACTAAGAGGGGTTTGGTTTTCCGTTGATCCCATTCTCAGCACATCACAGGGTTTATTTCCCACCAGAGATATCACCTTGCCAGCCTGGATCTGTGCCAAGAAGCACCCCTGTCCCCTGTTCACCTGGGGTCTGGCAGGTGCCTCTGCCACATAATTTCGGCTGTACTTGAGCTGGTGCTGCCCCTGCATGGGGCTGGCACAGGAAAAGGGGAGAAACACCCACAGGAGCTGTCAGTGTCCTCCATGGGCAGGACACTCTCAGAGGGGACACAGGAAGGACTGGCAGGTCATTTGGGACCAGACCTGACTTCAGGTACTGGTCAGACCCTTGTGCTGCTTCCTGCAGGCCTGACTCACTGGACAGCACAAGGCCAGTGTAGCACCACCTCCACTGTTCCCTCCCCCTGCTGTGGGTACTGGGGATGTGGAGCCACACTGCCACCCCCACAGGTGGGTCCAGCTGCCAACCAACTGTCCCGGGCTGCCCATGATGCTGGGGGGCCAGGGCTGCCCCCTCTGCAGCGAGCCAGGGGCTCCTGCCTCCTAACAAATTCCAAAACACACCAAACACCAATACAGCTAATTGGGAATAGGTAATAAACCTAATATGTGTGAAAATACGCATGAAAAGCTCTGCCCTCAACAGTATCAGGCTTTTTGAAATTTCCATAATGCTAAGCAGTGTCTTGCTCACATACCCACGGATCGCAGTGACTTTGTTGTCATGGATACCAGTACATACCTTGTTTTCTTTCAGAGATCTATCAAAAATGTGCATTTGGATGTTTGCTAGATTTGCCTGAATGTCCTAAGCTCATTTTTACACTAGTAAATAATATTAAGCAACTGTGTAATTTATGCTGGAAGACTGAACACACTCCAACTCAGTATTTTAACACCTTTTTTTCACCCTTGAGATTTCCAATCCAAACACCCTGCCTGATGCTATTCTCGTCGAGACAGAGCATGACTTGCAAGAAAGTGTGTTCTTTCTGCAGCATTTTACTACGAAGGACCCCTCCATGTGCTAACCATTCCCAACCCACCCACAGGCAGGGAAAGGAGTCACCAGCCTGATTTTCAAGCATGAGCTGATTCCTTTCAAGATAATGTTTCAAAAGATACTCCCAGTCTGAAAAAAAAAAAATCAGCAGATTTCTGTGCTGCATCTGCTTAATCTTTTTAGTGGAGCAATGAGAATACTGCAGGCTACAGGCACTGTGGGGAAGTCTTGGAAGCAGGTTTCCCATCTCTCCCCTCCGGAAAACCTGGTATTACACCCGAAGGTGTTGTGCACATGAAATATAAGTTTAAAGTCCCAGCAATCGCAGAAAATCCAAACTTGTCCTTTTTGCCTCAATACCTATTCATTAGTCCACAGTAACCTTCGTGGCACCTTTAGGTTTGACAAAATGAAGCGAAAGATCTCATTAACAATGAGTCTGGAAAGTGTTCATTGTGTGTTGCAGTGACAAGGCTTCATTAATGCCATAAATAATATGCCAGAGTTGAAGACTTCATATCCTGGGTCTGGAGCTGGTAAAATAAACAAGAAGAGATCTTAGTCTCTGTCTGCTCAGTCAGCAACTAAGTGTGCACTCCCTTGTTGTCTGCCTAGTGACTTTACACCAATGAGTACAACTCAAGTAGCTCAGGCTGGGTAATGGGCTTGTGCCTATGGTGTACAGCATTAAATTCAATTAAGTTTCATTTATCAACGGCAGACAAAGAAGATCCTGAAATAATGACAAGGGAATGATAATATTGTTAGTAAAGAAGTAAAATTTGTCATGATTAAAGAACAAAATTGCAATAGAGTCGACTCCCTTATCTGCAGTTTGTGAAGTTGGAAGTATATCAAATAAACATGGGGTAAACATTTGAGACATACAGGCACAGACCCCTGCCTCTGAGAGAAAACATTTACCTTGGAACAGTGGCTCGTTATATGCTTCAGATTTGCTTTTAAATTGCACCCGAGGCTGAGATACTGAGTGTGCTTCTTGTCCTCTGGCAAATAGTTGGAGTAAAGCCATGGCCCAAAACATGAAACTAGAGAGTCTTAAACAACAGGGGATGACCAGAGAAGCTTGGTAACCAGGGGTTAGTTCCTGAAGAAGACCAGATAAAATGAGGGGCAATTTACAAATCTCTCTGGATAGTGAGAATTTGTAATTTTATTTTCTCTTCCAAGGTGGCAGAAATACCAACTTTGCAAACTATCAGAAGACTGGAAATAATGAAGTTTCCAAAAGCAAGAAATCTGTCCAGAAAACTTGAGTGTCAGCCCACGGCTACCCCCTGCCCATGACTGCCCATGCTCATGGCTGCCCTCTGCCCAAGTCGCTGAGCCCCTGGCTCCTTGGATGGTCACTGTGGGAATGAAGGGCAGGAAAGACGCAGGTTCCCCCACTGCCAAAGCCTGCCTGCTGTAGGCAAACAGTGCTCAGATTAGGAGACACCAGTGGGTCTCTCTCAATACATTGTATTGGCTTTTGGAGGAATTGATTGGCTTGGCTTTGCACCGTGACTTGCAGACTGAGCAAGAGCTGACCCTTACAGTTCTTGGCAGATGTAAAGTACACAAAATGCAGAAATAACTCAGTCTGGGCTTCCACGTGGAGCAAGGGAAGAGCAAAGAAGCCAATAATCAATCTTTACTTACTCACACCCCCAGCACTCCTTGGAGCCTCATCCCACGGGCCTCTGCTGCACACGAGAGCTCTGGATCAGCCCGGCCAGTGCAGGAACCAACAGGACATACAAAGTTATTCTTAGAGAACAGCAGGTGTCAACTCTGCTCACTGGCAAGGTGCTGATCAGGTGTGGTGTGGGTAATTATAGCAGCTCATTCTTCCAAGCCACCAACAACTCTTCAGTGTCTCATGGCTGAGCAGACACTCCTGCCTGCTGTCCACAGTGGAGTTGTGCAGGCGTGAGCTCAGGGCGTACCTGCCTGTTCACTGCCCACACCAGGGTGTGCGGGTGTGAGCTCAGGGCACCTCTGTGGGCACCTCCGGACCTCCAGCTGAACCAGTGCCTGGGCTGTACCTCCATAAGGCATCAAGTTTGGACTCTGCTGCCTTAACAAGGCCCTTGATGAGCAAATTTCAAAGAGGATCAAAACCTGAGCAAAACCCTGATACTCAAAGGAGGCCGGTGTCTCCTCTTTCCTTTGTACCAAAAAAAAAAAAAAAAAAAAAAAAAAAGAAAAAGAGAAAAAGGAAATGTAATTCTCTTTCATTTGCGTGTGCATGAGCAAATTAGTTTCAGAAGCAATTTTACAGTAATTATGACCATCTCCAATGGATTAGATATTCAGAAATATTCACTCTAATGTCATGATGAGAACTCTCACGTCCTGATTTTTTTATTTGATGTTCTAGCAATTTAAAGGTTCCAATAATTCGTGTGCATGACTAGACTAGAACAAAAACACATTTACGACTTCTGAGTTTTGTGACACTGAAAATTTTATGGTGAAGTGATTTTGACCTTTGGAGGATATAAAAATTTCAATGGTAACATGATCTTTATCTCTCAGCACGGCATGTTGATATAGTCTGTAGTTTCAACTCCTATTCCCTGATAAAGAGGTGTGTTTGATCTTTTATTCCTCATAATACTGTAAGTGTATCATAATTATAAATTTATTTGGTAATCACTGTGATGGTGCTAATACAAGAATCCATTTAGCATTTCTATTTCTATGGTACTTCCTTCCACTGAGGATAGACTGTGAATCCATGGAAGTAAAGTATACAGCTTTCTAATTTTCTTTATATGAAATTTAAGGTAAATAAACTTTAGGGAGGTTTGGTGATCTTTGAGGAATTCTGCATGAAAGATATCTAGTGCCCTTTTTAACAGTTTCTTTGTCCAGTTTGAAGGGCTTTTGTGGCCAGTCATCAGTGCCAGCCCGTCAGAACTGCAGCTTCCTGGGATGAAACTTCATGCCTTTGTGTGGAGAGCAGCTAAGTCAACAATTATAAATGATCCATTTTGTGTTCTGTGTGATATCATCCATCACTAGACACTGCTAAGTGGGTCTGGTAACATTAAAACCATGTTTAATAAAGCCAACATTTCAATACCATTTATGATATGGTCAGCTGTTGCCCAACACAATTAATCACTTGTTTACTAAGGAAATAAAGGGATTGGAGAGCAAGAGGAAACAACAGAAGAGAAAGAACAAGCACACAAAGTAAAACATAATAATTGTATGAATCATAGAATCATAGAATCAAGACCATTTACCTCTGGTTGCTTCTCCTCAAATACTTCCTGAAGGTTTTCAGGACTGTCTTGCAGGATAACACATGTAGATTGCAAAAATGAGGCTTGGGGGTGTAAAGAGGATACTTTTCCCAAGAGAAGAAGTGCTGTAACTTCACATCATCAAAAATGGGAATGCACCTGTCAGGTCTCCTTCCCAAAACTAGAGAAGGAAAATGGTCAGGAAGACAGAGATAGATGGGTGGGATGTTCACCTGAAGACCCTTCCAAAGCCTTTCTGTATCAATGGATGGGCATCATGACTGTGTGCATGTGAGTGTTTGTGTGCACATGTGTGTCCACGTGTGTGTTAGCGGGACTCAGTGGCTTCAGTAGGATTTCCCTCAGCCCTACGGTATTCCTGTGCCAGGAACAAATCTATTGCCTGTTCTGAGCTGAATTGCCAATGATTAATAACCCAATTTCTGGCTATTTGTGGTGTGACAGGAAACAAAAGGCTCTTTTGCAAATTAGCCAGCAAGAATCTGGGGGAGAAGCAGCCCCTCTGCTGAACCCCTGACTGGCAGGGGGATGAAGGCTCCTGTGCCAAAACTGCAGCGCCTGTTTGGCTGACACTGAGCAGAGCGAAGCCCTCTCCTCGCTGTGCCTCACTCCACATGCTGGCAGAGCAGTAAGAGCCTCCCTGGCTACCTAAGGCAGCTCAGGAGTCAGACTCAAGACTGTATCAAAAGCGGCTGAGACATCTGGACTGAGGTGACTCAGAACAGAAAGAGTTTTTTAATTCACTGACTGTTCAATCTGGAGTATGCAGCCGGTCTGTGTGAGAAGTTCTGCCTTGCAGGGACTGTGCTCCTTCACAACCAGGCTCATCCATGAACGGATATCCTGCATATCCCAGGAATACTTTAATTTATATGCATCTGATAACCCAGCAGAGGGAAAATGGGAATGAGTTGGCAGGTGGCCTTTCGAATGAAAGGGCACATGGTAAAATGTTCGCTGCTGTTGCACCCTGGAATACTAAAGGCGTCACACTGTATGCATATTCCTTTCTATTTTCATGCTGTTCTGCTCTTTTTGTTGTTCATATTCCAAAATTAAATATAATTTCAAAAGACATAGATGAGTAAGATGTGTTTGGGCTGGTTTATTGCATTTGCAGATGTAAGTTCTGCTTTTGTCCTAATGGTCCATAGCAAAACACCATGAGGATTGCAGCCTTAGACTTCACAGCTTTGTAAAACATACAAATCAGACTAAGTCTTTATTCTCTACATAGGATGGGAAAACAAAATTAGTGCTATGTCTTGAAGCAATTATCTCCAGGTACTGTCTCTTCCTAATCACCAACAAGCTGATTCCTTTAAATTTAAACATACCCGCTGATCTTACGAGCAGCCATGCCTAGACATGAAAAAGCATTAGACATCAACATTCATGCTTTAACAATTAATCATTTAGTTATCAACTCAAAGCAAAGCCAGCACACAGGGGCATCAGTTGTCTGCACTCCTCAGGCTTGCAGCCATGTGTGCAGGTGGTGTCTTCTGCGGAAAAAAGCCCTGAGGTTCTCTTGGGTTTGTCCTGAAGCAGCTCCCAGCATGTTAGTTCTCATGGGGAAATTAGGTGCTGAACCTTGTTAATAGCCTCTACCCAGACCTTCTGTGGACTTTAGCACAGTGAATAAGGCCAAAATGCAGCTAAAATCTTCATTTTCTTCGGCATCTAGTTCTCCTGTACGTGCATCCAGTGGCTCCCACCGCTGAACTCAGCAAATTGCCTCTAACTTGTCTCTTTGAATTTGTTCAGTTTCTCTTTTAAATGTTCAGTTTGAAATATTCTCAGTCTCCACCTTGTACTAAACATTTTCTGCATTTCACTAGAAACAGACAAATCTTTGTAAAGAGGTGCACACATATATACTGAACATGCAATTAGGCTAAATCAGTGACAAGTTGACTGATCACCACACTGGAAGTGAACTGGGGCAACAGCTAAAATCGCTGGGATTGTTTCATATTTCAGCAACATAGAATAGATATGAATTGAACTCTGTATTTTTGATGCCTGGAATATTTGTGAGCTCTGGGTGATTACTGCTTGTGACCCCACAGTCAGTGGGTGGCTGCTCAGAGCTGGAAATGATGGAGCTGAGCTGCGGCAAGGAGTAGATAAGAAATGGCAGAAATGACATCAGGTCTCAGGGAGCAGGGGGAGCTCATTGTGAGGGAGAAGTTGGATCATGAGTGTGGGGTCAGTGAGGGAGAAACTGAGTATCGGTCCTAAGCACTCTGAAGTCATGATTGTAGCAGTGGTTCTATGGTCAGCGAATGAAAACATGATGAGCTCAGTGTCCACTTCCTACAGCAGCTGTACAGGGAGGAGGATGGCTCTGTTTGGGCTTGGTGCAGTTACAGGCTGCTGGTAACTCAGGCAAAGGTCTCATTTGTTAAAGTGGTTTGCTTTTTGCTTCCATCAGAGTACAGAAAACTTAGTTAGAGTAGGCACCCTGTGGGAAGCTGTTGACTCTTGCTTTGTTGTCTTGGCTCACGATGATCATAGAATAATAGAATGGTTTGGGTTGGAAAGGACCTTTAAGGGTCATCTACTCCAACATCCCTGCAATAAGCAGGGATCCCTCCCACTAGACCAAGTTGCGCAGAGATTGTTGGAGCAATGCCTTGTCCAGAGCAACCTTGTGCACTGCTTTATCTGAATGGTAATTTTTCTGACCTGAGATGCTGGTGTTTAAGAGTCATCTTTATTTTGGCACAACTGGGATGTATTTCCTCCTTTAATTCTTGGAAGCTTTTCCATTAAATAACAGAAATGAGTTTCTGGAAGAATCTGAAGGGGAGTCTCTTACTTTCTTGCTTTCATCCTTGTTCTTGAGCCAGTCCCACCACATTACACCCTCCTGGGGTTTGAAAGGCAGGTGCTGGCTAAGGTGACCTTTCCTGGAGGACATGCACCAGGGTGTGCTGCCAGTGGGGAGAAATATTTGTACATGTGTGCATACATTTCAAGAGTGGATTTACAGCATGTAGCACCGTTGTACTCAGACTTTTCTGGAAGAGTAAGCCAAAATAGTTGCTAATTTGTGGTCACCTTGAAGACACACAGGCTCAGGGACCTTGACAATGCATTTAGAGAAAGTAGCAATAACCACGAGTGCAGGGTAATGACCATGGGTTTTACTGGCAGATCATTTAAACATTCTGAGCAAAAAGATGGCAGGAGAACATTGTTAGTGAGCTCATTAGTCATCTGAAACTGCCAAGCAAAGCCATTAATGGGGAGAATCAGATTTGATAAGAACGGGATTTGCAAAGGCAATTTTTGAGGACATGGAAAATGCGAGCATTTAGCTGGGGTTGGTTTCCCCAGCTGGTTGTAAAACCTGGACAGAGGATCCCCTGACCTCAGCTGGGCCTCTGTAACTGGTGCTTCCCAGATGCCTGCGAGGTTGTCATCAGAGCTCTGCAAGGTGTTGGTATTTCCTTGGATATGTCTTTTGCAGGTCAGTGGCGAATGAGGCACTCAACAGAAATAAATTAATAAATGCTAATTTGTACCTCTCTTTCCTCACACTATTTATTTTCCATCCTATTTTTATTAACCTTATTCTCTAAACTTCCCTGGGCCCATACTGGCTGAGTGTGATAAAATTTTTGCTGCCACTTCTGTCACCTCATTCTTCACTTTTACAGGCTGTTGTAGTGTGGAAGGCTCTCTCCTCCTCTGCAATTCGGCTTTTAGTGGGTGTTGCATGAGCTGTGCTGGGTCCTTCATGTGGAGATCAAGGGACATTTCAGAAACTCTTTGTAAGAAACCTGGAATCCCAGCTCATACGAAGAACACAAAGCCAAGAACAGGAGCAGGGTGCAAATTATTTGGTGTGGGTGTAGGGAGCGTCTTGTTCCAATAAATACAGCCTTGCAGTGAGGTACCACGTGTGTCTGGGGACTCACAGGGCACTCACAGCCAGTGGCTGAGTCTGTGGCACAGCCCAGCCTTTGTGGGGAAGGAGCTCCAGAAGAAGGGCACATGTAGTGCCTCCCCTTTATGATAAACACATTATGATATGATGCACACAATAAACATTAAGAATTCTTAGTTACCCTGAGAAGGAAAAAAAGGATGGGCAAAGCAAGTCACATTTTATGGTTCATTTTCCTTTTCCCAATGTTGTAGTTCCTTTTACGTTCCATAAACAAAGCACTGTGGCCTTTTGTTCTTCCAGAAAAATGCACCCCGGCAGGTAAGGAGCAGATCAGCTTGGATGTAACATGTTCAGCCCTGAAAGCAAGAGGCTTAGAATCTCCAGCATTTAATATTTTCTGTATTTGCACAGTGCCAGTGTTACTAATGTTAGGTGTGATCGAGTGTGAAAGTAATGAGTAAAATGATGTTATGAGCAATATGGTAATAAAAGATTGCATATCTAATGGTGGACTGAGGGCCCCATACATGGGGGAAAACAGTCACCTTTGTTTATTTATTTCTGGTCACTTTTATTGGTTTGTTTATGTAAAAGTAGCTGTTTCACACAATTTTCCACTGATCCCAAAGCAAAGGGCGGGAGCAGACACTGCTGTGAGCCACTATCTGTGTTTCTGCACACATGCACAAGCACTTGCTATAGCTATCAGCTGGTTCAAAAGGCTTTTGACATCTGCTCTTCAGATGGAGGAGCATGGCAATGCTGGAAAGGAGCTGAGTGATGAGCTGCAGAGCACACCCACATCAGCCTGTGGCTGGATTTCAGGTTTGGGAGGTCAGAGACACCAACTGCCTTAGGAAAACAGCATGGGCTGTTTTCACATCGGGGGAGTGAAAGGTGGTGCATGCTCTGCCTTGGTTGCTGGGGGGATTTAACATCAGGGTGTAATGAGCCCATAACTACAATGTGCCGCTACCAGGACACAGCTGCACGTGCTGTTCACAATCACATATGTGACTGTGCCTTGCAAAGCACCTCTGAGGGGGCTTCTGTGGGTGCTTCCTCCTCCACAGTCCCAGGGTGATTGTCAGGCAAAAGGGGTGCCATCCCCAGCACTCACCAGATGATCATATTTTCCCCCTGGGACTTTAAAACATGCTGCAATGTTGGTTTCACATCCCACACCCTAATTCAAGTATATCAAAATAAGATGCTAAAATTAAAAGTCTAGAATGTTAAAAATAAACATGTTAATTCCAGTTGGAATATTGAAGTTCTGACTTTACATATTTCCCCTCTGTCCTGGGAATTGGAGAGGGGAGAAAAACTAGAGGGTCCTGGTTTGTGGCAGTCCTTTGCATCCCACCTGTCCCTGCTCCAGCCCGCGCTCTACCTGACGCCTCTTCTCAGGGCTCAACGATCACAGCGGCTGCGTGATGAGACTGGGAGCTTTTCTGCTGGAATTATCAGTGCTCAACCAGAGCTGGGAGTCGTGCTGAGCTCCCTGACCTTGTGGCGTTATCGTAAAATAATCTTTATGCAGACACAGCCACCTCAGCAGTTCCCACAGGGCGTCATACTCCAAATATCTGGAGGTCTGCTGTTGTTTATAACTATTTTCACTTCAACTCTTGCAAATTTAGGGTAGTTTTTGCTTCTGGATTGAAGTCAGGTTTGGGTGACAATTCAGCTGCACTGACTTTTTTTTCAGATTTTTTCAAGGCTTCCAGAGGAGCCCAAGGGGGAGGTCTCCCTGAGAGCTGAAGCCCTCTCTCATTACAATATTGGGTATGATCCTTCCCTCCTGCAGCTTCCTGGTGGTCCCCAGCCTCTGGGAGCTTGGGGACTCCCACCAGCACTGGCTGCACACAGGAATGGAAAGTGCCCCAGTACCAGCAGCCTCAGACACCTTGGGAAGCATGTCCATGCTGAGGGTGAGCAGATCCCCTACAGTGAGCCCCCCATCCCTGTTATCTCCACCTGCCCGCTGGTGTGGTGCTGCTGGAGCCACTGGTCAGGATCACCACAGCCAGAGCGGTGGGTGAGCACTGGGCACAATCTGATGGATAGAGAAGTGCTCGAGTTTGGTTCTTTTTTCTTTCAGAAGTGTAGAGAAAGAAGGTCGAGTGACAACCACCGCAGTGCGACACTGCAGACCAGAATGTGGCTCTAGAAGCCTCTGACCTGCAGAGAAGTACGATCAGAGCAGATCGAGGGTGAGCAGCCCCATGGCTGCACCAGGGCAGTGACTTCCCTGCAGGGTATGGTCTGCAACCAAACCCACCTTGGCATGTGCTGGGCTTTGCTGTGCCAGTCCTGTCCCAGCACTGGAGCCCTGGGGAGCCCCAGGGAGCCTGTTCCCAGGGAAGCCCTGGAGAAGGCTCACCTCCCTGCAGCTGTGCCGAAGGCACCGGGGCATGTGCTGGGGGCTGCAGGGTGCAGCAGTGTCTGGGATAATCCAGGGTTGGGATAATCCTGGGCTAGGATAACCCACTGCTGGGATAACCCAGAGCTGAGTTAAGCCACTGTTGGCATAATCCACACTGATAGAAAGTATATTTAGATTACATATTAGGAAAAAGTTCTTCTCTGTGAGGGTGGTGAGACAATGGAACAGGTTGTTCAGAGAAGCTGTGGCTGCCCCATCCCTGGAATTGTCCAAGACCACTTTGGGCGGGGCTTGGAGCAACCTGGTCTAATGGAAGGGATGGAACTGGATGAGCTTTAAGGTCCCTCCCAACCCAGGCCATTCTGACTCTTTGATACACACATACGCACACCCCCACACACATGCAGACCCAGGCAGCATGAAGAACCCAGTGGACCTTCTCCCACCCCCTCTCTGTGACTGCCCCACACCATTTAAAAGTTGAGAAGTTGTAAGCATATTGAGCATTGAGTTTTCACAGCCCCAAGTTGGCAGAGCTGCTTCTGTAACTGATAAAGTGGGAAACTTCACAGCACCGAGTGGTCCTCAGATTCACACCTCCACATGTGTCACAGTCTGGTGTTAATGTACTTTGAGCAATAACACAAAACATGGGAGAGCATTGGCTGGGCAACACAACATGCCAGTTTTCCCCGTGCTGGCCATGCTGTTTGCTTGCTTTGGGATTCTCACCTTACTGACAGGGATGAGGCTATTTGTAATGACAGAGTGAAAGCTGGCAGTGCTCTGCCTCAACTACAGCACCCATGTTACCAGCCCTTTAGTCTGGTGTATGTGGGGCTCAAGCTTCTTCCTTCCCTCCTTCTTTCCTCCCTTTCTTCCTTTTTTCCTGAAGCTGAAGGAGGGTAGATTTTCATTAGATAGTAAGAAGAAATTGTTCCCTGTGAGAGTGCTGAGGCCCTGGCACAGGTTGCCCAGAGCAGCTGTGGCTGCCCCATCCCTGGAAGTGTCCAAGATGAGGTTGGACAGGGCTTGGAGAAACTGGGTCTAGTGAAAGGTGTCCCTGTCCATGGCAGGGGTTTGAAAAAGATGGGCTTTAATGTTCCTTCCAACCCAAACCAGCCTGGGATTCTGCGATTCTATGAAATAACATCCAAACCCAAGCAGATGGGAACTGGTTTCACCCTCAGCAGACTGGACACATAGAGGGAGCAGTACACCCTTGGTGCCATGGTCTCCAGGCTGACAATGGTTTTGGCTTGAGCATCCTCTGGTACAGCAACATGTTTGGGAAAGAGTCCAGCAGATGCCGGTGCTCGGAGCCGCTGCCAAACCTGCTCTGCTGGGAGTGTGGGGGCAGGGTGCTCATAGCAGCCACCTTGGGAGCCCAATTACACTGGGGTGTCCTGGGAAAATAAATATTTATGAGGAAAAGCCACAAATTGCCAAGTTATTCTGCAAATTATCAGAGAACTGGAACATATTGTGTAAGGAAAAGGTATTTTCTGAAAAGACCTTTCAAGCACAATGCCTCATTCTCTGCAATGTTCATCTTCAGAAACCAAGAATGGGGAAGGATTAATGGTCCAGGACCCTGTGAATTCGCACTTCCCAGAACAAAGAACAAAGATGTAAAGCCTGTCTTCAAATGTCCCTGTTTTCTACAAAGGAATATAATTTTGCTTCTGTCATCATTTCAAGAAATACTTTCTCCACAATGATTTCTCTTCCAAAGTCAAAGAGTTGAAATCTTGAAAAAAAAAAAAAAAAAGAGGAAGAAAAAACCCTTGCATTTTCTGAAGGAAAAAAAAAACAACACAGCAACACAGGCTCTTATTTTGCTGGCAGAGGCAGAAATCACTTGAAACAAGAAGAAAGAAGGAGAAGCTGAGCATGTTTCAATTAAAAAAACATTATTAGCTCACAGAGGAAGAGATAAAAAAGGCTTTGCTCTTCAGGAGAGTGATGGGACTGGCAGTGCTGTGCTGTCAGCTGGAGGGGCTGGGGGCAATGATACCCACTGCCTGCCAGGACATGGCTGCCTTGGCAGTGGGGATACTCCAGGCTGTGCCACAACCCTTCCTCACCATCCTTCCCTGCTCATCCAGGCTAGGGAAGGGGAGTAGCATGTGGAACCTGGGCTGCCTTGATATTCTTCCTTTCCTTGGTCCCTACTGAGCGAGCCCTTGTGGCACCAAACCTGCCACTGGCTGTGGCCTGACATGCTGCTCGACTGGAAATGAAATTATCAGTTGGTCTGCATTTGCAGTTTGATTCCAAAAACCTTTTGCTTGGCAGAGGCCAGAGGTCTGGAAATGGGCTGTGATGTTCCTCAGGCAGCTGTGGAGAGGACACTGAGGGAAGGCCTTGGTGGCTCCACTACCACCATGCTGGTTGAGCCCCGTGGTGGGGAGAGGCAGAAGAGTAAAACATTCCTGAAGTGTGCAGAGGTGGATGAACCTTGAACCTGTGTGGCTTTGAACTTTGATCCTGTGTGGCTTTGATGTGTGGACAAAACCAGGTCTCGCTGCCAGGCAGAGTCCCTCTCAATCACTTGGTGCTCGCTCAGGAGCCCAATTATTGGGACTGAAGGGAAATTCAGATGAATCACAAAAAAGCTTGCAAGAAATAAATCCAAATCGTATTTACTGTTCACACTAAGAGCAAACATAACACAAGGAAGATGCTCTGGCAGCATCACGCAGTTGACGGTCATGAGAGATCTCACTTTTGTGAATATCTCTTAATTTCCAGGCACTTGTTGTAGTCATATAAATAAGTAATAACATCTCATCTGGAAACAGACACGCAGGAAGCAGCATTTCTCAGGCTGTAACATTGCTATGCAGAAATCACACTCTGAGGGCAACAGCCTGACAAGTTAAACGCCTGGCAATGCCCGTGGCTGTCCTGGCTGCCCATGAACTCATCGGCTTTTGAACTTTATTTATTATGGATGAAAAAATGAGCCTGACTGTTCCTGAACAGTGAGGTACTGCTGAACATAATGAGCACCAGTGCGTCTAACTGGGGTGACCTGCTCAACTACTGAGCTGTCGCTGTCTAGGCATTTTCCATACAAGAGCCACCATGTTAATCCATCATTTTGGACAGTGGCACTTTCAGGGATGACACTGTCATGGTGTCATACAACACTAATTAGCTGTCACTGTCACATTACTCTTGAGCTGTCATCTCGTGGAGGTGGCACATCCAGGAGGATGTGAGGAGTAAGCAGTCAGAGCTCCCTTTTTCTCAGGGAGGTCTGGGTTGGTGCTGTTCTGCAGGAGCACCTGAAGAGGCACAAGAGGAACACCTTGTTTCTGCTGGTTTACCACTGAAATGTTGGGCTGCACTGGAGAGATGAGAAGCTGTGTGCTTGTTATCTTCTAGCTGCTTTCCTCCCTAGAGCACCTACTCCTCCACCATCATGCGTAGGGCCATTCCATCCAGTGTGAGTCACAAGTCCAAACACCATGTGTGCTCCATGGATGTCTAAGTCTGGCTAAGGGATGAGTGATGGGTGGCTGCTGACTGGTGTGAGGCACAGAATGTGGCATCGCTGGCATCCTCCTTGTCTGTCTGTGGAGGACTCAGGAGGAGACTGGGCAGAAATTGTGGCTCTTGGTATAATAAACACAATTTTCATTCTCCTTTCCCTGTCCCTTTGCAATGAGAAATATCCTGGATTTTTTTCCAAACATTGTTTTAACCACGGCTCTGCATATTTCCTCTGTTGTGTCTCAGTACAGCTATTAGGATTTTCCTATTTTGGGATTGTGAAAGGGTCACTGTGAACTTATGCCTCAAGCTGTGAGATAAATATATGATTACATATCCTACACCTCTATCTCTCCATCTCGTATAACTGACCTGACAGGTTCATTTTAATGCTCTTTCTGAAAAATTAGTGTTGGGTCTCCCTCAAGTTTCAGAAAAGGCAATGCTCTTCAGGGCAAGAAAGGTGGAACCATCTCCTGTCTAGACAATAAACGGGACTTTCTGTCTGCTGTCCCGGTACCTGGGCATAAATTAATCATCAGCCTGCAGTGGTGGAAATGTTCCCATTTGCTCGACAGTAGAGGGATTCAACTTCTGCTTCATGAATTCTTTATCGCTAAATCTTATATATCATGTAAATTAACTACGAGTGGCGGCAGCTTACTAATGAGACTGGTGCAGGATTTCATGGCCAGTTCTCACACCTCTGAGAGTCTGTAAGCAACAGCCAGGTGAGGAAATTTAGACACTTTTTGCAGTTTCAATTTCGATCACTTGTTCCTCCTGAAGCTTCTCTGGAATTTCATCCATCTGTGACTTGCTCAGACTCTGTGCTGCAGTTTCTTCTGTGAACCAGATGGTTCTGAGTGCTGGAATGGCTGGGAAGGTGACAGGGCAGGTCCCAGGTTGAGCTGGAATATTGGATGGAGATCAGGCAGAACCGAGACCCCTATCCTGGGTTGAAGGGGGCTCCTAGGCTCTGGACGGGGGAGGCATGGAGGTGAATTGGGGCCATTATGGTCTATTTGCTGTGCTTTTGGGGTCCTGAGATTTTGGGGTACAGAATGGGGCGACCCATCACAGCATCCCAGACTATCTGAGGTTGGCAGGACCTCTGGCTGGTCCCTGAGCTGCTTGGAGAGTTGACTGTTCATGCAGAAGCGCACGTTATAAACCATTTCCTCACTGAAATATGGCACATGGAATGCTGTGTGCACTTACAGCATCAGGTCTGTAGGATATTAGAAAGTCAGAAACACCTACATATGCTGACAAGCAAAATTTTTAAATGGTAAAACCCACAAGAACTGGCAAAACTGCCCTCTATTTGGCTCCCTTCTTGAGGTGGATGTGCAGGTACCTGCTGTGTTCATCACAGGGTTCGATGAAATTAATAAATTGCCTGTTCAGGCAAGTACTTCTCCAAGACACAGCCTGCTGAGCGCCCAGGTGTGAGGCTGTTGGGAGGTGCGGAAAAGAATTCAGCTTCGTGAAGTCTTGGGGTGTTTGTTGACTCAATGAGAGAACTCTCTGACTTCATGATCAGACATTTTGCCATCCTCTCAAAACCTCATCTCCATGTTGCAGCCCCCCCTACATTTGGACTCAGCTCCAGCTCTGTAGTAGGAGGACAGCTTCAAGGATGCAGGTAATAATCTCCCTCCTTTTCTCTCTGGCTTATTGTTGAGTCTTTTTAACCGCCAACTCCATCTCCTCTCTGTACAGATAATTTCTATACAATAAGCCCCATGGAGCAGCTTCAAGTGTTCAGTGTAATGACGAGAGCAGTGAGGCAGGTAGGTAGATAATTTATTTGATTTCAAAATGCTGCCACATTTATACATGGAAAACTTTAAAGAAAATTAAACTCATTAAAATCCCCCACATAAATTGTTTTTGCAACAAAGCAATTAAGAAATCTCGCCTCTCCAGCACGGTGAGCAACATTCTAAATAAAATAAAGTCCAAATTACCTTTTACTGGAAACAAAGTAAAAGCTATCTCTTGTGACTTAATAAGAAATGGGGGGTTTAGAATTAATACAAAGATTTAGCAGCTTTCTTCTGTATGTGTTGCTAAGCATTTTGCTGAAATTGCCTCAGAAAAAAGGCAAACAGTACAGAAGGATCACATCCATGCAAGGGTTTGGGTTTTTTTTCCCAACTAAATTATGAAGCTTTACAGAATGCAGAAAAAGGAGTCAAGAATTTCATTTTATTCCCCCAACACACATATGTACAGAGGTTTGCCAGGTTTTTGTTTGGGTTTAGTTTTATGATTTTAGCTCCAGACTACTACTTAAAGCCCCTCTCCTCCTCCCCCATTTCTACAGGAACAAAGAATAATGCTGAATTAATGGACTGCAAAATATGGGGCCTGTCCCATAAATCCTAGGGAGCAGGTTTTACTTATCCCAACGGTCCCTCTGAACACTGAAACATCTCCTATAGGTAAAGGCTTTCAGGACAGGCCCCAGCATGAGAGAGTGACACTGTGGCTGTGCCTGATGTCTCTGAGCTGTGCATGCATGGGAGAGGGAGGAGATGCTGAGGTGGATGGAGTGCCAGGGCAGGATGCTGGTAGCCAGGGAGTGTTCCCTGACCATGTGCCTCCCTGGGGTGCAGGGCCACCTCTTGTTGCTCCCTCCTAGGGTTACACTGGGAGCAGAAAGGGCTCTGCCATGATGCACCTCGGGATGGGTCATAGAATCACAGAATCATTTGGGTTGGAAAAGTCCTCCAATGTCAGCAAGTCCAACCACTAACCGAGCACTGCCAAGCCCACTACTAACCCATGTCCCTAGGGCTGTTCTCATTCCCTCTCTTGTCCTGGGGCTGGGTGCTGTGGAAGGCTGGGGTGCCACTGCCCAGGGTGGTGGCACCATTAGAGCACCTCCCTGGGCTCTATGAGCAAAGTCAGAGGGAGGATGTTGAACATACCATTTATAAACTGTAGCTATGTAGAGGAAATATGGATCTACTGACATGTTGCTACTGGATCAAGCTGTTTCTGCCCCTACTGGTGAGAACCTGATGGAGGCCCCCTCTCTTCTTGGCAGGTACTCTGATGCTCTAGAAAGAGCTGAAGAAGGGTAGGACACATTCAGTTCATCTTGGCTCTCCACCACCAGCTCTCCACCACCAGCCCTGCCAGGCATGTTGTCTGTCTCAGTGTCTGGGGGACAGTGCCATCATGGGACCTGCTGGATGCCCCATGCAGTACTGGAGTTCTGCACACCTGATTCACGCAGAAAAGCCCTTGGTTTGGCTCTGTATGACAAGGAAAACAGCTCCACAGGACAGGGCATCCGGCTGTGGAGTGTGAAGCTGTGCAGCCCGGGCTGTGCAAGCCTTTGGAAGATGGCCAGTCCTGTAGGTCCCTCCCGAGCCTACTTAATTGCATGAAATAAGATGAAAAGACAGGCTAATGAGAAACCCCATCTGCCAGCCAGCTAAAATTAAGGCTGCCTTCTTCAGTGAAATGTGCTCAGATATCTGTATTCCTTTAATATCTCTTCAGATGGCCGAGCAGGTTTCAGACACGGAGCGATGTCGCTCTTAGCTCTGATTTTTTCCTTAGTTTTCCTAGTTTGCCCCTGAACAGCAGGGGAAGTGGAAAAAATTGGCTGAAGGATTCTGTTTCAGCATGAACTTATTTAAGAGAGCATCAGCTCATAAAGCTGCCGTCCAACCTGCTCATTATTACATTATATTATGTGATTCAATGATTCATGGTATCAAATTGGTTACGGATGGATATAGCAGGTGGTCTCAGGGCACTTTTGAACTTACTAGAAAAAACTGGAACAGAAATTCAAAAGAAGAGAATTTTCAGAACAACCCTGAGGATATTTGTGTAGGGAAAGGAGATACATAGGGAAAGGTCTTTAATTTCACCCCTTCTGCCCTATGCTCCCATGCAATATCTGTGCCCCGCAGTAGCTGATTTGTTTAGTTTTCCTTACTAATCTCTCTCCTGATGTTCAAGAGAAGATGTTTCTTGCTGCAAAGGATTGACCGAAAAGAAACCACACCCTGAAGGATTGGTGGGAGAGGGTCAGGCTGCAGAGGGGGCACAGTACAGCCTTGGTTCCATAGGCAAACCATGTCCCTCTGCAATATTAACACTAACAACTGCAGCAGCAAAAGGCTGAGTAGAGGAGCAGGACCTCAGCGCATCATCTGCAAGAAAGATGCAACTCTTTCTGCTAAAGCCTGACACATGCCCAGCCTTGCTACCTACAGCTGGATATGGTAGTAGGTTAGAGTTGTTACAGTGCACACATATTCCCTCTTCCTACTGAAGCCCAAACCATCTGATGAATGAAGGGGCATCTTCACTTTCCTTTAACCATCCAGCGTTGTAAATCAGGAACCGCTCAGCACGTCAGCAAAAGTTCCAGCAATGTGAAGTCATGGACAAGAATGGAGAATCCATCAAAACTTAAAACAAATAATTACCAAACGACTTGTAGTACTGAAGACCACGCAAGGACAAGTTCTTAAAGCAAATTGTGCACATCTTTGGAAAACACATATTGATTTCTACCATGCCAATTGAGAAATAAACGTCTAATCACTGTTTCATAGATTAAGACTGAGGGAAAATGTATTTTTTCTCTCTCCACAACCTATTGTTCAAGCAAAGAAGTATCAGTTAATCAATCTTGTGATAATAGCTTTCAGCGTAACTGTGTGATTGAAATTCATCTTTCTTTATTTTTCCATACAGCAATGCAAAAAGAAGCTGGGTAGGCAAGAACACCGTTACAGCAATCTCTATTGAAATGGCAGTTGTTTTTGGGCCAGGGTTTTGGAGGTTTTGGTGGTTCTCTTTCAGAATACAGACTTTCTGATGCCTGAAAAGGTGTCTTTGCATATGATTTAGTCCAATTATCAACTGCAGACCTGACGTCAAAGGTTCTGTCAGCTCTGGTGACTGATGTGACGAATGGGTGTGTACCAGTGAGTAGGGAATGACGTTATCTGCCTGCCCAAGCAGTAGAAATTGACTTTACACATTTGATTCTACTTTGTCTTGAAGCAGGATCAGGAGCAGGGAGGGACCTGAAGTCAGGGGCAAACTGCTGAGTTGCCAGATTTTTCCTGGGCTAATGCATTTGTGTCCTTCCCTTTGCCCCAGGACGGACTATGCAAATGAAGCCTCCACTGCTCACTGAAGGAATACACCCCCTGGAGGGGCTGGGCACATGGGAGGAAGAATACTTGGCCCTGAAGATGGAGAGGAATGCTGGGGGAAAAAAAATCCACTTAAAAATGAAAGCTGAGGTGAAAGCGAAGAACACTGGTAGAGCTGAGAGAGCCTGCACAATATGATAAGAGCATGTTTTTAAGGAGTTCTCATTTTGGTGAAAATTAGTTTTGGATCCTCATCAGTGTATTCAGGAAGAAAATATGACTGTAATGTCTATAGAAGAGAGATAAAAAGGAGATCTGCTGAAGGAGAAGTAATGAATTTACACTTCCAACATCCATTCTGAGGTGCAGAAGATACATTACTCTACATTATGCCTATATTAGACTTAAATAAATTTCATTATGAAAACAAGATTAGAGGAGAGCAGTGCAATTTGAAAACAGCCAGTAATTACACAATTGCTTAAAATAAAGAGCTTTCAGTGTCGTAATACATGTACTTTTGGATAACCATATATAAAATACATATTAAAATGATGTAAAGGGACAGCATTAAATAGACCACAGTGTATGGCTTGGGGTTGCCTTTAATCCCTCCCGTCCCTCTGTTCTGGGCACAGTCCAGCTTGACTCATGGGAAACAACGAGGATGAATCCCATTTATTGGAGGAACAAAGTGATACACAGGGAAACATTTAGCACAGTGACAGATGTTGTGCTTGCAAACTGCCACCATGAGAGGATCGCGGTGCTGTGGCTCTGTGCTCTGTGCTCTGACAGTGCTCACACTGTGCTGAGAGCTTGTACCCTGCCCATCAATAACTGTTATTACACCGAGGCCCCTCCACCCGCAGCAACGAAGCTTCTGCAGTCAAAATAACGAGCAACCACGACTGTTTCCGCACAGATAATCTCATCGTGTGGATCCACCAGCCATCCTCTTCTCCAAAATGTGTTGCCTTGCAGAATTAATTCACATTCTTATTATGCAAAGTCCCTCGGTACCAGTGTTGCACAGCGCTGTCTGTTTTCCGGCTGAGATCCTTGCTTACTAAAAAATAACTGGAATCATGTGGTAGAACGTCTTCTGTAGGACGTGCACTTGTTAGTAATGCATGGGGAACTTTTTAGCTCATTTTTAGTCATCATTTTATGCAACCTGTGTATATAAGCAGGATGGAAAATGCAACCTGTTGATTCTTAAAATATTGCTTCCCGAGCGCTACAAATCCTGCCTCATTAGTGAAATGGACTGGCAGACATTGCTTAAACACTGGGAAAGGAGGAGGGCGAGAGCTGGGCTGGACCAGGGAGGGACCCAAAAGTGGCAGGATAGGGGCTGCTCCCTGACTGGGGATGGGGACAGGAGTCCCCAAGGGGCATGGAGGGTCCCAGCTGTGGGGAGGGGGAGGAGAGAGTCCACAGCGCTAGATCTGTCAGACTCTCCTTCCCCAGGGACCTGCCAGACTCCTGCAGAAACCCTTTCTGCTCAAAATCTGTGAGGAGTTGTCACAGATGAGCCTGGTCAGCCTCTGTAATTAATGAGCTTTTACAAGACCCGAGTACAACTCCAAACATTTAAGTTTACTTGTGTGAATCTTCCAGGTGCCTGAAGTTTGGCTTGCTGAAGCTGGACCTTCTTTATTAAATGCAAATTCTTATTTCCTCCAGTTTTATTCAGGGAAATCCTGGTTAGGTTCACAGCAAAATATACCACTCCAGATGCTCAAAAAATAATTTAGAAAAAAGAAATAAAAATTAATTGTATTTTAACTAAAAGCAAGGAACCTCCTGTCTGAGCAGATCCAAAGGGGCTATAGGTTTGCACTAGGTTCTGAGCTGCTTCAGGACCATGAGAAGACTGATCCTGCATGAGGTGGGCATGCTTCAAAGGGATGTGTTCCAAGCATCCTCCTTTGTATCACTTCAAGGTTTATAAATGCAGTTTATTTATAACTCTGTATTTTTCTATATGAGAAGTTTCAAAACAAGTTTTTACTTTGTTAATATTTTTACTTTTTCTCCTTGGCTACTTTTGCTCCCCTTGCCTGAAGATGAGTGCAGGTGTGACAACATGATGCTGGAGTAAAAGGGCAGTGCAATGTTACCTGAGCTCCTCTGTCCCAGGAGCTCTGATCAAGGCCTTTAACAATAATTTTGTTGGGAAGGTCTATAATAAAATTTTCAGGCTGAGATCGAGGCATCTCATGGGAGCGAAAGATGTGCCCTGGCAGGACAGGAGCGCGGTGGTGCCGCCGGGAGGATGCGGGACGTGACGCTGGGTGGGTTCTGCCGTGACCTACTTACAGCTCCTTGGGCGCGATGCTTGGTGCTCGAGCTGTGACATGCCAAGGAGTCAGATGACATGACAGCAGTAGATCTTCAGCTCTCACTGAATAATTTAACTCTGAAAAAATGAAATCATACTTCCTCCCCTGGAAGTGTATAGTGGTAAGAAAGAGCGCTGCAAGGGAGAGGGGAGGGGAAAAACTGAGGTTTGAGAAAACCCAAGACACTCTTTGAGGAACTTAAAGTACGTTGAAAGTTATTTTTGTGGTCTATTTAAATTTCCAGAGTTTTTCAGTCAATCACTGATATGCTGATGTTTTCAGAACAAGAAAACTTAAAATATGACTTTTTAACAATTTTGGCTACACCAGACTGAGGTATTTTATTCTCCCTGCCAGCTCCAAAGAGAGGTTCAAGAGACAACAGGTACCACTCTGAGTGCAGCATAATCAGAAAAATGAATTTTGGTGTTTAAGGAGTCAAACCCAAAGTCAGCTCATTCCTTCCTTTCCATGCCAGATGGAATGTGGACATCTTTATATACAGATGAAGGTACAAAGGGAAAAGCCTTTGAAGAGAGCACATCAGAGAGACCAATGGAATGTTCTGAGTATTGAACGTGCATGGCTTGATGCAAGTGGCTTACTAGAGATACAAACTGCCTTCAATCTGACACGAACTGGCCACAGACAGCATGGGGAAAGCCTGGGGGCCTGACACTCCTCCAGATACCAGTCTGAGAGAGCCCTGCCTTGGGATGGAAAACTCCCACAGTCTCATAGCCCAGACTCAGTGCTGCTGCAGCCACCCAGCACAGCCCCTCTTTCCAGCCCAGTCCAAGGAGCATTCTGCTCCCCAACAGAAGGGCTGGGCAAGGCTCCACCACAAGTGGAAGGAGCATCCAGCAGCACTGGGCTTGGGCACGGACAGTGACCCAACTCTAATAGCTCTGGGGCTTCCTAACACTTGATGAGGTCTCAGATTAGACTTGGGCTAATAGAGGGTTTTTTCAGTCTGTCAGTGAGCCACAACAAATGTGGGTGACCAGCATGGAAATCTAATAGAAAATTCCCTTTCTCCTTTGGGATACTTAATACAAAATGCTTGTACAGAGCACATTTCCCCAAAAGGCACTTAGAAAACAGATTGATACTATGATGAAAAAACACAGAAGATTATAAAAATCACCCAAATGTGCCGAACTTATGAAAGTCCCAAAGAAATGAAGATCTGACTGCAATAATGCTTCAGTCAGCTCTGGTAAGCGCAGTGCCTGTGGCAAAGAGGCACTTGCCAATATTTATGTTATTGCTCTCTCTCATTCTCCTAGGTAAGCCTACCCATCACTCCAGACTGACACCAGCAGTAAAGCCCCCAAATCTGTGTGAAACTGAGAATCACTGTAGCCAGCTCTATTTATTACCACTGGCTGTTAACAAATCACCTGCTTGATGCCTTGATTCACTATCTTTGTAGGCACAGAATGTGGATTGACTGTTTTGCTATTCCCCTAGCCCCACTTTTTAAAAATAAATACTCCTGTTCCTTTCCCAGTCCGCTGGGACACGCGGGAGCTCTTGAAGATAATCAGGAACGTAAGTGATTGCTTCCCCAAGTTCCCCAGGTTTGCCTGGGTAAATGTCACAAGCCTTCCTGCCTTTGATTAACATCTCATTTAATTTAAATATTTATTGATCCTCTATCTCCCTGTTTTGACACAGGTTCTTACTGCCTTGCTGCAGAGATGTGAGCGACCAGCAGCAGAGCAGGTGGCCAAGGTCACGTGCAGCCACATGTGTATGAACAAATCCTCTCCCCATCTCCAAAATTCATTCTTCTGCAAGACAAGTAGGTGCTACAATTCCACACTAACTTAGGAATTTACTGGTGTGCAGTGAATAGCTTGTTTTTATGTAATTTTAACAAAGAAATGGATTTAGTAGACTTTGGTATTTAGACAAGGATTATTTAACAAGCAAAATAATTTTAATTTCTATGCAGACTTTTGGACTTGGCCTGCTGGAGAGCTAAGTGGGAAGTGTCCAGCAGGAAGGGGACCTAAAGGAGGGATTGCCACTGTGATTGCCTCTTTGACCATGGGATTGCTTCTATGGCTTTACCTTCTTTTGGTTCAAGAAATGCCTTCAGACAAACTACTGATTCCATGACTGTCCACAATGTGCATGGACACTACACACGTGCTCAGCTCGAGCTGTGTGAGCAGCTGGGTGGTGTTTACCAGCCCAGGTATCTCTTTGAATTCCTTCTGCTGTAGCTTGAAAGTGCACTTGGCCCTTGGTTCTTAAGGCAGAAATGGAGAAATCTCACAGCCAAATCCTGAGGTTAATTGCACGCATTTGGACAATGAATTTTCCTATGCAGTGTTCATTAAAATTTTAACTAATTAATTGAAATTTTAACTAATAAGGATTTTTAAAAAGGCTTTATGTCTATAATTTCAGATCTATGAAAATATCTGTTTATGAAGAAAGAGTAGAATTAAGTCCATTTATTGGACTTTACTGCCAAGGTACCACGAGATGAAAATAACGGAATCAGAATGGTTAGGGTTGGAAGGGACCTTAAAGACTATCTCATTCCACCCTCCTAAGCTATCCTAAGACTGAATGTACAATTAGGACATAGCACTGTGTCCTTTTGCTCCATGCTCATTAATTATCAAGAATCACTAATGTGAGCTCTGCTTGAATGAGGTCAGTGTTGTGGTCCTTGGGGCTGCAGATAATTTTTCTTAACCTTGACATTATCTATGAGACTGGAAGTGGCTGCAAATCCAGGTCAAAGCAGTGTAAAATGCATTTCTCCTTCCTCTCTCTGAGAATCAAAAACATTAAGAACACTTGATTTTTCCTTCTAAGAGCATGAGAACAGGCACTGCCCCTCACTGCTCCCTCCCCTGTGTGATCACACCCCTACAGACCTGACACCTCGAGGGGTCCGTCCTGCAAGGCATTGCCAGGGGTCATAGGTGACCCTGCTTGCCTCTGCATAGGGGCCAGCCTGGTGGAGAATGTCCCCAGCAGCTACACAGTGTTGACACTTCAACCATTTTTATTTTAACATAGCAGAATTACCTCTTTCCTCCACTCTGGTGCTCTAATGCAGAGCAGGACCACGTTGCTTAGTGGTGCTGCACAGCACTGCTGTACAACCACCCCCCCAGAGGCAGCCCCCAGGCCCAGGTCTGGCAGGACCCCCCTGAGTGGAGGCTGGGCTGGGGACCCTCAGACACCCTGTCCCACCTGAGCTCTGCTGTCAGTGTGCCTGCACAGCCTCCAGCTCTGGGGCCGTGGACGGTGGACATGTGGTTGGTCAAGGAGACGTTCTGGTTACCTGCAAGGAAGGACTTCTCCAGCCCAGAAGAAGCTGCTTATGTCAAAGGAGGAAAGAATAAGGCATAAGTGCTGTGGGACACAGCCGACCCATGTCAGTTCAGGGTGACAGACCCAATTTTCTGCCTTAGTACAGCATCATGGCCACTAGGCCTTCCTTGTAGCTCCCATTTCTTAAGGTAGAGGAAACCTGAGAGAAATAATCATAAATGGAACTTTATTTGTACTTAGATGGGTAGCATATGTCTTATTGATTTGATAGGGGAGCTCTTTCCAATAAATTGCATTTATTCAGACAAAAATAAATGTCAATAGCTGTAAGTGGGAATGCTGGCAGGGAGAAAAAAACATGGAAAGGGCACAGGCCAGAGCCTGAGCGAATCTGGCCTGAAAATAGCGGGGCAGCACAGTGGCCTTGTCAGGCTCCTTTGAACTGTGACAGCAACAGGCAGTGATTGCTTTTGGCATTTTTCTGCATAATGATGTATTGGTGGTAAAACATGTAAGTAAATTAGAGATGCTCTCTTTTTTTTTTGGCAGAGACTGTTGAAGTACAGAGAAGTTTTTGCTGATTTTCCTTCAAGAGGACAAACCAAAATGATAACAGATCATAGCTTTTTAAATAGAGTGTATTCATGGCTTATTTCACCAGAACAGGACCAGGATCATGTACAGTGGTTTCAGTTTCCATGACACATAAAGGATCGTAGTTTTGAAAATAGGCCACAGATAATAACATAAATATGGAAAAGAAAACCACGACCACCCAAAAAAATTATCATTATCCACCCTCTAGCAAAGGGCAGTGAGCAAGTGGGTATCTTAATCACCCTGTATTAAGATTTGCACCGATTAGCACTAACCATTTCTCATCTCCTCTGTCCAATTGGTTCTCCAGTGCATGGATCCTCATTACTCTAATCTGCAGACTCTTGTCTTGATCCAAAGATCTGTTATTTTCAATGGAGTTAATCTGGATTTATGATCCTGTATCTGAAAAGTGAATAGATGGTTGATTTTATTTACTATGGAAGATACAGTAGGATCTCTTGAGATGAAAAAAGATAAACAGCAAACATCTCTAATATGAGAGCTGTACTTGCACCAGAAATCCAACTGAAAGAGCTCTTACCACACCAGTCAAATGGAGTGGAGATCCAATGCAGTTTTATATCTGCAAACTGTGAACATCAACCTCCCAGGTAGAGAATAACTATTACATTTCATTTGAAAAATGAAAAAAGGAGCCAAATGATTCAGAAAATGATTTCCAAAGGATCATTGTGTTCAAGAGATGCGACCCTAGACGATATATAAAGCAAAAAGAGGTTGAAGTCATTGATTATATGACTCATTGTGGATTATCCACACATACCCTGTGCTAAAAGAAATGACAGCTTTTATCCAATTTAAGACTTAAAGAGGACGATAACAGCTTTGCATCTGCTTTTCCTTGTCACAGTCCATGGAGTTTCAGCCAGGACACTTCCACACATGGTTTGGATGTGTAATGTTTTACATGTGATCTGACACCCAGTGCTGGATGTTTGATAGAGCCCTGCAGGTTCTCCAGACACAGAATCATGAGGGTGATTTTCAGTGCTAGTCCTTATTATATTAATGTGCAGGCCTTGTGCTGATTTTCTTTTGCGTGGATTTCTCACACACGTTTGCTGTTGAACAGGTAGTTACTCCAAATGACATCTGAAGGGGACTGCAGGAGCACAGAACTCCACTTAGAAAACCAAGTTTTCTAAACTTTGCTTGAAGCAAACAAATTGAGCAATGTAAATTTACTTAGGTACTGGACTTGATTGTGAAACTTCAAATGAGGCCAACACTAGTTTGGGATATTACCTGCTTTTCTGCATCATCTTGTTGCTGCTTCAAAAGTGAGAGTAAGTGGGCACCTGTCTGTGCTGCTCCATTCACTGTCTCTCCCAGCATACAAAAAAATTAAACCAAACTCAGTTAAAAAAACAAAGCAAAACAAAACCCTCAAACCTCTAAACACTCACTGGGAGCAATATTGCTCTGTTGGCTGCGAGACCACAGCAGAGACTTCTTTCCATTAAAACCCTTGCAACAACTCCCTTTGACTGAACCCAAGGGCAGGGGCAGCCCTGCAGCTCATTCCATTTGGTTGCCCAAACATTAAACCCCTGGAGTCAGAGGAGCTGATGCTCCAGCACACAGGTTTTCCCATAATGCTGGTGTGTTTCCAACCAGAGCAGAATTTGGCCTCCCCAGGTCTCAGCGCTCCACGGGATTGGCATCCTGCCAGGTGCAGAAAAACTATCCCTGCCCCTGCTCTGCCTCAGACTGGCAGATGTAGGAATCCACCACGGTAAAAAACACAGACTTCTTTTTCCTTTAAATTCCTGTGGCAGTATTACTGCAATTTAATAAAATCCTATTGAATATTGTCACGTTAGACCCCACAGTTCCCAGGCACATATTTCAGTGTTCAGCTGAGTCAAAATATAAAATAACAATCCAAGCCAAGTGTGCCCCCAGCCCTAAAGCCCGGAATGTCAAGTTCCAGAGAAGGCAATTTAAAAGGATGGCAGTTCTCCACCTAGACAGACTCATTTTCTAATTCAGACCAACAAAAGGCTCTTTCCTGGTTTGTTTAGAAGCTGTAATTGCAGAAGTCACTGGCAAATCAAGCGTAAAAGTGCAGAGGTGTGGGGGAAAGTCTTTCTATTGGAGAAACTCTGTGATAAGTGATCTACTTGCAGCTCAGCCTGGGTTTTTGTTATTAGAGTATTTACCATTAGCTCCATCCCTAGTGGCCAATTACTGTCCTTTTTATGTCTTTTTATTGTGAGACTCGGAGAACACTCTGCAAACAAACCCCTTCTGATATTCCTCAGCAATTATTCTTGTGATCACAGGCCTTTCCTTTCCTCCATGTTTGCCGTGTCTGCAGCCCCATGGAGCTCTGTAGGACCCCACTGCTCCCTGAGGCATTCCCTCTTCCAGCCCCAGTCCCAGCCTCAGACTCTGCTCCAACCTCAACCTCAGCCCCAGCCTCTGCTCCAGCCCCAGCACCTACCTCTGACAGACCCAGTTACCCCAACATGCACCAGAGGTAGTGGGGGAGCTCCTAGGGCACCCTGGGATCAACTCTGCTCAACATCGACCTTGTCCTGAGTCATTTCTACTAGATCAGCCCAACCTGAACTCAGTCCACCTGGAGCATGTTCAGCCCCACCCAGGGCAGGTATTTGGGTGCTTCCCTATTTCCAGCTGAGAGAAGTTCCTGGATTTTGGGCTATAAAAGTTTTTTTCACCAGTTTCCTTTCCCCTGATGTTGTCACCCATGCCTGGGACAGCTGGAAGTTCAAAGTATGTGGCACATCCCCTTCACTAGATCAGTTGCAATCAATTTAGTTTTGTGTATTACCAGAGCAGTAAGGGCTAAACAAAACTGTTGGATATTAGTTACAATGTACTGTGGAGAAAGGAAACTCTGTAAGACTTTTAAAAACTTGTCTGATACATATTTAATTAAAAAAAAAAATCCTTTTACTTGGTGCTGGCCTGACCTTTCTGCTTGGCTAAATGCTGTTTGAATCTCTGTTGCTATTTCTGTGAGCATCTGGGTGTGCAGTGTTCTGAAACAGGGCTGGTGCCCTCATCTGAGACAGTCCACAGTGTCCTTGAGCAGGTGTTGGGCTGCAGAGAGCTGAGCCATGGGATGTTAGAGGGAAGGAAACAAAAGCCAAGGGTGGTATCAGCAGAGATACTCACCTTGGAGGCACTGTGTATGTGCACCAGGTAACTGGATATCACGTGTCAGTAGTTGTTGCATTACAAGCCCTCACAGCAGCTTCGTTGTTGCTGTTTATTTTGCTGATTGCACATTACTGTCTCTGTTCGACCACCCAGGTGTCTGGGCGCTCACTCATCCTGCTGGGGTGGGGTGTGGGTGGGAGGGAAGAGGGCCAGGTCCTTGTAGTGAGTTCCTGACCATGACAGACGTGTTCAATAAAGCGGCTCAGCAATGACCTCTTTACCCGGTCCCATCTCGTAATGATGTTAAGGCACATCATACCTACATTTAGGAAATTGTGGGAACATGGTGCTGTTTCCCTCCTGCCTGGGCTGCTCTCCCCGCCAGGGCTTGTAGCGGGAGGAGGCGTCACTCAGGACAGTGATCACTGTTATCAGAGGGACGTCTCATTTCCAGCAGTGCAGCCCATACAATCCCCAAAGGCTGCACAAAAAGTCAGCCACTCAGCCCTGCAAGATGGGTGTGTTGGAGAACATTTATCTAAAATTTGTGTTCTTGTGCAAAGCTAAACTGCAAAGCACAGGAGAGCAGCAGGAGAACACCTTGCTCTCAGGGATGGGGCTTAAATATTCATGTTCAAGAGCTGCTTTGGCAGATCCACTCTGACCTCATTCTGGTCTATATTCATGCATGTTATTTTTGGGTTCCAAATTTTGACCTTGGTGGTGGCAAGTCGCACAGAAATACTTTTGTAAAGACAAATGCATATACATGAAGATAAATACAGTGTACTGCAGCTGTTTGTCAGGCTGATCTGGCTTTGATACTGTGTCTAATAACTGCTATCTTTATCTTTTTAGTTCTATCTTCTTAGCGAAAAATATTTGTATATTGACAAGGACTCCCACATAGATAAAAAAGACAGTGTCTAGCCTAAATCCCCACCCCCAACCCCACAAAAATCTCAAAAACCCACAAAAAAATCCCACCCTTACATATCACCATAGTTACCTGACAAAAATCCCACCATGTACTCAGGGACTCAGTTACTGGTGAGGAGGTGATGGTATACAAAGATACACTGTGGATTTAATGTGCACTTATGAACTATTCATGTTCAAAACAAAATATTCGAAGAATGATACAAAATATATACCCAAAAGTATTTTCTGTTATGAAGTATCCAGTATTGCAGTGCACCTGTAATGTCTGTACTCCCAGACTGCAGGTCTATTATTTACAATTGCAAACGGAATTTAAAAAAACATTCCAGTAGGAAATGTGCCTTTTCAATGTATTGTTTTAAAATTATCAATTACTAATGTGCATTTCAAGTCTATGACTTTATTTATTGTTGTCTTCAAAAACTCTTCAAGACAGACCAGGAAAAGCAGCTCTGGTGTCTGTACCCTTCAAAGTGACTTTGCCGAAGTACAAATAGTATCAAAAATAGTGGGGCCAGCAGGGCTGGCGAAGTGATTGTGCCCCTGTGCTGGGCACTGCTGAGGCACTTCAAATCCTGAGGTCAGTTTTGGGCAGAAAGACACTGAGGGGCTGGAGCGTGTCCAGAGAAGGGAACAGTGCTGGGGCAGTGACTGGAGCACAAGTCTGATGAGGAGCAGCTGAGGGAGCTGAGAGGACATGGCCAGGGAGGTTCAGGTTGGACATCAGGAGGAATTTCCTCCTGGAAAGGGTGGTCAGGCATTGCAAGGGGCTGCCCAGGGAGGTGGTGGAGTGCCCATCCCTGGAGGTGTCCAAGGAATGACTGGACATGGCACTCAGTGCTCTGGGCTGGGTGACAAGGTGGGGATTGGGCACAGGTTGGACTTGATCATCTTGGAGGACTTTTTCAACCTCTCTCTAGGAGTGCAGACCCGGGTTGGTCTCTTACTGACATCAGCACTGCTTGTGGCTTTAGCGGTCACATGAGCACTCAGCATCCTCGTGGTCCTGCTTTCAGCCTGCTGGGGCAGGGACAGGGTGCTGGTGCCGCTGTGCCCCAGAGCTGTGGTGGTGCTGGTGGGCCAGCAGCTACCCCAGGGATGTCTCCTCAGTGCCACTGCATGCCTGTCACCTGGTGTGCCCACTCCATGCATTTGCTAAGGTCCTTGCTGCAAGCCCTGTCCCCTTCCTCTGGACCCAGTGCTGGAACATTTGCTGTGTGAGGTACAGGCAGCCCTGACACCGTACTGCACCTTGTGCAGGTGTTTCACAGGAACTGGTTTGAAGTTCACCTTTGAAGTGTAGCCATGTAATAATGCTGTGCTCTGATTTTATATCACAGCCTCGCTGCAAACTTGGGACCTTATCTAAGCTTGGCAAAAAACGTAAACAGCAGCAAGTCAACATATCTCTAACAAAACTGAATTCTCCTGAGCTGAACCTGAAATCCCAGTGCTGGAGCAGATTGTTTCTGAAGTGTCTGACACGTGAGGGAAGGTCTGAACCTGAAATCCCAGTGCTGGAGCAGATTGTTTTCCGAAGTGTGAGGAAAGGCTTTTAACATGTGAGGAAAGGCTTTTAAAGATGAGCAGAATCAGAATTTCACTTCAAGGTAAATTATTTTGAGGGGGTGTAACTTGTGTCCCCTTGTGGGGATGTTGACCACAGGCCAACAGAGAGGATGTTCAGGGGGAAGGGAAGACCATGAAGCAAATTTTCCTTGAAGGATCCTGTGTGAGTACCTGGAATCACAGCAGTTCCCAGATCCCTGGCTGAGAAATTCTGTGTATGGTAAGTGTAAAGGAAAAGGATTCTGCTTGTCCTTACAGATATAAGTACAGAATTAGTCCTGCTGGAGAGCTTGTACAGACAAAAAAGAAGCCATTCACGATTGAAGTGTTTTCAGAACGATCCCTCCTGAGCCAGGGAGGCAGTAGGAGCTGCAGTGTCTCATCCTTGCGATGCTCCTGAGGACTTGTACCACGAACTCCTCTGCTAAAGATCAGATTCTATTTCCCGGCAAAAGATGTCCCATCTGCCACATCAAATTTTCCTAGCGGCACTATCATGACTGCGAGCATCGCTCTACATGCCCAGAATTCTGTTGTGAACTTCTCTTGCTTGATCTCCGGGCACGAGAGGATTCACTGCCTCTTTGGTCTCTGTCGCAGCCGTGCTGGGCCTCCCTGGGCACCAGCACGGTGCGTGGCCCCGATCACGGCTGGGGACTGCGGGACTGTGCTGCCTTTGTTCCTGTCATGGCTGTGAAGCATGAAAGTGCTTCTGCTTCCTGAATGCACATCTACACCTGGGGGGAAGGGGAAATGCCCATCACTTACATAGTTTTGATTCCAGGCACTCGGTGTCTGGCTTGAAGCTCACAGTTTCCCTTCTTGGGTCTTGCCTTAAAGCCTGTGTTGTGAGGTTGAGTGGGATGAGGGTGTATTTTGACTTTTTGCTTATTTTTAATAATTGCTGTGTTCCTGCCCTGGAAAAAACAAAGTTTTTCTGAAGGGTTCCTTACCCAGTTGTGGTAGTGGGCAGCGTGGCTTGACTCTCTTACAGTGGAAAATCCAAGAACTGTGTGGCCAGGGATGGGAGGTGACCCTGACCTGCATCCCCTCCTTCAGCCCTCTCTGTGCACCCTATGGCCTGCTGGGTACTGCCTTACAGGTCATGGACATCTGTAGGTTGAAAACAAATATACAGAAGGCCAGGGAGGGAATTCCTCAGCTGTGCTGGAGTCCCTCCTGATGCTCTCCACACTGTGGGAGCATCCCAAAATCCCCAGGTACTCTTCCAGCTTGGGGCAGAAATCAGCAAATAGTTGGTGGGTCCATTTCTTTGCTGAACTGGGGGGATTGATGCTGCTGGGATGGCTCTTTGCTGCAGTTCACGGCCTTTCCCCTCCTGGGAGAGGCTCACAGGGATGAGGGAGAACCTCATCTTCCAGGCACTATTTCATGTGCCAATGGGCTCGGGCAGGACCTGGGTGAGGAGCACCATGGCTGGGACTGGGTGCTGGGGCTGCCGTGCATCAGGAAGAGACAGGAGGGAGTGAGGGGAAATAGTGTGGCGTCAGTGCTCCCACAGGAGCATCTTGGGGTTCCCAAGGAACCCCACTGGCCCCTGCCCCCAGGGTGCTGCTCCCCATGACATCCGGCCCTTGTGTGACCACAGCTCACCAACACACCTCTGCATTTACACTGAATCACCAGCGCCTGAGAACATGTTATACCTTTACTGAGGCAAAAGGTAATTAGCAATGGGAGGCCAGTCTTAGTTATTGGAATTAAAACTAAAAGCCACCTGAAATGTCTAAATATTGACTCTGCTTTCTTCCAGTGACATTAGGAAGCCTTTTCTCCCACCTCCAGGCTCAGGACTGTGCTTTCAGACGTGGATACAGCACAGCTCTGGTAATTAAAAATGGCATTCCTGCTAGAGCTCTTGTAACTGAGAAGTACTTAAAAGGAGCTAAAAATCAGACTGAAGCTGTTCCATTATTTTCCTTCTCATGTTAATGCTGAAAATCTGGCAAGCCATTAAAGGTAACAGGATGTTGCAGCAAAAGCAGTATCTATTGCTAGTTGAATCTATTGAAAAATAAAGTGTATATTAAATAGTTTTAGCTTTATCTTAGAAAAAAATACTTTTTCTTTTTTGGCAGTGTGAAAAAAATGTTCCTGGCTCAACTGCAGCTTTTCATCTTTTCCTGTTTTACTTAACCAGCACTGCAATAGCTGCTGGTAGCAGAACCGCCCCATACAGTGAAAGAGGAATATGCAAATCCCCCACTGATCAATACTTTTACTGGAACAAAAATCTTTAAAGCTTACAATCAATTTAAAATATAATCCAATCCTTTTAATTTGATAAAGAGCCCTTTTCCCCATCCTTCATGCAGGTACCGGTTCTTGTGTTCCAGTAAGGATTAATCAGCTCTAGGCAACTCCACGCTGGGTAACGCTTCCCAGAAAGGCCCCACCTGCTGTGGGTGAGGTGCTTTCCACATATTATCCCACAGTCTGCAGATTTTAAATGAAACCACTCATGACACTGAAGTAGGTGCATGGCTTCAAGGCTCTGACTGTCTGTTCTCCTGTTTGGATGCTCCAAGACAGATCTCTGAGGACTTTCCCAGCCCTGGCACAATAGTATCACCTGGGCAGTGTTTGCCTGGCTCAGATACAAGAACATCTTCCTCAAGGCACAGCTACTCCTCCCCACAAGGTCTCTCACCGTGCCTCAGAAAAACATGAAAGTGAATTGACATTAAATGTCTTACAAATTGATGTTGACTTATTTTTTTCCTTTGTTTCCTTGTGAGGAAGTACAGTTTGTTCACTTGTTTATTTTTGTATTTTCCTGTAAACTGGAGCTGAGTTCCCACAGGTTGTGGCTCTTCTGGTGACCCTTTGTGCCTGTGCAAGACTGCTTTCCCAAGGAAAGTACAAGAGGGCAATTAAATCTCAGCCTGAGTCAGGGTGTCTTAACATCTCACCTCCTGCTCTTGCTGACTGATGGTCACAGTGAGTATGAAGGGAAATTTTCCGTAATTTTCTACTTCCCATCATTCTGAGACTCAAAAGCTGATGAGGCCAAATGGCTTCTCTTACAAAACACTAGATTAAGAGTCAAGAAAGTCAGAAATATTTACTTCAGATCCATGGAGATGTGAAAGAAATGTAAGAACGGTCTTGGCAAAGTTGGGCTTGTGAACTGAATCCAGCAGAAACACATTTCTGCAAAACAGGCAACAAAAAACAAGTTAAAAACTCTGCTGCTTTGTTATAGCGCAGCATGTGCCTGGAGCAGCCTGGGAATCCAGTCCGAGGATAGGGGCAGGGGGAGCATTTTAATGCAAATCCCAGAAAATCCAAGGTCAAATTCAGGCTGTATTTCAATTTCCATCTTGCTTTCAGTTTGAATAAACCTAAATACTAGAATTTCAGAAAGCTCTTTGTTCCCTGCAGACTCTGTCAATGTGTCCCACAGGAGCAGGAGAGCGGCCAGAGGCTTCCCTGGGGATCATGTCCTGCCCCTCTGCCTGCTGTGTCCACCATGGACATGAGGCCAGGGAACAGTGGTCATATTGGACACTGTGAGGAGGTGGGAGAGGGGAGGTTTGAGTGCTGAATGCCCACTGTGCCCTGCCAGCAGTGCCATGGTTGGAGCAGGCACTGGGGCTGGAGGAGAGGCCTGAGGGGGGTCGGGCCCAGGTTTTTTCCATGGAGAAGCCTTGGAAGCCAAGTGAAATGCTGTTCTCACTTGTGCTGAAGGCAGCAGGCAGCAGGGGCTGCTGGACCTCAAGGCCCAGTGGGGCACACAAGGGGCTTGTCCATACAGACCTAAAACACCCTAAAGCAGCACAGCCTTGTTTGGGTGATCTCAGTGTCTCTGAATCTGCTGTAGGAAATTGCTTCTCTGAGACCTGGATGGGGTCTTGGTCTGGAGAGCTGCTCTGATCACCTCTCTCTTCCAGAGCTCCCACAGCCCCCTCCTCCTCCTCAGCTCCCTCCTGCTGCTTGCAGCAGCTTCACAACCGAGAGAATTACACCGCCCTGTGCAAATGCTCCTGAAAGCATAACACATAGGAAATTCATCTCATTAATCAACTGCATAAACATTGGTGTACACAACCCCCTGGCTGCAGATCGCCTTCTGTGCCTTTGGAAGTGCAGAAAAATGTGTAATAAGTATCAAATCTGTTTTCAAACAAGTACTGGGAGAATGAAATTTCAGTGTGCTCTCATCAGGTTTATTGAAAAGTTGGTGTGTTATGAATGTTAAAAGCTACAAGAGCATTGATTTGCATCTCTCTGTACATTCCATGATCTGCATCCGTGTAGGCAATACACGGACTGGGATCTTCTCTAGAGCACGTGCAAATAACGGATGCCTGATCCCTTAGCTTCCCTGAAGAGTTGTGCATGACAGTGGTTTGCTGCTTCCTCTTGAAACTCAATTAGATGCAC
The DNA here is from genome assembly GCF_022539395.1 of Myiozetetes cayanensis. NCBI lineage: Eukaryota > Metazoa > Chordata > Aves > Passeriformes > Tyrannidae > Myiozetetes > Myiozetetes cayanensis. Next base: position 13,787,511 of record NW_026086826.1, on the reverse strand, counting down.
TGGGAAGGAGGTTAACGGGGTGTATTTGTGTGTCTGCATCTGGGCATTCCTGAGCAATTGAATCCCAGCATTTCCTGGATGCTTTTTAAGTGAGAAAAACCCTCACTGTGTAATGCGTGAGAGGACAGATTTGAGTGTCCTTACCTGTCTGTAATTCTTTCCTCTCTCTAATAATGGCAACATATTTAAGAGCCCTGAAGAGACTTAACTAAACTTGCATTTTTTGTTGATAGGCACTTGAATAGCTTTTTTTTTTTTTTTAACATGGAGCTATATGGAAGAATTATACTCAAGTTGCAATCAATAGTGCTGGGGAAAATATATATTGGCTTTTTAGTCCACAGTTCATTAGCTGGACTCAAGAAAGAGGTTGTATCCTTGGTGTAAAGAGCTCACACAGAGAAGATGCAGGATCCCACCTCCCTGATTCAGAAATTGCTTCAAGAATGTGGCAATAGGTTTCCGCACATGCACATGCTGAGAACATTAATTCCCAGGACACTTCCAGTGCTCAGATTTTTTCCAGATCAGTGTTTGCTGCCTCATACTTCAGCCACAGCTTCAGAGATGACATTCTGCAAACAGCAAGGTAAGTGCTGTCGGGAAGATGTAACATCATAGTGGGAAACCAGAGACAAATTTATTGGTATATATGAACCACAGAATCCCAGACTGGTTTGGGTTGGGAGGGACCTTAAAGCTCATTTTGCTCCAGCCCTGCCATTGGCAGGGACACTTCCACTATCCCAGGTTACTCCAAGCCCCTCCCAACCTGGCCTTGGACACTGCCAGGGATGGGGCAGCCTCAGCTTCTCTGGGCAACCTGTGCCAGGGCCTCACCACCCTCACAGCCAAGAACTTCTTCCTAATATCTTACTTAAATATACCCTCCTTCAGCTTAAGGCCATGAAGGTTTCATTCAGTTCCTAATTATTAATTCAAAGAGCTTGGTTCCTTCCCCAGTGCAGCAAACGGCTTGCTCTGGTTATTTACAGCTCTGGCTATGCAGTGTGACCCTCATGGGTGAACCTTGTCCCTGCTTTGCTCCACAGGAGCCCCCACTGCCTGGGCTGGGAGCCCTTCTAGCACAAACACGTCTGTCGAAGAACTGAAATACATCTCCAGTCGGTGCTGGGGTGTGTGACTGGCAAATCTGCTTGCTGTTAATATTTTCACAGCAAGAGTTGACCTGTAGATCATAAGAAGAAGAAACAAAAGGGATGCAAATATGGCCTCACTTATTTACAAATGTGATTAATTATCTGCGAGCAAATTTTGTTGTCACAGATCTGATTTCTGCTTCTCCCCAGACATGCTGAGCCTTTTTGTGTTCGCACTGGCAAACACAGAAACCCTCCAGTCAGATGACATGTGTCACTTAAACCTACCCCAGATCTGGATTTGATATGTGTCAACACATTTAAAGTTGTTAAATGTAAAAGGAGTTTCTCTGCGGCGCCTCCGTTGCCAAGGGAATGCAGAGGGTGTCATTGACTTTTAAAGCCCAACCCAAACACCGCCGGGTTATCCATCTGATGGCACAAACACACCGGAATATTTATTTGATGTGTGTTCACAGGCTGATATTGATGTTTTAACAAATGTTCTGTGACTGGGAGAAGGGGTTAGAGAGCTGTGGAAGCAAAGCACCTGCGCTGGCCCTTGGGATGGTACCTGTGCCCCTCGGGTACCTCCTGCCACCTTCGTCCTCAGCACCCCTGAGTGACTTCTGACCCTCACCCACAGCCAGGCCCCGGCATTCCTGAGCATTTTGGGCTGAGGAGAGCAAGTCCCTTCAAGCTCCATCCCCCATGAGTGCCTGTTGCAAGGACATCCATGCCTTGGGCTGGGTCCCACATGAGCTGGGAAGCTGGGAAGGGTCATTGAGCTTACCTCTCCCCAGAGGGGCCAGGGCTGCTCCTGCCTCCAGGTGGGATAAGAACCACCATCAGCAGGGCACAGGGGTGTCCTTGACTGAGAGGGAGAAGGGACATACAGAGAGGAGGGAGTGAATTTTGTGGGTGGTGCCCTTTCCCTTCACAAAGCCAATGAAAGCTGGAGTTTTGACGTTATCTTTCAGTTTATAACGCTGCATTTAGAGTAGATTAGAGCAGAGTGTTTGCAATCTGCCACTAATTTTGGAAGGGGGAAGGACAACTGCAAGGAGGGTAAGCTGGAAAACCTCGCTCCAAGCAGATCTTACAGGACTTCCAGGCAGAGAGACTGAGAGAACCTGCCTGGAGACACCCACCAGGATTGAGGGCTGGAAGGCTGATCCTCTCCTTCCCTACTCTGTCCTCCCATTTTCTGGTATACACTGAACTCTGAACAGCCCTGCAGGCTGCTAGCTGTAACTCAGCCACAGTTATGTTTTCAGTTGAGAGGAACAGAGTATCCTGCATGCACCAAACCCCTAACCAAAAGCTGTCTGTGGGAAGGAAATGATGAGGTTAGATTAAATTAATAGTGAAATTAAAACCTTGCCCAAATTAGAACCTTCTCTGCTGCTGACAACATTCCACAGAACCAGAGTCCACACCAGAAGGAATAATGCACAAAAATGTGCCTTCATTGCTACTTCAGAGGGCAATAAGGAACTTTTCAGTCAAAACACCACTTCAACTGCCTGTTTCCCACCCAGGCTGGGAGAGGTGGGGATGTTCAACTTGGAGAAGAGAAGGCTCTAGGGAGACCTTAGAGTCCCTTGCAGTGCCTAAAGGGGCTCCAAGAGAGCTGGATAGGGACTTTGGACAAAGGCCTGGAGTGCCAGGACAAGGGGGAATGGCTTCCTGCTGCTAGAAGGCAGGGTTAGACGGAAAATTGGGAGGAAATTTTTCCGAGGGTAGGGAGGCCCTGGCTCAGGTTGTCCAGAGAAGCTGTGGCTGCCCCAGCCCTGGAAGTGTTCAAGGACAGGTTGGGCAAGGCTTGAAGCAACCTGGGATAGTGGAAGGTATCTCTGCCCATGGCAGAGGGTGGAGCGAGATGAGCTTTAAGGTCCCTTCCAACCCAAACCAGTCTGGGATTCTGATTCTATATATGATATAGAATAAAGAATAGTTGGGCTGCACCAAGCCATAAAAGCCTTTAATAGAAGCAGTAGGACTGGAGTGGATCAGCTCCATTTCTTGTTCCCACCATCCCACTGCACCCACATGGACCCATGGTGTTGGCCATTGGACTTCAATCAGGGGGTTAAACACTCATCAATCAATCAATCAATCATTCTATCTATCTATCTATCTATCTATCTATCTACAGCTTCTTTAGCTGTGAGTAAAACTTAGCTGTGATTATAACTGTTTTCAGATGTTCCTCATATGATAAGAAATAGGTTAAAATGAAATCCAGCTGAGATTATTGCTCTAGCTGTTTACACCAGCTTTAGCCTCTCCTGAGCAGCTGCAGGGCTGTAGGAGCTTCGTGTTGTAGGTCTTGAGGAGGATCTTCCATTTGAAGTTCCAGTATTAATATTAATGCATGGGGGTATGATAATTTTTCTTCAAGTATTTTTTTTTCTTATTTCTTAAAATATATTTGATTTGCTGTATTTTCAAGAATTAAATCTTTAAGCCTGAAAGTCTGTCAGGGTCATTCCTCCTTCTCCTAATTTTCCTTGGGAAAAGGCAGAGCTGGAGACCCAGTGGGGTGGCAGGGATGGACCAGCAAAGACTTTTTCTTTGGGTGCAGAAGGAAATACTGACTCATGATTTACACGTGGGGGATTTCTGGCCTCCTGGCTCATATTTTACTATTGCTTGTGCTTGGATTTGCTTTTATTTCAATCTATATTTCCAAAAGAGAACCATGAAAACTAAATGAAGAAAAGGAAGACATCAGGGCCATGTTGTATCTGAGATTTTACACACATAAAAGCCCTTAAGCACTGCTGTGTAAAACTCATTGGTTGCACTTCACAGGGGCTGTGACAAGATTTGCTCCGGCTTTTGATCACCACCAGCCTGTCCCCTCCCATTGTTCTGGAGATTCAGGACTGAACTCCGTCACTTTCTCAAGGCCAAATTTAATCACAGTCGGTTCAGACATCTCTGTCATCAGCTGTCCCGCAGACTGCCCTTCTCACAGGTTTTCTTCACAAAATCACATATTTCTTTCAGTGAGAACAACAACTCATTTCTAGAGATTTTATGGACCTTAATTTAAAGAATTTTGAATTTATAGCAAAAGATAAAGGATGTTTGAATGACACCATTGCTGAAGATTCAGCCCACTGTGAGTGCAGTTTAGTGACAGGAGTATGTTCGTGTGCAGCAGGCAAGTGCTGCTCTCTGGATCAGCTGATTCTTGGAAAATCAAGCCAAAATAACCATGGAAATTTCTGATTTTCCTGATTATCAGTATGTGATATAACCTCTAATGTTATATTTACGTATAGGGTATCAGTTGGTAGGTTGTGTACTGCTGGCCATGTTTTCTCCCTGTTCCCTCCTTCTCTGCAAGGGGAATGGTTGTGCTGTTGGGCTGAAGGGCCTGGAGTGCCAGGACAAGGGGGAATGGCTTCCTGCTGCCAGAGGGCAGGGTTAGATGGCCTATTGGGAAGAAATTTTTCCCTGCGAGGGTGGTGAGGCCCTGGCACAGGTTGCTCAGAGAAGCTGTGGCTGCCCCACCCCTGGAAGTGTTCAAGGCCAGATTGGGTGGGACTTGGAGCAACCTGGGATGGTGGAAGGTGTCCCTGCCCATGGCAGGGAGTGGAGTGAGATGAGCTTTAAAGTCCCTTCCATCCCAAGCCATGTACACAACTGCCATGTCAGGGGACAAGTCAGTACCATGACTTCTCTGTTCCCTCTTCCATTTGCCATGACTTTTCTGTTCCCTCTTCCATTTGCCAGCCTAATCCAGCTCTGATCTGTTTTGCAATGACTAGTAGGTGAGGAATAACTCAAACCACGTAAGCATTATGGTGGGATGTGGAGTGTAGGATTGCCCAGGATCTTGCTCTATGTTATGCTGCCATCTCCACCTTAGAGTCTGACAGAGAGGGACTGATGAGAATCACACCTGGAAAGTTGCCAATTCATTACCTGGCCTCTAGTCTGACTGCCAGAAAAGGTGATGCTGAAGAAAAACTGCTGGAAAATAACAAAGAAGTTTTTAAGTTGAAGATGTCAAAGGAGACAGAAGAAATTCACAGGCAGCACCTGGGTGTTTTCCAGCTGGGATAACCTTGTGGCACTCAGCAAGCAGCCAGAGTGCAGCTTTTAATGAAAAATTCATATTGTTTTCCAGAGAAAATTGTTTTTCTTTCTTCTGAGTTTTTGTTTGCTTTCTGAGATATTATTTACAGATATACTTAATCACCTTTCCAGCAAAAGGCACTGCCAAGGCACCGAGTCATAGTGCTGCTCCAGCCCCTCTCCTGCTGGGAAAAGCAGAGATGCGGAGGGGTAAACACAGCGCATATGCTCAGTCATGGCTGAGACACAACACAGCTGAGCATGGAGAATTAAGGCTTCAAGACACATAAGAAGAGGAAGAGCCTCACAACACAGACAACAATTCTGTGCTTTCGGAAATAGCAAGAAAGCTTCAGCAACTGCACTACAAAAACCATGGCTTCTGCCTTACTGAAATGAGAAAAGGTTTGGGAAAACAAGGAGAGATGTGGCAACAGAGGGCAAGACAGGAGGGCACTTGGCACCATGTGCTGATCCACAAGAAACCAGGAGGAAAGGCCTGGAAATGCTGTCCTTGTGCCCAACAGAGACATCAGTGAGGGTACAGACAGCAAGATGGAAAGCAAGCAATGCTGATGGGCCCTTAGGGAATGGAGAAGAGTGTGGGAACTAAAGATACTGAAGATGCCAATTGGTAAAATTAAGAACAAAGGAAGAAATTATCTGCATGTCTCAGTAACAATCAAAGTCCTGTCATCTCTGCTTAGGGACAGTGGCGCTCAGAAGCACTCACAGTGACATGATCGGGTGGCTCCTACGTAGGGGAATTAAATTAACTGAGTTGAATACTCCAAGCCATTAATAATAATTTTTAACAAACCCTGCAACTATGGGTCAATTCCTAAGGAGGAGAGATTGCATTACTGTCTGTGCTTAAGAAATTCTTGTAACCAATGGGCAGTTGTCGGGCCCAGAAACAATAATGCAAAAAAATTGTGTGAGAAATCTTCAGTAACGAATTCTTTAGTTCCATAGTGCAATTAATGACAAGCAAAGTGGTTTTATGGTGCATAAGCCTTATAGATATTTGCCATGGGAGATGATAACTTTGCTGACTGAAGGTAACTCCCACAAAACAGATCTCCTAAAATAATTTGATTCACTGCCATAGGAACTTTGAAAAATTGCCTTATAACCAGTAATGCCTCAGAAATTAAATGAATTAAAACCAGTTAAATGATCAAAAAATGTAATCAAACTTAGGGAGCCATCATTCTTGGGCATGTTCCGAGCAAGTTGCCATAGGGATCTCTCCATAACACAATCCTGCCTTGCAGAGGACATACATCAGCGAGTGCTAATAGTTGGAGTGGCCACGGCTCAGCCACAGGCATTAGCCATGGAGGGAATTGTGTGGAGCTCATCCCATGGTATGTGGGAATGATGAGGAATGTTCCAGTAGTAAGGAAGCAATGTCCAGGAATGCAGCAGGATTGAGAATTTACAAGAAGGGCATAAGGAAGACCCAGAAACTTAAAAACTGTGAGTCTGACCCCAGCACCTGAGAATACAGTGGAAAAAGTGCTACTCCAGAAGAGCACTGGGTGTTGCTGAATGATGTCTAAGGGGCTATGCAGTCATTAGGCACAGGGAAGTTCTTCAGGGAGGGAGGGGCAGCAGGGCAGCAACAGTGCTAAAAGCCAAGAGCAACAAATTCATAGCAGGAAGAAGAATATTCTGATTACTCAAAGCAATTAGTGGTCAGAAGAGCTAACCCTGGGACCTGGGAACAGCACTTCTCCAAATAATATCCAGGGAATTGTCTGGAAGCAGTGCTGAAGCTGTAACAGGTAGTCATGTGTTGTGAAGAAATTAGTAGAGGAAGTGCAGATCACATTTGCATTATCCTAATGGTCCCTTCTGGGTATGAATTTAATGAAAGAATATGTGGGGTTTATTCCTTTATTAAAAATAACAGATTCATCCAATTTGATTAATATTCACCATCTTTTGCACTTGACACAAGGCAGCTCTGTGCCAAAGGACACGAGCAGAGCCTCACTGACTTCAGCCCCAGGCAGAGGGCCCCATCCTGCTCATCCTGTGGCTACGGCTGAGTGAAGGGCTGCATCTCTTCTCCCTCATGTCTGAGGTTCCAGAAGGAAAGAAAAATTCCCTGTATGAGGAGGGTGAAGATGGTGGAGGTGGAGGCAGCCTCTGTGGTGTCAGATAAGATCCTGTGCTGCTCTCCAGCTGCATCAAGCCAATTGTGGGGGTGATAGAATGGGATCCATCTTGTACCCCGTGTGCTGTACACTCCTACTCCGCTTAGCACCCTGAGCCCTGGCCAAAAACAGCACCCAGGCACTGCCTCAATGGTTGTTATTTACATTAAACTGGGAGTTGCTTTGGGCTTAGAGCAACCTGGTGTAGTGGAAGGTATCCCTGCCCATGGCAGGGGCATTGGAATAATATGAGCTTTAAGGTCCCTTCCAAGCCAAACCAGCCTGGAGTTCTGTGATAATTCTCTGATCTGGCTCTGCAGAGGAGTATCCTTTGCTGTCACTAAATTATTCTTTTATATTCTGGCTGTCATACTGCGTTTATTTTCACAAGGTTCTTCCAGTTGCAATAAATGTTATCTTTGATGATTAAAATGCTCAACCCCAACCCTGTGGATTAATGATTATTACCAAAGGAAATTATAAACATCATCCTGAAGGTTAGATTTCATTTCATGGTTACATAGCCAGTGTTTAGATGATGTCATCTGGGAGAAGATACCAAAATGAACAACGTGCTTTATGCAAGGTTGGTGAGAGAAAGCCAAAAGCAGTGAGCACTGGCCATGTATTGCAGAGGTGTTGGTAAAGGCAGGCTGGCAGGGCAGGCGATGGCACGGCAGCCTGGGGACGTGCTGGCCACCAAGGCCAGAGCCAACGCTGGAGGTGCCCCACGGGGAGGGGTCTGGGTACCACGACATGGCTGAGGGCAGAGGGATCCTGGTGTGTGCCCACTGTGCCTCTGCAAACCTGGGTCAGTCTTCACCACTCCACGAACCCCACCTTGGGAACTTCAGCTCCAGAGCTGACCCGCGTCCGCCTGCATGGTGGAAGTCCCTGCTGAGGAGCTGAGCAGTGATAGATTACCCTGACCTTGTCACACTCCCAGTCACCGTATGATGAATGGCCTCTGTCTGCTAATTAGGCAACAGGAACAATGCAGGGCATTCATTTCCTTCTGAGCACCAAATTAGGAGTGCTGTCAAGCACAGGGAGCTCTGACAATTTAGAGTTATTTACCCAACAATAACGGTAATGGAGGCATCACTGATACATTGCACGAATCTTTCAAGAAGTCATCTACATCTGGTCTGCTGAGTGCAGTTTGTTATCGGTCACTCAGTGTTCTCTGACAGTGTTGGGTAGCAGGACTGAGGGACAGAAACAGTGCCCTTCCTTTCTGCTCCCAGCATCTCGCCTCTCCCACAAAGTCCAGACCTGATGTCCCTCCACACCACCTTTGGCACATTCATCAGCGATGTTGGGCCCATTTCTCACTCCCTCCCAGCTCTCTTCTGGGACCAATAATTTTGCTGTCTGATTATTTTTTTCTTCTCCTTTTTTTTTTTTAATTTTTTAATTTTTTTTTATAAAATAAAAGATCCTACTCTAAAGGGAAAGGGAAACCAGAAGAGAAACTTCTCTTTCCTTTTCTTTTTTCTGTGCTCACTGACACTTTTCATCTGTAATTATTTTCTCACCCTGGAATAAATTGACACTGTCGTCATATGAAACAGCCTCCTCAGCTACAAAGAAAGCAATAATGGCTGAGGATCAGAAGAGCAAAAGGTTCAGCCTGGGATACACTGTCACTAAGAAGGCCCAGTTCTCTCTGACCACATGGCAATTTACAGACTTCTGGTCTCAACAAACCTGTCTAACAGGGCCACAGAGGAGATTCCTGCCAAAGTAAACAAATTCTCTCTGAAAAAAACAAACAGAAAAGAAACTTTTAATAAAAGCTACCAATGAACACTTTTGTGTTGAAGGCTGGAGGGGGATTGCTCAGACTGCATCTGTCCCGGCCGATTTGATGTCTCCAGGGCAGGCAGCCTGATCCCGGTGGCACTGCTCTGCTGGTGCCGATGAAGTGGGCTGACCACAGCCATGGAAAAACTGAAAGATGGAGGTTACTCATTAATATTCTCCTGCTGAAGGCAGCTCCTCGGCCAACAACTCCTGTTATTCAGTGGCTGACCCAGCTACTCCAGGGTGAAAGAGCCTCAGGAAGAATTTTCGTAGGTTACACCCGGCCTTCTGGAAATGACCTTCAGAGGTTTTTCATTGACACTCACACACACTCAAATAAAGTGTATTTTGTTTGTTTAAAGTTTCAGTCATTTGAATTTTGAAAATATTATTCCAAAAATTTTTCCAAGCCAGATTTCTTTTGACAATTATATCAAGAGGATTCTGCTGGTGCCAAGTTTTGGGTTTTTGTAGCTAATTCTCAATTGTGCTTCGCAGGCATTGGTTTGCTGACAACCATCTGTTTCAACCCAACGTTCTTGCTTAAAGTCAGCCCAAGAGAAATTAAAATATCAAAAGGAAATATTTCAGAGGGAGTGAGAAGGAAGCAAAAAACCAAGGATGCTGGAGCTGTAAACAGCTTTTGAATTTCAGTTAAACTTAAGTCAGTTTTTGCAGCTGATTTGCTGGGGGATGAGCTGGAGACAGCTCAGCCTGGAGCATCTACCGCTCCACCAGCCTTGCAGCTGGAGCAGCTCTCGGTGGGCATGGACATTTAGCAGGAGTTGTGCAAACCCTGCCTGGATTTCCCACAAGTCTTCCTGAGGGCCTGGGGAGGCTCATTTTATCTCAAATGGCTTTTTCAGGTGTCACATCCTGCCCTAGAACCCTGGTGCAAAGTACTGCTGCAGAGAGTACAGGTGAGACCTGCAGGCAGAGGAGCCTCATTGTGGGTGGAGACCCCAGCATGGCTTTTCAGCTGTGCAAGCTCTGGTCTCTTCCTGGCTGTGATCAACTTACCCCGTGACTAAATTAACCATTTAAAATTAAAGTGGTGCTAAAAAGCAGATGGGAAATATTAATTAAATGTTACAGTTGGCTTACTGTAGCCTTTTGCTATGGAATTCTGAGCTGAATACATAAATTAGATGAAGGAAAAGGCATTTTTACAGAGTTCACCATACCTTTAGTCTGAGGTGCTGGAGAACTTGGGCATCCTGGCAACGGGATGGACGGGTCCACCTGGTATGGGCACAGCCCTATGCAGGTGAGGGGCACAGCACTATGCAGCTGACTACCATTGCTCCTGCCCCAGCCCAGGTGAGCTGGGCACCACTCCTGCCCCAGCCCAGGTGAGCTGGGCATGCAGCCGGCTGCCACTGCTCCTGTCACAGCCCAGGTGAGCTCCATACACTCCTGCCATGCCTTTTGGCCCCATCATTGGGGATGAGCAGGAACCAGGCCACAAGGACCTGTTCCAGCCTCTTCACTGCAGCTCTGGTTAGTTTACCTTCAAAACTGACAAATCACGTGGCTCAGACCTTTCACTAAGGAAAAAAGTTAGACGTAAGAGAAATGAAATTCATTCACCAAGCATGATTTTATCACAGCTGCTGTCTCTCTCTTTGAAATAATTTTGTGAAAGTCAGAATTCCTGTCATTTGTACCAAAACATAATGTCCCCTGTTAAAACAAGGTGCGGTATGCCCCATCTTTGTGGAACAACAAATCAGAATGAAAGTTTTATTTATATATATCTATATATGTAACCACTGATTGTCACTGCTGCTGGAACATATTTGTGTGAGCAGATGTGACTCCTGCACCATGAGGAGAAAGAAGTAGTTTGGGTACTGGGTTGGAGCAGGGCGGGCTGTGGGTCCTGGCGGGAGCTGCCCCACGGCTGGGGTGGGATGTGTGGTGGGGCACCATGCCCATCGCTGGGCTGACCCCTGCCCACCTGCCCTGCTGCCCACGTCCTCCCCAGGGCTTTCACCAGGAAACATGGCACTTCTGTCACCTTTCAAGATAAACCTTTTCAACTTTATTAACACACACTGTGAAAAAGTCTGTGAGAATACGGATTCAAATGAATAAAGGAATGGTGGAAATATCAGCTATATTTTCACTTCCCAAAAATACATTGTTGTGGGCACTAAGACTTGCTAGTATCCACTCAAGCCAGGTTACAGTCTGACTCAGATAGCCCTGAAATTTTATTACATTTTCTTTTCCTGTGACCTCCCAGTGGTCCATTGCTGCCAAGTACTGTGTAACAGCAACAGGGCCTTTCCCATGGAGGCTTTGATTCACCATCTTCTTCAGGGCTCAGAAATGCCACTGTTAACACACCAGCATTAATACCCTGATCTGGTTTTATCTGAGTTTATTTTAGCAGCAGCAGTCCTGAGGCAGGGTCCCCCCAGCTCCCCCTGGCCAGGAGAGCCCCCAGCCTCCACCAGCACTGCCAGATGTGTCTCAATGTAGGGAACCAGCATAAGGAGAATGGGCCCCACAAACAGCCCATCCAGTGCCCCCCTCCACTGCAAGGGGTGCTCAAGGCTCTCAGTGCACAACCAGAGTGTGTGTGAACAAACCATCACACAAACACAGACCAATTGGGTCTTAAAATAAAATTCCCAAGGTACCATCCCCCTTGCACTCAACATTGTAATTTAATGTTCTTTATAACCCTAATGTATTTTTACTGCCATGGATTGGATTTTTCTCTTTTTTTTTTTTCAGTGCAGACAAACTATCAATACATAACAATAATAAAACCAAACAGCAAACACTTCATCTTCAATAAAGTGCAACAAAGACTCCTGTGCTCTGTGTAAGACAAATAGAATGATGGTTTGGAATTCAGAGTAACAAAAATGAGACTGTGAGAGAAAAGCTTCTTTGGAGACACATCAGAAGAGGATGAAGGAGAGAGACCCCTGCAAATGGAGGGCGACCTCCTGACATATAAAGCTGGAGCCTTTGTCAGCAGCCCCATGACAAAGCCAAACCTCATTGTCAACACTTTGCAGCTGCACTTAGAAAAACAAAAGCAAGGCAAGATGAACAAGGATGCCTCTAATCAGTGCGAAAGTGTGAATTTTAATTGAATTAGAGCGAACTTCAACTCAGAGAGGACCTAATCCTGTAATGCTTTAATTTTCTTTCTAATATTTTTCTAATATTCCCAAACACTGAGTTGCTTACACTGTTTAATCAATTTCATGATGATTTTGCAGAACTTTGTTAGCATTTTGTTGTTTTTATACAAACAAGCAGATTGCAATTCCAGAAGGTCACTATGAGGGCAGGAGCTGGTCCATGCAGCCCCACTGACTGGGAGGGCTATTTGTGGTCATGACAGGGGACATATGATGAGGTGATGAGATGTTAAACCCTCACACACCCCCTGACCAGCACAGCCACAGGGCAGCCTGGGCAAACCAGAGCACACCAAAATGTCTTCAGTGGTCCTGACCCCACACTCCTGTCCTCAGGAATGCCCAGCTGGGGTCTGGGCATGTCTTACTGGAGTCTAAGCATGTACTAATGGGGTCTGTTCATGAGTTACTGGGGTCTGATTACACGCTACTGGGAGCTGAGCAGGTGTTACTGGAGGCCAGCAGGTGCTACTGGGGTCCTAATACACATTACTGGGAGCTCAGCTGGTATTACTGGGGGCCTGCAGGCATTGCTGGGGGCCAGCAGACATTACTGGGGTCTGGGCAAGCATTGCTGTAAGTTGGTATCGCATCTCCGTCCTTCGTAGATAGATGAACGAACTTCTGTTCCTTTTCAGTCAGTTCACATGTGGCCTCTGAGCCCACAAAGTCATTCTAAACCAAACCACTCCATGCTCCAGCAGTTGTTTCTCCTTTTTCAGATCTTGGATGGATGTTGTGGTGAATCCTTTTCCAGCACCCTCTGCAGCAGGATCCCAGCCACAGCCACACTGTAAAACACACACACTCCCCCAGTTCCTCTCCCATACAGTGGTTTGAGGATGTTCTGTCACCCCATTCCCAGCACCCTCAGCTGCTGCTTCCCTCAGTGGGTCCCTCCCTGTTTGTCATTCCCCCCTTCCAATTGAATGCAGCAGGTACTCCCCATTCCTCATCCCCCGGGATCCTGGAATGGGAGTGAACGTCTGCACTGCTTTCTTTGCCTCAGTGATGCTCCCATGAGTAGAGAGGGAACAAGGGAAAGAGCTGCAGGTCCACGTTTTCCTCCCCCAGCTGCTCATCCATGTGTCACCTTAGTGAGGTTGGACCTGCTGAGAGTCATTTCCTAGACTTTCTTTCCAAACCAAGTGTATGAGCAATGCCCTCACACAGCACCCAGAGAAGGCAGCAGAGCAGGTGAGCTCTGACCAGTGTAATTGTGACAATTCATAATCAAGCTGATGGCTGAGTATTTTGAGAAGATTTTTCCAGTGCATCTGTGCATGGGATAAATACCAGGGAATGCATCCTTCCTTCCCAATAGCCTCCACCAGAGTAAGTTGCTAAATTTAGGGACTAAATTATTCATGATGTGATTTTCTCTTGATCTTAATCTTTGACACTCCTATGCCAGGCAGCAGAACATGCGCTGGAAAACATTTTTCAAGGCTGCTTCTACTGCACACAAAAACTTAACTGCCCAGGGTGGGAGGTTTCTGCTTGGCTGAGGGGGCTGGAGGGGGTTCAGTCTGGAGAAAAGGAGGCTATGGGGACACCTTCTGACTCTCTGCAACTCTCTGACAGGAGGGTGGAGCCAGGTGGGAGTTGGGCTCTGCTCCCAGGGAGTAAGGGACAGGGCAAGAGGAAATGGCCTCAAACTGCACCAGGGGAGGTTTAGCTTGGGTAGGGCTCTATCTGTAGTTGAGGATCTGTGCCAGCTGTTGCTTAGTGTCCATCATGTGGTGTCCCCTCAAGCAGCCTCCCCCTGGCATACCCCACAGCTGGAGCACTAGGACTGCATTTGGGTACTGCAGGTTGATTTATGGACAGCATTTCCCTATTCCCAACATTAGGAGTCACAGGCTGGCAACCAGCAGGGACAAGAATGTTCCAAAATGCACTCGAGCATGTCTTGTTAGGGATGAGCTTGTGCTGGGAGAGCCCATAGCACATCTGCTCAGGCATCGTCATGGGCTCTGCTTTCTGACAGGTGGAAGCTTATCTCTGAGAAGTTGGCTACCTGCAGAGGAGGAAGGTTCATTTTATGCAACACTGTGAGAAATCAGAGCGTGCATCCAGAACTGATGCTTTTACAGAGCCGACACCTTTCATCTCGAGGCAGCTCATTGCCTGTTCCACTGCAGCCCAAAGATCTGGCATTTCCTGTGACATCCTGCCTGTAACACAACCAGTTTTGTTGGGTTCTGTTTGTTTGTTTGCTTAATTTCATGCTAAAAGCCTTGAAAGAACTCTGAGGAATGTCTGTGGATTCCTGTTATGCCGCTATCTAATTATTTGGGATGTGGCACAACTTCTCGGGTAATATGGAAATCATGTCATGTTTGGTAAATTGAGGGTTTAGTTGTGTGAGTCAACAGATTTAATTTCTTGGATAATAAACTGCTCTTGCAATGGTTTCTGACTCATCCCTTTCTTGCTTTAGAAGACGTGAGAGGACCACAGGGAACCCATGTTAATGGGGATCCTGCACTGGGCATGGAGGGACATCTGCTGTACCCATCTGTGTGCCCCAAAGCAGCTGGTGTCAATCGTCCTTGGAGACAAGAGGTATTCACAGATGTGAGTCACCCACCTGCTTGAGGTGGGTCTTCACAAAATCTGAGCAGCTGAAACTTGGGGTCAGACTTGTGCACCCCTCACCTGGGGTCTGTTTAATTCTGTCAGTGACTCCAGGTTTTTGCTCCTTGTTTAACTTCTCCTGGTCTTTTAGGCCTTCTAGTGGCCCTCTTTCAGTTTGCTGCAGCAGGCAAACATTCCCAATGGCCCAGGAAACACATCCATCTGTGGATCAGTGTACAGTGCCCCTTGGAGGACAGTGCCAGACTATCCTACCCAGGCTACACATGGGACGGTGACATGTGGAGCTTTCCAAGCGGAAATGAGAAAGCCATGACAGACAATCAACATTTTGAACACATTGCTCTAATATCCTGAGTTTTTCTTTTCCTGTTTTTAGTTTGGGTTGTTTCTGCTCCATTTTATACCTGTTTGAAAAAAAAAAAAAAAAGGTGTTTTTCATTCAAGGCAGCTGTGCCACCCTTCTGCCAGGTCAAGGCTGCCTTGGATGCAGACACCAGAGATGGAGGCTCACTCCTTACTTCCTGAGGATGACACAAACTCTCCATTTGAAATTCAAGTTCCATTTGAAATCCAAGCTGTCAGCTCATTTTCACAGGTTTTGCTTTTCCCTGCCTTTCTTTCTGCTTCTCTCTCTGCTCTGCAAATGTGTGCACACACCGTGCAGGTACTAATGTGGTTTCATCATTGGCTTCAAACTGCACTGTGCTACTTTTTTCAGCCTACCTGTGTTCTCCATCTAAGACGAGATGGTTTTTGATATAGGAGGAAGAAAAAACACCTCCATGAGCATGCAAAGACAATTTGAACAGAAAGCTGATTCTGAAGCACATCAATCTCCCACCTGCCCCTGACAAAGACCCAATACTGTGCAGGGTCTGACCTGGAATCAGGAACTTTCCATCTCAAGGTTCTTTAAATTGATAAGACTGTAAAAGCATTAGGAGCACATTCATCATATCATATTTTCTCTCCTACCTTCACAGACATCCCAGACTCCCAATGACCTGGAATTATTGATGGTTGGTGTGACCACCAACTGATAAGTATTTGTGTGTAACATATAGTATCTGCACTGGGACTGGAACTCATTCCAATTATCCATCTTTGCTCTATTTACAGAACTGACACTTTTTAATATTGCCACTTCTTATTCATCTTTGCTAAATTTACAGTAGTGACAGATTTTAATATTGTAACTTCTTTTCCTGCAACAGGCACTTACAGGTCTCTGTCTGGCTGAGATGAAACTCCTTAGGAGTGGTGAGAAAAGCTCAGCTCAGTCCACTGACAGAGAGATCTCCATGCAAGGAGCTTCCCAGGGCAGATAATGAAGAAATATGGGCCTGTTTGGGTATGCAGCTGCACCAGCGCAGATGACTCACCCTTAGATCAAGAGTCATTTGAAGTAAGGAGCCGCCTTTAAATGAAGCAAAGTATCAATGTAAATTAAAACAGGAAAAGCAGCGTGACATGATGGTCCCAGACCTACTATTGACTCCACTAAGAATAAGATCAGACTCATTATGTACCCAATTAACCAGCCCCAGCATCGGGAGCTGGTGCAAGGCAGAGGGTGGTGGCAGGAGAACAGGTACTGGGTGACTGCTCCCACTGTGGCTCACCAAGGCTCTCCCATGGCCTCGGGGGAAAGGCTTTGCCCAAACTTACTTTCGCCTGTCATCTGAGAGCAAGATTAACCTCCATCCGAATTTTAAATGTGCAGAGGATTAATTTAACCATAATTCAGTCTAACACAATGTATGGAGAGGCTGATGGGCAATGACGTCCAGAGCACAAGAGGTGAGAAGGAGGAAGGGTGATGGTTGCACAGACCAACCATCTGTTCAAATTCCTTTTTGAATCCTGAATGCTGAAACATCCTCCTCTCAGACATGCACCTCACACACTCCTCTGCCCATGTCCTTCTGCCTCAACTGAGACTTTGCTGGTCAAATTTAACCAAGAAATTACAATAATGGAATTATTCTGTAGAACTCATTTCCAGCACAGCACTCAAGCTGGAAGGGCTGAGGTAAATTCTTTGTCCCTCGTGGATTTGCCATTTTGGTTTTAAATCAGCAGCACAGAAACATAGTTGTAGGATTAATTTTAAGACAAGAATTGCACTGAGGTCTCTTGCAAACCAGCACCAGAATGGGGAGGAGGTTCTCGCCAGCAGAATGATCCCAAACAAGGGCTTTGGTGCCACAGGTTATTGCCAGCACCAGAGAGGGATAAGTCTCTTACCATCATCCTCATTTTTCTATTCCTAATGGGCTCTGAAAACTTGGAAAGTGATAAGAGTTACATAACAATAGAGGCAGTTTGTAGATAAATAGGTCTGAAACTCCTAAGGGGAAAAAGAGGAAACATGCTCTGTGCTGGCCTGATCTCCAAATTCCTGAAGCAGTTCTGAATTCTTCTATCTTCAATTAGCTTTGAATCGAAAAGGAACACTCCAGAACAAACCTCAATATTTGGGAATTATATTTATTCATAAAAGTCCAAGTGATAAATATCTTGTCAATTAATCTCAGATGTATGAGGGCGCACAAGGAAGTGACTGATGGTTGAGTATCAAGCACACCGGTGTTATCAGCCTCTGTCTCATGCAGTAATAAATGAAGGGACGTGAATGGGTGAGATATCATCACATTTTTATTTATTGTTTGGTCCCCTCTCCTGTCCTGGTAATGGAGTTTTAAACAGATTGCAGCTTGTTCATCAGCATGGCCGATGTGGAGCAGGCCCAGTGCCCATCCAGGCTGGAGGGAGGAGGGAGCCTGGATGGCAGTGGAGGAGGGTGTGGGCAGGACTGACCCCAGCATTCCTGCCCTTGAGGGACCGACAGCAGAGATACAGGTCAGCCCCCTCCACTCACCTGCCCACCTACTGTTTTCTGACTCCAGATTTGCATTTTGCCATGGCATGAAACAAACCCTCTTCTACTTTCACCAGACATTTTTGGTTTATTCCTGCTAGCACATTTCTGAGAACCTGGATGGTCAGAAACTTGGTAATTACCATGGAGTCTCAATTAAAAGGATTTAAGAAAATGCTGGGCATGCTAGAAACTTTCTTTAGGGGAAAACTGCTAAAGGTTAACAAGAGGGAAGACAATTGCCAGGACTTGATCCTTTATCATGGTCCTGGGGGAGAGGTCCAGCTCCAGTGTCAGACTTAGCAGGGAATTCTATTGGAAATTTCATTCTCTGGTGAAAAAAGGTTGTAGCAACAATTACATCAGCACTGACAAACAGCTAAACTCCCCAACAGGAGAGTGGAACCAGGTGGGAATCGGGCTCTGTTCCCAGGGAACAAGAACAGGACAAGAGGAGACAGCCTCGTGTTGTGCCTGGGGAGGTTTAGGTTGGATATAGAAAGGGCACAGGCTGCTGAAGGTGGTGGAGTCCCCATCCCCAGGGAGAATGTGGATGTGGCACTTAGAGGCATGGGTCAGTGGTGACCTTGGCAGTGCTGGGGAAAGGTTGGACTCAATGGTCTGAGTGGGCTCTTCCAACCTGAATGATCCCACTCATCCCCACCTCTCCTCTCCACTCTTCTCATGGGCATGTCTGTGTCTCCATGTGCGCACCATGTCCACACAAAATGAACACAGCAGCCAGGTCCTGGAAGGGAATAAGTGCTTGGAAAGCCAGTGATTAGATTATTTACAGTGTCCTGCATTTTAATGTCAGACATCGCCAGCACGGCAGTGGGGAACAGTAATTTCTGAGGGATTTGGGACACTAACAGAGACATAATGCTGATCGAGATGAATGACCCAGACTGATGAAATGTTTTTTAAAAGCCCTTCTCAAGAACCACAGTTGGGAAACTGGAAATAAATCGGGTGCTCTGGCAGAAGTGATTTCTATGCAAAATATAGCAAACAAATAGAAGAGGTTACCAGAAAAAAAAAAAAAAAAGTCAGTTAAATAATTTTTTTGTTCAGAATGCCACAGAGGTATTCTCAAATATCCAGTCTGAGACACAAATGCTAAAAATATCCAGAAATATCAAATGAAGTAAAATGGAGGGTTGAAAAAAAAAGTTTTTATTAATTCTGTTGTGCTAATATAAGTACCACCAGGTAAATGCATTCAGCTCAGGCACTTGAGAGCTTCAAGGACAAGTTCAGGTTGAGTTTATGGAGGTTTTGTTTTGAATTTAATGTCGCTAATTATTTTAATAATTAAAAATGTTCTGCTAAAGCAGGTTGTAATTAGCTAATTATTTGCTCTGTTTATGTTTCCTGCTTACTTATGCATTTTTATTATTCTCCTAAACTTGAAGAGAAACTCTTCAGAAGTGTTGGTGTCTCCATCTTGAGGTGTCTGGTGGGGAGGGCTTGGCACACCCACACTTTCTCTTTTGAGAGTCCTGTCCTGCCACTGGAGACACTGCGTGGCCCCAGCCACAGCCACAGCTCTTGCTCCCAGCACATCAGGTCTGCTTGTGGCTCCTGACCCCGGTGAGTCTTTGGCTGGAGCCACAGGAGGGCCCAGTCCTGCTTCCAGTCAGCTGTTACCCTGACAGCTCTATGAAATTATGTGGATCCTCCTTTATTTGGGATAAAAATAAACACACTGAACACTGGCACAGGTTGCCCTGAGAAGCTGTGGCTGTCCCATCCCTGGAAGTGTTCAAGGACAGGCTGGACAGGACATGGAGCACTGCTTTAAGGTCCTTTCCATCCCAAACCGTTCTGTGATTCTATGATTTTCTTCCAGTGGGCACCTTCCCTGACCAGGGCAGGAGACATTTCCTTATAGAATGTGCTGGTCCCTTCCAGCTCTGCAGAAAAGTCTCCCTGGAGTTATCTATCCCACACAGCTTCTAATGGATTTTTTTCTCCCTCTGCACCAGAAAACTGGACATTGCCTTGATAAAGGAGATAACAAAGAAAAAGCAACTCTCTGGCTTTCCTCCTTATCTCCATCCCTGCTGATGCTGCTCCCACAGCAAATCGCAGCTGTTCCTGACATGGGAGCAGGGATGTTGGGAGGAGGGACACTCCCAGCCCCACTGCCTGTGGGAACACAGGCTGGGACACGGCATGGCCGCTGTGACCTGCTCCTCAGGCAAGGAGAGAGAGGGTGCTCCAGCTCAACCCACTCTGTCCTTTTGTCCTGGTTGAAGGGCTGCAGAAAGGTTGGGGCACAGGGAAATCACAGCTTCCTGTCCATGCTAAACCCTCAAGGAAGGGTTGGATGAAGCTGTGGGTCCCTTCTCAAGACACTGCAGAGCTCCCACATTCCCTCTCCCAGTCAGAGACCAGAGGAGGAGGACTGGAAAAAAAGATCATGTGAATGAATTCTGGAGAAAACAACACAAAATAATTAGGAGAAATGTCTCCATATACAGGAAGCCTTAGGACATTTATTGCTAATATATAACAAAGACAGTAAAACATAGATAAATGACAGCTTTGATGAGCCTTTATTGCACAATTCTTTGCGCCTCATTAAATAAGAAGAATAAAAGAGGAGTAGAGGACTCCAAAGGCAAATCTGCAGACACCACTAATGAATGACAAGGAATCTGAAGGCAAAGGACAGGTTTGGACACATCTGAGTCACCACTGTTATAACAAGCATTTGTGTCTCGTGGGAGGTGAGCATAAATGTGAAGGAGGAAGGAGTACAGGCAGGATTGGAGCTTCTTGGTCATTGCTTGGGGGAAGGGAGCCCAGTTACTCATTATGAGGCAAAGTCAGACATAGGCAACTTCCAGCACCAGAAGAGAAAAATACCCATCTTATTGTTATAATTCTCCTAAGTCGTGATTGCCTTGTGCTCATCAGTGCTCAGCCCAACGCTGGGTCTCATCTGCACTGTAATGAGAGAGACTAAAGAGAAGGACAAGTCAGGAGCAGGCAGATAAAAGGGAAGGGCTGCCTTTCACTGCCACTGCATCCCTTCAGAGTCAGTTCTGTCTTCCTCACGGTGCCCCTGTCATGTTGATCAGCATGTTCACTGCAAGGCTGGGAGCAGCTCACTGCATGTGCCATATCTGAGCTGCACATCAGGGACCCCACAGGTGACAGAGCCGCCTGTGACACTGCGCTGTGGCACTGGTGCAGATTGCAGCCATCAAGCGCCTCCCGCTCTGATCCCCCGCTGGATGGGCAGCCAGGTAATCGAGATGTTTTCCACCTTCACTTGCACATCAGGGAAATGCTCCATTTTCCTGGCAGTTGCCAGGACTGCTCCTGCCAGGGAATGCTCAGCACAAACCCTCTGCACCAGGGTTTACTAGAGGTGGTGCCATGGTGGGGAACCCCAGGGGCCAGGGGGCTGGTGCAGGGGCAGGATCGGAGGTGCCAGGTCAGCCCAGGTACAGTGATGGAACCAGCAGCACATGAGATTCCTGGGGCACCCTGCAGGAGGACTGGCTCACAGCACCTCCCTGGCATGTGTGACTGGGGAGACCTTTCACTGCCTCTCTGATTTCATGGAATTACAGAATGGTTTGAGTTGTAAAGGACCTTGAAGTTCACCTTGTTCCACTCCCCTGCCATTGGCAGGGACACCTTCCACAACATCAGGTTGCTCCAAGCCCTGTCCAACCTGGTCTTGAACTCTTCCAGGGGTGAGGCATCCCTTTGCAGCCCTTCCCATGGGAACAGCCCCCATTATCAACACCACAGGATATTTTACTTTCCCCAGTGCAGTCTCTCCAGCTGCACCTCAAGGGCTTTATTTTTAATGCAGGATTTTTATTTTTTTCTGCATGTAGAGTTCATCTGTTTATTTGCTTGAGGAGATTAGAAAAGTCCCAAGGGAGTGTGTGTTCCTACTCATACCCATTTCCTACCTCGAATTACATTGCCAACACTTTCTGTAGCCTTCCTGGGGTTTAAAATTAAACCAGGACATGAATATTGATACCTGTACCCTCCTCCTTAGTGCACAGACAGGACATATTCTCACTGAGGGGATGAGGAGGAGGAGGAAGACAGCCCAGCTGAGCTGATCATGGCCAAATGCATCTTCCCTGCTGTGTCCATGCACGGGCTGTGCCACGGCCCAGCAAGGGTTGTTGGTTGTCTGTACTGTATCAGTCCCCTGTGCATCCAGACCCACCTTTGCTCAGCCCCAGCACGGGCTTGTTCCCATCCCAGAGAGGTTCACCAATGGAGGTTGGACCATCTGAAAAGGAGAGAACGCCCAGCAGGTGAAGGGGTGGCAGGACCCCTGGTTCTCTCCCTGGTTGATGCTGTTGTCCCTGACACTGTGGTTTCCATCTGTACTCTGTACCAGAGTATGTATCCATCCCTGACATCCCTGACGAATGAGTGGAGTGGCTGTTATGCCCAGCACTCCCCTAAAAGTCCAAGCAGAGAGCCTAGATAAGCTACCCAAAACTTCAGTTGATAAATTAAGAAGAGGAAGAGAGGGACTAATGACTGAGATACAAGAAAGTGTAATTGCTGCTCCACACACGACTGGAACAATGCAGCTGTCTAGAAACAAAGCACATGCTCAGCCCTGTCCTCTTGCAGCTCATTTTGAGGGCACACTATACAGGAAAACATGCCACGAGCTTGTGGTTGCATTTCAGTGCAGGAATGTTGATGTTTTTCAGGAGAAAAGAAATCCCCTTTGGAGTGCTGCTTCTTTGGAGGACCTGTGGTAGTGTATTATCTCTGCATCTGCCTGCACGGGGCCAGGGCTGCAGTGTCACCCTGAGCTCATCTGGATCCACTTGTCACTGGCAGTAATGACAGGGCAATGTAGTGAGTCTGTTTGAAATGAAATGAGGCTGCTCTAGAAAATCCCAAAGTTGGTGGTGAGAACCTGCCAGAGTGGGTGACTGTCTCTTTGCAGTGAGGGGAGATCAGCCAGTGCTGATGTGTCTGGCAGGGCCCAACTGCTCACAGCAAGAGGTGGGGGTCAGCCCTAGCAGTGCCACTGTCATGGTGCAGGAGCAGGGAAGCGCCCTGGTCCAGGGTCTCAACAGGGATGGGACTTTGGGATGGTGTGCACCCATGGCAGCCAGAGTCAGGCAGCCACAGGCAGTGCCATCAATGGCAGGGATACAGCCACTGGCAGAGAAATGCTCCCACACTGCCCTGTGTCCCCTCACTCCCTGGGCAGTATTGACATGCTGAGATGGGAACAATGCTCCAGCCCAGTGGTATCCTTCCTGAAGGATCAGTGGGCGGGAAAGGAGGGAAAACCTGGACACAGGCAGAAGCTGTCACCATTCACAGGAAACACGATTTCCTGCGATGCCTCTGGGAGTTTCCACAGCCTTTCCACTGCCCTACCCTGGCAGCTCACCAGACACCGTCTGGCTGCTGGTGGGGGAGGGGTGCTGGTGTGAACAGGGGATACTGGTATGGGCAAGAGTGCTGCTGTGGACAGGAGTGCTGGTGGGAACAGGAGTCCTGGTGTGGGTGGGAATGCTGGTGTGGGTGTAGATGCTGGTGTAGATGTGAATGCTGGTGTCAGTGTGGATGCTGGTGTCAGTGTGGATGCTGGTGTAGGTGTGGATGCTGGCGTAGGTGTGGATGCTGGTGTAGATGTGAATGCTGGTGTCGGTGTGGATGCTGGTGTAGGTGTGAGTGCTGGTGTCAGTGTGGATGCTGGTGTTGGTGCGGATGCTGGTGTCTGTGGAGTTGCTGGTGTGGACTGGCCACAGTGGCTGTGCCAGGCTCCTGTGCCTCACCCATCCCATCCTGCCAAAGGGGTTTCGCCCCTAGAGCACTGCCAGGGCTGGTTTGTCTTTGTAAATGAGAGCCCAATCACAGGCTTGTTCAGTTCCCTTGAGGTGTCAGCTTTTGTTCTTGTTCCTAATTACTCAGGGACTCCTGTTCACACGCAGTTCCCTGCAGCTCCAGCCTGGCAAAGGCGTGGGGCGCTGAAGCCTTGCCTAATTAAAGCAATGTTCTCACCACTGCTTCCATGCATCTTGGTACACATTGTGTTTTTCTCCTGTTCCCATTGTGGTTCATCTCTTCCTTCCCCATCAGTTCTATCCTTTACCTTAACCCCTGCAATCCCTCTGGCACCATTTGGGCTGCACACATGGCAAACATCTCCCTTGGGACACCACCCTGGAGCCCCCCAGTCTCCCACTGTAGCTCAACATGGTGGGGCAAAACCTGTGGAATCCTCAGCCTTTCTTGGGGCTTTTCCTTCTGCCTTCCCTTCCTCAGCATCCTGTCCTATGGGCCCAGCACATTGCTGAATCCTGCTGCAAGGCAAGGAATTATCTCCTGCAATTATTTTCTCTCCTCTGACAGAGTTGCTGTAACAATGAGTTGCCTATGAATCGCTTTTGCAGATAAATAGATCCGGCCTGTTCCTGAGGTGAGGAAATCATTGTACACACCTAAATAGGTGCTTCCCCCTTTATCTCCAGTGCTCACTGCCTTGCCTCAGCTATCTGATGGGCTTTCCATTGCTCATTTCACACTCCTCCTCCTCCGCATCCTGTTATCCAAGTTTGTTTTGCTCATTCTTCAGATAATCCAGTGGAGTCCTCTCTATAAGAGAGGGAAGAAAGGAACTCCTGATTTTCCATGAGCTAATGTGGGCTCTGAAGCCATTGAGATAATTCTGCTCACTGAGCCTTTGTTCTCAAAACAGCTGAATAAGGATTAGATTCCCCAAACACAGAGCTCTTCCAGGAGGGCAGGAAGGACCATCCACAGGGTTGATGGCTTGGGGATGGGGAACAGATTTGGAAAACATGTAAATTCATCAGGCAATTGGGGGTATCCCAACTAATTATCTCCCCTGGGTAAAGCTCATATTAGACCTTCCAGTACCCAGTGCACAGCTGTGGCCCACTCAGAGTTAAAGCTTCTGCCATAAACCCTGGGATGAATCTCTGTGTGAGCCTGACTCTGGCCAAGCTTTCTGTGCTCTAAGTGGGGCTGTGCTGAAGCTGAACATCCAAGTGTACCCGACCACGCCACCTGCCAGCATCTACAGATCCTGGGGGCACCTGGAGAGAGGATGGATTCTTCTAGAAGCTGGGGCACAAGTGTTTAAATTTTTGAAAAGATGGAATCACTTGTCCCAGCAGTTTTCTCGTGATCCCTGGTGATCAGTCACTGCCCCCACATAACAACCTGCTGCTCGATTTCCACTGACCTGGGCAGCCTGATCCAGGGTCTGAAAACCTGTTCAGGGAAGGTGTTGCTCCTAATATCCAATCTAAACCTCCTCTGGCACAATTTGAGGCCAGTTCTTCTTGTCCATCATGTGGTGTACCCCCATCTTTGTGCTACTTCAATTAAGTAGGGATATAGATACAGATAAAATTCACTGGGTGCTGGAGATGCTGAGTTAGGCTGGAAAAGCCTGAGCACTCATTAAAGAAAAAGTGACACCGACAATATGTTTCTCCTCCAAAGGATGCCAGTCAGTTAATGCTGGTGGGGACCAAACGCTCATCACACACATCACAAATACATCAAATTGCTGCTCTGTCTCTACTCAGCTTTGCCTCCACAGTGTAAGTGCATTACAGTGTTCAGAGGAGCATCGGTGCAGCATTCCCGCTCCTCCCGCTAAAAGAGCAGCTGATGGGAGGCTACAAAATGACACTGGAATTCAATTGCTGGCACATTAGGTTTTTTGACATTAAGACTTGCACTATATATTCCAATTCTGTATTCTGTCAGTAAGTAACAAATGCTGCATTATCTCCTGCCTTAGACATACACCACTGGAATCCATTTCAAGTGCTAAATGGTGTATTAATAAAGCCTGATTTTCCAGCCGCGTTTCTGAACTCCAGCCACCGGCACCAGGACAAGCACTGCCAATCAAAGGAGAGTGTCCTCGCTCCTTGGCAAGGAAAGGTTAATTGGATGTACGGCATGAAAGGATCAGGAACGTGAGGCATCTATGGCAGGTTTGTTCTCGCTTGAAAGTCGGATATCCCACCCCCTTTCCCACACACACCGCTCAGATGCTGCCGGCAGCTCCGGTACCTGTTTTCATGGACACTGCCGGGTGTGCGCGTTCCTCACATCACTTGCGATCTTTGAAAAAGTTCACAGACAATTTAATAAATTCAGCACTCCTGCGACCTACTGATTTCTACGGTGGGCAGGGATCTGAGGGAATTCTCGTCTTTAATTATTTCCCTACAAGACCACTACAAGAACAGCTGTGCCAAGGGCTAGTGAGCTCTGAGTCAGAGGGGTCAGATGTACCAAGAGGGGTGACGGTCCCTTCCCAGCTCTACCAGGGGATGACGGTTCCTTTCCAGCCGTGCTGCCAAACTCTTGCCTTGGTGGGGATCAAAGCACACCCCTCCACCACAGAGCACCTCGTGCTGTGAAGCCATGGCAGCTTCCCAGGATTGCCTCCTCTTCCTCCGGGACTCCAAGAGCAGGAAGCACCCACGGTAGGGCCAGTGCTCTGTGGTTGGGCAGTGCCTGCACCGTGACTGTGAGAGGCTCCTTGTGCCCCTGCTGCCCAACACATCCCACCACTCAGCATGGCATCCCACCACCCAGCATTACATCCCACCACCCAGCTGCATCCCACCACCCAGTATTACATCCCACCACCCAGCTGCATCCCACCACCCAGCATTACATCCCACCACCCAGCTGCATCCCACCACCCAGCATCACTTCCCTGTGCCCAGCACTGCATCTCATCTCCCAGTACCACTTCCTACTGCCCGGCACCACATCCCACCATCCAGCATTGTTTCCCACTGCCCAGTGAGATGGGACATAGGGTACCCACCTTGCCAAGCCATCCAGGGACAGCTCAGGTGGCTCTCCAAGGAACCTGCTAAAAAGCATAAGTGACCCAATAAGCACAACCCCATATTTACATTAAAGAATGTGCAGTACAGCATGAGCTGGAGTTTCATCTTGGTGCACCAGGGATTTTATTATGGAAAAAGCCCATCGTGCTTTTCAAAGTCCTCACAGACACTTAATGTATCCTAGAGTGCCTTCTCTCCTTTAGAGACATCTTCCAAACTCCTTTTGTTTAGTCTTTTGTTGCTAATTAACCCTCCTGAGCTGTTTGCTCCCTGCTTTGCTCCAGAGGCCTGACCTTTCATTGAAGACATTTGATATTTTAAAACTCTGATTAAAATATTTCCATTATGTGCTTTTTCAATGAACAAAAGGCTTTTGGTATGAACAAGAATGTATTATCTGAAATATTTGAGTTTGTTAATATGTATCAATTTGCCACAACATTTTATTAAACTGCATGAACAAAAAATGTCTTTGATAAAAAAAATTAATTAATCCACAGCATTAAACATTTTAGGTTTTCCCTGCTTATTCATTCATTTGAAATCCATCAGAAATAACAGAATTTTTAAAAATACAACTAAATTAATGATTACAACTGTGTGACACAAACATTGGAGTTGGACTTGATGATCCTCGTGGGTGCCTTCCACCTCAGCATATTCTATGACTGGTTCTCAGCATCACTACAATTTGGTCACACCCTTCAAAGGAGTCACTGTGGCAGACCCCAGTGGGTGCCATCTGTCATGACTCCCTTTACTGCTGGGACTTTTGCCCTTAACTCTGAGAGTTTGCCTGGCAAACCACGACCCAGAACCTTCTCACCTCTGCTTTCAAATGGGCGTGTACTGGACTGCTCTGCAGCTCTAACGAACTCATTTTCAGTAAAAGTAAGGCCTTGAAAGACAATTGCTTGATGCCAAAACATTTCCAACTTGATGGCATTGTAGCGTGAAATCATTAACCAAACCTAGCAAAGGTCTGATGATGGAACAAATCCAAAGCGACTCCAAAAACAAAGGAAAAGGAGAAACGGAGCCACTGGTCTTCCCAGTGGATGACCCAGTGCAAGGTTGTTGGGCCCTAACACCTCCCCATCAGGGCACCTTGGCATCAGTGCTTTCCCAAGGCATGCACAGAGCCCATCAAAGAGTATATTGTGGCAGCTGAGAGCACACACGAGTCTCCCACCCATTTTTAACACGAGATGTAGCTGGTCCCACGTTTTCTGTCATTGCTGCCCACAACACAGGTCTGCAGAGAGAATGCAAAGCAAAGGCATCAGGTTGAGTTTAAGTCAATGAGGTGAAACAAACCTGCCTGGGAAGCTTCCAGTTGAGCTTTTTGGGTTTCCAGAGATCATGAGTACCACACAACTACACAGACTGAGCACATAATCACCAGTCATGCATTGCCGGTACTTTGACCATATTTCAAAGGGTTTTCAAGTCACCTATTACTTTTCCCCTAATATTTGGGGGATCCATAGTGATGGATATATTTCAGGGATGCATGTGATGGAGCTGGGATGTCAGCACAGCACGGTATTGATCAGGCACCCACTTTATGTTGTTTACCAAAAGCTGCCTCTGGCATCACCATTTTTTTCCATCTGGAAGTTCCCCTGCCCCCAGCCCTGCCAGGGTCATGTTGGTCTGCACTGCCCTGGGATGGTGAATCCTACAGCATTTAGAAGTGTGTCTGAAGTGAATTCTGGCTGCTCCTTGGGACAGCAGAAGAGCCTGCAT
The DNA here is from genome assembly GCF_022539395.1 of Myiozetetes cayanensis. Lineage (NCBI taxonomy): Eukaryota > Metazoa > Chordata > Aves > Passeriformes > Tyrannidae > Myiozetetes > Myiozetetes cayanensis. The sequence continues at coordinate 13,759,086 of NW_026086826.1, read as the reverse complement.
GTGTTGGGGGTTTGGGGACAAAGGCCCCTCAGTGAGAAAAAGGTTTGTTGAGAGAAGAACAAAGATTTCTGTCAGCTTTGGCAACCAAGAGATGTCTTTGGCAGCAGAGGTGATGCTCTGCTCTGCACCTGTGCCACTTATTCTGTGTCCCTCAGCTACCACCTGCCTTATTTTTCATTTTACTTACAGAAACACTTGTATCTGCTTCTGTATGTAACTGCATTTTTGTTTTCTTCCTTATGCTTTAATATTTTTTTTTCATACATTGCTGAAAATGCCTTAAGGCATGAAGTTCTTCCTTTTTTTATTTTTTTTTGTAACAGTTTTCCAGCCAGCCATAATTATTTCAAAACAATCTATCAAAAATCACTCAGCTCCACCTGGAGAGGTGCCCAGAGTCCCTGCAGAGGCCACCCTCATGCCAGGCAGGGCAGAAACCTTTTGGGCTGTTAACCCTTGAAGACAGAGGTCTCACCAAACACCCTCAAGTTATACCAAGAAAGGTTTAGATTAGATATTAGGAAATATCTTTTTATGGAAAGGGTTGTAAAGAATTGGAGCAGGCTGCCCAGGGCAGTGCTGGAGTCACCATTCCTCAAAGGGTTCAAAAACATGTGGATGTGGCAGTTGAAGATATGATTTATTGGTGAACATGGTGGTGTTGCTGGTATGGTAGGGCTCAGTGATCTCAGAGGGCTTTTCCAATCTTAACAACTATGTCATTCCAGCATTCTGTGAAATATTTGAGCAGCCTTGCCCTGCCCTCCCTGATTATGGTGAATTCAGTGCAAATGGGTACCATCACCAGAGTAAATCCATGGGCCATGGGGAGCTCTGACTCTGAGCAGTGACCATTGCACATGGGGTGTTTAGGCAGAAGTTGTCAGAATAAGTGAGTGTCTGCCTTCTTTCCCCATCACAGAGAGCAGCACCATAGTGGAGAGGCCACCATAGTGGAGGTCCTGGGGCTGGAGGATGCTCCCCATCATGTCACATGCTGTGCCACACACTCCACCAGTGCTGCACCACCAGCTGCTTCTCTGTGAGCTCCCAGAGACAGCAAGAGACGTTAAATCCTCCAGCCATGCTGGGAATGAAAAGGAGATAAGAAGAGTCAAGTAGAGTGGAGATGTTTTCCCCTACAACAGACTGTTTGGAAGCTGAAAAATTGACTTTCATTTCATCCATTTTAATTCTGAAGGGCAAGCGAGCCATGGCCTGGCTCTCCACTGCCGGTGCTTTGTCATCTCAACACTGCAATTTTGGAATAGATGATGGGAAAGTCCTACGGATACCAGACCCTGGGGGAGATTTTGAGGGCACACAGCTTGCAGGGTTGGGAGCAGAGGTCCAGGGCATCCCCTCCCCGCTCCCTCACGATGGCAGGGCAGCAATAGCAAAGGATAGTCTGATGCGAGTGGTTAATTTAATGCTGAGAAACCCACCAGACTGGGTAACTAGCTCTTTCTGTAAACAAAGGCAATTTACCTCCACTTTCCATTCTCAGTGAAATGGCTGAGCATGGGAAAAGAAGACCTGAGTAAGGAAAACCTGGCAGAAGTTTTACTGGTTTTCCAGCTTTCCTACAAGAAGACAAAATTCTTGTTTAGTTCAAAACCTGCCATATCATAGAACCCCATCCAAGGAGGCTGCAGAGCAGCACCCGCAGGGTTTGAGACAGAAATGGCCCTCCAGCATTCCAGCCTGGCCTGACATGTCCCTCTGACCATGGGTATGGTATGAGCCTCAAAGGCCCTGGATGGGAGTAAGGAGGGAATTCTGCTGCTCTCCTTGCAGAAGACATTAAGGTGCTGCTGATGTGCTGAGCTCCCTTCCCCTGTCCCTCAGATGAGGGCAATCCTTCTCAGAAGAGCATATCAGTATGATCCTGTTACCCCACTCTATGATTTCCCCAGTTTAACTTTACTTATGTAACATCATATCTTTTTGTATCTCTATTTTCAGCATATGGCAGCACAAGCAACAGGTAAGTCAGTGAAATTCTTTCTGGTTTTTCCCTATGATTAAAGTCTTGCTATTCCAGGGAACATAAAGCCCAGTCACAGAATGTCAGCTACTCCTTAACCATCGTTTCATGATCATAATGCTGTCATTAGAAGCGTGTTTCAAGTGTGTGTTTAGCAGCCCAGGGACTGTCACCTGTAACAAATTTCCGGCTGGGACTTGTTTAAATCTAACAGCCTGCCTTCCTAGATCATATTGGATCAGTGAGTGCACACTACTCTTTGGAATTAGGTTTGTATAAGGAAGGATTAGCCTTGTATAACATAATGTTACATTTTGTTGTTCTGAGCTATACTAAATGTAAATCATGTCTCAGACACAATAATAATTCAAACGGGAAATGCAAAAGGAAAGACATCAATATGAAAAAGGAAGATAGGCTGTATAGGAACACAGTGCATTTGGAACAGGTTTTGAAAGTCAAATACACACCTTTATTTGCAATGCTCTGGTACTGTTCAGTTACCCAATGAATTTCTGTGAAATAATGTCATATCTGCACCTTTATGAATGGCACAGCTGGAGGAGAATGGGAATGAGGCAGCAGTAACTTGGAGCTGGCAGAGAAGCACCCTCATAAGCAGCATTACCTCTGTCTCTTGCAGTTGGACAGAAACATGGAAATCTGGAAGATTATGTAAGTTCCCTTTCATGAAAGGACTGAAGGAAGCACTTCCTAACATCTCAGAAATAAATAATGCAACTCTGTGTTTAAATAGTGCTTTATAAAAACTGAATTAAAGTGGAATTAAAATAGAACACAGGCACAGAATGCTTTGCCTCATTATCTGCAGTGGAGAGGCAAGGCCTTCAGGCAAAAGGTGCTTTCTCCAAGAGGAGATCTTACTTGTGCTGTGAGGACACAGACACTGTACCTGCCCAGGGGTGGATAAGGAACAATGTGCTTGAAAATCATCATGGGACCCAGGCAAACATCACCCACAGGCTCTGCTGAGGGGAAGCAGTGGTGCCTCAGCCTGTCACAGAGGGGGCTTCGAGCAAGGAAAGGAACTTCTCCCAAGAGCAAAGCTGAGTGGGGCAGCCTGGCTTGGGCCAGCTGTGGGGAATCAGCCTGTTTCCTCCAGGAGGCTGTAAAAGGGATGTGGGCAGGAGGTGCTGGGCAGTGAGTGCTGTGGGTGCCCTTTGGGGTCATGAAGTCGACACAGGGGGACATGCGACTCTGGTAGGTGCACGGCCACAGTTCAACTTGAATTAAGCTATTCTTCTTTCTCCTTCAAAATGTGCTTTAGCTACTGTGAGGATATTTTCAGTTCACCCAGGAAGGTTCTCACTGTGTTTCTTCTTGCTGCTGCTGCTTGTCCTGAGCCCATCTGTTGTGCATTGAAGCTGATGCCATGACCTATGTAGCACTAGAAGAGCTCTCTGCTAGAGCTGCAGCAGAGCTTCAGCTTCCAGAGAGCTCTGTAATGGAGGAGCTGGAGATGTTCCTAGCAGGATACGGGAAGGAGAAAGAGCAGCTCTCTGCAGGGAGCATGGAATTATCACAGAGCAGCACTCCGGTCACTTGCTTGGTCTGCAGTGGCACAAAAATGGTTTATCACCAAGGTTGGCCTGTCCTTCTGGGCCGTGTTGGGTGACCTTTAGTGGAAGTGTCATCCCTCTCTTCCTTGCAGCGCCTTGGGCAGCCCCTCCTCACTGGCAGCAAGGTGTCCTGCATTGGTCTTTCCACTGCTTGGATCCATCTGCTCCCACGCAGCGCTCAGCCCTTGTCTTTCACAAGCTTTGTTTGTGGAGTACGCAGCTTCTGTGCTCCCAGAAAGCTGTAATAAAACCAGGAGCACAAAGGTCTGGAGCAGGTCAGCAGGGCTGCTGGAGGAGTCTGTATCAAGAACAAAGATGGCTCCAGCCCCTGCTCTGAGGAAGGGCCAAGAGCTGCATTTTCCCTTGTAACACAAACTACTCCCTGATGATGCACAGTTTGGGTCAGTGAGGGCACAAGCCAACTCTGCCGTGCCTCGGGCACATCAGCAGTTCCCTCTCCAAGCAGCAACTTGTACAGATGTGTAAATAGAAAATGTCGGTTTGCTTCTTGAAGGATCTATTGTTTGGTGGAACAACAATAACAGTTCCCCAGTGTCCTTCCCAGTAGAGAGTGCGTATTCCTGCAGAGATCAGCTTTGCTTACTGGAACACAAAACCTCCCAGTAATTACCAGGAAAAGCTGACTCACTCTGTACAGCTTCTCCGTGAGAGCCGAGATGGGAGCTCAGCTGAGAAAGCAGCTCTGATGCCGTCTCATTACTGATGGGGCTTTCTAGATCCCTGAAATCGTCCTGGTATTCTCCTTTAATATTTCATGGCGTGCTCTGAGTGCTCCCATGTAATGCTGGAAGGAGACAGTTCTTGGGACTGGGTGTTACAGGAATAATGGGGGAGGTCAGCAAAATGGGATGATAGAAATGTTTCTATGCACTCAGAAATCTGAGCTGTGGAATTGATTTATGAGATTAATATGGTGCTGGAGGAGTTAGGGTGGGGTGTAGGGTATTAAAAGGCCGTTTGGGCTTGGGAAGGAGTTAGTCCTCTAACAAGGCTGACAGCATTCTACTAGTGATAATATGAATTTCCAGCATTGCAGCTTGTATGACTTAGGTGTGTAGTCAGGCTTTGAACCAGCTGGAGCATGTGTTGAACTTTCTCTTCATCTCTGAGCCAGAGCTGGTGGGATGGGGGTGGAGGTGTCCACTAGTGAAGCTGCTTCTGCAGCGCTGGTCCAAGAGACGAAAATACTAAAGCAGCTTAATGCCACCTCTAACTGAGAAATGATGGGAAAGAAGGGAACTGCAGTCAGATTCTGAAGATGGTAACTTTTGATTTTGGGAAAGTTTAAAACTCGAATTTATTACTCCTGGATTGGATATACTGTGCTGTCTGAAATGAAGCTAAAATGTCAAGGGCCTTGTTTGTTTGGGATATGGCTGAGTTAGGTCACACAAACCCTTCTTACCAACACCCAGGTTGTCCTTTGTTCCCTGGAATGGCCTGACCTCTATACAAGCCTGCTGTTCTGGGGCACAAACACCTGGATAGGTACTGAGATTATCACTCTGTGTGTGGTCACTGTAGTTGCAGCTCTGTGGATGCCATCCCATAGTGTCTTGTTGAATTTCAGTGAAGCTGCTGTGCCTACAGGCTCTGACTGTGTCCATTTTGCTCATTGTATTCATGGGGGCTAAAACCCATCTCCGTGGACTTGTGGTTTCATGGTGATTTCAGAGCCCTTTTTTGGAGATTGCTTTCAAAGGAGGCTGGGATGGCTCTTCCCTCATGGATAATAAATTGGTCATGCATGAGCAAGGAAAAACCTGCTTTCTGTATTTCCCACTGGGTGCTCATCCCATTCTGGGACATGGCACCAGGGTCTCATCCTGTCTCCAATGCCATGAGATGTGATCAGGGGACTGATCTACTGGAGTAGAGAAGCTTCAACCCTTCATGAGATCTGGCCAACCCTGCCTCTATATCAGACCTAAAACCAAGTCCATTATTTAGGATTTGAAAGAAGCTGATTGTTTTCCTACAGCTTGAAACAAAGGCATGGAGTGGTATTCCCATGTTTGCAGACCAAATCTTTCTGAGCAGATGGCAGAGCAATAGGGGAGGCTTTGGGCAGCTGCTGCTCCCCTGTAAACCGGAGGGACAGACAGAAGGTGGGCGTCCGGAGAGCAAAGCCTGCACAGGACTCTGGGGTGGTAATAAATTAGAGGCAAGAGTTGGAACAAGGCCACGAATGAGAATTTAATTGCACACTTCTTGTGTTTCCTGAGACTGAACCATACTAACTAGGAGTGATTCTGGAGGAAATGAAAAGCTGATACCTGATGAAATATCAGAGTGAGAAGCTGCATATGATGAGTCCTGGATGGAACAAACTGTGTCATTAATGGAAGTACAATGTCTGAATCCACCTTCTGCAACTTGGATGTGTCGAGTATTGGCTCAGCAATAATTTATCACTTGAGGAGCACTGCACAGACCAAGCGTGGTCAGACTGTGACCACCTCCTCCTCCTGCTGATTAATGGAAGATGAGGTAGGCAGGGGGTGATCAAGAATAGCCAGCCGAGGTGTCCTGGAGGATATTAGGAGGTTTGTTGTGTTTGACCTCCATGAAGTTAACAACAGACAGAGGAGACAACCTGTTCAGTCTGCTGAGCACTGAAGACCCGTGACCCACACTCCTCAGTAACCAGCCCACTCCAGGATCCGTGTGAAGGTGAGATGTAAGTTCACTCCAAAACATCAGGGGTTCTCAGACCTCAGTGTGTTTTGGCAATGTTTGTCAAAGATCTGCATTTTCGGGCTTTACGGGAGTCAGAAAACAGGGACTGATGGAAATAACTTGTCAGTGCTAAAAAGAGCTGGATACTTGACTAAAAGAACCCTTTTCGTTGGTAGACAGACTAAAGAAAACATACAACATTGGATATATCTTCTTATTGGTTGGCTCAGGAGTCCACTGGTACTTGAGAGAAAGCCAGCAGCAAGAAACGTCTGCCATTTGTGTCGATGCTCTCATAAGATCTCACAGAAACATCGTGTTATCCTTTTCAGCAAACTTGGCTAAGCATTTCAGACCATCTTAAATTCTGTTTTATTTTGAAGGATTAAAGCAAGTCAGAACTTCTGTTCAGGATGTGTGGGAATTTTTAGGGGACTGTGAAATGAGATATGTGTAAGGAGGCCTTTTGTAATACACCGGAGAAAAATATTCATATTAAAAAATGAGATGAATAAATGTGAATTCAAATCCAAGGTTGTGGGGATGGTTTTTTGTTGCCTTTTTTTTTTTTTTAAATAACATCAACTTTTGAAGGTGATCCAAGCAGAAAAGCATTATCTTCAGCTGCAGTATATCTCCACCATGCCTACCCTTGACTGGCTAATGCAAAAAGCAAACCAGTTGTGGGAATCAAATAACAACTGTTGTCCAGGGAAAACAGCCATGTACAATTCCAGCTGCTGCTGGAACATCAACAAAAACATGCTGTGAGCAGTGGTGGTGTGGCAGCCCATGGCGCAACGGTGATGGGAGGTCACCACCATATGAGGAGGGTTTGGTGCTCGCCTGACCTGTGGGAAGGTGCCTCTCTGGGGCTGGATCCCCCATGCTGGCTCTTTGGTTTTCTCGTTTCCTCTGGTTTCTGGGCAAGTTTTCAATGATTGTGTTCTGAGGCTGGGAAGGGGGAAATACTTTAATCAGAACAAACAACATGGCTTTGGGAAAAGGCTGAGTGTAGAGATGGGCCTCAATGAGGAAAGCAACCAGGATTTAGGGACAAGGAAATGATGCTTAAAAAAAAATTATTGGGTTGGGAAGGGGAATATTTGACTTCCAACAGAGCAATTGCCCTCTTCTGATGAACACTTGAGTATTTTCAGCTGGGGATGGCTTTTCATGTCTGTGCTCAGGACCTAGTCTGAAACAGGCACAGAAAGCTTCCTCCTGGAAGGGAGGGCTTGCAGACTATGCCAGCCGGCACTGCCCTGGGTTGATTCTCAGCAAGAGAACTGAGCAAGTTGTTTAACTTGGTCTGATGGAAGGTGTCTCTGCCTATGGCAGGGGGGTGGAACAAGATGGTCTGTAAGGTCCCTTCCAACCCAAACCTGTGATACCAACTTCCTTCTCTCTAACAAGGACTGGGATATAGTGTCTGAATTTCAGAGTTAGTCTCTGTAAGATCAGAGGAGACCAAATCCTCTCCAACCTCTGTCCAGGATCATTAAGCTCCACGCAGCCTCTTCATGTACCACCACCAGTGCTCATCCTCACCTCTTGCTTCACGTGGATTTCAGGAGGCTGAGGGGACTCAGCGGTTCCTCCAATACTTTGTTCCAATCATTTCCCACTGCTGGATAGGGAACAACTGCTAGTTTTTCGCGGCCTTTCTCTACAGCAATTTCTTTTGCCATGCTTTTCACAGGTAGACTAAGAGGTGCTGCAGTACCCACTGCTTTTTCTTGAAAGTTATGAATGCTGTAATTTGGTTGCTTCTCTAATTGGAGGCCCAGAGCCCACCCAGTTCTTCAGGTCCATGGCTGTACTGCATTTTCTCCACCTCTCAGGTTATTTCTGCAGTTGTCTTTGCTTTGTCTCCACTCCTGGCAAGGAGGCTCTTTGCCTTGAGGCTTGTTGAGACAACCTGAGGAAGCAGAGCTGTCACAGTGTCATGGCCAAACACAGAGATCTGGGGTCATGGTGGATAGCTCTGTCCCCTTGGTGCCAGGCTGCTCCCAGGGACTTCTGCCAGTGACTGTTTCCACTCTCAGGCTGTTAATGGAAACTTCAAATAGCATCAAACCAGGGTCACCTGGGAACCTTGAAATAACCTTCCCCTCCCTCAATCATATTCACTGCCAAAACCAATTTTTTGGGGCGATCTCATCTATAAAGATCTTCATCCAAAGTAATTTCATAATAAAATGAAGTATATGCCAGTTTTGTGGGGTTTTCTATCCAGACATAGAATATCAAATGTAATCAGGGCTGTTTAACCTCAAAAGTGGTGCTGATCAGCATTAAGTGTATCTTTACGTTTTTAGCACTTTGAATTTAATTATGTAGCCGCATTGCGCTCACTGTCCAAGTTTGATGCCAACAGATTTGACTCATTTGGCTGGACCACCTGAAATGCTGATTTGAATCTGGGGCTATTGCACCACAGACATCTGCCTGGTATTTTAAAACATATAAAAAAATACTTCTTTTTTGGCTTTTCTCACCAGGCCTTTAAAGGTTTGAAATTCTAGCTATTAGGACCAGCTCAGCATCTCTGCCTCTGAACTTGATTTTCAGGCAGGATGATGGGACCCCCAGTGCCTACCTGTGTGTGGGGAGGAGGGTTCCCTGCAAGGGGGGCCAGGCTCTGGCCTTGGCCATTGTTGGACTGAGAATGAGGAGACACCTTCTCCTTCAGCCCTAAGGCAGCAGAGCTGTCTCCAACCTGGTGCAAACAGATTTCTGGGTGTTACAGATGAAAACATCAGTGGATTCGCTTAGAAGAGCTATTTGTGTGAATTTTAATCCTTAATTGAGTTTAGTTGTAAAACCTTTGTATGACCTTTTTATGAATTAGGTGTAGACGAGTAGGAAATGTTTTGCATTATCACTTGAAAGTCCCCTTCCTGCTGTACCTTACTCCCACAAATAATTAGAGAGGAAAGGGGTAATTATAGAATCAATTGATAGCAGTATTTGGCTCAGACAATGCTAGAAGAGAAACTATAATTTAAGCTTAACATGTACTATAAAGTTGACGAAGAAAATGGAAATTTATGTAAATTCCAGCAGTCAATTTGTAAGGTTAGTGGCTACGTGGGATGCACATGTTTGTGACTGTTCTTTAGGTTCAGCTAGTTAGGGCAGCTTTCCAAACTAAAAAAGTACTTTCCTTTGGATACCATCCTCTGAAAATTTAAAAGCTTTTCAATGTGAAGAGGGTAAAACCAGTTGCTTGTGATTTGATTGAAACTTCCCACTTCTTCCACTGCTTACACCAAGAAGAGGGGACATGCTCCCTGGGGTGCTTTGTGAACATGTAGTGGCCAGGACAGAAGTCCCACAGGTCCCCACTTCATCTTGTATTTCCTAATAGTCATCTTGCTCTGAGGGGCTGGGGTGTTGAGCAGTTATTGATATGCTACAAAATGTATTATTATTATTTGAGTCATTCGCATAATTAAACACTAGGAGCCTTGACAGAAGCCAGAGCAGTTCTTAACAGGCAGGGTTCCCAATATGCTCTGCCCCAAAAGGCACATTTCTTCTCTTGCAGGCTCTCAGCTGATGTCCCCTATAATTTTGGATATCAGACCGACAGTGATGAAGAACAAAGCACCCTCTGAGGGCACAGGTACCGGGAGGCTGGTGGCAGGCTCAGACCTGCAGGGAAGGGCTGGGGTGGGTGCTGGTTGTGCTGGTGCTTGTCCCAGGGATGAGGAGCTGGACGGGATCCCGGCCTGGGTGTGAGTTATTGGATTTACCTCCACGTGGGAAGCTGAAAGCTCCTCTGATCGTTTATTCACTGTTATCATTTATTCTCAAATGTGAGAGCGAAGCTTTTGGAAAATAAGGTGAAAACCAGCAAGTCGCCTCCTGAAGCTCGTTCTGTTCCTTTGTGTTTTCAGCTGCACCCGCTGACTTCAGCAGAAAACATCGGCTTTTACTTGAATTTGTTCTTTTCAGGAGCAGCAGAAGCCTATGGAGGAGTGGGTGGGCTCTATTTTGTGTACAGCAACCCCCCAGGTTCAGTCTTACTCTAATTCACACTCGCAGAAAACTCCCACTCATTTGAGGACTAGATGATAAGGCTGTAAATTCCCAGTGTGGGAGTGGCTTTTGCCCCTGTTTACATCACTGTCTCGAGACCAAGGCAGAATTTAGCTCTCAGAAGCGTAAATTTTGGGTTGAACAGAAGCAGAAAAACATCACATGTGTTCTGAACCCAACTTAAATTTTAATGTTGGTAACAAGAAAAAGAACTCTTAAAGCTGTATTTGAGAATTGCTGACCATCACTAACCACTGTTTACTTTATATCTGCATTTGTAATCAATTTATAGAATACAATTGGAAATTCAGAAAAATCCTGGTCTAAATTAGGATTTTGGTCTGGAGAACCAGACCTTGGCCCTTTAAGGGGTAAGAGGAAAAGTAAGTTCATGTGTTTTTAAAATAACTTCATGAAACTTATTCTTTAATCTGCCAATTTCCGTTTCCATAGAAGTCTTTTCTCCACAGCTATTAAACATCTTTAAAATATAATTTAAAAAATGTAATAACCTTTGTCATCTGTTCTACAGCTTGCCTTCAGCCAGTGCACTACTTGTGAATACAGAATTTCAAATTAAATTTACTAATCTCATGGAAAAGGGACACTAGAAAATATTGCATTCACAGTTTATACTGCCACAGCAAGCTAAGAACAACTAATTCTATCAAGTAACAAAATAAATTATACATTCCCTCTCCTGGTTGAGCTGAAATATTGCACAAAATTATTGAAAAGCTTTTCATGTAAAACCGAAGGAAAATACCAATTATCGCCGTGTTCCTGGCGGCGGGTGGAGGGGGCTGGAGCTGAGTGTTCTGCTCTTGTGGTAATGGGACACACGTGAGCTGTTCCTCGGCAGATGGGCCTGTCCTTAGGCAGTCCAGAGGCACAGGAGGAGATCTTCCACCTCTTGGGGGATGCTGTAGGTGCAGGTCTGCCCAGTCCATCCCCTTGGCACAGCCACACACAGGCAGGAGCCCGGGGAGCTGTGTCCTCCTGGGGCAGTGGGGTGGTCTGGGCCAAGCAGGGCTCCCAAGATGGTACCATGAGGGCTGCTGAGGTGCAGAAGGCTGTTACTGAATCCCAAACCCCTCCTATTTCCAACAATCAGTGGTCAGTCACAGGTCACAGGTGTGTTAAGGCTCTTCCTGCAGAAGGGCCACTACACATACACTTTTTTCATGCCCATGTCTTTATGTGTATATAAAGCATATGTACTTTTTGCAAGCTGCAAACTGACAAATTGTGTGTTTGCCCCAAGCAGGTGTGAGTTCAAGACAAAGTCATTTCACAGAGTTACAGAATATGCCCAGTTGGAAGGGACCCACAAGGATCATCAAGTCCAGCTCCTGGCCCTGCACAGGACCATCCCCAAGAGTCACACCAGGTGCCTGAGAGTATCACCCAAACGCTTCTTGAGCTCTGGTAGCCTTGCTGCTTGGAATGCACTGTGACCAAAGGGGCTGTTTACCTCCCTTGGAGACTTAAAGAATTCCAGTGACTCTGAAATCAAGGCATCAAACCAGAGAAGTTCAAATCTTCTATGAGATCAGTTCTTCTGATTTTTTTTCCTGCTGCATTAAAGTGCAACTATTTAAAATGTAAAGAAATGCCCAAGCCTGCCAGGAGGTGCTCCTCCCTGCAGCTCCTGTTGGAGTGTTTTGGGATGTCCTGAGGCCAGCTGGAGCACAGCAGCCACATCCCTGCCAACACATCCCCTGGACAGAGGGCAAAGGGTGCTCCTGTGGATTGCAGTCTTTCATTACAGCTCCTATCACTGTCAAAGAGTTCTTCCAGGGACATCCCAGAATCTCCCTTTAGCCTCAGAAAAGTCCCCAAATACTGCAGGAGAACTTAGTCCAAGAGATTATGGCCACTAGAGCAATGACAGGAAGGATCTGGTAGTGTCTGGTGTAGAAAGGGGGTGAAATGATGATTCTGATGTGTGAATGAGGACCAGGAGCTTCAGGAATTAATTTCTGTCTCTAAAGATGAATTCAGAAAGGTAGGTTCAGGACTGTAAGTAACACCTTCCTTCCACCTTGCTCTCTTCTCTCTGGGTGGGGTATGGAGTTGACTTTTCAAGGTAATGCTCACACTCTGTGTGGCTCTGGAAGTGTGCAGTGCTCAGCTTGGACTCTCCACCCTGAACAAAGCCTTTACAAAGTGGAGTTTTAGGTGGTTTTCACCTATAAAACTGGGTTGGTGTTTTGAGTTTCTACCAAATCTATGCAGGAATACAGTGGAGAAATTTGTTTTTGATACAATGTAGTTTAACAAAAATCCAGCTCATTTGGCACATATTGTCAGTATAATTGGAAAGAAGTGGAGCTCCTCCTGCAAAAGCCATTTCTAGGAATGAAGTCAGAAAGCACAACCCAGCAGCTGTTCCAACAGCTCCATTTGGATGTGGCTGTCTTTCTGTCCATGCCCCAAGTAAATTGCTCGGAAACCAGCCAGAAATAAATGGGGAGGAATTGGTGTGCTGACAACAGTGTGCTTTGATTTGTCTTCTCACCCTACCACCAGCTGTCTGGCCTCGGGAGCTGACCTTTATTTAATTGGGACAAGTCTGGAAGGATCACTACAAAGCAGCAGGTCCCTGTGTTTGTTCCCCCACCTATTTGTGAGAAGAGGGTGGTCCAGGGAGTAGAACTGTGGTCTGCTGAAGCAGTTGCCTGCTCCTGTCAGGGCTCTCAGAGAAGCTTCAGAAGGAGGTGAAATAAAGCTCTCTTGCTCCCAGGAAGCTACACGGTGCTGCTCACCAGGGTGGAATGAGGAATGCTATCCTCAGGTGCTCTGCTCCACAGGAGGAGGTTTGTTAGAGGCAATTTCCTCAGAGCCCTTTTCTTCCTTGCTCAGAGCCCTGTCCCTCAAGCTTCTTCTGCAGCACACCAAGAGAGGTTTTGTTAAGGGAAGGAGGGAGAATCCTGCACAGGTGTTAAACACCAGCAAGTGGCTCTTTGGGCAAATGCTCTGGTGCTGGGCTCTGTCTGTGGGATGGGGATACACTGGGGTGGAGGTTTCACCTCACTCGAGCACAATGGGGGACACCTTTTCAAAATCAGCCTCTTTTGTGCCTCCCTACTGTGACTGCTGCACTCACAGAAGGGATTTCTAATTATTTTTTTTTTTCAGGAAAGGTGCTTGAAAAAATGTTTCTAATGAAATGCTTCTGGGTGCGTAATCAGAATTTTTTTAATGGTTCATGTCATAAGTGCAAAGAATTTTGGCTAAAGTTGAAGGTAAGGGTTTTTTTAATCAGCAATATGCTCATTATTCACTTCCCACTCTCAGCCAAGACAAGAAAAACAGCAGCTTTCTGATGAAAAGAAGAGGATCCATCAGGTCCCACTCACTTTTCATGAACTAAGAACTGATGTCAGTGACTGTCAGATTCAAGTGATTTTCCCCATAAATCTCCTCTTTACTGGCAAAAAGGAATCATTGTTCCCTAACACTGCACAAGCTTTTTGTTCAGGTTTGCTGTGTATAAAATTTAATGAGAACAGGCACGGAACACATCAAGAGCTGAGCATGTGTCAGTTACAAACCGTGTGTTTGAAAACCTTTTCCTATAATTATCTCCATTTCCAGTCCCCTACTCAGGGAGGATGAGGAAAGGGCCTTGTGTGCTCTTGGCAACAGTGCCTTCCCAAAGCAGCAGGAGAAGTGCCTGACTGACAGAATTGGATGTGGCTGGAGGAAAGGGAGAGAGGAGAAGGAATTCATCTGAGTCCAAAGTGAGGTGTCCCTGAGGCCCCGCTTCTGTGGCTGTTCTTCAATTTAGAGGGATTGGGTGGTTTTATTGACTGACTGGGCTGGTTGTGATAATCTTGTCTGCTGGTCACCCATCTGCTCTATCTCAGTTTGTGCTCTGTCCCTGTCCCAGGGAGCTGGTTATGGTCTATCCCTGTCCCGAGGAGGTGGTTATGGTCCATCTTTCCATCAGCATGTGGAGGGTACAACACAGTGGGGTCCTGGGCTGGGACACTGAGGACTGGTGCATGAGGAATGATGGTCCTGGTGAGGACTGGGAAAACAGTGACATCCCCTGGGATGCTCACAGACAAAGCTGATCCTACGTTAATGCACACACACAGCAGAGTAACAGTGGCCTCAGCCACCTGTGTCCTTGGCACCCTGTGCCTTTAGAAACACAGCCTGTATCAGTTTTCCACAAACAGTCTGTGATAAACTCCAGCTGCAGGGAGGAAACAGTGATGCTCGTGGACAGCCTGCACTATCCTGAGGCTCACTGCTCCAGGGCACAGCAGGTACTTTTGGGAACCCTGTTTAACCTGCATAGACTGAAGTCTCTGTGTTGGCTGCAACTCACCAGCCTGTGCAGACTTCGGACCTTTTGCTGCCCTGAGAGGAGGAACACAAGCTCAGATTTTGCCTTCATTTTGTGACAGAAATAACCACCATGGCTCTCTTAGTTCTAATCAGAAATGTAGTTTTTTTCTTTAGGGCTATTTCTTTTCTAAAAACAGGAGTAGCCAGGCTTTTAGGTCACAGGAGGGAGGGATGCAGCCAGGATGGGAGCTGTTCCTACCATTCACCACTCAGTGTGAGGGGGCAAAGCTGGGACTGAGAGGTCCTTGGTGCCAGAGTCAAGCAGCTCTGTCATGGGAAGAATGGAAGTTTCATCCAAAATTTTTCAGAGATGCCCTCCAGTTGAGCCATGAGGTGCAAAAAGGACCCCCTGGCTTCCCAAACCCCTTCTCAGAGAGGAATTTGTGTGTGGCTGGATCCAATTCTAGTCCCAGATTTGGTCTAGGACTGGAATGTCTAAAAATTAGACTTTAGACTAGAATGTCTAAAAGATTATAGAAGTGTAAATGAGCCCCTCTACAACTTTGTCCCACAGAATTAAGGATGGCAAACCAAATGTATACAAAATTAATTACTCTCTTCAATTGATGATTAGAATGATTAGAATAAAGCATCTTAATCAGAATTATCTGCTACACAACATCGGTAGTCCTAAGTACAATTATAGTACATTACTTATTAAGTCAATAATTTCAAAGCCATCTTACTAATTATCAAGTAGAGATTGAAGTTACACCAATGTCTGCAGGCTCAGCCCTGAGATGTGACCTTGAGCGGTGTCACCACTCCAGGGACGAATCTCCATGCACACTTCTAGGAGGGGTATGTTAGAACATCCTGTCATCCACCCCTGTCCCTGGAAGTGTCCAGGGCCAGGTTGGATGGGGCTTGGAGCAACTTGTGAAAGGTGTCCCTGCCATGGCAGGGGGTAGAAAAATATAGGCTTTAAGGTCCCTTCCAACCCATACCACTCTGGAATTCTAAATGTTCTTTCAATGGTTATAGGTGAGTGTTGCCCTCACACAGGTATTTTACAACAATAAAATTCAGCTTTTGTGATGCTGTGATTCATTATCTTAACTCTTAGGAGTATGCTCTTAGAAATGTCAAGATTTGTCATCTTAAAAGGCAGAAATCAATCAGCAAGTGAAAACAAGCACAAGGATGTATTGTAATTTTTTAATGACTTTTTGAGGCAATTAGAAGTTAATCTAAATCCTTGCTTCTACAAAACCCTTGTCCTAGAAAGTTATTGCGGGAAATGAGAATTCCCATCTACTTGAAAGCTTTTCCTCAAAATCCAGAGGTTTGGCCAGTGCTGGAGACAGAGGTGGTGGTGTCTTTTGCACAGGGTAGAAATCCAGCCTTCTTTGTATAAGGACCGTCCAGAAAAACATAGTGATTTTTGGATGGAAATGATGGGGAGGAACCACAAGAGTGAAATAAAGTGTTTTCTTTCCCATCTCCAATCTCTAAAGAGAACAGTAAATATTTCATCTTGTTTGTGATCGTCTGCCACACTCCAGCAGTTTATCGGGTACATTAATAAATGTATGAAACGTGACCTCAGTATAGTTGAGCATCAAACATGGGGTTGGCATGAACCACATGGACCCCGAGAGGTGCAGTGCATTTGCTTTCTCGGCTCTTACCTTGCACAGCCCGCCCAGCGTTGGTGTTGGAGTGACTTTGGAAATGTTTACCAGGACTGTGCTTTAAGCTCAGCATTCAATTAATAAAAAGAGAAAGAGGTCGTGCCCATAATTTGTGTTTGGCATTGGAGAACTCGCGGGTTGTCAATAGCATTTTATTTTTTTCTTTGCAATCTATTAAAGGTGTTTAATTTCATTTTAACCTTAAACAGTTAGAGCTGGTAGTAGCCATCAACACTAAATTAATACAGTTGTTTACAGGCATTAATTGCCATGGCTGAGTGGTAACAGTGCCTCGACAAAGTAAACCCCTGATCTGACCATCTCCCAGGGAGCGTGTCCAAAGCAGTGGGTTACGGAGCTGCGAGACGTCTTCTGCAGTTAGGACTGAGTGATCCTTATTAACTGCCCTGTGCCATGAGGGGCACAGCCTGTGTCCTCCTCGGGTTCTGATTTCCTGCCCTTCATTTACTGAGTGTGTACATCAAAGCAGAAGTAATTTCCCATAATGGAGTGGGGTGTGAGTGCAATGGAGCCCAGACAGTAATAGCTACAACTGCTTGGAGATGCTTTTGTACAGTAGCATTTTATTGATGTTTCTTCCTGATAACTCTTCACTGAGTGCAAGCAAAATAAACTGGAGTAGTAAATGCCTTGGAAACCATTTTGGAGAGATGACCTGAATGTTTCTGCCTTCTGTACCTTTGACAGCGGTGAGTGTGTAAGGAGAGTTGCCTCCAAAGGAAAGGCATGGCAGTAAATGATGCAAATTGGCAAGATTACAGAACGTAATGAATCCAAAGAAGATTTAAAAATATAATTGGAAAGAATGTCAAAGGAAAAAATGCTTAGTGTGTTTTGTCTGTTATTGGGACTTGAGCTCACATCCTATTAAGAAATTTGCCCATGCCAAGGAAAGAGATGAAATGTCTCACCGACTCCTGCGAGCACTGATAGCACACAGTAACTGTGTGCAGGGGTGAGTGCAGAGCTGCTGTCGTGGGTTCTTTTATTGTTCTTTAATTCCTAAGGGAAGAGAAAATCTGTTTCTTAGAAAATTCTTCTCCGTGTTTTGATTTCTCCTCTGTTTCCTTATGCTAATCAGGCTCATGTGATGGCAACTATGATTATGGAAAGGGAATTAACCATTTCAAGGTGCTGTGTCTTCTGCCTGCAGCAGTAACTGCTGATGAGCATCACTGTGTGCTGGGGCTGTCCTGCCCAGAGTAGGGAGCCCAGCACTTCTCCTCTTGGCAGGCTAGGATGAGACTTGGGGCAGTGTGGCCATCAGCATCTCATTCTGAGCAGGGAATAACACATTGTCTTTGCCCATTGGTAGAGATGTCCCATTTGCTATGAATTACAGGAGCTGAGGGTGCAGAGAGCTTCAGGAATCATCACAGTAACTGATGCTGTGCTGCAGAAATAAGCCAAAGTGTCCATTTTCCATAGCAGGCAGACTCTTTGCCAGGGGCAAAGCTTCTCTTCAACTTACATCCTGGGAAGGGAGGATAAAACTGACTTCTGAGATCATCTCTGTTGAAGAAAGAGACCACACATCGATGTGTTTAAAAGGAGAAAAGTAATTTTCTTCTAATATGGTAAAGGGTGACTAAGTAGAAAAGCTAAAGGCACTTAAATAGTAAAATGAAAATGAAGGTTAAAAATGTGTCTTGGACGTTTGTGTACTGAATCACTCAGGTGCAGACACTGTGTGTTGCTTCTTGTAGCACAGAGCATTTTCACTGATTAACATGCTCCGGTGTTTTTTTTATCCCCATTGTTTTTTAGCTCAGGTCAGTTCTGTGATTTTGGCAGTAAAGGTGATAAATATGCAGGTTTTTCCAGCTAGGGCTGTACAGAAGTGCTGAGCTGGTGTAGAAAAACTGCAAAGTAATTCAAATTGGGTTTCATTGATGGCCAGAGACAGCAGCAGTTCCTCAAGCCACAAACTCAGGTGTATCATTCCCAGTTGGTTTGGATGCTCCTACGCATGCCATAGGTGCTGATGGCACTGTAATCCCTGTGGCAGGACTGTCCCTGCTCTGGCATGGGCATGACATTCCCCAGGGACCATCCCCTCTGTGTCTGGCAGCACTGCCACCATGGCACTTCTGCACTCTGGGCTTTGAAGATTTTATTAAGTCCATTCCCACTAGGAAATCTGCCTGAGACTTATTTCATTAGGAAAATAGTTTCATTAGGAAAATACAAATAGACATGAGGTAAATCTTTACAGTGTGGATCTAAGGGAGAGTGGAAGCACATCGTGGTTGTTGTGCTGGGTACAGCTGTGACTTGTGGGGTTTATTATGGCTTCTCATGGTGCATAATTCCTCTTGCTTTCCAGTAAAAGTCTTGGGAGAAAAAGGTAGGAGAGGAATTAGGAGTTTTGGAAACTTGTCTGCAATATTTCTGCTATTTGGAGCAAAGCTGATTGTGTGCCTTGTAAAAAGGAGAATTTTGTTGATGGTCATTTACTTTGGGGAGCATCAGACATTTTGAGGAACAAAATAGAACCTCAGAATCACTGAGGTTGGAAAAGCCCTCCAAGACCATCGAGTCCATCCTGTGCCCGATCCCCACCTTGTCACCCAGCCCAGAGCACTGAGTGCCACATCCAGTCCTTCCTTGGACACCTCCAGGGATGAGGACTCCACCACCTCCTCAGGCAGCCCCTTCTAATGCTTGACCATCCTTTCCAGGAAGAAATTCCTCCTAATGTCCAACCTGAACCTCCCCTGGTGGGAGGTTTATCAATAGTATTGATAAACCGACAAATTCAAATGGTAACAATCTTTATTCCTTCTGTTCTGATTTCTAAAGCACCTGTCACTGCAGGGGTGTAACTTGTCTTTGGGCCAATCTGGGAAAAATGATGTGACCTGGTTCAGCCACTTACCAGGACCTCTCTGGGGCTGGTGGGTCATGCCACAGAACATGGGACAGCACACTTGGAATTAGCTTTGGATTGATAATTTAGATGATGTTCAAGGTCTTTTGATAATGCAGATGATCCTTAAGATGCCTTACAACCTTATGATTCTATGATTTTATATTTTACTTTTAAATTCCTGAGTTCAGAATAGTAATAGTCTTGATATGCCACTAAATAATAATAAATAAAGCAATTGAAAACAAAACCCAAACAAAAGATGGAGATTAATGTTTGATCACTGGGGGGAAATGTGCCAAGTACAATTTCAATATTAAATTCCAAATAGCATTTTTAGAATCTCTGTTGCTCCCAGCCTTCCCTCTCTTCTTTCAGCCAGCAACAGGGCTGGGAGTACCAAACTGGGCTTTAATGGGCTGTTTATGCAGGGGACAATGAGCAGCAGATGCCCATTGATAATGGTAATGTGGATGCAGACATGGGGTTGAAAATGTTTCTAAAGTTGCTGAAGAAGCAGGAAAAAAATGTATGTTTCTTATTTGAATGAGTTTTACCTTTTTATCAAGAGATGGCTGAGGAGTCTCTCTGAAATGCCAGGAGCCTGAGCAGCACCACAAACAGATTCCTGAATCAAATGGAAATTAAGCTTTCTGCTACATTTCTGCAATAATCTATTCAAAGAGGAGAAGAAGCTAAAAACCATAATAACAATGGGAGAAATTATACAGCCCCACGGTTTTTCCAGCACTGCTGTTAGCAGAACACTGGATTGATGTTGTACCTATTTTTATTTTTGCTGCTGGAACAGCCTTTGTCACAGAAAGAAGGCACACAAATTTCAATAGCTCCTACATTTTGTGAAATATATGAAGTGTTGCACTCATCTGACCTTTTCAGAATTTTTCATTTCAATTGCCTGGTCACCCCAGTCTTTTGCAACAGGTTGGGCTTCCCTTTAATGGGAAGAGGAGGAGTGCAATGGTCAACCATTCAAAATACTGAATATTAAAAAGGTCAACAGAGTATGGCATGGCAATGTGAAAATGAGACAATACAATCCCAGATACCTCCTTACAGTGACAAAAATTGTAGCAAGGAGAGAAAATGTCACAACACAAATCCATTTCCAGAACGGATGGGAGTGTGGTGTTCAGTGAGTCTGTCCTTGCTGCAAAGTTCAGGCTGTGTCCCTGCAGCCTGTACAAACCCCAGGGAATGGGGCTGTATGGCTGACAGGCAAAAGTATTCAGAGTCTGAGTCATAGAATCATGGAATGGCATCAGCAACGGGTGAACACTGGGCTCTAGCCTTTATCTCTCCCACCAGTTTGGATGCCAAGAGAATGGGACTCGAAGTGCTCTTGGTCATGGTTTTAAACTAGTAGAGCTCCAGAGAGATAATTAGAAAAAGCCAAAACCAGATATGAAACAGCCTGTACCTGCCTTCACTCACATGTAAAATATTTGGGATGGGACATACGTGTCCTGCCTGCTGGGACTGTGGAACAGTGTGGGGAGAGAGGCACTTCTTGCTGTTACAGCCCACATTGGATCAGTTCAGGTGCTTTTTTATGAAATACACTGACCAGGGGCCATGGTTTCCCAGCAGAGTATTGGCAAGTACCATAAAATCCCCAAAGCAATAAAATAATGATTGACAGAGGAACTTGGCTCATCACCTGCTGCTGCCTTTCTCCTGAGGGGGATGCAGGAGGCACCCTGTGTGCCCTCCCCATGGGGCTGAGCTGGGAAAAGCTCCTCACCTTAATCTCTTTGGGCTATTTGGGGTTTATGGGGCAGAACCAACACTTCAGGCTCCATTTGCAAACTAATGTTCAGGAAATGCACGTCCTGCTCTCTGCCAGGCTGAGCGAGGAGCCCCCCCTCGAGGCAGAGCCAGCCTGGGAGGGTAATGGCCCGGGGGTCTGAAACAAGTCTTGAGAGTATAAACCAGAAAGGTTTACACCCAAAATTGTTTATATATAGGAGCTGAGTGTCCCTCTCCCTATAGTGTGTAACACAACCAGCTCCTCCCCTCTGTCTCTGACAGCAGAACGTAAGGCACATGCTGAGTTAGGAGGATCTCCATTTATTCCTTAAAGATCTTTTACTGTCCCAGGTGCCCCTTGATCTGTTTCAATCCTGTTTTCCAGACTCGGAATTGGTGTTAACATACCATTGTTCTTTCAAAAACACAATTCCATTATTGACTCATCCTTAATTTCCTGTCAAAATTATTTTAATACTTATTTTCTTCACAATAAATGTTACATGTGGGGTTTTTTTCTCTCCCATGTATTTCTGGTTGCCTATTTATTTTTTAACTATTCACCTCCCCTGGGAGCATGGATCAGTTCAAGAGCTTTAAGCAAGTGGAGGGAATAAGAAAAGCCAGGTATCCCTGGCTCTCAGATCCCTCTCCCTCCTCCCTCTCCCTCTCAGTCTGGGAGGAGGGAACCAGGTGGTTGCAGAATGGGGGGGCTGCCCTGGGGTCTACCTGGAGGGCTGCCAGAGCATGGCTGGGGCTCCTGGTCTCGCACAGCCCCAGGCACAAGGGGGATTGGCTGTCCCTGGGGAACCATCTTCCTAACTTTCTGCCAGATAATTGTAGAATCATAGAATGGTTTGGGTGGGAAGGGACCTTAGAGCTCATCTCATTGCACCCCCTGCCATGAGCAGGGACACCTTCCACTAGACCAGGTTGCTCCAAGCCCCATCCAACCTGGCCCTGGACACTTCCAGGGATGGGGCAGCCACAGGGCAACCTCTGCCAGGGCCTCACGACCCTTGCAGGGAAGACTTTCTTCCCAGTATGCCATCTAACCTTGTCCTCTACCAGTGGAAAGCCATTCCCCCTTGTCCTGTCACTAGTTCCTGATGAAGAGTCCCTTTCTTCATCTCCCTCTGGCTTCCTTGTAGGTCCCCTTCAGATACTGGAAGGAATCTGAATTATGGCAGATTGGTTCAAGCTTCTCACAACTCACTTGGTTTTGAAGTAGAATTCACAGTGGGTATAGCAGGAGTGGGAAGTGCCATCACCTCTGCAGGGTGTGGCTGTGGGACCTCAGGTGTAGGAACCCAATCTGAAAGGGACACCTGGGCTGTGGTGCCAACTCTTACCTTAATTATCAGCAAAACCTCCATGAACTGTTGCAGTCCAGCTCTGTCTTACCAAAATAAGGGTTGTTGTCAGCAGTGACACCGAAGCCCAGGACATGTGAGCTGGCAATGACCTGCCAGGACCCCGGCACTGGTGAGGCCCCACTGATCCTCTGCCCTGACTCCCCTTCTATGGGAATTCTGCCGAGCAGACATGTCGTCCTTGTATTTTGGGTGTTCCAAAGACAGGAGGGGAGGGGAAAGGAAAGAAAGAGAGAGGAGGGTAGGGGAGAGTCTTCCTAGCCTCTTGAGGAGACTTCAGATCAGGTCTTTCTAAACTGTTCCCCTGCTTCTCTGCTGGGTGTTAATTATTACAGCTTGCAACTCAGGAATTTTGTTCTCAGTCATATCCTAGTTTTATTCTCGATGCATCTGAATGGCAAATTATTCATTTGCTCTAATCACAGTGGGGTTAGGATCTTCGGTATGCTAGTGACAATATTAATTGCCTAGTGAGTGTTCTTCTGAAGAACGGAAGTTAGAAAGAATGATTCCACACCCCAAGTCATTAGGAGAGAGGCTCAATTCATTATCTGGGTGTTATTATTACTAATGACATAGTAATAGACTCCATACTAACAGTAAATATCTTTTTATCAGCTCAGTGTTTTACTTAATAGCCCTTTTAACTTGCAGCTGAAGGTTTGTGCCACCCTCAGCTGACACACACTGTGCTGCCTCTCACTGGGAGCTGCTTCCTGCATTGGCTCTGGTGTGAATCCTTTCTTTTGCAGGTGCTCATAGGGCCAGGCACAGATGTGGGGCCACACTGGTGATTTTTGGCCATTTCTGTGTTTTCTGGCGAGTGGTGTGTGCTGAGGCCCAGGGAGGACAGGGAGGCAAGGCAGCCCAGAATAGGCTGGGGGGGCTGCCCTCCCCACATACTGTCTGCTGTTCACCTGGGGAATGACGACACACAGATATACCTGTACCTGTAGGGAGAAACCCCATCCAGCCTTCTTCCCTGTCTCCAGGAGCAAGACCTTGTGAATACATTCAAGGCCAGGATGGATGGGGCTTGGAGCAACCTGGTCTAGTGGAAGGTGCCCCTGCCCATGGCACGGGAGTTGGAACCAGATGAGCTCTAAGGTCCTTCCCAACCCAAACCAGTCTGTGATTCTGTGAATACATTTCTGTATAAACACAAAAATCATATCTCAAGACTGTCTATGAGAAATCTCTTCTGGAATGACCCCGAACTCTGCACTACCCAAGGGACCTGAAAATACCAGGGCATGAAGCACAATTTTGTGGGGTTTTTTTGCACCAGGTTTGGTTTTCCTCCAGGGGAAAAGGGCTGTGGTGGATAGATTTGGGTAGGCTTTGAACCATTCAAGACCAGTACATGCCCTCCCCATCTTCCTAACAGAGCCCTCAGAGCATAGGACAGGCTGCTCTGGAGACTTGCATTTCTCATTTCCAATTGATGCTGTTTTCCAGGGATCTGGACACCAGATCCTGGTGGAGTCCCCGAACTGCCCCGTGGCTCTGCACTCCTGCATTGAAAGGAGAGGGAGGACAGAAGCACTGCTGAGGTGTGGGGAGAGGGTGAGGTCTATTTGTTTCTCTCCCTTTCATCATTTCAAAGTGTTTCATGTGTTGAGGACCTCTGGTGCTGCTCTGTCACTGGGGGTCCCACCCATACCCAGGGGAGGGGACACTGTCTTGCTGCTGAGGCATTGATGGAGAAAAGACAGCTGGATTACAAATCCCTGATCCTATCCTAGAGGGAATCTGCTCTTGGAAAAACAGTATTAAGAGACATTCCAGCATTGTATCCTCCTATTTCCTATCCTAGGTGTACCAAGACAATTCTGGTGGTGCAGTGGCATACAAAGCGATTTATTAATGACAGGAAAGTCTGCGCCCTTGGATATATCCTAAAGCAAGTTTGGAGTTATTGGCAGGGTCATTACCAGTCGCTCTATTAGTAAGGCCAGGAAAATAGATATTTTATCTTTAATTGAATTTCATGTAAGTTGCAACCTGGCCTTTAACAGAGAGGCTTCATTTGAATTTATCACTGATCCGAGCATCGGCTTTAGGCTCTTGGATTTCGTCTCCAGTGCTGCTGAAAACACTTTTCCCCAATTGCATTCTGGCTTTGAATGCAGAAACCTTAACTAGAAAATCAGCAGTTTTGCTTTGGTGTTTTCTAATTTAGCTAAACCCGTGTCCATCATGGACCAGAAGTCTGACATTTTTTGCTTGAAGTGGTTCAAGTGATCCAGCAGCTCAGTGGGTTGAGCTGGCTGTTCAATACCTGATGCAGGACTCCCTCTCCCGCCCTCCAGGCCCTGGAGCTGGGATGGATCCTCACCCCACATCGGCACCAGCTCCTGCTCTGCTCAGCCCTGGGCTCCTCCAGCACCTGGTGTTCCCACCAGCTAGAGGAGGAGAAAGGCTTGGTTCAAACTGGAATCACACAGGAATTAAAGGAGCTGACGATGCATTTTAGTAACAAAATTATGCCATAGAAAAGCAAGTTAATATTTTAAACATAGTGGAACTGTTTGTAATTTGTTTGTAAAACAAATATCTATTTTATATGACATTACATTGTTGAATTACTTATCTACAACTCCAAATACCTGTACTATTTGTGCTGCCTGCTATTGCAAACACCGAATTAATGTTCATTTATTTTTCCACTTAGGTTGTGGAGAATGTATTATGACTTCATCAATTGGCTTTGTTTTTCAAAGAAACTTATTTCAATCCAATTCCTTATGTCATGTTACAGATAAATGAAAGCCAAGGCCCCCCATATTGCAGGTGAAATCTTTAATGCCGTGGCTCCGGAGTGATGCCTTAAACAATCAAGCTAAATATGTCAAGGGACTTTTAATACGCTGCACTGATGAAGCAAGAGTATTAAATTTATTCAACCATGAAGAAGGCTTTGATTATCGTACACCTCGGCTGTGCCGGTATGTGTTGACCATGAGAAAAAAAACAGGAGAAAATGAAATGTGATTAGTTCCTGATGGGCTGAAATTCCTTTAATACGCGTAACAGGGAGGGAATTCATATTAACAGCTTCCACTAAGAATTTATTTTTTTCCTATCTACTCCACAACACAATGAATCAGTGTCTCCAAAGGCTGATAATATTCTTATCAATACCTGAATGGGAACAGGTGGGACGGCGCAATTTGCTGGTTTATTGTCTGCATTGTGCATCATTCCCAAGCCCTGGAAATGCCCTCCCCCCAGTTTCACTCCTGAAAACAGAAGTGACAGTTGCTTTCAATCTTTTTTTTTTTTCCGGTAGATTTGATTGTGCAGATTTGGAAAACTGATCAAGTTACAAGATTTTAAAAATTGTTTTTGAGCTGCAGCTTAACAAAAGCATATTTTTAAGAACCTACTAAAAAAAAGCTGTAATTCATTGAGAGAGACACAATTATAATATGCGAAAGGCACTGTCAGCAGATGGAAAAATGATGAGGAAGTTTAAAGCTAATTATTAATCACCTGGCTTTGGTGGCACTACAGAATTCTTCTCCCTGTGTCCCAGGAGGGTGCTGGATTTACAGAGCTGCAAATGGTGGTTTATCTGTATTATTTTTAGGAAAGGCTCTAGTGCCCACATACACAGTGCCAATGTTTACAACTGAATTATTACAACTCCATGTTTTACTCCTCCACTGCCTCTGCAGTGATTTCCCACCTGCTCATTGAAAGTGAGGGAGTACAGGAATTTTAACATAATTCACAAAGAAGTGAGAAATCGAGTTTCAAATGTTCAGCATTGTTAATTTGTGTGCATCACTTGTGGAGGCAAAAGTGATCACAGGAGGAACTTGAAGCCAGAAGGGAAAATACAATTGCATTGCTAGAGAGCATCCTGATGTCTGGGCTGTCCCCACTGACCCTGCTCTGCCCGGGCCCCAGTACTGGCATCAGGGGCACCACGGCCTCCTGTAATCAAGAAATTCCAGACTGCTTTTGGATGGAAGGGACTTTAAAGCTCATCCTGTTCCACCTCTTGCCATAGGCAGGGACACCTTGCACTAGACCAGGTTGCTCCAAGCCCTGTCCAACCTGGCCTTGAACACTTCCAGGGATGGGGCAGACACAGCTTCTCTGGGCAATTTGTGCTAGGGCCTTACCACCCTCACAGGGAAGACTTTCTTCCTAATATCCCATCTAACCTGCCCCTGGCAGTGGGAAGCCATTCTCCCTTGTCTTGTCACTACATGGTCTCATAAATAGTCTCTCCATGAAAATGCGGAATTTCAGCTGGACAAGTGCTGGGTTTTATGTGAATCCTGGAATACCGACTGGCTGCTCCCTCTGATCCCCAGTTTGACAGATGAGAGAGCTTGAGAGCTCAAGTATTTCAGTGGCACTCATGCTGAAGATGATAAATGCTGTCTTCATCTGGCAACTTCAAGGTTCACTTTTTTATATTTGAAGAGGGACATGCAGATGGTTAAAAACACAACATTAATAATCCTTCCCTGCGAGCAAGATTGATACACACAGCATAAATCCTCATGCAACTGATGTGGCTTCTGGTAGACACAGAGTGGTGCTTTTGCCATCAATATTTGGGCTGAAAATTGAAGTCCAAGTGAAGGGTTTTTCTCCTGTTCCTTTTCAGAGCAGTGCACTCCAGAGCTCTTATCCCACCTGCACTGTGCTGATGGCTGCAGACACCAGGCAGTCCTGTCTGAGGAGCAGAGCAGCCCGTGAGAGCTGTCATGAGTTTCAACACTGCAGGAATTAAGTGTGGCACAAACTGCTCTTTGCAGCACTCAAGTCCATGTGGAATTCAGAGGGTCTGGGGTTACATCAGCAACAGTCCCACCAACCCAGGCCTCTGCACACAAGTGATATGGTCTAGTGGAGGGAAGGAGAGGAGGGGTTCTCAGGACTGACTTTGTCAGGGCTTGATTTTCCAACAGTAACAAAAACTTTCTTCCTTGTATTCGTGAGGATGTTGTTTGGGGTTTAATGAGGCTGCTGACCCAGCAGAGGGGTCCTGACCATCAGGGTCAGCCAGCACTCCTTGTCTCTCTCCTGCCTCCAGGTCTAACTGTATGTGGCATTATCCCATCTGCAGGTCATGGCTACTTCAGCTTTCGTGCTGAGGGCAGGGGAGAGAGGTGTAAGAGCAGAAAACTCTAGCCCTAGAGCCATGGTGTCCTGCACCATCACACTCTGATCTCCTCCAGACTGGGAGATACATCCAGGGAAGCCTGTACAAACAATCCTGACATGGCAAACATCCCCCCACCTCTGCTAGGAAATGAGATACTTCACCTTTACTATGCAAGAGACCTTTTTACCTCTCAATTTCTGTAAGAAGTTGGGAGTATAGGGATGGAAAAACACAGCCCCACCCACATCAAGCTCAAATGGAAGCCAAGTCATTGCTGAGCATGTGAAATAAATTTGGAGTATTGCAAGGAAACTGGGAAAAGACAAGACATGCTGATCATCAGACAGAAAAATGAACAAAGGCTGCAAATGCAGCCTTGATGGAAACCTCTGAGGTCTCTGTGCTCTCCAAGGTGAGTGCTGGCTGAAAGAGGGCTGGAGCTGCAAGCAAATAAATGTTCTCTTGTTATTTGGTTTCCCCTGTGTTCATGGAAACAAAAATTACATTAAGAAATACCTGACTTCACTATCAATTTTTATTCCCAGTGGAACCCCAGACAGGGCCCTTGGCTTTGGCCTCACTGTTTAGTGCCCTGTGAAACATTCCACAGCCTGTTTGCTCCTTTTCCTCCTCACTCAGACATTGGATATCAGGTGAAAAAAAGAACTCTTTAATTTCCTTTGCTCTTCATGAGGTTCTTCCTCTTTTCTGAAGGGTTTTTAAGTGAGGAAGAGCATCATCCTCAGTGGCATTATGAAGACAAAAGCAGATGCAAAGGAAACCCAAACCATAAGCATGGGAATATCCATAGTGGTTCCTACCAAGCTCCTCTGGCTTGGGACCTGCAGAGGTGGCTGTGCTGCCTTGGCATGAACTCCCCATGCATGAAGAGCCCGTAGCACCAAGGCCTTGTATCTCCTTTGTCAAACACATCTAATTCCTTTTCTCCAAGTGGTGTCATTGCTCCTGGAGTTCACACAGTCTGCTGGTCTCCTTCATGCTCTGTGGCTGCAAGTTCTACTGTTGCCTCTGACCATGTTGCCCTCCCTCCTGTTAATGTCCAAATGAAACAGAAATACATTTTTAAACCTGTTTTGATTTAGTTCAGGTTTTTTCCAACTACATTTAAGATTTAGTCTTCATCTTCAGCTTTGTTACAACACAAGAAGAGGCAGAGATGGTTCTGGGGAGAATGTTCCGGGTGTTTATCTCTTTGAGGATGATTCAAACAAATGCTTTGAAGGACACCTTTGCAGAGGGCCACTGTGTGGAGCTGGGTGGCTGTGGTGCTCGAGAGAGGGACCTATGCTCATGTAGCACATAGTGTTATTTGCTTTGCCATGCAGAGCCCTGGCTGTGGGGAGCTCTCCCCCTGGGAAAAGGTCAAGTAGATCACATGACTGGGGAAAAAAAGGTGAAAAGAGGCTCAGCAGGAAACAGCCTCCAAGCAAAGGCTCAGGGATCGTTGTGCTGCTGTTCCCTGAGGAGCGAGTTTTACATATGCAGTAGAACTCTTGAATCTCTTGATTCACAAGAGAGAAACTTCTGTGATATTTTCTCCCAGTGCAACAGTAATTAAAGTGAGATGAGGACGGGATGGCTGTTTTGGAAAGCCTCCCAATGCCAGGGAAGGGTTGGTGCCTCCAGTGTCCTCTGGGTGGGTGGTGGCTGTTCCCTGGAGTCACTTGGAATCAGCATCAACAGTGATGTGCTGAGCAGACTGTGGATCTCATGTCAGCTCTAAGGAACCCCGTTAATATTTCAGTAGGATTCAGACAAAAGCAGACATGAAAAAATGAGAGATTCACAGTGTCACGGAAGAATATTTGCTGATTGAGAGGCAGGCAGCTTTTTAAAAACTATGGGGGACATCATTTGCAACTCGTTCCTGAGAAGAGAGAAGTCCCATGACAGATTTCAAATCTTTGGCACAGCTTTGTAACTTTATCAAAGGGAAGCATCAAAGCAAGAACTTTGTTCTGAAAAAAATAAAGGCAGAAAAATAATCTATAGAAACCACAACAAAATATAAGATCAGGATAATCATGTTGTACCATCAAAAAGGTGCCATTTTTGTGCTTTTTGTGATGTTTTCTTTGTGACAGTTGGGTCTCAATGGCACAGTGAAAATAACTTGCTTGCCTTGTGATTGACAGGAAATTTAAATGCTTGCAAGCAAATGCCAGCAGGAAAACAATCTCAGCCCACATATTGCACACCTTAATGCAATATTGGATTTAACTGCCCTCCTTGTGAGTTAATGGGTAATTGGACCCATATGGCACCCAAAAAAAGTGCAAATTTGGGTTTTCAGTATGAGGAGAAGTCACCTGGGAAACTGTCTACATTTAGTTACTTATCAATATTCAGTGCAATTGCCAAGACAAGATAAAAGCATAAGATGGAAACTTGAGAGTTTGGATGGAAACAGAGACTGAGAAATGCAGCAAGAGAGAATCTAAAGGCAACAGTTTCTCCTCATATTGACCTGACTATACTGACAAAAATAAATGTCAACTGTTTTCTATAGTAACAGCTCTGAATAGTCCAGGGATGAACAGTATTGACACTCTTGCCCTTTTAAGTAATTTTTTTCCTCTCTACATGTTTGATTCAAAAACTCGTATTTTTCTCAGCCCTTTTTTTCTTTATTTTTAATTTTGTAATCATCATTCCATCATTTATCTTGGGGTGGATTGTCAGTGAAGGAGCAAGTCCATCTTGGATGCTGCAGGGAGTTCAGCTGGAAATGTTAGATACCATAAAGCCAAAAAATGACAGATGGGCAGCTCTTCCTGGCTCAAGGGTTGTAGCTCCAAGGAGACATCTGAGAACTAGAAATGTCCACTTGGAAACCAGCATGTGACTCCAGGGCTGTGTGGGGAGCACTGCTAGACCAGCAAGGACCAAGCCAATGGCCTTCAACCCCTAGCACAGGTCTTGCTCCAAAGCAAGGAGCTATGCTGCTGTGGGATCATAAGAGGGCAGGATCAGCCATTATCCTTCATTTCCTTCACACAAGAAGGAAAGAGGAAAGGAATGAAGCTGGAGTTATGGTAATTGTTGGCTAGTTATCACCACTGAGCTTGGTACTGACTACTGTGGCACGCCTGGAGTAAGAGCAGAGAGGATACATTCCAACAGAGAATGTGCACTTATCCTGATTCTCTGAAATATCACAGAATCATTGAGGTTGGGAAAGCCCCCTCAGACCACCAAGTCCAACTGTTCCCCCAGAGCTGCCAAGTCCACCACTAACTCATGTCCCCAAGCACATTTTTTGTGGTGGGGAATTGCTCTTGGGGAGCAAATCCTCTCCCTACCAGGCAGAATCCTCTCCTTCTGATCCTCAGGGAAGGTTAATCCTCAGGAAGATGTCTCATGCTGTCCACTCCTCGCTGCTGACACTGGAATGTTTTCTGTAGCTGCATTCTCTGTTTGCAAAGTCACATAACCTTGACAAAAAGGTAAAGAAGAAATGTATTTATTTTATTTTGCTTTGAGACAGCTCTGAACAGGCACAGCGGCCCCAGTTATAATTGATATTACTGCAATTTCCCTCAACTTCTCCAGCAAATATGAGGTAGTGCTGCACCTCAAGCACCTGAGAAGGAACCTGCTCCAAAACCCTTATCATTCCAATTTTACACACATTCTTTTTGTGGGTGTATGTTTGGTATTTCACTCTTATCTCCCAGCCTGCTGCAATAAACCAGTATTTCTTAAGAAGAGCCACTCTCAGTCTCAGACCTAATAAAAAGTCTGTCTCACGCAAGGAGGCTGTTGGCCCTTTGTTGATGAAAGTTGTTATTGTTTTGCAGGTAAAGCAAACACAGAGTGGGTTTGCCCATGCTCTAGTCACATTCTGTCACTAATGAGGGGCTTGTGCCAGCACACACAAGCAGCACATCAAAGTACATACAAGAAAACAATGGTTTTCCTCTCTTTTAGAGGTCTGCCTACCCCAGAGCAGGACCCCCTGGATACACATCATTAACTCAGAGGTGGGGCACGATCTGGCCTCAAAGGTGCATTTGGCCACTCCTGCAGCTGGAAAGAAGCATCTGGTCCCACTTATCTACAGCATGACATTGGCACTGGCTGTGCTGGAGTCACTATCCTGGGAAAGGTTCAAAAGACATGTGGATATGGCAGTTGGGGACATAGTTTATTGATGACCATGGTGGTGGTGCTGGGTTGATGGTTGGACTTAATGAGCTCAGAAGGCTTGTCCAACCTTCATGATTCTGTAGTCATAAGATTATGCTCAGATAGAAGTGCCAAATGAAGGCCCCACAGCCCTGGCCCCACAGAGAGGTTGTTTCTCAATGTCTCTTGGAGCAAACATTGGTGAGCTGTAAACCCTGCAGCCAGCTGTGATGTTGAACTCCCCAGCCCTGTGTGATGGTTCTCTTCCCAACCCTTCATTACAGCTGTTACCTGAACCTTAAACATTGGCAATGCAGGAGGGCTGGGTCAGGACACACACGGATTATTCCTACACACACACACACCTCTGTGGGAGAGCAAAACTGAGTGGAACTGAGGCATCCCACATGGAAAAAACACTACATGGAACGCCTTTCCCAAATAATGTTGGGTTTCTTTAAAGTGACAGCAGTACAAACATTTAATGCACACACACATATGTTGTCAGGAGGGTTTTGCTGTTCACACTCAGCTATGATGTACATGCCAGGAGCTGTTATGTTAAAAAACCTGTATCTCAGTTCTCCTTATGTCAAGGCCCAGTTTTAGATAGAGTTCTAAAAAATAATGTCATTTTTCTACTCATTTATTTTAGCAAATAATTTTAGGGATGACTGAATTCTTTGCAGAACATGCTGTTACTATATAATGGGACTAATTAAGAGATTTCAGATCTAAAAAGTGTTCAAACATGTTACAAGAGCAACTTTGAGTATGCACAGGATTTCATGGAGAATTTTATTCTCCTTTGCAGGTACTCAAGGCAACTCTTCTGCAGAACTGCCTTCCCCCAGTACTGGGAAAAAGCAAATCCTGGAGTGTTCCAAAGAGGAGGGTTGAAGTTTCTGCACTGATGGCAAGGACAGGAGTTCAATCAGAACAGTAATTCTTCCTCACTCCTTTTGCCTGTGATGAGAAGACCTTGAAGACCTTGAATAGGTGTCACTTATTTTGCTCTGTGTAGCCAGGAGTCCTCTAAAGTGCTGACAGATTCCAGACTCTGTTTGTGCCCCAACTACAGCTAATTCTGAGGATTTGGGTACTTCAGAGCTCTCTGTTATTATTTTCTCCATGTTAGTTACATTTGAAAGTCAAATAATTTTCCAATGAAAAATTCTATTGTCATTTAAATCAGGTTAGTTTTAAAACATCAAATAAAGTTCAATAAATTTTGGTTTTAAACCACTGAAATCAAGTATTTCAGCCAAGTGACACATTTCGTTTTAACAGTTTAAAGGGAATGTTTTTGATCTTCTGTTTCCAAAGAGCTTGTCCAAATGAAGCCATTAGTGCTTACACTTACAAAAATTAAGACTTGTGAAGATTACCATTGTGACAACATTTCAATTTCAGTAATGCAAAATATTTTTACTAATTCAAAATGACTTTAAAATGCGTTAGAAATTTTGATTTCTTTCAATCCCAATTTGAAGATGGAAAATCAATGCATTGAAACAAAAAAACGCAGATCCCTCACAGATACATTGGAATTATCATTTGTTAAGCCCAACCCAAATTTAGCTTGAAAGTTAGGGATGATTCAAAATATTGGCATTAATTAGAGTAAAACCTGGGGATCTAGAGCAGCTCTACCCAAATAATTTCAATTACAATATTACTAAAATCACTAGCCTGATGGCAAATGGGAACCAAATGGGCATCAAGTGGGAGCAGGAAAGGATATTTTTTGGATTTGAATAAATGATTGTAGGAAAGGTCCTTCCTGTTTTAGGGCATTGCCTGTGCCCAGGTGTGAACTCTGGGTCTTCACCAAAGAGTCACCTGCAGAAGGTCAGACTGTGACAGAAGGACACTCGGCCAGCATAGCACAGAGTCCCCCTTCCATTGGTCACAGCTCTGTGTCTGCAACCACCTCTGACTCCAAGAAAGTCAGAGAAAGGGAAAGAGGGAGTGAGGCAGGGAGGGAAGGCAGGCAGGAAGGCAGTAGGGCATGGACAGGGGCACCTTCCACTAGACCAGGTTGCTCCAAGCCCTATCCAATCTGGCCTTAAACAATTCCAGGGATGGGGCAGTCACAGCTTCTCTGTGGGGTTATCTATCCAGTTTCTTCAATTTTCAAAGAGGAGGATTTTGATTATACAGTAATCTGAGCTCAGGAGCTTTGGAAATGAGCAGCACTTCAGCCTTCATTGTATTTCCTTTTCTTACAGTGCCCATCCCTTTATTTTTCACTCATTGTTCCTTAGCTAACATGACTTTAATTGTGACTGGAGAATGATTGAATCTGTGAATTGTGAGACTGTTCTCTCTTCGCAACATAGCAAGTATTTCTCTGATTAGAGTTCTCTCTCCTTTCATTGCTGAACAACTTTAAGCTTAAAGAGAATTTAGAAGTGAATAATATTTGTGGTGAGAGCCTCTTTCCTGCACACAAGTGGATACATGTCCAAAAGACAAACCTGCTTACACAAACCTGCTCTTACAGCCAGAGCTCTGCTCCTTGTGTCCAGAGCAGAGTAATGAAGCTGGTGAAGGATCTGACTTTTATTTCTTGAAAAGTACTCACAGAGGAATCACAGAATCATGGAACCATTGAGGTTGGAAAAGCCCTCCCAGCCCATCGAGTGCAGCCTGTGCCTGATCCCCACCTTGTCACCCAGCCCAGAGCACTGAGTGCCACGTCCAGTTGTTCCTTGGACACCTCCGGGGATGGGGACTCCACCACCTCCCTGGGCAGCCCCTTCCAATGCCTGAACACCCTTTCCAGGAAGAAATTCTTCCTCATGTCCAACCTGAATCCCCTCTGGCACAGCTTGAGGCTGTTTCCCCTTGTCCTGTCCCTTGTTCCTTGGGAGCAGAGCCCGACCCCCACCTGGCTCCACTGTCCTGTCAGGGAGTTGCAGAGAGCCAGAAGGTCCCCCCTGAGCCTCCTTTTCTCCAGGCTGAGCCCCCCCAGCTCCCTCACCTGCTCCTGCTGCTCCAGACCCTTCCCCAGCTCTGTTCCCTTCCCTGGACACGCTCCAGCACCTCTGTATGTTGCAGAGAAGGCTATTTGCTATTTTAAAACTAATTAATGTTAGATGAGCACAATAATTTTCTCTCCAGAGGTTGAAAACCAGTAAAGCTGCACTTCACTGCAGAGCACTACGTCAATATACATCAGGTGACCAGGCAGTGCATTGCAGGGATATGAATTTGATTTTCTGAAAACATTTTTTTATTGGTGGTAACAGTGTCAGGAAGGGAGGCTCTTCCAGGGGAGGACTTTCCTCTGAAGAACTGTTGCATTAGCACCTTGGTTTCCAGCACATGATGTAGATCAGAGACTGCTTTTAACAATAAGATTCATAACTGTGCCTTGTCCTTAATTTGCTGAAGAATCTTTGTAATCCTGCAGAGTTCATAATTGGAGACCTAGAGCTCAGGTGTGTTATGGCTGTGCATTCCAAGGAGGGTGGAGCAGGAGGCTGGATGAGGTCATTCCATCTGAAGCCAACTCAGTGCTTCCACTTGGTGCTTAAAATGGAAATAATTAAAAAGTACTGTTTGTCATGGTGAGACTGAGAGTTCTTGTGAGAATTTGTGACTATTTACTTAGTGGACCTTCTGGAAGATGAGCCTACACAGCTCTTCAGAGTGTCTCCCTACTGAAGGTCAGATTTGCAAGGCTGATTCAAAAATAGATCATGATCTGGGCTTGAACAATTTTCCAAAAGCAAAAGAGCGGGGACACTTCACAAACAGTGAAGTAGGTGCACCATGTGAACAAACAACCTGTGTATCCACCTCCAGGAGTGTAACCCAGCATCCTGAAGTATCTTGTCCAGCCCCCAGAGTCTGAAACAGCTGTGACCAGGTGGTTCCCATCAGAAAAAAAGAGTGTGCCAAGGACTGGAGCACAACTTCCTAGGCAAATTAGCAGCTAATCCGAGTCTGGGCCAACATACAGAGAAGTTAAAAAATACATTTCCAAACAATAAGAAAAATATTAATATTAATAAGACAACAACCCCCTTTCATTTAAATCCACTTACAGATAAGGTAATAAGTGAAGAAGCTCATTAAAAATCAAATAGCCAATTATTTGGATAATTACAATTAAAATGTGTTTTCATATAAAATCTTAGCTCTGGTCCAAAACAAGCTCTCTAGCTTTCTCTGCAAAGCCAACACATAAATACAGAACCAACTGGTTTTGTACCATCATTTGATTAATTGCAAATTAAGGAAAACCCATCAAATACAGAATTGCTATTAATTCCTCCATTTGGTGTTCCCTGCTGGAATCTGTCTCCAGAGCCTGGAGATGCCCAGGTGATGGTTAAAGGAATGATTGTTGCTCATCCAAATTCACTTGGCTGATTGGGAACACTCAGCAAGAAAGAGGCAGCAGTGGGAACTGTGGCAGGAAGGGGCATATCGTGGGCTGGAGAACCCAGGGAAGGGGCAGGACAAACCCACAAGGGCAGGACAAACCTGTGTGGGTCAGGACAAACACATGTGGGCTGGGACAAAGCCACATGGGTCAGGACAAACACATGTCACTGGTGTGTGCTGTGCCCAGGACCACCGCGGTGCTCCCAGCAATCAGCTGGACTCAAACTGAGCTGGTTCTGTTTTGCTCAGCAGCCCCAGGCACATGGCTGCCCATAAGGTGTTAGGAATTCATGAATTTTGTCACTTCACCCCAACACTGCACCCTCAACAAACACCCAAAAGGCTCAAAATGGGGTCTCAGCTCCTGGGGGGAGCCTTAAAAACTTCCCTGATGGGGTTGAAGTGCAGGTTGGGCAACGTCTGTCTGAGCAGATCTGCAGCTGCTGCAGTGGGGATTGTCAGGGATTGTCCTAAAACACTTTGTTTAGAAAAATTAATAACTTGCCTTTTAAGTCCTCTTTCTAAAGCCTGCACAACTGCAATTGAAATGATAATTTTAAGAATTTAAATACAGCAGAGAAACAGCAACGACATTATCAAATGATAAGTAAAGAGCACGTGTTTTGCTTCAACTTCACAGTGAAAATTATTTTCATATTTAAAAAAAAAAAATCAAAGAGCTAGTACTCTTTTCCTGGGTTTTTAAAGAAGTAATGAGCAGTAAACTCCAGCAATTATTCTTATACATTATTAAATGTCACTGTTAAACAACTGCACACTATGAGAAGGAAGAGATATCAATTCATGGAGGAAACTTTGGGCTGATTTCATAGTCCTTCCATGTGATGCCTGGATAATTTTGTGCACAGCATCACAAATAAAAGTAGAGTTTTCTTGATACCTATTTCACTATCAGTGTAATTGAAAAGCTTTAATACCATCTCATGTGTTAATTCAAGCAGCAAAACCCCCTTTTGTGCTCCTAAATGATATGAAATCAGATCTATTATCTCATTTCAAACATGATATAAACTGACATGAAAGGATTTGTGTTGCTTTTACCCATTCACTACCTCAGAGTTTGTTGCCGTATTTATCCCCTGCAACAACTACTCCAGGAAGGGCAGCTTTAGTGTAATGTCACATTTTAAACCCAAAAACAAGGTCAAATATCCAAGGTGAAACTGCCCAGATCCTTTGGAGGGACAGGAGAAAAGACACCTTTGCTGTTTTCTGTGCTTTATTATTTCTGATAAGACTTAAAGGATAATCACATTTATTTATTCTATTTACTATATTTTATTATTAATAAATTCTATTTATTATATTTACACCTGAATTAGGGTATTGTTATTCCTACTTACAATTTGACATGTTAAACACTACACTAGCAGGAAACCAAAACCGAACTGACATGTCCCCCTAAAATGAGGTAAGTTTTATAAAATTAATAGTCCACAGTCTGTGGGTGCATCGGGTCCATTGGCCAGTAAATGCATTCAGATGGACGGGTTGGAACTCCCAGTGCTGGCACAATTTTGGGCAATGCAAACTCCTCCAAGCAGAGGAGGGAGTTTTCCAAGTAATACAGGGCCAGTTTGTATCAGGCTTCACTTATCAAATAAAGAGAAATTTATAACACCACCAGAACTGGGTGGTAGCTTAGATTCAGGCTATCACAGCCTGCTTGTGATAACAGATGTTGTTAAGTTGAAGTCCAGGCTTCATAATGTAAACAAATCATTAAAATTGTGAAAACAGTTATAATCCATTTTATGAAAACATCCTGAAGTCCTGCAAAAGTCATTCACTCTATGGTATGATCAGGAAAGGAAGTGATACCTCGTAAAAAATACCAGCCAAAGAATCTTCAACTGACCTACAGGAAAGCTGCAGAGATTTGTATGGAAAGCAAACGGGATGTAGAAAAATGAACAGCAATGAATATGCATGAAGGGTAGAAACTCAGAATAGTATTAAAGAAAATGAAGAACAGAAGAAAAGTCAGACCAGTAAAAACTACTTTTCTAATGAATAAAAATAATTCCAGTGGTGGAATTGGGCAGTGCTTTGAGCAACCTAGTCTGGTGGAAGGAGGCCCTGGCCATAGCAAGGGGTGGAACAAGATGGGCTTTAGTGTCCTTCCTGATACAAACCATTCAAATGATCCTATGATTCTATGATTCTATGATATTTTAAAAGGTTTGACCTCGGGGCTCTCTGGACCCCAAGTGTTCCCTCGGCACTGGCATAGCTCGAGTCATGTCAGCACACAAAGGGTACATGATCCGGCACTGGCAACAGGGGGCTGCCAGACAGTGCTGGGAAAACAATGGGACAGCTGATAAGGGACTCAATTAATAAACTGAGGAAGGATAATGTAAATAATGCCAGTCAGGGAGGCTGTATTAGAAATAGATCCTGTCAAGCCAAATTGACATCTTCTTTTAATGAGACGATGAGCTTGGTGGATAAAGGTAATAGTGTTGTGGTAATGGGTGTCTGTACAGCATCTGAATAGTACCATATCACATTTTAATTAAGAAAGCAGAACAACACAAAGTGCAGATAATAAACAGGCCGAGCATTAACAACGAGCCCGTGGTTGGCTCTCGCCGTGGCTGTGGGAGCCCCAAACAGACTCACTCCAGACGCTCCGGCTGAGTTGGTACAGCAGGTCACATTAGCTGCTGCATATGGTCCTTTCCAGCCTTCTGCTCCCTGTGTCACAGCATTTGGACAGTGTTTTTAAACTCCAGACACTTGGAGAAATGCTGTACTGTGCTCTCACCACCTCAGATGCCATTATTGTACAGAGCTTTTCCTTTCTTTCTTCCTTTTTTTTTTTTTTCTTTTTCAAAGCAGTGTGTGCTTTCTGCTTCTGGTTGTTTAAACTGCATTTGTGATGTTTATGCCCTGTTGATTTTAACAGCAAAGGATCCACTCTTTTATTCCTTAAATCTTTGCGTTGAAGATTATTCCATGTCACAGTCATACAAACTGGACCTCTGGACCATGGGATGGTGGTGTGGAAATGGGATCCCGGGAGGAGACGGCTACATCAGGACAGAGAATGACAGCATTGCACTCTGGCACTGTTTTTCTGATCTGCCCCCAGCACGATTACTCTGTGTTTTCTTTGATCTTGGTGTTTACCACCTATCCTGACACCTGTATGGTTTTTCTCTGAACTCCTGCAGACTGGAGTCTTCAGCATCTCAGTGTTCAGCATCTCAGTGCTCTCTGATATATGTGATTTCCTCTTTGGTCAGGAGCTTCCATCTCCTCCTCCATCCTGCAGAACTCTTCGTGGGGCCTTCAGGGAGGGAGGGCAGCTGGGGCAGGTGTGTTAGTATTGGTTTGGAGCCCAGTGCTGTAGGTTTGGGATGGGCAGCTTTGTACAACACAATGATGAGATCATTGCTGGGCACCAGAACATCCCTGGCAAACCGAGAGATTCCAGCTTGGCTGCCCTGATGGTTGTAGCCCTCAGCTTACTTTGGAAGTGTGAGATGGAAATCAGTGCTGAGCAAAGCTCAGGTTCTGCTGCATGCTGAGAAAGGCAGGGAAAGGCATGTCATATTCTTTTCCTCAGAAGAAAAATCTAGTGTAGAATATAAAGAGAAAACAAGAGAGGAATGTGTGTGAAACATGGTGTGGCAAATTTTTCTCTTCTTTTTTTGTTTTGTTTTGTTTTGTTGTTTTGTTGCAGGCAGTGACCCTCATCTCACAGCACTGCTCTGCCCGTGGAAGGCATTAAATGCAGACAGTGCTCACATGGTGATTTTGGTAGTCTACAATACTCTTAATAACATATTCATTTAGTGGTTGATGGATGTAAAGTTATTTCATCTTCTGGCTGGCTGTTTTCAGATGATGAGTATGATTCATAATCTATGATTATGGCAGTCCACTAAACAGACCTCAGCCTTTTGTCTCTCCTGTTCTGAAGGGTTTTTTAACACACACACACGAGTGTAAATACACGTAGAGCCCTGCACACAAGCACTGCTGTCAGTGTGGTGCTGGAGCAGCCCTGCAGACTTCCAGAGAAATACATGAGCAATAAAATTTAGGGCACAACAACCTCTTTTGTCTCCACCCAATGCAATGTATTAAACAGACAGGGATATGTGAGGGAGGGGATTGTCCGTCTCTGCTCTGCGCTGGGGCAGCCTCACCTTGAGTCCTGGGGCAGCTTGGGCACCACAATATAAAAAAGGGTACAAAGCTATTAAAGAATGTCCAAAGGAGGCCACAAGAATGGTGAAGGGTCTTGAGGGGAAGACTTGGGTCTTCAAGGCTGAGGGCACTCAACTTGTTCAGCTGGGGATGATGAGACTGAGGGGACACCCATTGAGGTCTGCAGCTTTGTCATGAGGGAAAACTCCGATCTCTGCTCTGTGTGACCAGTGACAGGATCCGAGGGAATGGCTGGAGCTGTGCCAGGGGAAGTTTACATTGGATGTTAGGAAAAGGTTCTTCCCTCAAAGTGTGGTCGGGCACTGAACAGGCTCCCCAGGGCAGTGGTCACAGCCCAAAGGCTGACAGAGCTCAAGGAGCGTTCGGACAGCACTCTCAGGGACAGGGTGGGATTATTGGGATGTCCTGTGCAGGGCCAGGGGTTTGACTGGATGACCCTTGTGGGCCCCTTCCAAATCAGGACATTCTGTGATTCCATGTATGAAATAAAAGTGCTGTCGCTTAACGTGATGTTGTAAAAAGTGGGTATGAAACTGGGACATTCATGGCCTGTAAAACACCTGCCCTTAGCACCAAAATGCAATTTACAGTCTTTTGATGCAATGAAAATAATCAGCCCGGGATTTCTAAGAGACAAGCAGTAATTTCACCTCAGTGTTTGAGTGCCCAGCTTGAAGCTCCTTTATGGTGGCTGATCTGCGGAGATGTTTCTGGAAATCTGGCAGCATTCCAAGCTTGGCATCTAAAAGCTGGAACACCCCAAACTACAGCTGATCTTGGTAAACGCTGTCCTTAAGGACTCTGGTAAAAACTAGGAACAGTGTGAAGGTCTAATTTTCTGAATGACAGAGTAAATCATAACTGGAGGCAGTTGCTTAATTAAGACTGTGCAACTAAATGACTTCTCAATGTTCTGGTAGTTCCAAGAAACCCAGAAGTCATTTCAGGTCAAATGAAATGGTTCATTTAACCCTTTGATACTTTTTTATAAATCTTGCAGTTTTAAGAAGTCCTTAAGCATTTACCCTTAAAACAAGAAGATGTATTAAAAACATTTCTTGATAAAAATAATGAAAATATATGCTGAAATTATTTATTAATAATAAATATTTAATTAAAATATATATTTAAATAAACTAAATATTTCTATAAATGAAATTATTAATTCTTTGTACAATTTTCGCAATTATTAAAATTTTGAACACCCCATCCCTGGAAGTGTCCAAGGCCAGGTTAGACAGGGCTTGAAGCAACCTGGTCTAGTGGAAGGTGTCCCTGCCCATGGCAGGGAGTGGAACGAGACGAGCTTTAAGATCCTTTCCAACCCAACCATTCCACGAAACTTGGAAAACACAAATGTTTCATTGGGGACTCTGAAAATTCAGAGTTTTGAAAAAAGTTTTGAAGTTTCAGTCTGATTTTATAATTTCCTATTGTCAAAATTCAGAAAGGTCAGAGCAAGTTCATGACCATTCATGACCACTAAGTTATTTTTCTCTATCAGAACCTCAAATATTCCCAATTCAGCCACAGCTATGGGGATGAGGGTGAACCAGAGTCAGGATAAACCACAGTTTCTGCCACACACTTGCAGAAAGGGAGGTCATGATGCTGTTGCTGGGGAAACAGATAAGGACAAATAAGTAATGACTTATTTCTTGTTAATAAGTAATTATTGATTACTTTTTAAGAAGAAATGCCTTTCTAGGAGGAAAAGTGTACAAGGGCTTCTACTTGAAATATTGAAAGTAATTAAAGAAATAATTGACAACAAAGTTTGGAATCCCTTAAAGCATTGCTGATGTGGTTGGCTCTGGCACACATCCACCTGCCACCCCTCCATCCTCCCTCCCTGCCAGCCTGACAGCAAATAACTGCAACCAAAAGTGGTGTTTGGTCTGCTCAGTAATGGGTTTATCATGAAAAAACGTTGATATAAAACATGTTCTTTGAGTTCAAAACTGGTTGGCAACTTCCTGCACCTGATACCGAGAGTGTGGCAAGGGGGAGTGAGGTCCCGGTGCTCCCCTCACCTGGCAGATGAGACAAGGACACCCCAGTCTGTGCTTAGACCCTCCTGGGGTGCCCTGTCTCACAGAGTCTAGACTTGCCTTTCAAACCTTGGCTCCTTGTGGGAGCGCATTTCTGTTGGTGTCAACGCTCTCTTTGGGCTGTAAAGAATAAAATGGAAACCAGGCAGATTGTTGTATCAAAAAGCACAGACGGGGAACCTATATTTAGACAACAAACAAATAAAAAGGGTAGGGAGAGGTGCTCACATGTGAAAGGAGAGATTTTTGTGATGTCTGGCTTAGCAGCGCTTTTCATTCCCGGGGAAATGCAGTGGCTGGCGAATGTCAATTGCCTACCCCAGATAAAATCTGATCTGGAGATAAATGGAAAATCCTACACATTCCAGCGACAGCGATAATGCTTCTGGAGAGAGGCCAAAGCTGGGCAGACTCATGTGTGACCCCAATAAACATCTTGTGATGAAAATGTTGCTTCAGAGCCGTCCCATTTCCAGGTTCAGTTGAACATTCTGCTGCCGCTCAGCTTCCCAATGAGCTGGAGGAGGCAGGAGGAATTCCCAAATAACCCCCTGTCCATGTCTCCCTGACATGGCAAGGTGGTGTTTAGTGATCTATCAATCTCCTATTACAGAGCATTATTCCATTCCCCCCTCACCTGTTATTCCAAGTGCACCTCTGTCCTCTGCCTCTCATTCAGCAGCTCCAGAGGAGCGGCTGCTCTATATTTAGAACCAGCCGCCTCCCAGCACCATCTTCACACATGAAAGCACAGTATGATTGGAAGAAAAGTGTTTTCATTTTAAACAGTTTCACAACCCAAGTTCCCAGAACGAGCTCCCATTTTCCACTCAAACAGCAGCTCCCGCAGATGTTGGGGTTCGCACACCCAAGGGGCAGGTTGAAGTCTCCTCCACGCAGAACTGCTGCTAAACTGAAAGTAAGGGAGAGAGGAAGAAAACCAGAATTAAGAGAACCAAGCAGTGCTCTGCCTGGGGAGAACTCCCAATTCTGCACTCTGTTTCTGTTAATTGCCCAGGATTTTTGCATATTTTTCCCATCAGTGTGGTTGGACTGACCTCACCTGCAAGAAACTGCTCCCTCAGAAAAGCAGACACCTTGTCATTGACTTTAAATAACTCTGAACACTGTACAAAAATGGGATGTGTTGCTAAAAATAGATCTCACACCTTTCTAACAGTCAAAGGCTCCATTTCTAGAGCTTTACTATTTTTTTTTTCCTCCAAAAATCAGTGATCCCAAGGTCAATTTTAATTTCCTGTGCACATCGAATGAACTCATCCCCTATCAACCAGCTCACTCGTGGCTGCAGGGTGGACCAACATAATTCTATTTTCACCCTAATTCAGCAAACTTATTTTTCATGAGCTTAAGTCTCATTGACATCACTGGACACTGAGCATTACCTTAAATTATTAATGCACTTAAGTCATGGACCAAAATGAAACCCTGCTCAGGAATATTGAGAGCCACCTGCACAAACCCTTCAGTTATGGAAGAATCGGTGCAAATTCTGGATGTCATGGAAACAGAATTTTTTTTCTCAGGTTGTTTTATAGGGGTGGGGACATTTGTTCCGTTTGGAAAGAGAAGTACAGAGCAAAGCAAAAGGGGTCTGAGGGATCAGGGCACAAGGTTAATTTGTGAGC
The DNA here is from genome assembly GCF_022539395.1 of Myiozetetes cayanensis. Lineage (NCBI taxonomy): Eukaryota > Metazoa > Chordata > Aves > Passeriformes > Tyrannidae > Myiozetetes > Myiozetetes cayanensis. Next base: position 13,715,165 of record NW_026086826.1, on the reverse strand, counting down.
TAGTCAACCCCTTTGGCAGAACAAAGAACTTTGAACAAAAATTAAATGTGCAGCCAGGAAACGGCCAAAAACCTGAATTTGTGGTACGTGACAGGAATGTGATTTCTCACATTTCTCACTAAAAGGATAAATAAAATTTTAGAATATTTCAGCATTTCTGAAATGTATCATTAGCAACTACATGCATTCCAGGTTTTCTGGAATCACATGTTGAATGCATACGCTACAAAAGCTCACACACAAACAGTTCCTTTACTCTCTTCTTTTTTATGTACTCACATGAATAGCACTGAAATATAATTTCAAATTCACATATCTTTACTACATCAAACTTGAAACTGCACCTAAAGGATGACTGTGACAGATTAATGGCACCAGCACTTGTGGTGAGGATATGAAAAGTGATATTCTCGCCTATATCCCATGTGCATATTTATATGGAGAGTGCCATAAATATCCTTTGGAGATGCTGGTTTGTCTGGTTGCTGACATGCTCTGAAGAGCACGGTTGCTCTTCCCAGGCCACACAAAATGGATTTACGTCACATCCCAGTTGCTTCCTCTCCCCCAGCCAGTGCAACCAACGCTGACAAGCCCCAGAGTCTGTGTGGCTGCTCCCCACTCCCAAAGGCCTCCTAGAGTTTTCATAATTTTTCCCTTTTACATGAAAAAAGAAATGCACTGCTCAGCCACAAGGCAGGTTAGACCCTCAGTTTTGGGGCAGGACCTGTTCTGATCTTACGTTCACTTCTCAAGCTGCAACATTTTGTCACAAACTCATTTTCCCAGGCGCTCCCTATGTATTAGTCTTTAAATTGAACCTGTTGAATCTAAACCAGACTAATTTGATAAAATTAAGGGGCTGGAAAGAAAAGAAGCAGGAAGAAAAACAACTTCAAGGGGTGTGTGAGTTAACCTGAGCCATCTCCCACTTTAACTTAAAGCCTCATTTAGCTCCTAGACATGTCACATAAATTTGACCTCAATTAAACCCACTTATTCCTCTTACACGTCCCCTTTGCGTTTGGCTCTTTGTTTTACAATGCAAGCTGAGATAGTAAAAGAATAATTCCAATTATTCCTGTGTGTGCTGACAAATTAAGGATGACATATGGCCTGGTGGAGGGTGTTTGGAGGAAAAGGGCCAGATATAGGGAATCTGGGAAAGCTCTTGCTGTCGTTAAGCACCGCTGCTGGTGCCAAGTTCAGAGCCTGGGCTGCTGCGCTGATTTTAAATGAGGGGAATGACACCACAAACTCCACCATGAGCTGAGAGACAGAGTCGGGATGTTCAGCACGGAGGGACACATCTGCCAAGCCTCTTGTCTTCAGCTGGTAGCAGTTCCAAACCTACACTAGGCAGGATGTAGTCAGTGCTCAGTAACTGGTACTGAACCCTCAGAGCTCTCCGGGGCTGTGATGCTTTAATGTATCCCATGTCAATCTACTCTCACAAACTGACAGCAGAACAGTTTCAGTCTCTTTGACTACAAAAAGAATAAATTCAGTGTCTGCCAGCAACATCAGACACACAGCAACACTCCACGATATTTCATTTTTAAATAAATTCTCCACGTAAAAACATTTTATTTCTAATACTGTACTTTCACCCTGATTTCTTCATTAGGTCTGCTGAAAAACAGCAGTCCTGACACTGCCCTAGTATAGAAGATATTGCAATGACACAAGTGAATGTTAAAGGCTTTTAGAAGCCACCCAAAGCAGCTTCTTTTAATATAAAGCAGCACAGACCCACTAAGAGAGTCACCGTGATTTATGCCACCTGCAATTCTGGCCCACACTATTTAACGGCTTTTATTAAATATTTAATTATCCTTTTGAATACTTTCCTTGATCTCTGCCCTTTTCTCCTGGGACAGGTTCCCAGACAGGCAGCATTGACACCACTTCTATGAGAATATTAAATGTTTATAGTGATTTTTATATGGGATGATCTCAAAGTGCTTAACACAGTGAGAGGGTTAGTCACCTCACCTTTGAAATGGAATATATCCTCCACACTGCTTGGAAAACATTCTTTACTGCAAGTTTTTCAGGAGACAACTAAGAATAAGGGGAAAATGTATCCCCAGGGCCAGAGATTAATCATTCAAGTGTGAATATGGCCAGGACAGTGAGGTCAACCTCCCCACTTTTCATAGGGAAGACGCCACTCCATCCTTAAGTACAGTCTTCAACTTACCCCAGATGCTGTTGTACCCCTCTGCTAAAGAGGGTCCAGTCACTGTAGAATCAGAGAATATTCCAAGTTGAAAGGGACCCACATGGACCATCAAGTCCAACTCCTGGACCCAGATCTGGGTCATTTGCATCATTATGGGTTTAGCCTCAGTCTGAGGCTAAACAATGCAATGTCCTAAATGTGAGTCTTTCCTCCTCCTTTTTCAGCTGTAATTTACTACTTTGAGTTTTATTCAATGAGAAGCTTTATTTTTCTTTTTATAGCAGCCAACATCTTCAAACAGCACCCAGTGAAAAGAAGAAATATTTTTCTATGGGCGCAAATGGTGCTGGTGACTTCAGTATCTGGAACAAGCTTCCCTCAGCAATGGTCCTTCTGGCTGTGGAGGGGACACTGCCTGATGACCCTCAGCAAATAACCTGAGGTGTTTCTGGTGATGGCCTGGGCCTGAAGCTGATGAGTCAGGAGGGCAGTCTGGCATATGCTGTACTTCAATATACATGAACTGAGGGGTCTTGTGTTAGAATAGTCATTTACTCTTATCACAGAATCATAGAGTGGCTGGGTTGGGTTGGAAGGGACCTTAACGATCATCTTGTTCCAACATCCTTGCCATAGGCAGTTCTTGGCTTGCCCCAGTTTTCCATAGAGTGTTCCAGCAACCCCAGGAGTCTCTTTAGGAACTGAAATGCAGTTTGGCTCCTGGAATGTCATATTTTATTTAAACAACAAAGTGCATCTTAGTTTTTGATATGCGCAATCCATACTGATAGGCTGGAATGCCGAGAAGAAATTGCTTTCTGTTTTTCAGCAAGGAGACCTGTGGGTTGGGAGTATGTGTGGTTGGGCCTATGTAGGACCTTCAGACTGAGCACAAAACTCTCCTACAGCTATTGGGTAGGAACACTTATTCCTGGTGCCATCGCTGGGCCACCAGAGGTGCAGGGCCAGCCCCTCACACTGGCATGGTCAGGGCACTGAAACCACCGTGGTCACTTGTCCTTGTCCTTTGACACCTCTAGAACATGCCACTACTAAATGTCACAGAATCATGGAATCATTACGGTTGGAAAAGACCTCCAAGGTCTTCAAGTCTAATCTGTGACCAAATACTCCCATGCCCAGTAAACCATATCACAAAGTGCAACATCTACTTGTTTTTGGAACACTTCAGGGACAGTGACTCCACTATTACCCGATGCTTGACCATTCTTTCAGTGAAAGAGTCACAAGCTCTTGTTTTAAAAAAGCTTTATTTTAATTAGTATGTTGTTTTAATTAATATATGTAATTTGCAGCAGAAGGGTGAAATCCCAGCTGAGCTGGAGTTTAACAGCACGTGTCTGTCTGGATGGAGCCCGACCATCAGTTACTATGGCACTGCACGCTGACAACAAGAAATCAATCCTAACAAATGACTTGCTTCCCTAAACCTGCAGCAGTTTAACATTAAAACGTGGGGAGACAACACGTGACGTCAGACACAGAGCCCGACCAGGGGAATCCGACCAGCCTCCGCTTCCTGCTCAGGAGCAAACTCAGGTTGAATAGAGCAAGTGGGTTTTACTCCAGAGAGAAGACGCTGAAGGAATAAAAATCAGAGCTGTACAGTGAAGATCAATTGAAATACACTTATTTCCTTCCACGCAACCGGGAGCTTTGACTCTGTGTACAGACACAGAGCCCCTGGTGGTCCAGTGGTAAAGGCGCGGCGCTATCACCGCCGAGACCTGGGTTCGATTCCCGGTCAGGGCCACTCCCGGGCAGGTGGAGCTCGTTAGCCCTTAAAGGCAACCCACCTACGTCCTAAGGACCTCGCTGCCACTGTCCAAGCTCGCTTGGCCCCGGCAGATGAACCTTAGGATTAAAGGGTGGGCTCAGTTCCGCGCACACTGTGTCTCACCTAAAAAATCCAATGCGCAGGCTGGAAGGTGTAAAGACCTTCCCCGGATCTTCACTCGTGAAGACTGGCCATTACAGACACAAACACGTATTTATGGTGCTGAATAAACTCATAAATTATTCTTTAACTGCAAGAAACTATTAGATGTGAAATTATGAAAAAGTTCTTAAATGGGGCTGGCGAATGTTTACAGAAGGGGTGGAAATGTTCCATACCCTATGATGTAACAATACAGGACATATTGATATTTGGGAATCATACCAAAAAACTTTTATGTGGAGGCAGGGAGCTGCAGTATTGGGCTGAAGAATGTCAGATAAACTTCACTCCAGCTTCCTTGAAGGGGGCTGATAGGACTTTAATCACTAAACCACACTGAGCAGGCCAGTGAACCAGGGCTATGTCCACCCCCTCAGGTCCCTCCACCCCCTCAGTTGAACTGGTTAGAATTTACAGAGGAAATTCAATTCAATTTTCCTAAACCATTTGTGATTCTGTGATCATAGAATCATTTAGGTTGGAAAGGACCTCTGAGCTCTTCGAGTCCAATCATTAACCCAGCACTGCCAAAATTACCTATTCAAGTCTATATTATTCCGAGAGAAGTTTCACTAAGTTATTTTTAAAACTGAGACTCTCCCTCCTGTGCATGTACATGTTCCACAGCTCTTGGGCTCAGCCAGGTAGGGAAAATGCAGTTCAGTCAAGGACATGTTCCTGTGTTTCAACATCTCTCATTTTCCCAATTCCCAGTCTCTCCTCATGTTCTTTCTAATCTTTTTCCAGCTCTCATGCCTTTCACTTTCAGGAAAGACTCACTTAGCTCAGGAACACTCTTGTCAAATGAGGGAGGGGAAAGATGAAACAGCCAGTCATAAAGGTGGAATTGCACACATCCAATTTGTAATGACTGTACTTAAGATGCACTCAAAGACAATGGCAGCACCTTTATTGCTGTGTTATTGCTTCTTACAGCAACTTGCCCCATTATTGAAAAATAAATCCCAGAATCCCACTGTATAATGATTGTGGATTTTCTTTCATGAATATCACAAAAAATACCCTAAAAAACTATGAAAAAATTTGACCAAAACTGCAAATAGCAAAGAAATTCTGCATCTAAGACTAGTAACTTGTTCTTCTTGGAAATACGAAGAGATCTTGAAGGATTTTAATCAACACTGGAGTGTTTGTCACAGGACAGGGATTTAGCAATGGAGCAGTGCCTTAAGGATTGAGCATTTTGCTTTGATCTGTTCCGATTCACCCCATCTCTTATTTCAGTTTCTTGTTAATTTTTAATTTAAATGTGTGCTTGACAGAAATGTTAAAATGTCATAGAAATACATTGTTGCTGATTCACTTATAAATTTATGTTTGCTTTAGAAGAGCTGTTGGCAGGCTCAGAAATGTTCTAACACCCGTGAAATCCATTGGTGATTGCAGGGACAAGCTGAGACCTTCCACATTGTCAGGCATTAGCCTGTAGCTGATAAAAAGAAGAAAACCTTCCCTGTAAAGGTGGGGAGGCCCTGGCACAGGTTGCCCAGAGAAGCTGTGACTGCCCCATCCCTGAAAGTGTCCAAGGCCGGGTTGGATGGGGCTTGGAGCAACATGGGATAGTGGAAGGTGTCCCTGCCCATGGCAGGGAATGGAACAAGATGAACTTTGAGGTTCCTTCCAATGCAAACCATTCCATGGTTCTATGATTCCATAACTGAAACTCAGGAGAAAGGTCTATCCTTCCCAGGATGTCTGTGCTTCCAAATACAATTTTTCTCATTGAATTTGCTCGCTCACTTTCTGGACAAAACCTGTCACAACAGAATCCTGCAGTGACTTTAGATCTACCCTGAATGCCAGGGGGACTTTCATAGGAAAAGTGCTGGGAGAATAATTTAGATGTTGTGTATGTGCATTATCCAAAAGACTCAAGAACTTCATAGGTCTTGGTGCCAGCAGGAATTACAAAGCTCAGGTTACCCCTTGAGTTTACCAGCTTGGCAGTAAGGCATGGGGACTGACCACGGGCTGAGTGTCTCTTCACTGGGGAGTTCCCAGAGGGTTCTGCCCCTATCCCTCTGGGATACGTTACTGACAGCACTGGCACAGCCCTGGGGCACACTGATGTATAACCACCCACAGTCTCTTCTCTGTTTTGCCCTCTGACATCACCTCACTGACCAACCACTAATCTTCCATGATAGTCTGCAGATTCCAAAGGCAATTTGATATTAAAAAAGCAGAAAAGAGCAAGAAGGAAACAGCACAGCAGCGCAGCACGGTAATGATGATATTGACGCTGTGGTGGATGAAATGAATTTCTTTGCAAGTGGTTGGACATGTGGACCATAACTGGGGAACTTTGAAGCAGAGATCTCAGCTGTATCTCACCCTGACAGTGAGTGTAGCTGAAATCCCTGACAAATGAAAAATAGCATTGCTTCCCACACCTCAAGATCACCAGCAAGGGATAGTTTGAACACATTTACATATATTCTTTAGTTCTCAGTGAAGAATGTATCAATACAGAGGTGGGCCCTAGGTGGGACAGTATTTCATGGGCTTAAACCATGAGTGTGTGTTCAGACATGAAGTCTGCCATAAGTATGTGCACCCTCGTTCCCACGGCAATGACTCCACCCTTGCTGAGAGGATGGGCTTTTTCTCTACCCACCACACAGGCAGGACCTCCCTGTCAGCATCTGCATACTGAACCAAGGACTTAACCAAGGCCATATAAGAAGGGTCAATGCCAGAAACAAAGCAAGCTTGTCAGATCTTGGCAGCTGTCCTAAAATCTGGTTCTGAACATGTACACAGGGAATAGTCTGTCCGCAGTTCACGTGAGGCTGGTAGGCAGAGCTCTCATGAACCGTGATTTGGGGTACACACTGTGGTGGGACCAGCTCCACAAGTCCTCCCTCCCAGCCCCTGCCCTTTGGAGAGTGATCCTATCAAAATCCCCTCAAATCTACAGGTTCAGATATGAGATTCTTGTTGTTTGTTTGGGATCATGAATGTGATACCTCCCTGAGGTGCAGAAGGACACAGGCATTTTGAAAGTTGACTTGAAAAAAGAATTTTCAAAGCATTTGTATTCCTAAACTCATAAAGTATCACGGGAAACCACTGCCACAGTCTTTATCCAAACAGTTTTTTAGCCCAAAACATAATGAAAAATAAAAGAAAGGAAATGAGAAAATGTGAGGAGTGTGATTTGCCTATTGCTGTGTAGCTCATATCTACAAATTGCTTAGCACAATCCTGTTAGTTACTCCAGAAATGTGAGCGTGCATGAGTTTTGCCTGGTTATTATTATTTCTAGCAGAAGTCAGCCCTGCCACACGCAGAGCCTGTGAGTCCCAGGTGATCATCATTAGTAGATCAAATCCCAGCACTGTGAGGAGCATATTAACACCACAATTTTCAGGTACATCTCTAATAACACTTTCTGACAGACACAGCATTCACAGAGCCATAAAGTGCTGCTGCTTATGCCCAGATAAACTGCTTCTCAAAGTGTTTTATGGAATATTCATCACTCTGTGGAAATAATGCAGCCCTCAGAATATTATTATCCACCTTTTTCGTTTGGTCTTCTCCGGGCGGTGTGGTTTGTTCTCACCAGCTGGATCTCTGAGCACCACTATTGACCAGAGAGCAGCCAACCAGTCTGTGCAGCACTCAGGGTGTCTCCAGGGCACGGTGCAGCCTGAGTTTCAGTCCCTGCAGCTCAATCAAAGGATATCAGTTAAATGGCACCATTCAGTGTCTGAACAGAGCTGCACAGACAGCACCCCAAAAATGGAGCAAAAGAACACAGCAAGGTGGACAGAGGTGATGAAACAGGCTGTATGAGACATATCCAGCTGGAGGCTGCTGAAGTCAGATTTCTCCCCGTGTTATCACAGAATCCCAGGCTGGTTTGGGTTGGAAGGGACCTCAAAACTCATTTCATTGCCATAGGCAGGGACACTTTCCACTAGCCCAGGTTGCTCCAAGCCCCATCCAACCTGACATTGAACACTTCCAGGGATGGGCCATCCCTTGCTGGAGAAGAGAGAGGCTCCCACCCCTCGAGGGCTGCCAGCTGCTCTCTGATTTCAAAATCTCTCCCTGGGCAGGGTTTGTGCAGACGCAGATTTCCTCTCCAGCTAACAAGGCTCACACAGTGCCACAAGACATCCTCATGCTGTCACACGTTTCTTGATGCCACAGCTTGGTGTTCTGGTAGCTCTCACACACCCACCACACCCCCTTGTGCTCTGCCTGGTCATCAGCCTGCATGAGGGACCTTTGCCATGCACTGATTTTCTTTCTTCTGATTTTCTTTCCCTTGAACTTCATTGCCTTTGAAAGTTCTATTTCCTGACCACTTTTTCAGCTCCTACAGATTTATGCTGTGTATGGGTTTAGTAGCAGCAGTAGAGCTCCCCATGCTCCCATGGACATGGCAGGCCATGGGCAGGGGCCAGGAGGCTTCCTGTGTCCTCAGGGAGATGGAACCACACCGTGGTTCAGCTTCCTCAGCTCTCCGGTGCAGGGCTGGCAATTGCACTGGTAGTGCCAAGTGCTGCTGGAGGATAGTGTGTTTAACCTGAGCAAAGGGGAAGGATAAGCCATCAGAATAATGAATATTCATTTGCAATCAAGATCCAGAACAGAACCCCCCTCTTTGGAGACAATGAGAGACTGTCCACAGGCACTGTGGTATCCAGCCTCTGTCACTTGGTAATTAATATCATTCAGCTGTCATCAATTACTTGGTGTTAAATTTATGTCAATAATTTCCATTCCATATCTTCCATCCAAATCCAGCAACCTGCCACCACGCATTTTCATTCTCACCCCCATCGATGTGAGTGCTGGCAGGGAGGGATGACTGACAGCTGTCCATCAAAGGCATTGCCTGCAATTTGTCTGTTGCACTGAATGGCCCATCCTGGAGTTCTCTAGAGGTTTCCATAATGTATGAAAGGATTTTAATCTTCCTAGGTTACTTTTATGTGTCTGTGGGAATAGCACTCTGGAGGCATGATAAGTCAGAACTGAAATAATTCCTGCCTTGAATAAAATCTGTGAAAATTTTGATTATTTCTCTCTGAAGTCCTGGCAGGACATTGGTGAAAATAGCAGTGGTCATAGTGTGGTCATCAACTCCAGACCCCTCGTTGGAGGGGGGAGTTGAGTTTTCTTGCAGCACTGGCTGTTAGCTGAAGGGGAACGGTCCACAATTCTCTGGGTTTTGTTAAACAGCAACTGAAAATGGCATCTTTGTGACAATCAGAGGTTTTCTTGAGCTGATGAACATCTGAAGGGCTTTCCCATCAAGCAGGTGTTTGCAGAGGTGCACAATAGCACAGCACTATGGAAAACATCATGAGTAGGTTTGGCAGGGTGTGTAATGTTTTAGATCTTGTGTGCCATCAGAGGGAGATTTATACATGGTACCTGAACATCTGGAGTAACAAATGGAGGATGGATGCTCCAGCCAGCTGGGTTTTTACCTTCCCAGTCCCGCTGATTTTTTCAGTGTCTCAGGACGTGCCACTGAGTGCACTTCGCTTGACTTGTTGAACAAAAATCAGATTTGACAGGAAACCTCATATGAAAGGAAAGCTGGCACAGTAGTAGTGGATTTGATCTCCATAAGCATTTGGAAAACCAAGAAATATTAATATAGAGGCACTTTGAATTGTCGCCTTTGTTTTCTCTGGGTGCTGAGGCAAAAAATTTAAATAGCAAATGTTTGAGTTCACCACAGAACAATAAATCTACATGTTAGAGGAAACTTCCCTTTCTTCCCAAAAGCTGCAGGTAGAGCATTTTGTGTGTTGTACACATCACTAGCTGACACCTCATTCACAACGATATGGCATTAGGCAATACACATTGGCATTTATTTATCTCTATTTCCCTTATTGCCAAATTACAGAAGAGCCTTCACATAAAGCCTTGAACATGACTTATGTAACAAAACAAAGGGAGAGGTCTGGATGAGTTGTGCTGGGGGTCTTGGGGCACTGCTGGCCCCAGAGCAGGAAGGGAACTCCTCGGTGCAATCCTCCCCTGCCTGGAAAGCCAAGAGATCAAACACCAAACTGAGAGGTGAAACACCAAATGGTGGGGCAGTGGAAGGAGGTTGGCCAAGGCCAAGATGAAAGTGGGTCGAGGTGAAAGAGGAAGATGAAAATGTGTGTCCAGAGTATGTGGCAGAGCACAGCATTCCTGAGCACTCCAGGGTTCCAGGAAGGTGGGAGGCCACAGCACAGGGCACAGTGACCACCTTGGCACTATGTAAAGCACTGGCAATGCTAAAGGGACCTTTGTGCCCCGGCTGGATGTCCTTCCCTGGTGATCGGTGAGCCCATAACTCAGTTCTGGGCTGTTGCGGCTGCTCATTCCCAGATCGTAACACAGATGATTTGAATACTCAACTAGTCGGTGCCGTTATATAAATTATTATCCAATATTATGCCAGAGAAAAATACAGCAGCATATAAGGAAAAGTGGATGCTTTGTACGAGAGGGTCATGATAGATAAAAATGATAATGGGCACTGTAGTGCCATAATCAAAGTCTAATTGTCTCATTAATTAAGAGCAATATTCGGTTATGTATTGGGTCCTGGAGTGATTATGACTCAAATGCCTACTAGAACTCATGGATTTATCCTCTGGTTTGCAGTTTGCAGTCAGGCAAAGCATTTGGTGGAGGTCAAACAGTTCAATTGCTGCTTTAAAATGTAGCTGAACTTTAGGCATGAAAAATCCCGGCTGTGCTGCTCGGCCAACGGCCCTTGGATGCCATTGGCATTGCATTCAGCAGGCACATCCCAGCACCTAGCTGCCAAAAACCTGGGCATGAGCAAGTGAGGCACCTGGGGGGGTCCCAGACCACTCACTGTTCATTCATCTCACCCCCACAGTGCTAACACCCAAATGTCTCCCTTCCCATCCTATTTTTGACACCAATCAGGCTAATTTTCATAAGTTTCCTGCCAAATATGAACCGCTGGTAACAGTGGCTATCCTGGGGTAATTAGATCAAGATTCAAGCAATTTGCTGTAGGGCCTGAACTCAGACCATCCTTCACATGTCTCTTTGCTAGATATGTCTTTAAATTATATTATAATGAGCTTGGCAGCACTATTAATAATCCAGCAAATCATGGAAGAGCGTGGTTTGATTTCATTTCATTGCTATAACGTGTGCAATAGAAGGTAAAGTAGGTGACCGCCACAAGTTTCTACCCTTTTTAATCATAAAAACCAAATATTAGGATACATGAGCTTCTAAGAATTAAAAATACTTGAGCTCCTTTACAGTAATAAAATGGATTTAACACCAGAAGTGTAACAATTTATTGCAAGGTGTCATGATTCATTTAAATATCATTAGAGTCCTACCTCAGGGGATTATTTTATTTATTGTAGTTTCTAAATGTTGTTTAATAAACAAACATTTGCCTCCCTTCAGGTAGGTGAGCTCAGTCCAGTGGCTCTCACAACAGGCAGGAATAAGGGTTTGATTTCCACCTCCTATGTTTCTGGGAGGTTTCCCCCACTGCAGGGCGACAGGAGGGAGAAGGGACAAAGAGAATAAAACCTTTGCTCTGTGATTTTGAGACTATCTCCACACTTTGTGTCATTTAGTGCCCGAAAGGAGTGTGGAGTTTGCATTTGTTGTGCGTAGCTGTGCAGGTGGATACACAAGGAAAGGGCTGGGCAGGATGGGGAGGATGGAGCTGGGACCACTGTTAATGAGGGAGGATGTGTGCCAGGCTGTGAAAAGCTACCAGGGACCTTCCTCAGGGCTCTTTAATGAGATTTCCTTAAAATTTTGATTAATGACTTGGGCAGCGAAAGAGGGAAATTTGCTGACAATGCGAAGTGGAGAGATCTTATCAATGCAGGGGGAGGATGGACCACTGCACAGGATTAACAGGATGACCATAAGCACTGGACAACTTAACTGGGGTGAAACCTCACAGTAGGGAAGGCAGGAATGCACACTGGGGCCTGAGCACACAGGAGAAGGGAAGCAGACCAGCCTTGCCAGGCTCTTGGTGCCCTCGAGGACCAGCATCACTTATACCTTGAGCTGGCCCAGGCTGCAGGAGCATGGGGATGCAGAGGTTTACTGGGAATAAGAGGCTGCAATGGGAAGAGGACAGGCTGCAGGAGCATTGTTTGCTTCATTAGTTGTGACTAGCTGACTAATGATGTGGGGACAGTACAGGTGATCAGCTGCAGATCCCAAAGAGATTCCCATTAGAGTCGTGGCTTTTGTTTCCATGTTATATTCTATAGGTGGAAAGGAAACTTAAATGACATAGATTCTTCTTTTCTTATTTTACTTTCATTTAAAAATCAAAAAGGTGAGAAGTTTCATTGAATTTCAACTTTCTGGAGCTGCTGAGCAGATAGCACCATTTCACAAGCTGTTTCTGTCAGCCTGTATCCACACTGCTGTTGGAGACTGAATCCTGCTTCTCAGTCCTTTTGGAGCACATCCATTTCTCATTGCTTTTCTTCTAATAAAAATGTCAAAAAGAGAAATAGAACATAAGCATAAATGTTCTTGGTTTTACCCTCTGCACAGAACAAATGTAAATCAAAAAATCAGGTATTTGGAGGCCATGGAAGACAGCAATCCCAGCTTTCTGTTGGTGCTGGGGGTATGTGGGGAGCAATGGCTTTGGACTGGGTAATGTGAACTGAGAGAGCCTGAGAGGAGGAGCTGCCATTAGGTCAGTGAGGCTGGTCTGGATTTTGAATCAACAGCAGAAGAGAGAGGCTGATGGTGAATGGTTAATCTTGTGTTTCTAGTGATCTCCAGTGAGGGTCACAGGAAAGACAGTGTCAGCCTTCCAAACATGTCCTTTGATATTTCATGTTTTGCAAGCCAAAACATCATCCTCAGTAGCTGGAGCAACACAAACACCAGCGTAAAAAATCTTGTTGTTTCCCTTTTCTCACATACAGGGATAAATATATATTCAGTAAGGGTTAGAGACAGTAAATTAAAATTCTAAACCAAAATGTTTCTTTGCAAGTTTGGCTGCTCATTGTGATGAGAAAACATTGAGAGCTTCCAGCAGCAGAGAGAGGATACCAGTCCAGGCACACATGGGAGCAGTTTGGAAGCCAGGGTTCTTTGGGAAACAGAAAAGCTTCTCACACTTAAGACCCAGTTCTGGGCCAAAGCAGGTGACAGCCACCAGGGGCCTGCCCTCGAGGGGTGAGGGGCTTGGGCCAGGTCACAGGTCCAGCCAGCGTTGCTCTGAGAGTACATGGCACTGGGGGGGGATTCAGCAGAGCTGTGCCCTAACACACGCACAGGGCAGCTTTCAGCTCCCTCCCTGCTCTGCTTTTATCTTACCTTTCATCATTCAGCCAGTAAAAAGATAACTTGGTCTTTCACAGCTTGACCTGAATCTGCAAGACTGGCAGAAGTAAACATCTTCTGCTTCCCACCCTGAACAATTTGATATGCAGCTCTGAGAGAGGCTAAAAAAAGAACCCTTTCATCTTCCTTTCCTGAAGTCATTTTTTTATCATATTCTAAATTCATAGATAAAACCCCAGGTGATTTTATTGGATTAAGAATGACCACAAACATCACAGAGTGTCTCCCCATGACATTATTATGCTCGTAATTGATATATTCACTCTGTTTTCCTCCTGAGGTTGAGATCACTGTCGTTACCCTGGTGCAGACTATCTCCTTAGATCTCCCTACACACATATGGGCACAGGTATGTGTTTATCTCCAGTGGAAAAATCCAGCAGAACAGCAAATTGTGCAGCTTACTCAGGAACAAATGTGCCCACAGTGATGTGTTCTCTGATTGCTTTCCTGGGAAAGCAAAATTTGGCTCAAGCCCAAGTCACCAAGACGGTGTGAGACACCCAGTTCCATGAAGTGTCAGCCGAACAGTACCCCCACCATGTCCCACAGCTGGTACTGGCTGCAGTGCACATGCTGGAATCCTGCTGGGAATCCTGCTAGGTGGTTTCAGTGCTAATCCAAATATTCCTATTAACTCACACTGTTAACTGCAGCCCAGCTGCAGGAGATGTCTGTCTGCTCAATTTTGAAAAATCAACTGCTACACTTAATTAAATGAGAAACTAACCTATAGCACTGTTTCTTGAGAAAGCCCTGGTGCACTTTTCTGACAGTACTAGACTCCTTGTCTACCCAAAATGTCCTGAGCAGCCAGTGATAACCTGCCCAACTAAAAGTGTCATGTCCAGCCCTCTCAGAATAAATAAATTACCTATCTAAGGGAAAAGTAAAGCTCTGGATAAAAGTGAAAGTATGATAAAAAGGAGGAAAGTGATAAAAGAGTATGATAAAAAAAGTATGATAAAGTCAGGATAAAAAGTTCTTAATTCAACTCTGCCAGGCAGGAGGTGGATCTAATTTTCATTTTAAAGAGACCCTGGCTCCAGTTTTTATTCTACTATTTAAAAACAAGAATACTTACTATGGAATCTATAGTAAGCCTAACAACATTCACTGTCTGCACAAGGACTAACCCTACAACTGGCTCGGGACAGGCTGGATCAATGGTCTGAGGTTCAGTGGTGTGAGGTTCAACAGGACCAACTTCCAGGTACTGCTTTTGGGTCACCAAAGACTGTGGAACATTCCAAGCCTGGGGAAGAGCAGCTGGAAAGCTGGAAAAGGCCCTGGGGGTGCAGGTCAACAGGGGCTGAACATGAGCCAGGTGGGCAAGAGGCCAGTGGCACCTGGCCTGTACCAGCAGTAGGGTGGCAGCAGGACCAGGGCAGTGCCCATCCCATGTGCTGGGCACTGCTGAGGCACCTCCCTCCTGGGGGCAGGTTTGGGCCCCTCACAGCAAGAAGGACATTGAAGGGCTGAAGTTTGTCCAGAGAATGGAATGGAGCTGGGGAAGGATCTGGAGCACAAGTCTGGATCCAGAGTTCCTTGGAGTGGACAGAAACACTGACTGCAAGGAGGTTTTGGGTCCTCTCTTATTCTCCCTGCTGAGGGAAGGATTTGGATATTAATCACCATGCCTTTCCTCCCTTGTCAGCTGTGGAAACAAGGCCTGAGAGGAGGGAAGAGCTCCTTTCTGACCTTTGCTGGTAATTAATCACTGAGTGTGAGAATTTGTTTGCCCACAGCCTTGAACAGGGATTGAAAATGATCATCCAGAGACAGGCTCAGGGGTTGGGGTTTTGTTCTTTTTTTGCTCAGTAGCAATTTTCCTGCCTGGCTCTCTCAGCTGAAATTACATTTGACTTGATCTTCTTGGATCTTCACAGCACTGAAAACCAAAGAAAATTAAAGGACAGTGATTTTTGCATAATTTCACTCATACTTAGAATTTCCAATTACGAAGGCATAAATTGATCCTCTTTGCTTTAATATCTTGGGCTTTTTCCCTCTGCACACAGATAACAGCTGAGTTTTAATTCATTTTAATTCTATTACCATCCCTAACTTCATGCACTGTGATAAGTATCTCTCCTGTACACAGATGCCTTTGAGAACTGCCCATCAAGTACTTATTTTACCTCAGTGTTGAGGGGAATAATGGCATTTCCTGTACGTGTTTATGTTGCCTCATTTATAGAGCAGATTAACTCTTTTACACAAACACACTGTTATTTCTTTTTCCATTGACATTGTTGCCAGCAAGGCTCCACTTTTTGGGTTGCATTCCCCAAAGGTTCCCACATCTCTGTTAGTGCTCGCCTCAGCACATGTAACCAGATTTTTATTCTCAGCATTATTATTAAATATCATTACAATGTGACACAAGTTTTACTGAGGTGGGTGGGATCAAATTCTTACAGGAAATGCAACATATATAAATTATGATGTGGATGAAAATTCTGCCTTTTAGAAAAGAAATGACAAGTTGCTACACAGAAACACATGTGCTGCATTATATTTGCTGCATATTGCTGAAGAGAATAAAATATATTTTTATTGTTGTTACCAAACTCCTTATGACAGCTTTTGTAGGAAAAATTATGTAAGCTAGTCCAAAGCACTCTAACAAATCCTCCAGTGTGATGGATATTTTATACTACGGAAATAAAACTGCTGCAGTCAATAGTAATTACAGGCTATTGATAAAAACAAGTCCAAATGTCTCAGGGTAGAGGACACTGTGACATGCACTTGGAATTCATCAGGAGGATAGTATCCAAAGGTGGACAACTGTGACTGACACTGTTCCTCATGTCTAAAGGTAAAGAATGGTCCTGAGCAATGCCAGAGGCCTGTGGGGTCCTGCTGGGGCTCCTGGCATGGATCAGCTGTGGTCACTGACAGGGCTCACCACACACATCTGCTTGAGGTGCTGCCACATCCAGTTGTGACCAGAGAGAACCAAGGGTCTGAGCAGCACTGGAGCATCAGATGATGTCCAGCCACCCATGAGGATGAGCACTGTCCAGCCCTGCTGGCAAGGTATGAGCCTGGAGGGAAGGAAAGTCCTTCTGAGTCTTTCCAATCAGGTGAAAACTGTCAGGATGCTCCTCCATCTGCCTTACATCAGTCACTCCTCTTGGTGCCTTTTCAGGTGAGGCTGCTCCCATCTTGGAAGTCCGAGCCTGTTGATTGCAGGCAGGAAGGATGACACCATCCCAGAGCCCTGCACTGTGCAGCATTTGGGAAGGGAGCACCCTTTAGAAGAAGCCACTGCTTTCATTTTTAATACATTCCACTCACACCCAGTTCGTGTTGGTGGTGTTCACCCGATCTGTGTGATTAATATCTTGCAATCACAGCACTGGCCTTTCCTACCTGACGACAGCAAATTAGTTAATTATACTCCTAATTAAAATATTAATATCTTCCGTATTGGCAGTGGATGCAGTTGTGTTCTGTCTGCCCCATTATTGCCCCTGAGCCATGTGCAGCCCCACATACTCAGCAGCCATGAATGGCCCTTTGGAGGTCACGGCTCGGACAGAGACACTCTGGAAATGGACAGAGGTTTATACCTTCTGGAAAATGGAATTTTCCCCATAGAGCTGGAACTTGCAGTTTGGATGGTGAGATGAAAAAATCATCTCTGGGATTTTGGCTATAATGAGAAAAGTCTTAACAAATGACAGGAGATTCAAACACCTAATAACATCTAAAAAACTTAAATTCAGCTGAAGAAAAGCAGCACGAGAGCAAGTGCCGAGAGCAGGTATGTCCCCACCCACTGGGGACAGAACTCAACTGGCATCTTCTAAACATGGAAAGGGGAGAGCTTATGAAAATGGGAGAGACTGGGCAATCTTAGAGCGTTCATTTTTGGAGACTAAACCCTTAACCTTTGCCTTGGCACGTGGTGGGATTGCTGGAGTGTTCTGTGCAGGGCCAGGAGCTGGACTTTATGAATCTTGTGGGTCCTTCCAACTCAGGATATTCCATGATTCTGTGATTCTGTGGGGGTGTAACTTTTCCTCAGCTTTTTCTCTGTATTGTCACCAAGTGAAGTGACTGGCAGGTAGGAAAGAATAAACTTCACCGTTCCTGTAATGTGTGTTCTCACCTCTTTTGTTTCCCTGCCCACTCTCCAGGGCTTCTCAAACTAAGTGGTTTTTTCCTCTTTCCATTTAAAATGCAAAAGTTTGAGAAGTTATTTTTCTGCAAATAATTAATCATGTTCATGCATTCCTAGGTCTTCACCTCTTGTCACAGAAAAAACAAAATGGAAAATAGAACCATATGGAGGAGGCAGTAATAACAGGATAAAATACTGCTGACCTCTTCGCGCCTTCACTTGAAATTAGCATTTTTTTTTTCCTTGTTTGATGCTCTGTCATTACAGGGTATGTGTGTGTTTTAGGTTTTTTATTAATAAACATGGTAATTTAACAAGCAGGTTAATGGCAGTTTTAATGAGAAAAAATATTAATTGGACAGGCTGGAGGATCTTGGGGTGGATGCAGTTTTTTCCTTCAAATCTCACTCACCCCATCTTCAAAAATCCCCAGCATATGTGCCAAGGGTTGGGGGTTTGTTTCCATGTTGACAGTAAATGCCCACAGCTTGTACTATTTTGTTTGGTTTCACAGAGCCTTTTGCACAACCACAGTTTCGGCCGCCCCAGCCTGGGATTTGCACATTGCCAAATCTTCAAAGGTTTGTATAAACAGGCGCCTTGCTCTGGGTAAGACAGACAATGTGACCATCTGCCTTTCTTCTGCAGCCAAAGGAAAATGACAGAAAGTATGGGGCTTGTCATTTAAAACTGAGTAATTGCCCAGCTCTTGCGAGCCTTACTTTAAGCTCTGGTGCTGCAGCACAGGCAGTGGCTCTGTGGCATGGGCACACCTAGCCCTGGGTGCCCCAACTGTCCTGGGAGAAGGGTACCAACAAAGGGGTGTCCCTCCCCTCCCTTCCCCTTCCCTCCCCTCCAAATCAGGGCACAGTGTGGGATGGCAATCCCTTGGAGCACGTGCTTGGCTAAAGGCCGAAGGTCGGGCTCTGTCTGTTCCCGTCCTTCATCCTCCTGCTCCAAAGACCCTTCTCTGCCTGTTGGCCACTGTGCTCAGCATGTGCTGAGGGCTCTGGCTGCTGCTCTGTGCAGGTCAGTGAGGCTGGTCTCCAGAAGGGACAACCCCCACCTTGCTTTCTGCCAACTCACCTCAGAAATCTCTACATTCACATGGTAAATTAAAACAAACAGCCCCTCCTCTCAGTAGATTTATGAGGCTGTTTGTTCTCAAGATGCTGAGCAGAAAGCAGCAAGTCAGATTTACATGGAGATACTCCAGCAGAAAACAGGTTTTCTCCAGTGGAACAGGAAATCACCAGCTCTTTAAACCTATTTGCAAAATGAGCAGATTTATAGTGATTGTGTGATAACAACCCACAGTTTATACTGTACAGCAGTTTTACAATATAGTCTTAATGCTGCCATCAGAGCGTCACAGCTCATGATGGCAGTTTCAGGCTCTCCATAAATCTCACAGGGCTAATAAAGCTGAGACTGGAAATGTACCACACACAGTAATTCCAAGGGCTCCTCTGAGCTTGGGAAGGACTGGGTTATTATCCAAGTATTTCTGTGCATGTGAAATACAAAAGACTTGTGTGCAAACTTCCTGTCATCACACAGAGGATATGGAAAAGCCATTCTCCTCCTCCTTCTCCTCCTCCTTCTCCTCCTCCTTCTCCTCTCCCTCATCATTATCTGGTCAACACATTTTAGTGTGCAACTGCAGAAGGTGCACCCAAACACTAACTGCACCATTGCCAAGACATCAGGACTCTTCAAATAATAACAATATTAATAATAATACTAGTAATAACAACAACAACTTTCTACAGGTCCTCTCTCATTCAGACTCATGTCAGTGCTGGATGTGAGTCTAATCCCACATACATCAAGCACATGCATTCCTGTGCATTTAGGGAGAGTTCCATGGTCTCAGAGGCAAAACTCCACAGAATTATTGTTATGCCCAATTGCTTTCCCGTGCTCCCCTGAATGTGTCACAGCTCTGGCTGTGGCCCTGTGGGTAGCCCCAGCAAGGGGAGTAAGTAGCAGATGTCTCTGCTGCGGAGCCATCTCCCATGACAGCAGCACAAGGCTTTGACACCACGTGGCAGCAGACCCTCCCTTCAGACACTGATTTATACCTTTAAAACAGCCTCCAACAGTTTGCCAGCTTCTGTCACACAAAGCAAATCGCTCACAGTTTGCATCTCACAGGTGGCCACTTGGTGATTTATTCATGTGTCAGCTCTTTTGGTTGTGTTACTCACGGAGAAAAGGTCCTTATCCTTGACTCTGTGCCCTGCAGACACCGGGCACTGCCCTTTGCTGCCTGCTGCAGTGAGTCCCATCAGCCCTGGGATGGACAGAGGGTTTCTACAACACTGTCACAGGTTGCCCAGAGAAGCTGTGGCTGCCCCATCTCTCCAAGTGTCCCAGGCTAGTTTGGACAGAGCATAGAGCAACATGGGCTAATGAGAGATGTCCCCGTCCATGGCAGGAGGTGAAACAAGATGGGCTTTGATGTCCCTATCAATCCAAACCATTCCAGGATTCTATGAAATATTCCTCCCATGCAAGGGAGCTCTCAACTGCAGCAGCAGGAGATTTTCCTGCAATCAGGTCACCTACCAGGGCTGGTCTTACAAGGGAATCTTTCTTTCTCATCACTGAAGTTCTTTGCTGACTTTTTGCTGTGAAATAAAGCAAGAGAAAATGATTTAGTTAAACCGTAAATAATACAAACTCTTCTGAATTCATCCAAAGTGAAGCAGATCTATTTCACTTCAACCTAACTCAGGTTTTCTCATTTGGTACACAGCTGATAAAAACTACTGTTTGCCCCAAACTCTTTTAAATCTATTTCTGTTTCCCACCTCTGTTAAAGGCGGTCTCTGTAGCACCCTACACATCTCCCAGGCAACCCAACCATCCTAAAGGAAATATGGAGACAGAAAGTTGCTTCTCCGGGACACATTTACACTAGTTCACGAGTAAGTGACTCCTTTTCTTCTTCCGGGTAGCAGTCCTACACTCAGCACTCCCATCTGGTGTGTTTGCCCAGGCAGAGCCTCCCCAGGCAACCCAGACACGGACAATCCGCTGGTGACCTCCTGATCATGCAAACAGACGCATGGCTCCAGCGAGAGCCTCACGAGATGCTCGAGCACGTCACCAGCAGAAGCACCAGAAATTTTCACAGCAACAGAAAGTCTTTTGGAGACATAGAACTGACATGAGAAGAAAAGGCAACTGTCAAAAAGAAGTTGGATTTCTTTTGAGGAGGTTCAAATGGGACTTTCTCAGAAATTCGCATTTTAATCTAAGAGAGGATCCCCTTCAAAGCTTGGCTTTCTCTTGAGCTCTTGTATCAAAGCAAACTCACAATTTCAGCTGATCAGAAGGCAAGGAAGAAGCTTGAAGTGAAATGCCCAGAAAATTAGATTAATCAGTGTTGATAAGAATCAAGTGAGACAATTCTGCAGTGTGAATCCAACTGAAAATTGTACGATAACTGATAAAGTATTCCGGTGACAATATCTGATTAAAATAAACAAGTTATTATTTTCACAATAATTTGTTTGGTGGTGTCACACCACGCTCTGAATGAGGAAAGACAAAAGCAGCTTTGTGATCTAATTACTTTAAAAAATCCTATTAACACAACAATTTGATCCAACTGTTTCAGAGGTGTCCCTGTTTAGAGCACTCATTCCTATGACAACAGAACCTTTCCTTAAATGTTTCAATTATTTTGGGACAGCATATCTTTTGAAGGTGATGTCCTGCTGTTATAAGTTAGTATAAGAATTTAGACAACTCAATTCCAATTAAACATTGATAAATTTATTAAGCAAGCGATAATAAAGCAAAACAGCGCTGGGTGGCCTGGAGGGCAAGTGCCCTGCCGAGGCACACACCGAAATGAACTCAGTGTCTCTTTTTATACACGTTCGTGGTTCTTAAGTACATGTTAAGTGGTGTCTGGCATTGGCTTTTCGGATGTAAATTTGTTTGTTGCTTGAGTTCGGTGGCTGGGTAAGTGGTCGTCTGGTATTTGTCAGAGATGAAAAGGTGCAGTTCTTATCAGTTGTTTATTGACACTTGCTTGATTAGCAAGCTGTCTGTGAAACTCCTCTTGTTTAATTACAACAAAAAGTTTCTGACTCCCTCATACACATAAGATTTTATGAACAAAGTTAACCCTTCTATTACACTGCTATGGTGTGCACAAATGTCAGGAATAAATTAGGAGGAAAATAAAGTTCAGAAAATCCTCTAAAAATGCCTCTAAACCTGGAAGAAAAATGCATAAAATTCCTTCAAGTCTCAGTTACAAAATATGATACCATAAGGTCCCAAAAAGTCTAGTTTTAGCAAAATGTCAGGTGGAAATGTGGTTTTGGGCACTGCCTGGTAGTAAATAATTCTTTATTTCTGAAGTACATGCAAATTAAAGATGCTTAAGATTTTCTATTCTTACCATTTTTCACTTAACACTTCCATGGATAGATATTCCGTTGAAAATCTACAACATGACATTTTAACCCTTTATTTGGAGGATCTCTGAAGTAAAAGTTCAATTCTCAGCTAAAGATTAATCATGTCAACTCATGAAAGACAGGAGAAAAGGCCAAAGGAACAAAATGCAATTTCCAGCCCTTTAAATACAAATCCTAAAGCTCCTCAGCTTCGCAAAGAGGGGCCATAAAATACCAGAGAATCACAGAATCGTTAACTTGGAAAAGACCTTTAAGGTCACTGAGTCCAACAGTTCCTCCAGCACTGCCAAAGCCATCAAGTCCTCAAGTGCCACATCCACACAGCTTTTAAATACCCCCAGGAATTGGACTCCACCCCTGCCCTGGGCAGCTGTGTCAGGGCAGAACCTGGAGATGCTGCTGAGGAGCGAGAGCCACAAACCCCATCACCACAATTTTATTCCTGAGCAGTCGCTTTCCTAATTGCAAAGATGATCATCATGTACATTGTTCCTGTGAAACGTCTTTCTTCTCCTCATGACCTTTTCCACAAATCAGCTCTCATTAGCTGCCCTGAGCTATGATGTGATATGATCATTATTTGCTGTGTTTGGGTTCCTGCAGCTTATTTATTGCCTGCTCTGTTTTACCAACTAACAGCAAAGGACAGTGGAGCTGCTCACAGCTGAGCTGTTGTAGAACAGGAGAGGTTGTGAGAGGGAAGAGATACAGAAAGTCAAGCACTGTGCCACCCTTGGGTTTGCATTCAGATTGGGAGATTTGATCCATATAAATTAAAAATAAAGATGTTTTATTTGTTCTTCAAAGCAGAGAAAGACTTGTGAAGAAAAACCATAAAATTAGCTGTGAAAATGCCTGTAAAATGACTTTGGAAATCCCAGAATCTATTAGGGAAAATACACCAAGGAGATAAATTAATCTTTGTAAATTAATCTTTGTGAGCATGTCAGGATGTGCTACTTTTATTAGGTGGGTTTAGGAGTGATTTTGGAGTTCTATTTGGAAATAGAAAGTTTAAAACTGTCAGTGACCAAACCCTTTGACCATGGGAACCTGAAGTGAAGGGGCAGAGCCTGCTGCCAGGTCTGTGGAGTCTCAGCTCAGAGGGAAAATCAGGCTGCTCCCCTGATGTGGTCAGTTTTAATTGCAGTTTGACCAGACCCCATCTGTGATTGCAGTTGGGCTCCTCTGACATCGCCTGCATTCTGAACTGCTCACCTGAAAAGTGGTGTCTTTCCCACCTCATGCACGGGCCTGTGGCTTTCAGGGCATCTCTCTGCTTCAGTTTTTTGAATAATTCACAAAGAATTCCCCAAAATATCACATTCAAATGCAGGAAAGGATGTTGATACTTAGAAGAGGCTCTTAGAGGTAAATGTCTGTTTGCCCAGGATGAATCTTAAATAATGCAGAAACAGTTTCTCAGGCTCTTATGGAACTTCACACTCCCTGAGCACACAGCTGTGGGCTGCGAGCACAGATGGAAAACTGAAGGGAGGAGGAACAGTTGTCTGGTGCAAGGTGCTCTGGCCATGGGAGCTGCTCTGGCCATGGGATGAGGAGCAGGAGTCCAGTGGGCTTCACATGGGCCTGGTCTGGTGGAATCACCAAAACTTCCCCTGTGGGGCCAGAGGCAGTGGCTCTGGGAGATGAGGGAGGAAAGCATGGGCTGAGTAACAGAGGCCAGAGGCCAGCCCTGTCCCTGAACCTCCTCTGTGAGCACTGCACACCCTGAACGAGCAGCCAGGCAGCTGCAGCATCTGCATTCCTCCCTCTCTGCCTTCTCTTGATGAGCATATCTAAAATCCTGCTGATTTCACTGTGGTTTTGGGAGATGAACCCGAGTGAATTCCTGTTGCAGTTTAAGGACCAGCTCGATGTATTCACTTTTGCCAGATTAGGTTGATTTACAATGTGCTTTAATGAAGTGGGTTGCTATGGTGAGGCTGGTTTCAAGGGCGTCTGTTAAAAAAAAAAAAAAAGCAACAGACGAGTAAATTGTCAAAATCAGATCAATGAGAAACCAGTTTCCAGCACTGCACCATTTTTTTGCCAGTTTTGGTTCAGCTGAATGGAGAACAGCCGAAGCTGGGGGAGCAGAGAAAGCCCTTCATTGTCCCAGCAAAGGAGATGCAATGTTTGTGCATTGGGGGTTCAGTGATGGAGCAAGGTCAAATGGCAACAGAATGTGCAATTAGGAAATATTAAGCCATGAGGACCCTGCCTTGTTACTCTTCATTCACTGTCACTCCCAAGTCCTTCTCATCAGGTCTTCTCTCGATCTGTTCACCTCCAAGCTTGTACTTTTCAAACTTCCCAGGTCCCTCTGGATGGCCCCGTCCTTCAGGTGTGTCACTGCATCACTTGGGTTGGTGTCATCTGCAAACATTCTGAGGGTGCCCTTGATCCCTCTGTCTGTGTCATGGATGAAAAAATTGAATAACACCAGCCCCAATATAGACCCCTGAGAGACACCACTAGTCACATCAGTCCACTGGGACTCTGATTCTCTGAATGTGACCATCCAGCCAATTCCTTATCCACCAAATAGCCTCCCCATCAAATCCATCTCTCCAGTTTAGAGAGAAGGATGTTCTGGATGACTGTGCTAAAGGCCCCACAGAAGTTCAGACAGATAACATCTGTAGCCCTTCCCTTGTCCACTGATGGAGTCATTCCACCTTAGAAGGCCACTGGGTCCAGGGCACCTTAATTAACTTTTCTATTGTGTCCCTTGATTAGATTTCTTTCCTGCCTCTAGGCTACTTCTCCCACTCTACAACCTCCTTAAAATGCAGTTGGAAATCTTATGCTAATCCACCCAGCATAATGAATATTAGTTTTAACAGTTTCTTTCAAGCTTTATAACACCTCCCTCGCTCTACTTGATGTAAGCAGAGACAAAACAAGATCAGTTTGTAGTCAGGTCTTGCAGTGACCAGACTCTCTTCCTCACCCCTTTGTGGACAGGAATGTGTGCTACTGGAAAGGCAGGCTCAGCATCTGCAGTCAGGGGAGCCAGGATGGGATGGGTGACAGCATCAATCCCACCCCACTGTACCACCCTCCTCAGAATGCTGTAACTGTTGTGTTACTTGCACTCCAGAGCAGGTCTGCTGCTTCAGGTGCATTTATATGTCAGAGTGCAAAAAGGTTGAACAAGGAGGTGATTGATCAGTGTGGTTACACAGAGCATCAGACTCTGGGAGCCAGCACACAGTCCTCAGCCTGCATTCAACCAATTCCTCATAGGACTGGAGGTCTCTTCGTCCCACATCCAAATCATACCCTCCTGCTCTTTCTCACAGAACTGTTGCTTAGTTTTCTCAAGTCAGGGAAGACTGTCCCTGTCTATAGGCTTTGGCCAAAAAATAAATGCTCTCAACTACTGTTTATTCTGGAAGAAGAGAGGAGGAGGAGGAAGTGGAGGTGGAGGAAGGCTCTTGCCCTCTGTACCAGTCAGTGGCACCTGGTTCCCCTCCGAGGAATCCAGCCTGAAGGAGCTGAGGAAGAGGCACCTCCAAGTTGATGGGTGAAGCTCAACTTCACAGCACAAAGAAAGCAAAGCAGAGAAACATGGAGCAGGGAGCAGTGAGGTGGCTCCCTGTCTTGGCCAAATCAACTTAGTTTAAAAAAAAACAAAA
The DNA here is from genome assembly GCF_022539395.1 of Myiozetetes cayanensis. Classification (NCBI taxonomy): domain Eukaryota; kingdom Metazoa; phylum Chordata; class Aves; order Passeriformes; family Tyrannidae; genus Myiozetetes; species Myiozetetes cayanensis. Next base: position 13,689,424 of record NW_026086826.1, on the reverse strand, counting down.
TCTTTGATTCAGTGTTCAAACTTCCAGCAGAACTTTGTCACCTGATCAAACTAATTATAAAGGTCAAGGCATTTGCAACCTACAAGAGCAAATATAAAGGTCCTTTTCTTGCCATCACTGCTGTCAAGGCAGAGGTCACGGTGCTGCTGAAGGATGCTGAGATGTCAGTGACAGTGACAGAGTGCTGACACAGTGGGGCTGGGACAACTTCCCAGAGCATTGGGGAAGGAGGGAGGAAGAGAGGGATGGAGGGAGGGAGGGTGTAAGCAAGGAAGCAAGGAAGCAAGGAAGGGAGTCCCCCAGTGCCCCAAATGGTCTCACTGATGCCTCTGGTTGTGTCTCAGACTCCCTCTCTCTCCACTCCCCATGAATAACCAGGTTAACCCAGGCAGGGAGCAGCACCCACCATTGCTTCAGGGTACTTCTGTTAGCAACACTCACTCCTTCTACTGTCCTTGAGCCTTCAGCAATAGTCATATCCTTGACTAACTAATCTGGCAAGGTCAAGCCCAAACTCCAAAGCACTCCTTAGGGTTTTACTGGCTGTACACAGAGAGCAAAGCCCAGCACAAAGTTCAAGAACTTCCTGTGCCCATGAGCACTCACACACTGCAGCCCAGCCAGCCCCTCTCCTGGAGGTACTTGCTGTCTCCCAGCAAAGTCTGCAATTCCATCAGGTGCAATTGAAAATCCCACTGAGGCATTTGCTACCTTGACAATATAATTTCTCGCCTTTTGGTCACAAATTCCATCTAATTCTCTCTGGCTCAGGATGACAGACAGCACACTGGGGCAGGGCCTGTTTCCAGGTGTGCCCTTAATACTTTTTCCTGTGCCCCAATGAGAGGCAGTTTTGGCATATTCCTCCTCATGCTTTCTTGCATAGTGGAACCATTAAAATTGGAAGATCTGCTCTGAGATGTCCCTGGGGCTCCAGGTGCAATTGGGACACTTCTTCAGGTACTCAGCCCTTCACCCACTGGGTTTTGTTCAGCAGGGGGCAGTTTCACAAGGCATTCCCAGATCCTGGAGCAGGATCCCCCTCAGGCATCTTCTTGATTCCCCGCAATGCTCTCACACTTCCCTGTGGAGATCCCACTCACTACCTGCTCCAGTTGTCACCAGTTCCCTCCTGACAGAGCATCCTACTGCTGTGCAGGTACCCCACCCCTGGGCAACTCATCCCAGCTCTGCACATCCCTCTTTCTCCATCAGTACTCAGCACTGGTGAGGTCACACATCCAGTCCTGGCAGTGTAACATGGAGAATTCCATAGTCGGTAAAGTGAGCACAACAAAGGAATAACAATTTAAAAAATTATAAACCACAAAAGTGAATATTTATTCCAATGATGAAACAAGAGCTGCTGAATGAAGGTGTTCAAGATAGCAGCACAGCTGAGAGCAGGAGCTGCTTCAGAAAACCAGTGTTGGATAGGAAATTAATGGAGTGAAAATCTGGAAACTAGAAATTTGGGACAACAAATCTCAGGTTCAGTAAGACATCTGGGTTTCCATTAAGCACTGTTATTCCTCCACTTAAGGATAATAATCTACATTGTTCTTGGAAAGCAGGATGTCAGCAGCACAAACCAAATCACAGACCTCTCTTATGCAGCGAGGGGATAATGGCTCCCAAGACAAAAGGAGTATTTTATTTATCATAAAACACTCGCGGGAGTCAGGCAGTCACCTGGTGTTTAATGCAGACATTGCAGACCCGAAGGAATTTTGCTTGAGTGTGACAGGGAGTAGGAAAGGTTTCTGTCTCATGAAAATTCATTGGAAATTACATTAGTGCTGCTGGGAAGGCAACAGCATCCAGCAGGAGTAGATGCACTGCCTCATCCATATGGATCCCATTTGCTAAAGTCTCGATCTGTACCTTGCTAATGGTCCTGTCCAAATGACCACGGCCCATGGAGGAATCAGTGACCAGGAATAGCCCCACGTGGGCTGGAGCAGTGCTGAGCATCCTGATGACTGAGGGATGGACTGATCCCAATGGAGGAGCCTGCAGCACCTCCCATTGCCACCAGCACCTACACTGCTTGCCTGACAAGGAGGATACATGGTCTCTTGTGGACATCCTGTTGTTTGGCAGTAGGGAGGATTGATAGGGCTGTTTGCTCCTAGGAAAATCCCCTAAGAGCTCTGCAGACTAAACTGCCAAGGTGCTTCTCCTCAGATGTGCCAGTAGGACAGCTGGGAACCCAGCAGCTAAGGGGACAGAGGATTCTCATGCCTCCTGCTCTTCCCTAACAGCATTAGCTCAAAATAAACAGCACTTTGATCCATACACAATGGAGTCTGGGTGCCTTTCCCAACACCATCCTGACAAACACCCACACCAGTGTGCCCCAGGGACTTGCAGTTGCTAGTGGGGGGTGACAGTAGGAAGACTCAGAGAGCAGATAATCAATATTAATAAATCACTATGGAAAAATAGCATACAAATGTTCAACTCATTTCATAGACCAATGAGTTTAATTTTTAAAATACCCAGAGTGTTTGATTTGCTGTATTTTCAGGACAACAGGAGGGAGCCCCTCAGGAGCTCCAGAGTCTGGAGAATGGAGCCTTCCCTCGCCTCCCTCCTGTGGTTCATGGCTGCTGCTCACTGTGCTCTGCCTGCCCCGTGTTTACTGTGACCCACAGGCTTCCCATCCTCCTGAGCTGCAGGCACTCCCGGTGTTCTACAGCCCTGCCCGTGGAGCTGCCATCCATCACTTGGTACTGCAAAGAGAGAAGAAAAATCTTCCCAGCGTTCAGGGCTCTGTGAAAGTACAGTGGGGGTCAACGTCCTTTCAAATCACTCCCCACCTCCTTTCATCTTAGCCCTTGCTGGGCCCCGCTCAAAAGCAGAGGTGAAGAGCTTCCCTTTCTTTGCAGGAAGGAGCCCCAGACAAAGCCTGCAGACACACATTAAACTGCAATTCATCCCCATCACATCCCCATCAGGATGGAGGTTATCCTGCACTGAGATAAGGGATTCAGGACTACTCCTTCTTTTTTGTTGTTTTTTCCCCTGCATTTCTTCACCAAAGACCTGTTTATACCCGACTTTGCTGATCAGATACAGAAAACAATAATCTGTTATTAATCTATTCATCTGGATTGCTATTTGCAGATTCTGCCTAACCACTGGCTTTTTGCCTACCTTAACAGAAATCCAAACACCATCTGTGTACTTAAAGCACAAGGCAGGCAGCACTGCTATCACACACCAGCACTGGTGACCACTGGGATTGGCAGCAGTCCCTTCCCTCACCGCAGGGCTGGGAAAGCAGCAGGACTGGCCTATGTGGCCTTGGTCCTGGGTTTAGTGTCCCCCCTTTCTCCAACCCTGTGTCTCCCACTCTGTGTCACCCAGAAAAGAGTCACTCGCCCTTTCTAATGTCCCCACTGGGACACGGTACCAGTGAGCAACAGGGGACAAAATCAGCCTTTCAAAGGTAGTTGTGTTTTCCTCTCAAGAGTAAGAACTCATGTAAGAAGTAAGGATGTTTGCCAAAGCTGTGTGTGCATCTCCCCACCTCACAATGTTCACAGGTAGGTTTATTTTTTCCTATCCTCTTAAATAAAAAAAATTGGCAGATTCTGTTATATGACTCATCATCATGGCTAGGCTTTGTGAGCAAAGATTTGAGTATTATATGAAATCAGTAAAAAAAAAAAAATTATTTATATAAAGGAACACAAAATATCAAGGGGCTACACTGGAGCTGTCAAGTAAAATCAATCACTAAGTTAAATGCCCCCCCAAAAGTGTAGTGATTGATGTTGATAAGCACCAGCATCATCTGATTTCGCAATAAACGAGGCCAATCTCCAGGAGTGGAGGTTCTCAGAGCAGTGGGTTTGCCCAGCTGTGCAGCAGCTGGAGACAGCCCCAGCTGGGTGCTGTTCAGGTGCACCGTCCCCACCCAAGCTTTCATCCTGACACGTGAACACCATCGATGGTCAATACATACTGACCAACACAGATTGGCAAGAGTTTGGAGGGATTTCTCAGTGCTGATGCCCAGACTGTGTTTATTCTGTTGATAAAGATGATTCCTCATCCCCCAGGACTTTCCTTGGACATCTGTCATGTCTACAAGGAGCTTCCTTCCTCAGGGCCACAATAACAAGCAGTGTTAGAATTTTCTTCGGGGGAGTCAGCTCACCCCACACCTGCTCACAGAACAAAGGGTTGAAAAGAGGAGAGATGACCTCCATCTATTCTCCAAAATTTCCCCATTACTCTCCACTGTTCAAGTCCTCTTTACCCAGAGAACATCCTGAATTTAGAATTCATGGTGTGTGTACAGGCAGTGAACCCACCAACCCTTTCAATGGCAAAAATCAACAAATACTGTGATGCTTTATCAAATTAAAGATTAGAAATTGAAATATTTCTTGTAAAGTATGATCCTCGCCTTGATCCATGCATTTAGAAAAATCAATAAAATAATGTGCAACAACCATGGAAGGCTTCTTTTAATGACTTGCATCTTCATAAATACCATATTCATTACAGACCTCCATCAAAATATATTATCTCTACTTGCCCACGCTGCTGTTCCTTGATTGGAAAGCTTCACCTTGCTAAGGCATGAAAAATGGATAAGAATGGAATGGAATACAAAAGGGCCACTTATTATTTGTCAGCTGGCAGGGTTTGCCCTTTTAAAGCAGATATCAAAATTTTAAATGTGATCTTATAATAGCAGCAGATTTCTCCCGGAGACGCCTGTGACAGGTGCCGGGGAACTGCGGAATACTCGGACACTGCTGTATCAATTCAGAAATGCTTTGTCCGTCTCTGGACTGAGCAGCAGCTGCACTGTTGGCTCAAGGAAGACATCGAGGAACACGATTGCAGGAGCTAATGCCAAGAGGGATAATTAATGCCTTTCTCAGCCCTTTAAAGGTGCAGGCAACAAATCACTTGGAATTACAAACTCTGCACATTTGCTTCTGCCCTTGGAGAGAACAATGACAACACAGCAGCTGTGATCTGAGAGGTGGGCTGGGAGGACCGAGGTTGTTGTCAAAGGTCTCTGAGGACTCCATCCATGAGATCCTGTTAAATCTCATCCTTGGGGATCCTGTGGATTTGAGGGAAGAACTCATAGGATTTAAAATGCCTCATGGCCAGATCCTGTGTGCATGCCTCAGCTCCCTATGCCTGTGCCCAGATCCCATGTCCACTGCCAGCCCGCCCATGTGGCACAAGGAGCACCCCTGTCCAGGCACAGGGATTGCTCTGGGAGTCAGTGCCCCAGTGAAGGAGGTTGACAGCGCTGTCTGTCCCTCTGTGCCTCAGTGAGGAGGGTGATGGTGCTGACCCCCCATGTCACAGTGAAGAGGGTGATGGTGCTGTTCCCAGTAAGGGCTCCCTCCCCACCGTGCCGTGACTCTGATCCATCACCTTTGCACAGGCTGATGATAAATCTCCAGGTGTTTTCACACTGTGCACAAGGTGCTTCTGTTGGTTCCTGCACAGCTCCAGGAGCACCTGGAGCCCTTCTTGCTTTGTGTGGTACCTGGGAATAATCCCTGTGTCCGTGTCTTCTGCTGATATTGGTTTATTTGTCTGTAGGTAGCACTCTATCCACGACCTGAAATAACAAACTCTCCCTGTTTGCTTACCTGGAAAACATCTGACTCCATCTTTCTCTCCTTAATCTGTGAGCACAAACATTAGGAGACCTAATTTCTCCAAGATATTTACCAAAAGATTTAATAATGATTGGATTGGATTTATTGAAGAAAGAGACAGCATTTTTTATCTCAAACAGTACCAAGACCCTTCTCTCCAGATGCCTAAACCAATTGATCCGATATTAAATTCCACAAAATGAGCAAACTGCCAATATCACTGTGTACAAAACCCCAACTGCCCTCACAAAATATTAGCAACCAATTAAAATTAAACATTATTGCTACCCACATAGCATTGCTGCCATTGTGAGGAAGGTCTTCTTGGTACATTTCTCTCCACCCTGCTCAGGCGACAGCTCATTTTTTCTTGAGCAAAAAACCACCCAATTTACTATTTGATATTAAGTAATCATGTTGCAGCTGAGCCCTGACAAGGCCTCGGCTGCTGCTGCCTTGACCTTGACTTTCTCATTGTGCCTCCTCCAGGGATGGGGTCTCTTCCCAGGGAATTAGCTGGAATTCCTTGAAAAGCCACAAAATGCTGTTTCCTCTGATACCTCATCCCAGGGAGAAGAATTTAAGTGAACAAATAAGCATAATATCCATATTTCAATGAGAGTGTAAAGCTGGCAATTTGCAAGGAGTGGTGTGCAAATTCAGCAGAAAATGCTGAGTTTAACCTTCAACCTCAGGTTCTTTCCCTGAGCCCATGACCCCTTCCATGGGCAGATCCCTGCTGATCCCTTCCATGGGCACACACACCACCACTGATCCCTTCCATGGGGAGGTCTCTGCTCCCAGAGCAGACACAGCTGAGGATCAGGACAGGTAGCAGATTCTGTGCTGCAGATCTACATATGTGCCTTCAACCTTCTCTAATGCAGTTCTGAAACATCTGAAGAGGGCTCCGAAAAGGAGAATGCAAATAAACAGACCTTTCTTTCCAAGGCTGTGAAGTGAATTAGTGTGAGTCCCACCCTCTCTGCTCCCATTTGCATCCGGCGATTCAACAGCACTTGACTCTGAAATCATTCCAGTAAAGCGGAAAATTAATATTCTAATATGCCTGTTTCTCCAGCAGCTACAAATAAGTAAAGTGGAAGTAGTAAAGAAAATGTTTTAGTATTAACTCTGCCTATGAATATTTATTGTCAACTTGCCCTCAGACACCTGCCTGTCCTGTCCCTGCTCTCTTACGTGTGCCATGGGACCCTGTGGGAGCATCAGCAGCAATTCTTTATATATTTTTTATCAAAGAGGGGAACAATTAATATCCGATAGGCTCTTGATTAGCTTTTACCAGGAGGTTTTGCTCAGGTATCCAGCACACCTGGCCAAGTGCACGGTGGGAGGTACTCACACAGATACTCACAATGGCTGCCTTGGCTGCCCCAGAGTGCGTGGCTGCAGCCAGGAGTGGGCAGGACAGTGGGACTGGGACCCCCCAGCTCTGCCTGGACAGTGCAGGGGGTTCACAGGAACAGAAGTGATTCAGCTTAGAGATGAGGGAGAAAGTCTGTATTGGGAGGGTGGTGAAATAACTTATGCAGCTCATCAAGCTAAAGCTGACTCCACATAAATGTCTCAGCACAGCTCACCTGGGTCCATATTTCTGTGTTTAGAGAGAACTTTGGGACTAAAGAACATGAGGATTCCGACAGGTTTGCCATCTAAGGTGTGAGATGAGTGGCAGCGAGGAGCTGGAGTCCCAGGCGGCCCCGCAGCCACCTTCGGAGCTGCTCTCTGTTATTCACAATATTAAAGTCACTGAGGTGTAAAATTGTAGGTGCAATGTGGAACACGATGGATTCTTTCTGTGCTCAGAAAATCCCAAATCCACTGGGTGGGCCAAGGTGTCCATGGATTTGTCTTCTTTCTGCTGGAGTGGGCATGGGGCCAGCACCACCTCACCTGCTCTGAACCAGCACAGGGTGTATCTCACCTCTATCTGTATTTTTGTTTGTTTACAGAGAGAATTTGTAAGTAAAAACCTGAGGATTCAAGGACTGTCTCTTGAGGGTCACCCTCAGGGTGTTGCCTCTGGGCCCACCCCAGCACCAACTGGAAGGCAGATATTTTCATTACAGGACAAAAGGAGATATTCTAAAGTTACGGAAGAAAAAGGAATTTCACCAAATTAGAAAATGCTGGAATCTCTCAAATGTTTGGTTGCAGGATCAGACTGGGCCAATGGGCAAGAGAAGAACTGTTCCCACTCTTTTCCTTCCCTGGAGGAGGTGTGGGAATGGTGGGAGCAGGGCAGCAGTGTCTCCCCTGGCTCCTGACCCCATGTCAGTGCCAGCAGGGTGGGGCCCCCAAAAACCCTCCAGTGCTGCTGGAGCTGAGTGTGCATGGAGAACCTGGAGCCAGGAGATCTTGGTCCTTCAGGACTCCAGGGAACACCTGCACTGCCCATGCTGCCCAGCCTTGCCTGGCACCAGGGAATCCATCACGGTCCCCAAGAGAGCTGTGACCCAATTCAGGCAGTGGCAAAGCTCCCTCGGGGTGAGCTGGCAGCAGGCACTGCCTGTTCTGAAGCAAACTGGCTTGTTTATGAACTCAGGACATAAAATTTGCACTCTAAGGTATGTAATAATTAAAATACAATCTAAAAATTTCTAATGTTACAACGCCATCAAATAATTATGGCTTATTCCCATTTTTTTCCCATATTTTAGTCTCTGCACTCTGTGATGACTGCATATACAGGAGGAGTGAATCACTCATTTCCAAGTATAAAACTTGCATATTGTAAGGCTGAATTATTCATATTATTCCTGGTAGGCCCTATTGCTATTTACATTCTTGATACTGAAACATATCCTTCAAAGATGAATTTTTAGCAATTAAAATTTAAATATGGAGTTTGACAATGCTCATTATTAAATCGTCACAACCAGGACAGTAAAAATTAAGAATGTGACTGGTGTCAGCTGGCAGGGATGTTGTGAGTGTTTCCAAGTGGGTCACAGTTTTCCAAAGTAGATTTAATACAAATTTTAGTACTTTTATGGCCTTTTCATTTTATTTTTCAGTGTATTTTACTGAGCTGGAGGTCAAGCTGCTCATTATGCACCACATCTTGCCCCTGCTGTGCCTGTACCCCCTGCCCTCCAGGACTACTCTTGAGCTGTGGAAAGCACAGATAGTGCTCCTTCCTGGCACTTCTTCCTACTCATTTACCCCTTGTTTTACTGTAAACTCAGATATGTGCCGTGCCATAGATCCAGGGCAAAGTAAGAAATTAAGTGAGCAGGGAGAACGTGATCATTCTGCTGCAATGCCCTGTGTTTGTGAACAAAGAGAAAATGCCTGAAATAATCACAGAATCCTGGGATGGTTTGGGTTGGAATGCACTTTAATGATCAGCGAGTTCCAAGCCTTTGCCATGGGGAAGGACAGCTTCCACTATCCCAGGTTGCTCCAAGCCCCATCCAACCTGGCCTTGGACACTTCCAGGGATGGGGCAGCACAGCTTCTCCTGGGCAACCTGTGTCAGGACCTCACCATCCTCACAGCCAAGAATTTCTTCCCAATATCCCATCTGACCCTGCCCCCTGTCCATGGCAAGCCATTCCCCTTGTCCTGTCACCCCAAACCCTTGTAAAGAGTCTCTCTCCATCTTTCCTGTAGGCTCCCTTCAGGTCCTGGAAGGAGGCAACTACCTGTAGGTAGGTAAGTATATAATACAGTCATAGATATATATAGAGATATAGATATACACACACACATATACAGGTAGTTAATTACTCTTCTCTTAAAAAAAAAAAAAGTTCATTATAATGGTTAACCCTATCAACCTTTTCAGTTGCTGTGAGGTGCATGTATTTCTACAAGGACAGGTTCAGACCAGGAGGGTATACAGGATTTTGGCAGGTCCCTGGATGACAGAGCAGCCCTGGATGTGCCACAAGTGGGATGCTGCAAACACATCCCTAGGGTTTCCTACTCTCCTCCTTTTCTCACCCAAACAGACTCCTCTGCCTGTTCCACCTGCTTATTAGCAGCAGGTATTTGCTGCTAATGCTTTTTTTACATCTCTATCATAATGCTAAGAAATACTGAAATCTCTCTATTTAAATTGCTCTGGTGAAGTATAATACATTAATCATAAATAATTTATATGAATCTGTCCTTTTTTTCAGCACATCTCAGCAGTGTCACAGTAACATCCTCTCCATAGAACATTACTCTGTGTTCTCTCACAAAAACAAAAGGAAGGGAAAAAAAAGAAAGAGAAAACCAGGTGAGTGTTTCTTCCTTCTCTCCCACTTGATGGGAACAATCCCCGGGAGATTCCCCCAAGCCAGTGTTTTAATTTTAGGTGAAGTGAGGAGAGCTGCTGTAGTGCTGGCAGCTGTCACAGCACTGCCATGGGAGGGGAGAGACTGGCTTCTCCTGCTCAGCTCTCAGGAGTAATGACAGCAAATGCTCCCCTGCTCCCAAGCGCCACATGGATCCCATGGAGCGCTCACTCCATTTCACAGAAACAGCCAGGTGTCATTTCAATTCATTTTTTGCCATTATATCTTTTCTGCTTGTTTGTTTACAATTCACCACTTCCCTCTCTCTGCTCTGGCTGCTTGTACCACACACCAACCCTCAGGAATGGTTTGGTCAAGCCAAGGAAGAGCACTATCACCCCTAAGACCATTTCCTACAATGTCAACCCCCGTTGGCTCAGCATGACACGTTAAACCCCTCATAGCAAGGTCATGGACAGCATTTTATATCCCATGAGGGCATGGCAGAGACATCCATCCCTGGGAGCAGCATCATTCCCTGGGAGCAGCATCCATCCCTGGGAGCAGTGAGGCTGCACTCCCCAGGCGGGAGCAGGACTGGCCCCACCTGCCAGGGCAGAGGTCCCTCCATCCCCAGCACCCAGAGACAGACACTCCCTGGCCTGGGAAAAAGTCTCTTGTAACTCTCACACCCCCCAAAACAACCATGAAACATTCCCTTTGCCTCAAATACCATCAGGGGGTTTATTTTGGTGTGGGACATTTTCATGGAGTGAGGATATTTCCAAAAGTCAATCCCTTCCTTCCCAGAAAATAATCCACATTTTGGCACGCTGCAATTGCAGAGCAGCCACTGCCTTTATCCACAAAGCCTTTGGAGACAACGAGCTCCTGTGGAGAAGTCAGGGATGGAAATTTCCAGCAGAGCTGTGGGAAAAGATGGTTTTTTTGTGCTTGTGACTTTCAGAGGCTCTTTGACAGACCCTAAGTTGGAGAACTGAACTTTGTTTCTTTACACTACTCACAGTAAAAGAAAAAAAGAAAAAGTAAAACAAAAAACTCCAGTCTTCAAGTCTTCAGAACTATTTCTTTACCAGCAACAGTGGGAGTCACGTATTGAGGTGAAGAATAGGGGATGATCTTATAGTACATTTTAAATAGCTTCTGAGACATAAGCAACCCTAATTAACATTCTTGTGGTAGTGGAGTTACAGCAAGAAAGCAATTTAATCTGTAAAACTCTATTTGTCACGATGACGATAAACAGAGGGAGAAAACATTAAGGGAGAAACAGAAGAAGGAATGGAGAAGAAAGAGGGGTGGAGGAGATGCATCTCCAAGAGTTATTAGGAGGCTAATAAAAATATTTTTGGAGAATGACAAAGACGAAATAAAACCAGCTGAGCAATGCCCAAAGCCAGGCAACTGGGGAATTCCTCATTCTCCAAGACCTTCTCTCCACTAATCTTCACACAAACTGAAACAGAGACGGGAACAATAACATCGTGATGCAAGGAAAGGAAACCAACTCTAATCCTCCTCCTCGCCTCAGTAATGAACAACTCTGTGCATCAGTTTATTGAGTCACAGAGTTCACGGCAAAGATTTCCTTTATTGGTTTTGAGCAGCTTCAAGGACAAAAACCAGAGAACTGTATCTAAATAATGATCGTTTCTTCCAGCCTCCCTCAGGGTGGGCTCCAGCCAGAGTTCTGAGGAGGGGGTGCTGGACAGGGGCTGCAGTGATCACAGCAGCAAACTGAGGGAGGCTCCGGCCATCGGAGATAAATTTTTCAACCCCAAGAGGAAGGAATTATGCTATTTAAACAGATTTTATTTTTTTTCCTTTTTTCCTGAACGTGACTTCAGCTCCTATTACTCTCAGGCTTCTCTGCTCTGAACTTTTTCTCACCTGATGGTTAAACTGCAAAAGGAAAAGTAGGGATTTTTACATTGATTTTGGGACATTTCTTTTCAGCTCAGCTGTAAAAATATACTGAAATAAGACACTGCCTCGGTAGCTTTGCAACAGCTGATGTGGAAAGGTGAAGAGCTATTGCAGAGCTTTATTTCAGGGGGGTCAAAATGCAGGTAATGGGGTGAGGAGGGCACGTGGCACCTGAAACAGGGGGGCTTGCCTTACAGTTTGTTGATTTTATGGGTCCACAGACTGGACACAAATGTCTGAAAGTTTCAGTTCCTGTTGCACCACCACTGTCAGCGTGTGACGTTGTCAGTGCATTGGAGGGATTTGCAGGTCCTGGCATTCTGGAGCAAAGGAGAAAGGCTGTAATTGCACCCACAGGGCAAACTGCACCTTCCCCAGTGCCCAGTGAGCTCCTCTGCAGAGCCCCACACATGGGCTCAGGGCCTCCTTGGGGTGGGGACCAGGCTCGCACCCCCCAAATTCTTCACCATCCTTTGATTTCAACATCTCCAGGCAGTTTGTATCAAACCCATTTCCCATCCGTGCTCCAGGAAGAGCACAGCCACACAGAGGTGGATGCCTTTGCTTAGCTTCTCTTTTTATTTCCCACAGGTCTCATCCTGCTCTCTGGAGAAGCTCCACAGTGGCAGCTTGGCTGTGTGTGCTCCCTGGCTGTCAGGAGTGCTGTGCCTGGGGTCAGGAGGCCTTTGCCATCCATGGGAATGTCTCTCTGGAGCAATGGTTTTGTGTTTACAGAGGTTCTTATTTCCTTACCCATTCTCAATTTGTATTTTATGCATCACTAATGCTGCTCCCAAGAGCTCTGTGTGCAGGGCTCAGCAGCATCCCGACAGCCCCTAGAGTGTTTCCAGCAGAAGTTTTCACCACTTGCTGATACTGATCCTCTGCCCACTCTTATTTATTTCTGATTCACCTGGAAGGGGTGGAAACAGCTGGAGAGGGACTTTGGATGAGGGCTTGGAGTGACAAAACAAGGGGGAATGGCTTCCCATGGACAGAGGGTAGGGTTAGATGGGATATTGGGAGGGAATTCTTCCAAGTGAGGGTGGGGAGGCCCTGGCACAGGTTGCCCAGAGAAGCTGTGGCTGCCCCATCCCTGGGAGTGTTCCAAGGTCAGGTTGGATGGGGCTTGGAGCAACCTGGGATAGTGGAAATGTAACCCTGCCCATGGGAGGGGTGGAATGAGATGAGCTTTAAGGTCCCTTCCAACCCAAACTATTCTGGGATTCTGGGATTCTTTCTGATGGAAACACATGGATGTAAATGTCCCAATGTTTATTTTTAAGCTCAGTGTTCCCCAGAGGGGTTTGTGATTAGCAAGAGCACCTGGCCAGAGTCATCACTCATGCCCTGAAATGCAGACGGATGATGATGGTGTGGCTCTCACAGATGCCGCCGTGGTGTTTATTCCAGCGGTGTCTCTGTGCTTCATGCATCATCTCCAACTAGAAAACTATATGACTCTTCAATAAATATTTTGCCTCTAATGTCTTGGTGTGAGGAGATTTATATGCTGATTAGTACTTTCATCTTGTTTGTTTAAGGAGCTCTTGTTTACAGGAGGGAGCTGCAGGGCTGGCAAACTGTGCAGGGCTTTTATCTCCAGCAGCCACCACATGCCCCTGCTTCTGTCCCACAGTGTCCTCCCAGTGCCACAGGACACCTCCTTGGGTCCAGGGTGGGAATGGAGAGGGGGACCTTCCCTGTAATTATCACAGAAATGTTTTAACACGTTACTCCTTGTTATATCCTGGGTTTGTCAATAGTGGAGCAGATATTGCATTTTCTATTTTAGATATAATTAAATAAATAGCAAATGCTACACCTTGTTAGGGAACATGAAGCAGAGGCTGGACTTATGACACAGTGTGAAAGATGAAATAATTTATTATCAATATTTTTAAATGCACTGTCACATTTAGACAATTTTTTCAATCCTAAATATTGAAAATAGTTTCAAGTTCCGGCAAAAAGGCAACAGAGACAACACGATACTCGAACTATAGGGACCCCAACAAAGAAGAATCAGTTTGTTTTCCCTCTTTTCTCCTCTGCCCATTCCCTCATGGCTGAGACATGCTGAGGGGTCCGGAGTCCCATTCAAGCAAAGGCCCAGCTCCTCCTGCACGCTGTGGCACTTCCCACACATGCCAGGGTTGACGGGGCTCCCAGCTTCCTGAGGCTCAGGAACACCTAGGGTCTGCATCCGTCATCTCCAGCCATATTTTCATGTGACATCCCCAGGGCACAGGACAGCTCTGGACTGGGCACACCGAGGATGCTGCACAGAGGGGCATCCCCATGGATGGGGCAGTGGGAGATGGGGGGTGGCCAGTGCTCACCCTTGGCTCAATTTTCCTCCCCACGCTGCTTATTCCAAAGTGACTTTTGCTTCTGTGTGACTGCTTGAAAGAAGCAGTTTCAGAGTGGGAACAGGGGGTTGTGGTACCTTTTTTGTGGGAGCACAGGGTTGTGGCACATTTCTTATGGGATAAAGCCAACAGAGTAAATCCTGTGTATTTACCACCTGCGAGCAGCAGCTCAGCCCTGGCTTACACCGAGCTCTCCTCTGAAGTGCAGGGGCTGCCACGGCCACTCCGATAAGGAAAATAACCCTTCCCTGCTGTGCAGGCCGTGTGCCTGATAAGGAACAGACGATGTGGCCTCAGATCCAGCGGCAAAGCTGCCTCTGCTTCACTGTCTCTATATGTTCACAGAAGAATGGGACTGTGAGGCTCATGCTTTGAAAAACACCAACAAATTTAAGTGCCCATTGCTAAAAGAACATTTTGTCTCCAAAAGCCCCTCATTAGTTTGATAGTGCATCATGGGATACGGTTTAGTGCTCTGTGGGTTAATTACTTAGCATCTCAGGTTTCATTCAGTGACCATTGATTTTTCTTTCTCATTTACATCTATAGAATAATGTTTGTCAGTGTAAAGTTAAAAGAAAAATGAAAAATTGGGGGTATTTTTAGTTTGGCTAACAAGGCACCACGGGTGTGATGAGAGCTCTAAGTACACAAGTAATCGCAGGTTAATGATCTCATTCTCACTGTTGGGTTAATCATACAGACAAATGGCAAGGCAAATCCTGGAATATTTATTCACTGCCGGAGTAGCGGAGGAGAGACAGAGTCGTCTTCCCAGAATGCTGCGTACAAAATAAAACCTACCATCGAGGTGCCTTTGGCTTCATTTTTTGTGATTTATACTTTACTGTAGAATTGGTATCTTAAAAGATTCTTATTTATTGTTTTGTAAGTTGGAAATTAATTTACATCTATTACTGCAAAGAAGTCCCCATTGGTGAGGCACTTGCTAGGAAAAGGTTATTTGTAATGACCAAATTTGTCACTGTTTGGGATCTCATAAAGGTCACAATGGAAGGTTTTCTCTTGCTTTAAATAAAATTCTGTATTTTAAAAAGAAATGTGCTTAACTTTCATTTCATAGAAATATCAAACCTGTTTGCACTATAATTTACTTTTTGAGCTCTTGACATTTACCCAGCTGCCTGTCTTTGGAGAACAATCTCTTGATTTGGCTGGAAAGTGCTCCCAAGAAAACTGTCAAAGAGGAACTGGGGGGGGGCGATGCCGTGCAAGCATCCCTGAAGCGCCTGCCTGCCCTAAACTGGGGCTGCTCCCTGCCACAGGGACACCTGCCTGGGGCACACACGGGGTCCTGGTGGTGGGCACTGCCCTCCTGGGAATTGAACTGTGCCAGAGAGCTGAATGGAACAAGCGCTCATTCCACAACAAGCGCTCATCTGCTGCCACTGAGCAGATGGAAAAGGTGTGTAAGCGGGTGAAAAGCCTGGAAAACCTCCTGCTACATTTCACGCAAGGAACAGCAGCTTTTATTCATCTACTTCTTCTGTAGATCATCAGATCTGTAGGTCATCATCTACTTCTTCCACACCTACATCCCCCTTGTGCCTGAGGAACATGGACATCCTTGGGAGAGACACCAGGCATCATCATTTTCCATTGCCTGGGAAGTCACTGGCCCATGGAAGGTTTTTAAATTAGTATTTTCTTTTCCTGGTAGACACACAACAACAATGTATTTTATACCTTGTACCATGCAGAGCTCAATTCCGTACAAGTCATCAGTTTTTCAGACCTGCTATTTGCTCCTTTCATTATCCAGCTGTTAGGGTCCAGTTTAAATTACAGCCTTTTGGAATAAACAGGGGGGTTGGCAGCAGATTAAGCATTTTATTTACCTGCCATCTCTATTTAATGGGATATTCACACCCTTTGATGGGCCCTTGCTGCTGGAACTCACAGTAGATGAGCGGGTACTTCAGGAAGGGGACAGCACCAGCATCCCACAGAGGGGACTCCAACTGCTCCGAAGCTGCATTTCGCTGTTGGAAATGATTCCTCTTCCTCTGTTGACTGAATTATTTTTCAAGTAACCTAAGCCTTTCAAATTGACTGTCAGGGTATGGGAGCTGCACACGTGAGGGCTTAAATCGCATTATTGATAATTAATATTGGTATTGATGTGGCCAGGGAGCCACTCGCAGTGCAGTCCATGCTGTGTAGGAGTAACAGCATTTACAACTCCAATACCAGGATAAGGAAGCAGCTGAGTTACCGTGAGACTTATTTAAACTGCACAAGCAGCTGAAAGAACGGGATCAGTCCAATTAATTCCAGATATACACCTGTGTAACATTTCCATCAGCTAACGAGGGATAAGACAGAAGTGTTATGTCACCACCCTGCACCTTCAGTACCAAAATAACAATTATTTTCCCAGGGTACATATTGGACTAGCAGCTGCTGATTAACTCTTCCAGCATTACTCTCGTCCAGATTGACTCCTGTTCCCACCCTGCTCTCCAAAGATGTGCTGAGCTGGTGCCTGGACAGATCTTTGCCCTTCCTCCTCTTCCTCCTCCTCCTCTTCCCAACAGCAAAGCTGCTGACCCGGAGCCCCCACACCATGCTCTGGCTCCTGCACTTGGTCATGGCTTCACCTCACCATCACTCCTGGGTTCTCTCTGTGGCCCCCTGCGGGGGCTGGCCCAGGAATGGCTGGAAAGGGCAGTACAACGTGGACATGGGCTGTCACATGCCCTGTCCTGGCCATGGCCAGCAGAATGTGGACATGGGCTGTGACATGTCCTCTCCTGACCACAGCCAGCAGGCAGTCAGGCCACCCTGCCCCACGCTCTGCTTTTAGGCCCAGTTCAGCGAGCAGGAGGGACTGCCCCAGGGCTAAGAGCCAACCCAGGGGAAGCCCTGCAGGTTCAGGTGAAGCCCCACACTCCCGATGAAAGCCCTCACCCCACCCCCAGCTGCTGTGCATCAGCAGGAGGTCAGCCCCTCCCTAGAGCTTTGTTCTGTTCCTTCAGCTCTTTACCCTCAGTGGGAATCAGCTGCGGGTCATTAACACTGATTAAAAGTGCAATAAATTGGGGGTAGGGGGCTAGAGTGAATGGTTACGGTAGAAGTGAAGAGTGTGGGGCTTGTTCTGGACTTCTGAAGGGTGAGTGCTGTGTGGTTTTTTGTTGTTTGGTTTTTAGTTGGTTGTTTTGTTTTTTTTTAATTTATTTTTGCTGGATTAGTCTGGGGTCTCGGATGGATTCTAACTAATGAATAATGTTCAAATTGCCTTTTCCTTGCCTAAAAAAGAAGCCTTTGTCGCTGTGCATGCATGAGAGATGTCAGTAAAGAGAAACTATCATCTTTTATAAAGAAGAGTAGGTCTGAGGCTGTTTTAGAATATAGCTGTATTACAGGAATGTGTGGGGGAGGTGTGTGCTAGCTGAGACGTCGTTCGCCTCGGCTGGGAAGTTTATAAAACACTTGCTGTGCCCCCTTCTGCTTTAACCGGGTGAGAGATGTGTTGGTTGGAATTTAGGTGATGCATAGCCAGGGAATCGCATACATGTGTGCTATAATCTCAGTTTAGTCCTTACTAGGAACCTGTCCCAAAGAATGAATAACCAGCACCGAGCAGATGCCCTGGGCGGTGAGTGCAGAAATGATCCTCCGACCTTTTATTTGCAGTTGCTAATGGATCTCAGGGCAAAACAGGGCGGGACCGCGGGGTTGGAATTAAAACTGCGGCCAAGGGGCGATCTTGTGCTTATGCCTCCATTGCTACAAATTATGTTTTATGTTCTTTAATAAAAATAAAAATTTAAATGTTTATGGATACAAGTAAAATGCAGGCGACTCTCCTGAAGGATTGCCACGTGATAGTGAGGTGGTGCTGGGGTGCTCTCACACCCCGGGGCAGCTGCAACCCCCACCAGGGGCAGGGAACTGTCCCATTAAGCCGTGGGTGAAGCCAGGGAACAATCTTTTGGCTATTAACGAGTTATTGGTGCCTGGGGCGGTCTGCTGGCAGTAGCATTTGCAGCCTCCGACTGCCATCCCGTTGGGATGGATGGGTCGATATTCCACCAAGGGAACGGAGGGAGCGCGGCTCCGGCTCTGCCCCGCACTTTCCATCCAACTTGGGCTTTGCAGCCTCTGCTGCAAAGAGGCTTTTCTCAAATCCTCCCTGCTTGACTCTTCAAATGGGTCAGAGCTTCGTGCTGGGAGACTCGGGAGGTGCGGGAAGAGCTGCCGTGGCTCAGATGAGCGGGACAGGGCAGGGCTGCGATCGCATCCTGCTCTGCCAAGCATTTGGAAGGGCACTGCAGGGGGAGGCAGCAACCCTCCACCTGAAAATATAAAATCTAAAGTTTAAAATAAACCCCATGCCTATAAAAATTATGAGGAAAACCAGTCAGAATCCTGTTCCTCAGACAGTGGCTCCTCAAATGAGGGATGCGTTTCCACCTGGGAGATAGGATCTGCATCTCAGGAGGCTCCCAGCGGTCTGTTGAACGCTCTAATTAGCTCATTCTTCTCCCTAAAGTGCTTTCACTTGGGCTGGGAGCGATGCACTGACAATTCCCGGCCTATTGGCCGGTTCTGGGCGGTACCTGCCTCTTGCAGCTGGCTGTTTCAGGGAAAAGGTTTCCTTGTGGCTTGAAGGGGTGTCATTGGATTCCCCCGCCCCGGCTCTCGGGAGGGGCCACACCAGCCATTCCCTAAGCTCCGGGCAGTAGCTGACCTCTGAGCTGCTGAATCCATGGAGAGGGGAAAGGGAATTGTTGGCTCAATGTGTTGCTTTCAGGTGAGTTTGTCTATAAACTTTCACTTGCCGGAAAGAACCTGCTGCGGTGTCTGTTCCGATGTGCGAGAGATGTTGGAAAACCTTAAGGAGCACTTTGAGAGGAAGGGAACTTCTCTGGCCCCTGGATTTGGGGTGTATGTTTTCCTCTCCTGTTCGTGTTTTTTTCCTGCCATGCCTGGGAGAGGTTCTGAGGGGTGGATCTAATATAGCACCTAAAGATTTCTTTTACAGATGTTATCTCTGCAGCACTTGACTTGAAAAAATCTGCAACTGTGTATATATAATATACATCTCATGTGTTGTGTGGATTAAAATCATGGCCCTGAAGCTTTTCAGGCACTTGGGAATTTCAATATAAATATTTATCAGGAATTTCTCCACTTAAAAATAAAACATAAGATGGTTCCTGCTGCATCCTGCCTTACATGCACTGTTATTTTATTTTATATGAGCTATTGAGTATTGTTTTGCATATATAGCTCTGGAAAACCGTTTTGAAAGATGGAGAGAGGCTATTTACAAGAGTACTGAGTGATTGGACAAGGGGAAATAGCTTCAAATTGCCAGAGGGCAGGATAAAATAGGATATTGGGAAGAAATTCTTGACTGTGAGCGTAGTGAGGCCTGGTACAGGTTGCCCAGGAGAAGCTGTGGCTTCCCCATCCCTGGAAGTGTCCAAAGCCAGGTTGGATGGGGTTTGGAGCAACCTGGGATAGTGGAAGGGTGTCCCTGCCCATGGGAGGGGTGGAATGAGATGAGCTCTAAGGCCCCTTCCAACATAACCCAGTCTAGGATTCTATACAAGGAAAACCCTTTTGGAGAAGATGGGATTGCTCATTTGATGGCAAACAGGTCCCGTGTTCACCTTAATGCTCAGCAGAAGCAAAAGCAATAGCAATCTGGCTGTGAGCAGAGGAGACAGCAAGGCTTTTCCCTTGAATTTGCTGCTCTACACCCTGTGCTAAGGAATGGGGAGGGAGAACAGAGCCCAAACCCCAGTGAGTCACCAGACTCAGTGCTGCTTTTCCCCTGAGTCCCCTCCATCCCTATAACAGCATTTTTAATAAGATGCAATGGGCTGCTACAGGGCCATCAAATGCAGAGTGGGTTTTTTTGCTCTCCAAATTGATATGAAAATCTGGTTGGCTTATAACTACCAAAATATAGCTACAGAAAGTACTGACAAGTTTGTAATGACATCCTTAATCTAACAATTGCAGAGCAAAGCCAATGAAGAAGAACTTGTCATTGTTTTCAACAACATAAATTTAATATATTGGGAATTAAAGTTTGAGCTTAGTGAGGAAAAGTAATTTAGATGTAAACAATTGGTCTGAGTCAAAAACCTGGGGATTTCAACAGGCCATTATCCAGCACAGAGTGCTTTTAAACGCGGCCAAGCTGTAAGAAGGCTTTACAGCAGCTCCCAAAGTGCCCAAACTGATCTGCTTTAGGCTGTGTGTGCCTCAGCACAGGGAGGTGGAGCTTAGCCTCTGCAGAGGACCCCATGCCCTCTGCTCTCTGGGCTGTCACCTGGTTAACTTCAGAGGCCACTGTCATTAGCATAACTAATGTGGAATATATAAAGGTATAATAATTCCTGACGAAACAAATGTAATGGGCTGCTAGAGCTGTGGATCCCCCCTATCTTTAAGGAGATTATATTGACTGGTAATGCATGAGCAGCTCCACTTCCATCTCTCCACTTTGGAACAGCCCAGGAGTCTGCTGTGGGCTGCTGGTCGATGCAGGTTTAAACCATGCCATTCCAGGCCCCTGTGGTGGAAACCGATGCTGTGAGCCTCCCAAATTCCTAGTCCACAAGTGCTGGAGGAGACTTGCTCTACAGCCAGTAGCCTGACCAAGGTTATTCAGGAGCTCTTTGCTATCCCCTCTCTCAGTCCAGCAGTTTTTCTCTTCTCTGTATCTCATTATTTTAGAACAGGAAGTTTAGAGCAAATTATGTGCTAACTATAGCTCTGCTTCACATCTACGTTTTCAGACTGTTACACTCAGGAATAAAAGTGTCAATTATGTTGAGAAATGAGAATGTGTCACAGGAAAAGAGCTCTTGTACATGTTTTAAATAAAGTGTGTATCTTCTAAGTCATCATTTAGGCTAAGAAAATGATTCCTTAAAGCCTTACCATAAGGAAAAAAAGGAGAAGGTTTAAGGTTGAAGCTGATAACAAAAACCTGGATGTGAGGCTGGGATGCTGGTTTCATCCAGTGCAATTCCCTGCTGCAGGAAGGAAGGCATGAAAGCATTGTGTTAGGAGTTAAATGGCTCAAGCTGAGCCTGTGGTCAGCTGTGGATTCTTCTCTTGGTTCCATATGGTCATAATTATTGAGGTCAAGGGAGTTTGATGGTTCCTGGATGATGAGATTTTTATTCCTTGGTACGATGATTGTTTTCTTCCTGTCTAGTCAATTGGTTTTTAAATTAGAAGGGAATCTAGGGAAGAGTTTCTTAAAATTGAGAGAATTTATCTTCAGAGGAGCTTTAACTTTTTTTTAAAGTGTTTGGACACTGCTGTGAAGCACAGAAAGGAGAAAGTCTTATGGAAGGTGACCCTGCCCATGGTGGGGGGGTGGTGGAATGAGTTTTGTGGTCCCTCCTAACTCAAACCATTGTATGAATTGACTGAGAAGTTTAGAGTTGCTCATCTTTGGTGTGTCAGTGACCACTTGTGCTTCTGGCTGGCGGCTGTCCTGGCAGGGAGCACGTGTTGGCCCACGGCAGGTACCGGGACAGCTGTGTTTGTGCCTGGGTGGTGACCAGCTCCTCATCCTACACTTGAGTCTGTGCCATGGGAAAGCATCTACATGGGGATGTCACATTTGGGTGATTGGTGTGCTGGTCGAGTGGAAGTTCATAGAATGGCTTGGGCTGGAAGGGGCTTTAAAGTGTATCCAGCTCCACCCCTCTGCTGTGGGCAAGGACACCTTCCATTAGACCAGGTTGCTCCAAGCCCTGTCCAACCTGGCCTCGGGCAACCTGTGCCAGCCTGCATCCACTCAGTCCATAACAGAGGTGGTACCCTTTGGAGCAAAGCTGGAAGCTGAGAGGCAGGAGGGAGGTTGGGGAAAGCAGCACCAGCTCACCTGTATATTGATCCTGTAGGACTGGCTGAGCCTCTGCCTTGGCCTGGAGAAGGAGGTGCAGCTTTGAGTGGGACTCTGGGAACTTGATTTGCCTGCTCAGGCAGGACACACCTGAAATTCTTTTGTTTGTGCTGCTGTTCTACACCCAAACCGCAGAAACTGCTAGGAGAACCTGTTGTGCCTTTGCAAATACTGTCTGTGCTAAAGGACAGCATCCAGGGAAAGGAGCAGGATTGCCTGGGAGCTCTGACTGGGAGAGCTTCCTCCAATTCAGGCAATTCCACCATGAGAACAGGACGTGGTTTAGCTTTGTACCTGCTAAGTGCTGTGATGCCCAAGCTGTTTGTACATTCTTAGCTGGACCGTGGACTTCTGAGAACAAGGACTTTATTTCCCATGGGCTCTGATCCCTGTCTGAGGCACTACACTGAGCAGTAAGGGAAAACTGGGAAGGTGAAGCTGGGCTGAGTAATCTCTGCTTCTCTAGGCTAAAACTTGTGATTTCAGATGGAAGTTTGCCAGTTGTCTTAAGCTGTAATGGAGTTTATTCTCTTTATAAAATGTGTGTGTGTCTCCTTGCAAACTGAGCACTTGACCATGAGTGGGTCAGGTCCTCTAAATTTCTGCTCATGTTAATGAGACAATATTATTGGATTGCATAAGCTTTACATAATAAGCACTAAAAATGAGCCTGGAGTCATCTAGTTTTGCCCTAAGGCATGATCAGATATAATGAAGCTGTTGTGGAGTGATGTCTCTTTAAAAGTCTCCAGACACTGTACAAAATCCTTCAGTTCTCCTGATCCTTGCAGTTTATGCTTTTTAAGGGGACTTTGCAGAGGCAAGTATAAGATTAGACATTTTTATGTACTTCCAGGGCTGTTTTTGTAAATATTTCTTTGGTATAAAACACTTAACTTGTACCCATTATCAGTATTTTCTATAAATCTATATATGCTATTCATCTCTGCTGGGGTAATTCCCACCAGTGCTGCAGAAAGTGGAGGCTTTCAATTCCCATTTTTATGTTTATGGATTGGTATATGGCTTTCCACCCATATGTTTTTATGGAAGTAGAATAAATATGTACAGATGAAAGTTCTAAATGCTTGAAAGGCTGAAATATCTGACTTTGCTCTCTAAGAGTAGTTTCTCTCTGTAAATGCATTTTGAGGCTGTATCATCCTACTTCCTGACTCTCTTCGTGGCAGAGGAAGACAAGGGTTAACACCCCTGGATGCTGCTGCATAATGTGTCTGGGAGCTCACTTAGGATACATTTGGGGTTTTTTCCAAGGTAAAGTGCTGCAAAAGGCTTTTATGACTCAATCCCTGGTTCAGCAACCTCATCGTGCACTTTATATTAGTTTACAGGCTCCAGGTAGTAAGTGCTGGAGGCAAAACAAACAGGAGCTGCATTAGGGCAGGTGAGAGGGAGCAGATCCCAAACCACTCTCTGAACTTGAAAGCCCCTAAGCACTGCCCTGAACCCAGCACAGCCCCACACCCCGACCCTGGGAGCTCATCTGCTCCTGAGGGATGAAATGAGGGATATTTCTGAGTAATTCCCCTCTTCTAGGTGAATTTAAAATGGGGAAGGGTCTGGAGGAGCTGTACAAAGAGCAGCTGAGGGCACTTGGCTTGTTCAGCTGGAGCAGAGACTGAGGGCAGAGCTCTTTGGGGTGGCAGATCTGATCTCTGCTCTGTGTGAGCATTGACAGGACCTGAGGGAACGGCTGGAGCTGTGACAGAGGAGGATTAGGTTGGATATTAGGAAAAGGTTCTTCCCCCAGAGGGTGGTTGGGCACTGAACAGCCTCCCCAGGGCAGTGGTCACAGCACCAAGGCTGGCAGCTCAAGGAGCATTTGGACAATGCTTTCAGGGACAGAGTGGGATGGTTGTGGTATCCTGGGAAGGGCTGAGTTGAACTGATGATCCTTTTGGGTCCCTTCAACTAAGGGTGTTCTATGAAAAGATATTTTCTATCAGTTTTGTTGCATCTGGTGATAACAGAAACTTATTCAAATCAGTTCCAGGGAATAATTGCATCAGTAATAATTTCTTATGTTGTAAGGTGGAGCTTTGGCACGTACAGATACTTAGTTTTAGTTCTCTTGGTCTTTAGCCAGGCAGAAAAGGCTCTTGCACATACCAGTCAAAGGGGTACTGAATAAACAGCGCCCACTCCTCCAAAGAGGGACTGGTTATCTGGGGCTGGTGCTCCATGACCCCCATCCTTAATCTCCAGCAGTGCCACTGAGCAGGATGCTCAGCGTGGGGGATGCAAAGTCCATCAAACTTACTAATACCCTGTGTCCTGCCCCATAACAAGGAATAAGAGGTGAGTTTATGGTGGTACACTGTGCATCTACCTTTTCAGCCCTGATGTGCCCTGTCACTTTTGCCATGGCCTATTTAACTTCATAAAACCCCACTTTTGGTTAGTTTAGGCTGCAGTAATCTTCAACCACTGGACAGAGAACTAATGTAATATCAGCTCCTTTTCCTGAGAGGTGTTAAAGTACTTTTTAGCCTTTTAACTAAAACTCCTGGTACGGATCTCAGCTTGCACACCTGTTCCTCAGCTCCCAAGCTTGAAATTAATCAAATGTTACTCTAAGCAGAAACTTTATATACAAATTAGTGTGTGTATATGCTTTTACACAATCTTTTCAGGCTGTGAAGGGCTCCAGGGGCAGACAAGGGCTGTGACTGCAGCAGCTGGGGAGGGAGAGGGCAGTGCTGGGAGAGAGGGAGAACAATACTGCGCATTCCCCAGAGAGCTTGTGCAGCCTGGGAAGAAGGATGTGGGTGGACAATGCTGCTCTTCCTTCAGGTGCATCACTCCTGCATTAGGACATGTTTCTAATGTCCAGGACTGCAGAAAATTTGGGAATGCGGCCCAAAAAGAGCCTGATGTGTGGTGGCACTCTGGAGCACCCCAGCTGTGGTTGGTAGGTTCCCCTTGGCTGGAGCAACCTCCATCTGGATCACCAAACACTGACCCTGCAGTAAAGGTTAAAACACAACTAAACACCTATCAAACAACAAAACATATGGACCAAAACCTTGGGAAAACCGATGCACTCAGAGCTGTTTGCCGAATTCCTCTGTCTCTGTTCACAGATGGCTTTATTTAGCTCCATGACTTAGTGCAAAGTGATAAAAGAGAAACACTTGCTGGATAAATCATAGCACCAGAGCTGGGACTGTGTGAACTCTCCAATTAAACCTGACAACTCCTTAAAAAATTGAATCCCACAGATGCAATATGACAATTCCCAAAGTGCAGCATGAACGTGGTGTGTCACATTCAGCTGTTTTGCCGTAGGACTGCTGAGTTGGCATTGTGCTTGAACAGGAGAAGGTGGAGAGAACTCAGGGAACATGTTGACACCATATGTGAAAACCTGGTTGTGTCACTGGGGTGTAAATCAAAATAATTTGGGACTTGAATGTTTACCAGTGGGTTTTATTCTCCTTTCATTTTCCTCCTCAATAAGGGGGAGCATCAGCAGAACTCAAAGCCTTACAGGAGCTGACAGACTTCTCTTATCAGAAACTGTAAAGAAAAACAAAGGAAAAGCCAGGAGATGAGTTGTTACCTGTCACTGGACAACTGCCACTGGTTTTTCAAGTACTCCTTAATTTATCTCAAGTGTTTAAATTAAACTTTGCTGTAGTGGTGGGTTTGCATCTCCCCAGGTACTGGGGATCCTCAGCACTGTGATTAATCGGGCAGGTGTTGCTGCTTGTGTTTGGAGCCCACTTGAGAGTGAGGAATGAATTGTGCCAGAAAGGTTTGGTCTATTTTTATTGATGGAGCAGATGAGGTGGAACATGAAAACAAACTTCTAATTTGTAGGAGTCAATCCCCTCTCTGGCTCAGCAGGAGCTGTGCCTGATGAACTTGGACCCCTGAAGCACAGTGCCCCCAGGGCTGCTCCCAGCAGCAACCAGGGATGGCAGTGATGCTAATTTTAGTTCACTTCTACTAGACTGGGAAAAAAATGGGAAAAGGAACAAAACACCTCTGTGATTACAACACTTATGTGATAAAAGCACTTCTGTTCTTGTCAGCATTTTAGTACAATTTCTGTGGGAAAGCTTTTTACTCTGCATAGTACTTGAATACATGTAAAAAGAACTTTAGTGGTCTTGCCCCCTCCTTCATCCTGTATCTGAAGGGTTTGCTCAGTGGAGGGGAGATGAAACAAAGTGTTTTTAAAAAATTAATTGGGGAAAGGGGGAATAGTTTTTTGTTATCTGAACATTATTGATGGGAAGGCATTTGCTTCCTTCATTAAAGCTGTTCTAGATGTCTGAAAAAAAACACATATGAAAGACTCAACTCTCTTCTGAGCTGAAAAGTGATGCCAAAGGTGGGGAAAAGAACCATAGTTTGGTTTTTGATTTATTTTTCAATGGTGGAGCTGCTTCATCTGAAATTTGAGTATGACAAAAATCCATCAAATCATTAAATAGGCAAACCCCTCATTTCTCTTGTTACATCCTCACTTTTGCACTCATGCACTGACTTTGACTTAAATCTAACTCTTTTCCACCTGTTGGGAGAATGGTGTGAGGTCGAGCACAGCAAGCAGCTGAAATCTGTGCTCAGGTTAACATTCAATTTACAGGTAGAAGTTGTGCAAAATACCTGCAGTTCCACATCTTTTGTTATATGTTTATTTTAAATCTAATTTGTTAAATGATAAGGCTGTGCTTGCTCCTGAAGGTCAAGCATAGCAGCTGAGACCTAAAATAATAATTAAGGTTTTGTACAGTACTGCAAAAACAGAAATAGCAGCTGGATGCATTTCACAGTGTGCCCCTCGTGTTTTCGGAAACAGCCGCTGCTCTGTGTGGTAAATCTGTGTAACTTGGAGAGTATTAGCTTGTTCATCCATCTTCTTGTTATCATTTAATTGATGTAGCAATGTTTTACATATCTTAGATTTAATGACTTAGTAGTAATCAGGATAATTTGCATATTTGGCATAGAGAAGTGAAACCGGAGAACTTTATTTTTAAAGACAGGATATATTAAAAGTTGTGTACTTGAAGTGTCTGTGGGCCCCCTTTCTGCTGCAGGCAGAACCTGTCTTCTGGTCCTCCAGCTGCAGGTTGGGTTGTGATTTCAATGAGCCAGATATTGTCTGCGTTTGGCAGGATCACACTTGTCAGGGACCAAATTTGGTAGAATCCTGGACTGGTTTGGTTTGGAAGAGAGCTTTAAAGTTCATCTGGTTTCACCCCCTGCCTTGGGCAGGGATACCTTCCACTACCCCGGATTGCTTCAAGCCCTGTCCAACCTGGCCTTGGACACTGTCAGGGATTGGGCAGCCACAGCTTCTCTGGGCAACACATGCCAGGGCTCCATCACCCTCACAGCCAAGAATTTCTCCCCAGTATTCCATCTAAGCTTACCCCCTGGCAGTGGGAAGCAATTATTTCCCCTTGTCCTGTCACTTCTGGTCCTTTTAAATAGTCTCTCTTCATCTTTCTTGTCTGATCCCTTCAGGTACTGGAAGACCACAGTTAGGTCACCCCAAGCTTTCTCTTCTCCAGCCTGAACAAGCCCAACTCTCTCAGCCATTCCATGGGGCTAGCTCAGAGACTTCCCTAAAG
The DNA here is from genome assembly GCF_022539395.1 of Myiozetetes cayanensis. NCBI lineage: Eukaryota > Metazoa > Chordata > Aves > Passeriformes > Tyrannidae > Myiozetetes > Myiozetetes cayanensis. The sequence goes on along the minus strand of NW_026086826.1, from coordinate 13,661,701 downwards.
CAGGGCTTTGTCTGGGGTAACTTGTGGTGTGCTGAATTTCCCTGGGGGATAAAATCCTCACTGCTATTGCACCTTCTGTGGTTTCCTGAGACTAACTTTCTGCCAGAGCAGACCTGTAATTTGGGATGGTTTCAGGAATGGGTTATCTATCCTCTGGCAAGATAAAATGTTTGTTGTAACCAACACCGTGTGTTAAAATGGGGCCGTGAAGCAATAAATTGCATAAATGTGACATTGTTATGACACTTAAAAATGCCCTGCAATTACTCATGCTTATTAATGAACTGCAAGGAGTGTACTTTTGCAATTAGTTATAGTTATCAGTACTTGCCAACCCTTTGAAACAGTACCCAGGGAGTTGTTTCCATTGGAGTGAGGTCAGATGAGCTGCAGCCACATGGCATCAGGAGGCAGCATGTGCTGGGTGGGACAGGGCTCTGGTGCAGGTGGTGTGGACCCCACCTCCCCTGAAGGGCTGGAGAAGATTCCCTGCAGTGTTGGCAGGAGATGGTGGTGTTTTGTGGGGTGTCTTTCTGTGCATGCAAGAGCAGCGTTGTCTGAGAATGAGCGCAGGGTGGGGTCACTCTTTGTTACCCATTTGAGTACTTGGAACGTGTTTGGAGGGACTGCTGCCTTGCCTTTTCACTGGTGGCAAAACAGGAGGGGTTTACAAAAAAGAAACCTTTTCTGTGGGTTAGTTTACTGTTCAGTTGGAAATCATAATGAAAAATGGGATAATAAAAACAAATGCTGCAGGACTCCTCTCTCTTGAATCAGAGTGTTCTAACTTATGAAACTCTGCTTTCATAAAATCCAAGAAAGGTTGGGGTGGGAAAGGCCTTTAAAGCTCATCTCATCCCACCCCCTGCCATGGTCTGGGACACCTTCCACTAGACCAGGTTGCTCCAAGCCCTGTCCAACCTGGCCTTGAGCACCACCCCCATTGTACAAAGGGCTGCACCAGAACAGGTGAGTGACTCAACCCCAGGTGGGACAGGGCTTCAGTGTGGTTTGTGCATTTAGTAATGATGGATGATTAAAAAGTAGAAATAAAAAATGGAGGGGACCAGAGGTGCCAGGTGGGTGTTAGACCTTGTTGGGGAAGCTCTCAAGGAGGAAGCTGCTCATGGAATTGGTTTATCTCAAACACCTGCTGAATTTGCTGGAAGGCTCTGAGGCTTTGAGGTCTGGGTGGGGATTTGTCTGCAGGGGGATGGTGGGACAGTTGTGGTGTGTGGTAGATGCTGAGCTTGACCTCTGGCAGTGGCTGGTTTTCCTCACTGGTGTGTGTGTGTGTCTTGTGCTCCTCAAGGATGGCACTTAACCCTCCCATGACAATGACATGGTACCTAATTTCCAATGTTTAAGTGTGAACGTGAGACTCCACGCTGACCTTGCTTTGAGCTGTCCCAATGTGAGGATGGTGCTGACACACTCTGTGTCACTGGGACACTTTCATGTCTGCACTTGGTGATTAATTGCTCTAACCTACACTTTTAAAATGCAAAGGCAATTAAATAAATCTTTTTATGTTCGCTCCTTTTCATATGAACCTATAGATGTGTCTCTAAAGCCTTATTTATCTTGCATTAAATCAGCTGTAATTGTAAAAATATTCCACAGCATCTGTGATCGAAACACTGTTGCTGGTTTCATCCTTTCCAGTCGCTGTTGGGGTGCAAGGCTCTGTCAGGCACAACTCTAATTTTCAGGATCTTTGACTGTGCAGCTTTGTTGGCTGTGGACATAACCATTAGACAAAAAAAAACCCCATAATAACAACAACAACAAAAAAAAAACCTAGGGAATGGGAGAGAAGAAAGCCTGAAATGTGCTTTCCATTTTGCATTTTTTAATACTTCATTGGATTAAATCAACAACCCAAACAAATTTAAGTTTTGAGCCTTGTTTCCAGGTTCTTCTGTTTTTTTATCGACCTGTCTTGAGCATCATGAGGACAATGTTGCCCCCAAAACAGATATGAGAGGATCCAATAGAATCACAGAGTTATTAAGGTTGGAAAAGCCCTCTCAGACCCTGGAGTCCAACTGCTCCCCAAGCGCTGCTAAGGCCACTGCTAACCCCTGTCCCCAAGTGCCCTGTCTATAAGATTTTTGAACACTTTCAGGGATGGTGGTTCCACACTGGCTGGTCAAGGCTACTCAATGAACTTGGATGTAGGAGATACAGGTTTCTTTTCTGTGAAACAATACCTTAATGAAATGAAAAGTTACATTTAAATGAGTTTAGTCTGACCCAATCTGACAAACCTTGGAGAAATAGGCAGTAACAAGCCCTTCTTGACTTCCCATCCCCGTTTCCATGGGAGGGCTGGGTTTAGAGACAAGCGCAGCAGTATTGACTCATTTTGTGAGGACTCCCTGGTGGTGTTCATCAGGAATCAGCGGGGGGTTTCCAAACCAGCTGATTAACTCCGGGCCTCCTTTCAGTGCTGAGTGCTGCTCTGACCTGTCTCCAGCTTTCCAGGGTCCCCTTTCTCCACCCCTCAATCACAGATATTTTTGTCTTTCAGTCCTTTGTGACCTTCCTTGTCCTCTGCAGTTGTTTGTCTACTTTGTGAACCTGAGTGAATGTCTTCAGACTCCCAGGCATGCTAAGTGTGTTTCAAACTTCATTTCCCAAATCTAGGCTGGACCTCTGCGAGTAAATGATTTGCATTATGCACCTGGTCATGGTCCATAATTCTTTTATGAAGAATTATGTTTAAAAAGTACAGGTTGCTTTAACCCTCTCTGAGCCATATTGCAGGAAGGAGTAGACCTACATTTTGCTTTTCTAAGATGTTCACAGTTCCAAAGTAAGTGATTTTAGACACCAGAAACAAACCAGCTTCAATTACCTGGAGCTCAGTAGGAGGTAATGTGCTTCCCTTTGCAGGCACCCCCTCAGGGGGTGGTGCTGCTTACATACCCTGCTGTTGTGAAGAGGCATCAAGTAGCACTAACGTGGTTATTTTACTGGAAAAATATCCTGGGGTAGAAAATACACAGTAGTACCTAAGTCTTGGCAATGATTGACTTCCTCGTGTGACACCTACAAATTTGAAGCATTAAAGATTTTATGAAGATGGGACACAAATAAGAGCTTTGAGGAGAAAACTGATGTGTTTATTTTATAGAAGGCTTTCAAATTGAGATTTGTTTACATAGGCCTATTCCCAGCGAGTATTTTGAGGCAGGAGGTTTGGACTTCTGCTGGGCTCCAGAGCAGAAGCTGGTGGTTAGAAGTAGATATACACATCTTAATATATATAGTCAGTAACTTGAAATATTATAGGAATGTATCTCTGTTAATGATGTTAACAGAGGCACGTTGGGAGCTTAGTGAAAGAACTATATAAAAACCTCTAGAACTTGTGTGGGCTGATTGATCAAATGCTTTGTATCTTCACTAGCAAAACTACTTTGTGTTTTCATAAAAAGAACCCCCATCCAGCTCAGCCAAGAGGTCCAAGTGGCTTTGTATTAAGCAATTAATGAGCAAGTATTTAACGGTTAATTATTTACTCACTTCCAGACGAATAAGTGATAGTAGTGGAACTTAAACACCCCTTTGAACTGATGAAAGTTATTCAAACTCTTCTTACAAGTGACTGTGCTTGTGGCAGGTAAAGAGTTGGCTTCATTATGGGAAAATACTGGTTATGTTTTTACTTTTAATTCAAAGAGTTACCTGGAAATAAAAGTCAGGAGAGAGCAGAGTGGCCTTGACTCCTGCACTCACAGGGGACACCAGTTGCTTGGTAAGGTGCAATTTTGGGCTCATGGTCTGAGCTTGTGCAACGGGGCTAAAACTCATAAACCTGGATGGGGAAAATCACATGAGCATGACTTGTGTGCTGCCTTCCTCCCTCCTTGGGGAGGACCCTCATGGTGATGGGACAAAGCCAGTTGGGGAAATCAGCCTGGAATATCTTGGATGCTACTACAGAGCTGCCCAAGCTTTCCTGCAGCTGATAACACAACACACAGAAACTTGCCTGGGTTGCCCTGCTCTGATGAGAAGTCACTGCATGAAGGATAACTCTGCTCACAGAGTGCTTTTAAACGGCTCTTTCGTGTTCTGTGATGCTTTGATAAATAATTCTTTTTTTGATTATGAAATTGTGTGATGACTTTGTATTTCTGGCCTTTAAATCCTGCCAGAGTGGGCTGTGGATTCTGAAGCTTATTGGAATGGGATTGACAAGCAAGACTCAAACAAGTGTTACAGTCTGAGTGGGTGCATTTACTCCATGATGAGATGTTGTCTTACAGCTTTAGGAGTAACATTGGAGCAGGAGGACTGAGCTGTAGCAATAGGAATGTCCTGAGCAATTTTCCCATGCCACATTTACATGAAGGTGTGACAACATCATCTATTATTTGAACAGGACTCTTTAATAGATAGTTTATGGAATTTAGATCACGAATTCAGCAAGAATCCCGAAAGGCCTCGTTTCTTTGAAGTCCCTTGAGAGCTTGAACTGCGCTTTGCATTCTCACCTGCAGTTGTGTAATTCAGGCAGCTCAGTTTGTGCTCCCAACTTACAGCAAAAATCCTTTGAGTCTGAAACAGGAACCGACAAATATCAATGTCTTAAAAAAGCTCCTTACATGTCTGCAGCAGGAGAGAGTACAGGGATAATGTGTTCCCTCTGGTCCTCCCTCTGTTGCGAACGCACCTGGGCTGGACAGTACCTGTCTGGATTTCCTCAGTTAATCAGAAATTCTCAAAAATCCCACTGGATTTCAACCCTGGAGTCCTCTTCCTACATGGAAATAAACATTCCCAGGCCAGGATGCTGCTCTCCAGTGTTTACTGAAGTGCTGGGTTTGCCTACAGTGGGTGAAAGGATTTGTATCAGTGATCTTCATTTCATCTTCCCAGCTAATAAAATTCCAGTTGTTTTTCCCATGGGGTAACCCCTACCTATGCTAATCGTGTGCCTTCACACATTGAAAAAAAAAAAGGCATTTCTGACTTTAAGGAAAAACAAAAGTGTAGTGGAAAGTGTTACAGTTTTCCCTAAATTTGTTCTTTAATCTGTAGATTCTCCTCTGCACTGATGGCTGTTACATCATCTTGTTCTAACAATTTATGGAAATGTGCCAGGATTGAAATTGTTTCCTTACAGTGGCAGGATAATTTTACTGTATTTCCCTGATTGCATGTTATTCTGTATCTTCTGGAGTATCTTCGTTTGATCTCTTGAATGATAATTGCTATCACTTTTTCCTGTGTTCATCATTCATGTGTTTCTTCCTCAAATCTATTTCAGGATGCTGGAGGAAAAGTTTTTTCCCTCCAAAGCTGATGTGAACTAAAAGCCTAATTTAGCTGTCTAAAGCTAAATTGCACTTGGTGAACCAGTTTAAGTCTTTTTTTCTCTTTAAACCAATTTTGAGAAATAATATTTATTGTGAGGTATTTTTTTTTTTATGGAAACTTGCCAGTTTGCTGCTTTTAGATGTATTTCCCTGAAAATTCTGGAGGATGCTCAGCTGATTCTGCTGATGTTAAACACTCGTTTTAAAAGCTCACTTAGTGTTACAGAAGTGAAAATGAAGTTACCTCTATTTGCCATTACCCTGTTTATGAGATTATGTTGTATTTTACTGAAATATAATATGCAACTCCCCAAAACAGTAGAAGAAATAACTGCTTGTGTTTGAAGAATTGGTTCTTTTCAACTGCTTTGATTCCAAACCATGAGGTTAAACCTGGAGGATCTGGGTTATCCCTTTAGCACGAGGTGCTCCAATGTGCTGGGGGTTTCCCCCCTACCCTGCTAAAAGCCTTGAGCAGGTTCCTGGAGGATGAGGGTGCAGGTGTCCCATTCTGGGTTGCCCTCTGCCAGCCCTGCTCTGCAAACTGAAACCCAAATGTATAATTTCCCCTGAAGCTGAACTGAGCAGGTACAAACTGTTCCTGCACTCTGTGTAAACAAACCACAACTGGCACTGAAGTGCCTCCTTTCTCCACATCTGTGATGGGGGTACTGCCGATTAGTGGAGCAGATCCAGGCCTGATGCAGTGCTCATGGTCTGGGTGTAGCACAGTTTGTGCTCAGCTCTGTGGGTACAGCCTCGTTTATCAGAGGATGAGGTGATGGTAAATCTGGCAGAGCTGTCACAGCACTAAATCTGTTCTGCATTTGGTAAAATACATCCAGCTCCATCCACGTTTCCAGGGCTCTGAGCAGTGCTGTGTCCATCACTGGTTTAGTGTGTTCTGAGGGCACCTCTTGCTCCACATCCCTGTGCTGCCTCGAGCTGTTCTTTAGGTGCTTGGTGGCAGCCAGGGCTGTGTTCTCTGGGTGTGTATTGTCCATGGTTTGGGGGCGATGTAAAACACATCGGATTTAAATTGGGTTTTCTGGGCACTTGTATTGCTTTTTGCCACAGCTCAATCCAGTCCACAGAAGACTGAGGGGAGACCTTGTTGCAGTTACAACTTCCTTGGGAGGGGAAGAGGAGGGTCAGGCTCTGTGGGGACCAGGGACCCAAAAGGATCATTGAGTCCAGCCCTTAACACTGCACAAGCCAATTCCCAAGAGTCCCACCAGGTGCCCCAGAGGATCATCCAAATGCTCCTTGAGCTCTGTCAGTCTTGGTGCTGTGACCACTGCCCTGGGGAGCCTGTTCAGTGCCCAACCACCCTCTGGGGGAAGAAACAACTTCTGAGATCCAACCTAACCCTGCCCTGACACAACTTCAGGCCATTCCCTGGGGTCCTGTCTCTGGTCCCCACAGAGCAGAGATCAGTGCCTGCCCCTCTTCCCCTCCTGAGGAAGTGGTAACTGCAATGAGGTCTCCCCTCAGTCTTGTCTCCTGGCTAAACAGACAAAGGTCTGTATGAAGTGGGGACATCACCTGTCTCCCACACTCTGCTTGTGCCTTTCTACAAGTCCTGTCCAAAAATAGCCTTGAGGGGTGTTTCCAAACCCTGCTGTGGAAGAATCCTGGGTGTAGGAAATCAGAGGGAGCGTGTGATTCCTTTTAAAGATGTGTATTAGTCATTGAGCAAGCCTCTGTAGGATCAGGAGAAAACAAAAGCAGGTTTGTACCTGCCCAGATGAATGTAGGTCATTACAAATGTGTTGTTCTTCATCCATGTGGGAAAAAATAAGACAACAGGAACGCTGAACAATAAATCAGGGAGTAAATCCTTCATTTACTCCTCTTAAAATAGGTTTTATTAAAAATGGTTTTTAATCTTTGCTTTTGATGAGCAAAAGTAATGGTAGCAGTATACGATGTCTGCTGCTCAAAATCCAGACTTGGGGGGGGAGGGGACCACAGAGGAAAGTCATTTGTAGGCTTGTATTTTAAGTCCAAGATTTCCCTTCCTGCTGTTTAAAAATGCAAGTTTCTCTGCTCTATATCACTTACTGGGCTTTATTTTAACCCCTGAAAGCACACCTGTGAAAAACTCACTCTGTTTTCTCCTGCAAGTCATTGAGTCATTCTTGGTCTCTTTCTTCTAAAGGTTTTGTATAAAATCATGCTTATCTATTTTAACCTCTCCTCTCCCAAAGATTTTGTAGGGCAGCATTTAGACCTCAAATATGAATAGGTGGATGATGTGAATTACAGAGCACAGTTGTACTCAGGCATTGGAGGAAAGCAGACTGTCCTCAACTGAATAATATTCAAACTTACATATATTTAAATGTTTTTGTTTATCTAGCATGTTAATTTTCTGTGGCCAAAGACAAGTTTATGATGAATCTTTGGGCTATTCCTTGCCCATTTTGGTTCAGTAACTGCTCTTGGGGTCTGTCAGTACTGACCTCTTTGGGTTTTTTTTAAATATATACTGTAAGGTGGGTTGTCATATCTGTGCCAGGGCTCCCTGGTGGCCTTTGTGATTATTTGTTAAAGTATTAAACATTAGGATTTATGTGAAGCCACCCCCAAAGGCTCCCATCAAGGCAGAGCTGCTGCAGCAGCCACAGTGTGACCAAACCTGCTGAGCTCAGCAGCAGCTCTGCAGGTGCTTCAGGCACAAGGAAGGGACAGAGCAATTTCTTTTCAAAGAGATTTGGTTTTCTTTTTCCCCTAATTAAAGTAATTAAATGGTATTTAATTACAAGACTTCATCTGAGTCTTTGTTACATCTCATTACCTGATTTATTGGGATTATCACATTTATTTCCACCTTGCGCAGCATGAGCAGACCTGGCTCCTGAATTTCAGTGTGTGGTGTCTGGTTGTGCACACCAAGAAGCTGCTGAGCAAAAGGAGTGCCATGATAGTAAATGCAGATATAGGTGATATTTTCAGTGCTCACCATATAACGCCTGCCCCATGTGTAGAACCCATGTACTTCTTACCTTTTCCATTTGTGTCTGAGCTATATTCAGTAATTCATAAATGTAGTTATAAATGTCATTTTAAGTTTTACATTCAAATGTTTTTGAGCATACAGATGTTTTCAACTCCAGCTGTGTGCCAAGGAATAGTGTCTATTTTCTCTCCTTAGAGGCTTGGTCTCCGTGTGCTCACACAGTTTCCACACTACTACAAATTTTCCTTCTGTAGAAAATCAAGACCTTGCCACTGTCTGAGTCTGAGAGGTTCATAGGTAAATGCAAGGTTTAGATGGGATATTAGGCAAATTTTTTTGCTGAAAATTGTGGTCAGACACTGGAGGTGTCTGTCCAGGGCACTGGTGAAGTCCCTATCCCTGGAAACATTCAAAAAACATGTGGATGTGGCACTTAGGGATATGGTTTTAGGGTGAACATGGTATTGGGTTAATGGTTGGACAGAATGGTCTTAGAGGGTTTTTCTAACCTTAATCATCGTGTGATTCTAAATATATGAGCATGCCAGCCCAGAAGTCTCTAAGTGCTCATTTTTTCTAAGGCTGATTTGTTCTTCAAAGCTTCCTTGCCCCCATCAGTTTTTGTCAGTGTCTCCTTCTGAGCTTCCTGACTGTTTTCCTTCAGAGTTCCCCTCCTGTGCTGTGAGCAGTGCTGAGAGCCAGCTCATCCTTTGAGATGTATCATCATCTCCCTGTATGCATGACTGCCTTTCAGGATGGAAATTGGGGATAAAGGAGAAAGAACTATGGACATAAATGCAGGCATGGGGCTTTTTTGTCTCCTGGAGCAGGGATTTTTCAGGACTCACATTGTGTTTTGAGATGAATCTGAAGTGCCTGCTGAAGGTTCAGAAGGAATTGAGGACTCACAGCAAGCCTACCAAGATTAAGAATAGCTTAAATGATGGAGTCAGGGTTAGAGACAGAGAAAATTTTCCATGTACTCTGTCCAAGTTCTTTGCAGGAAGCCTCAAAATAGACAATTTTAGGTTTTAACCTCCCTGGTTGATTGGCTGTTCCTCCTGGATAAAACTCTGGCATGGTGTTACTGTGGCTTGTTTGCTTCCCAGAACCCAGAAACTCAAGTTTTTGGACGGTTATTTCACATACATCCTGCACCTCTCCTGCAACTTTCTGTTGTGCTTTGAGCACCTTTATCCAAGATGAATTTAAAGCGTTATTGGTGGAGCTCTGATGACCTTTGCCAGTGTTTGGTTGAGAAAAGGAGTCAGTATTTGATTTCCCCCACCTCTTCACTTATGAATTAGAGAATCTTGAAGTCATTTGGGTTTGAAGGGTCCTTAAAGCTCATCCAGTCCCACCCCACACCTTCTGCTTAGACCAGGTTGCTCCAAGCCCTGTCCAGCCAGGCCTTGAGTACTTCCAGGGTGGGGCAACCACAGCTTCTCTGGGCAACTTACACACATGGGAATAAGTAAATCAAATTTTACAAAACTATTTGAGATGAATAATGGGTAAAGGCTGCTTGCAAAAGGACATGTTTTAGTCCCAAAAGTCTCTTAGTGGTCAGAGTTCACCCAACAAGAAACAGTTAAAAGATCAGTGTCACAGAAGTGTGATGACACTCAGGGCTTTAAATGATCAAAGGCTCTTTTGAAAAACCTGTTGTCAACTCTTGATGTTGCATCACAACTTTTTGTCAATGCTAAAGGAAAAACAAAACAGGGATGATTTTTGGTGATACAAGCAAAATCATTCAAATGTTGAACATAGAAACACAGCTCTTTGTTAGGAGGTTTTTTTCCCCCTAAACTATGTCTTTTAACTGTCTAGATCCAGTGTTGTGGCTGTAGGCAAAGTGGAATCTGCACATATTGCCTTGCCTCTGGCAGGTAAATGTTTCTAGGGTATGTAACACTTTAAGCAGGTACTGCAGAATGAGGCTGCAAGTCAATCTGGCTACAACTAATCAATTATTCACAGCAGACTTGTAGCAAAATAATTTAAAGTAAAAGTCACCTGCCAGTCATTAACAGGCATGCAGACAAATTAAAGAAGTGATGCCTATAGCAAAAATAAGAGGCTTACAGTGTGATCTCTAATAAAAAAAAAATCAAACCTGCTTGCTAAAAAGAATTCCAGTCCATGCACCTGCTTGCATAGAAATACCCCAATTGAATATATTTTTAATAAGGTGACAGATTTGATGACTCAGAGCTACGGTTTGTAAAGAGTTTTAGTTTCAGCTTACCCAGTATCTGCATGGGAATTTAGTCCAGGTAAGCATTTTGTTGCATTTTGCCTCATTTTGCCACTTGCAGAATGGGCTTGGGAAAAATGCTGCTCCTGTTGAGGGCTGGAAGATTTTCATAGAAAAATCTTTAATAAATATACCTGTGCCTGAGGGCTGAGCCTGTCCCAGACTCTGAATGGTTTGGGTTGGAAGGGACCTGCCCATGGCAGGGAGTGGAACAAGGTGAGCTTTAAGATTCCTTCCAGCCCAAACCATTCCATGGTTCTCTGATCTGAATGTTGAAATACTGACATGATGTAGTGTCACCAGGTATGTTTCTATGATCCTTTACTAACAACCTTTCTTCCCAGTAAACAAAACAGTTAAACCATCATTAGTTACAATTTACAGACACTTCTGCCTGTACAAATCTGGCTGTTTATGTGTAGGCAGTCCCTTGCCAAGAGATCATCTCTTTCCCCCAGTGCCTCCAGTACAGATGAGATGTTTTTTGCCTTGTTGCCTTCTGAAAGATGGTATTGCTGACAAGGAAGTGTGTTGTGAAATGCTCCACCTGACACAAACTTGTTGATCAATGAAAGCCAACAAACCAGACTTGAATTTTATGGAAATAATTTCCAACAGCTGCTATTAACTGTGCTACCAGATCAGGTCCCAGCTTGACTGTTCAACTCCATCCAAGCTGCTTCTGTGGAAAACAGTCTTGTGACAGTGTTCTGATCTTATCTTACTTATCTATATGTTATTAATGGTTCTTTTTACTCTCTTTTCTACATTGTTTTCCCTGGTGCAGCTGCAGAATTTATTGCTTTGCATGGATTCTTCAAAGATTCTTTCTATAGTCCTCAATTGTGATCACTGCAGTGTTCTTTGGAAGGGCTCTCCTTTAATCCCTGAAAATGTCAAAACACAACAAGGTGATTTGCTCAAGGCAGCCAAGACTAGTGTTGGAATGTAACCACTGAGGGATCTCTAACCCATAGTATTTATTTCTGCAGTTAGAAGTGCAGTACCTTGTACTGGGAATCCAGGGGTTGCCTTTTCCTTCTGGGACTGTTTGGGGCTGTGCCAGAGCTGCCTGATAGGACAAGATGCTCAAATGCCTCCTGTCCATCCTGTGCTTCATCCCAGGATTGGTTCTGCTGCTTTTCTAGCAGACCAGCCTGGAAGAGGACGCAGCAGGCAGGACCTAATCCATCCCAATCAGACACTCTTGGCCATGGTTACATTCCCACAGTTGTGAGGAGACTTTGGGAATTTTGGCCTGGCTTCCACCTGTTCCAGGAGGGATGTAATGTGTACCTGGTGCTGAGCAGAGGATGTGGCCACCTGCAAAGGCATACTCATCTTCACAAAAGTGATTCTTTCAAAACAAAAAATAAAGATATAATTACAGGTCCATAATTCAGCTGCAATTACAAAAAAGTGATATAATTCTAACTCCTTTCGCTTTATTTCTCGGATGTCCTGCAGTGAAAATATCATCAAAGTGCTGAACTGAATATAGTATTTGGCTTAATTCCCCTGGTTTCAATTTTCTCTCACTGGGATACTTCCTAAATGAGGTGGTTCATTGCTATACTGAAAAGTCACTCTAGATCTTTCATGGCTTTTCTAGAAATAACCAAAATTACTGAATCAGATTTTCTGTCTTTTTTGTAGAATGGTTTTCCATCAAAAGAAAGGAAATAACTTGTCACTTAGCTTAATAAATGATGGGTTTTTAGAATAAGTTTGAAATAGATATTGATGCCAAAGATCAAAATCTTTCTGGAATTTGAGGGGGAGGGAAATCCATTTTGAAATTCACCTGTCAGACATTCCTACCTTGTGGGATCTCAGACTTATGAATTTTAATTTGATTTTAACCTAAATGGCACCTGGGAGAGGCAGGAACAACCTCTGCTGACTCCCAGAGACAGTGGGGGATCAATCCTTCTGGATTTTGAGCTGTGGAATTTCTTCTAGGTATACTGTATCACAATCTTGATGCCCAAAGGGATATTCCAAAGGATTATTGTTATGCTTCAGATAGGAAACACATTTCACCTGTCCTGGAACAGTAAAATGTTTTCTTGCTGTCAATGCCAAACTAATCAAAGTGAGAAGACAATTTGAGCAAGACATTTTAAAAAATAAAAAATAGTGTGGTTTTTTTCTGTTTAGACACCTCATGCACAAGCAGAAATACAGCTGAGGGAGTGTAAAGCCAAGAAGCTAATGTTGCTGTATGGAAGAAAACCCCATTCACAGGTTCATAATAAATGAGATTGCAACCCAAGAAATACCATTCAGGACCTGAATAAAATTAAATAAATAACCAGCATTTATGCTGGAACCTGCTAACCTGCAGCAAATTAAATTGGTCAACAGAAATCACAATGCATTAAACAAGGTGAAGTTCCATCCACAGCTGGGGCCATGTCCCCGGAGTGTGACACATGGACAAGGTGGTCTTGCCCATACAGGGCACAATCAGCCTTTAGAGCAACTGCTCAAGATGGTTTTTTACAGAATTGTAATAATTTTTCTGTACGTGCCACTAAAATTTGGAACAATCTTCATCAAAATGTCAATTTTTGTTAAGTCATTTTCCATAAAAGGGCAAGGCACCTCTATTTTATGTTGGAGCTGCCTTTTGCTCATGTAAATAATTCCTATTGATTTACCTCTTTGCTTCTTGGAAGAGAGATTTTATTTCCTGGATATCTGTGACCATGGATGCTGGTTGTCATGGGTGGTTTTATATTTCATAAATATATTGTAGGGATTATACTGTGCTAAGGGTCAGCTACATATCCACAAATGGCAGATTTATATGTCTTAAATATGGTTGAGATTTATCCAGTTGAAATATTAAACATCTAAATTTCAGCTTTTAACTGGAATAATGGGAAAAATCAGAGGCCTGGGTTTTTGCTGGCTATAAAAATCAGTTTGACCTCTCTTTTTGTTTCCTGTTGCTTTGCTTTGGTATTTATATTTGCTTTTTTTAAAGTAGTTCAACACCCTATATTAAGGGTTGACAACTTAATTATATGTGATTGATCTGCTTATTTTGAGTGAGTCGTTACCAGAATGTAAAAGGCAAAAAATATTATTCTTGCTTTGTATTTACCAGTTGTGAGTAGAGTCAGGGAAGGGAGATGCTCCATTTCTGGAGCATCCAACAGGTTCCTGCAGGGGAAAACCAAGATGGGGTTGTCCTGCAGCAATGCCAAAAATATCACTGGTGAGAATCAGAGAATGCTTGAGGTGGGAAAAGCCCTCCCAGACCATCGAGTCCAACCTGTACCTGATCCCCACCTTGTCACCCAGCCCAGAGCACTGAGTGCCATGTCCAGTTGTTCCTTGGACACTTCCAGGGATGGACACTCTACCACCTTCGTGGGCAACCCTTTCCAACATCTAACCACCCCTTCCAGGAAGAAATTCCTCCTAATGTCCAACCTGACCCTCCCCTGGCACAGCTTGAGGCCATTTCCCCTTTTCTTGTCCCTTGGTCCCTGGGAGCAGAGCCTGACCCCCACCTGGCTCTCCCCTGCTGTCAGGGAGTTGTAGAGAGCCAGAAGGTCGCCCCTGAACCTCCTTTTCTCCAGGCTGAGGCCCCCCCAACCAGCTCCCTCAGCTGCTCCTGGTGCTCCAGACCCTTCCCCAGCTCTGTTCTCTTCTCTGGACTCACTCCGGCCCCTCAATGTCCTCCTTGCAGTTCCAGAACTGGAACCAGGACTTGAGGTGTCTCACCAGTGCCCAGTACAGAGGTGGTGTTCCTAGAAACCTCCTCATCCTGGAGAGTTTCTGAGCATTCCGGTTCTTAGGAGCGGAATTCAGCTGGCCTCATAGATACTGCTATGGAAATTGGGCGGTGGGAATTTGTTGCTTTCCTAAAAACACTGGAAGATGCAAACCAGAGGGAAGGACCACCTGGAGTGTTGGTCACATTGGTCCTCTGGCAGGATCTGGAAGCATCTTGCTGCTTTCTGAATCATAAGCTTAACCTAGTCTGGAGTCCTGTACCCCCAGAGGAGCTACACAGCAAGGGCCAACAGCCCCAAACAGCTAAAGCCACAAAAATGGTCAGTGACTGTCTCCCAGTTTCAGCTGTCTGAGTGTCACTCAAATGTGTTTAACTCCTGCCTTTCTCGAAATTCATACTGCCTGCCCAAATTGGCTCAGAAGCTCCTAAGTTTGTTGGATGGGGTTTATCAGCAGAGCGGCCCCCTGTAGAGGAACGTGATCACTGAGGACAAGGACAGTGCTTTGGCAGAAGGAGAAACGACCCTTCAGAGAAGAATTGCAATGTAATTCTGTGCCCAGCTGTGCCACATCCCTAGAGCTTCTCTTCATGTTCTTTTTCAAAATGTTGAACAGTCAGGAGAAGGACTGAACCTTGTTTGTTTTTTTTTTTTTTTTTAAGCTTTGCTCATATCTACTTTAAAATTCTGCATGAAATGCGTGTAGTGGTTGTGTGGCAGAGTCACAAGGATGAGCTTTGGTTTTGAGGTTGATTTGAATGCTCAGTTCACTCCAATGGAATGTCACTCCTTATCCATCTGATTCCACATGTAAGATAATGTTTGTGACATCGGCTTTGTCCTCTCCTGGGAGCAGGGCAGCTAACACTGAAGTTTTAGGCATCGTTTCTTCTAATAAATGAACTAGTTCATAAAAAATTAAGTAACTAAACTGTCAAGACTTTTTGTGTTGTCAGAGGCTTTCAAAAGCCTTGGAAGAAATTTTGGAGCTCTGTTTGATCTTTCTTCTACTGTCACAAACACAAGAATGAAACATGTGCCTTTCTCAATAATTCAGGGCAGGATGATTGTTTCTCACCGAAGATGTACACTGAGGTGCGGAGCTGCTGCAGTGGGAAGGGTCATGCAGCTTCCAAGACCAAAGGGGTTGTGTTTCCAGGAAAAAAAACCAGGATGCTGAAAGCTGTCACTATAGGTGATAGGGCTTAAATCTGGTTTAAAATTTCTTATGAAATGTTTTTTGCACTAAAGAGTTTTTTGAATAATGTGTCTCTTCCAACAAAAGCAACTCAAGCACTTGGCAAGAAGAAATAACTCCTTGACCAAAACTGCTCAGTTAGTAAGTGATGCCTTGGATTTCTTTAACAAGAACATAAACACTAGTGTGTATAAAGTCAGGACTTCTCTGCTTCAGACTGTTTGGACTCTCTTCTCTGAGGTAATGAGTGACAGGATGAAAGAAAATAGACTCAGGCTGTGCCAAGACAGATTTAGGTTGGGTACTAGGGAGATTTTCTTCCCAAAAAGGGCTGTCCCACCCTGGCATAGCTGCCCAGGGCAGTGGTGGAGTCTCCATCCCTGGAAGCGTTTCAAAAAAACATGTAGATGTGGCACTTGAGGACGTGGTTTAGTGGTGAACATGGTTGTGCTGGGTTGAATGTTGGACTTGTTCATGTCATTTGTCTTTTCCAGCCTTAACAATTCCATGTCTTTATAACTGAAATCAGTAACAGTATAGTGATTCCCAGCCCTGGAGAACCATGTGCAGGCAGGATGCTGCTTCTGGAGTTAACACTCTGTGTGTTCTTTGTACTGACTGATGTCAGCTTCATTTGGGGGGCGTGTGCTTCACTTGCCTGATTCCTCTGTGTTCCTTACACAGCCCGGCTCCCAGTGTCCTTACTCGCAGTGGGATTAGTGCCAGCGAGGGAGGAGCTTTTCTCTTGGCATCCCCTGTCCCTCAACAAGCAGAACTGAGACTCTCCCTTAGATCCAAACGTGAATTTGTTCTAGGACTAAGTGAGCAGAAATTTCTATTGGATTGGTTTTCAGTCCTTGCTTGACTGATGGCTGCTGACTAGTTGGAGAATGCTGGAATATTAACCTGGATTCGTCTCCCTGCTCAGCTCTCAGCTATATGCCAAACCAGAGCTATTTTTACCTGTGCTGTTTAAACTCTCTGTGAAGATGAAACACCCCTTCCATGTGTTTACTCACTGGGAGGTTTAAAGCACTGACTGGGCAAAGTCTTAGCAGTTTGATTTAAGAAAATACACTGACTGTGCAACTACAGGGACATTCCTCTCTCTGGTTTGTTTGTTTTCCCAAATTAATTCTATTTTAGGTTTCAGAAGTAATTGGAATTGAGTTTGAGGGGGTAAAAATAATTTTTTCTTGAAGCAGCATACAATTAAATTACTGCAAACGTGTATTTTGGACTTGGGGCTGTTTGAGTCTGTTCTCTTCTCCTGAGATGTGCCTTCGTAGACCCAGCTCTAGTGGCAAAGGCTTTGGAAGGAGCTCTGGATTAGAGCTTCCTTGATCTCTTCCTGATTTCCACACACACTGTGAATGTTTCCCACTCAATATTACTTATCTAACTAAGACAGTAGAAATTAAAGGAGTGTTGTCTTCTTGAAATACATATGAAAACAGAAGCCAAGGTAAATGCATGCCACAGAGGAGGAAAGAAAAATGTAATCAGGCAATAAAACTTCCTTAACAGCTGAAAGAAAAACCATAAATATATGCTGAAAACTGCTGTATAGTGAAACTTCTCTATATTAGTGACTATGTGTGTCTGAATTAATTTTCTCAAGCTGATTTTCTATGAAAATGCAGGGTTTTTTTTCTTTTGAATTTTCATGTCATTAAACACTAAAGATACAGTCATACAGGAATCCACATATCATGCATAAGCTAACAGGCTTTATTTCCTTTCCTAGGTGTCCCACCGTATTTTAAATTGGAAAGTGCTTCTATATTCCTTTCCTGGTTTGTCTGCCTGCCCTTGAGGATAATGGACAGTGGGGGATATAAATGTGACCCTACTATTGAGCAAAGAAACAGGTTGCCCAGAAAAGCTGTGGCTATCCCGTTCCTGGAAGTGTCCAAGGCTAGGTTGGATGGGGCTTGGAGCAACCTGATCTAGTGGAAGGTGTTCCTGCCTGTGGCAGGGGGTGCAGAACAAGATGGACTTTGAGGGTCCCTCCCAACCCAAACCGTGTTCAGATTCCAGGAAGTGTTCAAGCGATGTCTTTCAACACCTGGCTCCAAAGAGGGACCCTCATTCTCAGGGCACGTGGGGTGCTCCTCGTGACCCGTAGTTGGAGAGGTTATTGATGGAAAGCAGCTCTGGGCAGAAGCAAACTTGTGCAACTGCGAGGTTCTGTTCCTGGAAAGGCCTGGTGCTCTGTGCCTGTGCATCATCATGGAAGGAGCCAATGGACCAAGACTTCCCATCCTGTCTCTCTGACAGTCTGACACAAGGCTGGAGAGTGCCCTGGAGTGCATTGGTGTTTCTTGCACAGACAATGAGGAGGAAAACGAGGAGGGAGCTGGTGCCTCCTGGCCCATGTGGTGTGTGATGGTGCTGCTCTGGCTGATTATATGGAAATACCAAATCTGCTGCCCGGGACCATTCTAGACTGGCCACAGCTGTATTGGGAAGGCTGCTGAATGGGATGTATAATGTCAAAAAACAACCAATCTTCCAGCAAAGAGGGAAGGATCAGTTCCTGTCTCCAGGAAGGCTGCTATCCTCTGCTTTGCTTCTCCCACCATCTGAGAGGAGACCATGATCGCTGTGCCTGGCCTTGAGGTAAGGAACCTGATTTACTTTCTTATTGACTCAATATTTTAGAAATGCTTGACCACACACAGCAGGAGCCTTGTTGAGTTTGGCACTGCTGGTGCTTTCAGGAAACGCTTTTCTGTCTGTGTTCTACTCATGGGAAAACCTCTCAGGGCTGTGTGGCTGCTGTAAAGCATCCATGTGTCATTGAGCCTCTCTGGGCTCTGCTGAAGCCACAGCTCTGGGGAGCTCCAGCCCAGCCCAGGCTGTGGTGCAGTGGTTTCACACTGACCCCTGGTGCAGACCAGTGCTGTGTTCCATGCACTGCTCTCCCGGGATGGTCAGGAGCTGCTCCACCCTTTGCTAGTCTACTGAAAATACACCCTGTGGAGAGGTCGTATTGCTCCTTGATAGTCACATGGAATGGAGCACTTGGATAACGTGTCATGCAAAATAAACAGTCCCTTTACACGACTGGAAGGGTGATGGTGTGGTTACATGAGAGGCCTTTTGTATAGAAAAATGAAATTTATCTTTTAAGACAATCACAAAATTTATTCTTTTTTAATCTTTTAAAAACTGAGGGAAAACTTCACTCAGCTTTTAAAAAAGTCCAAATATGCAGAGAACTGGTGTACTTTCATAGTAGGAATGAATGAGATTTTTATGGTTAGGGTTTTTTTCTTTTGAATTTGCAGGAAGGTTTCCGTGTTTTAATTGAAACATAGGTGTGGTGGGAAATTCCAGGCACGGGTTCTTTGGCTGCACTCACGTTCAAACCTGGTGTGTTTGTGAGAGCTTGTAACATGCAACAGTTTGTGCATTATTGTGGTTCTTTGATGAAGGGAAATCTTTTGTGTCCCTATTTTGCATTGCTGTGTGTTGAGGCTGGGGATTGCAATCTCTGGGTTTTATCGACAGGATCCGTGAACTTCTTTGGGCATTTCCATTGCTGAAAGTAGTTATTTCCTGGGTTTTGTGAATTAAATCTTTTTGGTAGCATTATTTAGTAACATGGCATATTTATTCTAGTATCTAACACTCCTATTTGAATATTCTTCAATGTCCCCCAAGGTTTTGTACCTCATTTCCTTCATGTCCTCTGTCCTCTAGCTGGTGCACCCAAGTATTTTACCTCTGGATGTTCTGATTATGCATTACTATGAAAGTTTTCATCTGTAAGAGGAGTAATTTTTTTTTCTAGCTGCTGAGTCAATTATTTCATTAACATGGCTGCACTCTTTCAATCTGCAAATTTTCTGCAGTCCTGGGTTTGGTTTTGTTGCACTGACTTCATTTGATCTAGCATTTTATTAAGTGGAAATGAGTGCTCTGATGGAAGATAGAGTAATTTGGGACTGTTTCTCTGGCTGTCCCTGCTGAGCTTCAGAGTGTTAGTAAAGCCTTCAGCCATGTAGGAGCCAGGTCTGGACCAATCATCTCCTCTGGCTTCCGTGGTTTTCCTTGCCATGTGCCTTAATTTCTCCATCAGCACAACAGTTTGTTTTTTCTCAGTAATATGGTGCTGTCTATTGCAATTTCACTAATAAATATCCCTAATTTCCTACCAGCACATCAGGATTCCTGTACTTGTGGAACCTCTGGGAAGTGTATGAGTGACACATCATTACTCTTGTACAAGACGTGTTGTTTCAAACAGCTATGACTAATTACCAACAAATGATGAGAATTTGAACATCAATTCCCAGTCTTTGCTCTAGGCAAACCCACTTTTCATCACTCTTCTGTGGTTTGTTTCCTGGAGGGGGTCAGATGCCACTGGCAATTGTTGTAGTTGCTCATTCTTCTACCTTTCCACAATCAGTCCTGGGGTTCCAATTGAGGATGGAAATCATGTCCCAGATTATTTAAAATAATATTTTTTGCATTCTTTAAAATGGTTCTTTCCTTGCTGACGTCAGACACAAACATTTCAACTTTGTGCACGTACACACAAGTAGAATGTCTTTGCCTATAGACCCAAAAATTACATTTCTGCTTAGAGTTTACCATTATCATAATTGCTTGTGTTTTATTCTTGACTAGACTTAATTTATACTAGATTCTTGACTAGACTTAATTTATACTAGATTCTTGACTTAATTCATCTGCATATTAGAATTTACTCTTTGTGCTATAAGATCCTATTGTGATGCTTCCCAAAAACACTCGCTGTGAAGGCTAATAACTTTTCCTTAGAACCAAACAGGTGAAGTGAATGCTGAGTTTGAACATCCTTTCTAATTTAAATCCATAAATCTCTGAAAGAAAAGCAGGTTGTTGCTGTTTTGGTACATGAAGGCAGCCATTCTTTGAATGTCCAGGTGGGAAACATGAAGCACCCAGAGGTGATGCAGCAGTGCTGTGATGGTTGGAACAGTTCTGAGTGCTAGGCCATGGGATGGGGTTATGTGGTTCAAGGTCTGAAAACCATGCCTTTGCAAAAAACAAGGTTAGAGGTGAAGAGCTGATTATTGCCCACCAGGACCTACCTGGCAAGATTTCTGCAGGCATCATGATTCCTTATGGAAAGGCCTGCCAGGAGACAGCCAGCAGCAGTAAAGACATCTCAGAAAATTCTGGAAATGTTTGACTTTTCCTATATAAGTGACCTACCCAGGGACATTGAAGGTTCTCAGACATAACAGGTTTTAAATCTATTTTAAATCCAGATTTAATTTCTGTGTTGGCAAGTCCCCTGTCCTGTGACTCAGCATTATAGGATGGAGTTCTTGGGGCTAATAAAACGACAAGCTCGTGTTGCAAGATTTCTCCCCAGTGGGGCACTAATAGAGCATCTCTGGTTACTTAATTTTATAATGTTGGTAGGAGCGTTATATTGTTTAGACCTTTGTCTTTGTGACAAACATGATTGAAATCACTCAACCAGTTGCAAAGCTCGTCACGGTGGGTGGGCACACAAATACAAATGGGTCTGGGGACATCAGCCTCCTTTGCTTAAAGGAAAAAAAAAAGGGATAAAAATATGCTGAAACCTAATAAATAGGTTTATGCTTGATGTAAAACGTTATGTGGTGCTGCAATCAGGTTATTTTATTGATATTCAGTTTGAAATATTAGTAATTTAAAAAATTTTAAATAATTCAACAGACATTCACTTCTGGGCCAGTAATATCTGACTGACTCATTTAAAGTTCCTCTGGTTTGGAATTTAGATTTACTATTTAAAAATGTGCAAATTAGTTGTTTTATTGATGGGTGTTACAGAGCTGATCTTTGATGGGGCTTTGGAATACCTAAAAATTATTTTAAATTGATGTTGAAAAGTTTCTCTTCAAAATGTAGCCTTTGAAGCAGATCACTTCATCTCTGCCACCTTCAGTCATGGTCTCTGTTGAATTGGAAGGAAATTTGTTAAGATTGTGTCTTTTGAATCTCCCTGTGTGCAGTGGAATGTATTTGCAGGCCTGTGTGTGCAGATAATTCATGTCTGAGAAATCAGGAGTGTGTGCAGGGCAAGGTGTACTTTTTTGATGAATTAAGCTTATTTTGTAAGTCTATCATCTCCCAGCAGATTGTGGTTTGTTTCTTGCTGTTATTCAATTTCTCTGACAGATACAGTCTCTTTTTCAAATGCCACTCTGAGGATGGAGTGCAAATATTCAAACCCTGAGCTGTAATGCTGGCCTGAGATTGGGGAGATAAAGTGTGTTTCCTGGTGGTTAGTTTGAGGCTGTTTGTTCTGCTCTTACACCTCCTCTCACACAAACTCTTCTGTATTTAGAAGGATAATTGGTCTCTGATGTGACCACAAAAGTCCATTTCTGTTCTTGACCACTAGCATCGCCAAAGTTGACTTTATTTTCATTTATTCATGTGTTTTCACTAATAATGTCCTAGGTCAACAATAATTTCTTTACAGAAAGGGTGTTCAGGCATTGGAAGGGGCTGCCCAGGGAGGTGGCGGACTCCCCATCCCTGGAGGTGTCCAAGGAACAACTGGCCGTGGCACTCAGTGCTCTGGGCTGGGTGACAAGGTGGGGATTGGTCACAGGTTGGACTCAGTGGTCTGGGTGGGATTTTCCAACCTCAGTGATTCTGGGATTCTGTGGTTCTAACTCCATTCTTGTTATTGAGTTCAAGTGGAGCAGGTGCCTTTTCCCTTCCCAGCCCTGTGTGAAGCAGAGATTGATTTTTAGGAACAGTGATCAACATTTCTGATGGTTGCTTTCTATCCACCCCTTGCAGCTTCCGAACCCCTGTTGTTAGTCAAAAGAAATGACTGATATGCAAATACTGTTTTCCATAGACTCCAGTGGTGCTGTGATTCCAGCATCAATTATGGAAGCGCTATAAGGCATGGCTTTGTACCATTGCTCAGAGATTTACAAAGGCACTATCTAGAGATTCCTCAGGTTTTTAATCTTAACACCCTAGGAGAAAACATGCAGTCCACACAGCCTCCCAATCTGATATTTTATTAATGAGATTAAATGAGTAAGTAAATTATACATGTAAATCAAACAGAAAACAGAGTAGGATAACATGAAGTCAGCACATTAATCAATTTATCAGGTTGGTTTATTTGATGTGCTGTGATCAGCGATCTTCACATCCTCCATCCTGCTCTGCATACCAAAAATGAAGAGTAAAAAACCTTCTTTCCCCCTTTAAAAACTCATTTTATGTTGTATCATCTTTTAAACTCCTCCAGGGATGGGGACTCCACCTAGGTAGTCATGCCAGGACTGGACAACACTTTCTATGAAGGTATTTTCTGTAATATCCAACCTAAACCTCCCTTGACTCACAGGACCCTTTCCAGGGTATCTGGTACCACTAGATGGATCTGGAGTTGGACCAGGTTACTCAAGGCTTGGAGTGGCATCAATGGTACAGTAAGACATACCCAGGGAGCCCAGGCTCTCAGGGACAATGAGCTCTGCCAAGAGCCAGAGATGGTCCAGAAGACATCAACAAGGGTGATTGGTGTGGTGAGTATAGATGAGGAATTTGTTTTGATTGGCCTAAAGAAGAAAGCTCTTAGATGAGCAGTTTCTACAAGCTGAGGGAGCTGGGGCTGTTCAGGCTCAAAGACTCTGAGAGGGGACCTCATCCATGTCTGACAGTGTCTGCAGGGAATGATCAGGGGATGGACCAGGCTCTGCTCGGGGTTGCCCAGCAATGGGACAAAAGGAAAGGGACAGAAACTGATACCCAGGAAGTTCCACGTGAACATGAGGAAGAACTTTTGCTGTGCAGTGACTGAGCACTGAACAGGCTGCCCAGAGAGGGTACTGATATTCCTCACTGGGGATATTCCAGAACTGTCTGGATGTGATCCTGTGCTCTGGGATGATCTTGCATGAGCAGGGAGGTGGGACTGGATAAGCCATCGTGATCTCTTCCAGCTTCACCCATTCTGGGATTCTGTGACTTGAATGTGACAAGGTCTCCAATTTCCAGACAACTCATGTACTCTTTAGAGAGCTTTAAAAAGAAAAAAAACCAGAGATCCCATAAGGTTATACTGGAGATGACTGTCCCAAAGGAACATGTGTGACTCACCCTGGGACACAAAACACCTTTTCTTTCTTTCCCTCCTTCATTTGTTTTGTTGGTCATAAAATAGCAGGTTGGGTCCCCTCATGGCAATAATAAGGGTAAGGTTTATTTTTGTGATAGCAAGGGAGGCTTTTTTCCACAGTTATCAGTTCCACATTAAGACATGGCAGAAGCTTGTCCTGGCTTTTCTGATCCCTCACCCTTCGCATGGGCATTCTGGGCCCTTCCATCCTCCAGGCACAGGAGCACATGGGGCTTTTCTCCCAAGGCCGGAATGTTTGCATGAGATGTCGGAGTTTGTTGAGACAAATTGCTCCCTGATGGATAAATGAAATCCTGGAGCAGAGGAATGATCAGGGCCGCTGAGTGCAGTCACACATTGTCTACACTTGTTAAGTTTTGACACAATGCATTCTGTCTGGTCTGAGTTGTAAACTCCGACTGCAGTGAGGGACCCCATCCAAGCCAGTGTAAAGCAGGAATGTCTGTCAGGAAACAATTTCAAATCCATCACTTTTGTAGTGACTTTTCTGCATATCTCCAGGCTGAAAAATACCAAAGGAACAACTGTGGTTTGTTTTGTAAGTTGGAGATACCCTACGTCTTTAATCCCTAGGCTCTGGAATGGCCTTATATGTGCTGCAAGAATCCTTGGAGAGGTGTTTGTGCATTTCCTTAATGCTCAAAAAGCATTTTGTTTATAAGTGTTACACCACGCTATCAAAGGAAGTGTTTTGACTTGGCTTGAGTGTGGAAAGTTGTAAATTGTTGGACTGTGAATTCCAGATTTCCTTCCTCTGCTCTTCTCTCAGACCCAACAAGGAGGATGTTTCTTCATTACAGAACAGTAGTGACAAGATGATGTTATTTCTAGATGCCTGTGTGTTGTCACCTATTCCTTTTTTGCCCTGGGATTTGTTTAAAGCCAACTCTTGACCAGAGCAGCAGTTGTCCCTCTGTGCTGGGCCCTGGTGAGGCAACTGGACATGGCACTCAGTGCTCCGGGCTGAGTGACAAGGTGGGGATTTGGCACAGGTAGGACTCTACAGTCCAGAAGGGCTTTTCCAACCTAAATGACTCTGTGATTCTTTGTACAGCAAATTCTACCCTTTTGTGAATCAGAGAGTTGTGAACAATTGAAAACCTCAACACTTTCCGTGCATGTGGGGAATCTGTGTCTGTAGAGCTCTTCAGCCTGAAGCTTCTGGTGGATGTTTTCAAACTGCACTCACTCACGTCCTAAAATAGGGTGCAGTGGGCTGGGCTGACAGCATTGTCTGTGGATTTGGCACCAATATTAGCGAACTGCTGCCGCTTGGCAATTATTTTCATCGTGTGCCATATGGTGAAGAAAATGTTTTCATTCACCCACATACAACTCAAGTTTTACTGAGAACCTCATGCTGTGTGCAGTTCTCTCCCTCTGAGGGCTGGTTAAGCACACCATGACCCCAAAGACATGCAAGCACTTCTGTTGGGCAGAAGGGTTGGATTTTAGAAAAAAAATATTGTATAAGCACAGCATTTCCATACTGCTCCTGGGTTAAAAAGGCTTGTTTATGAAAGGTTGGGACAGCATTGCTCTCCCTCATGCCTTTGTAGATGATAAAGAAGGAATTGTTCCACTACTTTGTTATTTCTTCATGGAAGGGATTGTTAAACGTTAGAACAGGCTGTCCAAGGAGGTGGTGGAGTCCCCATCCCTGGAGGTGTTCAAGGGACAATTGGATGTGGCACTCAGTGCTCTGGGCTGGGTGACAAGGTGGGGATTGCTCACAGGTTGGGTTTGATGGTCTTGGAGGTCTTTCCCAACTTCAGTGATTCTGTGATTTATTTTTTTTTCTGCACTGCTCAAATGGAACTGGCTACCAGGGCAGTGGTGGAGTCCCTATCCCTGGAGGGATTTAAAAGCCATGTGGATGTGGCTCTTGGGAACATGGGTCAGTGGTGGCCTTGGCAGTGCTGGGAACGGGTGGACTTGATGGTCTGAGAGGGCTTTTCCAACTAGAATGGTTTTGTGAATGAGTGGCATACGATGGAAATGTCTCCTGCCTCAGGGTTTTCAGCGTGCACCACTGCTCCTGCAGCACGTCCCTGTTCCCACTGTGGTGGAGATGTTAAATCAAGTCTTCTCGAACAGGAGAGAATCCAGTGCAGTGATGTCCTGAGTGTCTCATGTCTGGGAATGGTATAATTAGAGCCTGTGTTTTATAAATAGGCACCTCTGGATTTGCTCCTCCTTTGAGGATTCCTTGTTATCTGTGTTTTCCACTCTCTGATATGGGCTGAGCGTGTTCTGCAACCTTGTTCTGTCAATTCAAAACCTCAAATCCAATGACAACTCAAACCTGTGGAAATCAGGATTTCATCCGTGTGCTAAGAGAATTTCTGGCTTGCAGGTGGTAGGTGCTAGCTTAAATGGTATTGCACCAGGATTCTCCCAGGTTTTGAAGTATGGGAAATGATTTCGTATTTTACTGCACAATTCTCTACATAGTCATGCCATAGACTATGCAGAAAGAGGAAAATGTGTTTTATGGAGATTCTGGCATTTGTTTTTAAACCTATTAACAAAAAGAAACTCCACCTTCATGT
This sequence comes from Myiozetetes cayanensis, assembly GCF_022539395.1. NCBI lineage: Eukaryota > Metazoa > Chordata > Aves > Passeriformes > Tyrannidae > Myiozetetes > Myiozetetes cayanensis. The sequence continues at coordinate 13,635,486 of NW_026086826.1, read as the reverse complement.
CAGGAATTCTGGAGTCATCTGGGACAGAGACACTCAGTTAAAAGGAAATTTCTGTTCATTCTGATGCTCGACAAAATCACTATTTTCATTTTTCATGTGTGAGAGATTTAAATAATAAAAAGCAGGTGTTGGAAAGGAGACTGAGAAAAACATCTGTTCTAAAATGTCAGAGTGCTGGGTCTGTGTTTCCTGAGATTTATCCCTTGACTTCTCTGCACCTCAACCCCTTTTCCAAGTGAAATTTTCAGGGAATGCCTTTTACAAAGCCTTTTCACTCTGTAACTGATGATCCAGTGGGATTTTGATCTGGATGAGCTCATTTACATAATTTCTGCAGAACCATCAGAAATTGCTCTTTGAAAACTAAAGCTGACAAATGATTTGGGTGCATTGGGTTATTTGTTCAAATTTTAGGCAACTTGAGACACTGTTTAAGAACACTGAGCAATGGCTGGATGCTCCTTGGAAGGGTTTGTGCTACAGCACAGGAAAAAAGTGTTGCCATTGTTTTTGTGATTTTTTTTTTCTTCCATAAGAGAGATTATTACCTGAGAATTCCTAAGCTAAGAGGAATTATTATTTTTTCCTTCTTAAAGGTATTAAAATCTAAAATCTAGTTTTATCTCTGGGAGTACTGTATTCATTACATCTATGATTCTACCATTTTTTGGCCAGAGTAAAAGTGCTTAAAAATAGCACTTTTTATGATTTTGAACATAAAACATGACTGTGTGAAAACATTCTGTGTGTTGTGGTGGGGTTTTTTTTGTTCTTTTATTGTTGTGTCCTATCCTTGTCCTGTTGTCTTATGTGTCATGTGTGTTGTTTCCCCCAGTCTTATTCTCAGGGACAGTCTCATGCCAAACCTCAGATTGCCCTTCAGATCCCATGGGTGATGCCAACCAAAGTGATTTGGCAACTAGATGGAAATTCTGGAACACTTTCAGAAATATGTATCTCATAAGCAAACTATTACATCTGTGGAAATTGCCTGTTTCATTCTCAGAGCTCTGAGAAAAGATTTTAATTAGAGCCATTACCAAAACACCAGGGCAGGATGTTGTCTGTCCCCACAGTGGAATTGAGTTCAAGGATGAGACATAGAATCCCAGAAATGTTTGGGTTGGGAGGAACCTTAAAACTCATCTCCTTCCACCCCCTACCATGGGCAGGGACACCTTCCACTAGCCCAGGTTGCTCCAAACCCTGTCCACCCTGACCTTGGACACTCCGAGGGATGGGGCTGCCACAGCTTCTCTGGGCAACCTGTGCCAGTGCCTCACCACCCTCAGAGGGAAAAATTTCTTCCCAAAATCCCATGTAACCCTATCTTCTAGTAGTGGGAAGTCATTCCCTCTTGTCCTGTCCCTCCAGGCCCTTGTCCCAAGTCCCTCTCCAGCTCTCTTGGAGCCCCTTTAGGCACTGGAAGGGGCTCTAAGGTCTCCCTGGAGCCTTCTCTTCTCCAGGTGAACACCCCCAGCTCTCCCAGCCTGCCTCCAGAGCAGAGGAGTGCCAGCCCTTGAAGCATCTCCTCTGGACTTGCTCCAATATACCTTGAGAATGTGACTGTCCTGGATTTTGGGAATGCAAACTAGGACATGCACAATGGCTGCAGATGTTAAAACATGTAGAAATGGAGCCCATTCCTTGACCAACTCTGATGTAAGGACGAGGTGGCTGTCCAGAGTACGCAGAAAAATCTAAGGAATCATCTAGGTTGGAAAAGACCTCTAAAGTCACTGAGTCCAACCATAAAAAAAACCTGAAAGAAGCTACTGGAAATCAATGGGACAAGGAATTAAAAGGAATGTGGCAAAAACTGAAGGGTTCAGTGAAAACCAGCAATTGACACCAACCACTATGTTACGGAGAGGGGTTTCCTTGAGCAGATTATTCCACTGGCATCCTGTGCCTGGATACAGGCAGGAAGGGCACTCTGCCCCAGTGCTCTGCCTGCAGGTGTCTACCAACCCATGGATACCCTGCTTCCATTGCCTGTGACCTCTTTCCATGTGGAATTCTGATTCTGTGATGCAGACCAAAAGCATCAATTCCCTTGGAGATTATTTTAGTCATTCAGTTTCCATCTTTTGTCACTAGAGGGAAGGAACGGGTGCAGGAGAGTTAAATGCACAGAAGGAAACGAAGCAAAAAGCCAAGTGTGAAGTCTGGGAATCAGTCTTGAGTATTTGTGCAAACTGTTGAAGGAATACTTGCAAACAACAACTAAATTTAGCTTTTTGAAATGGTTCTAAACAAAAATATGCAGCTGAATCACAAGGATTTCAAGAAGATTTCTGTCAAATTCTTGTCAAGACAAGAAAATTTGTCTTCTCTCCATGGAAAGTGTGCACTCACTAGTGTGTGCCCAGGTGGCCAAGAAGGGCAATGACATCGTGGCCTGTAGCAGGACCAAGGTAGTGACTGTCCCCCTGTACCGGGCACTGGTGAGGCCACACCTCAAGTCCTGTGTCCAGTTTTGGGCCCCTCACAACGAGAAAGATATTGAGGGGGCTGGAGAATGTCTAGGGAAGGGTCTGGAGCAGCATGAGTGACTGAGGGGAGCTGGGGGTGCTCAACTCATTGTCTCCTTGAGAGCTTACTGGACTTGGCAGGTAGGGGAGATCCAGATGAAAGGATTAAGTCCCTGGAGCAACCTTGACTGCCATAACTGCTATTGACTTTTGACCTGCTTGTTTTTCCATTGATCTGCAAATAGCATGAAAGGCAGGGATATGAATCTAAAAATGAACAAAACAAAATAAAAAGCTTCATCTTAGCTCTTGTTGATTGAGATTTATATGATCTTTTGCAAAATGAATAAAATGGTGCTGGGGACATATCTTGTGTTCTTCTTGTTCAAAGAGGAGCAAATTATTTGATTGTTTGTTAAGGTCAAGGAAAAGCAACATCATGCAACTCATTAAAGGTTATAGAGCTCTCCCTAAAATTAGATCTTGACTATTATATCTCATCCCTCTGTGGATGATCTGAGCACTGAATGTACCAGAACATTCAAAGGGCCTCTGACCCACAACAGCCCTGTGAAGTTTTTCGCATGTGAAAACTGACTTGCATGTGGTTCTGTGTTGCCTTCCTCTTGATGCCAAGACAAGAGACCCTCTCCAGTCTTTTTTAGGGACTGGACATTTACATTTCCAGGTGTTTGGTGTGGGCTGTGCTTTGGTTGCTGACTCAAGGAGCTGGAAAGGCCCTGTGGGAGGTTATTGCACATCTGTGAACATGGGGAGGTGGCAGCATGCGTGTGGGACAGCTCCACCTGCCACTAACAACACCCTGTTAGTTGTTGTGCCTGTACCCAGCCCATTCCCAAGGGCACGGTCCTGCCTCAGAAGCATTCCTAACAATGTGTTGGATACTGCGTGTTCCAGCTGTGCATGCAGGAGGCTCCTGCTGCCATGGTCGCTGGCTGGGCACTATGGGCTGCAGCAGCTGCGTGTGTGTGACACAGGAATTGTGTCACTGTGCAGTTGTGTTTAACATGAAAAAGGCATCACTGTGTTCCGGCGATAATGACGCTGGCAAGGCCTCCCCAGCCACCATGTGAGAGCCAATCCCTCTCTTCCCTTCTCTCTTTCCTTTTCAAGGAAACTCTGTAGTATCGTGTGCCGCAGAAGAAGAGGAAGAATTCCCTTTTGTGTACACTAGAATTTCTTCTGGCAGCTGGGTAGATCTAATGGAATGCAGTAACGAAGGGTAGAGCTTAAAGGAATGGGGATCCGGCTTTACCGACAGAGCACGCAGTGGAAGCATCGTGACTATTAAAGATTTTTTTTTTTACTTGGAGCATTCTACTCCCAAATCCTTCTGATGCAAATTGTGGGTAGGGGAAAATGGTGCACCAGAAAAATCTGTACCCTGGCAGCAGATGAAAGGGAGAGAACCGTGGGGAAATGGCACACGTGGGGTGGCAGAGCTGGTGTGAGGAACAGTCCTGATATTGTGTGGGCCAGATGTGCATGAATTAGTGTGGGAATGCTCAGAACGGCCCGAACTGAGCACTCATGCAATTCCTGTGCCAGAGCAGCGTGGTGCTTACGCAACTTCTCTCGATCAGCAGAGGGGAGTCATTCCTGTAGGGATTAGGCTGATTCCAGCGAGGTGCAGCCTGGGCTCTGGTGCTGAATAAACCTGGAAAGTGGGTGTTTGGTAAACAAATGGAGCAACCACAACTCCCTGCTCAGTGTGTTTGCCAGAGGCTGGGAATGACATATGTACGTGTGTGTGTTGGAGAAGACCACAGGAGGAAAGAAGTTCCTCGTTCCTGGGTGTCTACAGGGAATCACTCTGTAGGGAATTTTTTTGCTCCTTATTAAGGGTTTCCAGTAGAATTCCAGGAAATCCTTGGTGAAGGCCTCTAGATATCCTGGCAGAATTCAGGGAAATAATCTGTCAGTGAATTTTTGCTTGTTAGTGAAGCGTCTCCAGATGCCCTGGTAGAATTTTGAGAAATAATAAGTCAGTGGTTTTTAGCTCCTCAGTGAAGATCTCTAAATGTATGTCCTGGTAGAATTTTAGGAAATCATCCGATGGTGATTTTTTTTTTCTCCTTGGTGAAGGTTTTCAGCTTTCCTGGTAGAATTTTGGGAAATAATCTGTCAGGAGATTTTGTCCCTTGGAGATGATCTTTAAATGTCCTGGTAGAATTTTAGGATATAATCTGTGAGTGGATTTTTGCTTTTGGCTGAAGATCTCTAGATATCCTGGTAGGTAGAATTCTGGGAACTAGTTTGTCAGTGGTTTTGTGCTATCTGGAGAAGGTCTCTATATGAAATAATTTTTCTAGATAGAATTATAGGAAATTTGGGAAGTATCAGTGACCTACCCTTTTTCCAGAAAGGTCTGGATTGTTTGTTTGGAAATTCCAGCAGGTCCCGGGGGACTCTCACGGCGGAGCCGCGGGTGCCGTTTCCAGCACTGCCGTCTCAGCACAGGCTGTGACTCGCTGTCTTTTGGCAAAGTGGCCAATTTTTCTGAAATGTTCTGTGTGGAGAGGGCCGGAGGAGCGGGCCGGGTGGGATGTGGCACAGCAGTAGGCTGGGAAAGCGGGGGTGGGGGGGTCCGTGGTGCCCGTGGGAAGAGGCGGGGAGCGGGGGCCCACGAGCCGGGATGCCGAGGAGGGCGGAGCGGGAAGCCCAGGATAAGGGGGCCGAGCATCCCTCCGCCGCCGGGCCGGTTGCCAAGGCGACGGCTGCGTGGCAACGGGCTGGCAGCGGGGACCGCCCGCCGCCGCCGCGGAGCCGCCGCGCAGAGCGGGCGCGCTGCCCTCCTCGCTGGATGCTGCGGCGGCCGCCCGGGAGCAGCCGCGCTCCGCTCCCGGTCCCCCACCGCCGGTGCCGACCAGGGGCCGAGCTCGCCGGGAGCAGCAGCCCTCGGTCTCTGCTGCCGGGACCAGCGCGGCGCGGAGATGGTGCCGCTGGTGCGGAGCGCCGGGGGCTCCCACCAGTGGCTGGCGATCGCTTTCCTCGGCCTTTCCTGGTTCCTTGCTTCCGGGAGACTCGCTGCGCCGGGCGGAGACTTCCCCGGGGCTGCCGTGGACAATCTGGTGGTCAGGAAAGGGGACACGGCGGTGCTTAGGTAGGAGGCGATCGCGGGCGGGAGGGATGCGGGGACGGAGCATCCCCGCCGCCGCCGCCGCGTCCCTGAGATGCCCAAGGCTCCGGCGGGAGCCTCCGACCCCTCTCGGGGACGATGCGGCGGCGCGGATTTCCCCCAGGGATGCTGATGTGGTGCCCCGGTGTTGCGGGAAGTTATCCCCGCCACCACCGGGTACCCACATCCCCACAGCTCCGGGCTGCTCGCTCGGTCCTGGGGTGGTTTCGTTCCGCCACTTCTCCTTTTTTAACTCTGTTTAGGAAGCGCAGTCTGTTGCTAGAAGTTTGGAAACGGGTTGTTGAGGTGAAATGATGCGGGTTTGGCTTCTGGCGGCAGTTTAGAGGCTCTGCAGAGTGAGCAGCTCTGGACTGTGGCAGGGAGAGTACGATTATACCCTGCTAGAAGCATTAGCATTGGTATTATTATTTATTTTGAGATATGTTTCTGTATTTCTCAACAAGAAATGCCATGCTTTATGCCATGAGGAGGTTGTGTTTCTGCTTCTCCTAATGGACCTTATGCTCCCGTATCTCCTTGTTAGTTGACTGGAGCAAAATTTGTTTACCAGCAGTCGGACACCATAGTTAATCTACTCGAGTCTGTCGTATTGGTTTGTGCTCATTAATCCTCTGCTTGACTTGATCATTCCCCCAACCCTCCAGACTCTAACTTTTTATTCATGCGTTATACTTTTGCTGTGATCTTTCTGTAGTTCCAAAACCCCACATTTTCTCCTTCTCTGGAGTATGGTTGCAGTGGGTTGAATCTCCTCCCTGGTGATAAATCTCTGATTTAATTAGCAGCACTTCTCAGCTATGAAGTCTGGCTGTATTATTTTTGTTGGGCTGTCACTGAAATCTCCAGGTTACAACATATTTTATCCATAAGCATTTTCAATGATCCTACAGTCTGCTGTAAAATGCTGCATGAGGCATTTTCAGTAGAGATTTGGAAGCGTTTTCAGGCTGCTCCTGGTGTAGTAGCTCCTGAAAATACAGTAGATGTCTATGTAGGGCAGCTGACAAGTGGTTTTTATGTGTACCTCAATTATACTCTCTATTTTGAGACGTGCTCAGGTCCTTGTGCTTTCTGTCAGCGCAATTGGAGGATCAAAGGAAATAACAATTTTTAAAAGTGGTTTATTTATACTGCTTCAGGCTCACAGGTTGCAGAGAAGGTAACTTGGTGGGTTCACAAGCAGTTAAGACAGATACTCAGCCAGTCCTAAATGCTAGTAGGACATAAATGTGTTTAAAACTACAGCATCAAATACAGGTGTGATTGCTCCCAATGTTACCTACTGGTGGGGTTCTGCTGAAACACGTCCAGCTTTCCAGGCCTAAGGTTGTGTTTGGAACACGGTTTGGTGCAGCTGGATAGGTTACATAAATGAAATGGAAGCTTTAGGCTGCAAACATCACTTTGGTCTCACTAGGGAGGGTGAGTGTGTGTTTTGTACAGAGATGCTGCCACAGGAAACGTTCACCTCGCTGCTGAGCTCTGGCACACAGGGATGAGGTGCTGGAGTTTTGAGTGTTACATCTGGATTTCGTTCTTTATGCCCTGTGATTAACTTCTCTCATTTCCTGTGCCTTCAGCAGGCTTGCTTTAAACCAGGGCTTATTTTGTTTTAGGCTAGTGTTGTAACTTGGAAGGCGATTGGATGCAGGATCACTGTGCGAGCAAACACTTTGAGAAGAATGTGCAGCAGCCAGGCAGAGCCCGTTATCCCGAGTCTCCCACTGCCCAGTGTCTCAGCTCCTCTGGGAATGTTCCTCACTGGATATGTGTATTGTAAACGTATTTCACTACACAGTAAAATAATTGCTATTGATATCCTAAGTATTGGAAACTGGCTCTTTACTTAAATACAAATTCCAGCAAGCTGGATAAAGCCATTTGGGTGCTGGAAAAGGAGTTTGTTCCTGCCAGCTCTGTAGCCATCTGAATTCAGCCCTCCTCAGTGACTGTGCCTCGCAGCGTCCAAAATTGGCTGCACTCTGGAGTTCCCAGCCTCTTGTAGCAAGATGGCCATGGGCTCCCTGTGGCCAGCACGTGTTGATTCCCCCCTCAGCACCACGTTCTCTGCTTAAGCAGTCTTGAGAGGGCTTCAAGCGTTGCCTCCTCCCCTTGGTACCGAGGCAGCACCATGCCGAGAGCATCCTGCTTTAATAATTAAAGCTGGAGTATGGGCGGCACTCCCATGGCTTTGAGTCAGCATTTTCATGGCTGTCAGAAGATGAGGGTGATTTATGGGATGCGTGTTGAGGTGGAGCCAGCCCCCAGCAAGGGACGTTGCGGGTGCCCTTGCTCGGGCGCACACCCTGCGTGGGGCTGAGGACCTTGGACAGCTGGATTACACATCACCCCATGTTCTGAGCTTCCCAGGAGAGTGAATAAATGGGGCTACCCATGTTGAACTGAGGAGAAACTTTTACTCACAAGTCTCATTTTGAGCTGATATATGAGAGAGGGAAGCACGTAGCCTGTTTCAATGAGTATGGGGTGGGTGGGCCAGGTGCCAGACCCAGTTCTCACATGAAGTTTTCACTGTCTTTGCTGAGGCTGAGCAGTAAAGGCTCCTGGAACTGCTGAGGTTTTCCAGCAAAAGCCTTTGTGTCTTAACACTGAGTAAAATAAATAAGTTTGGCTCCCTCATTTTTAAATAGTTAATTCATGTAACAGTGTAATTAGTCAATTTAGCATCAAACACACACAGCATTTATTTAGTGCTGCAGAAGCAGCACTGTGAGTATCACCCCCTGTCCTGGTGCTCTTGGAGCATCCCTCTCTGCCCAGTGCATCACCTCTCCCCGCCTGGTGCTCTGGGAACATCGCTCCTGTCTGCTACTCTTGCTCATCCAGACCCTCCTCACCCTCACAGCACTCCTGGCGTGGGTGCCCTCTCCAGCCCCATTGCCAGGACCATTGTGGGGCTGGGTCCTGCTTTGCTGTGCCCAGGTGGCACTGGGATGCTGGGATTCTCCCATGGCCTCCCTGGCCAGCAGTTCCCAATTCTGGCAGAGACACATTACCCACGTGGCCTTTCATGGAGGACTGACAGAAGAGAAGGTTTGCCAAGAATGTCACTGGACACCTGCTTTGGTACAGAAACACCCTCAGCAAGGGGATTTTACAGAAAAGCCCTTATTAGTCGAGGAGTTCTGTCTGTGATCAGTTATTTCTGTAGCCTCAGTAATTAAATCCAGGTCCCTTTTGTTTGGTTTCAATTCGTGATTGATCCCTGCAGTCCCAACATTGTTTGTGTTTATTTAAGTTATAAGAAATCATGTCAGTAATGCGGTTGTTTTGCACGGCAGAATAATGTTGGGAAGCCGCCCATTTTCAGCAGTATTATTCCATCCTGTGTTCTTCCCAGGCAGCCCCTAAAGATTTCATGAGAACACATGAGGAAGGAGGGAGCAACTTACAAACCTATGATTTTATTAAAAGAATAAATTGCTCCACTGTGGACTGCTAGAAATGCAGGGAACAAGCTGTATATTCAGAGCTGGGTTTCTCCCGTGACCCTTTCCAAGACCTCCCGTAAGGAGTGGGATCGCTGTGTGTTCCAGCATATCCATCTCACTGACAATAGAAGTGGAGATTTCAGGAGGGGAGTGTTTTAGGAGAGGTGACAAATGCAGAGGACTTGACAGGAAGCAGGCACAGGCAGAGTTGGGGGCAGGGCTGGCATTCCAGGGCTGGATGCCCAGGGGGTATGAGACACTTCCACTTGAGAAGGACTTCATCCCCTTCCTGGTGATGTGGGGAGGACAGTGGAGAGCTCATGTCGGGATGGCAGCAAGAGGTATTTTTGCTTCTGTGGGAAATAAAAGAATTCCTCTCTGCCTTCCTGTAGTGATGCTGATCCTGTTTATGGCCAATGTGTGTGTATGGCCCCGTGGCTTTAGATAACCCAGGAAGCGGGGATGTTGTCTTAGCAGTCCCCATGTACCTCATCTGCCATTTGGAGCCCGAGTCCTCTTGGATATCAGAATGTGCAAAATGTGCTGAAGATGATCAAAAGGGCTTTTTCTAGCAAGCAAATGTTTTTTTCCTGCATTTTGTTTTTCTCAAATCTCATGGATAATGAAGGCAACTCTACCTGGTAGCATCTTTATAGTACCTTTACATTCTGTCATCGCAGCAAATTGAGCTTCAGAAGTTGTCATGGTTTTTAAAAAAGCAAAAGATCTTTTTACTGGTATATGATTATAGAGGAATTTAGGGTAACATGGGCTCTGCAGTCTGTAGAGTATTGTGAATTATTCACTTCAAAGAGTTAAACTTTGAGCTGGGATCTGTGGGACTGATGTTCCCAAAGGCTGGCAGGAGGAGCTGGAAAGCATCTGTGTCCAGCTGTGATCACAGAGCAGACGTGTGTTCTTGTCAAACCTGGCTGGGAAATCCAGGGATCACTTCTACGCCAGCCATGTGAGCAGGTCAATGAACTGATCCACATGTTTGCCCACAGTTGTCCCTTTTAGCCATCCCGTGAATGTTGTCAAAGATTTGGGCAGTTGATGGTCACCTGAGGAGGGTGATTATAGAGAATGTCTTTTTTTGGTCACAGCTCAGGAGGTTTGGGGCTTTTTAGTTTGTTTGCTGAATTGGAAATTCTTTGTGTGCAGCCTGGCTGATTCTCACCACACCTTGGAGAGTTTTAGGTCTGTGTTGTGTGCAGTTGCACTCTCCCTTGCTGAGAGGACCTGTGGCAGTCCCCAAACACTCTGGGTAAGCCCCTGGCAAGGCAGGATGGGCTGTGCCTGCAGATGAGCTCTGCCCAGGGATGTGTTTCATTGCGGTTTTTTCACTGGTGTTGAAAGGTTTGGGCATGTTATTAGCAGCTGATCTGAAACTATTTGTCTCTTTTGCTGGCTACTCTTAGAGCTTCTCAACTTGTTCTTTTCCATAAGGTTTTCTGCTGGTGGAAGCAGTTACCATCTAGGGAATGGGAGGAGAAGCTCTCTGTGCTTGTTGGTGTCTGGGAGTGCTATTGCCCCAAATGCAGTGAGTGGGAATTCTGCCCCCCTCGGGAGGGACAGAACTTCCCGACTGTGATGGTGGGGGTGCCCTGTGGTGCCTAATTAATATTTAAATTGCTGGGGTGACAGTGACTTTTGGGGATTGGGACTTACCAGTTTTGCCTTCTCATTGAAAAGAGCTACCCTTTATTTCTGAAGAGTCTTTGCCCAGGAAGTGACAGTGTCATGGAAAACTGGTGGCACACCTGCCAAATACTCCCCATCCATTGCCATCCCTGTTACTGAGAAGTGGACATTTGGAAAGGAAGTTTTGCAGTAGGAAGAGCAGGTGGATAACAAGTTTATACAACATACTGTAATTTTGAGATACTGTATGCATCCCAGAATCCCAGTCCCACCAGTGCATGTCGAGTGCTGGGTGCAGCTGTGAATACCTGCAGATGTGTTTATGGAGAGTGTAATAAATATAAATGTTTTCTTCTTTCCTTTATGGTTTTAAAAGGTTCGGTTCCTAAGGCCCATACTCTTGGTACTGTGGTGCAATTTAAGGTCACAAATTCTTTGTCTATGTGAAGTTTCATTCCTGAAACGTGATCTGGTATGTGCAGATTTGTGTGCACACCCCCTGGAAAATGAAGTTGTTTGCTTAAGGCTTTCCCTTTCCCACTCCTTGCCAATTATTAAACAGCACATTATGGTACTTGCCTCTTGTCTGTGCAACAATAATAAATAAATTCAGCGTAAATTAAAATAATTTATCATTTTAAGTGATGGTGCATGTTTCAGCTGTTATGTAGAGGAGCTAACAAAACAAGGAGTCAGTAAGGAATGAAAACCCGGATTTGTTCCAAAGGGCTGTTCTGCTGAGGAGAAAACAGAGACTTAAATGACTTTCTTCTTTTCACCATGTGCAAGAGCTGAGCGTAGCCGATGCCTCGGGGGGCTGACTGTGAGGGCAGGAAGGTCCCACTTGGACCCTGCTGGGCAGCTCTGGTCTGTACATCTTCTGATCATAGAATCCCAGACTGCTTTGGGTTGCAGGGAACCTTAAAGATCATCTTATTCCAATCCCCTGCCATGGGCACCTTCCACTAGAACGTTTGCTGAATGCTAAAATGATGCTGAAATGAGTTTTGTTCATCTCTTGCTCTTCCGAAAGCTCTTGGTAGCAACGAGTAAATAGATGAACCCACTGTTATTGAGCGGGTTTCAATATGTAACTCAGCAACATTTCTGCTACTCTTTTCCTACCCATCATAACACAGGAGGTTTTAATGGGGGATTTGGATCAGACAAACTAAATTAGTTAAAAAATGAGCACAACTGGATATGAAGGTCTCAGAAAGGACTTACATTATTAAATTGGCGTATTTTGGGATCTGTGCTTATGAAGTACTGAGTTGGTTGTGTATTCTAACAGATGTGATGAAAAATCTCATACCAGTGGGAGTTACAGATACAGGAGTTCTGGAGGTATTATGTTGCTTAGGGAATAAAATAATACATAATAATTCAATAATTAAAACATTTATCTGTATAATCATGCTAAATACTTTTGTTTATAAATTCAATATGGTGATGTAATATAATATTTACAGTTTTCTGTTAAGTCATTAAAATAAGAATGCATTTTTCTCGATATGTTATGTCATAATTATCTTGAATTAATGATAGGTATTAAATCAGGAAACTGGCGAAATCATGTCCCTTAAATGTGTTGTACACAGAGAAGTGTTAAAGTGTTTCACTGTCCAGCTGCTGCTTTAGGTCATGTGGATATAAGTTAAATTGCATCTCAGCACTTCAGACACGGCTTTGGTGATTGGACTCACCAGGCCCCTCCTAATTCCTGATCACACTCCCACTCAAACAGTGGAGTTCTCTTACAATTCTTGGTCAGACAGTTATTAAGTAAATCTCAAATTAAATATTGAAAATGTCATTGAAGTGCTAATATAAACAGTGGGGGAAAAAACTGACAAGTCTGAGATTCTCTTTCAGGTGTTTTTGTGATGCATAAAACCTTGTGGCTAAAGAACTGCTGGGTTGTTTCCAATCTTATAGAACCATGGAATGGTTTGGGTTGGAAAGGACCTTAAAGCCCATCCAGTTCCACTCCGTGCCATGGGCAGGGTCACCTTCTACTATTCCAGGCTGCTCCCAGCCCCGTCCAACCTGGCCTTGGACACTTCCAGGGATGGGGCAGCCACTGCTTCTCTGGGCAACCTGTGCCAGGGCCTCCCCACCCTCACAGGGAATCACAAAAGGATCATCTGAGAGACTCCCTGGGATTGGAGTGTTCTGTTTACTCTCTGCAGTGTTCATGAGGAGACACTTTGGTCTGGATATTTATGGTTTTATTTCTTCTCCTCACCAAGCTTTGCCCCACCCTGAAGCATGGGTGTGTCCTGGGGCTTCCCACCTGGACACAGGGCACCATCCCTGGTCACCCAGGGAAGCTCCTCCAGAAAATTTACAGGTTCCATGGTCATGAACCCAAATATCTTCTGATAGATTTTCCTTGCAGTTTATTAACTTTTGCTGCTCCGTCCCTGACCTGTGACCATGAGCACAGGGGATCAAAATCTGGAGAGGAGGGAAGATGATAGGGAAACCACCAGTGGGCAGGGAATAGATCACCAGTTCCCAGGTGTGGAGCCTTGATCACAACCACAGGAGGTTGGGGGAGGAGGAAATCTGTTATGAAAGTGGCCTAATTACGACGAGCAGTTTTTCCCCTGGCTGGAACAAGTGGACTAGAAAATTGTACTAGACTTTTCATTCAGAGACTATTAAAGAGCAAGAGAAGAGAGAACAAATATAGCTTTTGTCACAGCTCTTTATTTTTATTTTATTTTAGTATTGAGTCCTGCACATTGCCTGAAATCAGTTTAAAATTAATTAATTTTATTTAATTTGTGACTTTTTTTTTTAATCTGTATAAACCTTCTTCATGTTACGTTTCTGGTAGTGTACAGGTGCATGGGCTAAAGATAAACCACAGCCTGCAAATTCAGTGTGAATCCCAGGGTCATCTCAGGTGACTGCAGCTCGTGGCAGCCCTGGGCTGGGGGAACATGTTGGGCTGAGCCTTCCTGGGACATTGCAAGGAGCTGTCGCTGAAAATGCCTCTTCCAGCCCAGCTACAAGAGGAGATGGTGGATTAGCACAAGGCAAAAGGGGGAGAAGTTTGGTCTGTTCTCCCCAGTAAAAGGCAGAATGATCAGTGCTGCCTGCAGTGGGTGTGAGGGCATGAAGGGACAGGGGTGGAGGAAGATGGGATCATAGGACATCCTGTGTCCTACAGGAATAGGGGGAATGGCTTTAATCTGAAGGATGGTGGATGTAGATGAGATATTTAGGAAGAAATTCTTCAAACCAAAGCGTTGTGTGATTCTCTGGATTTCAAATGTACTTGCATTTAGTGACCTTCTGCACTTTATACAGGTGTTTTGTTTCGTGGTTGGGTTGGGATTCTGCACTTAACAATTCTTAAGCATCGCATCTCCAAAATATTTATCCTGAGCTATAACTTACTGTGGTGGTGGATTCTCCTCTTGATTTATTTTAGCTGTACTGAGAGGATCAACTAATTATACATTTGCCATCAAAATACTGTTAGGGCTCCATGGACAGCTGTGTGAGTGACTCCTCCCCACAGTCAGTACTGGAGTCTTGGCTCCTGGACTGACCTGGCTCTTTCATGAGTTACCACAACCTCAAGCACAGAGATAAATGCACTGACTCATCCTTAACATTCTCTTCCATTTTTTTTATTTTTACTAATACTTCAAAACAAATTCCTTCTGATCCTTCACTTGGTTAATCTTGTAAAAGGAAAATAGATTTGGATGTGTATAAAATATGAAAAATCACAGAGTCAAAGAATTAATGAAATTCACAGAAATCAAGCTTTTCAAGTCAGCCCAGAAGTATTACCCTGGAATTAAAAATGATTTTTGTTACAGCAAATCTTTTCCTTCCCTGTTCCCTTTGCCTGGGTAGTATAAAAGAGAGCAGGAAGCAGCACAGTCCATTGGAAATGGGATGTTTCAAGAGTTGTTTAAATTAAAGTCCCAAGCACACACACAGTGTTCAGGGTTATTGCTGTTTTCCCCAGCAGAATGATGTGTTCCCTGGGCAGGAATTGCTTCACTGCAGTAAATGTTAATGCTGAGAGAGATGTGAGGGCGGAAAGGTGAACTGCTGGGGAGAGAAAGCCAGAGGTACGGGGAAAAACAACCTGCAGGTAGTGAAGCTCCTCCAGCATCCCTTGGACCTATATTTAGAGAGACCAGGCATCCTGAGATATCAATTATTTATATTACCACTTAAGGAGTATTGGTGTTATCAAAGCACACGCAGGAACTGGGAACATTCATGCAAAACTACTGCAGTCAGTGGGGTGAACAGCACAGGAAGAGCTTTTACACCACCCAAACCAAGACATGTTTCCAGTCTGTAGGGAATGCTGCAGCACCAGGGGGTACCCCAGGTCACTGGACATCACTCACACAGGGCTGGGCTGTGCCACGTTGCCCCACTCGGTCCTTCCAAGCCCAACTCTGGCCACGCTCTCAGGAAAGCTGCACATTCTCTAATCTCCTGATGAGAACATGCAGCTCTAAATGAAAGAAATCTCAAAATTCAACTAGTATATCTGTGCTAAAGACTCCTGGATCATCACTCCACACCTGTTCTCCAATTATATTTTTAAATTTTGAACATTTTTTGGCATTTCACACTCAGGTAAGGACTCCAGGGTGCTTGTGATGCCTCACCTCCTCTTCCTGGAATCACAGAGTCCCAGACTGGTTTGAGTTGGGAGGGAACTTTAAAATCCATCTCGTTCCATCCCCTATTGTGGACACAGACACCTTCCACTATCCTAGGTTGTTCCAAGCCCTGTCCAACCTGGCCTTGGATACTTCCAGGGATGGGGCAGCCACAGTTGCTCTGGGCAACCTGTGCCAGGGCCTCACCACCCTCACAGGGAACAATTCCTTCCCAAAATTCCATCTAACCGTGCCCTCTGGCAGTGGGAAGCCATCCCCCTTGTCCTGGCACTCCAGACCTTGTCCAAAGGCTCTCAATTCCTGTGACTTTTGTGGGGAAGCAGAATAAGCTTAAAGTCTTACCATTGTTTGCAAACCTTTTGAATTCTCAGATGGAAGATCAGACACTGTAATGGGACAAAGTCACATTATTTCTGTAGTAGCAAACACTGTGCAGTGTTTGCTCTTGATCAAAGATTGTGTCACCTGGAATGCAGTTTCTGTGCAAAATTTTTTTGTGTTTGGAGAGCACTTGACATATTAGTCATAAATTAGAAGCAGATATATTACAAGACCTAAAGCACATCTTCTACTAAAGAGTGCGAGTGAGGAAGAGAAATTCTTGGCTGTGAGGACGGTGGGGCCCTGGCACAGGTTGCTCAGAGAAGCTGTGTCTGCCCCATCCCTGGAAGTGTCCAAGGCCAGGTTAGATGGGGCTTGGAGCAGCCTGGTCTAGTAGAAGGTGTCCAACGTGCCCGTGGCACGGAGTGTGAAATGAGATGGGCTTAAAGGTCCCTTCCAACCTAAATGATCCTGTGATACTTTTCCTGTAAGAAACCTGTGTTTATATAATTTTTTTGTTTGCTTTGGGGTTTGTTGGCGGTTTTTTGTTTGTTTGTTTGTTTCTTTGCTTTTTCCTTTCTTTCATTCTTTTTCTCTTTTTTTGGCTGTTTGTTTTGTTCTGGCAGCTGTTTGTAACATCACAGATTAACAGTGAGTGTTGAGAATATTGACTCAGTCTCCCCTGCCCCTTCAGCCCCATGTGGCCTTTCCTTCTCTGGCAAAGCTTTGCAGTATTGACATTCTGACCCTGGTTTGGGGGAGCTGTGCTTTTTAGAATTCCTCAGCCTTAACAAAACAGAGACTGTTCCTGTAATGGTTCCAAAACCATTTTCACTAGCAAAGAGTTCTTTAAATAGCACTCACCGAGTGTAGCTGCTAATTTGCATGACAGCTTGATTAAATGTAACCTGTTTCCACACTTAATTTATTTTGAAACTGCCCAACATTTTCATTCCATCCCATTAATTCTAAATTAGTAGACTAGCTTGATTATTTAAGAAGTGAGGTAATTTCATCATCTTCATTTGTGTAAGCTCAAATCCATACTGTAAAATCCTCTGAAAGTGGTTATAAATAACAAAAGGGTTTGCACCACATCAAGATCTGTTGGACCTGGTGGTGTGATGCAGAAGGAAATGAAGAATTAGGTGGTTTAATGATCATTTTTTACTTCAGCAGCTGTTGGGCTGTAAATTTGGCTCCACATTGCAAGATAAATTCCCGAGTATGTGGATTTGGGGAGAAATGAACCTAGAAAGGTAATATTTAAGGGTGATTTTACACAGGTGCTCCATTTTCCAACAGGAAGTGATCTCTTTAGCAAAATAGGGTCTCAGATGCTCTTTCAGAGGTACTTCCCTTTGGCAGTGAATCTGCTAGGGAACTGAGCCACAGCTCTTTTCTTTCCATGATGCTGGAGCTGGAATGAACCATATTTGTGCCAAGTCCTGCAGAAAAGGGGCCAGGCAAGATCTTTTAAAATTTATTTCTACGCTCATTTAATCAGCTTCTCTTTCGAGGGCAAGACTTTTTCAGCAGTTAACAGAATATTTCAGATTTCTTGGAAAGCTGGACCTAATAATTTATTTAGGTTATTGACCATCTGTTCCCAAAGGATAGCTTCATGAATATGGCTGTGAATGCATTTCTTAGGTAAAGCTTATAGAATTTCTGTCTTTTAAAAATTATTTTTTTTTTTCCTTTTGAAAAGTCCTATTATTCCACACTTTTGCTGTGAAAGCAGGCTCTGGATCCCCTCAGTTACTCAGTCATTTCTTATCTCTCTGCTCTTGCACATTTAACTTGGGAGCTTCGTGAAGGTGACGCACAGACGTGTTTCCATTTCAGATTTTCATCCTGGATTTGCAAACTGAAACCATTTTATCTTCTTAAATCTCCTTGTAGGTACCTACCAAGGAGCATTTAAAATTAAATTTAAATTATATTACACTATTAAAAAAAAATTAAAAAACCCCTCATATCTCTCAGTTCTGCCTGTCTCCAGTAAATGCCTTTTCCACTCACCATCCTGCTGTCACCTGGCAGCCTGGTCTCCTCTCCTGGTTCTTCTGTCCATCCTCATTCCAAACCTTGCTGATTCTTCCCGTTTAATATCCCTGTGAAATGAAAATTCCTTCTTGGAAAGGGCTGTCCAGCTGTGGCACAGGCTTCCAAGGGCAGTGGTGGAGTCCTCATCCCTGGAGGGATTTAAAAGCCATGTGGATGTGGCACCTGGGGACTTGGAACAGTGGTGGCCTTGGCAGTGCTGGGGATCAGTTGGACTCGATGGGCTCAGAGGCTTTTTCAACATAAGTGATTCTGTGATTCTATGAAAATTCCTAATTAGGCTTTTTAATCTTGATCAATGAACTTTTTTTTCTTCTGATTTCAAAAAACACCACCTTGCTTTGTGACATTTCTTTGGACCTTGGTGACAAATGTTTTTTCAGCCCATCCTCTTTTTTGTCCTACTTCAGAGTATCCTCTGCTTCCAGCTTCTCCAGCTCATTAGGAATAATGCATTTGTCTTACCATGCAGGTTATCAGGTAGTAATAACCAGCCATGAAAATGAATGTCTTTAATTTGGCCACTGCCCTGATGTGACAGTGACAAAGGCAGCTCATTGTCTGGGCTGGGCTGGAACACTCCAGCTCCTTGTTTGCAGCTCCAGCTGCAAAGTTTGGCATCATGGGATGGAAAACAATGAAGACAGAGAGGAGAAGGTTTTACATTTGACTGAGAGGACCAAGAAATGTGACTCTGAATATATTTCTAAATCATAATCTATTTCCCAAATCACTTTATTTTTGAATTTAAATAGTAGTTAATGGATGAACCTTGCCTGCATTTCATCAGGAGGTGAGTGAGTGTTGAAGAATGCACTCTGTGTGTGCTGGTAAATATTTATTTTTGATAGATGTGCATAAGTGAAAGGATGCAGCATTCAATAGGGCTGAATCCATCCCGTAATGTAATTTATGATTTCCAAATGTATGAATATATGTATGACTGGCTGAGTGCAGGCTCTGCCAGGAGTCCTGGCAGGTGAAGGTCATGTCACATGCCACTGGAAAGCTCATTTTCCTGGCGTATGTAATAAGGTTTCTCATTTGATCTTTATGTAGCAGAACCAATCTGTGAGTCTATGATTCTGACAGACCTAAGAAATATCAACAATGTGGAATCAACACCGAGTGTGGGTGAAAAGAGTATTTCAGGAGGGTTCTTCAGCACAGAGCAAGGGGGGAGGGCAACTCTGGCGTTTGCAAGAATATGTTGAAATTGGATGTAAAATTATGGATGACACTTGAAAATTGCAGAATCACTGAGGTGGGAAAAGCCCTCTCAGCCCATCGAGTCCAACCTGTGCCCGATCCCCACCTTGTGACCCAGCCCAGAGCACTGAGTGCCACGCCCAGTTATTCCTTGGACACCTCCAGGGATGGGGACTCCACCACCTCTCTGGGCAGCCCCTTCCAATGCCTGAGCACCCTTTCCAGGAAGAAATTCTTCCTGACATAGGGATGAGTGGAATAGGAGATAATGAAGGGGGAAAAGCTGCTCAAAGGGGCCTGGATCCATTCTAAAAATAGTTTAAGTTGGACCCTAATATAGCACTGTGGCAAAGCCCCCAGGGCCAGGATCCAGAGGTGTGTACAGCTGGGTATGAACAGGAATACAAATGCTTTGCTGATACGAGCAAGGAAACATGATGGGTAGTTCTGGGGCATGTTTTCTCAAAGCTGCTGACAGAGCAGGAAGGGGCAGAGGAGAGAAAAATATTGTCTGGGAAATAAAAATATTTACAGGGGGAAGCTTGAGGAACTCTGGCTAATTAGTTTAGCAGAATAGCAACAGGCAACCTCATTGTGCTGGAGAACGTTTTAATGTCAAAAAACTCAGAAAATCCAATCTTGGCAAAAAACCCATAATGCAAACTAATGACTAAAAGCTGAAAGTGAGCAATTTCAACATAAATGTGAAGCGAGTGTTTTAGAGGCAATTAACTGCTGGAATCAGCTATCAAAGAAGTGCAGGACTGGTTATCTCCTGTGGCTGGTCGCCTCTCCACAAGATACATTTAGGCCCTTTGTTGAGCAGAATAATGTCAGGAAGGTGGTTCTTTGACACAGTTCTGGCAGAAATTTCCTTTTACCCAGGCCAAAGGGTGTGCAGGGCTCTACTGAGCCCCAGCTCCCCCCACCCAGCACCACGGTGTCAGAGCAGAGAACGACCATTTGCTCATTTGAAGGTCTCCTGTATCTAAACCTTTTTTCAGTGTATTACTGAGTGTTTCTGTGAAATTAACTCTGTTCTTTAAGTTATATTAAATTATTTTTTAATTTTAATGTCAAAAATCGTGATTCTTTTAATGACCTAAATGAAATCAGTTGTGTGTAGGAATGTCACTGAGAATTTTTAATGTAGGATGGAGGTTTGAAAAAAAGTACAAAACATGTTTAAGAAATGCTTCACCTTTGCCTTGTTGTGATCACAAAGGGCAGTGGTGCTGACTTGAGCTACTTGTGGAGCCAAACTAGCTAACTCAAAGCATTTCCGTGCCTTTCCCCTCCCCAATTATTTAGCAAACAATTTACTCCTGTGTCCTCTGCTTATAAACCCATAAATCTGTGCTATAAGTAAACAGTTCAATTTAATAGTCAGTTTTATCTGTGCATTGTGAAAGTCAGTGCTTCTGAGAACCAGTGATTTCTGTCAACAACAAAAAAATGATACCTTTCTACTCCCAGATGATGGTTCCTGCCTCATTCCAGCAAACCTAGCAGCGTGACCAGGTCCCTGCTAATTGGAGGGGACTGCACTGGTGGCAATTAGGAGGGAGAACAGTGGAGCAGATCGATATCCTTGAGAGCCGACTTACTGTCCTTTGGGAATCCGTGCCAGAGCAGGGCTGTGTCTCACAGAGATTGGGATGCAGCCACTGCTAGTGGGAATTAATTTGCTTTAACTTATATAACTCTTGAGTGTCAGCTCATACAATAAATACTAGAAGTAGAAATATCTGAATAGAAAACAGGTACAGTTCATGCAATAAACTTCATTAAAGATTCAAGTATCAAGAGTCCCAGAGAAGCTGTGGGTGCCCCATCCCTAAAAGTATCCAAGGCCAGGCTGGATGGGGCCTGGAGCAATCTGGAAAAGTGGAAGGTGTCCTCAGACAGAGACTGCAGGAACACAGGGCTCTGCTGACTCCACTGTGCTGGAGTCACAACCCCTGGGACTGGCAGAGGTGTATGAAATTCTGCTTTTACTGATCTGCTGGTGTTACAATAAAATCATAGAATCATGGAATGGTTTGGCTTGGAAGGAACATTAAAGCCCATCTCATTCCACCCTCTGCCACAGGCAGGGAGGGACACCTTCCACTAGACCCGGTTGCTCCAAACCCCATCCAGCCTGGCCTTGGACACATCCAGGGATGGAGCAGCCACAGCTTCTCTGGGCAACCTGTGCCAGGGGGTCACCACCTTTACAGGGAAGGATTTCTCCCCAGTATCCCCTCTCACCTTGCCTTCTGGCAGTGGAAGCCATTCCTCTTTGTCCTATCACTACAATTCCTGTTGAGTGAACATGCTGGTGGAGAAGGGTTTCCTGACTGGCTGCTAGGACGATGAAGTGCTGGAGAGCACATTCTCACCCTGCTCATCATGGTTCAAGTCAGGGAAAATAGGCTTGAAGATTTCTCCATATTTTCAGAGTTAAAAATGTTGCTAAAAGTCTTCAGAAAGTTTCAGGCAATACATGAGGAGATCTGGGGGAGTGACAGAACAGTGTGGGGTCCTGACAGGCCCCACTGGGGTATTTCTGGGGTGATGGGAATCTGCCTGTGTAACCATTCCTAGCATGGCCCAGGTTTAATGAAGACTCCCATAATCTCAGGGATCCAATTTACTGACTGTCACTGGTAATGAAATCTCTAGAAGTAAAACTCCACATTTGACATTCCCATGGACACAGACAGAATCCATTTCAGGTAAGCACAAAAACTCAGCCTGTGAGGTACCTGTGACTGTCACAGGTGAAAATATTTGCTAATGAAGTGTGTGTTAGTGTGAGACAGGTAGAGAACTCCCTCAGTCTCTTAATTTACTTTGAATAATTCATTAGCTTGCACTCCTCACCCATGGCAGTCGTAGGTAAATCCCACACTGGAGCTGCTAATTAAAGTTGCAAGATGAAGGGAAGCTACTAATGAGATGTGAGACAAGTCCTCCAACAATACAGAGGTAGTTGTTGGCACATTAAGTTTTATTGTTGGTTTTTACACGACGGTAAGGAAATGCTGAGGAATTTACACTTGTTACAGCCAGTGATTAGAGGTGGTAGGACTGTGGATGCCAGGTTGGGTGATGGATCTTCTCCTGCTCTAGGACTCCCTGACAGGTTCACTCTGCTTCCAGGGAACAAGGGACAGGACAAGAGGAAACGGCCTCAAGCTGTGCTGGGGGAGGTTCAGGTTGGACATCAGGAGAAATTTCTTCCTGGAAAGGGTGGTCAGGTGTTGGAAGGGGCTGCCCAGGGAGGTGGTGGAGTCCTCATCCCTGGAGATGTCCAAGAATGACTGGACATGGCACTCAGTATCTTGGGCTGGGTGACAAGGTGGGGATTGGGCACAGGCTGGACTCAGTGGTCTGGGAGGGCTTTTCCAACCTCAAGGATTCTGGTATTCTTTGCACAGGAGGTACCTGCAGCACCAAGATGGGTCCTTAGGGATTATCTGACATTCTGAGATGAAAAATTAATCAATATTTCACATTTACCTTAAATATACTAAAAAAGATAAATAATAAATCTATGTGGATTTTATCAGACAGTTTTATGGATAAATATATTGCTAAAGTATGCCCTATGTTGCAGGTCATATCTTGTAGGTCCTAGCACAGTCTTCTTACCCATGTGATGATCTGGGTGTGCCATGCTGTCAGGTGGACCAGGCTAGTGATTTTCATTTTACAGAATGAAAACTATAGATACAGTTTTGGATGGTAGAAATGAATATTTCTTGTGTTTTCTTCTTCAGTGTGAAATTTAGCAAATGAATGTTGTTGCAGAGTTGTTGCCTCTGTGTTGTTTGTGGGGTTCATGGCCTGGCTTATTCACTACAGAAATGTTTGATGTTGCCACACATTTAAATATGTTTTCTGCTGCTGAGGAATGAGATGGGTTGAGATCTGGATGGGGATATGGAGGAGGATAAAAATACACTTTTAATGATTATTTTCAGTGTACAAATTGCAACATGCTACTCAGACAAAATCAGACAAGTTAAAGCATTTTATCTTATTAAGGCAAATGTCTTGTAGGGAAACCTGCACAGCAGATCTTCACTGAACATGGGAAAAGTGGGTGTGTGGAGGGTCTGGTGTAATGGGAAAATGAATATGGTGAGTTAGACTTGGTTCCTGATCTTGGTTGTTGTCTGGGCAGAGCAGTGGCTCTGGGGCAGGGGGTCGGGGACCCTCTGCACCAGCTGGTTTTAGGCACTGCAGAGCCTGGTACTGGGTGGCACCTGGATTTTAACCCTATGAGACAATGTCTCTGACAGCAAAACCTACCAGAGGTGACCCCGGTCCCTTCTACTGCTTGTACAGCCTGTGGTGGTGTGAACTGGGAGCTGCTGGTTTGGGAGGACCAGCAAACACTTTCTGCACTGCTCTCCCAGCATTTTACTCTTTGATCCTTATAAATGGACATGGTGTTTGGAAATCCAGCCTCAGCCATGGCAGCACCTGAACACGATCCTGCCTTTGCACAAACTCCCTGGCTTCAACTTGCACTCTTGCTCCACTGTGAGCCCGTCACTGCTGGAGGGCTGAACAGGGAATTAGAGAAACAACCAGTTTAGAAAGAGCCTGGCAGGGGGGAATAGCCTTAAACTGCCAGAAGGCAGGGCTAGGTTAGATATTAGGGAGAAATTCTTCCCTGTAAGGGTGGTGAGGCCCTGGCACAGGTTGCCAAGAGCAGCTGTGGCTGCCCCATCCCTGGGAGCGTCCAAGGCCAAGTTGAACAGGGCTTGGAGCAACCTGGGATAGTGGAAGGTGTCCCTACTCATGTCAGGGTATGAGACCAGATGGGCTTCAAGGTCTCTTCCAACTCAAACCATCCTGTGCTTTTGCAGTTCTAACTCACTAGTTCAAACCCTGCTTGTCTCCCTGCAGACAGGGCTTGAGGCGACAAACTCTAAGATCATAGCTGATTTCCTGTGAAAATGGGGAAATATTAACACTGTAACTTTATAATAAAGTATATTGAGATGGAAATGAAACACACACAGTTGTGATTTAAAATGCAAGCAGCTCAACGCAGCAAATCAATACAAGGTCTATAAAAAGGTTTCAAAATGATAATGCAAATTAATCCTGGGAGGAAAATTCCTCCAGTCGTGACACACTGACCTCTGCCAGTCACAGCCTGGTGGTGTCTGCAGTAATGTTTATGGCACTCTGGTTAAATCCATGAGTGGGAGATAATGCTACCAATTTGAACCAAGTACAGCTTTGAAAAAGCCTTAAGACCAGGAAAGCCAAAGCAAACCCCATGCTTTGCCTTTGCTCTCAATTCCAGTTTGGGGATGAGGGTTTTCCAGGGCTCAGCCCAGCAGTGACTATGCTCCAGCAGCATGCTCAGCAGATCCATCTGGTTGTGGGCGGGCTGGACTTCCAGCTCTGCCTCCCCCACAGCTTTCAGCCTCTCCTGACCTCGGTGATCCATTCTCGGCTGCTGCAGCTTCCCAGCAGTGTATTAAAGAATAAAAAAGTCAATAGTTGGAGCTGTCAATGGGAGGGCAGTCCAGGGCAGGAGAAGAGCAAGCTCCTCAGGTGGCAGCCTCGGCTGGGATGGGGCAGAGCAGAGGGAGGGAGTGGTATCCAGGGAGACAGTGGTATCCAGGGGGGGCCAGGTGGCAGCTCTGCCAGAGGGACCAGACGGGCTGTGGAGCAGCTGCCAGAGCACGTTTGGTTTTATGTCTCCAGAGCTACACAAGGTGTTTTCAGCAACAATCTATGATGGCAACTTTACTTGGGGTTGATCTGAACTGAAACCTCTCCTCAGGGCTCTGAAATCCACTGCCCCGGAAGGAGGGACTAAATCCAACCTACAATGCAAAACATGTCTCTATCCAGTACCTGTACAAAACTCAACCCTTGGTAAATATTTTATATCACATTCTTATTCAGTCACACCCTTCTGGATTTTGTTACTTCCCTGTTACTGTGAGCTCCATCGAGCCCTGTGCTGACCCTGCCTCCTGATTCTGGGAATTTTGCTTTTTTCTCTAGGTCAGTGCATGGATGTGGTAGATTCTGTCTGGTTTTGCCTGTGAGGGGCAGGATGCTCCATGGCACCAGCACCTGGTCCAGGGGCTGCAGAACATCCTGCTCCTCAGAGCAAGTCACCCCCATGCTGAGGGTGACACTGAGACCCCTCTCCTGGACTGAGCACTTGGGGCTGTGCTCCTTCTGCCAAGGAGGTGACATGGGCAGGGACACACAGGGTGCAGTGTCCGTGCGAAAGGAAGGCTGGGAAACAGCTTCCCGTCTGTAGGTGCTGCTGATGGCTTTGAAAAGATCAAGTCAGTACCGTCTCCTCTTTCGTCTATTCTTCTTCCTAATCCTAGGATTTTAATTTTGTTGATTCATAGGTTATCTAAATATGAATAGGTTTACATCAATCAGCACTGCCAGTGCCACAGAATGAATATAAATGGTGTCTTCTGTACTTCCTAAGAGAATGGATGTGTCTGAAGTGTAAATCCGCATTCGAAGGGTTTGCTGTGGCTCCTTGAAGCCAAATTCTTTAGTTGTTCCTTTTAAAGCATTAATCAACTATTTTGCTCTAGACTTGGAAGTGGGTTGGGAAGAATTTTTGTTCTCTGTTCTGATCATTTCCAGCAAACGGTGAAAACCAAGAATTACCCAAAGCACAACAATTAGAACTGAGAGTTGTTTGCTCATCCAGCCAGATGAACATTGAGAATGCACACAGGCAGTTGGGATTTTCTGTTTATTCAGGGACCAAGCTTTAAACTGCACACAGAAATTACTCAGTGTTCCTTGTACTGACTGACATGTTCTGGAGTCCGGAGGGAAAGTTATGGTGCGCTCTGATAGTTCTAGAAAACGAACTGGAGCCAGAGCCAGGTCCAAAGCTGCTCTGCATCATGTGGATGCTCCGGGGGCAAACAGAGCTGGAACACTGGTGCATATACCGAAAAATGCATATTACTTTGTAGCAGCCACTGCTGTCATTAAGTTCCGGAGGAGACCACCAAGGTGACCAGAGGGATAGAACTCCTCTCCTACGGGGAAAAGCTGAGAGAGCTGGGAATGTTCGGCCTGGAGAAGAAGCTTCAGGGTGACCTTACTGTCCCTTCCAGTACTTGAAGGAGCCAATGGGAAAGATGGAGAGAGACTATTTACAAGGGCCTGGAGTGACAAGATAAGGGGCAATGGCTTCCCACTGCCAGAGGGCAGGGTTAGACGAAGAAATTTTTCCCTGTGATGGTGGCAAGGCACTGGCACAGGTTGCCCAGAGAAACTGTGGCGGCCCCATCCCTGGAAGTGTTCAAGGCCAATTTGGAAGGGGCTTGGAGCAACCTGGGATAGTGGAAGGTTTCCCTGCCCATGGCAGGGGTGGAAGGAGATGAACTTTAAGTCCCTCCCAACCCAGGCCATTCTGTGATCAAAGGTGAAATTTAAAGCTTCCTACAATTCCTAGTTGTATAACCAGGAAAAAAGGTAACTCCTTGAACCTAAACCTCTCCCCTTACTAAGCAAAGCTAATTTAAAAGATAAAACCAACTCCTTTGGTCCTGAGTCACCCACCCCTGCTGGGATGTCACTGGGAGATTCCCCTGGGTGACCAGTTGTGGCACAATCCCATCCTTTGTCATTCCCAGCTTTAGTCTGGAGGTCACACACATGTCTGTGATGCCACTCTGGAGCAGGCTGGCCCCACCTGCCTGGGTACAAACCTGGCCTAGATTTCCCCCCATCCCTCCCTGGGCTCCCTGTGTGTGGCATTGTGCCAGGAGAGCTGGTGGAAACCATCCTACTACAGCAGCTCGTTTAGTTTTTGCAACATTTTAACAAAAATTTGTATTTAGAGCTTCCTCATTAAACCCAATGACAAATAATATGCACAAGGACTCATTAGCAGAAAATGCAATTATTGCATCTTGCATTGAAAACTATTTAAACCACAATTCTTGACAAAGCATCTGACCCTTGATTAAAAGAGATGATGGGTGTGAGTAATTAAAGACACACTAAATATAATTCATCTTCAAAGCATCCCTGCGTAATTTGTCTTTTCTTGCCTATTTTGAAAGCCTTTCTTGCTTGTTTGAGGTTGTTCCTCTAAGGATTCTGAGTAACTGAGATATTTTCCTGTTTAGTGAATTGGAAAATAATTTCCTAACCTTAATCATAAAGCTCTGGGAGATACCTGGGCTTCTTGACAGCGGGAGAAATCCACTTGGTGGCAGAACTTTTGTCATTGTAAAAAAATATCTTCCCTAGTTGTTGTTAGAAAGAAAAGTGAGTGTAGGTGGTGTTCTAGATGTCCCAGAGCCGAGGCACTGAACTTCCATCACTGCAAAAAAGGGAATTTTCAGCTCTTTTGAGCTGTCTCTTCTCCCCAGGACACAGCAGGCATATCCTGTATGTGGGCAAGTGAACATGATGGTGCTGCTGCAGAAATCCCTGTTTCCAACCCAAGGAAAAGGAACTAAGGCTGAAAAATCTGGGAGCAATCCAGGGCAGGAGCTGGTACTGTGGCTGCAAGGCTGTTTGCTCATTATAGTCCAAAAACTGTCATGTATTTTTAATCAAATAGGACTTTGAAAATGTAGAGAGTTTTGACTTTCACTTCCAAAGGAGGAAATGCCACTATGATGCTTTTGCTTTTACAATATTTGTATTTTACATATTAAGGAAACTTATTTTTTCCATTCAGAATTTAAAATTTTATAGGTAACTGAGCCATTGGAAGATGCTTCTTTTAGTTATCCTTAAATGATTCTCTTGTTTAAATCGGATACATGTTTGTATTCATGAATTAATTTCTATCACAGGCTTATGACAGTGATATAAAATCAGTGTTTCATAATCAAAGTCTTCTCCTTTTCTGAAGTTTGAGATAGTGAAATCTTGATGCCATAGAAATCAGAGGGCACAGGATTCTGTTTTCAGATTTTATAAGCTGTAGAAGTCTTTTTTACTCAGATTAGAAACTCATGGGCTTTCAGTCTTCAAAGAAAAAGAAAAATGGAAGCTTTTCCCTCCTGCATGTCATCCATGAATGCCCAGGAGCTGTATATAATGTATGTGCAGTATACAACAAAAAATACCAAATTTAGAATCACAGAATCACAGAAACTCCTGAGTTGGACAGGACCCACAAGAATCATCAAACCTCTTCCTGCTTTCTCCAAGAAAAAATAAAAATAAAGGGATACAACATTAATGCAGAGTCATAATTTTCCTTACAAATGAGAGAACAGTATGTTTGTTTTGGCCACCTGAAATTCCTGCCTCAGCAGCTTTCCCTGCTCTAATGCTCAGGACAGGAACATGGGCAGTGATGACACTGTGTCGTGCCAGGTGATGGCTGCAGTTCTAGGACAGCTCTCTAGGAGTTTGGTGGCACTCCTCTTGCCTCCATGGTGGGCAGGACATGCTCAGGTGTCTCCTCATGTGTCTGTAACCAGGGCCTGAGACATAACTCTGGCTTTTTAGGGCTCTTCAACTCCTCTGTCCTTCACAGGTGGTGGCGGATGCCCAGTAGTGTCCTCCATCCTCCTTCCTACCTTCACTTTCACACCAAAAAAGGACAAGAGGAAACAGCCTCAAGTTATGCCAGAGGAGGTTTAGCTTGGATACTGGGAAGAGTTCTTCCTGGAAAGGGCAGTCCAGCCCTGGCACAGCTGCCCAGGGCAAGGGTGGAGTCCCCATCAGATTTAAAAGCCATGTGGATGTGGCACTACGGGACATGGGTTAGTGGTGGCCTTGGCAGTGCTGGGGAATGGTTGGAGTTGATGAACTCAGAGAGCTTTTCCAACCTGAACAGTTCTGTGATTCTAATTGTTCTGGGCTTTGATTTAGTCGATGTCAAGGGGAGGATGGACTCCATGGCTTTCTGAGGTCCCTTCCAACCTGAATTATTCAGTGATCCTAATCCATATGGCTTTCTTTTCCAGCAAACTATTGAATTTCTTTTTCATGCAGCAGATACTTATCAAGGTGTAAGAGGTGTGAATTCATTGCCTGTTTTCATGCTGATGTCACAGAATCCTGGGCTGGTTTGGGTTGGAAGGGGCCTTAAATCTCATCTCGTTCCACCCCTGCTATGGGCAGGGACACCTTCCACTAGAGTGTGATGTCCAGGCCTGCTCAGGGCCAGTCACAGCAGCTGCACCATGTTTTATCAGTTGAGACTGAATGTTGTTGCTGCCCTTGGTTAAGTGTTAAAACTCATTGTGCTTTTTTCCAAGAAATGTCCAGAAGTGTTGTGTGTGCTCTGCCTCCCTGGAAAGGGCCAGACCTTGCCCTGGGCAGTGGGATTGCTCCAGCTGGTGCCGGCAGAGCCAGGGTCACTTCTCTCAGTTACTGTCAGTGGAAATATGAATCGTGTCAAGAGCAGGAAGGAAAACTTGTTTTATAACCACGGTCAAAACAATGCAATAAATTATTGAGGAGACTGTGGAAGTTCAGTCATGGAGGACTGCAGAGAGCTAGCCCACCTTTCCAGGATGCTTTATGGGTGGATTTGATCTTGAATGGGAAAACAGATCTGAGTTTTCCCTTTTGCATTTTTCTGATGAGTTCTCACTCATTCTATGCACTAATAGGAAAACAAGACATGGTGAACACCCTGTGTTATGAGTGGCCTTCTATAAATTTAGAGTGATTTTACAGCTCTTGAGCTACATTTGTTTAAGCCCTGGCTCTCACTGACATTTGTCCTTGTTTTCTTTGCCACCTGAGTTTTCCATTTCCACCATACAAATGAGAGTGAATTTTGGTAATTTAAGTGGAAGTTTTGACTTGTATCAGAATTAAAGAGAGCAGATTCAGCTGATTCTTGTCATCTGAGCCCAAAAGCAGACCCTGTATTGCCTGGCATCAGTGAATCAGCACATCTGACTTACATTTGCTTGGATTAATTTCACAAGCAACATTTGGAAGTCTAATGGGTTTTATTTAAGGTAGGAGCTTCTGACATGCCCATAAACACTCAGCAAAGCCCTTGCTCAGTCTGGTGATTGCACTGAGTGAGGAACAGTGAGTGAATAAATATGAAGAGAAAGACTCTGAGGGAGCTTACTAAAGCTTCACCTATGTCAATGAAACAAGGGCAGTTTCAGTGGTTTAGAGGGGACCATAAATCCAAAATGTAAAATAGTGATATGGAGGCACCCGCAAAAGTCAGTCAATATAATTTCCATTCAGGAAGATCCTGCCTCGTTGTGGAACCACAGCTCAGTCAGATGCCCACGTGTTGAGCATTGCAAGGTAAAACTTGTGTGTGCCAGTTCCTGAGCAACTCAACCAGAAATAATCAGGTCCTTGGCCTTTCAGTGAGTGGATGGGAGGAGAAGGTGCCTGAGATGGAGTGAGGGAATTTGGTGTGCAGAGCAGAGATGCTCATCACTCAGGCTCTGCTGTCAGCGTGGGACAAGCTGGAGGAAGAGATAGATGTGCATTGCAGCTCGGGGGTCTGGCATCCCAAATTCACCACCTACACACTCATTTTATTTTTGTATAATGTGTTTTTTAATACTACCGTTTGAATTTGTCACATTTTAAACTGTGTTATCTGCATATAAATGCCTGGGTTGTGGCTGAGATGAAGAGTCCTCAGAGGTGTTCTCGAGTCTGAGGAAAGACAATTTTATTATTGCCAGTTAATAATACAGACTGGTTTGGGTTGGGAGGGGCCTTAAAGCCTGTCCAGTTCCACCCCCTGCCATGGGCAGGGACACCTTCCACTAGGTCAGGTTGTTCCAAGCCCCATCCAACCTGGCCTTGGACACTTCCAGGGATGGGGCAGCCACAGGTTTTCTGGGCAACCTGTACCAGGGCCTCACCACCCTCACAGGGAAGAATTTCTTCCTTTTGTGCATAATTGTGAAATTTATCAGTCAAGCACCGCCAGGTGTTTTTATCATCTTTATCTGCTTCTCAGCTGAATCTAGAGAAGAACTTTTGCTTTTAATAGTTTAGGTTCTTCTAAATTTATCAGCTAACACAAAGCACTGAGGAACTGTGGGCCTTTTCCTGTAACTCTAAACCACGTGAAAATGCCCAAATTCTCTTGAGGTCCTGCCCACCCTCCCTCTTGGAGCAGCCTCTCCCATGGGCACATCTCCTGGGGTAGATGCTGCAAGGACTCTCTATCATGACTCACATGGAGCATTCCTGCAGTCAAATTCAACTCCTTCCTGGATAGAATCTGATCAGGAAAGGAAAATGTCATGTTTTGCTGCAGCACAAAGGCTGCATTGACTGGCATTTACAAAACAGCTCAGAACTGAGGAGTAACTGTTAATTTTGGGTGAGGAGCTGCACTCGTACGGCCTCGTGAACACACCAGGGAAACAAATCCCTCAGTGAGTGCCTGAGCACTGGATTTTCTGTAGTGGAGGCTTCCTCCAAGGATTTTGGGAGATTTTGCTTTTTTTTTTTTCTTCTTCAGTTTTTCCCCCCTCAATCACAAACACTTATGATGAGGAAAGGGGGGAGAGCAGGTGACAACGAGACTGTTAATGAGGAAACAGATTTGTTTCTGTAACTCTGTCAGGAAAGTATGGAAACAGAGCAGAGGGGTCGTGGGTGCCAACAAGGCAGGGCTGAGGGGGAGCCACCTCACACCTGCCTGAGGAAGGGTGGTGGGAGGCCCTGGGGAGGGTCCCTTGGCCTGTCTGGAGGGTTGGCACATTGGGTGTCCCTCCCCTACACAGCACAGGAGCAGCTGGAAGTCTGTGTAGGTGCAGGGTTGTGGCTTCACTGGGAACACAGGGATGTGGTTGTTGCCACCATGGAGATTCTTCCCCTCCACCCAGCATTGGCAAAGCCACACTGGGAGTGCTGGGTCAGTGCTGGGCTACCCAGTGCAAAAGAGTCATACTGGAGAGAGCCCAGTGAAAGGCACCAAGATGCTGAAGGGGCTGGAGCATCATCTCCAATGAGGAAAACAAAAGAGCCCCAAAAATGTCTGTCTTCACTTACATTGCAGCCAGTGAAGCTACAGGAGGTTAGAAGACACAATTTTGCTTATGTAGCTGGACTTTGTTTATCCAAAGCACAAAGACATGGATTCTGTGTTACACCAGGGCAAAGCATCCTTCACCTGTGTGGAAATCTGAGAGTCTGCACCAAATACATCCATATCAGAATTCAAAAGAAATAAATGCAGTGAGAAATATCCATGTAGAAGGTGTGCAGTGGGAATCTCGGAGCATTAATGAATCCCTGCCATTTCAGGGGGCTGAAATGAAATGACCTTTAAGGTCCTTTCCAGCCCAGGCCATTCTGTGATTCTCTGAATGGTGTTTCTGATTGTAGGAAATCCTGTTTTTTCTCCATCTTTGCTCTCTGCTTCTTGCAACTTCCGTGTTTTCCCTTCACACAATGTTTGCAGGGGGTGTGAGTTCAGGCGGTGGAACATGCTGTGAGCCAGCCCCAGTCCTTGTCTTTTGCAGCTGGCTGGAACAGGAACGTGCTCCACAGCGATTTATTTAGCTTCAGAGCAAGCGTTTCAGCTCCTTTTTGTGCTTGCAGACCTTCCCCCATCTGATTCCTATGGATTTGTAGGGATGCCTATTAGCAGGGAGTGCCAGTGGGAGCATTGTGCGTGGGCAGGCAGGACGGGCACCCTGGCATCAGGTTTCTGGCTGGCACAGTGCTTTTTCCACTGTATCATTACACCTTTTTCTTTTCTTTGTGAGCATGATTAGGAGATTTCCCAGAGCCTTTCAGATTATCAACATGGTTTGGATTGTTTTTCCGTTTCTGATTGTCAGTATTATTTTTCCTACCTCTTACTTTGATCCAGGTTTTCCCTCATTGCCTAATCAAGATTAAGGGATGACAACAAAAATATCAGGTGTTATCTTTCTGCTCTCAGCGTGAACTCTCTTTAGCTTTGAAGCATTATATAAAACGTAAGATAAGTTTGTAATTGGGAATCTTTCCTTTATGTGAGAACTTTTCTTCCTTTAACAACATTTACTCAGCAGTTACTGGGCATTTCTAGATGTGTCCCAGTTGAACTGGTGATGTTTTCTGTTAGGAACCTTTGGATACCAAAGCTGGCTGCTTCCTCCTGGGACAATGCTCTCAGGCATATGATGGGATTGCTGGGGCATCCTGTGTAGGGCCAGGAGTTGGACTCCATGGTCCCTGTGAGGCCCTTCCAGCTCAGGATATTCTGTGATTCTATGGCATCACTTCTGGAATCCAGGTGAAAGGCAGAAATTCAAGATCTCAGAATATGTCAATATTGCTAGCATGCTTTAAAATCCCCTGAAGTTGAATCCTCTTCTATCAACATCCAGTACTGCTCTGGGACTGTGACCTTCCATAAGGAATGGTGGAACTAAGGCTGCTGGATGGGGTGAGGGATGCAGATGGTGGTGACCTAAGAGCAGGCAGAATAACCACTGAGAAGTGGGCTCCTTGTCCCAGAAGAAATCTAAATGAATCTAAGACAGAGTCCCTGTTCTAGAAGGTTTTCAGCACAAAGAAGAACTTAGAGGGGCTGGAGCGTGTCCAGAAAAGGGAACAGAGCTGGGAGTGGGTCTGGAGCACCCGGAGAGGCTGAGGGAGCTGGGGGGCCTCAAGCTGGAGAAAAGGAAGCTCAGGGAGGAGCTTCTCACTCTCTGTACACTCCCTGATGGGAGGGGTGAGCCAGGTGGGGGGTCAAATTCTGCTCCCAGGTGACAGGGGACAGGATGAGAGGACAGCATTTTAAGAGGTTTAGGTTGGACATCAGGAGGAATTTCTTCCTGGAAGGGGTAGTCAGGCATTGGAAGGGACTGCCCAGGGAGGTGGTGGAGTCCCCATCCCTGAAGGTGTCCGAGAAGCAAGTGGATGTTGCACTCAGTGCTCTGGGCTGGGTGACAAGGTGGGGATCGGGCACAGGTTGGACTCGATGGGCTGGGAGGGCTTTTCCAATGGAAGTGAATCTGTGATTCAGTGAAAGAGAAAACAGGGATAGAGCAGAGGGGAGGGGGGGAAGGGGTGGCCCCGGGGGTGAAGTCATTGTTCACTGTGATCAGCAATGGGAAGGAGAAGCCCTGAGCAATCCTGCACATGGCCATGGGTGTGGGGGAGCAGCACTGGGGGTGGGTGGGGGGTGTGTGCTGCCCACAGCAGCAGTGGGGAGAGAACATTTCCAAGGGGCTGAGTTGGACTGCAGATGGTTGTCTCAGGGCTTGGATTCCCTGCTCTGTGGTTGTCACGCTGCTCGGTTGGCGCGATGCAGAGCTCCTGAGCTGCTCATTCAATGAGAGCACAGTGGGCAAATTCCTGGGAATTTGCCTCCCCAGGGTTCGGATGCAGCAAAAACCTCCTCTCCCAACACCGGTAGCCGTGGCACAGGGACACTGGTTATGTACAAATCTGTGTATTTAGCTGCAATTTCCATCTGCTTCCAGGAGTGGGATCAGTGGGGAAGGCAGGAGCAAGGACATTATTTGCTCTCCACAGCGTAAATAAATCTCTCTTGTGTTGGGGGCAGCGGGGGAAAGTTTGTATGTGCGTTGCACTTCAGCAGCGCTCACATCCTGCATGCTGCTGGATCGCCTCTAATTGCCTCGGAGATGCCTCGGCTCCTCTCACTCCTGCCAGCTCCTGTTTCCATGGGAGACGGTGACTTCTGATCCCGAGAACTTGAGCTGAGACATATTAATGGTGTTTGGGTAGCGGGCGGCAGCTCCATTAACTCCAGCCCGGGGGCACCTCTGGCCACCCACGGCGAGCTCGTGGGGACCCCCTTACCTTGGGACGGTGCCTGGCTGTTATTTCAGGTGGGAGCTCTTAGAGGCACATAAACATTCCCCAGAGATCCCTCTTGCTCTAAGGAGATCACAGAGTTATGGAATATGTGAGTTGGAAGGGACCCACAAGGGTCATCGAGTCCCACCCTCAGCCCTGCACAGGACCATCCCCAAAAGTAACACCAGGTGCCCCAGATGATCATCCAAATGCTCCTTGAGCTCTGGTAGCCTTGGTGCTGTGACCACTGCCCTGGGGAGCCTGTTCAGTGCCTAAATGCCTTCTGTGAGAAGAGCCTTTTTCTAGTATCCAACCTGAACCTGCCCTGACACAACTGAGTGAGGAACATCTGGTGAATAAAGACAACCCACATTGCTCTGGGATGGTGCTGCACCAGATCCGCGGTGGGAAAGGGAATATGTACCCAGCAGTTTCTTTGACCCTTTCCATAGTTACCCTGGGATCAGCTGTTTTCCTGTCAGTAGATCCAAAACACCACAAGGGTTCCAGCATTAGTAGCTGTTGTTTTGTTTCCAGCACACTCTTAAATAAACCTTATTCTTCAAAGTTACTGGCCCGGCAAGGAGGTCTGCAGCTCCCTGGCTGCAGGGATTTGTTGTATTTGATGAGTTTTAATGCATTGAAATTTGGGATTACAAAACACTGATAGATCAGTGTTCAGGACCTTTTTTCCTCAACTAAACTGAAACTTATTTTTTCTCTGTATTTTTTTATTTTCTCCTTTGCTTGAAGCATGGTTTTTTAAAAAAGGAAAGTAATTTTCCTGTCTTTTTTCTTTTTTCTTTTTTAAAGGCATATAAAAAAGATGTATTTGAGCTTTTATTATCTGGGAAAGCAAAGCTCCTCATTTTTGTGCATATTTAACCGGTATCCTCCTTCATAAGGAATGTGAGCAACTTTCTCTAACTGTTCCACTATAAATAAAAGAAAGAAATCAAGGAAGAAACAAAACAAATCCCATGCAGTATTTTATGGAGGAACTGTAGGAGCTGAAATCCTATGACTATCCCAGTGCTACACAAATCTTTGGTCTCTGTAGGGCTCTTAGGGTGTTTGATACCTGGGGTGGATGTCAGGCTTCAGAAATGGACCAGGGAAAGAGAGTTTGTCATTCTCTTTCCTATTGCAGTTGTTAAAAATCAAGTTATCCCACATGCAGTGCTGATGTTGGGGATAAAATGACCTGTTCTGTTTCTAATAGCAGGAATTATGGTTTTGTCCTGGATGTGTGAGGGAAGACGGGGAACAGCCACAGGACAGTTGGGAAAGGCCAATGTGTTTCTTTAGGGCTTTCTGGATCCTTCCCTCCCTCCCCTCTTGTCTTGCTGCCCACAAAGAGAAGCTCCCAAGTGGATGCTCATTGCCTTCACCATCCTGTGTTTGCTGTTCATCACTAGACATTATCATTTCTAGGCAAAACCTGCTCCTACCACTCCTGGTGCAGTTGGATTTGGTCTGGTTACCAGCTTTACCCAGTGAAAAACTTCAGTCAAGGTTGAACCTCCCCAGCCAGACTGGAGACCTACCAGGGCAGCTGGGGTTTGCAGTTAACCTGGGTAAGGTCAGGTGTGTTTCAGTGCTTAGGACTGGGTTCTGCTTTGGGAGCCAGATTTGATGGAGTCTGAATAATGGTCTAAAACCACCAGTGAGAAGTGTCTGTGTAAATCCCTTGGGCACCAGAGCAGAGATACTGGCACAGCTGCTGAGCCATTGACAGCCAGGGCCACTCTGGGGATGAGCAGGAGGTGTTTGGTTGGTGTATTTGCCCTTAGATACACACAGCAGGGAGGCCTTTATCGGATAAAGGCTGTACAAGCAAGATCAGAGATATCCGGTAAATGAACTCCCAGTTGTCTGGAAGCTAAATATGTCCCTGAGCTTTTCCATATGATTGTTTTCTTCCACAAATCCAGTATTTGACTGTGACCAAGAGGTGCTGCACTGCTGCTGTCCCAGCCTCATTTTTAAGTCCTCACCACTCTCCATCTCAGTTCCAAAAGTATTTACAAATCTCTTACAAAAACACAGTGAAGAACCATCGAGCCCAATTTGCTCTTGGACGTGCTGATGTTACAGAGCCCAGTTCCAAACATATCCATTGTGCCCTGGGGACCGAAGCCCATGAGAATGCTGCAACTACTACCACTTGTGCTTTACACCTTGGGGACATGGTTTCTCAGTCCTAACCCGCACAGGGGAAGGGCTGTGCTGCTGCCATCCAGCCTTGGCCTCAAGTCACACGGTTACCTTGCTCTACACACCCCTCAGATTAATTACAGCTCTCCAAACACCATCATGGAGGGAAGGCAAGCAAGAAAAAGATTTCTTTCCCTCCTCTTCTTCTCAAAATACAGGTTTTTTTTGTTTAACTTCCTTTCCCAGCTGAACACTTTTGGAAATTTAAAAGTATTTTTGATATGGCTTTATAGTGAGCAAAGTTATCAGCAAATGGCCTGTTCTTTTAGAAGCAATCTCATTCCTGCATCAAGCACCTGCCCTTGCAGCCGTGGGAGCAGCTGTTTGAGTTGAGCACAGAAATGAAACCCTGATGATTTCACACCCCGTATGGTTGCGCGTTGCCCCAGCACAGCCAACGTCGGCTCCTCGGCCCCGAGGGCAGCTCCAAGTGCTGGGGACCTTCCAGAGATGGGATGGAGAGTCTTTAGGAGGGCTGTGAGCTGCTTTTGCTTAGAAAGAGAAAAGAAAGCTGATTTTTGTGTAAATAATTCAGTGTAAAAGTTCTCTGAAAGGAATGAACTGTGAAGCTGCAGTGAGATGATCTTGTGTCCTGGGTTCATCCCACAGCATGGAGAGAAGGACCAGGAATGGGATTGTTGCCCTCTGCTCCCCTCTGGTGAGAACCCACCTGCAGTGCTGCCTCCAGCTCTGGGGTCCCCAGCATAGGAAGGATGTGGAGCTGCTGAAGCGAGTCCAGAGGAGGCCACAGAACTGCTCCAAGAGCTGGAGCCCCTCTGCTCTGGAGACAGGCTGGGAGAGCTGGGGGTATTCACCTGGAGAGAGAAGGCTCCAGGGGACCTTAGAGCCCCTTCCAGGGCCTAAAGGGGCTCCAAGAGAGCTGCAAAGGGATTTTGGACAAGGGCTGGAGGGACAAGAAAAGGAGAATGGCTTTCCACTGTCAGAGGGTGGGTTTAGATGGAATATTTGGAAGGAATTCTTCCCTGAGAGGGTGGTGAGGCCCTGGCACAGGTTTCCTAGAGAAGCTGTGGCTGCCCCACCCCTGGCAGTGTCCAAGGCCAGGTTGGACAGGGCTTGGAGCAACCTGGGCTAGTGGAAGGTGTCCCTGCCCATGGCACAAGGTGGAACTGGATGAGCTTTAAGATCCCTCCCAAACCAGCCTGGGATTCCCTCATTCTGTGACTGTCACAGAGGACCCACATGGGGGCTGCACAGGCAGCTGGGAGTTTTGCCTTCCTGCTCCACATGAGATGTATTATGTGCTCAGATCCCTGAGCTGCAATGCCATTCCAAACCCATTCCATCCCTGTACTTAACCGAGTGCAGTTGTTGCCACCAAAGTGCAGTTAAACACTCCCCTGAACGGCTCTGTAGCTTTGTTTTCTCTCCTAAAACCCCTCAAATTTATTCTGAAAGAGTTTGATATACACAAATGTAACCAAAGTGATTTTTCCTCATTAGGGTGATGGCTCATTCCTTCTCTGTTGCTTTTCATCCCAGTTTTTATAGCTTGCTTTGAGAAGAATCAGTTGTTTTATTCCTACTCCATTAAAAAATAAAACACTGTTGCAAGCTAAATGTTATTTTGAAAAATAAGGTGTGAGGAATTGTCTGTGATTGCACACTGTTGAAAAAACTTCCTATTTTATTGGAAAAATAATAAGTATGGATGAGTTCTGCTGTAAGGAGCAAGTTGGTCTTATTAGAGCAATCTAAGTACCTATAGCAAAAGGGAAAATATTTGTTGAAATGCTGCAGAGGAACTGGGATTACACCGCCCATTGCTGGCAGTGTCTGATTTTTAATCTTAATCTAAATTCTCCTCTCTCTCTGAAAAGTGTTTAGTATTCCTTGGAGGCTCTATTGATCAGGGAACTCTACTTAGAGTTGAGACCGTCTGAGCTGTTTTTACAGACGAGTTTAGTGAATGAGACATGGGGTTGAGTTAGTGGCTCCTGCCACAGCCCCGTTACGGATTTTCCTTTGTTTCTGCATTTGCTCACTTATTCTCCAGTACTGGGATGGGGGGATGAACAAAATAAGTGGTGGTATTTGGTAGAGTGTCATAATTTCCTGTGTATAGCAAGGAATCAAATGTAGCTTGCTGACAAAG
The DNA here is from genome assembly GCF_022539395.1 of Myiozetetes cayanensis. Classification (NCBI taxonomy): domain Eukaryota; kingdom Metazoa; phylum Chordata; class Aves; order Passeriformes; family Tyrannidae; genus Myiozetetes; species Myiozetetes cayanensis. The sequence continues at coordinate 13,596,415 of NW_026086826.1, read as the reverse complement.
GCTGTGATTATTTTTTTGTTGTTGTTGTGACAAAGCTTTTTGCACTGCTGAGGCACCTCAAGTCCTGTGTCCAGTTCTGGGCCCCTCGGGACCAGAAAGACTTGGAGGGGCTGGAGCGTGTCCAGAGAAGGGAATGGAGCTGGGGAAGGGTGCTGGAGCACCAGGAGCAGCTGAGGGAGCTGGGGGGGCTCAGCCTGGAGAAAAGGAGGCTCAGGGGGAACCTTCTGGCTCTCCGCAACTCCCTGACAGGAGCCTGGAGCCACGGGGAGTGGGGTTGGGCTCTGCTTTCCAGGGACTGAGGGACAGGGGAAGAGTAAGTTTGGGGGTGGTGGGGGTGTCAGCAGTGGGGGCCAATGGCAGGGTTGGCCAGAGGGGTTAGTGGTGGGGATCAGCAGTGGGGGTCATTCAGAAAGGTGTATTTCTGGATGAGACAGTCTTGGCGGTTTGCCTAATTCAGAATAAAATACACATTTTAAAAGCTAGAGTATTTATCAAGTGTTAAGTATTAAAAATGTAATATAACTGTCTTTGGATTATTGGCTGAGCCACCAAGTACTGATCTTGTTGCTCTTGAAGCAATGTCCTTTAAATAAATGATGGGTTGGGTGTACTCAATAAAATATTGTCCTTTATTGAAAGGTATTTTTAATCTTCCGTCATCATTTAAACAGCAGAATTTGCAATGAACCATTCTTGGTATTTAAGATATTGTTCACTGAATTAAATCTGAGAGCAGGATTTTCTGCTGTGAATACCCAATGTATGTATTAATCAATATTTTAGTAGTACGTGGCATTGAAGAAAAAAACGAAAAAGCTCATTGCTGCATGTCCTTCAGGTATCCTCCACAAATCCTAGACTTGGTATTTTGGAATTCCAGTCATTTTGAATTTTGGTCATTGGTATTTTGCAATTAAGGTCATTAAGAATTAAGTTGTTAGAAATTTGAGAGAAACAGAGAACATACAGAGAAAATGAGCCCTTGAGAGCATCTTCCTTTAGGAATCTGTGGAAGGGAAAGAGAAGTTTGACAGGGAGGAGTAAGATTTCTTAGGCTGATAATAAAAGGAATGAAGAAATGCTCTTTGGCACAGGGAGGTGCCTGAGGTGTGGAAGAGATCATCAGGTGCAACGACTCAATGTGCCAAGCACTGGAGATTGAATTAAGATATTGCCTGTATGAAAGTGGAAACAGAATGTGGTGCTAAACCTGGAGAGCTACAAGGTGGCTTCTGGATCCTCTTCAAACTGCATTCAGGGCTTAGATTTGTCTTAATATAGAATGTTATCCCCTTTCAGTTTATATCCTCTGCTTGTCTAAGGCACTTGAGCTTTGTCTGTTCTTGCTACACTCGATACTGTCCTTGGCTCTGCAAAACGTGAGTAACCTGCTCCAGCTCCCTGTGTTTTACCTGGGAAAAAGACATGGAGCTGCTCACTCAGAGACAGACTGCAATTCAGAAATGATGTCGCAGTGCCACAACACGGGTCACAGTGCCGGCATGCAGAGAGTTAAAACTATTGTGCTGTGTTGAGGGGAATCACTTTATTGGCTCTTCATGGTCTGTAACTATTTTTAGTGGAGTTGCTGATGTGCTGCATTTGAGGGTTTGGCCCTGTATAAGTTTGATTATGGCACTAAGATTATAACAGTTAAAATATGGTCTAGTCCTTTAATGTAGAAGATTTAAAGGATTTTTAAAACAGCAATGAGTTTCTTGCTAGGCCATATGTTTCATGCAAAGTAACTTTTTAATGTTTCCAGACTGTATTTTTTAAAACCTCAGCTTCCTGAGGAAGTTGAATTCTGATGTTGATTGTATGTCAGTGCTTAATGACACTTCAGACACCTTGCAGGACATGGGCTGAATGGAACCAGGTTGTCTCAAAGCCAATTTTTACTTTACGTCTTGACCAAAGTTGTTTGCTGTTCTTATTTACAGCTGCTCTGAAAAAACAAAAAACAAACAAACAAAAAACCCCAAACAAAAACAAAAACAAAACCAACAACAACAAAAATACCAAACCAAAACAAACAAAAAACCCCAACCAAACAAAAAAAACCCAACAGCAACAAAACAACCTAGAAAAAATTTGGAACTGCTCAGTACTTAGGTACTTCCCAAAAGTGCACTGAACTTCTCATGGAAGACTAAAATACAGTGTATATTCTTTGAAGTATTACGCTTGACATCAGAAAAAGAAATTCTGGACTGGGAAATTTGCAGTGACCAAGAAACTCACTCAAATGTGACCTAAAATTTGCCTCGTATGGTCTCCGGAAATTCTGTCCTTTTACTCAAGCTCCTTTTGTCTGCAATTACCATAAACATGGTTAGTGTAAAGATTTCCTATTCCAATCACTTACCCAGCAGCATTAACGGAGAAAGCTCAGCCGGAAATGTTTATTCATTATGCATTCCTTAAAAAAAAAAAAAACCCAAACCCACAGCTAAATAGCTTTTTCTTCCCAAGTCCAAGTGTGTCAGTTCCAAATTCATGGGATCTTTCCAGGTTGAAAGGCTTGTTCTTCCTGACAGCTGTCAGGTTCACTGGTGATGCAAATTAATATTAAAGGACAACAAATGAATGACAGAGGAAATCTTGAAAATCTTCTCAGCCTAAGACACTCAGTTTCAGACTTTTAATGCCTACAAAATATGAATTGCAAGTAGGCAAATTACTGGAGGATTCAGAGTGTTGATATGTGAAGGGAACGAGCAGATGCAGCTGACAGGCTCAGAGAAGACAGAGCAAAGCATTTTAGGTGCCACCTGGACAAACAAACAGCTTCCAGACACAAGTGGGACTTGGGTAGATCAGTGTAAGAAGTAAAATTTCAGTCATTATTATTCAGTTATTACTTGTTACTCTCCACAGCTAAATTATTTTACAAACATGGACCTCTCCTGTTTGAGGAGAGGATGCAGCCTCAAGCACCAGGGGGGAGGTTCAGGTTGGACTTTCCGGAAGAATTTCCTCCTGGAAAAAGTGGTCAGGCACTGGAAGGGGCTGCCCAGTCCCCATCCCTGGAGGTGTCCGAGGAATGACTGGACGTGGCACTCAGTGCTCTGGGCTGGGAGACAAGGTGGGGATTGGGCACAGGTTGGACTCGATGGTCTGGGAGAGCTTTTCCAACCTCAGTGATTCTGGGATTCTGTGTGTGAGAATAGGTGTGAGACAGAGGAAAGCTCTCCTTTGTATCGTTGCTGGCTGTTATGGCACACCCTGAATTGCTGAGCTCTTGTTTATATTTTCTGAAATATCTTTCCAAGGTGTGTGAGAGCAGGAGCCATCCCTGTGTATGTGGTACCTGTGTACCTGGATCAGGGGAGCAGAACCATAGGGCTCCAGGTTTCTGTATGGGGTGTCATGCAGGGAAATAAGGGAAGTGATTCAAGATCTCCCTCTGATCCAGGAGCAGACATGCTGTGGGAGCTGGGCCTGCTCAGCCTCAAGTAAAGTCTGGTTCTGTGGCTCCTTAAATGCAGAGGTGCTCTAAAAGAGGGCTCTGTGCCTCTTACAAAGATGTCTGTCCAAACCCACTCACAGACGCAGTTGTTGCAGAGTCTTTATGTCAATTCATCTTTTCTTTATGAGACATCAGCTTTTTTATGGTCCCATTCACCCTTCTTTTTTTTTCTGTTGTGAATGTTTAATTATTACCCCAGTGTCACTGGGAAAAGCTGCAGTTGTCTGAGTATTGGTTATAAAGATTTACTTCTGTGGTGCTTTACTGCTATAAAATTCAGGATTGTAGAACAGCACAGGAAAATGTAGATTGAGTAATTTTTGGGAATCAATAAATGCACACGTGAGTGCAGCTGCAGATGGGGCTGAAGGTTTACGGACCTCATCCATCATTTATACTGGAATCAGTCCGAGATACAGAGCTTTGTCATCTCAGCTTGCATTGTGGGGACAGCACTGCTCTTGCTTACAGCAAATAAATTTATTGACATCTTAGTCTGGATCGATTAAAGCACAGATCTTCCTTGGGCAGGCATTTTCCTGTCTTTTAACAAGGAAATGTTGTGGATGGAAACCTGAAACAGTGGAGAGATTTATGTAATTGACAGCCCTGGGCACCTGGCAAATCCACAGATGCATAGTTAGCACACCTGAGGTGTTTCATTTAACTCACACTATGTGGGAGAGACCAAGAAATATTAAATAATAAATAATGGGAAAGGTCCCTGCCCAGGGCTATTCTCATACTCTTCCCACACATGAGCCCCTGTCACAGTGCAGCCCTGTGGGACTGGCAAGCAGGTTATTAGATTAGGGCATAAATTTCTCCTTCTATTCTCAAAAAATGATCAATTTTCAAGAAGTCAGTTTTCCACAGGATTCCAGTAGTGTTCTGTTTAGTTTTTCCTGATATGTTTTTAGTGGTGTAACTTTGGAATTGTTTCTGGTCAACAACCCCTTCTCATTGCTGATGATCTTTCATTATAACAAATTATAACAGAGAAAAAACAATCTGCCGGAATACAGTTTCTGCATGTGTTTGTCAAACTTATCTGTTTAGTGGGAACAAAATTAAATAAAGTGAAATCTAATAGAAAGCAAAATCAGACCTCCCCGAGGGGAGTGCTTTGTTTCCTTGGAAGTTCAATAGAAATATGTGCATGGGTAATCCCTAGTGTTAAGATATAAATAAAAGTAACAATTATTGCTACATCTGTTGGAACGGGCTGCTCAGGGCAGTGGGGTAGTCACTATCCCTGGAAGTATTCAAAAGATGTGTGGATGTGGCAGTTCATTATCTGGTTTAGTGGCCATGGTGGTATTCAGTTGAAGGTCGGACTTGATTGGATTAAGGTCTTTTCCAGCCTTAGTGATTCCATGATTCTGTGGTTCATTTTTCTGCTTGGGTTGGTGTGGGTTATGTTTGGGATGTGTTCAGAGTACTTCCAGGTGTGTGGAAGTGTGGTCTGAAATGTGTATTTGATGCAAGCAGAGATATGGCTCAGGAATTTTCCAAAAGGCACAGAATCATTAAGGCTGGAAAAGACCTCCAAGATCATCAAGCCCAACCTTTGATCAGGTAGACCCATCCCCACTAAACATCTTTGCTCTGCCTCTTTATGATACCTCCTGGCACACAAATGAATTGTCCTCTCATCCTTATGTATTAAACACACCCAGTTTAAAAATCTTGAGATCTGGATCGTGACAGGTGAGAGATTGGGGTATTTTATTTTATAAGCCATGTTTCTTCAGCAGTGAACTGGTTTTTATCCCATAATCCCAAGCAGGACAGTGAGCCCATCACAGTCCTGTCCAGGCTTCCAAAAATGTCTAGTCTCCCTTTCTCTTGGGCCCTTTCCTGAGCGCTGGATTCCTGATAAACCTTGAGAAGCTGAGAGCCTGGCGGTCATTCCCTTCCGCTGAAATCTTTCGGGAAAGGGACGACCTCAGACTTCATTACATATGCAGATCAGGTCATTATTTGGTAGTGTGCCATTGCAGCACATTTTTGCACGGGTAATCCTGCAAATGTACCTCAGGTGTTAAATGTTCATGTTTTTCCACACACGCCTCTCAGTCATTTATTTTAATACATTTTTTCCCTTACAAATCTGTGTGTGCCTTGAGAGGAGAGAAAAATTCCATCCATTGGAAGTCCAGGGCTGTGTTAGATTGCAATTTCCCGTGGGAGGGAAGAAGAGTTCTCTTTATTTTCGCTCCATAGTTTCTTTTAAAATAGGAATAAGCTCTTGGTAGAATATTTGCAATAAAAAAAGCTTTGAAATTGATTAAATGCCTAAGGTTCCTCTTGGCCATTAAACAAACTTGGCAGCCATTTTTTGCTTTGAACCGTGCAAGGCAAGCAGAGATAATCCGTTAAATATAATAAGTCCCTTCAATATAATGAAGTATAAACAGTAGCATGGGGAGGGGAAAGTTCTGTCTTTTAGGAACGATGTAGGAAGAATGGATCACCAGCCATTGATGCTCCTGGTTTCTAAATTCCTGAGGAGCAGAAATTATTTGCCATGTGTGTACCAGCAATTTTTGTTCAAAAGAGATCTTCCCTTTTACTCCTACTTAGTATAAAAAATAAAAAGGAAGGAAAAAATTGATTGGATAAAAGGAAAGAGTAAAGGTCTAATCTGCCAGTATGGGGTCACTCTCCCCACCCCCCAGGCCAGCGCTGTCATTCAGATCCCTGCAAAGCTCCTCCTGACTTTGTTCCCTCCCCAGTGTTGGAGAACAACCCTTTATTTTAAATACCAGGATTAGTCACGATTTCCTTTCTGAAGGCAGAGCTGCAGCTCAGCAGCTGATGGATTCTGGCCCCTTGATCATGGCCAAGACCTTTAGTCCCACCATCAAACATGCCAAGAAACCCCATTCAGTGAGTGGGAGGACCAGCAGAGCTCCCTGACTGCTGGGGGTTATATTTCATAGAATCATGGAATGTTTGGATTGGAAGGGACCTTACAGCTCATCCAGTCCCACCCCCTGCTATGGGCAGGGACACCTTCCACTAGACCAGGTTGCCCCAAGCCCTGTCCAACTTGGCCTTGGACACTTCCAGGGATGGGCCAGCCACAGCTTCTCTGGGCAACCTGTGCCAGGGCCTCACCACCCTCACAGGGAAGAATTTCTCCCCAGTATCCCACCTAACCCTATCCTGTGGCACTGGACATTCCCCCTTGTCCTGTCCCTCAAGGCCCTTGTCCAAAGTCCCTCTCCATCTCTCTTGGAGCCCTTTTAGGCACTGGAGCCTTCTCTTCTCCAACCTGAACACCCTCAGCTCTCTCAGCCTGTCTGCATAGGAGAATAAAACCCACATATTTTGGGTTATATTCTATTGCATTACAGCAAAATGCTATCAAATATTTAAAGGTGTGTGAGTCTGCACAACAAACAAATTGAAATGCAAATACCCCCAGAAGTTTCTCCTGCACCAGTAGGATGTCCACTCTCTGGGCTCCCCAGATGCTTGTGCAACATCACATCAACCCCAAACTGTCCGGTTCCTTTCCAAATGTGGACAAAAGAACATTTTCTGGCACTTGTACCACAGTTCATTTTTCACTAGAGCTATGCTTTATCTAGGCCACTTGCTTACCCTAAATATTTTCTCTCTCTCGCCTCTCCCTGTTTACCCATAGACCCAATTAGTCAGATCTCAATCAGCCGAGCTCCAGCCCCCAGGTTTAATAAGGGCTTCAGAGCTGCAGTGGCTCAGACACAGATGGTCTGTTCCCTCCTTGGGAGAGCTGCTCCAATGCTTTGTACCACTCTTTGTTCTCTGTTGGGCTTTATTTGCCATCCAAAGGGTCCTGCTTCTTGTCCAAGGCAGGGGAGTCTTGGCATGGGAGGTCAGACCCTCCAGTGGCATTCGAAGCAAGGGGAAGGTGGTTATTAGATGGAGATTGTCCATGACAGATACTTATTTGGCCTCTGGATACCCAGAGCACTCCCAGAGCTGCAGCTCCCAGTGTGAGCCCTGGCTCTACAAGAGCCTGTGGTGAGCTCTGAGAGGCACCTTGGCTGGTGATGGAGATCTGTAGCACCTCAGGCCACATGGGCTTCTGCAGCAGGAACTGTGGGATGACTCTGGCTGTGCAGGAGGTGACCAAGCTGACAAAACCAATTTCAAGGGACATGGTGTTCCCCTTCTGCAGCTCCACATCCCTGGCTGGGGGTTGGAGCAGAGCTGCAGTTTCTGGGCCCAGCCATGCCTATCTCTGCTCCAGTTCCTGGGCCCAACCATGCCTGGATTGTCTCGGGCTCCTGAGTAAGGTCATTTGGTTTGGGCCCAGTGTAAAACCCTTAATGTAATATTGAGACGGATAATCTGCCCAGCTCGAGGGATTATCTCCATTAACTGCCTCTGCCCCTGCAGCAAAGGGGACACCTGACCAACCACTGCTGGTAAGACCCCTGCATCAGCATGGAAAGGGCTTTACCTCTTGTGCTGTACCTCACTGACCTCTTAGTTTATTTTTCCGTCACTGTGGGTCACCTACACCCAGGCTGGTGCCACATCCCAGCCCCCAGAGTGCACCTGGCACTGCTGTGGTGCCCCAGGGAGTACTGGCTGCCTCCCCGGGCACATCACCTCCTGCCCAAAGCACACCCTTTCCCCTCCCTGTGTGTCATTTTTGGTGCTCTGGCTCATGGCTCAGTCCACGTTTTCATGTTATATTTAATTTTGTCTTGACTTTTAAGGACCAAAACAACCCTGATTATTTCTGGCAGCAGAGCGAGTGTCAGAGCTGAATGTTTGACAAGTGCAGCAGTTTCAGTGCAGGCACATCCATGCTCTGTACAGAGACACTTTTCCACATTTAACAAAACCTCCTTTAAATATTTGTAATGGAACCAATAAAACTCAAGTGTGAATAATAATAATTAAGCTGGAAAAAATCATAGCCCTGTGGCAGAGATAAATTTACCTGTCTTGAACTAAACTTGAAAAGTAAGATTTATCAGAGTGATACTTTCTGTCTGTGCAATTCTCTGTTGGCAGTGGTTGAAATCCTGGGTGAAATTTGATGTGTAGCAGTTTAGTTTTAAGTATGTCAGCCTGGGGTTCCTCCCTAAAGCTGCTTGTATGCAGGGCTTCCCCTTTCCCCTTGTTTTCTTATCCAAGGTCTGCCATGGGAATAAGCTGTCCTATTTTAAATAGTTTTCATAATTAAATTTTAACTCAACATTTCATTGTAAATGCACTGTTCCCTTCAAAAGAGTGATGGCCACTGGCTGGAACCACAGATATTGTTTTTAAACTTCAGAGATAGAAAATTTGTTGGTTCCAGGTCCAGAAAATCCATGGGAAACCTTAGAAGTTATTTGTCCGAGAAATTAGTCATCAGCTGAAAAGGACAATATTTACAGTATCTCTCTAGTTTCATTTCACAGCTTCAGTGTAAATCCTTACTTCCACAGAAATTTATTATTTACCTTTGTCGCTGGAGACCTTGTCTGGTGTTATTTATCATATATATTGTGTGTGATTATATTTCAACTTCAAATTATTACTGGCAGACATGACTATTTCTTGGCATCTCTCTTTATTACACCTTGTGCTCAGCAATTCATTTTGCCTGATCGAGTCAGGGTGTCAGACGGGCAGGTTTCATGATTTATTACTGTGCTTCCATACTTTTTGTCTCGAGCATCCACCTGTTCCCCAGCTGTTATTTTAGCATGTGTCTTACTTTCTGAAGGTTTTAGCTGTGCTGTAAAAGCTCTAATGCAATTCATCTCCGTAATCCCAGGCGATTATGTGGTGCACTGTAATCATTACTGGTAATCTCTTTGCTCTTCTCTTATGTTCTGGATGTGTGTGTAACCTCCAGCAAAATGTAAATGTTTCTTCCTCTACTTAGTTGGAACATCAAAGAAAGCTCTAATTTAAGTACAGGTAGCTCAGAGGTCAAAACAATCAGTACTTAAGTGGGTAGTAAACAGTGAGCAGTGGCGTTATAGAATCATAGGATGGTTTGGGTTGGGAGGGACTTTAAAGCTCATCTTGTTCCATCCCCTGCCATGGGCAGGGACATCTTCCACTAGACCAGTTTGCTCCAAGCCCCATCCAACCTGGCCTTGGACACTTCCAGGGATGGGGCAGCCATAACATTACATCCATCATGGGAGGATGACGTTATACAGAGCACTGATGCCTATAGAGGGTTAACAGCAGCTGTTTAAAGACATGTTGACAGCTACAAGCACGATATGTTTATTTAAGTACATTGACTTAATTTGGGGTATAATTTTAAAACTGGATTGTATATTTAGTTGTTCATCCTAATTCAACCTGTGATAGGGTTAAGGAAGTTTTCCTGTAAGAGGAAGGGTATTTTCCCCCTCTCAAAGTGTTTCATAATTTTGATTACATTATTTCATATACAGCCAAACCCTACCTAATTTGTGCCTTCAGTGAAAACATTGCATCAAACTAATGGCACATGTCAGGTTTTCTGCCAAAGAGCTGATTTAGTTTTCTCCAGGGGCTTTCTGTTATTTGTCCGTATGAAGTTGTGGTGGGGTGTATTCAGGACAGGGGGGTGACTTTATGCAACAAAAGAATCTTTTGCAATGAGGATTCTTGAACATCCGAAGTTGCAGTAGCTGTAATGATTTTAGTATTTGGGTTACATGAGTGCCTGGAGAATTAAAGGATTGGAACAAGATGGTCTTTAGGTTCCCTTCCAATTCCATCCTTCCTTCCAATTCCTTCCTTCTTTCTATCTGTGATTTATGCAAAGTTCTCTCTTCATCGTCACAATTTCATAACAGTGATGTTAATTATTTTCAACCACACAATTTTTAAACAAACAAAGAGAGGTTTCCCAGAAGGTTTCGTATCCTGTTGTGCAGCAGTGGGGCTGCAGCAGTGCCTGACCAGGCAGGAGCTGCTGCAGCTTTGAGGGCTCATATTTTTTGGGATCCTACCCTGGACATGGGCTTGGTGAAGAGAGATACGAGATGAGCTGAGCCTAAGCCCTTCTCAGTTAACCTTCAGGCAGCTATAGTGGCTTCACTTACATTTGGGAAATGGGCTCAAATGCAAATTTTATGCCCATTTCTGCTCAAAATTTGCACATAAAAAATTACATTTTCCACCTGGCAGTAAATGCGATCAGGTCCCTTTTTGTGTGTCACACAGAGTACTTTTTGTTTAACAAAGGCGTCTCCTGCAGGAGTTGGGTGAAGTTCTATCGTTCTTTTCAGATGTTTTCTTCAGAATTGTTACTATCACCAGGTTTTATTTCTACAACGAGTGTGAAAAGGAATTCCCGGTAAGGCCAGCGCGGGGGGAGCAAGCGGGGTGAGTGCTGCCCTGCTGGGGTGGATTTTGGGGGAAAACACGGATGAATCTCATCTGGCACTGCCTGAGGATCTGAGCCACCGAGGCTGCTCTAGGAAGAGTCAGAGCTCCCTCTGCTTGCAGGCAATTAGGGATGGCGTTAATTACATTCGTATTAGCATGCAAAGGCGTTCCCGGTGGAATATGTTTAGATCTGTATCTCTTTTAAAGACAGAAACTCTGAAGAATAGCAATAGCAGGGAGAAACCAGGATGCATGGGGTAGTTGGAACGTGATGTAAGTGTGAAGGCTTCCAATATATACTAAGATTTCCAGTAAATTTGAAAAAAATAGAGGACAGTCCCCTTCCTTATCTGTGATTTCTTCATACCTCTCCTTATCTCTTAGTAATAGAAATTATATTACTGAAATATTATTTATTATTTTATATATAGTGTATATATAAATATATTTTAAAGTTGTAATACAGTAACGTAAATAATATTCTGTAAATAAAATAGTAATGTATTACTTTGGTCAATTTAAGTTTGGCCTCAGGTGAGCCAAATTTAATTCTGATTTAATTAATTACTTTGGTCATGCAATACTTAATAACAGCTCAGGGTACTGCCCAAAATTTCCTAAGATGGAGATTTTTTCTTTGTCTCAAAGGAGAAGAGAAAAATATCATGTGGAAACAATCTTGTTGTACCAGATTGGAACTGACTCGTGTATTAAACTTATAAGAGGAGCCGTTTTGGGGCTTTAATTTCACAAAGCCGGTGCGGCCGCAGTGCTGTCACTTTGTGTTGGGTGCAGGGACTGGATTGCTATTCCAGTAAATCGGAAGTAATTGAGCAGGGATTATCCCTGGCAGTGGAAACACAGCCATTCCCTTTGTTAAACCAGCTCTACAAAGGCTTTTTTTGTGAATAAGCATGAAGTTTGCTCCGAGGGCTGGGCCTGGGATCCACAGCCTCTGCTCAAGCCATGGGTTCTGTGTGTGCATGCAAAGGCCAGTCCTTAAAAACAGGGTTCCTAGGGGTGCTTACCTGGAGAGCGAGGGATCTGTACGTTCTCCAGCACTGGGAAGTCCTATTTTCCAGTGCTATGAGAGCACTGTGTTATGGATGAGAACAGCCCAGAGCTGGGGGTTCCTCTTGTCTGGGAACAGCTGAACTCAACATGTTCTCAGAGGGTGGGTGGCAAATATGTGCAGGGAGGAATCCTGCTTTAGTTACCCCTTTCTTCCTGAGGTTGAAGAGGAGAATTGTCTGGGAAAAAAAAAGTTCAGCCAAGGCAAATGCAGAGTCCTGCACCTGGGGAGGAACAACCAGCACACACTGGGGGTGACCTGCTGGAGCAGCTCTGTAGAGAAGGACCAGGTGGTCCTGGTGGATGACAAACTGTCCCTGAGCCAGCAGTGTATCCTGGGGGCCAAGAAGGTCAGAGGGATCCTGGAGTGCATTAGGAAGAGGATTAGCAGCTGGTCAGGGAGGGGATCCTGCCCCGCTGCTCAGCCCTGTGAGGCACATCTGGAGTGCTGTGTCCAGTCCTGGGCTCCTCAGGACAGGGGGAACATGGAGCTCCTGGAGCAGATCCAGAGGAGGCTGCGGAGATGATGAAGGGACTGGAGCATCTCCCCTATGAGGAAAGGCTGAGGGAGCTGGGGCTGTTCAGCCTCAAGAGGAGACTCTGAGAGGGGATCTTATCTATGTCTGTCAGTGTCTGCAGGGATGAGTCAGAGGATGGACCAGGCTGTGCTTGGGGGTGCCCAGCACTGGGACAAGAGGAATGGGCAGGAGCTGATGCCCAGGAAGTTCCACCTGGACATGAGGAAGAACTTCTTTGCTGTGCAGTGACTGAGCACTGAACAGGCTGCCCAGAGAGGGTGTGGAGCCTCCTCGCTAGAGATATTCCAGAACCCTCTGGACACAATCCTGTGCCGTATGCTCTGGGTTGACCCTGCTGGAGCAGGGAGGTGGGACCAGGTGACCCACTGCGATCCCTTCCAGCCTTACCCGTTCTTGGGATTCTGAAGAGAGCTCAGTAAATGTGTTCTTGCTTTGCAGGAACTCATCAAAGTTGAATTTTGAAAGGCTTTTCCGGGGGTGTGAAGCAGCTGCAGGAAGTCCCCAAAGGAACTGCACCTGTGAGCACAACAAGCAGCCACTCGCTATTTTGGGAGAGATGACATTAAATTTCTGTAATTATAACATTCTCCACTTCCCCATGCTAGGACTGTTTGGAGGTGGCAGTGTCTCCAAAAATGTAGGTCTATAGAACATGAGTAGTTCACAGTGAGAAAAAACATGTTATTGTTATTACAAAAAAACCAAATACAACAAAGAACACAAACACAGAAAAAAAACTCAGCAAAAATCAACAAACAGAGGAAAAAAACCCCAAACAATATCAAACCAAACAAAGAAAAAATAAAGGGAGGGAGAGAGAGAGAGAGAGAGAGAAAAAGGCTTCCTGGTGTGTTGTCAGGGGGAGGGGGATGCAGTCCCCTTCTGCCAGCGATTCTGCCTTCCTATGGCTTCTCTCCACCAAGGCTCTGCCATGGGATGGGCCGTGTTAATTTAAATTAGGATCAGCTGAATCCTTATTTCACAGTATTATAGTGTTCTGAGAAGTCTCTCAAACAGCACATGGTACATCATTTAGAGGATACCATGGGGAATTGGGAAGCAAAATTGGATTGAACTGTAGGTGAACTGTTGTCTCGGGGGTGGATCTCTTGGGCTTGTGGCAGTTTGGGAGGCAAAGGGCTCCATGTGCAGCAGGGAAAGGAGCTGCAGTGAATGAATGAAATATTACTTGTACGGGGAAATTCCAGGTAAATTCATATTTTCAGGCTTAAGAAATAAACACTGTTGAATTCAATGTATCCTTGATTTTCAAAAGACACAGTAAGACTGTAAAATAGGGATGTGGGGTTCTGTGAGACATGTGTGACCTGAATAGGTATTTCCTGGGACAGCTGAGCCCAGCAGGCACTGGCACTGAGCTGAAGGGCAATGCCGGGAAGCACTGGGAGCCAGCGCTTCCCTTTCCCATTGGAATTCAGGTCAGGACTCTGCAAAATAACAGGAATGGGGCATGGTCCAGCACTGCCGAGCCCCGTGGGGTGGGACAGCTGCTCCCCGCTGGCAAAGGAGGAGAGGAACTGTCTCCAGCTCACACCAAAATGTGCAGTGCAATTTATATCCATCTTTATAATGGTTATCATGCCCAGTTTATAACCAAATTTACCAAACCTCAGTGGACTGGCCAGTAAATGATCAGGTTACAACTGGTCTGCACTGAGAGAGGTTAAAATGGGTGAGACATGAAGGGAAAGAAAAGAAATTACCAGAAATACATGTCTTGCAGATGTTGTTGTCCATAAATATTTGAATATTCAGGTTAATATTCAGTTGTTGTGCAGCCAAGATGAGCAAGGGCTGAGAGAGAAAGCTCAGAGGAGCAGCAGTACCTTCATGCCAATAAACCTCCAAAAAAGGACAAGCTTCCCAAATCATTCCAGTTAAAAACAGTACTTACATCTGTAAAATAAATGAATTAAATTCCAATATTTGAGGTAAAATGATTCCTCTCTGTTAATCCCCTGGATTTGCAGATGACCCTGAGCAGGCCCACATGGCGCTGCTATGCAGCTTCTCTGGGCAACCTGAGCTGGTGCCTCACCTTCCTCCCAGGAAAGAATTTCTTTCTAATATCTAATCTAAACCTACTTTCTGCCAGTTTGAAAATCACCCCTTCTTGTATCTGGCATTGTTTTTCCTACTCTTAATGGATGTAATTTTAATAAAATACAAGTTCGTGTGAATAGCGATGCCTGCTGGTTTTTGCTGCACAAGCAAAAATTCCTGGGAAACTTTAAAAAATGTCATCAGTGCACATCCCTGAGCTTTCAGGGGAGAAAAAAAAAATCTCATTTTCACGATAGTTTAATTGTTCACAAACGGGTTGTCTGTGAAGAGGTAATTCAGCACCAGGGATGACGAACATGGGCACCTCGTGCTGAGCACAGAGCAGCTCTTTGCCATGGTTACCCCGGGCCATGAATGAAGGGACAATTATTCTGAGAGGTGCTGGAGATCCTGTTTGCTCTTCAGTCTCGCCATCCTTCAAATGTGCTTTCTCCCCATCTTTGCAAACAAACAAAGAACCAATTAGGTGTATTTATCCAATTTTAGAGCTCAGTGTCTGTAATTACAGAGCTCACGGCTGGCCTGGGCAGAGTGGGAGGGGGTGTTGGTGGCTGATGCGGTGTCCCAGGGGAAACCCATGTGCTCCTTGCTCCAGGTCTGAGGGAAAGCTCTTCTGCTTTCATCCCGTGTGTTCTACCAAACCCAGGAGGACACAGGTTCTGATCTGGTGTCACAGTCTTTATTCTCTTATTGGTCTCTTGGTTCCCCAAAAACATTGGGTATTTCAGTGGTAGGGGAACTTTTAGAGGGTTTGGCTGGGAGATGAATGGGTGAATAATGGCTGCTTGAGAGGAAAAACGTATGCATACCTTAATACACAGAAAAATAGGAACAGGGGTTAGTGGTGGGCTTGGCAGTGCTGGGGGAACGGTTGGACTCTGTGATCTGAGCGAGCTTTTCCAACATATACAATTTTGTCATTCTGGTTTTTTTTCTTGAACACTTTCTCAAATTATTCTGAGGTTTCTCGGCCCTCAGCACCAGTTCTTGTATGTTTTCAGGTCTCCTTTTTTGTGTCCAGCTCTTCCATATAGACTTACATTGTCTTCTGCTGGAACAAGTGGCATTTCTGCTCCTCACACCTCCAGCTCAGTGATAACTGGCAGCCTGGTATTTCTCCTCTCTTTTGTCTGCCTCTCCCTTCCTGTTCTCTCTCCCTTCTCCTGCCCCTTCCCTGTACTGTTACAGTCTGCAGCCACCTGCCCAGTGCTCCTTGTGGAGAGCAGACTCCCAGCTCCTGGGTGCTCCTGGCTGTAATGAAAGAGGTTTGTAGGATTCAATAATCCATAAAAGCTCTCCTGGGTGACCTACGTATTTGTTGCCATTGAACGAAGAGCCTTCATTTTGGGCAAAGGCTTCAAAGAAATTTAACCTTCTCTTGTCTTGCACCCTCGTTTAGTAGACATGGCTTTGATCAGGGTCACTACACGTACAGAAATAAATAGAGCTTTTTCCCCTGAAAGAGAAAAAAAAGAATTCATTGTATGGAGCAGGTTAGTGGCAGGATTTCAAAGGAGCTGCTCTCTTTGGTGAACTTTCTTGATTGTCCTGAGCATGTTATAGTCAGCCAACGGAGAAAAGGAAGATGAATTTGTCAAGCAAATATGAATTATTGGGTTCTGTGTTCTCCTCAGTCACCAGGAACTCAATGGTTAATGCTCTAATTAAGTGCTGTTCTTATCCTTTGATTTTTCCCAAGTGCCCAGGCCATTTCTGTTACAAAATACTTTGAGGCAGAACCAAGTGAAATATTAGAATGGGTGGTGACTTTTGCTTGGCTTTTATCTTTTAGAAGTTTTGTTTTAATATTTAAGACTATTTTAATATTTAATATAACCAGAGTTTTTATATCAGCTTGTTGTGCTGGCCCCTCTGGTGTGCTGCTAAGGAGCTGCCCAGCTAATGGCATTATTAAAATGCTTGATATGTTGTTGTTTGGCTGGTTACTGATGGAGCTGTCTGTGAGCAAAGCCGGGTGGACACAACCAGGTGCGTGAAGTTCCTGCTTCCCAAAGTTCCATCCTCAGCCATTCTTTGAAAAGTTTGGCCTTTTGACAAGAGGTGTTTAGCTGTTGTTGTAAATAAAGATGGGAATATTCTGTTCTTTTTTATCAAAGGCATTGGATGTGGCTGCATCACTGCTCACTCCAGTTGGAGTGGCTGAGCACATTCTGCTATTTGCAGTGACAGAGCACAACTTTGGGAAAAATGGGATATCAAAGGCTTCAGACTTGCTATCATTGTATAAAAGATACATTTCTCACCCATGCCAAGACTGTCATGGATCTCTCCCAGTCTTTCTCAGCAGTGTTATTTTGCCCCATTAATTTAGAGCTGGTGGGATTTGTTCTCTCAAGTGCTGTTGATCCTCATGCTGCTACAGCCTGGAATTAGCAAAGCTATGAGCCATTTAAATATCATTTACTATGAGAAACTCCAGGACTCATCTCCATCTGACATTCCCAGGCTTAACTAATTCCAAACAGTTTAAGCCTACATTTTGTTACCCAGATATGGAAAATAGAAACAATTTCAAGTAGTTTAAGCATCCAGTTTAATTCCCCAGGTGTGGAAAAGAGAAAAAAACTACAAACAGCTGTTATTTAAAATGCAATTGAAAATAAAGATGAAAGAATAATAATAATGTTCACTCTTTGTAGGGATTATGTGCATAGTAGCAAAATAAATTTCCATTTTTAGAATGTTTGCTCTTATCTTCTGACCTAATATTATTGGGTTTTAGGGGATAATACAGACATGTCTTGGTATAACATAGCCATGCACAATGAACAGGTAAGTACATAGGAGAGCATATAGAAACACACACACATATATGAATATATATAAAATACAGGTTTTAAAAGGAAATAATCTGAGCCTATTTAAGCACAGAGGAGTGTTTTCCATCATACCTGTGTGCAGGTTGTCTCTTGGGAAGATGCAGCAGAGACTCCCCTGGGCCAAGGCTGATCCAGCCCAGAGGCTGCAGGTGGAGCTCAGCCAGGGCTGGGTTTATTTTCTAGACAGCAGGAATTGGGTTCTCTGTGAAAATCACAATTATTAATGGCTCTCCTACATCAACACCAGATACAGACCAATAGTGGCTCCACCCCAGGGTTTCTCACTCCAGACTCTCTTTGCTTCTCCTCTCCCAAATATCAAATGATTTTCCTTCTTGACTTGTAACAAACCATTCTTAAATCTCCCTTCTAGTCAATTAAATTCATTAATTAAAAGCAGATAAAGATCAGTGAGTAAAGGCTGAGCTAATATACGCTTAATGTATTGTTGTATCATGCTTTGTCAAACATACCAGTAATTGCTCATTTAATTTATTCAGCATTACTGATTTAAATATCTTTCTGGACATTTTTGAGTCAGTTGTCATTTCCTTAATGTCCGCTGCTTGCATATCAAAATGTCACTTTATTATGTTCAATACATTATCTATGACTTGGGTTTCCTTAAACCCTCTAATTGCTGTGACAGTGCTCACAGAAATACAGTCCTGATCATAGAATTATTTCAATCTTAATATGAAAAGGCAGCTCCTCTTGCCTTGAAGTTTTATTTATATGTCACCTTTGCATAATTGCAATGTCATGGGGACTCTTCCCCTCTGAGCTACTTCACTTATCAAAGTGCTGTTGGAGACAGTCCCAGTCCTTCTGGGGGCAGGTTGGGAAGTCCTTTAGGTTGACATGTCCTGTCAGGTCATCTGCTGCCTTGGCTCATTGTTTGTGTGCAGAGGAACGTGAATGACCATCCTTGCACTACAACCTGGGCATTGCCAACAGCTTCTGCGTGCAAAGCAACTCTTAAATCTCAAGGGTTATGTAGATTTGGCCATGGGAGAGAGAAATCAAGTTTTATGACTGATTTGAATCCTCATGAAACCTGAAAGCAAAGAGAATTGAACTGGCAACCACTGCCTAATAATGATTTGAAAAGTTTTTATTAAAGATATAAATTGGTGAAATATTGTAATAGAAGAATTATAGGATCCCAGACTGGTTTGGGTTGGAAGAACCTCACAGCTCCTCTTATTCCACCCCCTGCCATGGGCAGGGACACCTTCTACTAGACCAGGTTGTTTCAAGCCCCATCCATCCTGGCCTTGGACACTTCCAGGGATGGGGCAGCCACAACTTCTCTGTGCAACCTGTGTCATGGCCTCCCCACCTTCACAGGGAGAATTTTTTTCTAGTATCCCATCTAACCCTGATCTCCTTCAGTTTGAAGTCATTCCCCCTTGTCCTGTCACTACAGGATCTTGTAAAGAAGAACATGGGCTACTCAACAAAGAATGAGCTCAAATGTCACATCTCATCCCAGCTTCAGAAAACATCCAGAAAAAGCCTAATCCACAACAAAAGGCTTTACATCAAATGTTAAAACAATTATTTTTACAGGAGACAAAAGGAAAAAAAGATAAAATATTTGATAAAATGTCAATTTTTAAAGGTCTTCAGACAAATCAATGGTTGGAGCCCAGTGAGTTCAGTGTAGAAGCCAATGGTGAGGAGAGTCAGAGAGAAGGTTTAGAACTAGAGTCAATCTAAATTACATATTTTCTCATAAGGTTTTCATAAAAGGATTTGATTATAAACTCCATCAATAGGTTGTGGAAATTGTGCATGTGTATGTACATATATAATAGATACACAAATTGTATTTTCATCCTTTCTTGTATAGTCTGTCTCTGTTGTTTTGCATTGTGATTTAGACACTGATTTTAGCCTATAAATTTCCCGTCTGGTGTTTCTGTAGAGCTCTGTGAAGCTCTATGAATATGTGGCATTTGGTTGTAAAGCACAGTGAAATATTTTAATAGTTGGAACTAATTAAGTATTGAACAAGGGTTTTTCTAACAGTGGATAGTGGTGGTTTATTCATTCTCTGTTTTTATAGAATTTTTTTTTCAAAGTGCCAAACAAATGTAGATAAAACAGTCCCCAATAAAGACGCAGGAACAGTTTGGATGACTGTCAGTTCTGATGAAATGCCATATGTCCAGTCGGCTGTTCCATGTAATCCTCTCTGGCTTTCTCTCATCAAACGTTATTGGAGCTGAGCTATCTGGGTGTGGATATTTACTGAGGAACAGCCTTGGCTCTGTTCTGAACTGGCCACAGGAGCAGTTGGGAGTGGAGTGATGGCCCAGTGCTGAAGGTGCTGTCCCAGAATAAGTGTTATGTCACAAATGTTTATGGCAGAAAAAGAAGAAAATTTGTATTAAAAGTAGGCTGTGTTGGGGAGGGAAGGACTTGAAATAAACTCAACCTCAGGTGACCCTTCTGAGCACTGTGCTTTGTAGAGACTGTCTAGGATCCCCAGCACAGGAAGGACATGGAGTTGTTGGAGCAAGTCCAGAGGAGGCACCAAGATGATCAGAGAGGTGGAGCAGCTCTGCTGCGAGGAAAGGCTGAGAGAGTTGGGATTGTTCATCTTGGAGAAGAGAAGCTTT
Organism: Myiozetetes cayanensis; assembly: GCF_022539395.1. NCBI lineage: Eukaryota > Metazoa > Chordata > Aves > Passeriformes > Tyrannidae > Myiozetetes > Myiozetetes cayanensis. The sequence continues at coordinate 13,576,452 of NW_026086826.1, read as the reverse complement.
GAGGTGACCTAACTGCAGCCTTCTGATATCTAAAGGTGTTTCAAGAGAGCTGGAGAGGGACTTTGGACAAGGGCCCAGAGTGCCAGAACAAGGGGAATGGCTTCCCACTGCTAGAGGAAAGGGTTAGATGGGATATTAGAAAAAATTTCTTCCCTGTGAGGGGCTGAGGCCCTGGCACAGGTTGCCCAGAGAAGCTGTGGCTGCCCCATCCCTGGAAGTGTCCAAGGCCAGGCTGAACAGGGCTTGGAGCAACCTGGGATAGTGGAAGGTGTCCCTGCCCATGGCAGAGAGTGGAACTGGGTGAGCTTTAAGGTCCTTCCCAACCCAAACCTTTCTGTGGTTCTGTGATTCCATTTTAGAGATGAGCAACTCGTAGGGTTGATGGAAGAGAAGGAGGAAACCAATATCTTGCACCAGTAGGAAGAGAGGAACACGAGGTAACGGTCAAGTGTTACCAGGGACTTTGATGTTAGAGGAGGGTCTGTGTAATGATGGAATTGATCAGCAAAATTATTAAAATGACTTCTGGTTTTGCTATTTCTTGTGATATATTCAGGTTATGGATAAAAGCAGAACTTACCCAAAGGGCTAAAATTTTATATGAAATCTGAGAGAAAAGTTAGGAAGGGGACACAGGTGTCTAGCACTAGATTGTCCCATGATTCGTGTGGTTGGACCCCATTAACCTCAGCAGTTTTAATTTTTTTCTTTGAAATACTCAATTCACTTCTAAGCTTTTGATCAGCAACAATAGGTTTTTTAAAGAAGGAAACAGTAAAATCAGTGTAAGTGCTCTGAATAATAGTGTTAAGAGAAGTATAATGAGTTTTGAAAAAGCAGAGGGTAGAAATAAGGGATCACCATAAACCACAGAAGGACATAATGAGGTAAAGCACTGGGTCCCTGCTGGAGTCTTCCCTTCCACAAAGTGCACATCCAATTGCAGGGCTGGAGCTCGGGTTAGTAACGAGGCTGTTCCTGCCAAGGTCATGGAGATTTTGCTCTGAATGTCAGGCTGTGATTTATCTTCCCCTGCACTGTGGGTTGAACCTGGGATGTAAACAGTAATTACATCCCTGCTCTGGCTGGGGTCTGGAGCTCTCTCATGTCAGGGACTCACAGATCCCACAGCCAGGTCTGATCCACTTCTAGTGTTTTCCAGGGTTGTTTTGTTCTAAAAGTGACTGATACACTACCTTTGCACCTTGTTTTTTGAGTTTTATATCTTGGAGGTGGGTTACACTCAAGGTCACCCTCACACTGAAGGGTTCCTTCAGAGAGGATTTTCTTTTTCTCTTTTATCTTTGGTCGTCTTAACCTGTTTTCTATTAAATCAAACCATGCTGCCTCCATTGCTGGGTTTTTTCCCTTTGGAATAGGTATTAAACTACCACTGGATAAACAGGAACATGCAAATATCAACTTGGAAGCATGCACACTTTGTTCTCTCAGCTGCAAACACAATATTTGTGTTATTTTTGTTTTAATTCTCACTTCACTCCTATTAAGGAAAAATTTCAGCACATTCACTGGATGTTGTTGCCAATTTTCGTGGCATTTTAGAAAACAACAAACAGGTGCAAACCTTGCAGGATCCATCGTAGCTGGCTCGTGGTGTAAATTGGCTACATGGAGCTTGACACCTTTCTGGGAATTTTGCTGGAAGCCTTCAGAGCTTGGAGAGTCATCCTTCCAACACGTGGGGCGCCTCTCCACTGCAGAGCTGTGTTTCTGCTGTGATTGACATCACTGGGTTTGAGCTGACAGTGGATGTGTGAGGAGCTCATTTTCTGATACTAAATTTGTAGTCAGCAGCAAATGGGACTTTCCCACCTCTTACGCATTTCAGGGATACATTTTACCACCTGGAGCTGATTTCATGCAAAGTGGGTCCTGTGTCCTCTGCTCCTCTTTTTCCCACCCATTGAAACACTCTCTCAGTTTCTTTGTGGTTGTCCTCACCCCCATTTCCATGAAACTTTCCCACTGTGGGGAGATGCTGAGGTGAGGAGATGCTGGGGTCAGGAGTGCTGGGACCAGGAGATGCTGGAACCATAAGATACTGGCCTCAGAAGGTGCTGGGGTCAAGAGAAGCTGGAACCAGAAGGCGATGGGATCCGGAGATGCAGGATCTGGAGCTGCTGGGACCAGGAGGTGCTGGGACCAAGCTGGAGCTGCCCACCTGCTCTGTGTTTTCAGAACACCTGACTGTGTTGGCAGCTGGACACCCTCTGTCTGCAGGAGATGCCAAAGGCTGAGTGGCTCCTGTCTTTTGCAGTTCGGAAGCATTGAAACGGTCTCTTTTCTCCTTTCCATGGAGTTTTATTCATTGCACTTCCCATCCTTCTGGTGGATTTGATGCAAATGGGCCAGTGGGCTCACAGGTAGCCAAGAGGGCCAGGCAGGAGGGTACAGCAGTGACCTGCGCCTGGGTTGGCAGGAAGGGAGGTGAAAGGATTGGTACAGTTTATGTCAACACTGAAAATAAATCAGTTTCCGTGGAAGCTGGGATAGTTGCAGCATTTCTCCTTCAGGATTCAGAAAGCTCTTGTGTTGCAAACTCTTCTACTGCAGGATCATGCTCTTCCTTGGTCCACCTTTGTACTCAGTGGAATTTGTGCCAGGTCACAGTAGACTTGGCTTCTGTCCAAAGCCAAGCCATAGGGCCTTCCACTTTTATTCCTTAAAACAAGGAAAAATAGGATTCTCACCTGAATAAGAAGCAGTGACACTCTCAGAAGCCTAGATGTTCTGTTAACCTACACCAATTGCTGTAATTACTGCTCTTCAGATTCGTTTACTGATAGAGGATTTCTCAGACAGATTGTCTTTGGTCCCTGGAATGAATTGCAAAGTGATGCCAACGCCTTTTGAAAACGATGTGAGGTTACTAATTATATTTATCCAGTGAATTGAAATTACTGGAGTATCTGTTTGGGACCGTTTTGGCAAGTTGCTGATTTGTTAGTAATGAGAAATGTGTGTTGCTGGAATTTTTCTTTTGAATTATTCCATTACAAAGAGAAGTTGTTATAGGATGAAGTTGTTGTGTAGGAAGAGAATGAACACGACAGCAGTGCTGCAAGCTCAGTGATCAGTGTGGATTTGGGGAGATGATAAATGATAGGATGCAGAGCAGCAATTCAAACGTTTGACAGTGTTTATAATAAAAAAGGCAGTTCATCTTGTATCGAAAAAACATTTAAAGGTTCTGGAAGGAAGCCAAGCAGTGTCCTTATAAAGGAGTGAAGTATTTGATTCATTTAGGTGAGGGCAGCCATGAAATAAAAAGTGGATGCTGAAAGGTCTGGGACACCACCACTGCAAGTGACACTTCTGTAACACAAGCATAGGGTGTACTGGCTGTGATGGACCTGGACATGATGGACCTGGATGTGATGGACCTGGACGTGGATTGATGGGAACAGGGTGTACTCTCAGAGATGCAGGCAAAGGACTGCTGTCAGGGATATTTTAATTCCCATGGAAATGACTGTTGGCTGGTTTGGGTCCATGCCCTTCCACAGAGGCCACCATGGCCACAAAATCCATCATGTCCTGCTGCAGCACAGGTCTGTGGCTCCTGTGTGCTCCTGGGAGGAGCAGTTCTGTTCTCACTGTGTCAGCTACTCCTGCTGCTCCCACTGCTCCCCGCAGAGGAGGTAGATGGCTTTCACTGACCTCTCTCCCAAGTTTCTGCATCAACCATAAAACCGTGTCACGGCCTAGAGAAGGAGATGGGATTTATTAAGTGGAGAAAGAAGCATCTCAGCCACCTCGAGCTGGTGCCAGTGGGACCATCAGCCTGGAGACAGCGGGCACTGGGCTGGCACAGCCTGGCACATCCCAGCACAGCCTGGCACAGCCTCTGGCACAGCCTCTGGCATGGCCTGGCTCAGCCTGGCACAGCCCATGGCACAACCTGGCACAGCCTCTGGCACAGCCTGGCACATCCCAGCACAGCCTGGCACAGCCTCTGGCACAGCCTCTGGCATGGCCTGGCGCAGCACCTTCCCGTGCTCAGCTCCTGGCCCAGCCCTGTGGCATGGAGCTGGGTGACACCGTGAGCAGGAGGGGTCTGGAGCAGCAGGAATTTCAGGAACTAATTAAGGCACAAGTGATTATTGAGGCTGGAATGAGGACATGGAAAGGACCAGTGGGAATTTGGTCTCACTCTGCTTTTCTGGGTAACTGAGTGTTTGGGAGTAGGACCAAAACATTGTCAGTACTTTTGTCGTTGTTTCTAAACTGGAAGAAAAGTATTGTATGAGTGCAAAAACATCCTTCTATAAATCATAGCATGATTTCCATAGATATTTTGGTGATGTGTTTGCATTAGACCACCCAGGCCTGGCCAAGTAAAACCTGATGTGAAATCACAGAATTGTTGAGGTTGGAAAAGATCTCCCAGAACCAGCAAGTCCAACCCGTGACTTATTCCACCTTGTTACCCAGCCCAGAGCACTGAGTGCCATGTCCAGTCATTCCTTGGACACATATGACTAGTGATTAATACTTCACATGGAAAAGTCCATCTGCAGTCCATGGGGTTAAATCACTGTGCCAAAGACCTGAGAAGATTGCAGCCTTTTAAACATTACAACCTGCTTCTGGATCATTCATAACCACAGAATAATTGTGGAACCATTCTCTGCTGTGAAACATTTCCTGGATAGCCACAGAGAGACTCCAGTTTGGTATTTCAGATTAAATCACATGGAAGAATTAAAGATCTAATCCAAATATGAAAACTGACATTTATTTTGCAGGCTAGTTTTCAGTATAATTGGCTAAATGGCTTTTCATGGCATTTCATGGGGTCAAATGCTGCGTTAAGTGCTTCAAAATCCTCATTTTTAAATTACTTACTCTTGATTGAAAATGTGCCTTTTCTGTGTGTTGCGCTAAAACAACAAGAAACTGTGTGAGTCTGGCTAATGGGGAGCAAAGTTTAGAGTCATCAAAGCCCTTCCTTCTGGAATTCTTGGTTCTGGTATTCTGTTATCCCCCAGAGAACAAAAGCATCCTAGTGTCCAACCAGCCTGGCAATTAAACGGTGGCTGCCTTTGATGAGGAGAGTTACTGATGCTGGGGGTAGATCACTCTATGTCAGCCCTTCAGAGAGACAACAGATGCTTAAGAAATTCATCTTTATGTCCTTCTCAAAGTGTGTCCAAATTCTTTCCTCTTGTCTTTGAACTGCATTTAGAGAGATCTGATGGTTCAAAAATAGCTGAAATTTCTTTCTTCCAAAGGCACAAGGCTTTTAGGTTTTTATGTCCTCAGCTGATCCTTTAGAACTGTCATTCCCACCTTGCAGAGGTGTAGCCAATGGCATACATGTCTCAATTTGGGAAGTAATCCTCAAAAAAAGGAGAAGGGAGATGAAAAAATGAGTTTATCATGGACTTGCACAGGTCCCTTTGCAAAAGCAGATGCCTGGTGTGATTTTGCACCAAACATGTCTTTAGTCTCAAAGGTGGAAACACGCAGAGGGATTGTTGGTAGATGGGCAGAAATCCATGGGATGGTGAGAGTCCAAGATTTAAATGAAAAGTAATGGACATGCAATAGCTCAGCTCCTGGCAGAGGAATCCTATGAGAGACTGGAAGAGGCTTAGAGGCAAGCCAGCTGGAAAAGAGAGGTTAAATATTATTAGGTGACTTGTTCTTTCCAGGGGAAAAAAAAACAACACCAAAACAAACCAAACAAACAAAAACCCCCACACAAACCAAACCAAACCAAAAAACCCAAAAAAAAAACAAACAAAAAAACAAACACAAAACCAAAAAAACAAAAACCAGAAAAACACAAAACCAAAGAGAAAATCAACCCCAAACCAGTGAGAGGACTAGGAATAGGTGCAATAAGAGACCTGGTCCCCCAGATTTGTATATGTTTTTGTGGGGCCTGTGCCATTATTTTTTCCAGCCCTGCAATGTGCTGTTTCAAACCCCCAAATCCTGGGAACACCGGGGTATAATTCATCACCAGCCAGGTAAATTTAGTGTGATTGCTTTGGTTTCATTTCCATAATCAAACATGCTTGGACCTGGCCCAAAGCAGGGCAATTATGCTAATGACATACGTGAGAAACTAATTTAAAACATAAATAATGTATTATTGACCATAAGATTACACTCAAGCTTAGATTTGATTCTGTCTTCATCGTTTTGCTGCCAAGGCAAATTAGCCTTGTGGGAGGATTCATTTGGGTCCCTTTGGGATCCTGGATTCTGTCAGGAATGAGTCAGTGCCACCTTCCCATGAACTCTAGGATAATTGGAGGGACATAAAATTTTGCACAAATGCCTTGCCCTGCCTCTGCTCTCAGTGCTGAAGTAGATCGGGTTCTGTGAGTAACTGCAGAGCTGCTGAGCTCCAGCTGGGCAGTGGTGTGTCCACACTTCCATAGTGAAGTGGGTACTTCTGACCTGGGTTCTGTGAAACCCAGCCCTGAACCCCCATGCTCCGAGTCTGGGCCCCCAAGGCTGTGGCAGGTGAAACTGGGGATGACCGTGGACTGCAAAGTTAGAATGGATCCAGTATCCAGAGTTTTGAGAACACAAGGTCTTGGGGTCAGAGCATGGAGTTTGTAGATTTAAGTTACCTGAGAGCCTTGTAAGGAGTTTGTTCATTCCCAGAGGCTCAGTCACTTGCAGCCTGGCCTTTGCCTAACCAGGAGATATTCTGCTTTCTTTTCTTTTCCTCTTGCTGCCAAAGTCAAGTTCCCACCTTTCTTTAGCTGAGGAGCATTAAAGCAGTACCAGAAATGAGCAGGACCCCTGTGCTCAGCATCTGGCAACTGGAAACAGTTTGCTCTAGACCAAGCAGAATGTGTCTTTTCGGTGTAGGAATTGTCTTTCTAATTAACTGGGAGAGGATAAGGTACATGCACACACCCCCACTGTGGTCGTGTTGTGTATAAAGATGTTTATTGGGTTGTATTTCGGTGTTTTCTGTGAGTTGCCTCATGATACAAAATTAATGTTCCTTCCCCAGTCAGCATTTATTCATTCCTATCGATTCCCTGCTGTAAATGAGATGATTAATTTGCTGCTCTGGCCCTGCAGCACAATGTGAGAAGGCACATGAGGGGCTTTACTCTGCCATGACAGGAAAGTTTAGTGTCCACTGTGCAGAGTGAAAAGTTTGGAAAAACAGTGGTGCGTTCCTCAGTTTTTGGGAATTGGGGAATTAAAATGTGTGTGTGCTGTGTGCAGTGCTTACCCCTCACTCGTGCTGCAGGGTCTGCACACCAACAGCTCTTAGCAACATTACAGCTGGTAAATTTGGGTAGTATTTTAGATAAAGATAATAAATTAGGCTTTATTTTTGATCTCGGGAGTGAGGAACAGCCAGTTAGTGGGCAGGAATGTCAGTGCTATCCTCCCCGGACTGGCGCTTTGTTAGTTCCAGGCTGATGAACACAAAGTACACCCCTGCTGCATTGTTTGGGTTATTAGGATTATATATTTTTTTTGCTAATAATTGTAATTGCAGAAATGCACAGACAATGGACCAATTACTTCAGACCATCAGCCAGAGAGAAATAGCTCAGGGCTGGGTTCCCCGTTCCAGCAGCCTCTGTAATTCTATCCTATTCCATGAAGTGCCTGATGGACCATGTGAGAATGCAGCACCGCCTTACAGAGCCCATTGTTAAAGCGTGCTTAGAACTTAGTCCTCAGACACCTTGAATTATGGAGTCTGCTGAAGAAGGAAGACCATTGTGTCTCATTGTATCTAATTGGGCTCCACAGGCTGCATCAGCTTCTTCCACTCCCCTGCCCTGAGAACCAACTTGGTTGACATCGACCAGATCGTCACATGGCCACTACTGAGTCTTGTTAATCACAGAATCATGGAATCTCCTTAGTTGGAAGGGACCCACAAGGATTATTGGTCCAGCTCCTGGCCCTGCTCGGGACACCCCAACAATCCCACCCTATTTCTGAGAGCGTTGTCCAAATGTTCCTTGAGCTCTGGCAGCCTTGGTGCTGGACCACTGCCTTGGGGAGCCTGTTCAGTGCCCAGCCACCCTCTGGGGGAGAACTGCTTCCTAAACCCTTGGTTAAACTCACCATGACACTGAACAATCCACCAGGAGCATTGGAAATACAAACTACCTTGTTTCAGAACGGCAGGATCAATCCAGGCTGTCGTCATTCCTGCCACAGTCAGGCATGGAATTCTGTCATTGCATTCATGCTCTGCTTCAGAGCAGAACTCACAGGGTTTCTTTCAGGGACTCTCTTGGAACAAGGATTCAGGTTTAGGTGTCACATTTCTGCCTCTGAGAAGTATGTCACCTTTTCTTGATTTTCTGAAACTTCTGCTAATAATTTGGAAAGACTTTTGCCTGTCTTTTAAAATGCTTTGATAATTTCTCCCCACCTACTGGTTGCTGATGGCATGACCAGATTAAATTGCACCAAGATAATTTCCAAAGGTGGTGATAATTTACCTAGTCTCTCCCAGGTCTGACAGGGAATTGTCCTGTCAGGCCCAGGCTCTAAAGCTCATGGGCTGGAATCTGTGCATTTGAAATCAAAGCTTCACAGTGCTAGAAATGTCATTCTGAACTCTTTTTTTGATACTTTCTTTAGGAAAGAATTCCATTCAAACAGAAATGTTCCAGAGAACAAAAATGAAATGTCATCTTTTATATCTCTTAAAGCCCTATTTTGTGAGGTCGTCTTACAGCCAGTACAACCCTTCAGACCAAGAAAGTTTCTGCACCTCAGAATTGTGCCATGGAATATTGTATATTGTCTTCCCTAAATGTCACCCTTTGTGCACTCTGGCTGGATTGGAGTCGAATGGAAATGGGCCTGAAAACGCCAGCATATTAATATTTCATTTGATGTTCATGGTAATTATAACCAAGATTAATTCATTCAGTCTGAGAGCAGATACTGTGCCTTGTGGGAATTCTAAATTATTGATTTGGGAGTGGTAGAATGGACACAGCAGTGCCAATCTGCTCCAGGAGAGTCCGGGAGGGACGTAGAAGGAGGAAGGACATCTACAGTGCCAGGATGAGGAAGTCATAGAACCACAGAACCCCAGAATGGTTTGGATTGGGAGGGACCTTAGAAATCCCATTCTGCTCTCTGCCATGGGCAGGGACACCTTCCACTAGATCAGGTTGCTCCAAGCCCTGTCCACCTGGCCTTGGACACTTCCAGGGGTGGGGCAGCCACAGCTTCTCTGGGAAATCCATTCCAATGCCTCTCCACCCTCACAGGGAAGAATTTCTTCTTAATCTTTAATCTAAATCAATCCTTGTTTAGTTTAATGCCACTCCTCCTTGTCCTCTCAGGGCAGGTCCCAATGCTCAGTTCCAGTGCCATTTCCCAGCACAGCATCCATCCTCCTCCTCCCACCCTCTGTTGTTTATTAGAGCAGTTTGGACCTCACTAACTCTTCCAGCTATTCCGAGCTCCCAGAACTGTTTCTGGCCCCAAGGGAGAGGGCACAGACAGTGAAATGAGTACAGCCACCTCTGCAGGAAAAGCAGGAGCCTGGGAAACTGCTTTGGCTCTCCAGAAAATTCCCTTTTCCACTGATTAACAAAGACTGGCCTCCAGCTTGGGCACACAACTGCAGGTGTCTAAGAGGTTACAAGAACATTTTCTTAGCAGAGCACCACTTTGGAAAGAAATCAGGAAAATGTTGTATTGCCCCAAACCTTTTCTGCTTGAGTCACAGCTGATGGGCTGCAGCTTCATGGCCTTCTGTGGGTGTCTTGGGAAAAAAGGAAAGGTGGAATTTGAAATACAGCCATTACAGAAGAAATTTCAATTTTGTCAGGGCTGGAAAGCAGCATTAAGCTATAATTAAAAAGTTATTGGAAAACTCCACGAGGCTCCAATTCAATTTAATTAATGTAGCTTTCCTTCCATCAGCCAGGCAGCAAATGTTACAGTGCATTTCGGGGGGGCACAAATCTGGATTGTACCTATTTTGAATGCTGGATGTAATTATAATTTTCTCATATCCATCCCAGAAGTTAAAATTCTACAAAACTTGCATTTTTATGTGTTATGCACCCAAGTTCCTCTGCTTCTAACCAGGAGATGACCCAACTGCAGATTAATAAAAAAAAAAAAAATCAAATGGGCTGTTGAAGCCAAGAATTAAACCCACTGTTGCTCAGCTGCACAGTGAGCAGTCAGTGTGTGTTAGTTTTCTGTCAGAGTTTTTTCTGTACAGCCTTTCAGAGACTCTCCTAATTAGAGGAGCGAAGATGGAAAGTTTTGAAGTCTGTGGACAGAAGCTCTGTAGCTTTAATGCTGCACGTTCTTCTCACATTCCTCTTCAGGCTATAAATCCCAAAGTGGTCCTTGAGCAAACTTAGCAGCTTCTTTGTGTTTGAGTAAAGTGGTTTTTGGGGGGAGTGTGGGACACATCCAGGAGGGTGGCGGAGGTCAGTCCAGAAGAGTGGGAGGATCTCCCCTTTGGACATCATGGGGTGGTTTGGGTTGGAAGGGACCTTTAAAGGCCATCTAAGCCAAACTAATAAGGTTGACCAGGTTTTATGTCTGTTTTGTAATGACACAAAGGTGAATTCTCACCATACCACAGGCTGAAGGTGGAGAGCATATCTTGAAAAAAAGCAGGAAGGGCTGGCTTTGATTTTGAGGCCTTTGTATCACAGAATCATTAAGACTGGAAAAGCCCTCCCAGACCATCGAGTCCAACCTGTGCCCAATCCCTACCTTGTCACCCAGCCCAGAGCACTGAGTGCCATGTCCAGTCATTCCTTGGACACCTCCAGGGATAGGGACCCCAGCACCTCCCTGAGCAGCCCCTTTCAATACCTGAATACCCTTTCCAGGAAGAAATTCCTCCTGAATCATCTTCATCAATTCTTCATGAAGCATGGAAAGCTGCAGTTCTCTCTGCAGCCCCAGACCCTGAATAATTTGATGCTGGGTCCCAGTTTTCCCAAGTATTACCATAAGGAACCTCTGGTTCTGGCTGCCCTGGTTCCTCCTGAGAGGAGGCCATTCCTCCTTCCTGTGTTTTTTTCAGTGATCTCTTTGCAAATCACTTGATTTTAACTAGGTTTATCCAAACTGTGCAGAAGTTACTCAGATCTGGGTCTTATGCAGTTTGTGGTTTGTACCTTTTATGTTTTCAAATCAGTAATATTTTCAATTCAAACAGACAGTGTCCATAATTAGGCAACTTTTTAGTAGAATAGATATTACTTAAGACCAACAAACTGATTAAATGAATTCCCTCTCAGCTTAGGAAGTGTTTGACCTTGCTAGGGAAGGGTGGCATAGCCCCATGTACATGGAATGTAGTGAGCGTACTTTTTATTTATCTCTAATCAACACTGCATTGATGTTAGGTAAAAAAAAAAAATCTATCAAAAATTTTTACATTCTAGATCTATAAAAATTAATTTTCACTTTCCAACATTAAATTATATTTGTATGTAATAAAAAATCAATGTAACTCTTTAGAAAATCAGATACAGAATAGTGAGAACAAAAAACCTAATCAGCAACATAAACTTTTGTTCAGTTGAAATTGTCAGTAAGTCTTAGAGGATAAAGTTGTTTGGCTTGGTTTTGCATTTGTGTTTTCTATAAACCCAGAAGATCTTATGGCTGCTGAAAGTACTAATTCTACATTGTCTTCCCATTATGATGCCATGCAGAAATTCCCTTGTTCAATATGAAATAGAAAAAGCATTTATTGTTACCACGTTAAAATACCAATCAGCAGCCCTCGGGTTATACCTCCCAGTGTAATACAGATGGATATATCTCCTTGGCAGCCTCCAGCTGCTGGGATAGACTTTCCTGGGAGCCAGCCTGAACTATAAGCAGTTCTACACCTGCCTGAAAGGAAATTGGAGCCAGGTGGATGTTGGCTTCTTCTCCCAAGGAACAAGCTACAGGAGAAGAGGAAGCAGCCTCAAGTTGATCTAGGGGAGGTTCAGGTTGGATACTGTGGAAAATTTATTCATCAAAAGGGCTGTCCAGCCCTGTCATGGATTTAAAAGCCATGTGGATGTGGCATTTGGGAACATGGGTTAGTGGTGGCCTTGGCAGTGCTGGGGGACTGTTGGACTCAATGGTCTGAGAGGGCTTTTCCAACCTGAAGTACTCTATGATTCTGTCACTCAACTGAAGTTCTTAACAGTCATCAAAGTTTTCATTTTTTTCCCAGTATTGATGTTTTCCAAGCAGGTACTTCCAGTATTTTTTATGAATGTGCCTCATTAATTTAGAAGTACTTTGTGCTTCAGAGAGGGTTTCTTGTGGTAAAACCTGACTATCCACCAGCTCCAGGTGTCTTTGTAGTAGTTTGGAAGGGGACCCCCATTCCCCATGCTGGGCTGCAGGAGCAGAGGAGGTGCTGGGAAATGCCATTTTAAATGTAACCACAGTAAGAAAGAAGTGCTGCCTGGCTGATGCTGTGGGTTGTGTCAATAGTCCTATCCATGTCTTTGTGTTTAATAGGCTTTGATGGACTTTTCTTTCATTAATTTGTCTAATTGCTTTTTAAATCCATTTATGTGTCTGGCTCCCACGGCATTCTGTGGTAATGAGTTCCACACTTTAATTATGCACTATGTGAAAAATTACTTTATTTTCATTATTTTGCACCTACTCTCTCATTATTTCCTGACAGTCTTTTGTTCTTACATTTTGAGTAACAACAAATAATTGTTTGCCATTTTGTGCTTTTGCTGCCATTTGGATTTTCTTGGGTCTGCTCCACTGGCTCTTCCCTAAACTGGGTAGTGCTGGGTTTAATCTTCATTGGAATAGAACCTCAGCCTTCTGCCCTGTGAGGGTGGTGAGGCCCTGGCACAGGTTGCCCAGAGAAACTGTGGCTGCCCCATCCCTGGAAGTGTCCAAGGCCAGGTTGGAACAGGGCTTGGAGCAACCTGATCTAGTGGAAGGTGTCCCTGCCCATGGCAGGGGTGGAACTGGGTGAGCTTTAAGGTCCTTCCGAACCCAAACCAGTCAGGGATTCCAGGATTCTATCCATCATTCTTGTCACATTTTTCATACCTTTTGTAGGTCTCTCAGACCTGTTTTGAGACAGGATGCCAGATATGCAAACTCTTGACTCCAAAAGCCACCTCTGCTGGATGAGATCCCAACCCTTCAGTTACAGGGCTCTTCAGCAGGGAAGGGAAACTCTCATGTTTGTTTGCAGAAAGCATCACCTTGTATCCCAGGGAAACAGATGATGAGAGTGATCACAGAACAAACCCTGGCTCTGTCGTATCTGTACACACAGAGATGCCCAGACAGATGAAATAATAGCTGTCTACTGTAAGAAACAGAAGTCATGTGAAAGCTGTAACAGGAATTAATCCTTTCAGATGACTAAGAAATTAGGCTCAGGTCACCTAAATCAATGGGATTCCTACCAAAGCCCTTTACTTGCAGGGGATTGTCCTTGTTCAGAGACAGGGTCAGCTTGGGGCTCTTAGGCAGTGAGTGCTCAGAGGTAAGAGATGCCTCTTACAGCTGATAAGTATTGAAATTATTGTAATGAAATTCATAATGAAATAATTGGCAGTTTTATTCTTTCCTGTCACTGCTGAGGCAAAAAGTGCTTTGTACATCCTGGTTCATAGGTCTAAAGGATGGGGAAGGAACCCTGGAGTCTCAAAGTGTGGGCTTTGACACTCTGCATCCAGTTAAAATGCTTCAGCACAGCAGACTTTAGAGTATTTCTTTATATTTTTCAGGAAATGTCAACATTTCCTTATATGCTGGAAACAAATTCCCTTTTTAATATTATGGACTTCCTCATAATGATTATGGTGAATTTGGTTGAAAAGTCTCACCAGTTTAATTACTCAGCAAGAGGGATGTGATCATCCCAGAAAACCATAGAAAGTGCTGTTTAACTCAAGCTGGTTTTCCTCTATCCCTGTTTTCTCTTACCCAGCTGAGTAGTGGGATTGTTTAATCTGGAGAAAAGGAGGCTCAGGGGGGACCTTCTCACTCTCTGCAACTCCCTGACAGGAGGGTGGAGCCAGGTGGGGGTCAGGCTCTGCTCCCAGGGAACAAGGGATAGGACAAGAAGAAATGGCCTCAAGCTGTGCCAGGGGAGGTTCAGATTGGACATCAGGAGGAATTTCTTCCTGGAAAGGGTGGTCAGGCACTGGAAGGGGCTGCCCAGGGAGGTGGTGGAGTCCTCATCCCTGGAGGTGTCCGAGGAATGACTGGACATGGCACTCAGTGCTCTGGGCTGGGTGACAAGGTGGGGATCAGGCACAGGCTGCACTCGATGGGCTGGGAGGACTTTTCCAGCTTGGATGATTCTATGATTTTATGATCTATTATATCTTTTACAGGTTCCACTGAAGTGGAAAGAAACCATGCAGATCTTTAGGTTTCCTGGTTTTGCTTTGAATGGAAAGAGAAGTGGGGTAGAAGGGGACAGTGTCTGTCCCTGGGTGCAAGTCCTCCACCTGCCTTTTTCCTCCTGGTCCTTTGAGCATCAACTCAATGCTGCACCCAGGAGCTCCTCGAGGTGTGAGGGTTGTGCACAGCTCCCTTTATCCCATTTTTTAATTATTTCCTGAGCTGGAGAGTGTCTCAGTTTCACAGCATAACCACAGGTGACCCAGTTCTGGAGGGCAAAGAGTTAACTGGACTCACTCTTGTTCCTGACTAGGCAACTGTAAATAAAAAGTTTATTAAAACTGACTGTAAATAATGCAAATCTCTCATTAAGTGTTCCCAGGCAGGCAGCAGTACGTGGGCTTACCTTGGAAAGATTAGAGGCTGAGTTAGAGGATAATTGTGTTTTGCATCCAAATGTGATAAAGTTTTAGTGTCAGGGTGGATACAGCCTGTGGGGCTCAGGGAGATGGTACAGCTGAAATCTTGGTTTTACCTGTTCATCCTTCAGCTGTCCTTTGGTAACTAGTAGTTACCCAGCTAGTCTCAGGACATACAGCACATGGTGAGTGCTGATGGCTGGAGCCTCTGAGTCATTTCTGACCTTGCACCCCTGCCAAAACCTACTTTGGTTTCATTTGCTCTCTTTTTTCATTTTTTCATAGTTCTTTTCATTGGAGTCAAACCTGATATAGCAGAATTTGAAAGAGAAAAGGAGGCAGAACAAGGTGATAGTGCTTCCCATCCTTTCTTCCCATTCTCTCTCCTCACGCTGGTACAGAGCAGGTGGCAGATGTACAGGTCATTTCCAAGTCTTTGCCTTGAAATCTGCAGTTTCAGAAGGACATTGAGATTGTTAAGGCTCACACAGTAAAAAATAATTATTATTCTATATCCTAATCAATATTAAGACCTTTCCACTCTATACCTGCAGAGGGATAAGGTTTCCTTCTGCACTGTTCTTAATCTCTGCTTTGATCCTTTGCTCCACTTTGATCCTAATGAGATTAGAGATTTAAATGTTGCAGTATTGCACTGTTTAACACACAAGGCAAGTTCTGTAACCATGGTTTCATTCTCGTGCCATTTCACAAGAGGAGGAGCTTCCTTTTCAACAGGGATAAATATATTTGCCAGGAGATTCGGATAATGCCTGGATATCATCTTGTTTACATCAGTGTAAACCCAACATAAACCCATTAACAAACCCCACAGACCTTTTGTAGCCCAGTGTCACTCCAAGAGCTGTTTGGTCTGTGACGGAGGCGGAGCAGCATTTTCAGAGGTTGTTACCAAAATGGATTTCCACCCTCACTGGGGTATTTAGAGGTCCAGTGTAATTTTTCAGGACAATGAGATGGTGTGTGGAGGTGTGGTGACCTTCAGTAATGTTGCACAACTAGTTGCAAGCCTTGAGTACCAAAGACAAGGGAGGGCAGGAGTGTGGCTTGGACAGGGTGATGGTCAAAAACTGCTCTTCAGTGATTAAAGTGGCTTAAAATTCAAGTAGGTGGGTTTGACCCAGGACTGAAAGGTGAGCAGAAGCACCCAGAAGGGAAGAACACCATTTTCAAAAAGTCCCATTGATTTAAATGGTACATTTTTAGGCATCAGTGCCTGAAAATTCTCTCTGTCAGGGCAGAACAAGCAGCAAGCCTTGTGCTCTGGGTGCAGATCAGCTCCAGGTGCCTGTGCAGTTCCACACTCCTGGGCATCAATGCCATCACAGCTTTCATAGGAATGGTATCTGCTCTTCATCTTACATTCCTCTGTGCTCACGGAATTGCCATTTTCCCATTTAATGAGTATTTTTACAACCAGAAAAGCTCTTCTGGTTGTTTGAGAATAACTTTATTTAGCTTTGCTATCGCAGAGAAGAAAACCATTGCAGCCTCTTCCCTCCTATATTTAAGATCAAGTCACAGTAAAATTGTCTTTTATGTTGTCCTCAGCTGTTTACATACAATCATATCCCAGGAAAGCCTGTTTATGGTATGGGCTGGGGAGTGGGAGGAGGAACACAGTACACATTTGTCTGGCAGAATTTAGACAAACAAACTGAATAAGCCTTTTCAACCATTCAGGAGAAGGTTTAAAAGCACCGAGGAGACAGGTGAGCCATTATTTTCTATACAGGCAGAGGAACTTCATCCCATCAGATTCTGTAAGACAAGCAGAGCCTGCCATGGGTTTGTAGCAGCTCAGCTCAGCTTGCTAAGGGCCAGGAGAGCACATTTGCCAAAATCTTATGTTTGGACTCTTCACAGCACAGTGAACACATCACTGAGCGGCAACTCCTGCAGTGCTGGGACAAGCAAAAGGTCACCCAAGCTGTGACCTTCATCAGCCACCACACCGCTGCCCTTCCTCAGGCTGACCACAGTCATCTCAGTGGAGCATGTTTTCTTTCCCTCTTGCTGAAGGAAACACCAAATTTCCTGTAGATGGAGACCTGTGGCTGTGGTTCTGCAGGCACTGCCGTGGCCCCTTGTTGGAGATTTGTCTCTCAGAGGAAATGTCAGGAGGCCTCAATGTTTTGCCCCTTGTTACCCTCAGAGCTCACAGGGTGATGCTTAGTACCCTGGGAAGCTTAAAAAGCTTTATGTGTGCATTCTCTAATTTTCTCTACTTCTCTCATTTCATCTTTTATTTTTCTCTAGGAAACAAAATTCCCTTTGGCTTAGCTGCAGTCCCCTTTCTTACCCAGGCTGTTGTCCTACTGTGGCCTCACTTCACTCAGATTATTGTTTCTCTGTAGAAGACTTTTAAAATGGCTTTTAGTCTCCAGCAACTGCACTTAAAAGCTGTTAAGGAGTAATCTCCCTGGAGATTTCTGGGCTCCCAACTCCTGTTGGCTCGTGGCTCTACACATGAAGTGTTTATTTCTTTGCAGTGCAGCATAATTTAGGAACAACAACAGATTCTGAACGAGGTACATGTAGACATTTTCTGAAGATGAGAATGTTTAACAAAGACTGATCATCCTGTATCTGACACCTTCCCAATCCTGAAGCGTGTGTTAGAGCAGGAGAACATGGTGGCTCTGGCCAGAGCTGTCAGATCCTGTAGTCTTCATTAATGAATTTTTCATAGCTGACATGTCAGCCAAACATTAAGACTGCATTTCTGACATAATTATTGCAGTAGCTCCCTGGTGCATTTCAGGATATTCTCTGTGTTCTTGTCTTTCTGGGCCCTGCTGCTCTCCTGCCCACATCAGCTGCTAGAGCTTGTGCCACCCCACCCCATCCTGCTCTTGGGGCTCACTGGGGTTATTGAGGTCCTTGGCTGCCTTAGCAAATCCTGGGACATGTAAGAGAGGGGCTGGGAGCAGAGAAGCTTGTCCAAAGGACCTGGTATCCATAGCACATCTTCCAGCTGCTGCTTTGGGTGGCTGTGGTCAGTCCCACATGCTCGTGCCCACTGGCTGGTGCAGGGAGGTGCAGGCCGTCTTCAAGCATCTTCAAATCATTGAGTTTGGAAAAGACCTCCAAGACCATCAAGTCCAACCTCCAAGACCATCAAGTCCAACCTCCAAAATCATCAAGTCCTACCTGGCCCAGCTTAGTGTCTTCTGGAAGCAGCCGTGATGCTCCGTGACCTCTTTTGGTGTGAACCAAGAGGTGATAAAGAGGCAGTTTCCAGGAGATTCTCTGGAGTTCACACCTGATCCAAGCTAGACATCTAATGTAAAATGTACCACAAACTATTGTCATGGAATTGATTTATAGATTTTCAGCCTTGAAGAAGGCAGTAATGATCGTCATTTCTGATGTGCTCTGACTGTGTAATTATTGTATCGAGTCACAGTTTCTTTCTCAGCTAAAACACACCTCTTAGAAAAGAAACCCGTCTTTATCTGAAGACCCACAGGTGCCACAGGAAACCCAGGATGACCTCTTGCAGTGTTAATTTAAACTGGATCTGTTTTGAAATGTCAGGCACTGGATCTCTATCTGTTTGGGTACTTTGAAGAGTCATCTCCTTTCAGAAATATTTTCCTCAAATGAGTAGGTCAAGTTGTATCAACTCATTCTCATGTCAGATTGGGTAGAATCTGACATCTCCCTTTGAGATGGGGGATGGTAGGAGCGCTCTTATCAGTGTGATGTTACCTCAGCTTAGTAGTCTATCCAAATACACCCAATAACTCTGTGTGCTGTCAAGATATTCTTACCTGTGCACTTGAAAAGAAAGAAAAAACAGGGATTAATGAAGAAAAGTTTAGCTAGAACAAAACTTTATTAATAATAAGCTGGAAGATCTAAAGTTCTTTGACTTCATATTTAGCCTGAAACAAAACAAAATTAAAAGTACCTATCCTGGTGTGTTGACAGTCCTGAGTGGGAGTCTTGGACCGCTGAATGCCTGACTGGCACAGCCTGTCCAGCTGTGTCCAGCTGTCCAGAAGCTGTGGCTGCCCCATCCCTAGAAGTGTTCAAGGCCATGCTGGACGGGGCTTGGAGCAACCAAGTCTAGTGGAAGATGTCCCTGCCCATGGCAGGGGATGGGACAAGATGAGCTTTAAGGTCTCTCTCAGTCCAAACCATTCCATCATTCTATGAAAACCCAGTGGGTCTTTTGTGGATGTGTTGGGTGAGCTCTTCCCAAAGTTGTTTTGGGCTCCCTGAGGGACAGAATCTGTAACGGAGGGGGCTGTACAATGTAGAGGGTGAGGGGAGCACAGAGAGCAGGCAGGGAGTCTGTGTGTGTTGGGCTTCATTCAGAGTTGATGGTTCCATGGAGGTCACTTCTATTCCCAGAGAAGTTTCCTGCAGAGCTGGAAGCAGAGACTTGAGGACACCGAGTACTCTTGGGACAAAACTCCCACCACTGGAGGAGATGAATTTGGTTACCATGTGCTGAGACTGTTGAGGTGTCCTGTGCAGGGCCAGGAATTGCATTCCATGTTCCTTGGCAGTCCCTTCCAGCTCACCTAATCTAATCAAGTTGTTTGGATAACTACCTAATTTCTGTTATTCTGATTGCACTACAAATACACATAAATAACAAATAATGTTCAGATAAAATGAAGCCAGCAACTGTTCGTTCCCAATGTTCAAAACCAATTAAAATTTGGTTAAACGTATGGCTGTTTTTCCATTCAAGAACTACCTGAAATACCTTCAAAATCTATTTCAGTTCCAGCTCATGTATTATACTAGTTCATTATAAAGCCTTTTAGTTAATTCACTTTATCCTTAAAGGCTTAAAATTCTAATTAAATTTCATATCTTACACCACATTCATTAATATATTCCTTTAAAAGCGTTTATAATTCATTGTCTTTATCACTTTTACAATTAAAAATGTTACTGTAGTTTGTATCTCAATAACAAACAGCAGCTGCCTCTCCAAGAAACACTAAAAAGGCACAGAAAAACCCTATCTCAACATTTCTTTTTCCTCCTTGCACCCTAATTCCTGCTTCCAGAGTTGTCAGTGACCCAGCAGAAGAGTCTCTTTCTGGCAGGCAGCATCCCTGACCTTCCCAATTCTCCTCTTCCCACAAGCCGTGGTACAGTAACAAAGCTGTCAGTGGGCACATGGGGCACAAAGGGAGGGTTGCAGATTTTTCAAGCAAATAAATTATTTAGAGGATTATTTTAAAAATCTGCTTTTTTCCAGACTATCCTTGAACTGGGTACATTCCCAGGAAGCTCTGCCCTCTTTGGGGTGGCTCTACAGCTGCTCAAGTCCTGACTGCAACTCTATTTGCATTATTAATGTGTTTTTAACAAATGATGTGTAAGGAGCAAGCTGTGAGTATTAAGCACAATTACCACTGAAATGAGAGTTATAATATTTCAGCATCTGGTGGTATTGCCAGTGGCCAACTAACGGCCTCCCACCAAGGCAAATCTGTGCAGCAACCAGAATTTGGAAAATTAAGTAGAAAAGAAAGGAAAGACATGCAAGTCTTATGCTGTAAGAAACAAATCCCAGAATTTATAGGTAAATTTAAACACAGAAGGCCTTGAGGCCAGATGAAAATATTCTGGGTTTAATTCAGAATTTCAGGTTCAAAGAAACAAGGAAAACAACCCAGTTATTTAGTTTGTCTGGAGGGTGTATAAAATCTTTGTACACGTGCAAAATGTGCTCCCAGTGGATCATTTATGCCAAGACAGAAAGACTGGTTGATGTCTTTGGAAAATAAAGGAAATACGAACTCCAGAACACAATTTATGCCCCCAAATTCTATTTGGGACTGCCTCTGTGTGCCAGTTCTATGGAGGGGGTGTGGAGTGGGAGCTTCCAAGTGAAAGAGCAGGTCATGGTCAGTGCCATGGGAGGGTTCTCACTGCTGGGGAGGACTGGCATGGAGAGCGCAAGATTTGAGGCATTGCTGCTTGGACTTGCCATTAGAAGCACAATCAAGGCTTGGGCACTTGTGTCCCTGTATTGGAGAGACAAGGAAGATGAGTTTCTCATCTGGGTCTGGGCTGTGCCCCTTCCCTGGCAGATCCCGCTCTCTAGGGTTCTGGCAGCTCCACAGGAGAGCCTCTCCAGTGGGTTCCTCATCCCCCCAGGATTCCGTGTGGAACAGGGACCCCAATCCCTGCCTGGGGATATAACTCCCCCCACTCCACCCAGCCAGCATGACCTGTCCCCTGGCAGATCTTCCCTTGCCCTTTCCTCTACCACTGATGTGTTTTTGATAGTCTGGGTTGAGCTTCTGTATGGACAGGTTGGGAGTAAACCTGAGTAATCTCAATGTCTCTCATGATGTGTAAAACCTCCCGATCCTCACTCCACTGCTGGCTGTGCTGAAGGCACCAATCTGGGCATTGCTGGGCCAGCAATGGCTCTCCCTGGACTGTGTCTGGCTGCAGAGCCCAGGATGAGGGCTCAGTGGATGGTACCTTGGTGATGGGAAACTGAGGCAAAGGGGTGCATGGTTCTCCAATGTCCCTGGTAAAACAGAGCAAGCAGAACTGTTTTAAGGCAGTGCTTTTTTGAAAAAGATTAATTTTATTGTCTCCTCTGATGATCTCGGCATCCAAACAAATGTTGATGCCGCGTTAGACGCACACACTGCCTTGGGTTGCTGAAAGCCTAAGAAGATAATTGAATTCCAACAGTGGCATCAATCTGATCAGTGCTCGAAATGGACATTCAAATTAGCATCTTTCCTAATATGGAATAATTATGCCAGAAATTAGAGGCGAGATGCTGGCACATATTTGCATCATATTTGCAGCCTAAAGGGCAGAGCTTTTCTCATGTTAATACCAACCTTGTAGGGTTTGTAAAGGATTGGTTTGTACCGATTTTGGCTATCAGTGCCCACAAAGCCCAGCTGGAAATGTTCTACAGGTCCCAGCTGAGCATGGAGGAGCAGCACTGACTCCACTGAAGGATTTACACTACTGAGGATGTTTCTTGTTTTCTTACATTTCCACTGAATCTTTCATTTCTCAAAGCCACAACAACTTTACAAGATGTTTTATTCCATGGGTCTATCTTAGTAACACTTTCATCACTGCACTTTAGTACATAATTTCTTAGAATCATAGAACCCCACAATGGTTTTAGTTGGAAAGAACCTCAGAGCTCATCCCATTCCACTCCCTGCCATGGGCAGGGACACGTTCCACTAGACCAGACTAGTCATACATAAGCATTTCCATATTTATTCTTATTCCTCCCTGGGGATGTGTCCCAGCCAGCTGAGGTGTTACCTGGCCAGCAGTGATGGGTGGCCTGGCCACTGCAGAGCAGACTGGGTACGACCAGACCGGTTGTACTCAGACTCATCAAACCAACACACTGGGTATGGCCAAATCTCACCTTTGCTGCCAAAGTGAACCACACTGGAGAATCCTTTTCTAAGACAGGTCACGTTTCCATGTTTTTCCTTTGTTCACAAGCAGAGGAAGAATTTTACTCCTGCACTGGCTGGATAGGACCAAGGGAAATGGAACAAGTTGTGCCAAGGGAGGTTCAGGTTGGACATCAGGGAAAATTTCTTCCCTGAAAGCGTGGTCAGGCATTGGAAGGGGCTGCCAGGGCAGTGGTGGAGTCGCCATCCCTGGAAGTGTTCAAAGGACAAGTAGAAGTGGCACTTGGTGGGTTGTTTTAGTGGATTTCACTCTCATCAAGCCCCAGCTCTATCACCCTTTCCCCCAGCCTTTTTTGTTATTTTCTGCTTTGCTGCATTAAGATGCAATTATGCACTTCAGCTAATTGCTAGTTACTTAGTGTCAAAATGCATAATGTGTCTGAAATGTCCTCGACTTTTCTGTGTCAAAATCATGTGTAGCACAGGAAAAAAACATAAGCTATTAGTCTTGTCAAGAATTTACCTTAAAAACTCCTTTTTTTCCTGATATATCACATTTTGAGCACAGTGTTGTGATAATAAGCATTTAAAATGTATAAACTTTCTATTACATATTATTAGTTCTTGAGGGGGTTTATGTATAGGACTTATTTACTCAGAATTATAAATTCACATTTGGTTTGGCATAGACTTGGGGGCTGATAAGTGTAGAAACATTTTTACAGATTAATGTAACTGGACAGCAGCAAGTGCCAAAAAGCATTAGGAAAATGGAAATCTGTTCCACAGCTGAATTTACCCTTTTATTAGACACTGAATGTATTTGAATATTTTATTTCAAATATGTGTGAGGTAGCTGGAAAAAGTTTTAAATTCTAAAAATGGCATAATTAATGGCAGATCTAATAATGGCACACCTGGTTGAGGTATGCTTTCTTCTAAAAAAGGAGCTTTTATCAGTTCACTTTGGAATACTATTGTATTTTTATTTAAGAGCTCTTAAGTCACATAATTTTTGGCATGTAAAAATTATTCTTAAAGAAAACTAGGAAAGATACAGAGTCAGGTGAAAGAATGCTCAAAGAGTGAGTCTGGAGCAGGTTGATGTGGACTGTTGTGCCAAGAACACATAAAGAAGAGTTTAACTGCAACACTCTTAGTCTTTCTTTAATAAACTCTGTTTCATGGGTTGGATTTCAGCAACTTGTGATACTTTGGAAAACAGGAGAATTCCCATTTTTGGCAGCTTTCTTCCTACAAGTTGTAAAACTGGAGTCTCAGAAAGGCTGTAGGGCTTCAACAGGCAGGTTTTTTTCTGTTCTTGGACTTAGTTTCTCTGAGGAAAGAATAGTTCCTCGGATCAAATCTGTTTAATTCTGTGGTTGAATAAAAATTACAGGAAATCTTCAGAATTTGGCATTCCACAGCTTTTTCCATCTGAATTGCCAGTTCATGAAAAGTTTAATGAACAACATACCTAAAAACACAGACCAAATTAAAAGCACGCAGGGAATAATTGTGCCTCAAACCTCCCTCCCATCAGCTGTACAATAGTTGCTAATTTTGATGATGTTTGGCATGAGAAAATAATAATAAAATGTAGTTTTGCCTATAGCTCTCTGTTATAGCCATTTTGGAAAGGAATTATTGAAAATACAGCTAAGAAGAAACGTGAAAGGAAATACTAATAATATTTATAGATCTGAACTTTGCCTCCTTACCTGAGCTACCTCTCCTGAACCAGGAGGATTGTTCTCTAGTTTCCTGATCCCTGATCAAGGGAGAAGTCATCCATGTGTATGACCAGTGTGGGCTGTAGGGACACATTTCAAGACTGGAGTGGGGATGGTGCAGCACCTTCCTGCCTATCAGGGGTTCAGGAGGTCCTGGGACTTCTGGAACCTCCCTGAGAAGTACTTGGCCAACCCCCTCCACTGCAGGGCAGGGTCACTGTGGGCTCCTTGTCCTGACCCCTCCTCATTAATTCTCACTTTGTACAGTGAGACATTGGCCAGTTGACTTGCACTTGAGCCACATCTGGGCCAGGTTTGGATAGACTTGGATGATCCTTGTGGGTCCCTCCCAACTCAGGAGATTCTATGGGTCTATGAAGATGACTCCTCCATGTCCAGTGGAATAAAGGGCAACCACTAAATAAATCCCACACGACACCAATTTCTTCAATTCTGTGGGAATTTTTAACCCTACAGAATCACAAAATGTTACTTAGTGAGACCAACGTAGGCACTTTGTCGTGGACAGGCAAATTTAGTGAAAATAACCAAAAAGTGAGAAAACTCAACAGTCTGCTCCAGTCCTAGTGGCTCTCCCTGCCATTCTCTGCTTTCCCTATCTATTTCTCTCCCAGGCTTGGCATGTCCCCAGCGTGTGTTTGCAGCTTCTCTGCCCACCTTTCCTCCATTTCACTCAAGCTCCCCTCTCCTTCATGTCTGATTTTCTCTTCCCAAGCCCTTTTTTTTTCTTGTCTGTTCTACTTTCTCATTAAGCTTGTCTTGGCTCTCTGCAGCCTGACCCATGTTTGGCTGGCAGGGTACATTTCACTGGCTGCTTCTCGTCTCCTCCAAGTACAAAAATATTGATATTTACAGATAGCTTGTTGTAAAAATCGATATTACAGGAGGCAGAGCAGAACAGCTGCTGTGTGTGATCCGGTCCTGTCAGACTCCACCACGGAGAGGGCTCCAGGAAACTGGGAGAAGTGGTTACGAGTTTGGTCTGAGAGCACTGGGGTAGAACGATGCCATTTCTTGTGTTGCTTGTGAAAAGATACATTTATTATGAAAATAACCCAGTCTGTCAGCATCATTTCAGGCTCATGAGTGAGCATGGGAGAACGGTACCTTCCGTTCAAATTCCCCAGTGTATATTCCTTTGAAATCACAGGAAGGCTGAGAGAATTGGGATTGTTCAACCTGGAGAAGAGAAGGCTCTGAGCTGACCTTATTGCAGCCTTCCGGTGCTCAGAGGGCCTCCAGGACAATGAAGAGGGACTCTGGGTCTTGGAGCAGTGGAATGGAAGTCCATGGAAGGTGTCCCTGCCCATGGAATGAGATGGACTTTTAAGGTCCTTCCCAGCCCAAACCATTCTGGGATTTTGTGATTCTGGGATATCAGATGTCTGGTGTTCACACAGGACACCAGCAGTGGGTGAGCTCAGAGTCCCAGCAGCAGGAGTTCTATAAACCTGTTCCTGACTGCAGAGATGGGGATTTCTCCACTGTGTTTTAACAAAAGGCTTTAGGACAGGAGCTGAGAATTTACGTGGACAACGATTCATCAATTTTTCATCACTATGGGAAAAGATTAATTACTGGGGAAACAGGCTTTTTTCCCCATTCATATCCTAGAATTTAAAGGGGGAGCGAGAGCCTGGGCTCTGAGCAAATCCTCAATAATTACGAGTACCACAGTATGTGTAAAATTCAACCTTCATAATTTTGCTAAATAAGTCCGTATTTCTGCGCTTGAAGCTGCCTTAGGGAAGCTTGAACTAAGACATCATTTTTTCCTTAATTTTTGTGAAATATCTCTATTCAGGGATAGGAGCTTCTTGCTCATCTGAGTTACTTCATGAAAATGAGATGAAAGTGCTCCAGCCACACTTCCCAGCCTGCATTATGCAAATATGATTTATATAGAACCATTCCCTTAGGAATCAAGTCTTTCAAGTCTTTAAAGTAATAGAAACTTTTTTAGCACTTGGCTTTTCCAGCCACACCATCACCTGGTGGTTGGATCTTGTCAGTGCAGGAGCCTCTCAGATATTCTCCTAATTCCCTTGATTAGTCTCTATGAAATTTGTTTGCGGCTGTAAAATACTTGCTGCAAACTCAAAGCACTTCAACACCTGTTAAATATTCACTAGTGTGTGCTTCCGTATTCCCTAGGGAGCCTCCACAACTGGGATTTTTAAACCCTGAAGGACCTTGGATGTCTACATTCTGATTAATTTTTCTGTACCCGAGGGGTGCACTCAGCAGGGCAAGGTTGCTGTCAAGGAGCAGCGGGTTTGGTGCTTCAAAGCAAGATTTGTGCTTTCCTTAGCCAGACTTCCAAAAGGAAGTGGTGACAGCAGGGTCTGGTGAGCTTGGAAGTGCTGCAGGAACCACCAACTCCATCTGTAAATGCCAGGGTGTGAAAGGCCAGAGTGGGATGAACTCCCACTCAGCACAGGGGGTTTTGTTTGGAGCACTGGGAGCAGCTGCCTGAGGGGTTGGGTGGGTCTCAGCCAAGGACCTGCCAAACCTGGTGGGCCCAGGGACTTGCTTTCAAAACCAGTTTAAATTGTGAACTGGCAGAGCTCTCCACAGAAAACTCCTGGAAGTGGAGAATCCATTACCCCCTTTGCCTTGATAGGGCATTTAATTTGTGAGCAAGGCAGTAAGAGTTGCTTTAGTGGAAATGAGAGACAGGAGGGAGTAAAGTTGTGTGACAGCTCAGGTGAAGGACTTTGACATTTGTGAGGTTTTATGCAGAGGAAAGTTTTTGATGTGCTGGTGCTCCTTGAGAATTTGGGGAATTGCATTTTTAATTATTTGTCAAGGGCAGCCAGAATCTTGGAAATGTGTTATCTTATGTTTTATAGGTTGCAACTGAAATAAATAAATGGGGCTGAGAGCTGAAATGACTCTGCACAGTGTGCAACAGCACTTAAAGTGCTTTGGAGCATTGGAAGGATGGAATATATTCCAGCAATATATTGAACAATGGGACAGCTCATCTGGAGCCACGCAGCCAATTCTGTTTGCCTACCCTAAGCTATAATTAAGATTGACAAGGTTATCCAGAGAAGGAGAATAAATACTGTAGGAATTTTAGAGATGTTGACACATGACTAAAGAACTGCAAGAAATTAAATTTCTGGACAGAAAATATGAACATAATTAAGCCAAGGTTACTTGAGCAAATGTAGGGAATATTAGTGATGGAATACTTGGGCTGGGAGCTCAACAGCTGATTTTGTGCCATTTTCACAGAGTCACAGACTGGTTTGGGTTGGAAGGGACCTTAAAGCTTATCCAGTCCCACACTCTGCCATGAGCAGGAACACATTCCACTATTCCAGGTTGCTCCAAGCCCCATCCAACTTGGTCACTTCCAGGGATGGGGCAGCCACAGCTTCTCTGGGCAACCTGTGCCAGGGCCTCACCACCCTCACAAGAAGAAGTTTTTTCCCAGTATCCCATCTAAACCTGCCCTGGCAGTGGGAAGCCATTCCCCCTTGTCCTGTCCCTCCAGACACTTGTCCAAAGTACCTCTCCACCTTTCCTATAGGCTCCCTTCAGGTCCTAGAAGGCCACAATTAGGTCACTCCAAAGCTTTTCTTCTCCAGTTATTTTGGAGGGGTCTTTGTTGTGCTGGTTCAGAGCCCCCAGTGCAGATTCCAGTAGTGGCAATAATGCAGCTGGTGTTAACTGGGATGGGAGAGCAGAGAGACAAGTGCTTGTGAGTGGGTTGTGGAAGGGCTGGATTTTTTTATTGGCTGCTTTCAATGAGAAAGAACATTTTTTGGTCAAAAATACAACTCCTATAAACATGACTGTTGTAAATCCTGCAGCTGTTTGGGGCTGCCCACCTCTCTGGCAGGTCTGGCAGCTCTGTGTGTGTCAGGCCATGTCCCAGTGCCCGTTGTCCCTCCCCCTGGCACTGCAGCCCTGCAGGGCCCTGAGGGACTGTGGTGGGATAAGGTTCTCCAGCTGCAGCCATTCTAGTCTCTGTTCCTCGTGACACTCTCTCAGCACTGCAATATGTTCTTTATTAACTATCATTTTCTGCATTAGTCCCCTCAGCAGCCATGCTGGGTGTGGGCATTCCCCACCCCTCCATGCAGGTGTTCCCAGGTGGACACAGGTGGAATGGTACTCAGCCCTTAAGCAGCAGCCAGCACTGATCAGATGGATGGGAGATGTACTCCCATGTAACTCCAGCTTTCTTCTTTCCCGTCTGCTACTTGTACCTCCAACTCATCTGCTGCTTTTTTCCCTTGAACACAGCCAGATCACGGACTGAATCTTTCATTGCTCTTCTCCCCAGGGCTCTCTACCTACATCCTGTTTTAAGATCTATTTTCAGCTCTCTCCGGCAATTAACATGTGATATTGCAGTAAGTCCGTGCAGCAAAATTATCAGGTCATTTCCCTGAGATGTCCATTCTGGATAAATGTGCAATCAGGCATCTGTGGCGGTACAGGAAGTTGTGTTTCCATCACTCTGCAGTGCATGGATGGCCATCAACACCCCAACAGAATCTGTGTTAAAGATACACATTATATTAGTCAGATTTTTCTCTGCACACAAACTCAGAGCCATCACAGGAGTTAATTGGAGCTGAGTGTGTGCAGCACTGAAAAGCTGGGCCATCATTTTTTACCGTGCTCTGCAAATATGTAATTTATGGGCAATTATGTGCATAAATTCTGGATCTTCTATGATCAAAACCAACAAAGGGCAGACACTCTTACTGTTAAAAATGATGTGGATCCAATGCTCTCTCTTTCCACGAGTGATTCCATCCCTTGAAATTGAGAATGGAACTCTGCCTGATCAGCCCTGGCCACTGACGTCCAACAATGTGTCAGTTTAGTGTCAGTGTCCCACCAACACTCACAGCTCCCTCCCTTCCAGCACATGGGTTTGGAGGAGTTGTTGGGCCAATAGGGACAGTGGGAAAATAGATTTTGTATATGGTAGAAATAAGTGGGTTTGGTCCATTTTCTTATCCTTGGTATTTTCTTATCCTTTTAGGAATGAAATGTTCCACATTTTGGGTTTGACTGCCTGGATTTGTCAGTCCTGCAGGAGTTTGAACATAACTGTGGCACTTTTAAAGCTTCAGCTTTTTAAACAGAGTTGGCAGGTGGGCTGGGGGAGCTTGGAGCTCAGCACAGGCAAACTCACCCTGTTTGTGAAAAAAAGGGATGATTTTCCCCAGGGAATGGGGAGCACAGCCTCTGTCCTGGTTTACACCTTCCGGGATGTCCTGACACCCCTCAGCTCTGAGGCAGTGACAGAGACCTCTCCCCACTCACTACTCTGATCCTTCACTCCTGCTAAGCCAGTAAATTCCAGCTAATTATCCCTCCCATGCTATAAATTAGAGTAAATGACTGATCTTGCCTCTTTGGCTTGAAAAGGAAGCTGTATTTTGCAATGTGTGATGAAGAGGAGATTAAAGATAGGGAAAAGCAGTTACTGATTGTGTGTGTTCTCTCTGGGAATGGTTTTTATTCTGGAATTGCAGACACTGCTTAGGAGGACAAGCTGATTAATCTCAGTGGCTCTCACAGATTAATAACCTCACTCTGATTCGTGCTATTTACGAGGAGGTTCAAATGTTTGGGGTTTTTTAAATACTGAAAGATGTAGAGCAAATGTTTCCTAGTTAGCCCAGCCCAGCTCCTGGATTGACTATATTCCACCTGTTCTTGGAATAATTGCTTAAAACCGGTTATTGATTGCTGGTGCTCTCAGCAGCAGTTCCACTCACAGTGCAAGGGCACAGGGAGATGTGCTATTGCCGGCAGAGATCCATCTGTTTTCCCTGTTTTTTTATTCCATGGTCAGTGTAAGGTCTTTGACCTCCTTCTTATAGAAAAGTAAAGCATTGTTACTGGCACAGCTTGCCCAAAGAAGCTGTGGCTGCCCCATCCCTGGAAGTGTCCAAGGCCAGGTTGAATAGTTCTTGGAGCAACCTGTTCAAGTGGAAGGTATCACTGCCCATGACAGGGGAATGGAAGGAGCTTTAAGCTCAGCCCAAACCATCCCATGATTCTGTGATAATATATTGCTTATAATAAGGTTAAATCTTTGTTCCTATTCATTTCCAGTCAAAGCAAAATCATGAGCTTATCCAAGGCTGGTAGAGGTCGAATTGTGATGTGGGAATAATGTTGGTGCTTCTTCCACAACCATGTGTGCCCCAGGACACAAATTCCTCAATGGCTCTGTCTCAGTGCTCCTGTCTCATCTCTCCCGGGTCTGCCTGAATGAAACCAAGAAAAAGAAGGAGACCCAGAAATCTAAAAACGGCTCAAAGCGGGTGAGCAGCTGGAACATCGCTAAGCTCCTGGCAAGAGCATTTGGAGTATTTGTCTGGGAGGGAGCAGGAAAGGTGGATTAGCAATCGTGGGGAACGGAGTAGGTTTTAATGAAGTCACTCTTTGCAAATGTCACGGCGAGGTTCCACCTGCAGTTTCAATTATTTCTGCTTAAAACATGGTCAGGTTTGGGGTTGGTTTGTTTGATTTCTCCTCTCTCCCAGCACCCTGGATTCAGCCTCCCTCTGCGAATCAGTGGAATTCTTCCAGTTCCATTTACTAAAGGGAACAGGAGCTGGTTCTGTGCTTGGCAGGGCTGGAACACCCTGGCACTGAGCAAAACTGAGGGTGAAGCCCAGCTCTGCCTGCTAAGGGAATTGGAGAGGGAAGCATATTTTTCCATTAATTTAAATAAACACTGATAAATAGCTGGGTCTGGACTTGTGGGATGAATAATTAAACAAGATGGTGTTGCTGTACAGTTCTTTTCAGAGCAGTATTCCCATTTCTCCTCCGAGATGTTCCAGCTCAGCAGGAACAGAGCAGGTTGGGGGCTGGAGTACAGCAGGAACAGGGGGTAAGAGGAGAGCAGGCATAGAGCATGGTGGGGAATTAGAGGCCAGAAGGAGGAGGGGGTGAGAGGCCAGCAAGAACAGGGGTCAGAGAACAGCAGGGACAGAGCAGGGTGGGGGGTTAGAGGCCAGCAGGCTTTGCAAACACAAAATCCCGATTACCAGCTGCCTTCCCTTCCCTTGCCTTGCCTTGCAGCCTGACCTGGTTTTGTGGGCTGCTCCCTCGCTGACAGTCGGTGTGCACTCCACAGCGTGTGGCTGCTGAGCCGCTCAGGGCTGCAAGGCTGGAGCAGGGCGATAATTCCCCATGGGATTTCCCTAGGGGAAGCAGTGAGTGATGCTGGTGGTGGGCAGGGAAGGCACAGCCCAGGGCATCAAACACATCCAGTCACTACCCTTGTGAGTGTTCAGAAGGTGCTTCCCCAGCTTCCACAAGATATTCCTGTGCTCGGCTGTACTTGATTTTAGCCTTAATTTAAACACCTTTCTGGGCAGGGGTATGAGTCACCCTGTTTCTATATAATGATTTTATAGTGATGGATGTACAGAACACACAGTGACAGAGTTGCAGGGTTAGTTATCACTTTATACACCACCACCCCCCCCCCATAATGATTGGGGTTTATAAAGCAGTGACACAGCAAAGTACAGCAGATCATTTTGTGGTGTTTGGCATCACGCTGCCTGGAGTGGAGTGGGTAGAACCAGAGGTGCAATTATCCATCCATCCATTCAGATTATTTATTGTGGATTTTCCCTGTACAATCCAAGCACCTCCCAGTACTGGGGAATACAAATGCTGTCACCTGGGAGGGACCAGCTCTCATTCTCCATGGGAGAAAAATTCCCAGTGGGATTATAAATACTTCCAATACTATTCATTTAGCTATTTATACAATAAATATGTGCTCATTCGTTCTCTGGCCAACAATTATTTTGTTTGTCAAAACTGCAGAATGAAACATTGTTACTGGCACAGGTTGCCCAGAGAAGCTGTGGATGCCCCATCCCTGGAAGTGGCCAAGGCCAAGCTGGGCAGGGCTTGGAGCAACCTGGGATAGTGGAAGGTGTCCCTGTCCATGGCAGGGGATGAAATGAGATGAGCTTTAAGGTCCCTCCCAATCCAAACCATTCTGTGATTTAATCTAAAATCATACAAAGTTGCAGATGTTCTCCCTAAGTATGAATTTTAATGTATGTTGTGTGTTTTCCAGTGTGATTCCAGTGCATTATTTCCACCTGTTATCACACTCAGCTTCTTAATACACCTCATACAGAGGTAATCAATAATTGATAGAGTTTATAAAAGTCTATTTGTTCTGATGGGAAATCGTTAACTTTCAAAGGTGTGCTTCCATCTTCTGTTTTCTTTTACAAGTAAAATGAACAGCCAACATATTTTGAACACAAATAAGGAGGATTGGTACGTTTCCTTCAAAGGGAAAACATAAAGGGAAAAGAAAAAAGAATTCCCACTAGTTATTACTATTAAAATGCTGTTTATAGGTAATGTGTTAAAGGAAATGTCTGCAGAGCAGTTCCCTGGTGCACATGGCTTATGCAAATGTTGTCAGGTTACATCAAACTGTGCCTTGGAGCAGTCGAGGAAGGGAAATCTCTGGGAGGAGACTCAAGAGGCTCAGATGGATTTCCCAGGAATTATAAAAATAGTTACACACAGGCAGTTCAATGGAAGTTTGTTTGGGCAGTCAGTGAGTGTTGGGCAGTCAGTGAGTGCTTATTGAGCAGTCAGTGGGTGTTTGTTGGGAGGTCAGAGAGGATTTGTGTAGGTGCTCAGTGAGAGTTTGTGTATGTGGTCAGTCACTGACTGACTGTGAAGGCAATCAGTGAAAGTTTGGTCAATCAGTGAAAGTTTGTTTAGGCAGTCAGGGAAGCATAGGAAAGCAACCAGTCAGTGTTTGTTTGGATAGTCAGGGAATGTTTGTTTGGGTGGGTTGTTTGTCCTTCCTCTCAGCTGGTTTCTCCCAAAGACCCTGTGCTGAGAAATACCATTTTTGTCACCCAGCAATAGATACATTTAATTCCAGAGGGAACTGAAATTCCCCATCTAAGTTCCCTTTTCCACAAAAGACTGGACCAGGTGACCTCTAGAGGTTCCTGCCAGCGTGGGCTGTTGGGTGGTTTATGAAATGATTTAAGCTGGTCCAGGACTGTGCTGTAAGCCACAGGCACCACTGACCCCAGGACCTGACCCTGCATGTCAGCAGTGGGCACTGAATGCTCAGATGAGGTTTCACTCTCTGTAGCCAAGGTTATTGTGGGTTATCTGGGGTGAGATTCTGTCTTGCTGAAGTATTCCCTGAGCTGTGCACTCTTCTCCTAAGGCACTGCTCGTTTTCTGGCTGCACCAGCCCTGTCAAAGCAGCATGAGGGGAAGTTCTGGCAGGGGAAGGATGGCACCAGCCTCCCGTGACCCCTCTGCAGTGCTGCACTGGTGGAGTGCCCCAAGGGGCTGCTTCACACCGAGATCTCCCCCCAGGGAGATGTGCAATAGTATTATTAATAATGTATTAGTATGGAGCAAACAGCTGTGGGGTTCATCCAAAAATCTGGCTGGTGCTGGCGAACACAACCTGAGCCATCTGTGCCAAGTCCCTGTATTTACATCATCCATCCACAACCAGCTCTTCATCCTGTAAATCAAGAGATCATTGTGATTCTGCTGAAAGATTCATTATAGCAAAGGACTGCAGCACAATTAAATTTGCCTTCTTTTATTATTTATCCCTAATATTCCAAATAGTGGTGTATCAACAAAGTAAATGTTCCAGGAGATAAACACATGATAAATGAATCAGCCCTGGTAGAAGTGAGACAAATTGAGTCATTTAGTCACTAGGTTGGGCGGAGAATTCTATTTCCTAGAAGCCTGTGGTATGTTGAAATTTTGTTTTCATTCCACAGAGGGATGAAAATTGTTTCTGAAATATTTTGACAAAAATGGAATTGTTGAAATGGCCTTATCTGCCAGCAGCACTTTCTGAAATACATTATAATATACTACCTGCTTTGGGGGACACTTCTGTGGAATCTGTTCTGCCTGACAAAGAGCAAAGATCTGTCATAGATCATTCTGGGTTTTGAGCGGGAACTAAGTCTGGGTCTGAGGTAATGGCAGAAACTTCATGGAAATGGGATGCTTCTCCTGATCTGCCTTTTGGCTCGTTTTCATTGTGTTGGAAAAACAGCAGAGCTGGTCACACACCTCACACTGCTGGGCTGAGGAACTGCTGCAAGGAAATGCGTTATTTGTAAAAACACCAACATGGGTAAAAGGATTCCAGAATGTTTTCATTTGGCTTTTTTTTATAAGTTTTAACACATTTTCTCAGTTTAAAAAAGCAAGAGAGTACTCAAATGCTTTCAAATTCAGCAGTGGCACTGCAACCCATGGCACTGACCTGCTGCCCTGGTGGGTCCAAGTGAGCAGCTCCAGGACTAGATATTCCCCCAGAGGGTGGTTGGGCACTGAACAGGCTCCCCAGGGCAGTGGTCACAGCACCAAGGCTGCCAGAGCTCAAGGAGTGTTTGGACAATGCTCTCAGGAATAGGGTGGGATTGTTGGGGTTTCCTGGGCAGGGCCAGGAGTTGGACTGGATAATCCTTGTGGGTCCCTTCCAAGTCAGGATATCCCATGATTCTGTGACTGAAGGCAAA
Organism: Myiozetetes cayanensis; assembly: GCF_022539395.1. NCBI lineage: Eukaryota > Metazoa > Chordata > Aves > Passeriformes > Tyrannidae > Myiozetetes > Myiozetetes cayanensis. Next base: position 13,541,965 of record NW_026086826.1, on the reverse strand, counting down.
TCACACTGACATCAGCCTGTGCAGAGCTCTCAGTGACCCCGGTGACAAAAGTGTCCCAGGGCAGAGGGGGTCCAGGGGAGGCTGAGCCTGCCCTTGCTGCCCCTTGACTGGGCAGTGTGTGCTTTGTGCTCCCCAGTCAAGAATCATTTTTGTTTCATTTTCACTTGTTCAACATCTGGGGCTCAGAGCAATCGCTTTTCATGGAACTCTTCTACAGGGAGCAGGAGGCTACACCTGCATGGCCTCTGGTGCCATCACTGAGAACACTCATCACACCAGCAAGGGCAGGTCTGGCCTTTCTCCATCGGTGCTGTCATTCCCAGTGGTTACTGATTTGTGCTGGGTGGCTGTGGGAGGAGAGGAGCCCCCCCAAAAAGGGGATCATGGAGCTCCCGCAGTGCTGACAGTGCCACCTTCACTCCTCTGCCATCAGTCCTCCCACCCTGGGGAGGAAGGAGAAGTCCCAGGGGGATATTGCTGGGTTTTGTTGGCAAATAAAAGCATTTTCTGATGGTGGGTGTTGCAGAGAATGACAGGATTTAAAATTACAATTTGAACAGAGTTTTGCTGGGTTTGCCCCAAATCGAGCATAGCCCTTGCCCAGCACTGCCAATGGCAGGGTCATGGCAGGGCTGGACAGCCTGGGCTAGACCTGCTGGGGTGCTTTTCCATGAGAAACCATGCAGAAGTTTGGATTTCTGTTGAGAAGTCTCCAGCAGCACATCCTTTGCAAGTTGTGGCACACCAGTGTGTGACCCATGGATGCAGGAGTTTTGGTGGGTTTTGACTCTTTTGGTTTGTTTTTCCCAGCTTTGAAGCCCTTCTGCACCAGAGACTGGTGAAGCTGCAGGCTTAGGATGGGGTTGTGTTGGTCAGACATGTGGGTACCTCTGTGGCCCATTATTTATTTATAAACGAGCTGTCTCTGCTATAAAAAGCTTTGCAATAGCCCAATAATAAATGCATTCATCACCACATCTGCTGTAATCACTGCAGCTCCTGAGCTGCTATTTGGCTCTCATTAGCTGCAACTCCCATTCACCTATAATTTATGAGAAGCATACAATTATGTGTTATCACTACTTCAAGTGATTACTACACTGTATGTTTTTAAGATAATGGCATGGAACACTCGGTGATGAATTACACCTCTCCAGGTAGTTCTGCTTCTGTCATTAACTCTATTATTTTACTTAAACCAACCTGGGGGGCAGGGTTGGTATTACCTGCTTGGGGAAGAGTCCCAGGTCAGTGCTGATCCCATAAAGGACATGGCGCAGCATGCAGTTATCTCCCACCCTGTGTCCTCCCCGCTCACAGTGTAGATATTATTATGAGGAAATTGTAAACCACAACCTGTTTTCCCTTGGAAAGGTTTTTTTTTCATTAAGCTTTGTTAGGGGAAAAAAGCCTTTTCAGGGAAAAAATGTGAAAGAGCAGGAATACTGAGAAATCCCTGGAGGCCAGGCATCAGCAGCTTCTGTCACTGCTCTGCCTGGAGAAGGGGGAGGTGAAGGTGCTTTCTCTCCCAGTGTTTTGTCCTGGTTTCTTTCCACCATGTCCTGTGTCTCATCCACAGCCGGGTGGGTCCCTGGCAGCTACGGAGCAGGAAATCTGAGGAGTTCTGCTGGTTAATGAACTCTACACCAATTCTCCAGAGGGGTAGAGGTGGTAGAGGAGCATAGCAGGGAGGTTAATTATGCTAATTACTCATGGAAACTCAGGTAGCACGTTGCCCCATTTGTTTCAGGCAGTTTGCCAGATAAAAAGCTCAGCCTGTTGTCTGCTCCTTTTGGAAAAGTCCATGGATCAGCAAATATTTGTAAAATTAGCCTGGGTTTTCCCTAAACTTGCAGTTCTCCAATTCTGAGCTGCTGTTTCACAAAGGAGTGTAATGGGCAGCTGAGGGTTTCAGGGAATCGAGGGTAGTGAGTGTGGAGGAATGTCTTTATTTAGAGGAGGGAATTACGAATAAGTGCATTGATATGGTATTAAATGAGTTATGGTGTTAAATGAGTTCTTTGATGGAAACACTGAACAAGATGTTCCAAGCACGTCCTGTCTGTTCAGTTTGGAAGGGAAGGAGGTCCTGTTGCATCCTTAGCCCCTTGGCTCTCAGAGCCAGGGAAGGTTTAGGTTGGATATTAAGGAAAATTTCTCCCCAGAAAGGGTTCTCCAGCCCTGGCACAGGCTGCCCAGGGCAGTGGTGGAGTCACCATCCCTGGAAATGTTCAAAAAAAACGTGTGTCTGTGGCACTTGAGAACATGGGTTAGTGGTGAACATAGTTGTGGTGCTGGATTGATGGTTGTACTTGATGATCCTTGAGGTTTTTTCCAGATGTAATGATTCTGTGAATAGATTGCTCTTTTCCTGAAGATGCCTTGGAGCAGAGGCTCCAAGGGACAAGGCAAGGCTGGAAGCCTGGTCGTGCTCTCACAAGGTGTTGGTAAGAGCAAAGAAGGTTCTCCTGGAGGAATCCTCCCTGGGTGGCTTTCCAATGCCACAACAGAAGCACAGGGAACTGTGGCATCTTGATGACCTTGGAAATGTTCTCCAACCTTAATGATTGCATGTTTCTATGATCTTTGTCCTGATGCTTGGCAGGAGACAGGCTTTGAAGCCTTGCCATCCTCCATAGGGGAGATGCTGCATTTTTTGAACCTGATGAGAAAACTTACTCTAAAAAGAGATTTGGTACCAATTATGGTTCTTGGTGCTTAAAAAGCAGAAGGACATGGAGCAGAGAACAAAGGAACCAGGCTCATCTGTGCTAGGAACACCTCAGTGTTTGATCAGAGCTCTGCCCACCACTGACAGGGAAAGACAGAGAATAACAGAGACATTGGATCTTGCAAGAAGGAAAACTGGGACCAGGGTGGGAGGAAGGAGAAAGGTTTTGGTGCCAGGCAGGTGAAGGGGTGGTGGGAGCAGGTACTGGGGTGGACATGGTGAGGTGGTGGGACTAGGACAGGCGCAGAGGTGGCAGGACAGGGGGGCTCAGAGGGGGCCAAAGCAGAGCCTGTGGTGTTTGCAGGACCTACAGGAAATGCTTCAAAGTTTAGGGATATTTGTTGTCAGCCAGTGGCTGCACGAACAGACAGGTCTGAAATCCATATTGGATCCATTAGTGCCTCCTCCTAATCCCCACTTGCCTGGTGCCATTTCAGACATGCAGAAGAGCAGAATTCCCAATGGGTTTGGTTTTTCTGGGAGTGGCAGAGAGCATGTGGAGCTGGAAAAGTGCATACTCATGTAAAGAAACCTCTCCCCATCCCAGTCAAGTGCTGCCACCGTCCTCTGAGCAGAAGACATTTTAAAGGGAGATCTGAGGACCTGGGCATACAGTGGGAATTTCAGGCAAAGCAAAGTTAATTGTTGACTTTTGGTCTGTTTTGGCTGCTATGAGACAGAGCTTGGGGTTCTGCTTTTAAACTCTGCTTTAGAACATCAGCTTGTATTACCCATTTTACATAACTCCTTTTTCCAGCCTTTCCAGAGGGTGCCTGTGTGGATTTGGATTTCAGTCTGACTCAGGACTCCCTATGGTCTCCCTCTGTCCCTCTGCAGGAAAATGTGATATTTGCATTTCAGCAATAAATAGTGTTACTTCTTGGGGAGGAAAAAACCCATCTTCCTAAGACCAAGATTTTTAAACTCTTTAGTACCCAGTCTCTCACCTTTCCTCCTTCCTGGAGTGACTCCTCTGCCATGTTCAATACTTCCTCACTTCAGGGGATCACTTTGTGCCAGCGGCTGCAGCCCAGCAGGTCTCCTCCCCAAGCGATCTTCCAGTCCATGTGTCTACTCCTTCAGGCCTGGCAGTGAAGAGTTAAGTTACCTGAGGAAAATGTGAGATTGGAGCTGCAGTATCTTTACACTCTGGATACCCTGAGCTGGGGGTGTAGCTGTGCTGGGGGCTCCTCGAGCTTGGGGTGCTGATGCAGCTGAGGCTCAAAGGGCACCAGTCCCGACCTCGGCCATTGATGTATCAGCTCCCTGATGGACTCTGTAAATAAAGTTAAAAACTGTGTTGATAATGAGCAGCTGTGCAGGTTTGAAGAATGCCAGGCTTTGAGCTACAGCTACAGCAGACACAGAAAAGCTGGTTTTGATCACAAAAGTAAAAGGGTCCAAAAGACAAGCGTCTTTAAGCTGAAGGAGGGCAGGGTAAGATTGGAGATTAGGGACAAATCCTTCCCTGTGAGAGTGGTGAGGCCCTGGCACAGGTTGCCCAGAGAAGCTGTGGCTGCCTCATTCCTGGAAGTGTTCAAGGCCAGGTTGGACAGGGCTTGGAAAAACCTGGTCTAGTGGAAGGTGTCCCTGCCCATGGCAGAGGGACCAGATGAGCTTTAAGGTCTTTCCCAACCCAAACCATTCCAGGATTCTGTGATCAACTATAATCACACCTGAGTTATTTTTAAAATTTAGAGAAATTTCTTTGACAAAACAAACTTCTAAAATGGATGATCTGTAAAAGGACTTTGCAAAGGTTCTTAGCAGATTTCTGGTGTGATTTTCTGGTTCTGGAGCTTGGATGTCTCATTTTGTGTTCTGAGCTTGGAGATGTTTTTCTAGGCTGGCCCCGACCCTCGTGTTTCCCTCTCACTGCTCAGCTCAAAGCCAGTCTCCTTTAAAGCAGAAGAAATTCAGCAACACTATTTTTCACAGAGGTTTTCCATGTTCTGAGGGAAGCAGCTATAAGTCAATGCCAAATCCAATTTTGCTGGGGAAAAAAAAAAAAGCTGCTGTAGTAAGCAATAAAAACGCTTCACATCTGCTTTGGTGAACACTCGCCCACCACAGGGTGATGAAAGGGGCAGCTGCCATCCCTCGTGGGCGTCAGGCAGCTCCTCCAGCACCCAGAACACCCATTACATAAAAACAGACGCGTTTTCAAGTCAATTTCTTCCAGGCTTCCAGGGAGAAGAAAGAATTCTTGGATTTGTGTAAATGAGATGGAACTTTTAACCTGAACTGCAACAGCACTGCTGGTTTTAGAGATGCAGCCTGCACAGAAATGAGTCGTGTTCCCACCTGGAATATGTGTCCTGCCATTGAGGGGATGTGATTTATGGAGGAGGCATCTCACAGAATGTCACTGGTGTGTCCTTTAAGCCAGAGAGGTATTTTGAAGGATTCTGCAGCTGGGCAGTGCAGTGGCTCCTGAGTGGCATTTCCTGGCCATTTCCCACAGCTCCTGGTGCTCCCACGTCCCACCTGGGAAGGGACCACCAAATGGAGGCCCCAGGGGCTGGTGGGTGCAATGAGAGGGTTGTGTGAGTTGAATTTACCTGCAGATTTATGAGACAGTTTTTAACTTACTTATCCTTTTAGCTTGGCAATCCAGGTCAAGTAAGGAATTGCACAAGGAGTGAATAAAATGGGTGAGGATAATGGGTGAGGATAATGGCAGCGTTTGGTCCAACTGAGTGAAGGATTTACAAGGACCTGGAGGGACAGGACAAGGGGGAATGGCTTCCCATTGCTAGAGGGCAAGGTTAAGTGAGATACTGGGGAGAAGTCCTTCCCTGTGAGGGTGGGGAGGCCCTGGCACAGGTTGCCCAGAGAAGTTGTGGCTGCCCCATCCCTGGAAGTGTCCAAGGCCAGGTTGGATGGGTCTTGGAGCAACCTGGTCTAGTGGAAGGGGGTGGGACTGGATGAGCTTTAAGGTCTTTCCCAACCCAAACCAATCTGTGATTCTTAGATTATTTTCTTGTTAAACACTGCCCAAGCACTATCCAGAAGTATTGTCCTTAAACCAGAGGGAATCAAAGGCTATTTGGAGATGGACAAGTGTCCCACATTCCTGTGTTCTATGGAATGTGGGAAGGCTCCACGTGCATTCCCATGCATTGTCCTTCAGGGGCAGCCAGCAGGGAGCCCCAGCCCTGGTGCACTGCGTGGGCTCCTAGAGACAGAGTCTGTGTGCTGCTTTAATTAAGCAACTGCGAAGAACTGTTTTTTACAAAGATTAATAGGTCTCTGTTTTAATTATGGGGAAATAATAGACTACAGAGCTGGGAAAGGGGGAGGTGTAAAAAAAAGAGGATTAAAAACTTGAGGGAAGCTGGGTGAGACACAATTTTTCTGTACTTACAAATTACAGAAGATCATCCCCATTAATAATGATTGGAAAAATAATAAAGTACCCTCAGCCATGTATGACAGTTAACATTAAAATCTATTTTTTATGCTTGTTGAGTAAGGAATTTCTGATTACAATCATCAGTTAAAAAATAAATTGTATTTTTTTCCAATCTTCCAAGTTTAAAAATAGAAGAATTCTCTTCTGAGTTCAGCTCTGGTTTCATCAATAGTTTTCCAAGCCATGTAAAGGTAAAAAGAGTAAAAGTTACTTTCATTTTATGATTGTTATGCTTACTTTAATTGTGCTACAGTGTAATTATTAACTTCTAAAAATAATTAGTCTTATGCATAGATTTTAGAAATTGCTTTGCAGGAAATGCTGTCATGAGTTTAAAAACCAACAATTCAAGGAAAGAGAGGAAAGGGGGAAGAGAGGGAAAGGGAGAAGAGAGAGAAAGGGAAAAAAGAGGGAAGGCCGCTGATATTTGCTTTTCAATAAATGAGTTCCCATAGATTACTGTAGGAAATGTTTTAATCTTGGACTTTATTAAACCTCAGCATTCTTTGGCTTGAGTTGTCCCCCAGTGACAGGCAGTGATGGACCCCAGGTCCCACAGTCTTGGTCCTGTCACTGTGGGCCTTCAGTGTTGGGATCCCACAGGCTTTGTGTGTGCCTTGGTCTGGGTCATTATTAATGTATTTATGGCACTCACAACCAGGAGGTGAAGAGGAGTTGGACTCTTGGCTTGAGGCTCAGCCTCATCCCGGAGGATTGCGTTGGAAGGCTGCCAGCTCCTCGGAGCTTCCCATGAAATCGAAGCGCTGCTCAGCCTCATGTCTCCTGTTGGCTGAAAACTCGTGTTTGAGCTCCCTGAGGGGTTTGGAAAATCAAACAGGCAAATCGTTCCAGAACGTAAGCTCAAATTTGAGGGTTTTATTAAATATTCACTTGGCCATTCCTGTTTTAGGGTTTTTAACACATTTTGCTCAGCTTTCCTGCTGCTTCCTTAAGGAACTAGAGGTTCTCAGGGAGGACTTTGGGCAGCCCTGTGACCTGCACTCCAGGCACTGAGTGTGGGCATCTCACTGCCCAGGCTGCACAGCAAGGTGTAGTCAGGATCTGCACAGCTAGGGGCCCTGAACTGCTCACTGGGTTGCTCTGAAGGGTACTTGCCTCTTCACAGCTGTCTTTCCTCCCCAGTCCTCACTCATGAGGAGGTTGTCACCAAGTGTGCTCCGATCCTCCAGTCCGGGATGATGTATGTGTATAGCGGGAAGTTCATAGAATCCCATAATGGTTTGGGTCAGAAGGGACCTTAAATCTCATCTCCATGGGCAGGGACACATTCCACCAGACCAGGTTGCTCCAAGCCCCATCTTCTTGAAGGAGCTGCATCATTGCATGGTTTCAGTCAAAATAGCCAATGTGTTTCCAGATATCATAGAATTATGGAACATCCTGACTTGGAAGGGACCCACAGGGATCATCCAGTCCAGCTCCTGATCCTGCCTAGGACACCCCAACAATCCTACCCTGTCCCTGAGAGCACTGTCCAAACACTCTTTGAGCTCTGACAGCCTTTGGGCTGTGACCACTGGCTCCCTGGGGAGCCTGTTCAGTGCCCAACCACCCTCTGGGGGAAGAACCTCTTCCTGATATCCAGCCTAGACCTCTCCTGACACAGCTCCATGCCATATTCATGTTGGTACACAGAAAATAATACATAGTTGTCATTTCTTATCTGCAGCTTAAAAAATAGTGTAAAACCCGGTGTTCTTTGTTAAAATGAAGCCGTTCATCCAGTGGGGAACCCTCTGAGCAATGAGGAGCACAGAGATTGTCAGAGCCTACGTATGAGGGTGGCTTGGGTGTCACAGAGTCCATGTGTGCTGCTCAGATATCATGGGATTGCCTGGGGTTGGTGTTTTTATTGATCTCAGTGTTATAATGTTCATCCACGTGCAATCATTTGGTTATGTCACACCAACCATATATGAATGGCTGCTCTTTCATAGAAGATTGTAAACGGATGTGGGGAAGAGCCAAGCCATCATTTAAAAGGGGCAAATCCTTAATTGTTCTTGTTTCTGTTCCCCTACAGTAACTACAGCGTGGCCTCTGCTGGCCAGGGATTCACTTGGGGGAATGTGGGCTCCGAGTTGCCTGTGGAAGAGTTTTAGGGAATAACTGTGTTTTCAGAACTGAAAAGTGATTTGCAAACAGCAAGGGATTAAATTCGTTAGATTAGAAAACATTTCCGAGATGAATCATTTGATTGCTGCTTCCATGGAGTAAATATGCACTTTATCCATCACATCCCACGTGCATGATGGGAAAATACAGTACATTGGCTGCTGCTGGCTCTGAAAGCCATCCTGTGCAAAGCATTCCAGCCAAATTCTGCAGCATTTCCAAATCACTTCACTCCCACAGCCTGAGGGAACACGAATGGGTCTTGAGTAAGTGGAGAGAGGAGAGCTTTGGGCTGTTGAAAGAGCCTGTCTGAGGTGAAATATTTAATCTGTTTGCAAAGCACCTTATTTGGAGCTAATGTTTAGTTTGAAACAGGTGTTCTCACATACCACAATGTGCTTCGTCAGGGTCTGGACAATCACAGAATCATAAAAAGGCCTGGATTGGAAAGGACCTTACAGGTCATCCCATTCCACCCCCTGCCATGGGCAGGGACACCTTCCACCAGCCCAGGTTCTCAGATTTGCTATAATTGACTGGATCCAGCTCTGCAGAGACAGCAGCAGAAAAGAAATATGGTGTAGAAAAACATCAGAGAATTAGAGCTTTCTCTGCTTCTCCCCACTCGGCTGTTCATTAGAATAGAATAGAAAATGTTCATAAGACTTTGAAAGTGGCTCCTTGCCTTCTCTGGGTGGGACCAGACCCTACAAAACTCCTCCTGCAGAGATTCACTGGTGTCTGCTGTGCTCTTCAGCCTCAAAGTGACACTCACCAGTGACATCCCAATTCTCTGCTATACAAATGGGGACTTTTTTATTCCATGTTGTATCTTCTCTCAGAACTCTTTCAGATTTAATGTTGAGATCATTAATTAAATGAATGGTTATTCTTATGATTCATTTCTGAAGAATTTCAGCCTCATGTTTCTAGTTTCTTATTCCTAAAAGGAATGTCATTTTCCCCTTAAACAATACTGCCAGATGCTTAAGCCACAAAATCACCATTTTCTCCCTCCTAGTTTCTATAGTTGTGCTATTTTAATGTTTCATCAAAGAGATGAGCTCCATTGCATTCCCTTCTTCTGCTGGATTTCCTTTATGTGAAAACCTCTTTATCAAATAAAAATGTCCCATTAGTCTGTTGCACTTTGTATTACCTTCCTTATTCCTTCAGCCTTTAAAGTAATTTTAAAGCCTGCATTCCCAAGGTGGGCATGGTGGTGAGCCTAAAATCTGCCTCATTCATTCTCCACAGTTCCTTAAATTTATGGAAAGAAATGCAGATTTCCCAGTCCTACAGCATCACTCTCAGATTACTCCTGGATTTGCAGTTTCCTGCTCTCAAACCTGAGTACATCAAAGTTTTGCTCTGCCATTACTCCATCTCTGCCTTTTCTCATATGCTGGATGTCACCTTCTTCATGGAAAGCTGGAGTGTGTAGTGGGTGTTGATCTCCCATTAAATATCCTTAGCCTCACTGCAAACTAGCTCAGTCTCTCCATCAGCTCAGGAAATAAAGCTCTTTCTGCATGTTCTCCCTGTCCTTTTATCCCCTCCCTTTCCAGCCACTGCTGGCCTTTACTGGTTTTCAGAGAATCATATCCCAGACTGGTTTGGGTTGGGAGGGACAACAGTTCCACATCCCTGGAATGTTCAAGGCCAGGTTGGACTGGGCTTGGAGCAACCTGGTGTAGTGGAAGGTGTCCCTGCCCATGGCAGGGAGGGAACTGGATGAGCTTTAAGATTCCTTCAACCCAAACCATTCCCTGATTCTGTGATTTCATAAACTCTCTGAAAAGATAAAAAAATTTGGTTTGGATTCTACAGTGTCCTTATATATTTTGATGGAAGAAGTCTCTTTGTTCCTTCACTAAGCAAGCAGGAGGTGTCTGTGCCTTAGGAACAGCTCAGTAATTTTTCATGGGAGCACATGGTGCTCCTGATCTTCACAGGCCAGGGCTGGAGGAGAAAGGGCTGATCCAGCCCAGTCAGAAATAACTGAGACTTCCTTCCTACTGCTCCACCAGCCTTTCCCAGTAGGAAAACCAGAAAGAAAGAAGAGAACAGAAAAAATACATGTGTGTATGTTGTGTTGTAATGTGGGCTTTTGGGTTAAGGATGATTTTGAATTTACAAATAACCCATGGTTTGAGGTTCAACTCTGATATATTATAGTTGTGTTCAGTCTAAAAATCATCAGCAGAGCATGTGACTTAACAGCTCCTATATTTTCATCCTGATGGTTTCACTTTTTTCCCAGGTGTTACTTGGAAGATGGAGCCTCCAAAGGTGCCTGGCTGAACCGGTCAAGCATTATCTTTGCTGGCAGTGACAAGTGGTCAGTGGATCCCCGGGTTTCCATCGCCACAGCCAACAGGAGGGAGTACAGCCTGCAGATCCAGGACGTGGATGTGACCGACGATGGGCCCTACACTTGCTCTGTGCAGACCCAGCACACTCCCAGGACCATGCAGGTGCACCTAACTGTGCAAGGTATGTGTGTGAGCCAATTCCACATCCTTGTGGGAGGTGGAGGAGAAAAAGGTCTGGTTTATGGATGGGAACCATCATCTTTTCTTTTTTTTTTTCTCCCCTTCCCCTCTCCCTTTCTCTTTCTTTTTCTCTTTTTCTTTCTTTTTCTCTTTTTCTTTCTTTTTTTCCCTGCTCTCTCTTTCTTTCTTCCTCTCTCTCCCTCTCCCATTCTTTCTTCTTGTTTCTTCCAGAGCACTTTTCCCACATAAACACTCAGATCCCAGTATTCCTGATAAGAACAGTCTATTTATTTCAGTGGCAGTTCTCTGCTAGAAGGACTTCAGAACAGCAGTGTCAGTTTTACACACATGGGTTTAGTATTTATTGTGTTGTTCCAGGGTGAACAATTTTTGGCTTTGATTGTCTTCGTAATAATTAATGCCCTCATGCAAGGGCTAAAAAACCAAGTCGGAAATTAATTGCATGTATAAAATATATCAACAGGAGCTTAAAATTAATTAGGCTAACTACAAGCATATAGAGAAATAATAACTCAATAGTTAAAAATATGCATAATTATTAAGCAATTGCATTTATATCTTCAGAAATGCAAAGTATAACCTAAGGCTTTAACTTATTAGTCTTTGGTGCAATCATCATTAACATTTTCTTTTGCATTTTTATGAGTAATAAGGCAGTGAATATAAAAGAGAAGGATTGAAATGGCAATCCCTATTAATCCATATGGCACACAGAAGTCCCTTACAAAGAATGAGTGTGAAACACTTCCCAAACTAATTATCCCTATCCATGGGACCTTTAGAACCCAATGGTTTGTAGGAATGTTGGGCTCGAGCTCCGAGCGAAGTGTAGTTATTGCTTAAAGAACATTATTTTATCAGTATGGTCAAAAAACCACCACTGAGTCATTTCTATGACCTTCCATGGAGGTGTCAAGATGTGTCACCATGTGATTTATGCAGGGGATGTTCAGGGATTGCAAAAGTGTTTGTATTTTCCATGTCTGGAGAAGGGAACAGAGCTGGGGAAGGGCCTGGAACACCAGGAGCAGCTGAAGTAGCGGGGGGGGCTCAGCCTGAAGAAAAGGAGGCTCAGGGGGAATCTTCTCACTCCACCTTGTCAGGAGGGTGGAGCCAGGTCGGGATCAGGCTCTGCTCCCAGGGAACAAGGGACAGGAAAAGAGGAAATGGCCTCAGGCTGTGCCAGGGGAGGTTCAAGTTGGACATCAGGAGGAATTTCCTCATGGAAAGGGTGCTCAGGCACTGGAAGGGGCTGCCCAGGGAGGTGGTGGAGTCCCCATCCCTGGAGGTGTCCAATGCAGGACTGGACGTGGCACTCAGTGCTCTGGGCTGGGTGGCAAGGTGGGGATCGGGCACAGGTTGGACTTGATGGTCTGGAAGGGCTTTGCTTGATCTTAGGTCACCTTCACCCTCACCCTTCCCCAGCTCCGTTCCCTTCCCTGGACATGCTCCAGCACCTCAGTATCTTTCTTGTCGTGAGGGATCCAGAACTGTACATGGGAGTTGAGGTGAGGCCTCAGCAGTGCCCAGTACAGAGGGAAAATCACTTCCCTAAATCCTTCTGGTCACACTATTTTTGACACAAGCCAGGTGCCATTGGCCTTTCTGGCCACCTGGGCACACCTGGACTCATGCTCATCTCTTCATCTTCCGTGTGCTCAGACTGTAGGTGAGGACACCACATTCAGACCTCCTTTGAGATGCAGACTGACTTGTCTGAAAATACCTGAAATTGTAAAGAAAACTGCAAAGTGCTGATTGATGTGAGGAGCTGAAACAGCCTTTCCTGCCCTATAGGGTTTGTGGGGATGATATAATCAGATTTCATGGGAACACCTTTGTGTTTCCCTGTAATATCCTTCATGACTTTTTATTTTGAGATTAGAAACAATTTCTGCTATTGGGGAGAAATGCCAAAGCAAAACTGTTCTGTCAAAGGGCTGGGCCTCCTTTAGCATTGTCAATAAAGCTCAGCACAGACCCAGAGCAGCACAGGAAATCACAGCAGAAAAGAACCGTTTGAGAGCAGAGTCTCAGTCCCTTCACACCCCTGTACCCTCCAGGCTGTGTTCTGTGGAGGAACAGTGGAAGAAGATTCTCTCCTGCTGGAAACAGTGGAGCTGGAGGAGCCAGGGGTACGTGTGTCACACATTTGTGTCACAAATGAGATGAGGAAAGGCTTATGTTGGATTATAAGCTCCCAAATAGCTTCAGACTCCAGACATAAAAATTATTTGCTGTGAAGCTCCATGTTACAAGCTGTGCAAACCTGACTCCCTCTTGTTTTCCTTTGTCTTGGGGTGTGTGTGTCAGTCTTTCTACACACAGAGAGCCAGAACCTGTCATGTTGAATATCCTCTTCTCTGCTTTTTGGGCTGACAATTTCATGTTCATGGAAGTAAATAAATACATTTTAATAGGTTAAAGATGCCTTAATTTCTGTGAGTAAGACACAGACAAGCACCATGGTCAATGAACAATGGAAGAAGCAGCCTCTCCATTCCCATCAGGAACATCTGGCAGAGATGGAGGTTGAGTTTCAGTCTCCCAAATCCCTGCTCAAATACCTTAAGGAGACCACCAGGTCAAGTCTTGATCACTGTTTCTTGTTACAGTTACTCCTTTTTGTACCAAGGAAATCAATGAAGATAGTTAATAACAAAGAAAACAGAAAATGTGTCTTTAGGCCACATTTTCGTCTGTGAAAGAAAAACCACATGAAAGAGAGCAACAAAATCCAGTTAACTTCATTTCAGTGACCTTATTAAAAAGAAGTGAGAATTATTAAGTAATTAATTAAAAGTTTAGATGATAGGAGCTTGTAATCAACTCAGTCTACCTCAGTGGCAGATGCTTGATCTGCAAAGTCATGAGCTTCAGATGATTTAAACATCAGCTGTTTGTCACAGTAAAAGAGAAAAATGAAATCCCTCTTTCCACGCTCAATTGCTCATAATTTTTCTCCAAAAGGTTGCAATTTCTGCCATTTCTAATCTGACATTTATTCTACCAAAGTCTAAATTGCATCCTCCAAGCTGCGTTTTTCTTTCAATTGGCAAAAATATTAAGACATGTTTACCACTGTCCTTGAGAATGAATTGATCCCTGGGGCAGAGCAAGTGGTCCCAGCCCCAGGGCCCCTTTTTCCCTGAGGCAGGACATGGTGAGGATGCTCTTGGACTGTGGGGGCAAAGGGCAGGTCAGGAGTTGTGTTTGGGACTCCAGGGACACAGATACCACAGTAGGGTGTCAAAGGTACCTCAGTCACCAAGGGAGGGTTGCCAGGGTGATTAGGAAAGTAAAGAACCCCTCTGAAAGAGATTGTTCTCTTGAACGCAGTGAAATAAGGGCTCGGGGAGGATTTTGTTCTGCTTTAATAGTGCACTTGTGTGTATCCCAGGGAGGAAGAACAAACACCAGCTAAAAGAGCACTTCTACAAGACTGTCACAGAATCCCAGACTGGTTTGGGATGGAAGGGACCTTAAAAATCATCCTGTTCCACCTGCTGCCATAGGCAAACTGTATCAGCGAGACAAAACCTTTCTTCCATCAGTTACTTACCATCTTAGTTTTTATTTTAATCCAGCCCATGCTGTTCACATGGGACACTGTTGGGGACAGACCCTGTGTGTGTGTGTCCTCCCTCCCTGCATTGTCTTGTTTCTGTACAAGATCAGTGCTCGACTCGTGCCTGTAAAGAGTTCGGTTATCTGTGGAAATGCCATTTATAGATTCAGTCAGAAACCACAACCTCGGGATTTTATTTAAACACGTTCCCAAAGTAATACTCAAGGCCCTCTTTCTGTTTAATAAACCCCCTTAATGTCCCCTAAATATTAATGTATTGATTTAGTCTTTGCAATGTTTGCGAAGTCTAATTTGTTTCCTCAGCCAGGCCAGGAGGGACTTGCGTTTGGAGCTAACGAGATAAATCTTCCCCAAATTTATTTAAAGTGGGACAAAATAAATATGCAAAAGACTTCTAAAATCATCTAACAACCACTTTCCAGCTAAAAGTGACAATCCATTACTCTTTTAAATCGTTGGCACTCGAGTAGGGTGTCAGTTCTTTATAAAATTAACTTACTGGTGCCAGCCACTGTTATCATCTTGTCCCTGCGCAGCACGGGAAGAAAAACACTTGAAAAAATAGTTCGAGAGAGAGAGGCAGCCATGGGAGGTTTGCTCCCTGGGAGAGGCCCCCAAAGAACCACCCTCTCCAGCAAGGAGCATCCTTGGAGCTGCCATTCCCCAGGGCTGCACCCACAGTCATTAACACGTCATTAATGACTGATTCCAGTGTTTGCTCCAGGATTTGTAGTTTTTATCCATTCATTAAATTCCTCCCACATCTGTACCTCTTGTGGCATTCAGATGAGCTGCGGGGGATCTCTGGCTCTGAAATATGGATGAATGGCTTTTCCCCCTCCGTAACAGCTCAAACCATGGGAAATGTTTGCGTTAGTAGGTGAGCTCATTTCCAGGGATGTAAATCAGGGATATTTTATCTGAACTACAGCAGGGCTGTACTCATCTGAAACTCATATTTCTGCCATGTTGGAGGTGCTTTAGTCATGGCTGCAACTGAATTTCCATTATGAGCCTGAAATTTCCATATTCTGAAATCTGCAGGCAAAGGATAATCTACACAAAATGATCGTTTCCTCTCAGCTCTCAAGTGTATTAGTTCTGTTACATTTGAATTAAGTGGAATGAGATGTTCTGTGACCTGTGAGAATCTTGCGAAAGGTGCCTTCAGCACAGTCCAAAGTGTCTTTCAGCAACTTCTTCGGTTACATGGATGGGCCTTGGAGCAACCTGGTCTAGTGGAAGGTGTCCCTGCCCATGGCAGGGGGTGGAACTGGTTGATTTTTCAGGTCCCTCCCAACTCTAACCATTCCATGAGTCTATGATTCCATAATAATGAAATACAAAATGACAACAATACAGAGCAGTATTTTGGGGGGATTTGGTTTTAATGCTTTGCTATTAATTTTTCTGTGTCAGTCTCTTCCCACGCTTCTTTTTCTCTTTGAAGAAGCACCAGTGGTAGGAGTGAAAGTAGGCCAAGCACACGTAGGAAGGAAGTTTGAGTTCCAAGCAGAGTAAGTAGTAAAAACTTGGGAGGACTTTGATAGAATATTTGCAATAAAAGGAGCTCCACGCTTCATGCTCCATTTCCATATTTAATGCTGGAGAAGCTGATTGCACAGAGAGTTTGTTTTGTCTTTTATTTCCTTCTGTGATGCAGAACCCTGGGATCTACAATGTGCATTGCTGCTGTGCTTCCCCATGCAGGCTGCTCTGAGGGGATTGTGAAGGGAGCTTGTGCATGCCTGCTTTTAAATTCCTGTCAGCCCTGAGAGATGGAACCATCACCCAGAGCAGTGCTTTATAGCCTTTGTAGCCAACTCTACTTTAGCAAAAGCTGCTGCACGACCTCCTGGCAGGCCAGAGCCCTTCCTAGAACTGAATTGTACATAGGCAGGAATATCCACCTCCAGTGAGCAACCCATCAATAAAATCCCAAACAGGATTGGGGTGGAAAGATCTTATTAGGAAAAGCCGATCAAAGAGGAAAAATGCACAAACCCGAAGGACTTCAACAATTGGAGAGTTTGTTAGAGAAACTGAATATTTGATCTCTTCCATATGACTTGGAAGCAGCCAGAGGTTGTACTGGAAAACATACAGCAGTGTTCTGGAAATGTACAGGGCTCCCAGTCCAGTCTCTTCTATAGTTTATCAATTAATAAACAGGGGCTGGAGCATGTCCAGGGAAGGGAACAGAGCTGGGGAAAGGTCTGCAGCACCAGGAGTGGCTGAGGGATCTGGGGGTATCAGCCTGGAGAAAAGGAGGCTCAGGAGGGACCTTCTGGCTCTCTGCAACTCCCTGACAGGAGGGTGGAGCCAGGGCTCTGCTCTCAGGGAACAAGGGACAGGACAAGAGAAAACAGCCTCAAGCTGTGCCTGGGGAGGTTCAGGTTGAATACTGGGAAAATTTCTTCCTGGAAAGTGTTGTCCAGCCCTGGCACGTCTGCCAAGGGAGGTGGTGGAGTCACAATTCTTGGAAGTGTTGAAAAGGTGTATGGATGTTGCACTTAAGAACATGAGTTAGTGATGAACATGGTGGAGGTCCAGGCTTGATGGTTGGAGTTGATGTTCTTAAAGGTCTTTTCCCATCTTAATGATTCCATGATTCCTTAAGGATTTTTCTGTGGCTGAGGACTGTCTCCTGTTGGTATATCTACTGTTGAGCTATGGCAAACTTCATCGGCATTGCAAAGGTGATTTAATTAAATTTAAAATAATAACAGTGTGTTATCTCTTTAATCCCCACCTCCAGTGTATGGAGGTGGGATTCTCCTGTTGGAATTTACTTGGTGGTACATCTTGTCTTGTCTTTATGAGCTGGGAACGTGCAAAAGAAAAATATTTTGTATTATGAGCTGTGTTGGGTTCATGGTTATGGGAGAAACACCAAGAGTGAACAAGGAGGGGAATGGAGCTGTTAAAGCAGCTCCTTCTCCTGTACTACATGTAAATAGTACATGTAGTACATTCTCATGCTCTGCATATACTCACATGTTGTGCAGCTCCTTCTTTATTTTTAAAACTCTACAGTTTAATTTTGATTTTATAGCTTAAGAAAGGGTAAAGAGAGGATGATGACAATATCTGATATTTGCAAGCAGCCAAATCCACCAGTTGGAAAGAGCAAAACCAAATGCCTGTCTTTAAAAAGAACTTGTGGAGCTAATTTAGGAAAATTTCTGGAAAGGACTGAAAAAACAAGTGAGAAGTAAAGAGCAGATTTTTACGGTAGCATTGAATTGTAAGGAATTTGAAAGGAAGCTCTAAAGGGTATGGATTGAATGTTTCCTGCCTGGAAAATCTCCATTTGAAGAAGTTCATCTTTGATTTTACAGCTTTTCTAAAGATGTAACGGAAAATTTTCAGTTGTCTATCGAAAGATTCCAGGGCAGCAAATACTGAGGTTCCCAAACCTTAGACATCTGGTAGGGATGCAGGGGCACATCATCTATTGGGAAACAATGCTGCTGATCCCTCTTTTGGCATCTCAAGTACCTTCACAGAATCCCACAACCCCTGAGGTTGGGAAAGCACTCCCAGAGCACCGAGTCCAACCTGTGCCTGATCCCCATCTTGTCACCCAGCCCAGGGCACTGAATGCCACATCCAGGGATGGGGACTGCACCACCTCCCTGGGAAGCCCCTTCCAATGCCTGACCACCCTTTCCATGAGGAAGTTTCCATGAGGACATCTTCCTGGTGTCCAACCTAAACCTCTTTTTTCTATGTGATGACTGCAGCGATGATTCAGATTTTAGGTACTTTAACTACGACAATATATGTGGGTTTTCCATCAGGAGGCGTGGTTATGCCAAAGGTCAGTATATCTAAACCTTCACCTGGTGCCAGGTATGGAGTCCAGTCTACAAAAACATACCCCACCTTACAAAGGAAATGAATGAACAAATTTGAGAGCAACTCCATGAGCCCCAAACATCCTCACACTGGAACACAGCTGCAGACTCACAAAGAAACTAAATTAGAGCCATGTTTGTAGCAAACAGCAAATCAAGGCCCTCCTTGAGGCAATTAGCAAAGCAGAGCTCTCTTTTGAAGGCATGAAAACAGCATTCAGCAACAGGTTTTCAAATGCTTCATTTGACAACTTTGTTCTGTGTCTTCCAGTTTGTTCAAAAGGCAGCAGAGTTGAATATCAACAATGAGTTCTTGGAGGTGGTGGTGCTGTGGGTTTTTCTGGGAATGTTCATCCCACCTCTTCTAGAATATTTTCAGTAACAGCAGTGATGAATGGGAATTATTAAGATCACCCCCAGTTCTGGGGGAGTCATATTTGCAGCTTTTAGAATTCCAGCTTGCTCCAGTGGACAGTGATGATGACAAGTGGAAGTTACCCTGGGATGTGGGGAGGAAGTGCCTGAAGGGAATAAGGGGGGAAAGGCAGAAGGATAAAACCAGGGATTTCATTCAGATCAGAAGTATATTTGTGGTACTTACTTACAATAAAGTATCCAGCAGAATTCCTGGTTGCAAAGCAAAAATTCTGTGTCTTTTCCTTAATTATGGTCATGTGTCTGTCCATCAGCACTTCAGTAGAATTCACTGATTTTTAAAAGCTGGTCTTCACATTTATGTTTGTATCAGACAGTGCTCAAGACTCAATATGCTGGAGCACCAGGAGCAGCTGAAGGAGCTGAGGGGGCTCAGCCTGGAGAAAAGGAGGCTCAGGGGGGACCTTCTGGCTCTCTGCAGCTCCCTGACAGGAGGGTGGAGCCAGATGGGGGTCGGGCTCTGCTCTCAGGGAACAAGGGACCCAATAAGAGGGAACAGCCTCCAGTTGTGCCAGGGAAGGTTCAGGTTGGACACGGGGAAAATTTCTTCCTGAAAAGGGCTGTTCAGCCCTGGCACAGCTGCCCAGGGCAGTGCTGGAGTCCCCATTCCTGGAAGGATTTAAAAGCCATGTGGATGTGTCACTTGGTGACATGGCTCAGTGGTGGCCTTGGCAGTGCTCAGAATAGTTGGACTCAATAGTCTAAGTGGGCTTTTCCAACCTCAGCTGTTCTGTGATTTCATGATTTTCTCTTCTAACTAGGGGAGATGTTGTTTCCTTTAAAGCCCAAGTCATGTAACACTTACTGTTCATTTATAGGAGCAGATCTTGCACAGAAATGTTCTGAGGAGTTTCCTTGCAGGAACCACACAATGAAAACTCTGTGACTGAAATTACTGGGGCTGTAGTTCTGGCATATTATAACTTACGAAGCAGTAACAAGGATAATAAATGGTACAAGATCTTTAGCTCCATACGAGAAAACTACAGCAAAATGAAACCTTATAGTACGGATTCTTAATGCAATCCTGTAATATGACTCTAACTTCTATTATACCTACTTATCACAGGTCTTTTATCCCAGCTATTCAGATAAAAGCTCAGGAGTTTTTGCAAACAGAACAGCACAGCCCCATGGGTAAATTTTGATTGCTGTGCTCAAGGAGATGCACACACAAAATCTGTTCTTTTACTGCAGTTTTTGACTTTTTTTTTTTTTTTTTTTTTTTTTTTTACATGGTGTTTTAAATATTTATCCCTTCAGGTGAATATGTTCATTTATAAGGTAAAGATTAAATAAAACTCTCACAAGAGAGACGTGAACTTGAATGTGAGTGCCCAGATTTGAATGGATAAAAAGGCACTTCAGGAGCTGGATAAAACCAGCACCTTCCTAAGCCTATCAGAGCTGCCTCAAGGCCAGAGGAACTGAAGACATTCCAGACAAAATAAATAGCTGAATTTCTGCTTACTTTTAAAGCTTTATAATACTGAAAGCTCAAGTATAGAAGTGTGAGAGTTATTCTATTGACCCCAGTGGATTACTCGTTTTGTTGTCTTTAGGATTCAGAAATGTTCTTATTTTATTTAGACTGAAATTTTAATCATCCTCCACTTTGCATTTAAAATATGATATTATTTCCCTTTCTACCATCTTTAGGAGAAAATAGGAAAATTTCCTTAATAGTTGGCAGATTAGCTTTGTTATGTAAAATAGATCCTTGGCAAAAGAAATTATAATTAACGCAACCGTTCCATTACACAATAAAAGGGTTGTTTAATAAAAAAAAAATCTTTCTGTTAGAAACACTTCAAAGCAAAGACACTGTTGTGTTTTCACAGTGAATTAGATGTAGTTAACATGCTGAAATATTTTGCCCATAAATATTCCCAAATCTCTTTCTGTGATAACAGCAATCTCTCAGTGTAGCATTCCTCGCCCCAGGTTTGGGAATTTCAAAGTCTTTGCCCTGAGTTTCCTCCTGCATCTCCCCTCAGATGACAACCTCTCTTTAATCACAGCATTCGCTGCACAGACACTTCTGGGCCACTAAAATATAGACTTCCCATTAAATGATGGCTCTGCCTTTGGACTCCCCTCTGGTTTCTAGCAAGCAGATGCAAAATTCTTTAATTTTGTACCAGAATTTCTGGGATCATTCTTCCCAAGGCGTTTCCAGGTGTGCAGGTATTAAAGGCCTCTGCTTTGTGCTTGGTGGGGGTTTGGCCTCTTTGCCAGAGGAGTTGCCCCATTTCTGATCATCTCCCTGAAATGCATCTGTTCAGTTCCTCTCGTCCCGCTCTTCCTGTTTAATTTCCATCTCTTACAGCAATGCAGGTGCCCCAGGAGGTCTGTGCCCTGCACATGCTGCATTTCACCTGTGTTTGAACACTCCTGGAGCAACCCCAGGAACACGCTGAGCTTTAGTGCTTCATTTTCCAGGCTCCTTTCAATCCCAGCCCATAGTTCATGAGCTGTGGGGAATTATTTCCTTCAGAACTCTACTTAGAACAGGCAGAGTCTGTCAGGGACAAGAAGTCTTTTCTTGTTCAAAGTTTCCAATAATTTATGTAAAAGAGCTGTTACTTTATGATGGGAAACATCCAGCAATAGTCATCCTGTACTCCATGAGATCTTGTGGAAAGGATTATTTATGTGCTGCAAGATATTAGTTTCTTCATAGATGTACTTTGATTTGCTTTATTGTTTGGGGGGATCTTTTGTGAATAATGTGATGTGACATGAATTCCCTGTGAGGGTGGTGAGGCCCTGGCACAGGTTGCCCAGAGAAGCTGCAGTTGCCCCATCTCTGGAAGTGTCCAAGGCCAGGCTGGACAGGGCTTGAAGCAACCTGGTGTAGTGGAAGGTGTTCCTGTCCATGGCAAGACATGGAATGAGATGGTCTTAAAGGTCCCTCCCAACCCAAACCAGTGTGAGATTCCATGACTCTGGGACTTCTAGGGAGATGTGTGATGCAGCAGATGAGTATTCCCATCCCAGATGGCTCTCAGGGCTATTTTTTGTCTCTCTCCTTGTGGAAACACACTGATGCCTTGATGGAATTACAGACCAAATAGGGTAACAAAGGACATCCATGGAATTTCACAATGTCTGCTGATGCTTCTACCATTCTGCCCCTGTGCCTTGTCCCAAAGGTAATCCTTGCCCTCATCACTGGCTGCACCAACAGAACATGCTCAGTCTTTTTTAACTTCAAGTCCTATATATTAATTCAGATGCTCATTTCCACTGAGAACTAGGTATTTATTTATGATGGTGAGGCCCGTTGTTACCCAGCACAGAGGAGCCAGTGCTGTAATTCTCCCCTCAGATGGCAAGGGATGCTCTGCAGTATCAAAGCAGAGTCATCAGCTGGGCGTTTAAATGCTAATTAAGCAGGGTGTGAGCTCTCAGCTCCAGCCTATTGCATTGCAGAGAGGGCCTGCTCTGGCTGGATGTGATCTTTCTGCACAGCACCACAGATTTGATTTATTCCTTGTTATGGCAGTCTTTAATAATCAGTGTAATTTATAGGGACAAGTGCATAGAACCTGTATCCATTTCTCATTCCCATTGATTTCTGTGAGCAGAGCCACAGAGCCATTCCAGGTGGGAATCGTGCCTTGTAACAGAGTGTATCTGTCACTGTAACAGCGGGAGCACAAATTGAATTTATTCCTGTGATTCCAAGGCTGAAATTATGGTAAAATTTTCTCTTGGACCTTTCTTAGTCAAATGAAGTGCCCTAAGAGGGAATTGGTGCTCAGTCAGTGCTCAAACCCTCACTGGCCTGGAGACTGTGCTTGAGGCATCACTGAAGGGCTTTAACACGTTAGAAATCCCATTATTAGGACAATGCTCTGTTCAAAGTGCTGTTTCTGTTAATAAAAAGGCACAGAGTGATCCCGGCAGTGTCTCAAGGCTGAAAAAGCTAAAAACCCTCTGCATTTTTCTCCTAAGAAATCCCCTGGTTGGGTGACGATGCAGCAAAGGGTAGAACTGGATTCTGGCAGAAGATGTTGCACTGTCTCTGCTCAGGTATCTAAAACTGTTGGGCAGGTAGAAGTTTGATTTTAATTTGGTGTTAACTGTCTGTAAAATATGAATATTAATAACCCCATTAATCCCCATTAATACAAACACTTCTCATGTCATTGGAACCTCATGAAGATTAAATCACATTTCCGGGCGATGGGGGCAGTTCTGCAGGAGCTTGAGAGAAGAAATTAATTATGTGGAAAGCAATTCCAAGTTTAAATGTTAGATAATCATTACTAATTTCTGGGCTACGTAGTGAGAACAGAAATAAATACTGAATAAATAGTGAATAAATTCCTACCAACTGACTTAATTCAGGGAATGAGCCTTTGGATTGAGTCAATTCATTTGAAATTTGCTCAGTATATATTTGTGTTCAGTGTAACAAGAGAACAATTTTCTTGAGTAAAATAGTATAGGATGGGATTAACAAGAGAATGTTAGACTGATGCTCACACTTCTGTCCTGGATCTCTTTTCCAAAAATCAAGGACAGGCAGCCTAGACCAAATTGCTGTGAGGGGGGTCCATAGCTTGTTCAAAATATTACTGAAGGAGTGACTGTCAGTGATTCGCTGTCCAGAGGGAAGGAGGTGTTGGATGGGTCTGTCGTGATTCCAAAAGGATTTCAGAGGGATTTCAATAGATGAATGAGGTGATAAACTAGAGAATACATCTATATAATTTGCCAGTGACATCAAAATGCAAGTGCTTGTGACAACAGGCTTCGAACTCCGAATGATGGATTTCAGAAGCACTGTGGAATCAATAAGATGAAATTCAATAAGGACAGAACAAGACACGAGTCTCAGGGAGAAATCAAATACACAAATGAGTGAAAACTACCCAGGCAGCAGCACTTCAGGAGAGGAAGAGTGGCCAGGGATTAAATCCAGGACACCAGAACAAATCCTGCAGGAAAAGGACAGCTGGCATCTGGTAATGCAATGCCCAGTTTGGAAACGATTTGTACCTTTCTGCCCTCTCCCGTCCTGCCCAACAAGACAGTGGAAGGTTTCATCCACGTAGACAGGGAATTCTCATAGGTAAAGCAACTGCTACAGTATGGAAATTACATCAGGAGCCCAGGAGTCATGGGAAGGGTCCTTTCCCTGGGGACTCTCCGGTGTGGAGGGAGGTGGGGATGAAGGAATAGGGAACATGATGAGATCCAAGGAGGTAGTTGTGGATACAATTGAACCACGTGATCATAAAATCCCAGACTGGTTTGGGTTGGAATGGGCCTTAAAGCCCATCCAGTTCCACCCCCTGCCATGGGCAGGGACACCTTCCACTAGCCCAGGTTGCTCCCAGCCCTGTCCAGCCTGGCCTTGGACACTCCCAGGGATGGGGCAGCCACAGCTTCTTTGGGCAACCTATGCCAGGGCCTCACTACTTTCACAGGGAAGAATTCCTTCCCAATATCCCATCTAAGGGGGAAGCCATTCCCCCTTATCCTGTCACTCCAGGCTCTTGTCCCACGTCCATCTCCAGCTCTCTTAGAGTCCGTTTAAGCACTGGAAGGGATTCTAAGGTCTCTCTGGAGCCTTCTCTTCTCCGGGCCAGACATTCTCAGCTCTTCCAGCCCACCTTCATGGCAGGTGGGCTCCAGGCCTGGGATCAGTTCAGTGGTGTTTAGGTTGTAACGGGTGGGACCAGACATGTCCTGAGGAATAAAGGATGAGGAATTGCTTTTCAGATCAGAGCAAGATGCTTAAAATGCAAAGTAAGCAGAGACATATGGTTGGGATACAGAGAAGGGGGAGTGATGCAGCCAGAGAACTGTCAAGGGAAATGATTTTAATAACTATATTGGGAATACGATGTAAATCTGTCATTCATCCTCACTGGAGAGAGACTGAACCTGTAGAATTCTCCAAAAGGAAAAATGCAGAGTTACAAGAAAGCACCTTGAATCATTACAGATCTTTTATTTAGCTCCTGTGACAGCAAGAGTAGCAACAGGAATATTAGTGTTTATCTGTCAGAACCCTTTAATATTCTCATTTTGCCTGGAAGAACCAGTGATGAGGTTTTACCTCTAATTTTCTCATCTAGATTTTTTTTTCTTGGTACTTCTGAGTTGCATAAATACTGCAGTAAAAAGCCCTTGGCCACCTAAGTTTGAATTTGTCTTGAGAAAGTGTCCACACATATATGTGTGTACAACCTCCTCCTGAGGGGCAGCTCTGATCTCTGCTCCCTGTGAGCAGGGACGTGACCTGAGGGAATGGCTGGAGCTGTGTCAGGGGAGGTTTAGGTTGGATCTCAGCAAAAGGTTCTTCTCCTGGTTGGGCACTGAACAGGCTCCCCAGGGCAGTGGTCATAGCCCAAAGGCTGCCAGGGCTCAAGAAGTGTTTGGACAATGCTCTCAGGGATAGTGTGGGATCGTTAGGGTGTCCTGGGCAGGGTCAGGAGTTGGACTGATGATCCTTGTGGGTCCCTCCCAGATCAGGATATTCCATGATTCTGTGATTTTATTATTCTAAGTGTCTCCAGCTCCTTCAGAAGCATCCACACCCAGGGTGGGCTCTTGGAAGGATATAGAAAGGGATATCGAAGTTTACTTTGAATTATTACATTATATTGCTTCTCTGGCTGGAGCAAACAATGGTTTTCTCTCTGTTGGTTTAAATCAAACCTTGTACGATTGAACTTGTGGTCTGGAAAAAGGAAGAGTGGGGTTTGAAGGAATAATATCTGTGTGTCCTTATATAATAACCAGCAGCTTATTGACATCTTCTGGAGGAACAGGGACGGTGTAGCCCAGGGCTGACGGTACAGGAGGAAAGAAGGAGTTTGGGATATTTCTGGCAGATTGGGGAAGGTGGGGGTGTTTGCTAGTGCCTCACAGATGGAAGAGATTTGTCTGCAGGGTTATTTATACAGTTTTGCTTGGATTTTATTGTCCTCTTCCAGTCTGTGTCTGCTTAATCACCGAGATCTGCAGACATTTCCTGGGGACCACGAGGGTTTTGAGATGTTCTGACTGGTTTATGTAGATTTATTCAGGCTGTGTTTTAACTGACGAATGTTTATCCTGTTCCACCCAGGTGCTCCTTTCTTACCCTGTGTAAACTATTTTCATCTTGTCTTTTCTTAGCGATCACTCTGCTGGCATAAAAATTAATGCAGGGGGGAATATTTTTTTAATTATATAAAATGTATTATTTTAACCTTTGGCTATTTTCATATTCTTAATCAATCACCTTTCTGGGAGTACCTATTTTCCATAACAACATACCATTAAAACCACATTATGTTCCAGTTAGGGATATACTAAATGTTTAAATTCACTAAACTGAAAAGGATTTTTCAAGAATAACCTCTGTGTATTTTTTATATTTATAATTTTAATGAATTAGAATGACTTCCTTAATCAAACAATATCACTGCTGCTGCATGTAAGACTTTGGCATTGATTATCTGAGCTAATGCTTCCCAGAATCCCTCCTCAGATTATATTTAGCTCTTGCACAGAAGCAGTTCATAACCATGACACAAGTCTCCAGTGTCAGACTGAGGGTTGAGGTTGTTGAGATCTGAGGCAGAGAAGAATCCCTTGTAGAATCACAATGAAAAGTAAATTTGATATAATTCCATAGAGTGACAGAATCAAAGAATGGTTTGGGTTGAAAGGGATATTAAAGTCCATCTTGTCCCACCCCTACCATGGGCAGGGACACCTTCCAAAAGGCCAGATTGCTCCAAGCCCCATCCAGCCTGGCCCTGGACACTTCCAGGGATGGGGCAGCCACAGATGTTCTGGGTAGCCTGTGCCAGGGCCTAGGAAATAATTAAATAAATCAGATATTTAATGATCTGACAGATACATGGAAAAGAATGCCTGATTTTCGTGAGCCCTTCCCTATCAGTGTGTGTTAATTAGTTGAACAAGGTGACTAAAGCAGAGCTTGTCTGGGCTCAGGCCTCATGCTCAGCCAGCAATCAGAGCCCAGCTGGGACAGCTTTGGGTTTAGCCAGCAGGTTATTGTTCTTCTTTAGTATTTTTTCCCATTATAACTTTTTGTCTCCATTTCCATGATTAAACCATTAGCAGCAGGTTGATTGCAGAGCTCTGCTCACTGAAAGTGGCTCATGGAATGTCTGAGAGCCCACAGATCTCACCCCTAATTGCACAGGAATAATTTCCAAATAGAATCTTTCTTTTTCTATCCATATCCTGATAATCTTTATTTTGGATGGGGCATTCTCCCTGAAGCTGTGAATTGTCCCATTCCCACCTGCATAGGGGAACACCTGGACCTGGGTTTAGGGGACATGATGGCTTTGAGGAATTTGTGGTTTATAGAAACTTCTTCTTATTTCCTCTTATTTCAGTTTTTCATACCAAAAAGACACCACATCCCATCATCCCGTTACAGTGCTATTAATATCAGGAATCAGGAAGGGGCTTTTTTGTAAATTATGTGTTTTCACAGAATCCCAGCATGGTTTGGGTTGGAAGGGACCTTAAAGCCCACCCAGTTCCACCCTCTGCCATGGGCAGGGACACCTTCCACTAGACCAGTCCTGCTCCAAGACCTGTCCAACGTGGCCTTGAAAAAGCACATTTGCTTTTCATTTTAACCAAATTCAATGGTGCTTTAAAATGTTAAAAAGAATAATTAGACAGCTAATATGAAAAGCACTGACTTACCCCAAACATGCTGAGTACAGCTCAAACTGGGGTTAAAAAGCACAAATGTAGTCGTGTTACTGGAAAGTGTAGTCAGCCAAAATCAGCCTCACATGGGCTGTGCCATTCCACCAGTCCTTGGGAGAAGAGGAGAAGCTGCTGCTTCTGTAATGCTGGGGGATGGAGCTGGTACCTCTGCTCATCTCCCCCAGCTCAGACAGGGCTCATCCCTCAGGTCCAAGAGCAGGATGGGGTTTTGTGGTTGGCCTGAAGCCCAAAGTTATGTTGGGAGGGAGGAGGACGGAGCCAAAAGCTTCACCTCCCTACAACTCCTGCTCTATGGGGCAGAAGGGGGGGGCTTCAAGTGAAGACTGATGGGCATATTCCTTGGGATGCTCGAAGTTCTCTGGGAGGACATTTGTCTTTCCCCAGGAAATTCCAAAGATCTGCATCTCTTACCCCCAGTTATTTTGTCAGGCAGCAACAGACTCTGCACATAATCACTGCTCAGTTCCTGATGCCATAGATTCTCCCTCTTTTCTGTGCCTCCTACTGTTCACTTGCTAAATGCAGGGAGAAGGGGAAGGACAAGCCCTTGCTCTCTCTGCAGCACTTTCATCACTCTCCTGCATTTTTATATTAGTATACTCAATTTGTCACTGAGGAAACACAGCCATAGCAAAGCTGAATTCTTAGTCTCGTGGTGGGTTTGTTCTCAGCATCTCCCTGATGCTTTGGAAGGCAGAAGAAATGTCGAAAATAAAATTGCCATGTCTGTTAATTGATTTGCAAAGATGGAGCTGCAAATCAGAACAGCCTCACTGAACCAAAAATCAAGCAACATTGTTTTTAAGGCTTTCCATCTTTTTTCCTTAAGTGGAAAGTCATTCCCAGGGATTCTGATTGTCTCAAGTATAAAGAAACTTTTTATTCAATTCCCATATTCAGGCTCACTTCAGGTTGGTTTTGATGTCCTTCAGGATTTGATTCAGGAATGACAGTGATTTAGGAAGATTTAGAAAGATTAAATAAGGAAGATTTAGAAATGATAATGATTTAGGAAGGTTAGAATGGTTTAGGATTGATTTAGGAATGGTGAATGACTTAGGAAAAATCTTCTAGAAGGGATTCCAGGTGTGTGAGCCTTTATCCAGCCAGTGTCCACTTGCAGAAAACCTTCCTCTCCTGTGACTTTAGGACACTGGTGATACAAATTCAGTAGTTGCAACAGGTAAAATACTTGCTTACACATTTTTAATTCAATTTTTAATTCCAGTTTTGTATTATCACATTCCTGTGGCAATGTGGGTCTTTTTTCTAAAATTTAATATTCAAGTTGGTCTAAAATAAACTGATCCCTGATCACAGATAACAGGTGAAAATAAAGTTCTAGTGAAAACATAAATTATATTACTTTAATTTATACAGATTATGGTTATACTGCTACTCATATGAAAGAAGGAAGAGGAAGAGATTAATCAAAACCCTTACATGAACACTGCTTTTATGAGGTTTTTGTCAGGCTTTAGTGTTGACAGGAATTGGAAATAAATGAAGACTCAAGGCCCAACCATTTATCTTCCCAGCCCACCCATAATTTATTTTTTCAGCCCCACTTTGCCAAAGCTGACAAAGTATGTTTAATAAGGAGGGGGTGGGACCTTTAGGCAACGCTCCTCAATCAAACTGCACCAAGGAACTAATCAGGAAAATGCAAAATACAAAAGATTCTTGGTTTTCGCAGTTGGAGACTGATTGTCACGTAAATGAAGATTTGTGCCACGCTTGCACAGGCTGGTGGTTCTACTTTATTTTATTTGCTCCCCTGATTTAAAACCTGTATTAACTATACTGTAAAAATCATGTGTGATTTGGGGGTATTTTACAACTCAGTAAATGTTCAGTTATGAAACAAAATAATACTATAAAAAGTATAAAAATTAAGCATTTTTTTAAAATAAAAAAGTTGATAAATGTTCTTACTGCTCTAAAAAGCACAGTTATCTTTTTTATGATCAATGGTGTGCTATGTTCAACTAATGATTTTGTTGGAAATTATTTTTGGTGATGTTGAGAGTTGGTTTATTTTAAAATAAGGGATTTTAGTCATGGTATGCGGTGTTTAAGGGATTCATATTGCTTACAGGGCTGAGGAGGAAAACAGTGCACATCTTTGCCAAGGAGGTGGAGGATTTATTTTATGAGGGCCTGGAGTAATAGGACAAGAAGGAATGGCTTCCCACTGCCAGAGGACAGGGTTAGATGAAATATTTGGAAGGAATCGTCCTGTGAGGGTTGGGAGGCCCTGGCACAGGTTGCCCAGAGAAGCTGTGGCTGCCCCATCCCTGGAAGTGTCCAAGGCCAGGTTGGGCAGGGCTTGGAGCAACCTGGGATAGTGGAAGGTGTCCCCTGTCCATGGCAGGGGTGAGGCTGAATGAGCTTTGGTGTCCATTCCAACACAAACTATTCCCTGATTCTAAGATTCTATGATATAAATAATTTTAAAATCTTGACAGAATTGATACTGTTTTCAAACAGTTCCTTGTTTCTGAGAGTATTCAAAGGAGCTGATTTATGACAACTTATGAATTTGCTGTCTGCACTGTGACTTCGTGTCGCTAACCTCTGCACTGATGGCAATCCCTGCAGATTCCAGGCTTTTGGGGGGTCTGCAATCCTGCCATTTTTAGTTTGGGGTGAGCAAGATTTGGCATGCCCTACATAAAGCCGCAGGCTGGATGGAATCTTCTCCCAAACCACACGGAAGCAAGACTAGGACTGGATCTGCAGCTGGGCTGGGTCAGGAGCAGGTGGTGGAGCTGCCCATGCAGACACACCTCCCTGGCTCATTAGTGGGGGGCTGGATTAGCAGCTCTCACTGCTGTGTGGGACAGCAGCCAGTGAAATCTCCTGGAAATAAGTGACATCTGTTTTTGGGGATGAACACAACTCGAGTGCTGTGTTTGGCAGCGTTCACACCTCGGTGGGGCTTGGAGATGGTTCTTGATGAGCTCTGCAGATGGTCCTGTGGCCCCTTGCAGACCCTGTAGCTGTCAATGCTTCCTTCTCTTCTCATTCCCAAACGATTCAGGCATAATAATTATTCCTAATAATCACATTTCAACCTGGCTTGGGTTGGTTTTTTTCTTTAAATCTTTCCTTTGGTTAACTGTCTTGTTTTTCTCTTTTCCCCCCATATTGATGGTTGGAGTTGATGATCTTAGAGGTCTTTTCCAACCTTAACGATTCCATAATTCTATGATTTGAGTGTTCTGGCTGTGTCTGGTTATTCAGCCACAAGTTGTTTCGTCGTCCTGACTAAAATGTGAAGAATAGGAGAAGGAAAGAACCGGAATTTAAGGGTGTCTTACAAGAAATCTTCATGCCAGTGCAGCACTAAAATTCATGAAAACTTTGGGAAAACAGGCTCATTTGTAACAGGAAGGTTCCCCAGAGGCCAGGGGATGTGGTGATTGCAAACTGAGGAGTCATAGAGATTCTCAATTAGTGGCAAATGGAGTTCAGACCTGCTTTTAATAACCCTCATAAGCACATTCTAATTTTTCTATGTATTTGTCATAAAAACTAATTATTATGTCCAAGCCATAAAAAGAAGAATAGGATTCTATTTCCTGTGTCATGTCAGTGATTTCAAGATATTCCACAAGTTAGTGAAATCAATCTGCATATTAGAAAAGCAAAATGATGCATTATTGTGTCTGCAGAGAGAAATCAATGTTTCACCTGATTTTTTCAGTCTTTGCAGCAGAGGGCTCAGGCCATGAAGGTCCCTAATGTGTCATTACAGCAAGGTGGGGTCAAGATGCAGGTGGTGATCTCACCCTGGGAAATGCAGCTTCCCTGTGTGCTGTGGGCAGGCTGTCCATTGCCAGGGCGTGAGAAGACTTTTAGGGCTGTACCACTGGCCCTGACTACCTTGGCCACCTCAGAGAAACCATTTCTTGTACCAGCATGTCTGTCCCATGCCCCCATCACTGCCACACCCAGGAGAGAGTGGGGACTGAGCAGGGACCTGTTCCGTCTGCTTGTGGGATGAATTACTGGAGATTGTTAGCCCAGGTCGAGACCTGATGAGTCACAGCTCTGATAAACATCTCAAAAAAGCCCCGCCAACAGCATATTTTGCATTTTCACAGCTATATTTAGATGTATTTAAATGAGATTTGGTTTTGAAATTTGAAAAGGCAGATGTATAGAAAATATTACAAAACCTGTGTATACGTGGAAAAAAATCATACATCCAAAGACTATCTGGAGAAGGTCTTCAGAGATCAGGAGATGGTCACGAGTCCTTAAAACAGAGCACCCAGGGGTGGGCTTTGTGTGTGGTGAGAGGAGAACTGTGGTGTCTCCACCACTTTTCACTGAGGGCACCCTGCCCACGTTGCCTTTATGTTCAGCTCCTGTAGTTGTTACTGGGGGGGTACTGAGGCCCTGGCACAGGTTAGAGAAGCTGTGGCTGCCCCATCCCTGGAAGTGTCCAAGGCCAGGTTGGAAGGGGCTTATGTGGCTTAGTGGGCATGGGGATATTTGGCCAAAGATTGGAGGTGATGATCCTGGAGGGCTTTTCCCACCCTAATGATTCTGTGGCTGATGGTTTCTACTGTGACACGTTTTCCTCTTGTGTTCTTGTTACCTCTCACCTTTTCCATGTGACTCCTGTAAGAAGGGAGTCTCCACATTTCCCTCAGCCACCATTGCAATACTATGACAAGGTGACAAGGTCTCTCTTAAACCTTCTTTTCTTATGGTTAAATGACCTCTCAGCCTTCCCTCCCACAGCAGCTTCCCAGGCCTTTGGTCACACACCTTGTCTGAAATTGAGAGGTTCTCATTTAAAAGCATTAAAAAGAGAAGTCAGGTTACTGCAAAGTACTTTTCATATTGGACCCCTGCACAAAATTTACTCAGGAGTTTAATTCCTCTTTTCAACCTTGTTTATTATCTCATTTCTTCTGCCTCTCGTTAATCCATTTACTGAATAAATGTTTATTCGCTGCTATATTTAATTTTTTCTGACCTTCTCAAGCTGCCACGTGAGATGGGTGGAAGGCTGTAGTTGTTGAAATGTAGAGGAGCTCTGTGATGGGTTTAATCTGCACTCGAGCTCAGCAGAGCAGATATGAAATGCTAAATCTGCTCATATATCAGTCTCTTTAGAGTTATCAGAAGAAATATGTATGCAAAATAAACATTTTTAATTCTTAATAAATATTAACATTCCATTGTGTTTATGCATATATATTTAAGTCATAATTACTAAATTCCACAGATTTGAGTGATCTGAATGTAATGATCCCTATCAGTCAGTAAATAGCAGAAAAATTAGCAGCATACTGATATACCAGAAATCCTGATTTGTCTCACACTGTGCGGTTCCAGAAATACTGTGAAAGCCAATTTCTATCATGGGAAAAAAGATCTTCCTGGGAAATAATTGATAATAATAACATCAACAATTCTCCATGAGTACTGGATCATATTGTGTCATTTATATAATTTACAGAATTGCATTATACAGCAGGACTACATGTTTGTGCTTATTTGTGTGTTATTTTAATTGATGTACATCTCTTATTCATTTCTTTTCTAATTCTATTTTGGAAATGAATGAATGATGTGACCTGCTCAGTGTCATTGTAATGACACTACTAGGTTTTATTTCATTTCCTTGCTGTAAAACCAAGATTAAAGAGGAGCCCAGTCAATTAGGGAAAGAACAAAGCACATGCTTAAGAGAAAATCACTTAATCTGCATTCTGTAAGTCTGGAAAACTCTCCACCTTCCACCATGTCATGGGTCCAATCTTCGCTTAGAAAGACTGTAAAATTCCTGAGGATAAGCCTCAAACCCAAACAAAAGCCTGCACATTTCTGCTGGATCAGACCTTCCTGGCTTCAGGAAAGTCTGGAGAGGGTTTTTTCTTTAGAGAGATTCACACTGAAAGCCAGAATTCTTGCCTTCATTGCTGGTACCCTGAGTTCCCTTTCTCCCTTTGTAACATTACAAGTAAAGTATTCCCTTAAGGACAGGCCATTTAATGCTTTCCGTCACTTTCCATCCCTGTGGAACTCTGTTCTCTGATGCCCAGGTGTATAAGTAGTACAGAAAATGAGGTTAGTGAAGAATTCTGCTGATGAAATCAAAGAAAAAAAACATCCAGCTTATTTTTTTTCCTAGCCCTGGTGCTGCTGGGGCCTCAGAGCAATATGAGGCAACAGAAATAAATGTATTTTAGTCTTCTGCAGGAGGAGATACAACTCTCCAAGAACACACAGGCAGGATGTAACAGGCATCTGAATTTTTAAAAGTACAAGAACAATTTCATTTTCTCTTCTTTACACACTGTCACGAGCAAGCTCAGCCTTTCAACAAGAGCATCCATGTTTCCTGGGAAATCGAGGGCAACCCCTGCTTTGCACAAAACACAGGGAAGTGCTGCTTTCTCAGTTGTAGCATTTGGGATCCAGGGCTGAGCTCTGCAAACCTGATGGAAATAGTTGTGCTCACACCTCACTGAGGGTTTGCACAGTTGCATTTCAACACCTACCTGTAATTTTATCCCAAAGGCAATCCAGCTATCCCAGCTCTCCCAGCAAATCCAGGTATCCCAGCTCTCCCAGCTTTCCGTGCTCTGCTGGGATTGTACCAAGTCAGCAGCTTTCCATGACTCCTTTCTCCTTGTTTCATTCCAGTGTCTCCCAAGATATTCCGCATCTCCAGTGACATCAATGTGAACGAGGGCAGCAACGTGACCCTGGTGTGTCTGGCCACAGGGAAACCAGAGCCTTCCATCTCCTGGAGGCACATCTCCCCGTCTGGTGAGTGTGGAGCTACCACCCCAACAGGGTTGGCATTTTGGGGGGTCAGAAGTGGGACGAGTGGCAGCATTTTTGCCTTGAAAAGTGCGTGTCTAATGGGACCTTTAGAAAATAAGCTTCTTCAGATTTTGGGTGAGATCAGGGAAAACTGGGATACTACTTTAACACACAAATGAAGACATCAGGGCACCTTAAATATGAGTAAGTATGTTTTAACAGGCTGCAGACATGGATCATACAATTCCAATTAAAATCCAAGCAAGGACATAATCAGGAAGACACAGGACTCTCTAGAAATGGGCATGAAAGTTAAACACATGAACACATCATACAATAGGTTTAATTTACTGTCATTTATTTTACTATAACTACAGATGCAGGGTGGGCTTTTTGGGGTGTCCTGTGCAGAGCCTGGAGTTGGACTCAGTGGTCCCTTCCAATTCAGGATATTCTAGGATTCTATACCATTGAGTCATTACTCCTTGATGCAGCACAGCTTATTAGAATGGTTTTAATGAATGAAGTAAATTATACTTAGGAATAATTGCAAACAAAATATGTTATGAGGAATTAAAAGTATAAATGGAAATATCAGATTTATACTTTTTCCTGTCTCTGGAAATTAGGATGGATTTGGTGTTCCTGGGAGGAGCTGCTCCCTACTCCCAGCTGGCTTGACTGGCATTGCACTGGTTCTTTTACAGGGACTCTACAGTCATGATTGATTTTACAATGAAAGGCTTTCTTTGCTCCCACAACTTTTATAAAATCCATGTAATTGCAGGGAAGGAGGCTTTCATGGACTGTCACAGCCTCTCATAATCCTGAGGAACAGTTTGCTTTACAAAGCAAGATCTGGAAAAAAAACCCTCACTTTTGACCTTTAAGACAATGACAATGAATTTGGCTTGAAGTGTCCATCAAGGGACCCGAGGAAAAATTCAGTTGTAGCAGAAAATGGATTTTAACTAAATGTCAAATAAAATTTTATTAGAAACCGTGGTGATACTTTAGAGTAATAGCTTAAAGCATTGAGTGGCTGCAGAAAGGAGCTCTTATAATGTTCCTGGAGAGGGATAAAGCAGAAAAGAAGAATTAGTGCACTCGGGCTGCAGAAGGGGCTGAGGAATAGGCAGAGTTTCCTCATCTTGAATTCAGGGAAAAAAAAGATGTGGTACCTGGGGACATGGGTGAGTGGTGGCCTTGGCAGTGCTGGGGAAATGGTTGGACTCAATGAGCTGACAGGGTTTTTCAACCTCAGTGACTCCATGAAAATTAATGCAGATAATCAAAGAGCTTCCAGTGAGCCCCTGGCTCTGTACCTTAACCAAAGGACTGGGAATGATGAAAGGTGTGCTCATCCATTACCACAGTGAAAACTGAAAATGGAATTTGAGGCAGACATTCTTGGAAGATCTTGTGGAATGAGAAGAGACAACAGGGGTGCTCAGAGTGCTCCTACCAAGTGCCCAGTAGAGCAAACTGGAGCTGTTCCCACCACTTAAGGTCCAAGGGCAGGCAGGTATAACCTCTCTTTGGTTTCCCTTTTAGGTGTCAAATTCTTGCTTCACTTTGCCTTCTCACCCCTTCTTGGAAGTGGATATGAATAGAATCCCAGAATCTCAGACTGATTTGGGTTGAAAGGGACCTTAAAGCTCATCCAGTCCCACCCTTGCCATGGGCAGGAACACCTTCCACTATCCCAGGTTGCTCCAAGCCCCATCCAACCTGGCCTTGGACACTTCCAGGGATGGAGCAGCCACACCTTCTCTGGGCAACCTGTACCAGGGCCTCCCCACCCTCACAGCCAAGAAATTATTCCCAATCTCTAATCTAAATCCCTCCTCTTAGTTTATAGTGCCCATGGGAGATAAAAAAAGAGGCAAAATTACCACAGACTAGGCATGGACGTCTCTGATGGGAGGGAGAGCTCCTGGGTTGACACAGCATGGCAGGACAGGCCAGGCAGGGATGCCCTGATGAGCCTCAGTGCTGAGGTCTGGCAAATTCATTGCAGATGCCATGTCACAGACCTGCATCCCCACAAACCCTCCTTTTCCAAGTGGTGGGCACCAAGGGAGAGCACTGGGACATGGCACTCAGTGCTCTGCTCTGGGTGACAAAGTGGGGATTGGCCACATGTTGGACTTGATGGCCTTGGAGCTCTTTTCCAGCCTCTGGGATTCTGGGAATCTGTGCCTTGGGACGTGCCTTGGGTGTCCCCTGCTTGATTAACGGACACAGCTTGGTCTGGAATGGGAGAACACAGGATCCAAATTACTTCTTGCTCAAAAATCTTGTAAAACATGATGGAAGCAAAGGTACAATTTCCAGCACATGTTCTGCTAGTGCAACAAATAAAGAAGACTTTTTCCATTCCAGTAACACTCCTGTGCTCAGGTGCATGTTCCATGTGCAGACAGTTACAAATGGCTCTCACAGCCCAGGGAACATCAGCCTGGCAAATATAAAGCCTGGATTTATTAGAAAAGAAAATGCAGGAGAGTTGCAAACACCAGATCTCTGTAATGGTTTATATTCTGTCTGCAGCTCCTCACCTCTCTCTAAACATCAGCTTCATCTGCACTTTCTAATTTCTCCCAGTTTTCCCCTGTAATTCCCAGTGGCACTAATGAGGCTCACAGGGAAGCGTTGTATCTCAAATCCAGCACTAAATTATATTAACCAAGCATATTTAGAATATTCTCAAATTGTTTGTCAAAGCTGCTGCTAAAAGATAAGGAACTGAAATCTCTGAATACAAATGACTCAATGTAGACTAATTCCAGGGCATGATCATGATTTACATCAACGCAGCCTTGACTTGCAGGAGGTCGGATTCAATTTTTTGGAACACGAGATAAATTGAACCTTTCGTAGGAATAAAAATAAAATACATTTTGAGGTGATTTTTAAGCTCAGTCTGTAAATCACTGGCCTGGAATCTTTATTGTGCATGTTTAACTTGCAGTCATTATGTAAATGCTTTCATTATATAAATATTCATTACACAGCCCCATTATGTAAATGCAGCAAATCTCCACACTCAGCGGAACGCTCAGGCTGCAGTTTGTAATCTGGAAATCTGTATTGTTGAAATGTCACCCGAATAAATTGCAGGTATTACTTATTTTGTTCTGACATTTCAGAGCAAAGTGCATCATCGATAGTTTAAGAATGAAACCAGAATGTTAAAGAATTCAGGTCTGACACTACTCCAGCTTTAGCACTTGTATGTCCAATGTGTGTGGGGGGTTTACACTGAGGGTTTGGCAAAGCTGTCGGCAGCAAAACCAGCAAAAGGCATTTGGAAGACTTTTGATAAAATGCTTCTGCATTCCAAAATTCAGGTGCTGTTATGTCAAAATTCTTTTCCACTTTGGTTATGACAAAAGTTTCCCCAGCCACAGAGGGATTGAGATGCTTAGAGAGTGCAGTGAAAGGACAAGGGGAACAGCTTTAGGCTGAAGGAGGGGAGGTTTGGAGGGGATATTGGGAAGAAATTCTTGGTTGTGAGGGTGGTGAGGCCCTGGCACAGGTTGCCCAGAGAAGCTGTAGCTGCCCCATCCCTGGAAGTGTCCGTAGCCGTGTTGGATGGGTCTTGGAGCAACCTGGGATAGTGGAAGGTGTCCCTGCCCATGGCAGGGCGTGGAACAAGGTGGGCTGTAGGGTCCCTTCCAACCCAAACCAGTCTGGGATTCTATGATCCCTGGTTACTCTCAGTTCCATATTTTCCAGTTCTTCCCTGCTCTCTTGCTTCTTTTCTCACACTTATATCTCCATTGTTCCCAGTCCACCTTTCAGTTATTTTCCCAAACAGGATGATGAACTGGATGCCGGGATGCATTTGGAAGAACAGATTCTCAGAAATTGTGAATTTAGCTGAATAAACAGAGATCTTCCCATGTTGAGTGGAAGGCAGATCCCAGCAGAAGGACACCCATTGTTCATTCCGTCCTGGTTCCAGGGAATCATGACACAGAAACATTTCCAATATAACCCAACAAACCCCCAAAACCCTGTAAGAATAGTTTAGCATGAGCAAAATAACAGATTTTTCACCAGCACTGAGGAAGACAGTGGTAGTGCTCACAGAAATTAGGCTGAGTTTAGATTTGAACACATTCACATGATGGCTCCTCTCCGTCCTCTCCCTCTCCTCCCTCTTCCATTTGCTGCGTGTGCAGGATGTGATAGGACTGAAGGTACTCTAATGCCTCTCCCGCTGCTCCTGGACAGCCCTAAAGCTGTGGAGATATATTGCATTAATGTATCATCAGAGCCTGACCATGTATTAGTGCAATTCATCTTCAGAGCTCTGCAATTACCACGTTGGGCTGGTGGGGAAGGAGCCTGGGAGCCAATTCCATTGTGGACAAAAGGCACTGCCAGTCCCTGGGCAGCAGGACCCTTCCCCAATAACACTGCTGAACAACACTCAGGTCCTTCTCTGAGGGAGAGGCAAAGAGGGTTTTTAAAAACTCTCCCTAAATGCTGGGAAACAAACAAAGCTTGACCTGAGCCAGCCAATGTCAAAGATTCTGCTCCACTTGCCCTTCTGCTGCAGAGCCGCCACCTCTCAGATGTGTCCACACGTGATAGAAATGAGAAGTGCTTTGTTCAAGTGCAAGTACTTCAAACTTGGATTTTCAGCCTGAAAATACTTAACTGACATGGATTATGATCAGATTCCAAGGGCTTTGTGTGTGTACAAATGGTGAAATCTTTTAAAATGCTCCATCTCTCACTTAAAAATAGGTTTAAAAGTGAAAGTTTTAGAAATGTGAGTTTCTATCTTGTTTCTTTTCTTTTTCTTTTTTTCTTGTTTCTTTTTTCTTACTAAATTCTAAACATGGAGCAGATATTGCTGGTGAGGTCATTTCACACCAGTTTCCTCTCATGCCAGTGTAACTGTGCATTGTGTAATTTGTGATCAATGAGAAGCTGGTCTCCTCCAGCGTCCCCTTGGCTGCTTGACCAATCCCCACTTTGTCACCCAGAGCAGAGCACTGAGTGCCATGTTCCAGTGCTCCCCCTTGGTGCTCACCACTTAGAAAAGGAGGGTTTGTGCACACTGAAGCTGCTCTCAGCACCAACCATGTCATGTGAAGGATTTTGCTGTCAAACCGCATTTCCCAATTTTGCAATTCCAAGTTCAAGTAGCAGTGTGTCAAACAGCCTGGCAATCCTGCTGGCTGGAAGGACCTCTTTCCTCAAGCTGCTTTGTCCCAGATAGCTCAAACCTAGTGATTATTTTCTCCTGGTTCACCAAATCCTGGAATGATTTGGGTTGGAGGGAACCTTAAAGCTCATCTCCTTCCAAACCCCCATGCCATGGGCAGGGTCACCTTCCACTATCCCAGGTTGCTCCAAGCCCTGTCCAACCTGGCCTTGGACACTTCCAGGGATGGGGCAACCACAGCTTCTCTGGGCAACCTGTGCCAGGGCCCCACCTTCAGTGGGAAGAATTTCTTCCTCATATCCAATCTAAACCTAGTCTCTGCCAGTTTGAAGCCATTCCTTGTCCTGTCACTCCAGGCTCTTGTAAATAGAATGGTTCAAGTTGAAAAGGACCTGAAAGATTATCTTATTCCAACCCTGCTGTTCCCAGTCACTGTGTCAGCTGCTTGGGAACAGCCTAAAGGCTGTGAGGGGCTTTCTAACATGGAACTTTCCTTTCATCGAGGTGACATCCTGCGGGAGATGATCCTTTGGGGCTGGAGCTGAAGGGCTCCCAGGCCGGGGGATAAAGTGGGATCCTGCCCCACTGGAGAAAGTGCCACCCAGTCACCTTCCTAAAGGGAGGAGATTTATTGCTGCATTAAGTCCAAAGCAAAGCTGGTTCCCTTTAGGTGCCTGAACAGCAGAATGTGAAATGATTCAGTGATTTGACCTGATGAGCACTGACAGAGCTACGCCTCCCTCGTGCCATCATTACTCATCTCGCAGGGAACAGCTCCATCCCGGCGCTGGCGCAGTGCTCCCAGGTCAGGTGAAGCATTACCGGCCTGAGCAGAAACATCTGTTCCCGCAACTGAGCTGTAAGTGTTTGGAGATGAGCCAGGGAATCTTCAGTGACAGACCAAGGCAGGGAGG
The DNA here is from genome assembly GCF_022539395.1 of Myiozetetes cayanensis. Taxonomy (NCBI): domain Eukaryota; kingdom Metazoa; phylum Chordata; class Aves; order Passeriformes; family Tyrannidae; genus Myiozetetes; species Myiozetetes cayanensis. The sequence continues at coordinate 13,501,668 of NW_026086826.1, read as the reverse complement.
ATCAGCAAAGGGCTTAAGACTGTCCCAGACCAGGGAGGGTTTACCTGTGCCATGGGAGAGGGGCCAGGCAGGAGAAGCCTGCCCAGAGCCGTCAGCTCTGCTGCCACTCACGCACCCCTGGAATCTGCCAGCGTTCTCCAGGACGACTTTGGGAGGGAGGAAGGACAGGGATGTGCTCTCCAGAGAAACCTGTATGTGGCCTCTTGGCTGTGTGTTGTATATGTTGGCACCAGGTAGTTTCAGACAACCTGGACCTTCCAGCCTGGGTTGGGAGAAGCCTGAAAGCCCATCTCATTCCAGCCACAGCTTCTCTGCTACAACCTGTGCCAGGGCCTCACCACCCTCACAGCCAAGAATTCCGTCCCAATATCCCATCTAACACTGCCCTCTGGCAGTGGGAAGCCATTCCCGCTTGTCCTGTCCCAGGTTCCTGCAGGAATGCCTCAATGGTATCACTGGTTTCACAGGAATGCCTCAATGCCAGCACATTCCCCTGACAAAGATCAGGTTAATTTAGAGCTCAGATTCCTTGGGGCTTTACCAAGCCTTTGTGTCTGCCCCTGGATGACTTTATAGGGAATATCCCTCCTTTTCCTGCCTTGTTGTAAACTCCTCATTCCGTGCCCTTTGTGGAAGTAGCTTGAGATTTACTACTCCATGATGGGTGCTTTACACAAAACCATAGCTTTGGATTTTTACTATGAACAGGGATTCCTGCCTCTCCCAGCCATCAGTGCTGCACAGGACCCCCAGGTGTCAGGGAATCCCCAGCCTGGAGACTTGGCACAGTGCCCTGTTAACACCAAAGGCACAGCACCAGGGCCTGGGCTGGGGCAGCACCTCCCACCACTCTCCCTTGCCCAAGTGCTTTCTTGGTTTCATCCTGGGCATGGATGAGCATAATCCTGGAAAACACCTAAAACCTGTGTCCCCTGGGACTCATGCTCAGGGGGCACTCAGGGTGTTCTATCAGGCCTTACAAGAGGAGCATGATGTGCATGGGGCAGCTGAACATGCCAGTGATGGGCACATGGGAGTTGCAGGGGGGCTCGGGCCATCCTACAACCCCTCAGGGACTTAAAGATTTGTGATTAATATTTTATAGGCATTTAATGGCCTGGCTCATGATCCTGGAGGGCCATTTCTCAGTTGATAAAGGCTTGGCATGTCAGTAAATCGATGGTTCCCTCATATCAAACACAGGGCTGGCAGCTTCCCAAGAGCTGCAGCGGAACAGTGTGGAGCTCTGCACAGAGTAATGAGGGATTAATTAACAGTTTAAAGACAGCACAGCAAATACAGCACCCAGGATAAACTGCTGGGTGGGTTTCTTCCCTTTGCCTTTGGACAAGCAGTAGTGACTTCCAAAATCACAGGTCTCCCTTAAAAAAGACAGTGTCTTCTGGTTTTAGGTTATGGGAATTTTGGCCTTTTCTTTTTAACGAGACTTGTAAGTACCATTCTTGGGAGATTTAGCATTAGGATCCAGTTAAGTGACATTTAGTACCACAAGCCATTACTCTGGGGTGAGGTGGCATTGCACTGTGGTCAGGGCGTTTCTGAGGAAGACTCAGAAAAATGTCATTTTAATCAGGACTGTTTCAGAAGTTTGAGCATCCCTGCAAGAACAATTAAGGGTATTCCCAGGAATCCTCAGATCTTCTTAAAATCTTTAAAAAAATATTCTCGATAAAATGCAGTTGTTAGAAGAATACTCAATTTTAGATGGTCAAATAATTAGGGATTTGTGAAGGAACTGAGAAAGAAGAGCAAGATCACAATTTGTTGAAATACAAACTAAAACTGTCAAAAATCATTGCACAGAAAAAAGTATGATTATTTTCTTGACAATTTTATAACAAATGGAAAGTATTTTTTACTTTTCAATAAAAGTAGATGAACTCATTAATAACTCATAAAATGCAGTGAGAATGAGAATTTTAATACAGGCCGAGCTTATTCCCACAGATATTAGTTCATTTTTATGTGAGAAACACTTCGCTTTTGAGTGAGTAGTGTGTGACTCTCAGGAGATATTTCAGTGAAACAAAGTCTTTAGTGTTCAGAACCAAACCAACTTTTCACCCGCTTTTTACTTCCTTTGTACAACATCCCTTGTTTTTGGGAGATCCTGGTCTTTTGAACCAAGTGTGCCAAATCTGGGGCTTGCATAAAGCTTTTAGAGAAACGTAACAGATAATCTTTAAAACGCATCAAGATGCTCCTGTTTTCACTCTGGGAACATCACCTCCTCCTTTGTGTTCAACTGGAATTTTCTGGGCATCAGTTTCTGCCCGTTGCTTCTTGTGCTATCACTTGGTACCACAAGTGTTTGCCGTGGTCATCCCAACCATACCTGCAGTTCCTCCTGCTTTAATTCCCATAATAATTTCTTCTGGGCATTTTTATTAATAAAATATATTTTAAACATACTAATAATGCTTTTTTAAATGTACATTTTACAAAAAAAAAATGGTGTAGCTTTTGAGGGATACGAAACAATATGGGAAAAAAAGTTATTAGTGATTCATTTAGCTTTAGTTATGCTTTCAGTTTCAGCAAACTGCCAACAGAAGAGTTGTGTCAAATGGGAGGGGTCAACAAATGTATTTGAGCCAGATAATCAGTACCTAAATAGTAGGTCATCATTTGCAGAATATAATTTTGATATAGAAAGAGGAGGAAGGTATGTTATAAAACTGTCAGACCACCTGAGACCACAGTCCTTTACCCCAGGATGAACATCCATGTGGTCCTATCAAGACTCCCTCCTGCCCCATCCCTCCTGCTCCCCATTCCCAGAGTGCCCTTAGCCTCCAGCTGACTGACAGACCAAGGCTCTTCCAAAAGCCACTGTAGGCATTGCCTTTATTGGGAATAATTAGCCCCTTCCCAAGAGCCAAATACCCATATTAACTCCTATGAATTATAAATAGCTCAGGTGAGATTTAATCATGTAGCTTTCTTATTAAAAAGATCATTGCCCAGTTCTTCCTTACACAGTTTTAATTTACTCTTTTTTAATTTTCTGTGGTCATCACAGGGTTTTGAACAGATCTGCAAAGATCAGAGTGAGGTCTGATATACAGGAACATCAATATCCATATATGACATGCAGGTCAAACCTATCTCAGGAGGGGTTACTTTTTTCTTCCAAAGTAACATCTGGTTTACTGGATCTTAAATTCACAGAATCCCAGGCTGCTTTGGGTTGGAAGGGACCTCAAAGCCCATCCAGTTCCACCCCTTGCCATGGGAAGGGACACCTTCCACTATCCCAGGGCTCCAAACCCTGTCCTACCTGGCCTTGAACTCTTCCAGGCATGGCACAGCCACAGCCTCTCTGGGCAGCATCAGGTATTAAAATGGAGCTGGTTCTCCTTTACATTAATTCTCAGCTGCTGAGAGGGAAAGGTCAGTCCATGTTGTGGAGTATGAGCCAACCATGTGTTCCTTGGCATGAAGTCAGCAAAGAAAGGAATTAAACTTGCTCCAAGCCATACTAAGTCCATGATTTCAGACTCCAGGGCAGCCTGGCAGTGGCTCTGTACAGGGACAGAATCTGGTGTAACTGTAGAGAATGGGGAAAACTGAGATGATTCCTCTTGTAGGAGCAGTTCTACCTTTTCCACACCACATCTCTGGATAACTGGCTGAGATTTACATTGCCCACACTGGGAGAACACACTGCTCTCCAAACAGCAGCCTCTGAACCCCCTTCAACCCCTGGAACTTTCAACTTTGTCATTCTGTGTGCCCATGTCTTGTCTTTTATCTCCTTACAAAATTGCTCCACCTGTTTTACAGTTCATAAACTGGAACTATATTGTAGTTATATAATATCCTAGTGAATAAGGAAAAAATAAAAATAAATTCCCCTTGGTTCAGCTGAAGTCCTCAGCCATTTTTGGAGCTTCTCTGGACTTGCACCAGATTTTTCTTTGGGCTGACTCATATTTAACACAGGGGAGGCAAGTGCTGCCCTTGCAGAACTCCTCCATCCAAGCCTGTGAGAATGGGTCCATATGGCCATGCGTGTGTGTGCTGCACCTGTGCCAGAACCCACAGGTGTGGTGAGAAAATCGTGTGCTCTCCTGAGGAATAAAAGCGTTGAGGATTTATCAGACGTCAGATCACACGTCAGTGGCAGAAAATAGACATTCAAGCTTAGTTTCACAGCCGTTTCCCTTCCTGGAGAAGTCTGGTCTCCTCACCTGTGCTGTCCAGACCTGTTTACTTAGGTATCTGTATATGCATCAATAATCTAGTTAAGAGATCTTCTGAAAATCCCATCAGGAATGGCCTTGGATGTGAGGCACCCTCATGTTTATGTTCCTTTTACTTCAACCAATGTTTTTTTCTTATCTTTGATCAAAGTTCTTGGCTGACACGACCTCAGGCTGAGGGACTGCTGCTAATGAACCTTCAGATTTCCTTTTCTCAGATACAAAGCCTGAGGAGTATTTTGGCTTGATGGCCAGAAAAGGCAGCCAGAAATATTTCCAGTCTCTTGATGAGTCTATAAAATGCTTGTGGGCTGCAGAAGAACAGAGTAAGGGTTGGTTATCCAGGACTGTGAGAGATCATAGGAAAAAACAGTGAGAAAACTGAGTTATCTCCTGAAACTCATCTTCTTTCCCCAGTGTCTTCATCCACAGTTTATTCTCCTGCTGCTTATGGATCTCCTTGCCTCAGCTGGATGCTCACATGATGCAGCATAAACACACTTACATATACTGATGCACAGATCCCTCCCACAGCTCAATGCACGTGCTCTCACATGATCCACGTGCTCCCACACAGCCATGGGAGATCTCTGGAACTAAGAACAGGCTGAGGAAGGGACATCGCAGGGCAGGCGAATTGGGGAAATTAAATGGGGTATCAGTGTATTCCTAAGAGTTTCATCTCTCATATTTACTAAGAGTTTACTTAGGTGAGCTGGATATAACATTTTGGGGGACATGAGGGTTTTAAATTGCCTTAATTTGAAGATCTGGAATGTGTGTGTGAGTTGCATAAAATCCCAGATCTGCCCAGCACTATCAAAACACAGGAGCATTTGCAGCATAAATGACAGTCAGAGCTCAGCATAAATCTGTATAAATACAAGGGTCATGGAAAGGGCTGATGTGCAGTTTTGGGAATCATTCTAACAGGAATGATGATTTAAGTGGTGAGTGGCTTGTGAGGAATCTAAACCAATGAACTGGCTGGCAGATGCAGGGAGGGGATTCTGCCCCTCTGCCCACTCAGGTGGGACCCACTTGCAGAGCTGCCTCCAACTCAGGGGTCCCAGCACAGGAGGGACACTGAGCTGTTGGAACGGGTCCAGAGGAGGTATCAAGATGATCAGAGGGATGGAGCAGCTCTGCTGTGAGTGAAGGTTGAGAGAATTGGGATTGTTCAGTCTGGAGAACAGAAGGCTTCAGGGTGACCTAAGTGGGGCCTTCCAGGACCTGAAGGAGTTACAACAAAGATGGAGAGAGACTATTTACAAGGGCCTGGAGTGGCAGAACAGGGAGAAAGGCTTTAAACTGCCGGAGGGCAGGATTAGATGGGATTCCTCCCTGTGAGAGTGGGGAGGCCCTGGCACAGGTTGCCCAGAGAAGCTGTGGCTGCCCCATCCCTGGAAGTGTCCAGGGCCAGGTTGGCTGGAGCTCTGGGCAACCTGGTCTAGTGGAAGGTGTCCCTGCCCATGGGGGATTGGAACTGGATGATCTTTAAGGTCCCTTCCAACTCAGGCCATTCTGTGGTGTGTTGACATTTAACCAGAAGTTTAGAGCAGAGAATGTTTGGTTTTACCTCACCCCCAAAACACTATGAACTTCTAATAAAATTCCAAGTAGTTGGAGATGTATTTTGTATTCTTTTTCTCCAAATTTATATTGAGAATTGGGATGGGATGCATCATAAGTTTATCTCAGGATTCAGTGCACTGGGCTGCCCAAGCAGGTAGTAGAGTCCCATTCCCTGGAGGTGTCCAGGGAACAACTGGACGTGGCCCTCAGTGCTCTGGGCTGGGTGATAATGTGGGGATTGGGCACAGGTTGGACTCAATGGTCTGGGAGGGCTTTTCCAATCTCCGTGATTCTGGGATGCTGTACAATGTTTTGATGCCTAACATATATCCAGGGAAGCACTGACATTGGAGAGCATTACAATCGCATCATTTTTAGTTATTTTTAACCTGACACAAGAGAGAATTTTGCATTTTATATAATTTTCTTGGCGTTTGAACCAAAGCAGAATTGCTGGAAGGTCTTTATCCTCTCTGTGGGCCAATGCTCCTGTTCAGGGGGGCCTTTGCATCCTTCTCTGCTGTTCAAAGCAAGAGGAAATACAGTTTTCCTGGGAATTGCTTCAACTGGCTGAAGCAGAGCAGGATGGGACCACACTGGGAACAGCAACACCTGCTTTGTTTGGGGAAGGGTTTTTTTATCATTTATTCCTATGAACATGGAGGAGAAAAAAAAAATCATGCAATTAAAAATCCTTATGCAATTCCTCATGTCCCACAAACTGTTTCACTACCTGTTATGAATATTCACTTCAATTCACAATAATTTTCCTATTTCAGTCTTATCTTTCTACTTCCCACCACCAGTGCTCACTTGGGCTCCTCCCCGTGACAGACACAGTGTCATGTGCGTGTTAATGAGCTGCCGTGCTGAACGATGTGATAATTGATGTTCTGAACCTTGCACACTTTAAAACATTAATTCATGAGCAGATAAGCAAATTAATTCACCACCATGATGGACATGACATAACCAAGCTCCTGCTTGGTCCTCACTGCCCACTCTGGGTTTTTTTCAGTGCTCCACAAGCCACACAGTTATTAACAGTCAATTAAAGGCTTGTCTGGGTGGGAAAACACTTCCAGCAAGTCTTTTAAACCTTTAGACCTATAATCTCCAGCGTCTGTGGTCGTGGCTGCTGTGATATACTGTGTTAAAATAATAATTATATTTAACGTTTTTTTATTTATTATGTGGTGGGTGCCTTGTGAGGAATCTAAACCAATTACTTGGCCATCACATCGGGAGCTCTGCTTAAAAGACATGGAGAGATGAACTTGAAAGCAGGGAGCAGTTTTCATCTGAGGGATATCTGAGCATTCCCTGCAACGTGGGAACCACAGCAGGGAAACACTGGGAGGTACTGGGATTTCTGGAGCTCCAGAAATGCCTGTATCTGCTGTGTCAAGTGGAGTTAAAGGAGCTCTTGAGTGGTGTCATTGGCACTGGTCTCTGAAACAATCTATGTGTGCGTTGCAGGGCACTGAGGTTTTACAGACACAAACATTCCCTTTGATTTCCTGTTGTTTCCCAGCAGACAGACCTTGGCCTGTGCTCAGAAATGCTCACTCACACTGTCCTTATTTCTGTGTAACAAGGCAAACACTGAGGATCCCCTTTCCTGGATTTGGCTCCTTTGGGAAAGGAGAGCTCTTCATTAGTTTTTTACTAATATGATGAGATTTTTATTAGGGCACAACACGTAAGCACTGAGTGGGTGGTGAGCAAGCCTGGAAGAGCTTTTTCTCTGGAGGTAGGAGGTGTGATGACCCATTTTACACCTACTGCCCCCCATCAGAGGGGATCAACCACTGGTTCCCTCCGGGACATGCCTGGCTCTGGCAGCCCTAGGGGGTTCACCATCCAGCTTCATGCTCTGCTGGGTGATGTAACAAGGACAAATGGTCCCTGGCCAGTGAAGGCAGCTGTAATGGGCAGCAAGGACAGATTAGCTGCTCCAGGAATTGCCCATGGTCCCTTCAGGGGTTGGGCTCTGCACAGGTGCAAACCATCAACCCTAATGGATGCTGAAGCTTTTAAGACAGGGATTTAAAGCACACCTAATTCCATGAACTCCCATGGGCAGGGCCTGGAGCAACCTGGTCAGGTGGAAGGTGGCCCTGCCCAACCTGGTCTTGAACACTTCCTGGGGCAAGGCAGCCACAGCTTCTCTGTTCTGTGAAGCCCATCAGGTGCAAATTACTCACGTGTATATAAATGTGTCTGAGCATCACTGTGGGGCAGGGATGGGAGAGAACCTTTGTTCAACTGCAGGAGCCTGAGGGGGTTTTCAGTTCACCTCAAGCTCCTGGAGTGGCGTTTCTGGGTGAAGGCTGCAGCAGCTCCCGGCTCCCCTTGCATGTGTGTTAAATCCTCTGAATGCTGGTCAGGTGTTGAAGCTTCCTGTGTTTTGTGCTCAGCTTCCAGTAATTTCTTTCTCTGATTGTTTCATTTCAGCAAAGCCCTTTGAGAGCGGGCAGTACTTGGACATCTATGGAATTACAAGAGACCAGGCGGGGGAATACGAATGCAGCGCAGAAAATGACGTCTCAGTCCCAGATGTGAAAAAAGTAAAAGTCACAGTAAGCTGTAAGTCATGTTGCTTCTTATTCCATAAATCTGGTGGAGAAGCGGCGGCAAAGGAAAGTCTGGTGCAAGTGGTGCAACTGTAGTGTTGGGCTTTGTGTCACGGTGGCAAAGGGAGCTATGCTGTGTCATGGCTGGGTTGGTGTCACTAAGGAGGTTGAGGTGCAAACCCTCCGTTTTGAGTCATTATCTGAGTAGGTTCTGGTGGCTGATGATGTTGTTGGGCTGAAATTTCCTGGTTTAACTTGCCGTGATGTGCAGTACAATGCAAGGAGATGAGAAACTCTGTTTGGGTGATTGGATGAGGATCGGTCTCTAAGGAAATTTGAAACATTCTCAGTAGAGACAGCAGGCTGTTCATGTGGTTGCCTTCTGAAGGAAGAAGTTTACTGGTGCGTGGCTCTGCTGGGGGAATCCTGGGGGTGGTGGGGGACACCAGGAACCCCCAAGGCCACCTGGTACCTGTCCCTGCAGCCTGTCAGGTTGGACCACCTGGGACTTCCCCACCAAGGTGTTCTCAGCTTGGAGCTGAATTTGGTTTAGCACTTGGTATGATGTGAAACGTTCTTTTTCCCTCCAACATATAAAAAAAATAGAGGAAAGAAAGTGTGCATAATTTCTCTTGTTCATTCTAACAGTTAATATTGTTTGATTAAGTTCAGTTATCCAGCTTGTCATTTGTAACAGTTTCTGGCTTTAGAATTGCTGTGGCAGCTTTATTGGTCACAAATGTCAGCATTGTGTCTCCCCCACAGACACTGTCCTTGTTGATACGGGCAGCAAAGCCCCTTGTCCTCTGGTCACTGCTGGGGCCAGTTGTGACATCAGGGAATTCAGGGGGTGTTCATTCATGACCAGCGCTCTTGTAGTTCATGCTGTCCAGGGACATGGTGGATCAAGGCACTTACAGAAGAGCTTGATGGTGTACTAGGATGCTGGGTGACACTGCCCTGAGTTCTGTGCTGGCTGGTGACACTGCCTGCAGGTCCTGAGGCTCAGGTGTAGGGATGTGATCATCAGTCACAAGGACAGACTTGAACTGCAGAGCAGCTTGAGGAGTCTCTCTCAGAGTCCATCGGTGTTGTCACTGTTTGTTTCTTTGCCCTCACTGATGTGTTTCCACCTCTCTCAGCTTTGCTGCATTTCCAAAAACAGGCAGTGCTCTAAAGAATGGGCTCTGTGGGAGGGTAAACCACCAATGGATAGTGTCTGATGGAACAAATGGCCTTTACATTCTGTGCAGTGAGTTACTACTGGAAGACTCTCAATAAGAGAACCTGTGCAAACATTTGCTCAGGCTCGCCCTGGGTGTTATGGGTGACACCTCCAACAAACTGCTCCCCAAAATGGCTTTTGGCCATAACTCACAGTAGGGAGCAAAAAGATGGTGAGCTCAGCCTGGTTTTAGCAAAACAAATATTGCATCTGTGTTATTTCATATCATGGGGATTTCAATTAAGGTGAGACCAACTGTCTCCTGTTCAGAGAACGGGAGAAGCTGCTAAACCTGCTTGCTTTGGTATTTGGGGTTTTTTAAGTAAGAAGATCACAGTGGATGTGATAAACTCCTGAATTTTTCTTACATTCCAAGTCAAGATCTAGACATACATGAGTCCTAGTTTGGATGAAAGCATCAGCTTAGCTGACCAAAGCCAAAACTGCTGTTTCAGTGCAACACACAACCAATGCCCTGGTTGGTGTGTGCCCTGTGCCCCAAATCGTGCCAGAGCTGGAACTATTCCTGACCTGACATCACTGTTTCCTTAACAGGGGCTTTGAGTCTTCCAGTTGGCTTTGTGATGAGAAAAATTCATTCTGACAGTGCCACGAAAGTAAAGCTGAGCAGTGGTGGCTCATTCCTGCACCAGCCACCCAAGGTCTCTCTGGGGAGCGATGACTGTGTCCAGGGGTGCAGATGGGATGTGATTTGCTCTCCCTGAACTCACACTGGAGAGGTCCATCAAGGACTGTCTCCTGGAGGAACCCCAGGTAGCAGGGGAAGGACTCCTCTCCCTGAGCAGCAGCAGAAACAACAACTGACCATAACCCCATTCCCCATCCCCCTGCACCACTGCAGGGAGGGAGGGGAGAACATGGAAGGAAGGAGGGGTGGGGGGGAAGGTGTTTTTAAGACTTTTTTTATTTCTCACTCTTTGGCTCTTATCCTGTTAGTAATAAATTTAAGGAATATCCCCACTTTGAGTCTGTTTTGCCCATGAAGGTAATCAGTAACTGACCTCTCCCAGCTCTTATCTCAACTCATGAATCCTTTGCTGTTTTTTTTCTCTCCTCTGTCCAGTTGCAGAGGAGAGTGAGAAAGTGGCTTTAGTGGGTACCTGGCATCCAGCCAGGGTCAACCCATTACACTAGGGAAGGAAGAAACAGGGATAAAGTGGAAGACATGTAGAAATAGGATGTGGCTACAGCATGAAGCAGTTTGTACACCTGAGTGATCAGCTGATTGCTGACATAACCCTGGCTGGGTTTTAGTTTCCCCCAGCCAGCTGAGCCCAGTGCAGGAGCTCTTCCAACATGTGCTCCTTGCTGCTGATTCTCATCCATCCCGACCAGGCAGAAAAACAGCTTTTTGCAGCTGGGAAAGGGTTGCACCAGGCATAGGGGTGCTGTCAGAGCTCATGTGCCATGATCAGCCCCATGGGCACATTGTTCCAGGCAGGTGGGACATGAGGGGATGACTTTCTCTGCCCAGGACAGCCTGGGTGGGCAGCCCTGTTCAGTGGGAATGCTGTGCCTGCCACCAAACCAGTGGAATGACGCTCTTTTGCTACTGAGCTGGCCTGGCAGGACATCTATGAAAGCCAGATGTTTTGTTTAGGAGAGTTGTGCTTTGCCTACTGGTAACTATTTGTAAGAAATTTATATCAAATTTATTTTCAGGTTTAAATCTGCAAAGTTCTTAAAAAAAGAAATATAAAAGAGAGGAAGCCTTTAGCACCTCTGATTGTCCTGGCTGGGCAGTTTCCTTTGTCAAGTGTCCTTCCATCCTGTTTCTTCTTTAAAGGCAACTGTTCATTTCTCTGACAAACTGAGAAGAGCACTACTTTCTCCCTCCACATCCCCCCAAAAATTCCATTCTTTTCCTTGAGAAATTGGGGGACATGGATTAATGGTGGCCTTGGCACTGCTGAGGGACGGTTCGACTCGATGCTCTTAGAGAGCTTTTCCAATCTAAACTACTCTGATTTTTCTCTGCTGCTGCTCTTACCCACTCCAGTGTCATTCCATGATTGTGTTCCTGGTGCAGGGATGTTCTGCCCATCTTCCAGGTCCATGTGCTTTGAATTCCATTTACTCATGACTCAGTTCCTTGGTGGGCAACACTTAAACTGTGACCAACACACCGAACTCTCCTCCTTTAGTCTCGCAGGGATCCTGGAATTTCACAAAAGTCCCCACCTGGAGTGCTTATGATAGAAAATACTCTTGGAAGTAACATGTGTGGCTTATGCTCCAAATCAGAACAGGCTGGAGCAGCCTGGTCTAGTGGAAGTGTCCCTGCCCAAGGCACAGTGTGGGACAGGATGGTCCATTCCAACCCAAACCAGTCTGGGATTCCATGATTCCTGCTTTTGCAACCTGAATGACGTGATGGGGTCTGGACAGTCGTGTTCTGCAGAAGCATCACTTCATCTCAGAGTGTGGGTGATCCCTGTTCCATCTCTGTGTTCCCCCACCGTGTCTCGTGCCATGTCCTGCTACACCTCCCTCCTACCCCCCAGCACACAGAGCCAGGTTTGTGTGAACATTGTCACTTAAATGCCTCTGACAACTTTCCATACATCTCCCTGTTGATAAAGGGAAGATTCTCTCCCGTAGACCTGATAACTGGGAATAAATCAAGACTTTATTGTGCCCAGTTAATAGAATGTATCAATGAGCACAGAGTGGTTCCCGTGGATAGAAGCGTAATTCCGAACACGGATATTCATCGATACAGCGGGTGTTCAGTCACCCGAGCGTGGACAAGAAAATTACCAGGTTTAAATTACTCTCTGAAATTCAAGTTCCTTGGCTGGGCAGCTTCCCACCCTACATAAACAACGAGCTCAGGCACACATGTTATAGCTCTAATGACTTTACAGGAGTTTTTCATTATACTGCTTCATATTGCATAATCTACATTCTCTACTTGATTTATGTCTGTCCCCCCTAATTTCCCTTTGAGAAACGGTGGCCTGAGGTTATGCCTGAATTCTGAGAGGACGGGGCGGGAAGGAGAGGAGAAAAGCCATTGAAGCTGCTGGCTGATGACGAAGGAATATGGTACCAAATCAAGTTCAAATAGATAAGATGTGATCCAATTTCATTGCTCCAGTAAATCCTATTAGCATTTTCCATTACATTTTGTAAGGCAAATACTGATTTATAGATTATAATATTGAACCCTGCTTTGAATGAACCAGTGCCTGGATTTAATATGTCATCTGAAAACTGGTCTGAAATTCTCCATGTGCTACTGTCACTCCACTGATTCTCTTCTGCTCTATTAGTGTCATGCTTAAAAATATTGAAGGCAGCTGCTAAATCCTGGAATTTCCAGAAGAACTGAGGCCATGCTGAGAGACTGAAGGATGGAATGTGTGCATCAGGAAACTGGCATTTATTTTAATCCATTTAAAACTCTCAGCTATCTAAATAAATAGCAAATGTGGGTTTTAAAGTGGAGTGGTATTGCAGGATTCCCTTTCTTTTAAGATAATTTATGCTAAGGGTTGACTTTCCTGTAGTTCTTCTTTAGACAGCTCTGTTAGAGCTGCATCTTTCATTAGAGTTCTTGTGTTGAGGGAGCCCAGCTGGTGCTGGGAACACCTGAGAGCTCTGGACCTGTTGGGTCTGTTGGTTTGGATCCCTTGGGGTGTTCCTGGCAGGTCTTCATTTTGGGGGCAGAATTCCCAAGCAGTTTTTTGCCATGAGTTGCTTTGAAGGAAATAAAGTCTCCTGCAGCCTGGGTTCAACATGCAGCAGTTCTCCTGCCTCCAGTGTGCCATGAAGAGAACACTCATGTGAAACATTTTGCAGGCAGTAAGTACAAAGAATACAAAGAAAACTCAAAATGTTCCAGATACTGAGCTTTGTCTGCTTGCAGCAGCATCTCTTTGCATGGGTATTTTCCATTAGGCCTTGAAAATATTGAGAAAAGGAATTGGAAGTGGATATATGGTATGATAGCCTGTATTAACCTTGTGAGCTGTGCTGCTGAATCCACAGTCCCAGTAGGTATTTGCCCAGTCCCTCCATAAGACACCTCCAGCAATGGCAGCAAACTCTCCTCAATCACAGTCCTTAACTGGACATTTGTCACACTATCTAATGTGACTCTGTCTCGCAGAATCACAGCCCCATTCCTTACCTGTCCCCTGGGGAACGGAGATCAGTCTCTCCTTCAGTCTATTCTCAGACAGTGAATCTGTACCCCCCTTGTTCACCTTCCTGTGTTCACCACGTCTTTAAATCTTGAACTAACACACCAGGTAAGGTGTTGTGTTGCCAAGGATGGGGAAGAATTATTTTTGCTGCCTGTTTGCATGGCCTCAAGCTGTGCCAGGGGAGGTTCAGGTTGGACCTCAGGAGGAATTTCTTCCTGGAAGGGCTGGTCAGGAGTTGGAAGGGGCTGCCTGGGGAGGTGGGAGTGTCCCCATCCCTGCAGGTGTCCAAGGAATGACTGGATGTGGCAGTCAGTGTTCTGGGCTGGGTGACAAAGTGGGGATTGGGCATAGGTTGGACTCGATGGTCTGGGAGGGCTTTTCCAACCTCAGTGATTCTGTGATTCCATACACTTGGCCCTAGGCACTTGTCTTCCCTGTGACAGCAGGACCCTTGGGGGGGGAAGGGGTTTACCCCCAGCAGCACCAGTCACCCCCTGCAGAATGTCCATCTCACCACCTCACTGGATTCACGGGTGTTTAACTCGTTCCTGTTTGGTTTTGTCGAGTTTTCAGAGTTTTTGTCCACTTGTTCAATTTATCTGGATTATTTCAGGGTTCTCATCTCTGTTAATGATGATGTTAACAAACCCACCGCCTCCTCCAGCAGCAGGCCCAGGACTGGTGCCCAGCTGAGCAGATGGGGCAGCAGGGCCCTGAGCACAGTTTTACAGACAAAGGGTCCTCACCTAAGGCAGCTTTCAGCCAAGCCCAGCTTGTTTGTGCGTGGGAGATGTGGTCAAACAGCATCTGCTTCCGTTCCCTGCTCCAGGCAGGATCTGCTGACCTGACACAATCTATTCTTAACCAGCCAGTTGGCAATTGCTCATCTCCTTGTTATCTTCCAGGTGCTCTCACACCTTCGATTGCTTGACGAGCATTTTTATGGGCATTGGAGAGAAATGGGCTGGAGTGCAAGTCTCTGGCTCCTGGTGTGCTCTCCTTGCCTCATAAAGGTTCACCGAGGCGGTGTTAGGTGCTCACCCCACGCCTCAGGAATGACATTGCAGCCCTGCATTTGCTTAATCGAGCTTTTGGATAAGTTTCTGAACCTCATTAAGCCAATTGGGTGTGTATCAGTTTGATTTATTCAAGTACTTGCTGCATTATTCTTTCCTTGTCTTAACCTGAAATATAAACCTGTGAATTGTGGTCATTTGATTGGTCACATTTTGTGTTTGGAACGATTCTGTCTCATTTACCCTTTCCTTTTTGTGTCATGTGTTTTGTGTTCTTTAGTAAGTCATCTAAATTTGGGGTCTGGGGGCTTTTTTCCTTATTTCATCAAGTTTGCCTCTGGACCTTGTGTCTGTGTGCTTAGAGAGGGTCCCTCATCCCCTGGGTTGTTGTGGGTTCTGCTCAAGTCCAGAGCACAGGGACCCTGAACATCCCTGTTCTGCCACTGGTTTTCAGCCAGGGCAGTGTCAGTCCTGTGGGACTGGGTTTTTAGGGAGCAGTGAAGCTGTTCCGGAGGTGTCTCCTGTACAGATCCTGAGCCCCTTCCTGCTGTGATGGTTTGATTAGGTATTTTATACTGGGGAATTTTTCTAGCAGGAATGTGTGAGTTTCTTGTAGTGAATTTGAAGTGCTGTGTTTGTTTTCACTTGGCCAGGTTGGGGCTGTGCAGAACAGCTCAGCTCATTAACATTTCTTAGAAGTCGCCTTCCTGTTGCTATGGCACTTGGCATAACATTATGTGTAATGCTCTGATTTTACTTTGAAATCACACATACTCTACAAGCCCCTCTGTCCTCGTTAGATCTGTAACTTTAAACCTACTAGGGAGAACCATTCTTGGATTTCAGTGTTTGTTGGGGCTCCTCAGATCTGGACACGTTGCTGTGACTTTGTTTTCCCAGTAAGTGTCTTGCTATGAACTGTTCCTGACCTAGGAAAAACATTTTCTTGGCAAGGTTTTGGGTTTGGATTCAAGAAAGAAAATTGCCTCTGTTAAATTATTAAACTATTACATATAAAGGCGATGCCCACATATTTTCTGAAAGTCTCTGTCCTCCTCTGCTTTGGCACCAAGTCTAAAATTGCTCAGAGCAATTTAGATTTAATTTCCACTTTCTTCTAATATAAAGAGGGGAGGAAGCTTCTCTTGAAGCCTAAATCAATAACTCTGATTCTTTCAATTTTTAATAGCCACAGATGTGCAGCTCCATATTTATATTCCTGACTAAATTTGGGACTGGGGGGTTATGGTCAGCATTGGCTTTGGGAGCCCAGGAGTAATTTTTATTAAGAAATCAGTGAATCTACATAAATTTATTTTTGTTCATAAGTGCAACACCTTTTTTTCTAAAAACAACATGGACAATGTATGGAACAGTTGTAGGTGTTTCTGTGGCTCCTTGTTTTTGCCATGTTGATTGTTAACCGGTCTGGGAAGAACATGGACCACGTTGGCTGCTCCACCAGAAGTTCCCAGTCATGACTGTGGCTGGCATGCATCTCACAACCTCAGAGGACCTGAAATTTAATCCCAAATATTTTATCTTGGTGGGAAAACAGCATCATGTAGGTTGGTCTCTCTTTAATCAAGACATATTTCCCAATATTGTAAGTACAGAGGGCAATTTGCAGGTACTGACTGAGCAGCCACAATTCCCACTGGCTGTTTGAAGAGGTCCATGTGGAGTACAGGAAGACTGAACTTGGCAGTGGCCTTTTGAAGTGCCAAAATCACCCTTTGAAAAGCTAAAAGTCCTCCTGCATCTGGTTTCACTGCCTTTGGGGAAATATGTTTTCCTAAAGGTTATGTTTTTCTCAGGTTACCTTTCAAAAATGGAATTTTTGGCTTCCAAGTCACATTAGGGACTCCTATAAATCTGAGTCCTGGTTCCTATTTGGTTCTGTTACTGGGTCAGTGGGGTTTACTGCAGTGTGAGCTCTCCAGAATGTGGTCCTGCTCTGTGTGAGCTGCCTTGGTCTGGGACATGTGGGTGAGGAGATGCTGGTGCACACCAAGGACTTGCATCCTGGGGCAGAAGCTTCAGGTGCAAGAGGTGACCTGGCCTGTCTAAGCTGTACCCAAGACATGACTTCAGCCTGCTCTGTTTGCTACAAATTTCCTGGTTTTCTGTGGGAAGGTGCTATGAGGATTGGTCCCCTTTCAGTTTGGGTTTCCATTCCCCAGGTCTAGCTGCTGCAAACCTGGGGAAGGGATAGTGTCCTGCCTTTACTCCTTTTGATCTGAAACCTGTTGCAAAAGATCAAACTCAGAGTTGTGTGGGTCCCTTCCAACTCAGAATATTCTGTGATTTTGAAAGGGGGAATAGCCCTGTTCCCCAGTGTGCTGTTGGGGAACTCTGGCCTGACTTCTCGAAGGATGCACTGACAGCCTGCAACACAGGCAGATCAGGAAGGAGGGGGGTGTGGAGGTTTCTGTATCAGCCCAGCAAGACCATCTCTTGAGTGGTTTTTCCTGTTATTGTTCAATATTAACCTAATTCTAACAATGGGATTCTCTGTTGTACAGATGTTCAGGCTCAGCAGTTTTCCATTTGAGATACTACTGCAATTAAAATCTTGTAGGAAGGCTGCCAGGGAATGATGGAGGGGCCATTTTTCCTGCAGCACATCACACAGCTGGGAGGGAAGAAATAACACTGGAGTTAGTTTCTGTGTTGGTGGGTTGAGTGTATGAGAACACAGAACTTACTCAGCTGAAGGAAATGAGGTGTTTGCACACCCTGTATGAGAACTTTGATCATGATTTAAGCCAGTAACAGCAGAGCTGGGTTTGGGTCCAGTCATCCAGTCCAGGGGCTGCCAAACAAATATTTGAGGTAAAAGCAAACAAATAACAACAGAGGTTTTGCATGAGATAAAGAACTTTTGTAGAATTTCTGCTATCCTGTAAAATAGAGTTATTGCTCATGCACAAAGTAATTAATCAGGGTTTACTTTGGAGGGTGTTATTATTTTTGGTCAACATTAGGATTGAATTCTTATTTACTTAATTTGCAGGGCATTCTCATCACTGAGACCACTTGAAGGAGTCATGATGTGCTATCTCATGGTAACACTTAATGAAAAACAACTTACAGAAATTCAATAAAAACTGGTCTTATAATTAAAGCCACCTTAGTTGGTTGGGTGGGGAAAGGATGTAGTTGGTTTGAAGAAAATATTTCCCTTTGCTGGTGGGGAGAGAAGCTTCTTGTAAATTGTGATGTTTGTCATGCTATATCCTTCGTGTATTTTTTATTAACGTTTCAGAAGTCAGATTAAAACAATATAGTTAAAGTTTGTGACTCGAGTGCAATTGGGCTCCTAAATTAATATTGATTTCTTTGGGGGGTTGATGGTTTATGCTGAGGTTCCGAAAACTGCTGTGTGGTTACCGCATATTTCTGAAAAATGCTGCTCATATTGAAGCATGACAGAATTGATTATACTGCTCCTCCACATCGGTGGCATTTGTGCCAACACAGCAGATCATCAGGGGCTTTGGCAGCACAGAACGAGGGCTGGTGTTTGAAGGAGTTGGAGCATTAGTACTCAAGATCTCTCTCCAACAGATAAGGAGGATGTTTTTCAACTTCTCAGAGAAATTCTCTGCTTAGCTCTGCCAAGTGATTTGAATTGTGAGGGGGTGGTGGGGCTGCACATCCCGTGCTTGCCGTGGTGCAGGGCAGGTTGCTGGGACTGCAGCCAGGCAAGGGAGTGGCTTCTGCTCTCCAGCAGCACCTCAGGTTGGCCAAGGGCAGCTGAAGCTGCAGGACAGGGAGGCAGCTTCAGTCCTTCTGAGGGACAGGAGATGGTACTCTAGTGTACACTAGCATTGCTGCTGCAAAGGCAAATTAAGAGTTTAAGCCACAAAAAACACCTCAGTTTCTCCCTTTGCTATGTTAGAGTGTCTCCACAACTGACCTCTGAACCACAGTAAGAAGAGCTCAAACTGTGCCAGAGGAGGTTCAGGTTGGACATCAGGAAGCAATTTCTTCCTGGAAAGGGTGGTCAGGCATTGGAAGGGGCTGCCCAGGGAGGTGGTGGAGTCCCCATCCCTGGAGGTGTCCAAGGAACGACTGGACGTGGCACTCAGTGCTCTGGGCTGGGTGACAAGGTGGGGATCGGGCACAGGTTGGACTTGATGATCCTGGAGGTCTTTTTCAATCTCACAGATTCTGTGATTCTGTGAAATAATGAAGCACTCATGACACGCTTTCTAAAATCAGTGAAAAATATTGTGATCAAATATATTGATGGTTTTTATGAAGACACTGGTGTGAAGCTTTCAGACCATTGTTGGTGAAAGGGTGGGACCAGCTCATGAATAAGTGGACAAAAAAATTAATGAAATGTTTTTTTAATAGTTTTAATCTACTTTTCTACTCTTGATGTCACGTTAAGGCCAAAATAAGATTACAGTAAGATTGTGGACACCCCTGTGTATCCATGTCTGGTGAAGCTGCCTTTCTTGCAGCTCCTTCTCCTGGCGCCAGCAGGAGCAGGAACATGCTCCTCTCCTTGGGTATGGCTCCCCAAAGGGTCAACATGCAGGTCCTGTCATCTTCAGAGGTGCTGGAATTTCACACCTGCAGGTGGGTGTTAACCCCCCAACCTGATGGAATGCTAAGCCAGGGAGTGGCTGAGGAAAAGCCCTCCTGGGAAGCTGATCCTGCCTGGGGTGGATGCTTTCTCCCACTGCCAGCTTCTCCAGGTGATCCCACTCTGAATACCAGCTAAAATACAGTTTGGGAAAATTGAAGCTTTAATAGAAGATGAGTCATCTCTAAAGAGCTCCTGTGTTTCAAGGAGCAATTTGGAGTGTTCAGCAGGCTGTGTGAGACTGCAGGCTGTGTGAGACTGCAGGTAGAAGCCAAAATTAATGGAGAGCTCTCCAGCTTCCATGAGTGTTCACTTGCCCAGATCACTCTTCAGCAAAAACAATTACTTAAAGTATTTCTCCTAATAGTCAACACACTGTAAAGCAATATTTCTCCTAGTAATTATATTATTCCTTATCGCTTGGGCCAAGACTGAGTCTTCCTTGTCCCTTGCAGTATCTTTGAGGTGACAGTCAAAGGGATTTTGAGAGTGCTGGTGACACCAAGTGGGATCATGGGAAGACAAGTCTGAACAGTGGGTCAGTCTTGTGAAGCTCTCCATCCCTTGATTATTTTTTAATATTTTTTTGACCAGTAATTGCAGTTTGAAATGGTTGTGCAAAAGGAATGTGCTTTGCACAACTTGTGAGCGTGTGGGCACAGTGTGACCCCACGTGGGACGGTCCCTGCTGGCTCCTACCCCAGCTACATTTGGCATCCAGCAGGACACTCAGACCCTGCTAAGGCTGTAAGGGTGTTGGTGCAACCTGGTTTTCCCTGCTGACATGGCTAAATGAGATTTGATATCTCCAGGGACCATTGGCTGGTGTTAGCAAGTGTGTGGCAGAGGCAGCAGGTCGGAGCTAAGGCAGCTTGAGAAGCTCTGCTTTGCTTTTCTAGTTTCAAACAAAGCAGTGCTGTTGACACAAAGAAAGGAAAAATTACCAACATCCCTTTTCAGGCTTTATAATTCATAAAGCTGGTTCTCTTCATGTTTTCTGCCTCTTCTCAAACAAAAACAAACTGTTTTGAGGCTGAAGTGACCTTTTCTGGACCTTAGAGCTGCAGAGCAAACACAAGGTTTTGTGATGGAAGTTCATGCCTCGCAGGCACAGCCAGACTCTGAGACACTTCCAGATACAGGGAACATCATGAACTGTGTTGGTTTGGCACCTGTTGCACAAAGATCACAATAGTGCTAGACTAAAGAATTCAGTTCACAAAGTTGGAAAAACTCCCTTAAAATGCACTACCTCCAACGTGTTTGGAAAAGATTCTGTGTAATATCGGATGTGTCAAAATCCAGGTGCTCAGCTGCTTCTGCACCTGGTGGGACTGATGGCAAAAAAAAAGTCTGGAGAAAGAGGACAAATTAGGAATTACTTTTCAAAGCAACAGTTTCCTTAAATGAGGAACTCCCAGTATTCCAGGTTTCCCATGTAAAGCATCTGCATCTGAATGTTGACTTGGGATCTATTGTCCCTTTCTGAGGAATGCGTGATATTCTTTGGAAATCAGTTGTCATAAGAACATTAAACAATCTACTGGGACAAACTGGGAAGTCCTGGATGTTGCTGGTGTTCAACAGTGGCTCTCAAATTTTGGCTCTGCTTTCTCCCAGCTCAGCATCATGTGCATGCTTTGTTTTAAGCCCTAATCTCAGAATAGAAGGTGACCTCAGTGCCTCCATTGTACACCATCCATTGGCTTTTACCTGTTTCAATACCACAAAACAGGAGCAAGAAATTACTTTATATGGATAATTTTATAAATGAATACAGATTGGAGAGAGGGGGAGAAGGATAGACCCTGGAGATGCATTTGTGTCAATAAAATGCTTTTCCCACAGCCAGCTGGCTTTTTGGTGCCACAAGGGTGCAGGTTGTGTGTTTAGGGAGAAGTCCAAAGCAGGTGGCTTTGTTTGAGTGAAGATGCCCAAGGAAGTCCCATGTGGTCCTTGGTCATGCAGTGATGGAGGGTTTGCACAGGTATTTTGGGTGTGCTGCAGGATGCAGAAGGCACCTCTCCCTGTCCCATGGAGCTGCCAACTAAAACTATGGACACAGATGGAGCCTTTAAGAGAAAAGTAAATGTCACTCAGAGTAAACAAGTTCCTTTTTAAATTAATATGGCTGTATCTACTCTTCCCTTTGGGCTTTCAGGAGGTCTGGGAAGCCCCTGTCAGAGTTATACTGAGTTGGAGTTTTATGATTTTAATTCTAAAACTTGTTTTCAATGACATGAACTTTTCTGAGAGCATTTGAAAGCAGTCAGGATTTCTGGGGCCTTATTGCTTTTAGTCAGAACCCCCTGTGGACGTGACTAGTCTTTGTCACCTCGCGGTGTCCGTGGTCCTGTTTCCATCAGCTCACATCTGCCACTATTGCTGAGGAGGGGGGAACCAAACC
This sequence comes from Myiozetetes cayanensis, assembly GCF_022539395.1. Classification (NCBI taxonomy): domain Eukaryota; kingdom Metazoa; phylum Chordata; class Aves; order Passeriformes; family Tyrannidae; genus Myiozetetes; species Myiozetetes cayanensis. The sequence goes on along the minus strand of NW_026086826.1, from coordinate 13,479,871 downwards.
CTCCCTTTATGTAAACTTCACTTCTTTTTAATCCGTAGCAATAGCTTGGAGACCTTTCATGGCTCGTTCTCATTCTTCATGAGCTACATATGTACATGAGCTCCAACACACTGTCAGCGAACAGGGGTTTTCAATCAAAAAGCCTGTCAGGAAAGCTGATTCACTAACAAGAAAGCTGTCAAGCTGTGACAGCTGCTGTCTTTGCAACCCCAAACAATCTGTTCAGTGCTAACTCTGACTTATGCTTCCATTTATTATACAGCAGTAATGAGTTCTGGCCTTGGAAACAGCATTTTGGGGAGCTCACCTGGCTCCTCTGGTATGGATGTGGATATAGCAAATCAGAGCCCAGGTGGATGGGATAAGTTCGCTGCAAAAAAGTTCCACTTCTGTCTTTTCAGTTATTTTTTTAATTCCATTTCCAGTCCTTACCTCAATTTTTGTAGTTAAGCATCAACCTGGAGATTTCATTACTGTTGTAACATAAGAAGATTAACATTTATTATTTTCCCTCTTGTGTTGAAAACTGGCTTATAACCTTAAAGACAACACCAGGATCCACAGAAATGAGGAAAGGAATTGGTTCTGATGCTTAATTATTCCAGGATCTCAGAACCTACAAAAATTCCACCTAGAGAAGGAACTGAGGAGTCAGGCTAGTGCTGCTGTCCATCCAGATCCAGTATGCAAGTTGTCAACCTTTTCTTCTAAAATAAAAAGGGAAAGAGCACCTTGACAGTCTCCTTAAGCAACTTCTTCCTGCTGTATCTTACCAGCCTTAAATCTTGCTTCAGTGCTTGCCTGGCCCATAAGGAGAAAAGAAGAGCTGATCCCTTTTTCCTCCTGTCTTGCACACTTAGTGCTGCAATATATCCCTAGTAAATCACCTTTTCCAGCTCTACTAATCCCAGTTCCTTCTGTTTTCCTGAACTTTTGGCACTCCAGTTGAACCCACAGTAGTGCCTGGCCATAAAGCAGTGGTTTGTTCTAGATAACACATCTCTTGTGCATTTCTGGGCTAATTGTCATCTGAAGTCATCAGGTGAGGACAATAAACTTCATCAAATATCTACATGAAGCAAATGAAGAGGAAGCTGTTATTTTTGAAACCTTAGAAAGGCTGGGCAGGGTCCTAACGCTGAGCCCCTGGTGTCTGAAGCTCAGAGGGGACTGACTGGCAGTCTGCTCACACGTCCCCAGACATGTGTGAGAGCTCTAGCAAGATGTGGTTGTACCTGGGGGAGACCCTGAGGAAGGTAACAGCCATCGTGGGTTCATCAACAGCACTTCACGTTGTCTCACTAATTCCCATTTATCACAGGGGAAGGCAGAAGATGTCACATGTCACAAGTTTTTGGGGTGTGGTGCTTACAGGTGCGAGTTGGAGAAACATGGATGAGAAAAAATGTCCAAGGGGAAGATGTTAAATTAGTTAGAAAGTTGTCCCCCAAAGCCTTCTTGTCAGAGCCGTGGGTCCCCAGAGCTGGGTCCAGTGCTCAGGTGAGTGACTGGTGACCTGGCGGGGCCAAGCTGCAAGTTGGTGGCACAGAAAAGGCACCACTGTGCACATTTAGGGGTCTGAGCACCAGTCAGGCGGAACCGAGCACAGGGCCACTTTTCCTTCATTCTGGGAAGGTGTCTATGGAGTGATTTCTCCCTCCCTTTGGTGTCTCCATCCTGCCTCACCTACTCTTGTGCTTTGGCTCCTGTCCGTGGTCTGCTGGGACCAGAGCGGGTCCCTGCCTGCATTTCTGAGCTACTGTGAGAGATTTTGCATTTTTGTTCCAAACTTTCTTTCCTTGGAAAACTACCAGCTTCCTTTAATTCATTTTCCCCTCAGCTTTACTGCCAAAAGATCTACTTAGTAATTCCTGGAATTTGTTGAAGTCCATTGCTTTTATCTTCCTTAGAGGGAGAGAAACAGCAAAGCAAAAGCGCTCGTATTTGTTCACACCCAGGCTCCCGGCCAGCTCTTCCTTCTGGATTGACACCAGCTGTATGACAGCATCCCCCTCCCTCCTCCTCGCTCCTCAGTACCGCTCCAGGATGCGGATTCTCATTTTTCCCCTTTAGTCCCCACACACACGCTGGCATTACCACTCACCCTCCCCTGACACAGCTGAAGGGAGCAGGGGAGCATCCCCCCCACAGGGGCCAGGGCTGCTTCCAGACAGGTGTGTAGCCAAAGGGTTCAGTGGGTCAATGCTCACACACAAATATTTGTCCATGTAGTGCACACAGGGATCCCAGGTCACCTGAGGAATGTGCCAGGTCATGGCTGGAGCTGCTCACCCATCCTTGGATGCTGCTCAAGGGAAGGGTTTGTGTTCCCACGCTAGAGCAACTCCTTTAATAGGGGATAAAAATACATTTACAGAGCTGCATTCAAGGGAATATAAGGAGAAAAATGCTTTGTTGGAAAACAGAAGGATTAAGTAGATGAAGCAGTGAGATAAAACCCAATGGACAGAGAAACAAAGCAGTTCTTCTAGCTCGCCTTTCTTTCCCAGCTCCCTCGAGGTCTTTGTTTGCTTTGCTGGTTTTGGGAGGTTTCATTAGGTTTCTTCCTCTTCTTTTTTTATCCCTTAAATACCTGTAAAACATGTTGTTAAGATTTCCTGTCTGCCAGACTACTATTTATTAAGTATTATTTTGTGTTGCTGATTTTTATGTTTTCCTCCCACATAACAATTACTTGTGGATTTTAAGTTTTCTCTCAACACCAGGAGGTTTTATATTCCAACCCATAAATTGCACAGCAGCCAGGGATTTGGATGGTTATAATGCAATCCATTAGATGGAGGTGAGGGAGGGATGTGTTTGGGGAAATTCATGTGCAATGTGACAAGGCAGATCCCACACAGAGAGTGCTGGAGAATCCACTTGACTCCCAACAGTGCAAGGTATTTACACAATTGTTTAACCAACATCTAAAGTATAGTGTTTGTAAAGGTAAATCCTAAATGGGAAAGGGAAAGCTGAAGAAAGAGAGAGATTTGGATCTCGGATTGGGAAGAAATTCTTCCCTGTGAGGGTGGTGGGGCCCTGGCACAGGTTGCCCAGTGAAGCTGTTGCTGCCCGATTCCTGGAAGTGTCCAAGGCCAGGTTGGACAGGGCTTGGAGCAACTTGGGATAGTGGAAGGTGTCCCTGCCCATGGCAAGAGGTGGAACTGGATGAGCTTTAAGGTCCCTTCCAACCCAAACCATTCCAGGAAAAGCACATAGAGATGCTGGGTTACATACAGAACCACATTCTTACCAATATCTCGTACATTGGCATATAAAATTTATGTGCATGTACAAGTCAAGATCCCACTGAATCTGTGTGTTTTGATAAGTCGTCAAGAAAAGATGGAATAAATAAGCTTGTTAGTTGCTGAGCCCAGTGGTTGTTACAGGCATGTCTCTCAAATGTTTCTGCACAGCACAGAAGTTTTTTATGTGAAGAACCATTTATTAAACCATTCCATTATTTTGGGAATAGGTAGGACTGATGCTCAGAATAAATTAGCAAAATTAAACAATCTAGATTGTCAAAAGCCCATCTTAATTATCTAAAGCACAACTAATACTGTTTCACTTGTAAAGACTTGTTACTGTATTGGTAAAACACTGTATGTGTACATATATCTAAATGAATATATTTGAATATTGCTGATATCTGGTTTTCTGAGCAGCAAAACAGATCTCAAAACCCATTTTCTTACCTAAGTTTTTATCTTAACATCCTGGAAAGCAATTTCACTAACAAAAGCTGACATTAGGATACCAAATTAAAAGCTGATGAAAACTAGGAAAATAAAAGACTTTCTTTTTTTTTTTGACATTTACAATTAATGCCACAAAAATGTTAGTTTAATCAGACAATATGGGTGCTTACAAAGGTGAAATTGGAAGTTGCCAGCCCTGAATGCTCACGTAAAAGTTAATAAATTCAGCTCGTAATCATTATGCACATGCTAGTTATAATAATTTACTGTCCATACCAAATCTTTATAAGCATTGTAATTAAATATAAAATGCACATTAGAATTATAATGAGTAATTAGGGCAACATAACTAATGTGCATAAAAGTCCCAATGCTCATTAAAATGTAAAAAGGGGAAACCTGCTCTAGCTGGAGTTTTAGCGTGTTCCCTGTGCCTGTGAATGACAGGGATTGTTTTAAATGTTGCCTTAGGCATTTAAAAGCAAAATGAAACTACCTGGGAGGGGACCAGATTCAGCAGGACTTTGAGTAATTTTTGGATGGAACTTAAGTTGTAAAATTTGGTTTTCTAGCACAAACTCCTGAGTCACACAAAGGTGTTGGGGAACAAAGATGTGCAGAATCAGAATCATAGAAAGGTTTGGGTTGGGAGGGACCTTTAAACTCATCTTGTTTCACCCCCTGCCATGGGCAGGGACACCTTCCACTAGACTAGGTTGCTCCAAGCCCTGTCCAGCCTGGTCTTGCACACAGGGCTTTGTAGGGTGACCTGCGTGGGCCCCACGCGATGACACCAAACCCCTGGTGAGCCTGGTGACATCTGGCATCGCCTCCAGTGCCTGTTGGGTCCAACTCTTCTCACTCATACACTTCTCCTGACAGATCCCTCATGTGAGGATACATAAATATGCATTTCTAGGGAATAATAAATATGTATTTTGGCTCAAGCCCAGCCTTCCCTCCTGAGCCATCTCACACAGGGACAGACGTGAAGGGTGTTGGTGAAGCTCCAGTGCAGCCACGACTCTGACACCCTCTCCAAAGAACCTTTCCCAGCAAAGCACTCACAGAGATTTGAGAAATTGATATTAAATAAATTCCAGTGATGTATTTCCAACTCAGAAATTAGGCATTTGTTTTAAGAACCTTTCTCTGCAGGGTTGAACCATGGGAGAGGATTAAACGAGGATCCACTCAGGGAGGCTAAACCTTCAAACATGAGCCACAGAAGCCCAGTGCTGCTGACAGATTTATAGTAATCGTATTCTTTTCTCCATTATTTTATATAACCATTATTTAGGAGATATAAAAATGACAAATATGTTTAAAATTATTAGTCTTGCACAAGGTTTTCTTCGTAACATCACTGTTAGATTTGACTGCAGGGTCTCTGTCAGCCCCCTGACTTGTCTGGGATAATCCCCACCTTGGGAACTCGAGGGGGGCTTCACCCCCTTCCCTCCTCCTGCGGCCTCTACCAGAAGGAGGTTTTCCTCTCTCCTGATGCTCTGTACCTTTGAGACAAGGTGTTACTTTCTTGCTGGCTTGTTTGTTAGTATTAATACTGAAGTACTCAGACACAAGGCTGTGTCTGCAACACAGCGGGAATCTCTTCCCACAGAACTTGTGGAGCGGAAACCCAGTGAAGGCTTTAGGTGTAGGTGTTTGAGGGGAGGCTGGAGCTGGAGCTTCACCTGTTCCACACCTCAGGGGATGCCAACAGCTGCAACTTGACTGACAGCAATAAAATCAGCTCCCAAATATCTCCTCAAATATGAGTCTTTTTGATTGCATAAAAAAATACATTAAAATATATAAATATATAATAGCGATGACCTAAGAATCTCTCCCAGGAGTTTGTCTCTTCCTTTTCCAAAGCAGACCTTGGCAGTGAGAGCAGCAGGTTTTGGTTGTGTGATTTCAGTTGGAGTATCTCAGCCTTCCACCCTCATGGCAGCAGGTGCGTCTGGTGGATTTTTGGCTCAGCTCATTTCTAATCGGTGCTGCAGGAACACACCTGTATCAGGCTCAGAACAATAAAATAACCTGACAGTGATAAATCCAAGAGGAGGGTGGCTCCAAGCAATCCCCGATTATGTTTCCATACCCGTATTAACCAGGGATTTCCTGGGGCAGGGAACATTGGTTTTAATTCTTATTCTGAAGAAACAGAATCCAAAATCTTTCTGAAAGCAAGATGTAAGAAAACTCCCTCTTTAGAAATTTTCCAGTAGTTTCCAAGCAGAATCCTCACCAGATAGCAAAGCCTGGAATCATTGCTTGTAGCTGGGATGCAGCTGGAATCCCTTCCCAGCTGCACTGGGAGCACGGGGCCTGGGGCTCCTGCCTGAAGAAGGAGCAGCAAGCTGTACATTTTTATGCATCATTTCATTTTAAAACATATTGTCAGTGATGTTCTTCATTATGTAAAAAACATCCGACCATCCAAAGCAAAAAAAAACCAAAAAACTAAGAAACACACAGAACAAACAAGCAAAAGGTGAGTAGATCCAGAGGTAGCATGAAGGTGGTACATTTTAGAAAAAAGTCCTTTGTATGTGACTCAGGCCTTTGCTTATCTCTTATTTGCTCTTTCAGTGGTCACATCTCTCATACAACTTGAGTGAAGGAGTGGGAATGCATTACATGTCTCTGTTATTTTTATGGAGTAACAAAACAAATCTGTATTTTTTCCTATGCACATTATGCAGAAGTAGTCCTGCAAATTGCTGGGACACTTACTATCTCCTGGAAATTTGAATGTTAACAGTTGAAAATTAATGAGTTTCTGGGTTGGTTTGTTGTAATCATCAGGTGTGTGATGAGGGAACCTGTTTTGTCATAGACCTGATGCTTCTTTAGTGGCAGGTTTGTGTAAAATATTCAGATCTCATAAATTGTGTCAGAAATAAAGGGTTTGGCTTTTTAAAGAAACACCATCAAAGGTATTGGCAAAAGTAGGTTTAATTTGAATTTGTGAAAACGGGACTTTACAGAGTTGGGTGTCAGGAGTTGCTCTGTTACTGCCCAGGTTAAAGCACACACAGGAAGATCAGATCAGAAGCCATTTGGAATGACTTACACAGAAGCTGGGAATGCAAACGGGAGTGCAAAGGGTATGGCTGCAAAGATAACGCTGCCAAAGGGTTTAACAGCACTGAATCACTGAGCACTTTAACATTTACAAAGCGATTCAATAGGTTTGCTGTAGTTATAAAAATGCCTTAACTCTGGATTTGGGACAGGAACATTCATCCCAGAATCAGTTCCCATGCATGGGGGTAAAGCCCTGTGTGCTCCTGTTTCCAGGTGTGTAAAGGCACCTATTGAAAATTCCCCTCTTGATTCTGAATGTTCCCACCCGTACCATGCACGAGCTCCTGGTGGGATCAGGGAGTGTCTCAGGCTCCACTGGGACAGTCAAGGCAGGTTTCAGCACTCAGATGGTTTGGTCAAGGTTTATCAGGAACTTCTGAGATCAGGTCTGAAGATGGGGTGGGGATGCACCACGACCACATAGACGATAAACAGTGGGTGAGATGGTGCAGGAAGCAGACGTGAGGCAGTCAGAGCTCTACATGAACATAAACACCTTGAAGCAACATCTGGAAAACTGCTTGGGAAAAAGTAAACAGATTTTTATTTATAAGTTCTGTGGTTTGGTTTTTATAGTGTTTTGATGATGCACATAAATTATTGTATCAAACTAGAAAACATAAAAGAAATTCCAGGGGGGAGGCAGTTGTTCCCTTTGATAATCTCTTTCCTGAGGAATTTGCTGTGTTTTATTTTCAGCTCACTGTTGCCTTTTGCTGGCAACTGGAAAACCTGACAATGGCTTTTTATCTTTATTTGTATCTGTGGTTCTAAGCTCAAAATGTTCATTACTGTTTACAATGTTTACTATTTAAAAATACAAAATACATTTACTAAAGCAACGTTATATCCAGTGCAATGCTGGGAGAGTCACCGTTCTGTGAGATTGATGGGTGGCTCACCATCCTGAAGGTTTATTTTTTAAATATGCAAAACAGGGACTCAGAGGCCACCTGAGCTCCGGGGTTTGTGTGCTGTTTACAGGTGCCATGATGCAGGAGGTAAGAGGTGCTGAAACTGGGGACCTTATGGCCTGGGCACTGCTGTACCCTCCCAATGCCAGGGATTCCTCAGCTGAGCCCAGTGGGAGCCTCTGAGTGCACCATTCTTGGGGTTCCATGTGCTTCTTTCCAGTTCCCAGGATTTACATACATCTTGTATGACACTAATGCTTATAATTGTGGCTTACACTGAGTAACTGTTGGACAACCAGCTTTTTTTCAGAATTGGATTAATCTCTCTCCACGTCTCAGCTGTGTTTTTACACCAAACACATAGGACAGATCTCAGAACCTGTGGTGTGGGGTAATTTTGACTTTGCTGGAAGCAAATTTGGTTGAATGTGAACCAAGCTGGAGACCACTCACGCCAGGCCGAGCGCACCGAGGAGCAGTGGCGCTGAATGATCTGCGTGTCCAGATGCCAACATCCATTTTACAATTCTTTTCTTTCAGTTGCCCCCACAATTCAGGAACTTAAATCCAGCGGTGTGGTGCTTGGAGGGAACGGCCTGATACGGTGCGAAGGTGCAGGAGTTCCTGCCCCGATCTTTGAGTGGTACAAAGGAGAGAGGAAGTAAGTAGCCGGTGCTGCTGCCTGCCCGCGGGGACCAGGGTGGAAGAGAGAGGAGCCACCAGGCTGGGGTTGTCCCCATGGTGACAAGTCCAGCAGCCTGGCGTGCAATCAATGCCGAGCTCCAGCAGTGGGTACCTGGAGGCATTGGCTGTGCAGTACTGGGGGAGCAGCTCAGTATCCTCGTGGTTGTATTTCCTGCTCTGGACACAGGCTGTGCTGGGCTCTGAGAGTGGTAATTGCCATAACAAGCCTAACATTCAAATGTGCTTTAGTAATTACAGCCTCTTAAGTATAATTAAAAAAAAAAAGGCACTGAAAAAGCTACTAAAAGGATTTTTTTTTTTTTAAATTCATCTTCCCAGGTTTCCTGCTGTGGGTTTTGGGGTGGAAAGGTTGTTTCATGAGCAAGACTTTCAACCAAATCTTCCTGTGTATGGATTTTCAACCAGTTGTGCCACTGGTGGTCTAGACCGTGGGTCTGTATTCCACAGAGCTCTGCAGGTCACTGCATTCAAGAGTGGGTCCAGGGAGTGCTCCTTGCTTAAGCCCTAAAAATTGATTCTGTGCTTTGGGGTTGTTTGCAGCCAGCTTCACTTCCAGGTCATTAGTGTTACGGAATGGTAACAGGCATCTCTGTAGAGTCAGCTTTATTTTAAAACCGGCTCATTAAACAGGTAGATAGTTTCCATTTTTAGTAGGACATTGGGTTTTTCAGCTCTTGGGTTGTCTAAGAGCTTATTTCTGGTAGGTTCTCATATCTGTGCAAAAGCAAGTGGATGTTGTCCCTTGTAACTGAGTGTCAAGCTTTTGGAACTTCCCAGCTTCCAAGTGTTGGGTTTCTCAGCTCAAACATCCCTCTAAACCTGGGATGCTGACAGGAGAATATTAATGACCCTTTTTCACGGAGAGCCATCTGTCAGCTCATGTCTCAGCTGCTCCCCTCCCTCAGCAGGAGCCGCTCCTCCTCCCCCTTCACTTTGCTGAGCAGTCGCAGCTTTGCACTTCACCCTATCCTAAAACATTCTCTAAACCCTGACCTTTATGTGACAGTAACTGGTTTTCCTCTGTTGGCAAAATTCAGCTGCATCCTGTTTGCACAGATGCCCGTTGTGTTGTGCCCATCCTGGGGAGAGTTGCAGCAGGAATATATTTTGTGTAGGAAATATTTCAGCGCATTTTTAGCACTCCAGATTCAATCAGCCCTTTCCAGCGTGCTAATCACCTTTCTATTTATAACACTGACCAAATTCCTTTCCCGTGAGTGCACTCACTGCCAAGGCAGCAGCAGGAAAGACGAAGCAGAGCATTTCAGGACACCAGAGTTGTGCTTCTGTCTCAGTTTCAGTTGGTGTTTCACCTCAGCAAGAACTGTACTGTCCTTTTGGGTCTTGCTGCTCAAATGTTGTGTTAAATCTAACGCTCCATCCTTTTTAGGAGTTGGACTTTGATGATTCTAGTGGGTCCCTTCCAACTCAGGATATTTTATGAACTGTTGTTGGCAGATGACTACAAATGTGCTGGGGATCTCTGAAACCCCTTCACTTGCAGGAAGGAAGGAAATCCATACTCTCTGTTTTTTCCTTCAGTATATCCCCTTTCCCTCTGGATAATGGGCAGCCAGCACAAGATGAGCCTTGGGCAGCTCAGTCATTGGTTTAATGCAAAGTTCTCAGAGGTAGCTCAGAGTAGCATCTACATTATCAGGCAGATAATTTGCAGCTGTACTTCAGGACTACATTTATCCCTGGGAGTGCACACCCTGCTGTATTTTCTGTTAACAGAATAGAGAGAATCCCATTTGCTTCAGATATTCTTGGACTGGGACTTGTATTTTTGGACATCTGAAACCCTAAATGTATGTTCAGTGTCTGAAACAAGCCTTTTGGGCCTGTAAACTGTATTGTTGTTACTTAGATTAATGGAAATCCAAACCCACCATTTCCAGACTCAAGGGATCATCTTATCACAAAATAGTCATTAAAGCTAAGCATAAAGGCTGTAACAGACTGCATTAAGTTAAAAATATTAGTCTTTGAGGCAGAGAGGCTAATTCTGCCTAATCACTGAGTTTCCGAGGGCTGCTATTCGATAACTCTCTACAGATGCTGGTGCCCAGGGTGGGGTGAGCTGGGAAGAGACAGAAAATTTGGGGGAGAAGTTAGTAAAAGCCTCTTAAAATTATCACAGAAACATCAAATGGTTTGGGCTGGAAGGGATCTTAAACCCATTTAGTCCCACCCCTGCCATGGGCAGGGACGCTTTCCACTATCCCAGGTTGCTCCAAGCCCTGTCCAGCCTGGCCTTGAACACTTCCAGGAATGGGGCACCTCCAGGGATGGGGCTTTATAAATGTGTGCGGCTTCTAAAATTGTAGCAGGATTCCCGGTGGAGAGGAGAATGACTTCACTGTGCCATCTCCAAAATCCACGTCTGTTCAGTGTGTTATGTTTAGGGTTACACAGAAATTAGATCTCAGACATTAAACAGCCACAGGGAAGAAGCCCAAAAGTCACCTAAATAAAATATTAAAATATTAATTCCCTTTTTCTTCTCAAAGCAAACAAGACACACATTTGAAATAACAAAACTCATTATAATGGCTTAATATATTATAATAAGGTGAAGGTATTCAAATTTGATACCAAAGGCAGGCTCCCCCCGGGGGCTGGCACTGATGCATGAGCTCTGGATGTGTAGGAGTAATCTCTAGAATAAAAAGGAGATCGCTCTTCCCTTTCTAACTGGCGCAAAGCAGAAAGGTGAAGGAACACGTGGGGCAGCTGCGCACAACTTAAAATGCTGTTCCAGGCTGGGAAAGAGCTCAGTGAAACCCAGACAAGTGATAAATGTGTGTTCAGTCAATAAACGAAGCCGAGCAGCTCACGGGAGCAATTAATTTAAAAGTAAAAGCATCTGCTTCTCACAACTGCAAATGGAAACCCTTGGAACTGCTGAGTTTATGCAAACTAATGCCAGCTCCTCACTCCATTAATTGCCTGGCTTATTGATATGCACATCTACCCAGTTCCATTTACTCCAGAACCTCCAGTCCTGGCCGCCAGCATCAGCCACTTCCAGCAGGGACATGGAGGGATGGTGATGTGGGAGAAGTGGGAGAGGAAGGAGGGGCAGGACTAAGAGGAAAAGGGCTGTGAGCTGGCATCCACAGACCTCATCCTCTCAGCAGCCTGGGAAGGCAGCAGGTCACAATAAGCAGACAGTTATTTTTGAGGCAAATGTCACCCCTTACAGGGCATGGGGACAGCAAAATTTCCACCCCCCACAATGTCTTCCAGACCAAAAAAAATGAGTTAAACCTTACAACTGTAAAATAGAGATGCTGTAGTTCAAATTGTGGTTATGGGCCAAAGGGGTGGAGGTGGCTTGGAAAGAGCAGGCAGGAACCATGGAATCCCGGACTGGCTTGGGTTGGAAGGGACCTCAAAACTCATTTCATCTTACCCTCTGCCATGGGCAGGGACACATTCCACTGTCCCAGGTTGCTCCAAGCTCTGTCCAACCTGGCCTTGGACACTTCCAGAAGTGGGGCAGCCACAGCTTCTCTGGGCAGCCTGTGCCAGGGCCTCACCACCCTCCCAAAAAAGAACAAGCCATAGGTGGACAAGGAGCTGTGATTCCAGTACCCCAAGTTTCCCTGGGAGAGGGGCAGGGATCAAACCCTGGAAGGCAGTGAGAAGGGATGGTGGCCATGACTGCAGCTCCTGCCCTCCCAGTGTCAGTGGGTGTGAACCACAGTGTGATGGGTGGGTCTGGGAGTGAAGGAGGCTCTTAGGATTGTCTGCACGAGAGGGAGGAAGCGAAGGGACATTGGTGGGTTTAGAGGAACATCCTCGTGCATAGGCTGAATGGACAAACCTCTGCCTTGCACAGGAAGAGATGAATCTTCCAGCTGCAGTACTCACCCCAAACCAGGCACTTCAATCCCATTTCTTTTACATTTCATGCAAAATCTTGTGTGTCCATGGGATTTGCCGTGTCCTCTCCCCAACCATGGGCTGAAGGAGCAGAGTCCTCTACACCAACACAAGCAGCAAAGGGAAGAGAAGTCCCCATGAGTGAGCAGCCTGTAGTGATCCAGTGGGAAGAGAGGCACTCACGTAACGATGAGGAGTGTTCAGTTCACAACATGCAGAATTGCAATTAATGACAGATTTTTGAAGATTTTTAGACAGAAATGTAGAAGACTGTATTAATTCCCAGGATATACCATTATATCTGCCAATATAGCAGGCAAAAATTGTATTCTTAATCTGAAACTCTGCTCCTGATGGGAAATATAAGGAATTAAGAGTAATAACCATAGTGAGTTTTTTAATAACATGGTTACCCTTTTCATCTCCTTGTTTGATCAGACGTGGTTTGCCTGCAGCAACACCATTTAAGTTGGTCATCCCGGTGCACCAGCAATGATTCTGACATGGCTTTGGGAGCAATACCAAAACACCTGCACAGTTCCTGTGAAATTTGGGGTAGGGAGCTCAAAGCCGAGTGAAAAGAGCCCTGATTTGGCTTCTTCCTGCACTTGGTTCCCTCATTCCTACCCAGGTTGCTGACTCAGCACATGTTCCTAATTGCAAGTCTAATTTGCAGCCCTGTAAAACAAACCGTGGTTGGAATCCCACAGTCATATTTCTGGCTTCTAATCCTCACCTTCCATCAGCTGGTGGTGGGAAAGGAGACAACAAACTCCCGAGTCTGAAAAACACTCTTTGAAAGACTTACCATAATACTTCTCTGCCCTAAAGAGGGTATTACATTTTCAGTTGGATTTGCCCCATTCACAACCTAAGCTCTCCATCTGAGAGCTTCTATCCCACACTCTGGCAAGGCAGGAGGGGATGTGGGTCTTTATTTTCTTTCAACTATAGGACACACAGGGAGTGGCAACTCTTCCCCTCAATACTCCCAGCTCTAGCATTGCATGTGACCTCTCCGCTGTGGGAGTTTTGCTCAGCAGATGACACTGGCAGCTTGCAAAGAGCTGGTGGTGCTGCCGGTGGTGTCTGTAAAACAAGAAAAATAAAGAGATATTAAAAAAAAAGAAAATCTTGGTTATGGTATATGAGTTATAGACATTTTCTTTTTGCCTTCTAGACTGATCAATGGTCAACAAGGAATCACTATTAAAAATTATAGTACAAGATCACTTCTTACTGTTACCAATGTGACAGAAGAGCACTTTGGCAACTATACTTGTGTCGCTACCAACAAGCTAGGGACGACCAATGCCAGCCTGCCTCTCAACCGTAAGTAATGTGGACATGTGGCCGATGTTCATGGGTGTTTGTTACACAGACATGGATTCAAAAGCCAAAAAGTAGTCGTGTGCTTTTCTCCCCTCTAAATACCATTGCGTTCCTCAGTACTGGAAATGATGCACCTGGTTGATTATCCCATGCTGCAGGAGGGTTTCTGCTCTGAAGGTGTTGGCACGTTTTGGGGGTATGGATGAGTTACGGGTCTGTCAAAGAACTCACAGCTAAACCTAACCCGCCGTTGTGGGGTAGAGGCAGAATTGTCACAGCAACATCTTTCTGCTCAGAAGAGCAATGACAGATCCCTAAGGGACCACTGTAAACAAAGATTAGAACTTTCCACAAGGTATTCCAACAAGGAATATCCTGAGCTGAAGAACTGGGGTGTGCTGGAGCTCTGCTCACACCTCGGTTTGTTGGTCGTGGGCCTCTGGTAGAAGAGAAGACTTGAGGTGAAATCCTTTGGAAAAGACAGTAAGCATTGTAAGAGGCAAAGCATCAGGATTTTCAGCGTGGAGGTTGCCTAAAATGGGTCTCAGATGTCCTGTTTGGTAGGTATTTTTATCTGTGAATTGGTAGCATTTCACCTTTGTTGAATATTTAGCCTTCTGCTAATGGCATGCAAAGATGTTCAGAGTTGAACTCTGGTGCTGAACTGTCTGTTCTGATAGTGAATAAAATGAAAGACAAAATTCAGAATATATCCTACATGGTTTTCTCTACATAAAGATACTCCTTACTGAGCAAAAATGTACATTTTCAGTTGCTTAAATCCTACAGTTATTGCCTTCTAGCCATGAAACTTCCTTCTAAACATATTCCCTGTATGATGTGTATTGTCAGGTTATTCCAAAGTTCTGCAGAAGAGCTGTAATAGGCAGAAAACAGCACAGAACCTTGGCTGCCATATATTTAATATTTGAGGAATCGTTAACAAAGGGGGAACGATATTGCACTTATTTTAAATAGAAAATGCAAGTGAAAACAAAGGAATATTATGCCAGAAGGAGATGGAATTTGGTAAATTTGCAATTCAGAGAAGGGAAAATGAAGGTCTGGCTTCATCTGAACAAAGCAGAGCTGAATCTGTCTCTGAGCTGCTACCAGGATATTGTCAGTCTTGTATTGTGAGGGGCCATCCTTAAAAAGCACTCTGGGATGCAGAGGTTGAAAATGTCATGTAAGTACCAAGTACCTTCTTACAAATCAAAAAAATAGATGTTCTCCATCATGAAAGAGATGGGACATGTGAAGCAGAATGGTCTGAGAGAAAATGCTGAAATCTGGGTCTGATCCTGACCTCAAGAAGGAAATGGGGGATGATGTTGGCTCAGAGGTTTGACTGAAAGACCAAGATGAAATGTCTTATTTTATACTATGATTTTTTTTATTATAGTCAAAAAACAGAGAGATTTCTAAAGGTGGTGATCTAGATTTTGGTTGGACATGAAAATCATTTGGTGGAGTTTTTTTGTTGCTGATAATTTGCATTAAACATATCTAGGAATATTTTAACTACAAAAAAAAATCACAGGGTGGCAACTTGTTAAATGTGGATTCCTTAATCCTTCAGAGAGGATTTTGTCTTGTGAAGCTCTACTTACATTTAATTTTTTTGGCAATGATAGCAGAACATATGTTCTGGTTCAGGTATGTGTGAGGGAACTGGGAGCAGTTCCTGGCTGGTTGCAACATTCAGTGGTCAAATGTAGGGTTAAGTGTAATTTGATCATCATGTTACTTGAAAGAAGCGTTAAAAATTAGAGTTTATGACTTATTTCAGTGTGTGTTTTCGTCTGTAATTGCATTGGAAAGATATAGTTTGAGGTGCAGTTTTGGGCACCACAATATAAGGAAGCCATTAGAGAGTGTCCAAAGGAAGGCAACAAAGATAGGGAAGGGCCCTGAGGGGAAGCCGTGTGAGGAACAGCTGAGGGCACTTGGGCTGTTCAGCTGGAGGAGACTGAGGGGAGACCTCATTGCAGTTACAACTTCCTTGGGGGGGGAAGAGGAGGGGCAGGCACTGATCTCTGCTCTGTGGGGACCAGTGGCAGAGCCCAAGAGAATGGCCTGAAGTTGTGTCAGGGCAGGGTTAGATTGAATCTCAGAAAAGGTTCTTCCCTCAGAGGGTGGTTGGGCACTGAACAGGCTCCCCAGGGCAGTGGTCACAGCACCAAGGCTGGCAGAGCTCAAGCAGTGTTTGAATGATCCTCTGGGGCACCTGGTGTGACTCTTGGGGATGGTCCTGTGCAGGGCTGAGGGTTGGACTTCATGATCCTTGTGAGTCCCTTTCACCTCACATATTCTGTGGTTCTGTGATTTTATGTGAAATGGTTGGAATAACATCAGTGGTGCAGTGATTTGGGACCCCCACCACACATCTCACTGCCATCCCATGGGAAACCACTACAAGTGTGCAAAGACATGGGAGAGGTTGTCACAACCCTACAGCTGGAGCACTTGAACCCTTGAGTCTGGATACCTGAGCTTTGACCCTGAGCACAGAGCAGCCCCCTGGTATCAGGGTATCAGCAAGGTCTGGTGTCATCACCTTGTCCAGCATCGCTGGGAAGTTGCCATTTGGCTGCTTCTTTCTGCTCTTAGGTTGAGGTTTTTAATAATAATGTGTGTAGCACAGAATTAGAAAAGCTGTGTATTTTTCTTTGCACATCCCCCTATAATACATAAATAACACAGAAACTGTGCACAGCTGGGAACCTTTCTCAGGGACAGGGCTAAGCCCCTTCTCCATTACTGGTGTCTGAATTCAATGCAGATATAAAACTCCAGGATACCAGAATGAGGATTATTTCATCTGTTATGGAGAGGCTCTAGGTTTCTGTGATCCATCAAGGCAACCTTGAGCTACCAGAAAGTCATGAAGGAGGTCAGGGGGTGTCAGGACAAGGTACAAGCTGACTTTGTGTGGCTGGGACATGAACTGAGCCAAGGAGATGGGACATTAATGGAGCTGTCCCAGAAGATGCCCGTGGGGTGATGAGGCAGTAGGAGAATGTATCTGGAATTTGGCTGGTCCCCAGGGCCAGAAGACACACAGCAGGGACACTTAGAGCTGTTTCTGTCCTGGGGACAGGCAGCCAGATCAGTTTGCAGAAGACACTCTCGTGTCTGGGGAGTTATGAATATCCCAGATCCCAAGAACATACTGGAATTTATCGTCTCCCTAACTGAGGAGTTGTTGGCCATGTCTAAGATCCAGCTATTAATAATAAATGCAGCAGCTGTAAAAGAGAAAGTTGGAGCCTTGCGGGAAAAATGCAGAGAAGCAGTGGTTCCAAAAAGTGAATAATGAATGGCAATTTGCTAATTATTCATGGCTGAGTCCTCTGGATCATCCAACTGCACTGGGTTTTGTGAGGAAGCGTTTGAAGTTCATGATCCCCCTGGAACAGCCACAGGAGGCATGTTTGGACAGTCCCACACTGGCATCTCTGGGCCTAATTGATCAGATATTTAGCACTGCCTATGCTGGCTGTTCCCAGAATTTCTGGTACTTAAGAAGAAGAAAAATATAGTCCTTTCCTGTAAATAAAGTTTGAATTTGCTGATTCATTAAACCCAGGAGATGAGGCTTTACGACGCAGACCCGGGGCAAGAGGTTCCCTCTCCGGGGGCGAGGAGGCAGTGGGGAGTGATGGAATAGCCCTGTTTAATTAAGTGCATTTGCCTTTTAAATTAGTGCAATCTTAACTCGAGACAAAAGGCATTTTCCTACAGACAGATTTGTAAGGCCGTTGTGAGGAGAGGAATTGTCATTAAACATTGGCAACCAAAGGAGGTTTATTCAGGCATTTTTCCCAAGCAGCCAAAACTGAGATGGGTCTATTTGTGCTAAAGCAGCCACGTCCTTCCCCAGGCATCTCCTGTCCTCGTGCTCTCCTGACTGGAGGCCACAGCTGGTAGTGGATTTCCTTTCTCTTACCACAGCTGAGTTGTGGCAGAAGGTATTTCCTCCCTTTCTTTGATGAGGATGAAGGTGGAGCTCAGCCCCTGCTCCCCACAGTGGGATGTGGGGTGAGATGCTGCCACCACAAGCAGGACTTGGTGAATGGTGGAGATGCCAGACCAGGCATGGCACAGGGTTCAGCTCAGCTCTACGGCACTGGAGCTCCAGTCTGTTCGAGGTTCTAGGGTACAGCAGATTGGTATCCTGGTTCTGTCAAGGGTGCAGTGCCCCCCCCACACCTCTGCAGGCCTGGTGGATGGAGGGCATTGAATCTGTAGATTCAATCTTTATATCTATAGAAACCATAAACCTACTTTGGAGACTTCATGGGGGCCTTAAATTCACTGCGATGTGTGATCTCTGTGTGTCCCCTGAAGACACATTACCCACAAGTCTGGGTTCACCTTGCAGTAGATTAAAATAATCATCACTCCTCTATTAGATGTGTGTGTGTATATTCTTAAGTAAAGGTATTATTTTTATGTTCTAAAGAGCACCTTCCCTAATATTTTTAGAAATCCTAGAAATAATTTGACTGCTAAGGGGCACATTTCCCAAGAAAACTTGCAATCCAGAGGAAACATCTGTGTCCACTACTAATAACTGCAAAGGAATTACTTCTTTCCGTGGCTAGTTGTAAAATGTGAAGGTGTTACTGATGTCCAGGTTTATACAGGAATCTGAGAAATATTGCTAGTAATTATGCAAAAAATTTAAATAATGGGGAATAGCTGCCCAAAAGGTCAGGAGGGACATTTGGAAGGAGAAGGAACCTGGCAAGGTATGCAAGAGATGTGGTGGTGTCTCCTGTACCAATTTAATCACTGCAGCTGAACACAACTGCTTTACTGAGGAAGCATCCAACTGTGAGCTCATGGTTGGTGCAACGCACTTGTAATCTTGTTTCCAACATTCCTACATGCCGGGAGCACCAGACCATACCCTCAGTTTACCTGCTGGTTGCCTTGTGTACTGGTTCCTACACGGAGATTCCTAATTAAACTGCTGGATTCGTATTTTTAATACATCGGTTTTTGTACTGGAAATGTAAATAAAATTAATATTCTTCCAGAAATTTAAATGAACTCATTAGGAATTGCACACGACTTGTAATAGTATGCACGTTCCTCCGTGGCGCTGTGAACAGTTGGTATGGCATTGGCTGTGTCTTCTGTCTACATCAGCGATGCAGAGGGATTGAGGGGCTCTGCAAAGGGGTGTCATGGCCTTGCAATGACACATGTCCTAAATAAGGGGACAGAAAACCATTTCCCATGGGTGATTTCCAGCAGTGGCTCCTGCTGTGCCCGGTCCTGACAATCAGTGACAGACTGGACTTAAGGGGACTTCAGAGATCTCCTCAGTCATGGACACAATTATCTTAGAGGTCTTTTCCAGCCTTAATGATTCTGTCTGAAAAAGGGCACAGTCATGATGCTGCTCCTCACTCCTGGCAGTTGCTGGACTTTCTTCCTATGATCCATAGCGACCCTCCACTATTGCAGTCATATTATAAACAAGCTTTTTCCCTCCTTTGGTATCTTTTTCTTTATATTTAAACCAAACATTTTCCGACTCGATCCTCATGGGTCCCTTCCAACTCGGCAAATTCTGTGATTCTTTGATTCTACCTGGAATAAGTCTCCTGATGCAGACTGGGTTTGGACTCCATCCCTGTCCATGCTGCCCTCTCCCAGCACTGACCTCTGGACTCCTGTGGGAGTTTTTCAGTGTTATCCAGGCTGTGTGTGTGGGCAGGTTTATCAGTAATTTGTATAGATTTAATTACAGTGCTTGAGTTGTCTCTGTTCATATATTTCAGTATCATCATTAAACTCAGCATCAGCAGTTTCATCTTATTGACTGAGAAATCAGGTTTTAGTGTATTTGGATACATGACAGGTTTCTGCTCAGGTTTAGCTCAATAACTTTGCTTCACCCACCAAATCTGACATTTCTAGAAGAAATATTCTCTCCAGGGGAATTCCTTTTGTGTCCACAGTTTCAGCTGTTGTCCAATTACCTAAGAAAGATTTTGCTATTTTGTCTCTCAAGTACCAGCCTGCAAAGCAAATCAAACTTCAGTTTGCATAGTTCTGTCTCAGCCAGGCAGGCTGGTCTGCATCAAAAAAATTACTTTAAAAAAAAAAATATATATACACACATAAACATTTAAATGAAAATTCCTATGCTTATTAGGAGCCCATTCAAAGCCTACTGCAATCACCCAAAAGACAGTTATTGATTTAATAAGGTCTGGATCAAGCCCAAAGTCTCCCATAGACATCACTGCAGAGAACTGGGGCCATGGACCTAATTTGTCTTTGTATCCCTTTCATTCCTGCCCTCAGAGGTGAAGTCATTGTCCTGATCTCATTCAGCTCCTGGTGAGCTCACATCTCAGGAGGGATGATGGACAGGGAATGGATGTGAAATCCATTCTAGGAAATTCCAAGTGCTTTGTGAAGGGGTGGTCACACATCAGAGCCGTCGTGCTTTCTTCTGGATTCTGATCAGTGTCATGGGACACCCAGGACACACCTGCGGGGTTCCTTGTACACCCTTCATAAAGCCAAGCCAAATCTTTGCCTGGTGCATTGTCGCATCTGGAAGCTCAGGAGATCCCTGGTTTACCTCTTCCCTTACAATTTGAAGGGGATTTTCTGCTTCCTTCCCTCTTTGTGGGCTCTGTCTTCACTGGTGGTGTTTCTGGTCTTAGTCCTTAGCTTTGCTTTCCACATCCAAGTTGGACTAATAGGACCAGCTGCTGCAGGATAGGTGATCCATCATGGAAAGGACCTGTCCTGGAGGTGGACACCCAGCTCCTGAGCAGTGTGTTGAAATCCAGGGCATTAGAAGAGCTGGGTTATAAATCTGGGAGTTGGTTCTTTGGGGACCCTTCTCAAAAATCAAGGTGTATTCATCCAGGGCATTTTAATTGGATGATCATGTTCCCAATGGAAAACAACTCTGAAAACTTTCAACTGTCCCCAGTAGGATTCACAGACAGAGTGAAAACCTTTTTTCTCTCTCTGTTCTCACACAGTGGAACAAAGGCATACGATGCAGCTGAGCAGCTCAGCCAAAGCAGGGAGCTTTCCTCACATCACAAGTGCACCTGAGGGACTAATTTCATAACATATTGCTGAGACAAGGAGCCCAACAGAGTTAAAAACGCAGCACCTTAAATTCATATTTTCACACAGAATAAGATAAATGGTCAAATCCTCCATTCATGTAAGTCGTAATAATTCTGTTAAATGCTGGGTTTGAGATCCTTCCATATGGATGCCAATGGCTGCTCCAGGTAACAATTATGGAGAGTTATGAAGGAATTTTCTCTAAATCCATTTTGCAGCTTGAGCTTTATTATGAATTATATGACAATAAGTGACTGAGATGGGATGAGGTAGAAATAACCCATTTGAGTGAGGCCAGTAACCTGCTTCTCCTTGACATTTAGCAGAACATTTAAAGATCTGAGAGGGTATCTGTGTTTGGGGGCTGGAAAATCAAACAAAAACCCCTGGGATCTTTGCTCTGGATACTTACTGAAGTTGCCTAATATTCTATTTTGTTATGTTTGTGGTTTTACTCTCGAATTTTGCGATTATAACAACAGCCAACAAGGTTTAGGCACATATTCTTACTAAACTGGATAAATCAGAGAGGTTGAAGCATGTCCAAAGTTTCATCTCAAGTATCAGTCAGTCATCATATGATCATAGAACATCCTGAGTTGGAAGGGACCCTGTATCATCCCTCTGCTGCCCCTACACAGGACACCCCAACAATCCCACCCTGTCCCTCAGAGCACTGTCCAGACAATGATTAAAACTTTCAAGGTCATCCATGAAATTTAATTCCCTGCCCCTGTCCCCAGAAGGAGGAGGAGCACCAGTGGTCAGAGCTCTCTTGAACTTGACTTTCTTTTCACAGGGGAGAAAACTTTGAAGTAAGTTAACTTCTTAGCAAAACTGAAAATGCAAAGAATACCATTTGTAACAAATGGGAGGGAAACCAGAAGTGCTATAAATAGCACTATAAATAACAATACAAATATATTTTACAGCTCAGGCTAGAACACAGACTTCTGCCTTGGCTTCAAAACTTTTGCAGAATGGAGGGCAGAGGTTCCTAAAGGTGTGTTTAGAAACAAAGGATGAAGAAATTCCCAAGTCAAAAGATTAAAGATGATTACTGTCTATCTTCTGTAGGAAAAGAGGTTATTGAAATACTGTCGAGTCTAGAGAAGGTGTATTAGAAAGTTTTCTCATAAAACAAACCCAGGAGAGATTCACTTACACTAGTCAGTGGCAAGTTTTAAAGTTAATGCAAAGCACTTCTTCATTGAAAGATTATTAAGTGTAGA
Organism: Myiozetetes cayanensis; assembly: GCF_022539395.1. Classification (NCBI taxonomy): domain Eukaryota; kingdom Metazoa; phylum Chordata; class Aves; order Passeriformes; family Tyrannidae; genus Myiozetetes; species Myiozetetes cayanensis. Next base: position 13,457,875 of record NW_026086826.1, on the reverse strand, counting down.
ACTTTTTTCATAACAAGTTGTTAGACAAAAGCTCACGGGGCTTTACAAAGGAGTGAGCTATTGATCAAGGACATTCAGAGTTTCCAGCAAGATCAGAGAATAGGTTTTACACCCAAGACTTCAGCATTTAAGCAAATATTCCAGCAGGTTGGAAAATGCCACAACTGCGAGAATTTATCAGAGAAATTCTAGATTAGTTAGCAAAAGCACTTGTTTGAAGCCAAACCTTTATCTGTAAAGTCTGTGTGCTCCTGTTGAGTCAAGTGCCTTCTAATATAGAGATACACAAAAAAACGATGCAGGTGGTCCCCACAGCTCCCATTGCATTTTCCTCAGAGCTGCTACGTGTTCCTAGTCTGGACAGTATGAGGTCTGGACGGTCTGTGAGCTGAAGAAAAAGAGGAAGGGAAAAGAATAACTCCTTTTTGGCTGCAAGAAAGCTAAAAATACCCTCAGAGGTTTAAAAACAAGAGCTTTTCCAGTGAGCCTACACCATAAGCACTAATTAACCTCTGTACTGAACCACATGAGTAACATAATGCTGAGGTATCTCAACAAGCCTCTAAAATCAAGAGCTCATTTAACGTTATCCTTAATTCCACCTCCAGGTTTATATGTTGAGATTTTGGCTGGATTTGTAATAATAAATTGAGGATAAAATCTTCTTCTTCTGTGGGCTCTTCGAAACCTTCAGTGAAAAGAGTTACCATCAAATATTTCTCGTGATATCAGAACTATTCAGAGAGAAAGGCCTATGATGAATTTTTCAGAAACTTACTTTTTCCCTCACTCAGGAAATTTTATCACAAGTATCAAATCTGATTTCTTGACTTTTAAACTTTCTGCTGTGAAGCACCTACAGCAATACCCTAAATTTTACTGTGGGGCTGTTAGTGTGTAGATCTTTTCTTATAGATTGACCTGTAAAAAGGTATTAATATTGTACATTTAGATTTACTAATTTTATTCAAGAATAAAACACAAACCTGAGAACTGGGTCATTTAAATCCCGTTAATTTATTCACTTAAAATTAGATTCCAAGAAGAAAATATTTAAATTACTGAGGATGTGAGGAGAATAAAAGGAGCAAATCTCATGGAGTAACTGCAGCATAGGCCAAGGCACATCCTTATGTAGGAGCTTTAATTCAGTCAATAAAATGTCCATCGGTACCAACCCCTTTTTTTTGCTGATGCTGTTGCTGAGCTGTCCAGAGTGCTGCAAGAACATGGGAAAAGGTCTGTCAGAAGGGAAAAACCAGGTCTGGAGTCAGGATCCAACTATGGTTTCATAAAATAACAAAATGCTTTCCCTGGATGCAGATTTCTAAATTAGGATGCCATGTGAAAAGAAGGATGAAAGTTGCCCTGCACTGCTTGTCCCAGTCCTGTCAGAACTGCAGTGTGTCACACATCCAGCATGCATTGGTTCTCCTGCTCAAGAAATTTGGCAGCCAGACCATTTCTGTTCGTAAATTAAAGGCTGATTCTTGACCTTTCAGTGTTTACTCTCAACCAGCACTTGCTGAAGCTGCTCCTGGGCTCTGTAAATATTGTTCCCTCGCTGGCTCTGCAGCCTGAGCAGATCACTGTGGTCAGAACACACCGTGTCACTGTGAGTGAGAAGGTGGTTCAGCTCCTCATAGTCTTTGTCAACAACTGCTATAAAAAATACCCTGAAAGCTTGCACTGCTTTAAATACAATTCTCGGGTCAGGGACTGAAACTATCGCTGCCCAATTAACATGAAATTTTTGCCAGGGACTTTTCTTGGACATACAAATACTTCCTCTTAGCACATCTGCACCTCTGTTATGGTGACAGGCTGGGAGAGTTTGAGGTATTCAACCTGGAGAACAGAAGGCTCTGGGAAGATCTCAGAGGCCCTTCTGTTGCCTAAAGGGGCTCCAAGGGAGCTGGAGAGGGACTTTGGACTAGGGATGGAGGGACAGGACAAGGACGAATGGCTTCCCACTGCCAGAAGGCAGGTTAGATGGGATAGTGGGAAGGAATTCTTCCTGTGAGGCTGTTGAGACCTTGGCACAGGGACAACCAGTCAAAATTATTTTGGCAATTAAACTTGGTGAGTTTATTGAAGAGATTTGTCTTCAGTGTTACAGAGGTGGACCAAAAGTCACAGGTCTGCTCCATACGAAAAAAAAGGTTTCAAAAGAAGAAGTAGCTCTCATGTAAAATTTACTTTCTGCTGTTGCAGAGAACACCTTACTGCAAAGCTGGAGCTCCAGGAGCTCCATGTCCCTCCTGTCCTGAGGAGCCCAGAATCGGACACAGCACTCTGGATGTGCCTCACAGGGCTGAGCAGAGGGTGGGATAATGTGGTCCTTCTTAAACTCTAACTCCATTTTAATTAATCTCCTTTTACAGGAATTGTAGACATTTTATGCACTTCACTGTGACATGGGCACATCTCACCATGTAATTTCTAGAGGCTTGTAATGATTCATTTGATAGGTATTGTCTGTGGATTTTGGTTCGTCAGGGATCAGCAGAGCTGTAATTACACAGTAATTATTAAATAACTTACTCACAAATTGCTGTGTCAGTGAAAGCAAATATCAGAGCAGTTGAAGAGCATCCAGTTCCTCTGGGAATATGTTCTATAGGTACAAGGATGCAGGGATGGACTGCTTTCCCTAAAAATGGTGGTAATGCATAGATCAGGTACTAAAGTCTGTAAATGAGAATGACACTTTTATCCTATGCCTGTATTCCCAGAGCTGCAAGCAGCAGGAGAAGGCTTTCACCCTATAGGAGCTTAACCTGGTTAAGGTTGGGTCAGGAACCCAGGTTCTCTAAGTCAGGGGAAGCATCTTCATGAGCTGCCCAAGGTGTAATGGACCCAGCAGCACAGGTACCATCTGTTGGGCTATAAATCCACTACAGATGTTACCAGTTTGGTACCTGGAGATAGTCTGAACTATTCCCGGACCTCTCCCTGTGTTCAGTTTCTTCCTCCTTTGAAACTCAGGCAGACTCCACTGTTTTCTGATAAGTGAGGTGATGGCTTCCCACCTATCAGTGGTTAGAGAGGAGGGTTAGTTGGGATATTGGAAGGAATTCTTGGCTGTGAGGGTGGGGAGGCCTTGGCACAGGTTACTCAGAGAAGCTGTGGCTGCCCCATACCTGTAAGTGTTCAAGGCCAGGTGGGACAGGGAACAACCTGGGATAGTGGAAGGTGTCCCTGCCCATGGCAAGGGGTGGGACTGGATGATCTTTAAGGTCCCTCCCAGCCCAAATCAGTCTGGGATTCTCTGAGTTGCCTGTCCCTGCTTCTGTTGTGACTTTTCCTGTATCCCATGGGATGTGAGACTCCTAACCCCACGTCCCTTCTCTGAGTTGTGAGGGGGCCAGGCAGAAACTTGTCTCTTGTGTACCAGGACTTGCACCTTTACAGGACTTGCACCGTCTCCATATTGCATCTCTAAAGGATATTCTGCCTTATTTACTTCCAGAAATACAGCGACAGTTGTGCAGATTTAAAGAGTGACCTCTGAGAACAAGAATATAATTACTGGGAGTCAGAGCAATGCTAATCATATGTTCCTGAGCAGCAGAAATGCTCAGAGATTTCCAGAGCTGCATTATTCATGAGCTTCCTATTTATACATATGAATGAAAGACCAAGCTCAAAAGACACAGACGACTTTGTCACTTTTCTTCATTGTGTTATGGTCTCAACAGCTGTAAAAATCATTAAAGCAGCAGTTTTCTCTGAAAAAATCTGAAATAGGGAATAAGGACCAGTGAGCAAATATTGTATATGCTTTATAATACTATATATATATATATACTATAATAACTTGAACTAAGTGAAAACATTGTCTTTCATGTCACTTTGATTGAAAGATGTAGGAGCTTAGAAGATGTAGACATACTTCAAATGTTGATTGAAAACAGAAATTCAATGAGTTTCTCAACTTGCTTCCCATGGTTTTGTTGCCCAAGGCAGAGAGCCCATGGGTGACATGGTACCAGGAAAGGGGCAGAGTCAGGACCAGCCTGCTCAGACCTTTGCCCAAGGAAGGTTGTGTCCAGCCCTGGGAGCTGGTGGTCTGTCCTAGCTGTTCCTTTGTCCATTATGCTATTTGGTTATGCAGCTCTGATGTGTAAACTTGGTGTAGAAGAGCAGCAGGCTGGGAAGGGTTGATCAAGCCTTTAGAGGTGACTTTCAGAAAACCCCTAAAATTTTCTTTTTTCTCTTCCATGAAACATTTCTTCTCTATATGCATTTTAATTTAAAACATGCAATTTATTTTAATCTCAGAGTGGTTTGTGTTGGGAGGGACCTCAAAGCTCATCCAGTTCCACCCCCTGCCATGGGCAGGGACACCTTCCACTAGATCAGGTTGCTCCAAGCCCTGTCTAACCTGCCCTTGGAGACTTCCAGGGATGGAGCAGCTGCAACTACAGGCTTTTTCTTTTTCAAGAGTCTCCATCGTTGGTTCCTCTGTGTAGCTGGATCATCCCTGGACATTGGGGTGCTCTTTGCTCTGCAGAGAGCTTGGGAGTTAGGTAGAGGGGACACACAAGCTGCAGTGGGTGGTCAGGTAACACAGGGACAGCTTAGGGGACAACAGGAAGCTCTCAAAAGATTTCCCTGAACTGATGGTGGTTAAAACAATGGATTGCCTTTGGTTTTGGGCAGACAGTCCACCCAGGATCTGGCTGCAGCCAGTCATTGAGGAATTGAGATGCTTCAGGTATGCAGAGGAAGAGAATGTCATAAATCACATCCTCAATTTTTCTGACTTTTTTCTGACTTCTCTGATGCTCATTATAGGAAAAATATTGTAAACCAGGTGGAATGTTTCATAGACACAGGTCCTGACAGAGGCTGCAAATTGGTTGTGCCTTTTATTATCTTTTATTTTTGATAATACTTGACAGTGTCTTGTAACTGGAAACACAGCATGGGGACAAATGCTTTTGGATTTGACTTCAAACAAGCCCATTTGATGTTTCTTCTCAGAATGCAAAAGTGTTGAGGTTGTCTTTGTTTGTGGAAGTTATTGTTATATTGTTACATTTCCTAAACCGCAACAAGTGTCCCTAAGAAGGAAACTGAGGATATTAGAAATCTGCATCTGAAAGGGCCTCAATTTCTTTGGTAAAAATAATTCTTATGTGGCTTTATGTAGAATAAGCAGGTTCTTCATGAGGGGCAGCTCTGACCTCTGCTCGCTGTGAGCAGTGACGAACCAAGGGAAGGGCTGGAGCTGTGTCAGGGCAGGGTTAGGTTGGATCTCAGGAAAAAGGTTCTTCCCTCAGAGGGTGGTTGGGCACTGAACAGGCTCCCCAGGGCAGTGGTCACAGCACCAGGGCTGACAGAGCTTGAGGAGCATTTGGATGATACTCTCAGGGAGAGGGTGGGACTTTTGGGGTGTCCATGCAGGGACAAGGATTGGACTTGATCCTTGTGGATCCCTCCCAACTCGGGATATTCTGTGAAGCTGTGTCCCTGGACCCTTTGGATGTGTGTGGTGCTCTGGAGGAAATGCAGAGCTGCTCACTGCTACCACATGTCACCTTCATGTGTCCAAACTACCTGAGCTCATTGTTTCTTTGCAATTGATGAATTAATTCTTTTTGCTCTCCTGACACAAGTGACCCTTCACATGGCTGGATTTACATTCTCCTCCTGTAATTGCTTGGCAGGAGTTTCTTCAAGCACATGTTGTGTGGGGTGGCAGGAGGCTGCAAGTGCTGAGGGTCTATCTGAAAACTGTAAAGATTTCACTGGTCATGTTTATTTTTCAAATCTGGAAAAATTCATTATTAATTTATTAAATGTTTTCTGGAATTTGTTGCACTGTCTCATTTTTTAATAGTGGAGTGTTTGTAAATACAAGTGCAAAGATGAGATCTTAAATTAGTGGATGTTTTTGTGGTACTCAAAAAGTAGCCTGCAAATGAATGGGTACTTTTGCCAAAATCCCTTTGATGAGGAAAAAATTCCCTGATTTATTCAAAATACAGGCAGTCCTGTGAAAGGTAAAGCCTTGAGCATATATCAATGTCTTAGAGATGGGAAATTGTTGGGAGAGTGGGGATGGAAACTGCAAACTCTTCCTGCCAAGAAAATCAAATGTGTGACCTTTAATTAAATATTATTTTGAATATTTTAAATGGAAATATAGATTTGCCTGTTGGTGGTTCACACACACACAGACCACCACCAACCCCCATATTTAAATTAAATTAAATTAAAGCCAGTTTTTTTCACACTATAAAATAGTTCATCCTACATAAAACATGATGGTTTATCCTGGAACTTATTAAAAATAAATAATTAAATCAGTCTTTAATAGACTGCGGAGTTGGAACAATATGTTTCATATTTCTTTGCTTTTTCATAGGAAAATCAAATTTCGCTAGAATTTAAGTACATGCTCAGGTCTGGACTCCACAGAACTAACTTTTAGTGAGGGCTCTTAAAAATTCCATTGGACTTCTTTCACAAGAGGACAAAAAAGGTGTCAATAATGTGGTTTTCTACAGGCTAAAAATATATTTGAATATTGATTGAAAAACTGCTGTCAAGCAAAAGAAAACAGCTGCAGGTGGAGAGGGAGGATTGCCCAAGCAGGGAGGAAACTCCCTGGCAATTTCAGACCTCAAACTTCAAGCTAGGAATTACTGTTTTTTAATATCTCACAGGCATTGAGCTATTAAATATTTATCATCCTGTAGTAAAAAAATAAACCATTTAAATAAAATAAACCATTACCAGGCAATTAAGGTGTAATAAACCTGTAGAAAAGCCCTAATTGTAATTGCAAAATATTAAGGGTGAGGGAAAGACACAGAATAAATTAAGGTCACGTCTCTGGCCAATCCACTTAGTTTGCACCCTAAAGATTTTTTATTAAATATGTTTTTCCATTTGCCATGGTTCTCAAACAGGCTCTGGCTTCACTGGGCTTAAAGACCTGTATTTCACAATAAATCATTAATCTTTAACAAAGCTGATGAAGCCTGGGGGAGATAAGCTTAAATAAGCCCTGTTAATTATCAAAGGTCATACATGGAAAGAGTTTTTTTAATTAACTAATGAGTTGGTATTTAACTGCCAGTTGTGTGTTGGACGAGTTATTGATTCCTCCAATACATGAGAAGGCAAAATATCAAAGTTAAACAATTTTACTGGTCCAGGCTGGAATGAAAGAAGCTTTTTGTATTCTCCTGTTGGGAAATATTCTCCTTTTGACAGTCTCAACAATCCCACCAGTGCTCCTTGTTGTCCAAATGCTCCCTGAGCTCTGGCAGCCTTGGTGCTGCGACCACTGACTGCCCTTGGGAGCCTCTTCAGTGCCCAACCACCCTCTGGGGGAAGAACCCTTTCCTGACATCCAACCAAAATCTACCCTGACACATCTCTGAAGAATGACAGGAACTAATGGCACAAGGGCTGCAAAAAACAGTTAAATCATTTCAGAGTTTCTGTATTCTCATCCTTATTGTAAAACAGGTTGGACTTTCTGTCACCAAAATAGTGAAGAAATTCAGTATTACATTAAATCTCAACTGTGTATGGCATTGCTTTTTATTCCCCAGACCAGAACTGGAGTGTGGCACATGGCTTTACTCACAATAAAGCATACTTTTTCATTTTTAAAAACCTCTGTCCCCCTAACAGTATTAATTGCACCAAACACAACAGTTTCATTTTGGACCAGCTGCAGGGTGATAAAATAAGGTACCATTGTAACAAAAAATTGTGTTCGTGGCTTTAACTCCTGCCTTGTTCTGTCAGGGTCCCAGCAAGGGGCTGGCACTGAGCTCTTGCTGGGTGGGGCTCCAGAGAACTGAAAAAGATCATCGTCTCCATTGGGCTTTGAAATTAAAAGGCATGAGAACTCTCCAGTGTGCATGCCAGGGGCAGCTCTGTGTCTGTGCTGGGTGCTGTGGGCTGGGAGCTGGGAGAGGAGGGAGCTGGGGGTTGGATGGTTTTTATCTGGGAGTCAGATGCTCTTCTGGCTGGTTTGTTCAATCTTAGCCTGAAATAAAGGGTTGTTTACTGTTGCTGAGTTTTCTGTAGTCTCTTGGGGATAAAAAGGCTCATTTTGCTCTGAAGAGGCTGGACCTGGGAGGACACCTGGGCATTGGATCTAATCCTGTCACACTGCAGGCTGCTCCCTGTGGAATCCCTTCCCTCAGTTGGTGGATTTTCTCCTGAAGGAGTTGGTTTTCCTTTCCTGAGGTCTAGTGAGGAGCAGTGTGAGGACAGCAAGGCTGGAAAGCTGCAGCCCCACACTGCATTTCTGAACTCATCCACCCTCAGTTTGTACCCTCTGTTCATGCAGACGGGCTCATGAATTTCTCTGTTCCTTAATCATATACAGGGACATTTTCTAGGCAAATAATTACAGGTAATTGGCCTCTAGTAAACTGATAGCCAGTTTTATTTACCTGTTTATTTTTACCTGCCTATATCCTTTAATAGCTCGTATTTTCTGAGGCCCTGGATGCCATGAAGCTATAGCTGTGGGTCTTGCCCTCCTGGAACACGTCTGTAATTCTCATTCCTGCTGCCCCTGCTGTCCTCCCCTCCCCGTGAATTTACTGTTGTTTTGACAATTTTATGTGCAAACATATTTAAATCCCTCTGACCTCAGCCTCCTGAGCTGATTGAATTTTGCTTTAACTCTGCCCTGGCATTTTCCATTTCCATGTTGTTATGCAGAACTTCAGCCTTTAAGCTTGTGCTAGAACTGAGACAAAAATATTTTTAGGTCCTGCGTAATTTCTTTGTGAGCGGAGGGGCTCCTGTTTCTCTGAGGTATCTCATCCCTTCATATTACGGTTTAGTGGGAATGGTGGCATTCAGGATGATCTTGGAGGTCCTTTCCAGCCTCAAATATTCCATGATCTCTGGGGTCAGGGAATGTATGCTGTGGTTTCCTTTCGAAGGTGCTGTTCTGGTTTTCCCAGGCATTGCTTCTTTCCAGCCAAGTCCTTTCACTCCCTACAATTTACCTGCTTGTGCTGTGGAGCCTTTTATGGGGTGGTTTCCCATTTTGTTAAGAGCCTTTCTCTGACAGCTATTTTCTGTCTGGGATCAGAAAGGAATTTCTAGATACCATCTCTTCCCTTTGGTGAAAGACAGCATTAAATGTCCTTGACATCAAACCTCACCTCCCCTGCCCAGGTGTCTTTAGGAGCTTATATTCTCCAAAGGTTTCCCTTTTGAAGATTAGAGCTGCAGTTACAAATCTAGGGGGGTTATTCTTCCACTTCATTTAAACTCACTCAGCCGCTGATTCTCAGCTCATTTCCAGCACTCAGATCCAGCACACACTCACCACCACCGACCAAAACTGAATTTAAAGAGAACATGATGTTTTGCTTTTTCCCATGACAGTGGGGTGGAGATTCCTGCACACATTTCTCCTGGGAACGGGATTATACCAGGGTCTGTCAGTGCATTTCTCTGTTGCACCAGGGCAGGTTTACATTAGATACTAGGGAAAATTTCTTCACTAAATTTCTTCACTGGAAAAAATTCAGGTCAGATATGGACAGAAATCCCCAGTTTTCCTTGTATGTGTAGCAGCCAGGAATGCTATACCAGTATCCCTATGCCCAGGACGTTCTTGTTGCTATCTCTTTGGTCCCAGCCTGAATTAAAGCTCTGCTTTAAACTGAGAAGATGATTTTGGCTCACACCTGCCTCCCCAGAATAGACAGCTCTGGAGATAACAAAGGTCCTGCACACAGACAGCCCCAAGTCTGTCAAGGACAAACCAGGAGCTGCTGTGAACACACTGCTGTTCCTCTGCTTTATAAAACAAATCCCAGAAGTTCAGCTCAAGGAGAATTCTCCACTGGAGTCACAAAAGTGGCACAGAATATCATGGTATTCCATTATACTTGCAGATTTTTTTTCCACAAGCACCCTTGGAAATCTGAGCAGTGCTGATACTGTAGGACTGGGGTCCCAGGAAAATGAAGTACACAGCCAGTCCCACTCTTCCCCACACATCCCTGCCTCCCAGTGTTGCTAAGAAGTCATTAATATATTTTCATTTTAATGAACCAGCCGACCGTGCTTATAGAAAACCAGCTGGTTTTGTTTTCTCTCTACAGACCTGAACATTTTCATGAATAAAGATTTGCAAAGAGTTTTAGAACTTGAAACTAGAAATAGATCCGTCTCACCAATTCCTTGATCTAATAATGTATTTAAAAATGAGATTTTTTTGCAAGAATAATACATGGATATTACCACCTTCACTTCCAGCCTCAATGCCATGAATCTGTGACTTTATGCCACCTTAAGCACCTATAATTAAGTCTAGATCCAAAGAGGCACGATCATAGTACAATCCCTGCTGGTTTGGGGATGGTATTTTGCTTTTTAATGAAATACTGTACTTAGTGAATATGTTAATTTACTTGATTGTTGGAAAGAATGGTGTTATTCTGCAACCAGAGAACTTTTGCCTTTATAAAAAGTCATAGTCACAACTTTTGATTTGGGAAAATATTTATCTGTTATTTCACTTGGACTCATTTTTGCATCATATTAACCTGAAAAGTAATTGTAAGGGGAGGGAACAAAACCCTCACATTTGGCCAAGAGCGGTGTGTGTGCTCAGCTATTCCCTGCACAGCCCTGGAGTCAACTTGTTCACATTTTTTTTCATTAGTTTCTTGTTATAGCCAAGATATGGTCAATGATCTTTTGAGCTTGGTAATTTTGTTAAACCTTTTTTATGAAGAGTATTGAATTGCTGCATTGAGATGGGAGTTTGCTTCTGTGCAAGATTAATTGGGACTGGTATTTCATTTTGCATAGCACTATTCAAAGCTAATAAAAAGGCCCAGAATAATGAATTCTAAAGTCAAATTATAATGAAAAGCCACAGGTGATTGTTTCATTAGGCTGGATGCAGGAGAACTGTGTCTTCTCTTAACTTTGTCTGTTGTTTGCATTGGTTGCCCCAGGGGAAGTAAACAACTTCTAAATGGGTTTGATGTTTCTGAGAAATGTTTTCTTCTGGAAAGACTTCAATAATTAAAAAGATGTGCCTTCTTAAAAGTTCACTGAAGCACAAAACTATTACTTTAAAACATTCTTTGTTCAAAATTGTTACCTTGACTTATATTCATGGGAGGAAATTGCCTTTGATGAAGTGAGCAAACCGTTTTTTTCCAGCCGGGTTTTAGGACCTCCCAGGAGAAATGGTTTGGAACTCGAGAACTCCAAGGGCAAAAATATTTGCATATTGGGAGTGTGATGGTCCTGGTGCTGTTCACACAAGATAGCTGGGCAAAGAGCAGCCCTGCTGTAGTTCATAGGCACAGGAGTCTGGTCGCCTGCAGGTTTGTCAGGGGCCAGTGGTGCCCAGCCCAACCTGGAAATAAAACTGTGCTGTCTGTTGCATGACTGTTTGCTGTCTCATTCTGTATTTGTCTTCCATGTGTGATTAACTCCCAAATGTTCTCTTTTTTTTTTTTTCCTTTTCCCTTTTTGTAGAAATTATTGAGCCTACTACCTCTAGTGCTGTCTCAAGCCCAGGTCAGTATCCACACACATTCCCACAGGATGTTGGGTACTCCTGAGGGACTCATCCCAATGCATTGCCGTGTCAGTGACCGGAGCTGGTTACGGGCAGCTTGTTGTGGTAGTGTTGGACTGTCTCCTTCTGTCTTTGTGCTGTCATTGGTGTGTCTTCCCTCCAGGCTTCATGTCTTGTCCTCTTCTCTCCCGTTCTGAGCAGACCTCTCCCGCATCTCTGTTCCTGCCATTCGGTCTCTCCTGGCTAACGCCGCGCGGGCGATTCTGTGCTCTTGTGATGACCTGGCTCCTCCTGACTCTCCCCTGGTGATGCTGTAAACATAAATGTTGGGTTGAGGCTGACAAATTTCTTGCTGTCTCATCACTGAGTGATTTGTAGGATGGATCCAAGGGCCTCTTGTGAGCTCCTTCCCATTTACAGTGCCAGAAGGTGTTAGTGGAGAGCTGAAACACCTGCCTTTGTGCTTGGCAGGTGGTGAGAAGTTTTGACTGTTCGTGGTACGTCCCCATTTCCTTGGGGATTTCCTGTTGCTGCTCCCCAACAGGGCACCCTCAGTGGAGCTTGTCACAGAATCACAGACCGGTTTGGACTGGGAGGGGCCTCAAAGCCCATCCAGTCCCACCCCCTGCCATGGGCAGGGACACCTTCCACTAGCCCAGGTTGCTCCAAGCCCTGTCCAACCTGGCCTTGGACACTTCCAGGGATGGGGCAGCCACAGCTTCTCTGGGCAACCTGTGCCAGGGCCTCACCACCCTCACAGGGAAGAATTTCTTCCCAATATCCCATCTAACCCTGACCTCTGACAGTGGGAAGCCATTCCCCGTTGTCCTGTCTTTCTTGGCCCTTATCCAAAGTCTCTCTCCAGCTCTCTTGGAGCCCCTTTAGGCACTGGAAGAGGTGCTAAGGTCTCCCTGGAGCCTTCTCCAGGTGAACATCCCCAGCTCTCTCAGCCTGTCTCCAGAGCAGGGAGGCTCCAACCCTCAGATCATCTTTGTGGCCTCTTCTGGACTCAGTCAGCCTCACTCAGGCTGTTGAACAGGAGCTGCCCTGCCCAGAGCTGGTTAAAAGATATTGTCAGGTCAGGTCAGCCTGTAACAAGATTCCCACATGCTTCCCAAAAGGGTTTGGAAGGGAAAGGCAGGAGTCTTACATACCGTGGTGTAACTGCACCCCATGGTGCAGTTACAGTGTCAGACCCAGCAGGCTGATATTATTTCCATGTGCATGATGTAGTAAGATGTGCAGTGCTCAGGTCTCCTCCAAGTAGGAGTCTGGGAAACAAGATCAGGATTATCTGGGAGAAACATGAGAATTTTCCTCTGGCAAAACTTTCACCTGAAGTGTAATTTTATTTCTAAATTGAGATTGCACCAGAAAGCCACAACAACTGAGGTGATCCACTCCCCAGTTATAAAATGCAGATTAAACCAAGAGTTGCAGGCAGCAGGAGGTTCCAATAGCTTCAGACTTACAGGAGTAGCAAGACAACTGAATAAATCTTTGGAGCTTTTAATTAAAGGCTTAGGAAGGGCAACCCCTGGTGTCCTTAGTGGGGATGCTCAGGGCACAGAGGTGCTTCCTCTCTGCCTTCCCTGGTGCCCTGAACAGCACTGAGCTCCCCAAAGCCCCGTGTCCTTTATGTGCAGGGAATCTCCTGTGACTGAGTACAAACAGCAGCGGAATCCTGAGCAATGTAGGACCACCCCCATTGCTAACCCAGCAGCAGGAGGGGAGGGATGGACTTCACTGCAAAAAGCTGATAGTGCTTGCAATAAAAGCCCCTTTCCTTGTGATTTTCCACGGTTTGCTTTGGACTCCCGTGCAGTTGAAAATAAGCTAAGGAATTATTTTTAGAGTTAACAGAAGCTGAGAACAAGAAAAGAGTCACTGATATGTCGATCGTGCAAAGTGGTGATAGGAGACCTCAGTCTGTGCGTTAACACTGGGGTTTGTAATTCCTTAAAAAGTCCCCTTAGCCTGATCTTATTCCAGGCTTTGTTCAGAGAGTGATGGTTTATGCTGTATGGCTGTGGGGGGAATGGCCTCTAGTAACATTTTGGGGTTTCATCTCCATAAGTGAGCACTGCAACAAAGAGCACAGTGTTTCTCACTTAAAAAAAATGACGCTAAAGTAACACAGCTTTGAGATGTGTTTGAATTCTTGCTACTGCAGAAATTTTTGATGAATGAGCAAAATCATATGTATTTTTGGGAGCAGGGTAGACATGGGGGAATGGAAATTAATAACATCCTTTTATAATGATCCCTGTCAATTCTGAAACACAGTGCTAAATACAGAGGCCTTGTGCCAAATGCAGTATAAAATTGAAAATATGAAAATGTTTGAATGCAACAGAGGGAAAATTTGGAAGCTGTTAAAGTTGTAATAGTTCTGAAGTTACACGAGCTAGTCCAGCTTTAACTGACCAAGGAAAGGACTCTGAGGTCAGTTTGCAGTTGAAAGACGTCTGTTCCACTGAAAGACAACAGAGAGGGTGGGATTTTTCAAAGAAAGTTCTCCAAATGGTTGAAAATTTAGGATTGAGTTCTTCTTCCTGAAACTTAGCCCTGGTATCAGCAGTGACATTACCACTGAACTGTTTTGTTGGCATTACATAATTAAATGACTCTGTCATAGTCCTTCTACTTGTCTAACTTTTAGCTGGTAAATAGCTGGGTAATACCATCAGTATTGCTACCAAGTTCTACAGCTGCAGAGGCAACTCAGAAGTTCCCAGAGTGTCAGAAACAGAGTCCCTTGTGTGCTGCAGCATCAGGCAGGAGGTTGGGGTGGGAGATGGGGGCAGAAAATCCCAGTTGTTCATCTGTTGCTGCTTTCAACAGTAATATTTTATTGACAGTAAAACAAGATTTATCTTAGAGTCCTAGACTGGTTTGTGTTAGAAGGGACCTTAAAGATCATCTTGTTCCAACAAAATTTCTGGCTTTGTTTGAGTCATCCCAGGAGGTTTTAGCCACAGAGCTCATTGGATCAATGTGTATCTGTCCTGCTTCCCTCCTGCAGGAACACAAAATATGACTAAACTGTAGAAAATCATTTTTGTCTTGTGTCTTGCATTAGTCAGAACACAGAGCATCAGCCTCCCTCCTGCTTAATCAAGGCTTTGCTGCTAATTGTTTAATTACCACCATCCTTTTACCACTTCAGTGCAGCTCCACTGGATGTTTTTCCTGGAGAAGGTTTTGCTGCTGGAAAGATACAGATCCTTTGTAGGGTTTCAATATGGACCCAAAGGTTTTGAAAACACCCAAACCTGAGTCAACATTTAACTGCAGGTAGAGGATGGAGAGTTGCAGGTCAAGGATCTTCCAGAAATCAAAGTAAACAACTGACAGGCTGTTCAACATCACTGGTTGAGTTTTCCAGTATCTTTCTCAAAGCCCAAACTGGGAAGTTACTTTTAGTACAAACTGAGGAATCTGTAGGAATCCCGAAGATCTTTAAGGATCCCTCACAGTTCCAAATAGGACCCAAACCATCTCAGACATAATTTGCAAACCCACCCAGTGTTTGAGGGCCCGTTGATACACTTGTGCATTTCTCTGCTGGAGCCCTTTTTTTACATTTGGGGATTTAGTTTCCTAATTTGAAGTGACAACTTGTAAAACATGTAGAATTAGCTGCAAAAATTTAAAAAAATTGAGACCAGGTTTGGTATCTCTTTTGTCAGGCAGCACCAGGAGCTGGAGGTACTTACAAACCTCTCCTCCTTCAGTGTAATTAGTTCACAGGTGGTGTCTTGAAAAGCCTTTGAAGATGCTGCTGAATTCTTAATGCTGACTAAACAAGTAACTGTGACAGGTCAGAGAGAATAATTGAGGAATCTTCTTTAATTAATGATTTCACATCTGATGAGGCCCTTTTATAAAAATTGGAGTTGGAGAGAGAAGGACCGACCTTAAGTTATTTAATTTTCTCAGGAACAAAAGCGTGTCTTTAAATGAGCACTCGGGCAGGTTGGACAACTCCTTGAACTTCAGTGGCTTGTCCCTGATCTGCCTTTCTGCATATCTAATATATTTAATAGGCCAGAATACCAAATCACACCTAATTTCAAGCAGGCTCTGTTTGTCTCATGGGAAGCTTTCAAACCCTCTCTTTTTTCTCTTCTTATGCAGTTGCAAATCCCATTTTAATCAATAAATGATTTGTGCACGGAAAATCTACAGGGCTGGACTCTCAGAATTTGTGGTGTTCTTGGCTGCCATTAATTTTGTCTTTCTACCTTCAAATGGAGATCTTTGCACATGGGCAGGAGAGCCATTGGTGCAGCAAACCCTGGACTGGGGACAAGCCCTGAGGCAGGAGAGGGTGACCAGCTGTGAGTCACAGCCGGTTGTGCTTCGGCAGCCAACACTCAAACTGTTCTTTCTTTCCCAGTTTGTGGAATTCCTTCCAAAATACTAAACAAGTATGAATAGATGATCCACATTTAGGGTAACAGATCCTGGATCGTTGTAAATTTAACTTCTAAATCATGTTAGGAGCAGATGTCTGTTTGTTCAAAGAGCTTTTGATAGCTTGGTGGCCACTTCACTGCCTCCCAAATGATCCCACCCTGGGAAGGGAAGAAGAGTCTCCCAGGCTGTCCCATGTCTCTGTGTATGCAGCTGATGGGTGAATCATCCTCCAGCACCCCAGAGAACCACACCAGAGGTTTTTTTGTCAAATATAATGAATATAAAAGCAGATATAGAGATACCAAGTATCAAACAGGAGAAGAGTCTCTAAAGAACAAATACCAATATATTAAACTTGTTAATTAGATGAAAGCTTTACATTCATGGGCATTGCTGTTGCACTTCAGAACTCCAGGCAGGTGTGAAATTCCAGCATAGTTGTCTCTGCCAGAAAGAAATTGTTTTGTATTCCCCCAGCTCAGTGCACCTGCCCAGTGAATTCAGTGGTAACGTTTTCCTGTGGGAGTACGGCGCTTAACCCAAGAACACTGGGAATTATACACTGCCTGTGCTCTGGGAAATAGCTGTCTTTAAAGCATTACATACATCTGCTGTTACAAACAGGTGAACTTCGTGTTTTTAAATCACTCTGTGAAGGCTCCATCCTCAAAGCAGAATCTATGGAATCAGATAAATGTTTCTGTTTAAGCAGAATGCGCGTCTCAGACAGCTCACAGGGTGTGCTCAGTGACATTCTGCAGTGGTTAGAGACTGCATCATTTCACCAACCTGTTTGAACATAGTAAATCATATTATTCACTGCTTGCTGAAGAGATACATTATTTAATATCAAAAGAGCTACTTTCTATCAGCTGAAAAATGGGATTAGAACTAGGTCATTTTTAGTCCATTGATTCCTACTCTCTAAACCAGAATGTAAAATACAAGAATGTTTTTTCCTGATACTGTGTTGCCTACAAGCCTTCTGTCATGGGGGATTTCAATGTTAATGAGTTTTCCCACAAATATGAGAAGCCCACTTAGGAGAAGAAGCTGCTGAATATTTTAGAATATAACACATTGACCAGTTTGCTGAAATGTCACATTTTAACCAAGAAGTGCTTTTGAGAAATGCCAGGAGAGCAGAGGAGGGACACGTGTGAAATGGCTTCTGTAGTCTGGGAGAAGGGCACAGGATGTGGAACGTGGGGAGGTGCTCAACTTACTGTTGCTGCTTCAGTGTTGGCCCTTTCTCCTGTCTGTGTTTTCAGTGCTGAGGGATGAGCCACATCTCATGAGCCCCATGTTCCTCCACATCTCTGAGCGATGCTCACCCCTCTATGGAAGTTCTCAGCTCCCAGAGATCAGTGTCCTTGGTGTTAGTTGTTTGTCATTATGCAAATTCATTTATGTTATTGTAAATGGGATCAGCATTTGCATATATAAGTGCACTCAGTGTAGGAGCCCCAGCATGGGAACCAGCACACGCTGAGGGCACAGGGGAGTCTCTTTCCAGCACAGCACTCACTTCACACATTTAATGGGTTTTTAAAACATCGATATCACAGAATCATAGAATATCCTGAGCTGGAAGGGACCCACAAGGATTGTGAGTCCAATTCCTGGCCCTGCCCAGGACACCCCAGCAATCCCACGCTGTCCCTGAGAGCATTATCCAAACACTCCTTGAGCTCTGGCAGCCTTGGTGCTGTGACCACTGCCCTGGGGAGCCTGTTCAGTGCCCAGCCACCCTCTGGGGGAAGAACCTTTTCCTGAGATTCAGCCTAAACCTCCCCTGACACAACTTCATACCATTCACTCTTTCTTTATAGGTGTGACATCAGTTTATTTATTCTTACTATAGATATAACCATGACCTCCTCAGTCCACACCCTCGAGACATCTCCCCATCTCAGTGAGACAGTGGTACCCTCTGCTGTTCAGGCTGTGGGGGAAGCTTGGCAGGGCATGGACTCCCTCAGATGGGCTGGAAACATCTACTCTGAAGGCAGGCTGGGGGCAGAGATCCATATAATTAAATTTTGGTTTTCATCCACAGCCATAATTTAGGCCCATGCTCCCAAACTATGCCGGAAAGTTGGGTGTTTGCACATTTAGGTCATGACACAGTGAATCTGCAGAGGCTGAGCTGGGTGGTCCAAAGTCATTTGTTCCTATGCTTTGTCCATGGTCCTGCAACAGTTCCACAAAGGAAGAAAAATCTTCTAGCCTGCAACACTGCAAGACATGGCACAGGAACTCTGAAAGACTGTCCCTAGAGGGCCATGTTCGTAGAACCATAGAATCATGAAATCATAGAGTATTGAATCCTACAATGGTTTGGGTTGGAAGGGACCTTAAATTTCATCTCATTCCATACCCTGCCATGGGCAGGGACATCTTCCACTAGCCCAGGTTGCTCCAAGCTCTGTCTAGCCTGGCCTTGGACACTTCCAGGGATGGGGCAGCCACAGCCTCTCTGGGCAACCTGTGTCAGGGCCTCACCACCCTCACAGGAAAGATTTCTTTCCCAATATCCCATCTAAACCAGCACATAAAATCCCAGAATAATTCAGTTGGAAGTGACCTTAAAGCCCATCTTGTTCCACACACCCCCCTCCATGGGCAGGGACACCTTCCACTAGATTGAGACACCTTCCGTTCTGATTGAAAAAGGAGAAGCAGGAGATTCCAGAATGTGATTCAGCAGCAGGAAGAGAGCAGTCCTTGTTTTTATTTATCACAGAAGGGAATGTTTTATATGAGTGTTTTATCAGCCAGAATTGGCTGACTACAGTAATTCGTACAGGAATAAATATGCATATATCCATCTCGATGAGATGTGTGGCCATGTGCAGAGATTTACAATGTATATAGAACTGGGTATCTGTAACTTCAGGGAGGGTCTCAACTCTGTGTGGAATATAAAAGAGCCTCCAGCTACAGCTGGCTGGGAAGGAGCTGACAAACTTGGGTTGTTGAGGGAGGGAAGGCTTGGGGGATTAGGAGACTTGTCAGAAAAAGCCTATTTGAAATCTCCCTGAATATGTCAGTTTTAAAGAAATTCAAATAAAGGCCTGTTGAGTTTTGAGGGGAAAAAAAATTGGCTTCTTGCCAGGCTACCCATCTCATTGCAGGCAACACTTCTGCTTTTTTTGTCTTTTCCCTGTCTGAATTTCGCACCACATGGAAATCTCCATTCCATGCCAGCTGCATTTAGAGTATCTATGCAACATGGACACTTTGATGCAGTTGCCAACAATATTTCCAGCCAGGGATGAAAAACAACATCCTGAGATGATCCAGAATCCATTTCCTTACCCTGAATCTTTAAAGCTGTATCGCTCCATCTTTACCTTCTCCTTACTGCAAACTAGTTGTAAGGCTCAGTCTACCAAACTGGCTTTTAAGCTGGTTTTGGCCCTTCTTAAACTTTTCAGATGAGCTCTCAGGCAACCCAAGAAACACCGTAGGATGTGGATTATTTTCCAATAATCTCTTCTGGGTTAAAGAAAACAGCACCAAAATTTGTAAGTAAAAACATGATGGTTGAACCAAGCCAGCATCCTTCCAAGTGTGTAGGAATAACACCAACTCTGAACAATTAAACATTTCTTTGTCATGAGTTGTCACCAATCCCAGGAGTGGTGCTGTCTTGGTTTTACCTGCTTTTGTTTAGGACTCTGCAGTTATGAGAGACAGACCTTCCTCAGAATGGGAAGTGCTTGTGAAGGCACAAATACTCTGGTGAGGGCAGTGCAGAAGTCCCTGAACATCCAACAGGGCTCAAATGGACTTGGACTATGAGCAGACTGAGGTTGTTTGCTGGTGGAGCTGAGAGTGCTGAGTAAAACAGAGATGGTTTGCAGTGAACTGGAGAAGAGCTCAAGTCTAGGCCATGCACTTTGTGTTACAGGCTTGAGCCTACCTTGTGTGTGTGTAACTTCCTGTTACACCATGACCTTTGCTTTCCTCTAGGTCCAGCTGCTGATGAGGAATTATGACCTGAGTACCAAAATTCAAAAATAAACAAGGATGCAGGTGATCCCCAAAGTGGGTGTGGCAGGCCCAGAGGTTTGTTCCTCTGATCAGCAGGTGTTCATAGGAACCTCACACCCACCCAGGGCACACTGTGGAGGTGGAAGGAAACATGTTGAGGGCTCAGGCTCAGTTTAGTGTGTGTTGCTCCATCAGTCCAGTAAGGTTGACAAGGAAAATTCACTTTGTTCTTGTGCTTTGGCACCTGTTCCTGGGCATCATTTTCATCAAGTCCACAGTTTAACTGAGCTTCTGAATCCACAAAACACTGTGGGGCCATCTGGTTAAAATTTTAAAGGCATTTTTCATCAAGATGGAAGTTTTGCAAAATATATGACCATTTTCAACTGCTTAGTCAGACATTTCCGTAAGAAAAAGATGTTGGCATCAAGGAGAGGAAGTTTAACTCAATGGATGAGTGGCAACCTGTCCCCTCCTACCCACCCACCTCCGTATAGTGATGTTGGATGACACTGTGACATTCAGTGATGACAGAGTGATTGACCTTGACGTCTTTTGTACATCCCTCTCACTGTCAAGGTACATGACTCAGCTTTGCATTTCTCCCTCTATCATCTTCCACAATGGCAGGGCTGCATCTCAAAGGATTGATAGAATTTACCCTCCTTAATACCCCTGATTGCAGACGAATGATTGCCAACCATTCAGCTCCTCATTCAACAGCGTTGTGTATCAAACCACTCTGAATGAGTTTGCTGCCAAACCGAGGCAATTCAGGAAACAACTCGGTCTTGAAATCTCAAGAGCATGTTCACTTGAACAAACAGGGTATGGATTTTGTGATGGGAAAACAGGGAGTCGTTTGAATAATCTGCAGTAAATTGTCAAAGCAAAGTACTCTGGTTATCGAGATGTGTCAGGAGTAAGCAATGTCTGCATCGCTGTTTGTAAGGATTCCAGACCAGAGCATACTATGTCTTACCCTCCCACATTGCAGAGTCACATTTAGTGTTCAGTTCTCATATGGAATATCCTGAGTTGGAAGGGACCCACAAGGATCATCATGTCCAACTCCTAAATGAATGAGGATCTGTGTTTTACAAAGAGGTGGAAATCCCACTTGCTAAATGCAGGTTTTCACTATCCAAGTCCAAATCAGTCATGCAAAAAGTTCCTTTCATAGAAACTTGAAAGATTTTAGTACTTAAGGGTTATACATGGTACAAACTAGGAAAAAAGTTAATTGTTTTTGAGGCAAAATGTGTCTTTCTCTGCTGTGTCACCAAGACTATCAGAGTTGGTTTGAAGGCATCCAAAAGTCCATCCCTGTCTTCCCAAGAGCACTTAAGGCAGGTGTGGCCTGGGATACAGACTCAAAAGAAAGCTCCCTTAATTCCCAGAGAGGATGGAAAAAAGGAAAGGTGAACGGCTTTCAGCATCAAGTGTGAGATCTACCTACTTTATTATAGAATATATCTCATTTCCCCTTCTGTTTGTATTTTTTCAAGAATACGCCATCCATAACTACTCCAAGAGCTGCTCACATTCCTGCCAAGCACCACGTGCTGTTTTCTGTCTTGTCTTTCTAAATCCTTATTTTGAGCCAAAATCAACGGCAGAAAGAAATTGCCCACTGCCTGGCTGGGAAACCTTCCTGGGAGTCCGTGTGTCCCTCCGGAGCAGAGGGACATGCACCATGTCAGGTTCATCTGACTGCACCCCAAGAAGAGCTGAGACACAGATCACCTACAAGGTGATCGCTGATAATACAAAAGAACCTTTTTTGGTGCTTTTTGTTTTCCCTTTCAAAGGGCACTTCCATTAGGGGAGGGTTAAATTGGATATTAGGAAAAAGTTCTTCATGGAAAGGGTTGTCGAGCCCTGGCACCGGCTGCCCAGAGCAGTGGTGGAGTCTCCATCCCTGGAAGTATCAAAAAATCCGTAGATGGCACCTGGGGACATGGTTTAGTGTTAACATGGAGCTAGTTGTGGGCTGACTGTTCGACTTGATGAACTTAAAGGTCTTTTCCAACTTAAACAATTCTGTGGTTCTATGATTAATTAGGAAGGAGCCTCCCACAGGGGCACCAATGCTGGGTTTTTTTTTCCTTTCCACCAAAATATTGTACTAACTGATAGAGATTTTCAAAGCCATGACACAGAATCTTCATGCCTAAAGCTCCCAGTCAGCTTTGAAAAATCTCAACTATTGGGTTTTTTTTTCCTCTCCTCTATGTAATAACATATGCAAAGCTGAGCCATAATGTCTCCAAAATCCTCTGGATTAAGCTGAAAAGCAGGTGGGGAAAGGCTGGTGCACGAAAGGCCTCCAATGCAAAATCCTTCAGTGGCAGTAAAAGCTGCAGAGGAGAAGCAGCATCGGCCAGGAGGGGTGAGGGGCTCTGGAAAGGGACTCCCACAGCTCAGGGACATCCAGAAGAAAGACAACCCAAAGTGGCTCCAGAGGTGAGGGGTTTCATCCCCCCTCTCACAAGCAGCTCCAAAAACTCAGAATCCTCCCAATGGACATGTCAGCTCCTGCTGCAATCCCAAGTCATTCATCAGAGGGAACAGTGAATAAGGATAAATGGAATCATGGAATCACAGAATCACAGAATCATAGGCTGGGTTGGGTTGGAAGGGACCTTAAAGCTCATCCAGTCCCACCCCCTGCCATGGGCAGGGACACCTTCCACTATCCCAGGTTGCTCCAAGCCCCATCCAACCTGGCCTTGGACACTTCCAAGGATGGGGCAGCCACAGCTTCTCTGGACATCCTGTGCCAGGGCCTCAACTCTTTGACGTTATAGCCCTGGTTAAAGTGTGGAAATCTGAAAGTACTTTGGGAAAAAGAAAATCTGCACGGTCATGAAAAATACAGAATACTTGACTCCATTATACACGTTTTCTGTGTATTTTGCAGCTGGACTTTCTATGATGTTTGTTAAGCTCCTTGAGCTCACAAATGGTGACACCCCACAACTGAAGCAACACTTTTAAAGCAGCAGCTCCTGTCCCTACACAAGCAAGAGGCCCTTTGCCTCGAAGGATTAACCCTTGTTGCAGCCAGAGGAGGATGTCTCTGGAATCCATGTGCTCACCTCGGTGCTGTATAACATGCAGCTATTTAAATTCATTGAAATGAGGACTCCAGAGCTGGCACAGAGAAGGGAAAGAGCTACACAGTCACAAAAAACAATTAAAAGAAAGTAGAGTCAGACAACAGCTATATATGGTTTATAAGCTTCACTTTCTCCCAGAATCAACATCTTGCATAGAAGGACAACTTTAGGCAGAGAAAGAGAACCTTGGGCAGTACAAACTGGTTAAGGAAATCATTATTCATTATCTCTTCCAATCAGACGAAGAGTACTTTAAATGAAACAAAGAAATGTAGGTTGTTGTGGATTCCCAAAGCTAAATGAGTTCCAGAAGTGACTTTAAAAAAAAAAAAAAGAAATTCTGTGAGATACCACTTCTGGCTTAGCAGTTCCCAAAGCTACAACTGTCTCAAGGCTGGCAGGGATAAGACACTTGGGCAGCTATAGGTGGGATTTGCACAGGAAGAAGAGAAAGTAAGTTATTGAAAGGAAAACAATATTTGGCCAAGTGCTGCAGGGAAAAGGGGTTGGTGCACTCAGAATCACAGAATATGTGAGTTGGAAGGGACTCACAATCCCTTGGAATCATTGAGTCCAACCCTTAGCCCTGCAC
Organism: Myiozetetes cayanensis; assembly: GCF_022539395.1. Taxonomy (NCBI): domain Eukaryota; kingdom Metazoa; phylum Chordata; class Aves; order Passeriformes; family Tyrannidae; genus Myiozetetes; species Myiozetetes cayanensis. Next base: position 13,434,198 of record NW_026086826.1, on the reverse strand, counting down.
AGGCCCATCCCCAACAGTCACACCAGGTGCCCCAGAGGATCATCCAAACACTCCTTGAGCTCTGGCAGCCTTGGTGCTGTGACCACTGCCCTGGGGAGCCTGTTCAGTGCCCAACCACCCTCTGGGGAAGAATCTTTTTCTGAGATCCAACCTAACCCTGCCCTGACACACCTTCAGGCCATTCCCTGGGGTCCTGTCCCTGGTCCCCACAGAGCAGAGATCAGTGCCTGCCCCTCCTCTCCCCCTCCCAAGGAAGCTGGAACTGCAATGAGGTCTCCCCTCAGTCTCCTCTTCTCAGCTGAACAGCCCAAGTGCCCTCAGCTGTTCCTCACATGGCTTTCCCTCAAGGCCCTTCCCCATCTCTGTTACCCTCCTTTGGACATTCTCTAATTGCTTCATATCTTTCCTATATTGTGGTGTCCCAAACTGCCCCAGTATTCCAGGTGAGGCCACTCCAGTGCAGAGCAGAGTGGGACAATCCCCTCTCTGGCCCATCCAGCAGTGATGGGCCTGATGCCCCCAGGACACGGTTGGCCCTCCTGGCTGCCAGGGCACTGCTGACTCATGGCCAACTGGCCACCAACAGGACCTCCAGGGCCTTTTCCTGGCACTGCTTTCCAGCAAAAAGTTAAATGCATGTTAATGATGAAAGAGGAAATTGTGCTTTTATAATTAGCGGGCTGGACTCACTCATGGAAGTGGCTCCTGTCACACAGACCCTCCTGCTGTGCCATAGTTACATCCCCCTAATGGCAGGCAGGTGACAGGAGAGATGGATGCCGTCCCTTGAGTCAGTCCCCAAGAGAGACACATCACTTGGCTTCAGGATGACAAACTATATGCTCAAAGTGACAAATCATTTAATTAAAATTTACAAGTGGTTAAATACTGTGTGACCCAAATGGAGGCCATGATCATGAATCAGTGTGGGAGGAGGAACTCAACTCTCAGCGAATCGATAGTTCACAGCTGCACTACCTGCACACTCTCTGCATTCCTCATGTGTGGGGAGCACATTGCTGGCTGCTGGAGAGGGTAGCTCAGAGAAGATCTCAATCAAGTTGAAAAGTAGTAACAATTTTACTTAGGCAGTGTTTGAACACTCTTGAGTTTCATGAATAGTTAATGTCACGTCAAGTGTTCAAGAAAAACGCTCTTGTATCTTAAGAGCAAATAACTCAGCTTTTGATGACTTATGTTTTTTCCTTGCATACACAGCCCGGTGGAAATTGCAATAATCCTTCATGAAAAGGCTCAGCAAGTTTTACTATAGGAGAGGAAGGGTGGCCACTGGATTTACTAACTAATGTAGGAAATGTAAAACTGCCAGGCAACCTGCTCTTTTATTGATGCTGTTGAGCACAAAATGTGCTGGTAGTTCTGTAAAAATGTGTTTTAGAGGGATTTCACGTGCCAGCAAGATGTGCATTGCTTTCATGTAGATGACTCACCCTGTGTCCTTCAATGTAAGATGCACCCCATGAAAAAGGACAGGATTGAGCATTATTGACAGACAAGACAAACCCAAGAGATAACACCAGCCTTGTCAGCTCACAGGATCACAGAATCAATCACAAAATCACTGAATCACAGTGGTACTGAGGTTGAAAAAGCCCTCCAGGATCATCGAGTCCAACCTGTGACTGATCCCCACCTTGTCACCCAGCCCAGAGCACTGAGTGCCACGTCCAGTCATTCCTTGGACAGCTCCAGGGATGGGGATTCCACCACCTCCCTGATCACCCTTTCCAGGAAGAAATTGCTCCTGATGTCCAACCTGAATCTTCCCTGGCACAGCTTGAGGGGTGTTATGATTCAAGGTGCCACTAAACCTTTTGAAATCAGTAAACAGTTGGACTTTTTGTTATTTATTTCATCCATCACCTTATTGTAATCAAAGCACTATTGATGATTAATTCCTTGGCTCTTAGCAAGGTTCAGCAGTAAACTTGCATGGATTATGGGGTTTTTAATTTATCTATAAAACAAGAACAATATATACACTATGCAGAAATATGACCAAGAGAAACCTCTAAGAAATGCTTAAGAAAATCAGCAGAAGAGCTGAATAAACCCCACGTCATAGAAATCATGTGACAGGCAGTGGAAGATTTGTTTAAAGGTGTCAGCTCCTTCAGCAAAAAAGTTCCTTCCTCATACACAGTCACCAGAAACTGTGAGAAATCATGTCCTAACTTGCTTAACTCAACATCCTTTGTCAAGAGCAGAAGAATGATGTTGAAACCATACAGAAACTGGAAAGTTCAGTATAAAAAATTATCATTCACAGTGCATATGACATTGCCTCAACGTAGCAGAACCAACAGAGTCCTCATGATATATGAGAACTATCAAAGGTTGCCACTGAACACAGAGATTTAATGTGCTGCTTAATTCTAGAGCTTATTTACAATGTCACACGTCACTTGGAGAAAAATGGTTCTGACAACCAATCATTTAAAATATAGGAAGAATGTTTAACAAAAGGTCAGAAGTACAAATATTTTACATATTAACTACTAATAAATTCATTTCCTCTAAAAGTTAGAAGGATCAGCAAATGTCTTCAAAGCCATTTGCAATATTTCTGCATGAGACCCAACCTCTAATTATCAATGGAAGTTGTAAATAATTGTCAACTCTGCAGATGAGCCAAAAATTCTCTCAAATGAAAGTAATTAGCTCCCAAGTTGAATTTTTCTGTCACATTTAAATGCTTTTCATTTTCTCCAATGTGACACTTACAAATGAGGGCCACATTGTCAGGGAAGCAGTTATTGTAGGCTGCCAAAATTAGGTGCGTAAGGGCCTGAGAACACTTCACTTTCAAAACAACCTGTGATTCTCAGCAAGAGATTTTATCACTCCATAGTTTTGCTGCAGCATCAAACTTCTGAAGTGGAGAAATTTATCCAGCTTGGACCTTTTCAGGTGACTCAGAAGTTTCTGTACCACTTGGTGTGGGAATATCTCTCATGGAGAGCCTTAGGCCTTGGCTCTTCTTGGTTCTCCTTCACTGAAGAACTTTTCCAGCCCCCCTGGTCTGGAATACACTTGAGAACTGGGCTACACACCACAGCCCAGGGATATGGGAGTGGGAATGGGCAGCTCTTGCTTCTCCCAGTGCTTTTTCTGGTACTTTTCTAGTCTTATTCTCAGTGTCCTCATAACCAAATCTGTGTTTACCACGTCCAGATCATGATCCTTTCTCCTGTTTAATTTTGGACTTCCATGCAGAACCAGCGTCAGGCTTGTTTTCTGTTTCATTTTCAGCTAATCAAGGTTGGATTTGCTGATTGCTGCAGATGACCACAAAATTGGGGCCAGAGGAGTATCATAGATATGTGGATAAAGAGGTGGTCCCAGCTTTGAACAAATCACATCCAAAACCAGTCACGTGATCAGAAAACTGCACAGTAGCAGGAAATAATATATTATTTATTTGTGATGAGCGTACAAGTTTCCTTTCAAATGGTCCCTTCTAATTGTTATCCACCTCAACAGTTGTTGCTATTCCACATCTTCCAGACAAAAGGGTTTAGACTCATAAACCCAAGCTGGATTTGTGATTTCCTTTGTCCTGACTGTTCCAAAAGCAGTGACTTGGAGGATTCTTACAGGGTGAGGGACAGGTTGAACCTTACTCTGGCATCCCATCCATTTAGGCTGGATATCAGGAAAAGGTTCTTCCTGCAGAGTGTAGTTGGACACTGAACAGGCTCTCCAGGGCAGTGGTCATGACCCCAAGGCTGCCAGAGCTCAAGGAGCGTTTGGAGAATGCTCTCAGAAACAGGGTGGTATTGTTGGGGTGTCTGTGCAGGGCCAGGAGTTGGACTGGGTGATCCCTGTGGGCTCCTCCAACTCAGGATATTCCATGGTTCTCAGATATGCTGGTAAGACCTGTTGTAGGAAGCTCTGGTGTGTCTCCTAGGGCATAGGAATGTGGTACTCGTCACATTAACAAGCACATCTGCCTGCCAAGAACTTCTGCAAAATAAGCAAGAATCTTTTTACCTTTGACTAATGAAAACTATGTATTTACAACATCTTAACACAGGTTTTCAAATCTAAATTAGGTTAAAGAAATTGAAACCTTCAAACAGAAAGCCTGTCAACCACATCAACAAAAGAGTCCATATGTGTGCTCCAGAATCAGTGTGTTCATCACTCTGCAGATACTCCAAAAGTCACCTTTCTGAAGCAAAGCTTGGAAAATGATTGTGATGCCCATATTTAGTCACCATAGTGTAGCCCCAGGGTGAGGCAGCCTAACTGCCTGCTAGGCTGAGATTTCCCATGAATAATAGCAATTAGGTTTGATATCAGTTATAAAGCAGCATTTTAAAGAAATGGAAGTTTCAATTGCTACATCGTTTAGAAAAGTCTCTAAAATTGATTTCAGGGTTCATTCTAAAGAAAGAGTTTCTTTCCTCCTTGTGACAAATTTTGAGTTTTTCCATACATAAACTCAGAAAAAAATGGTTTTCTCACCAAATCTGGGGCAAGAAAAGCAGTTTGGGAGTTGTACATTTCTCTTGTGAATTACAGCTTAAAATATCTCCAAATTAATAGCTCAAAGTCTGTATTTATTCAAAACTTGTCTCTGAGTCCATGTATTTCTCAGAACTAGGACACCTTTATACTGATATCTTGGGAAATATCACAGAATCCCAGACTGATTTTGTTTGGGTAGCACCTTAAAGTCCATCTTGTCCCACCCCCTGCCATGGGCAGGGACACCTTCCACTATCCCAGGTTGCTTCAAGCCACATCTGACCTGGCCTTGGACACTTCTAGGGATGGGTTAGCCACAGCTTTTCTGGGCAACCTATGCCTTATTGAATTGAATTATTTCTTTTCCAGCCAGAACTTTCTTTTCTTTTTCCTTAGCCACTAAGTTCAGTTTGAATTTTCCTCCGTCCCCTGGAATTCATGCAGCTCCTTCCCATTGTGGCACATTCAGCTTTGAGGTTCTTCATTAAATCCCAGCTCAGGTCACCTTGGGACAGTCCCTGTGTTGTTGGTCAGTGGTAGAGGACTTGGGGAGATGATCTGGGGCTGTGGGTGACCAGGTGCAGGCTGTGTCTGCTCCAGAGAGCTGTGTTCAGGCTGCTCAGAGCCAGTGATTCCAGCTTGGCTGATTTCTCCTGTCACCTTCGGTTAAACTGGATCAGGTCATGATCCAGTTAAGCACAGGTTCATCCCAGGACTGGGGCTGGCATCTTGTCTGTCTGTTAAAAGTCATCCCATTCCTCCAAGGCTGGTTCACACCCATCACTCCAGAGTTCCCAAAACATGTTTCGTTTTCCCAGCGTAACTGAGAGTGTCAACCACACAAAGAAATGGAACATAACTTGAGTAAAAAGGATGATATATAAAGTCAGATTTTATTCTGTTCCCTCACAGTACTTTTCCTCATAAATACTTCTCTGGATTATGAAATATTCCTTGCAGCAGGAACCAAGTCCATCAAGGCTGTACTATTTCATCCTCTTAAACACCGAGACACCTTGTGTTCAGTACCTGCTTCATTTATCCCATCAGTGCCTGAGAAGGATTCTTTTCCTTTGCAGTATTTCATGGAAGGGGTTTTTATTTGCTATGATAGAGTTTATCTCTGTCTGAATGAAATTCTATTAAAGATACACCATAGAGTAATGTGTAAGGGTTTAAAATTAGGTTTGGTTTTGGGGCTGTGACTAATGTCATACGGTGTGGAATTGACTGGAGTGAGGCAGTTTTTTCTGAGCAACCCCAGAGCTCTGAGTCAGTGGTACCCAGAGACATTTCATAGAATCCTGGACTCAGTTGGATTGGAAGGGACCCTAAAGGTCATCTTGTTCCAACCCCTGTCATGGGCAGGGATACTTTCCACTGTCCCAGGTTGCTCCAAGCCCCATCCTGGCCTTGGACACTTCCAGGGATGGGGCAGCCACAGCTTCTCCAGGCAACCTGTGCCAGGGCCTCCCCTCACAGAGAGGAATTCTTTCCCAATATCCCATCTAACCCTGCCCTCTGGCAATAGGAAGTCATTCCTCCTTGTCGTGTCCCTCCATCCCTTGTCCCAAGTCCCTCTCCAGCTCTCTTGGAGCTGCTTTTAGGCTCTGGAAGGAGCTCCGAGGTCTCCTTGAAGGTTTCTTTTCTCCATCACTGAGCAGGTACAACAGCGAGGCCGTACAGTCAGAGGGACCAGAACCTGCAGGGAGTTTTAGGTACCACTGAATGAATAATTCCCCATAAATGGGGACTTTTTTTTAGGTAGCTATACATTAAAATTCAAAATGTGAGTTCAGAAACAAATCACAGTTGGATAATAAAGTTACACTAATCCCCCTTCATTGTGAAAACAGTGGCAATATAAAGTGCATTTTGGAATGTATTCCAGTGCAGCAGCAGCAGGTTTGTAACAGCTCAAGGGTGCACTACACTGAATAGCAAATGGGAATAACTCCTGTAGGTCTGTAACTATGGGATCACTAATAATTCCATGCCGAACTCCTTGAAAAAGCACACACTGATGCTGAGAAACACAGCAATTCCTTTGCCATGTGAACAGAAAATGTTTGTGAGACTGTTCTGTTTGAACAGAACAGTCAGTGTTTGTGAGTTGTCACATCTTGTGCCTCATTATAAACTATCCCATGTGCCTCCTTTTTTTCCAGTATCTTAAATACTCTTCAACAAGAGCATCCCTTTAATTAGAATTAAAAGGTTATATTGCCCTTTTTCAATTTCTACCCAGATTTTGCCAATCAGTCTGTAACTTTACATATCATCACATTATCATGATTTTTTAAAGTATAAATTAGATGCAAAATTTATTCACCATTTGTAAGGTTTTTTTACTCAACCATTTATAAGTTTGAAGGATTAGACATGTTTGCTTCTCTAAAATGACACACCTAGTTTTTTCCAATTAAATGTTTGGCTGTGAACAATAACAACCAGATTTAAACCTGGATTTGTATTACAAAAGTCAAATTTATATGGAAAATAAATGAGACTTTGGAAGCTGGCAGAAAGGAGGAATGAACTTCTGGGGAAAAAAAATCCCTACAATTTCAGGGTTCCATTTATTAGCGTAGTTTTTGAAAGTAAGGGAGAGGCTGCTGAGGGTTGGTTGTCCCAGGCAGGTCTCAAGGCAGTGAAATGTGTGAAAAGGAAACAGGAGGCAGTAAAATCCAACAGGTGACCTGACCCAATGTCCTCTTGGCACCACCACCACCCTTGGACCGGGGCTGCTGCTTGCTGCTGCCCTCCAATGTCCTCCCAGCCCCCAGGATCATGTTTCCAAAGTGTTGTCTAGATCTGGAACTGCTTCCCTCTCCGTCCTGAGCAAGGGATGGTCCCCTTGGAACAGGGAGAATTCCAGCTGCGAGAAACATGTTGCTGGTGACTCTGCCCAAGGGGGTCGGAGCTGCTTCGTTTCCATCTGTAGATACTGAGGTGCCCCCACTTACATTTTGAGAGGTTGATGACTTTGGAAATGCTTTGTTCCAGAGAGTTATTTGAGAACAGGAATTAAGACACTTAAACTCTTTTCCCTGTAGTTCTCAGTGCCATCAGTTTCGGCTCCACTGTCTCTCCAAGCCTAAGGAAACACAGCTGTTAAATGTTCATTAAGTAGGTCTGGCTGGAACAACTGCAGGATGCGTCTGGCAGGTCCCATCACACCCAGAACCCAACAAAAATCATCTGACTTTGTAATTTACATTGCTGGGTGTATTTTAAGCTGATTTTAAATGAGTTTGTTGCTGTTTACAATATTTAACTGGAGTTTTCTGCCGGTGGGAGGAATGGGAAGGGTGACTCCAACTATTGTGGAAGGCAGGGAGGGAAATGTGTGTCTCCTGCTGCCTCCTCACTCAAGTATTTCCACAGCCAGGGAACCCCAATTCCCAGGCAGAGATCCCCACAATTAGGAAATTACAGAGCTGGTGGCTATGGTCACCATGGTTTAATTACTTGACTTTTGATTTCATCCTGTAAATACCTTACTTTTTGTTTTAACTCAGTCAAAATCAGTATCAAGAACCAGTTTTAAATTAGATACAGGGCATGTCCCAACTCAGGTCTTCATGAGAAATGCTTCTGTCTTATTTTCTGTGTGTATACAGAACTACACACACTGGGATAATATTTCACTTTAAAACATTGCTGGTGACATGTCTCAAGTGTTTAAACTACTAAGCTTTAGTATTTTAGCATAACAAATTGTAGATTTTTGCTTCTGCAGTTCTAGCAATAATTTTTTATTCTCTGTTTTCCTATGTTAAGAGTCATAAAATGCCATTTTATTCCTTTAAATTAGAAATAAGGACAAATCAGCATCTCATTTTACAATTCCTGCCTCTGAGAGCAGCCCTGTGTGGACACCAAAGAGCAGGGCCTGACAATACCCTTCTCTTATCAGTAACATCAGTCTCCTGGGGCTCTTCCTGCCAGCACTCACATCTCAGAAAAGGATAAAGCCACTCTGTTAAGAACCTGGCACTTCTCAGTTTTATCCTCTCCAGCTCTGGCTTATCCATGAGGCAGAGTTGTTTTTGGACAACTTCTGCAATATTTCCTGTGTCCTTTTTCAAGGATTTTCAGATGGATTTTTCTCAGGACTGATGAGCTCTTCCGGATGGAAAATAAACCAAAGCAAGATTCTACCCAAAATTACATCCACGCAACACAGGGGATGGCTACCCAGGCAATAACTGAGCCAAATTTGGATGTTCCCTGGACTGAAATATTTGATGTAGCTCATGCTGTGGCTCATGCCCAGTGTGTTGAGCATCCTCATCCAGCAGTTCCTTATACTCAGTGAGAAAGTTTTCCAGTGCCCCATGAACCATCACATACATGTTTCACTTTTTGGGAAGCACTGGTTTCCTCAATCGACTTTCTCTGCTGTGATACAGAAACAGTTTGACTGTAGATCCCTTATAAAATAATCTCTGACAAACCTATACATTTATTTAAAATATAGAATCATTGTGCATTTCACAGGTGCTCTGGGGAGGTTGGCCTGGGCAGTGCTGCACACTTTCAGGGATCCCTGCACAATTTCAGGGATTCACAGAATCACAGAATTGTTCAGGTTGGAAAAGCTCTCTGAGATCAAGTGCGACCAGTAAATTCCCCCAGTACTGCCAAGAACACTGCTAACCCACGTCCCCAGGTGCCACATCCACATGGCTTTTCGATCCCTCCAGGGATGGGGAGTCCAACACTGCCCTGGGCAGCTGTGCCAAGGCTGGACAGCCCTTTCCAGGAAGAAATTCTTCCTGATGTCCAACCTGAACCTCCCCTGGCACAACTTGAGGCCATTTCCTCTCATCTTGTCCCTTGTTCCCTGGGAGCAGAGCCTGACCCCACCTGGCTCCACTCTCCTGTCAGGGAGTTGTAGAGAGTAAGAAGGTCCCCCCTGAGCCTCCTTTTCTCCAGGCTGAGCCCCCCCAGCTCCCTCAACTACTCCTGGTGCACCAGACCCTTCCCCAGCTTCGTTCCCTTCTCTGGACACATTCCATCCCCTCAATGTCTTTCTTGTCCTGAGCAGCTGAAATTTGACCCCAGGATTCAAGGTGTGACCTCAAAAGGGGGAATTTTTTGTTGAAAAAAAACCCATGCCAGTAACAAAGGGACATGAGACTGGAGAGGACCTTCTCAGTCTCCACATGCACCTGTCAGCCACCACAGCCACCACAGCCACGGTCCAACTGCATTTCAACATTACTAAAATCCTCAGCGTTTTCCAGTGTTATTATCATGGTCAAAGCCCTGTTTAATCACAGCCTCCATCTGGCACACACTTCAAAAGGGCCTCCTCCTTCAGATTTATCTCTTTAACTTCACTAGTGAATTTTCCATCACAGTGAATTTCCTGTCTCTCAGCCTGGAGGATGATTGCATTTGCATAAGACTAAACAAATCGGTGTCTTCACTGAGTCATTTTTAGACAAGACTTTAAGGTTTTGTTCTCCCAAGGTCAAGCTTTCTCCAACCCTCCTTGGCCTCTGAGGCACAGGGGGATGTTTCTCATCTTGACAAGCTCCCCTTTGGTTGGAGCCCTCTGAAGCCTGTTCTGGAGCTCTCCATGCTGATTATCTCCTCTATCACCCACTCCCTTCCAACAGATCTTTTAGAGACTGTCGACCTTCTCCTGCACAGCCATAAATCCTCAACTAACTTCAAGTGTAACAATATGTAGAGATGTTATCCCAGGACTCGGCTGAGCCTTCCGAGGCCCATTATCTCACAATCTTCTCTTTTAAAAGAACATTTTTGACAGCCCAGTCGTTTTCATCTTTTTTTTTCTTCCTGCTTTGACCTTGAGTTAGTTTATTCCTTCCTTTGCTGGATATTTTAAATGTTGCATGAAAAAATCCAATTTATTAAGCTTTTCCTATAGTAAATGATTAACCTGAATATAGTTAAATGAAATGCTTATTAACATCTCCCTGCATAATCCATTTAACAGAATTAGTCTTGCTTATTCAGACAACCTAAAGGGGTCCGTGCTTTTGTCTACACGGCATCAGCATTAAAGCTTATAATTATTTCTGGTTAATGCAGCCCTTGGTGTTAGGAAATGCTGGTTTGTGTGTTCCAGCACAGCACTTCTCCTAATCTCTTGTATTAATTAGAGATACTGATATAATAGTACTTTGTTCCTTTCTATTCAGCACCAGGAGAGATGTCTGAATATAATCCTATCTGTGCTAAGGGTGTCTTAAATATTTTCACAACTGCTAGCTGGTATAAAACATTAGGATTATGTAGAATAATCACTAAATTAGAAGAAAAGAGAGCTTGATAAGAGCACGTGGCCATCCTAGATGTGCACCTGGGACTTTGGGATCGGTCATAGGATTTTTCCTTCCACAGGGCTGACCCTGCATGTAAATGATGAGATGGCATTTCAGGTCCCTTCTAACCCAAACCAGCCTGTGAATCCATGATCTCTTCCCAGCTCTTCAGTGGTGCTGCTGTGTGTGTGGCTCAGCTGGATGTTACTCCCTCACCCAAAGGGATGCAGCTGCTCAGGCTCTGAGGAACATTTAATGACTTACCCATTAGCAGGAAAGAAAATTACTGCCCCTCCATGACTGAAGCTGACATTTTAAACTTACTAGGTCTTCTAAATCCTGGGTCATTTTATATTTCAGACATCAGACTTTTCATCAAGCTCATTTTAATCTTCTTCTAGGTGGAAATTCACTGTCTTTTAAGGTGTTTTAAAGTATCACTACCAGGACTCAGCTGAATTTGCATCACCAGCTCATAAAATCACAGAATCACTGAGGTTGGAAAAGCCCTTCCAGATCATCGAGTCCAACCATTCCCCAGCACTGCTGAGGCCACCACTGCCCCATGTCCCCAAGTGCCACATCCACATGGCTTCTAAATCCCTCCAGGAATGGGGACTCCACCACTGCCCTGGGCAGCTGTGCCAGGGCTGCATGGACCTTTCCAGGAAGAAATTCCACCTGATGTCAAACCTGAGCCTCCCTGGCACAGCTTGAGGTCAATTTCCAATCTCCCTGTCCCTTGTTCCCTGGAAGCAGAGCCCGACCCCCACCTGGCTCCACCCTCCTGTCAGGGAGTTGCAGAGAGCCAGAAGGTCCCCCTGAGCCTCCTTTTCTCCAGGCTGAGCTCCCTCAGCCACTTGTGGTGCTCCAGACCCTTCACAAGGGTTAGCACGAGGGGAACCAGACCGTTTGACCTTGGTTTCTATTACAGTCACCAAGATGTTGTTCTGGAGGAGGATCTTTAACTCTCTGGAGCCCAACCACTGCTCCTTCCCCTCTCTGTGCACCAAAAGCTTCACAGGCTGTAAAATCAGTTTTAAATGTCATGCTCCGTTGTAATGGTGGTGACAGGGATTATGTAAAAACCCAGGATAGCTGCAGATGTAATCACAGACTCAAATAATTCCAGCTTTATTTAATGCCTAATCACACATACCTGCACCATTATCTTCCTCCATGAATATTAAGACTGTGACTGTGTGTGTATGTGAAACAATGACATGGTAAGATTTCAAAGGGGGGGAAAGCAGCTGTTTTATGCTATTTTCAAATGTTTAAACCTTTTCATTTATTCCTAAAATAAGGGCTTAGTCTGACACAGGGAACCATCAAAAACACCATGAAAATTAGCAATCCAAGAACAAAGTGCCCTTGCACATGCAAATGCTCATGGAAGCAAGGGCTGCTTATTACTTACCAAAATAATTACTCCTTGTAGATGAAGGGCTGAGCAGACCACGCTAAGAACCTTTAAATTCGTAAATTGTAAAAGCTTGTTTACTTTTTCAAGTTTGTGAAACACCACCAAAAAAAAATCTCTGGAATTTTGTTAAGTTAGGAACAGCAAAGAATTCAGGGAGCCATAGGAAAAGTGATTCAATACTCTGAGGTGGAAAAGGACTGCAGAAGCTTATTAATTTTTAAGACCTTTTAAGAGCCAAGCACAATATTTTAAGCTGTATGTCATGCAGTAGGCTTACTGTGACATCATAATTGATAATTAAACTTCTCCAGATTTGCTTCTCCTTCAGGTTTCTCTCCCATCAAATTCCCCGGGTTAGGCAGCTCTGGGAACCATAACTCTTCTCTATTATCTGCCCAAGTCAGTGTCTTTTTCCCTCATTAACTCACCTCGTACCTTTGTGCTGAAACAATCCAGGTATGATTTAATAAGCCTTAGAAAGACAGTGCTGGTTCATATGCAGGAAATCAGATTTACATAATTTTCCGCTGGCTTTTATAGCTACCATAGTTCAAATTATCTTTAAGTTGAGGAAACTCTTTTAATACCATAAAATGAAACAGCACCTGTGCTTTGCTCCAGCAGCCTCGCCTGGGTCTGGTAATAAATTAAAGGTTGATTTGTCACACTGACTTCGCCCAGAAAGCCCCTTTTTAATGTGAGGAGGAGAGTGCCCTGTCCTGCAGTTAGTCATGGTTATCAGTCACTAAACTAAGCTGCAAAATCAGGTTTAATCTTGTTTTGTTTTGGTTTTATTACCTGAACCTTTCTGCATGGGGGGAAACCAAATGGGTTTTGGTTGTATCACTTACATTAATGTCATACATTAAAAACAGAGCTCATAGCACTGAGCTCTGTACAGACAGAAAAGGGACGTTTCTGTTCCAGTGTTTGGACTTAACAAGACTTGAAATTCAGGATTATATTTTTCTTGTATTTTCCCTTTCTTTGCATGTTAGTTTTTATTTACTCAGGAATTTGAGAAAGACTTTGTGGTAAACAAATAAGTAAAATTTCATCAAAGAGACTGGAAATACATAGGAATGTCTTTGGTTGAGCAAAATTGTCAAACTTTGGCTTTTAGACTTAGGCAGGAAATGAGTTGCTTTCCAGCAGAATTAAATCTAGTCCCCTCTCATTGCTTTCACTGTAGATCTTAATGCTCAGTAACTTCGAAACAGATCAGTTATTCTGATGGTTAAAAATGAAACACTCATCTGACACTAAGTACTGCCAGTTTTAAATGCTTGCCTTAAAAACAATTTATCCTCTTTAAACAAACAGGAATATTCCCTGAGCAGGGTGACAGGAGGGTTGGGCTGCTTTTCCAGTGTTTTCTCTGTTTTCAGGAGAATATTTCTGTTGCCCTAAGTATTATCTTAGAAGAATTAATGAAAGCTAAGAATTTGGTGGGAATTTTCACTGAACCCCTTTTCCTTCTCTCTGCAGCTCCCAGTACAGCCCAGTATGGGATCACCGGTGATGCCGAAGTCCTCTTCTCCTGCTGGTACCTTGTCTTGACACTGTCCTCCCTCAGTAGCATATTCTACCTGAAGAACATCATTCTGCACTAAATGTAAAGACCCATAAAAGGCTTTTAAGGATTCCCTGAGAGTGCTGATGACTGGCTCCAATCTGGTAGAGTTTGTTAAAAGCAGCGTGGGATATAATCAGCCGTGCTTACATGGGGATGATCGCCTTCTGTAGAATTGCTCATTATGTAAATACTTTAATTCCCCTCCTTTTTTTTTGATTAGCTGCATTACCTTGTGAAGCAGTACACATTGTCCTTTTTTAAGACGTGAGAACTCTGAAATTACTTTTAGAGGATATTAATTGTGATTTCATGTTTGTAATCGACAAGTTTTCAAAAGCATTCAGTCATGGTCTGCTGAGTTGCAGACTGTAGTTTACAAAAGAAAAAAGGATATTGCAGTAAAAATGTGCTTCTTTAAGGCTGCAATACAAACATTCAGTTCCCTTCTTGACCACCATTCTCTCCACATTTACACAGAAGCATTTGTTCTTTTTTGAGTAAAAAAAAAAAAATCAAATAATATTGCCTTCAAAGTACTTCTTCAAAATATTACACATATCTAGATTTTCTTCTAGCATGATATTCAGGTTTCAAGAATGAGCCTTGTATTATAACTGCATTGTGCAGTACTGCTTTTGTTCTCTTCCCTTTTTCCTGCAAATTCAGCATGGTTGTGCCTTCATGAAACACGACTTTCCTCTTCCTCTCCAACAAATCTGGAATGTGTTTTGGGAAATGCTAAAGCATCCTTTTGAGCATAAGAAATCTCTAGCTGAGGATGAAGGTGCTACAGGCTACAAGGAAAACCTCCTCTCCCATCTCCAGGAGGTCCACGAGCTGCTCCAGACGCAGGGTTTAGGTCAAGGGTAGCACCAAGTCCTTTTTGTTTTTACCTCCACCACCACTAACCAGTAGGTGATCTCTGTAAAAATTAGTTTTCTCATTACAAAACAGAACACAAATTATTTTGAGGCATCTTTTGAATGTAGGAAGGTTTCCTGTACTCATCCTAAATCCAAATTCCTACATGACTGTAAACAGCAGAAGCTGAATTGTCCCCTTTTGTATTACTGGCAAAACTGATGGGAATTGGTATTTTTCTTGCACTTAATTTTGTACTGGTTTGGCTAATTTAGCAATGATAAAGGATGCTTTTAAATCTTAGATATCTGAAAATACACAAAGTATCAAACAGAATTTTATATATATATACATATATCTATTAAAAGGAGGTTGCTCCAGTAATGGTACTGAAGTGCATGTTGCCGTCCACGGTAGGATCATCCTTCCAGGCAGGACTTGTGCTCACACTGTGCAGGTCCCTCCCCCAGCAGGGCAGTCCCCCCACACCATTTCCTAGTCCTGCAGCCCATGAAGATCAAGTTTCAAAACAGTGCATAACATTGCTTTTATTTTTTAAAACCCCTGGACAGTGTTAACATGAAATGTGCTCACAGTTTACATCTGATTTCAAACTGCCATCTGTGGGGCTTGCTGGGGCATGACTGTGGCCAACAGTCCTTGAGTCCCAGATGCCCTGGTGACCCCAAGAGGTCTTGACTTGCTCTCAAACAACTGTTCATGACACGAATAACAAAACCATTATCCCAGAATCCCAGACTGGGTTGGGCTGGGAGGGACCTTAAAGCTCATCCAGTCCCACCCCCTACCATGGGCAGAGACACTTTCCACTAGACCAGGTTGTTCTAAGCCCTGTCCAACATGGCCTTGGACACTACCAGGGGTGGGGCAGCCCCCACTTCTCACCATGATCATTCCCATGTTCTGTGTATGAGCTCCAGTAGCAGACACAAACATTACAGTACAACATTAATTCTCCTCACAGCAGGTTTTGGCAGAGAGCAGCACCAGCTGAGCCCTGGGTGTACTCAACAGTCCCAAATTCAGCACAGATATCCCATTTTTTCATCAAGGAGGACTCTGAGTTTTGCTACACTCAATATCTGCTGTCCCAATGTGCAGCCAGAATATGCAGTGAATCTGTTGTAGTTGCTGGTAAAGGGCATAAACAGAGGTGTGTTGACTCCAAAGAGATGTCCTGGGTCACTTTGCAGGTTCAGTGACAGACCAAACTATGTCTCGCATTATTTGCAGCTGTGTGCTAAGCAGTCACTATTTTCAGAAATGTGGCATTTTTTAAAACCTGGAATAACATGACAAAATCCATTCTGTAAGGAAAGAGTACAAATTCAACTCAAATTATATTGTACACAACCCTGATACTCTGATCTCTATTGTATTGCAGCTTTAAAGTGCTCTATTTTAGAATCCATTCACTAGAAACAGTGGTGCTGCAGGAAGATTCGTGGCAGTACAGTTTGATAAAGAAAAAAACAAGGATAGGGATAACTCAACCCATATGCCTCATCTCTTGTGGAATTGAGAGGTGGTTCTATGCTGTGGCTGGATCAGATCCTGCATTTTGGTGATATATTGCATTCCAGGGATCCCTGATATCTGGAACCTGATCTTTCCAGCAACAGAACAGAATGAACAGCAGCTTTATTAAATATGGAAACATAATACATAGTTAAGTGTTGACTGTTTGCATTCGGCCCAGGTAGAACCACTGGATGACAGGTACAAGGTTTTTAGTCCTATGTTTGAATTTTCACTTTGGGGGGGACATAATTATTGTCAGGTCAAAAAGAAGAAAAAAAAAATCCAGCCAAATTCCCAAATATCTTTAGGTGCCAATGGCATTCCTTAGGTGACACAGGGGTTGCTGTCTGAGGGAGCTGAGGGGGTGGGTGGATGAGGCTGCTGGGATGGGTGTCCTTAGGGTCTGTAGAGTTTAGTCTCCTGAAGGTGCTCTGAGACTCTGCAACCTCAATTATGGCTGGATTGGAGCTGGAGGCAGAGTGGATCAAATAAAGACGCTTGGTTCTTGTTGAATCCGTCCGTGCTGGATGCTTGGTGAATACCTGGTGATTGTACAGGCTGGGACTTACCAGAGTGTTCTCTCAAAATGGGCTGGGATGCAAATTGAACACAACATTCCACATTTTAGGAACTGTAGAATGAGAGAATGTTCTGGGTTGGAAGGAGCCTTAAAGCCCATCTCGTTCCAACCCTGTAATTTGTGGGGTGCACTTTAGCCAACTGTTTGAGTGTATGTTCTTCAAAATTCTGACCCATAATGTTCATATCTGTCGGGGAAATCTTATTATATTTATTCCCACCTTTCAAATGCAAAAAATAAATGGCTTAGCTGAATGTTTATATCGAGGTTGTTGTCCACATTGGAACCCCCAAAGTCTGGAAGTTCCTTCTTGTGCAGTAACTCGGGGCTGCCACCCCCAAGGCTCCGGGGCAGAGCAGTGGCGTTGCTGGTCGGGAATGTGATCCTAATACTCAATGAAAGGATGTCTCAACAACTTCTGCAACAAATGCAGTTTGTTCCTCAAGGGTTTAGAACTTGGCAGGATCCATCAGAGCTAGATAGCTTTTTTTTAAACTGTTCAATAGATTTATTTTTTTTTCCGAATCGTTGCTGTTTTTAAGACACAGGAGTGTTAAAACCCATCGCAGTGACAGCTGCTTTTTTGCACATTTTCTGAGAAAGTGTTCTAGATAGACAATGGCAAATGTTCTGTTACCAAAACCTCCACTGAGTCCACAGAACTGTGTTATGAAGAATGTGTATACCAAAATATGTATTTACATGGATAAACAATATGCCTTAAAGACTAAATATGCATTTACTTCTAAGACTGGGTCAGATTTGTGCCCAGTCTGGAGGTAAATAATCCATATTTCACAGCTGCCATGGAAGGCTTTGTTTCTTTGGAGAAAAAAGGGGGGAGAAAAAGCATTTCTTTTATAAGAATCTTAAATAACTTTTAAATTCTTGCATAAACTGATATATGTGAGGAAGTTTAGAAAAAGTATGGAGTTTAGCCTGACACTTCAGCACTGGCAATGCAGGGTTTGCTGTGGGGGCTGTGGTGCCACCCAAAACCTGGCACATCCCCTTTGATGTCCCCTTGTACACTCAACTCCCTCAGGTGGCCCTGAGCTGGGGCAGAGTGAGGGGCCTGGGTGCCCCCCCAATCCTGCAGGGATGGGGCCACCTCCCCACTCCATGCTACTGCTGGCAACACAAAATCCTTTAAAACAAGAATATGTTACAAAAAAATAGAATTTAAAAAAAAAAAAAAACCAGGAATTAAAAATTCTCCACTCAGCCTTAATATGGAGAGCAGAGAAGTCAGTATTGGTGTGGGAGGGAAGAATTTGCTTTGAATTTGACCAGCCATGAGCACGACCATGGCAGGGGCAGGCCTGTGTTTGCTCCTTATTTGTATTCCTCTGTTGAGCTTTGAGGGCAAGGGAGGGGATTTATGCTGTAATTGGCAAAGTCCATAATCTAACTGGAAACAGCCAGGCCAAGGCACTGGCACAGAGTCTGGGGATGGTTTGTGAGGGATTCTCAGTAAATCCTGCTCCAAGAGTTCTGTCTGAGCAAGGGCACAGGAGGTTTTACAGGGGCACCTTCAGCGCTGAGCACGTACCTGTTTGTTCCTATCCCCTTATGCCTAATTCATGAAGAGCTCCAAGGTTCCTTTTTATTAGAAAATTCTCATGTTAAAAAATGCGGAGATCAGCACATTTGCCACTTCTCATAAGCTTAGTTTTCAGTCATTCATATTTCAGGGTGTATTAAGCTTCCCCATCACTGGGTAGGATGAAAATCTGCATTACAGGATGGGGATTAGGGGGTGATTCCCACCCACTCTGGCTGCTCTGTCTTTGTCTGGGAAGGAGCTCAGCGAGGCTGTGGGGTCTCTGAGGGGGAGCTACAATGGGTGCACTTTAGTCCCCAGCCACTCTGCAGCCATGGCACAGTGCTGGCTCCACAACTCCTGACTGCCAGAGTTATCCGAGGTTTGGAGTCAATTTATGCCGAGAGCCATCCCGGTGATGGGAGAAATGCAGGAAGGACTTTCTCCTTGGCTCCCTCCCTGCACAGCACTGGGTTCTTCCACACAGTGAACTTTGAAGCACCCACAAACACCCGTGAAAACCAGCACAGTTAACAGGGATTTCCTTGCAATCCCTCAGCGCCTCAGCCCCAGGCAGTGGGAGGCAGGTACACCTTGGTCCCCAGTAGCAGAATAAATTACACTTCTTCAGCAGCCAGAATTTAAGGACAGGGAGGAGGGGACAGCAGAGTGCTGCTCCAGCCCCGACAGCCACAGGACTTTCCCCTCTTATCAGCCAAATATTAGAGTCCTCATTATTCCTACCCTCTTCTTCTATGCTGCCAGATAACAAACTGCCTGTAATGATGATGAATATTCTCCTCAGTATCTAGAGGGGGAAATCTGTTCTCTCCTAATGCTCATTCATCCCTCTCTTTATTATTTTTCAGCCCAAACCAAAACACAATTCGCACATTACACACCACGATTTATGTGCAATAACATCATTTTCCCACTTCTCATCCCCATTAGAGTCAGAAGCACATCACTCCCATTAACCTCCACGACAGCGACTTAAATGTGAACCACAAGTGAGAATAACCCTCCAAGATGAGCTGGAACAGCAGCAGCCTTGTTTTCTGGTGGGTGGCTGAGGGTGAGATGGCAGGGCCAGACTTCCCTCCCTCCATTCTGTATATATGTATCCAGGTTTTTTATATAAAACAGGCTTTCCTCTCCTTCGGGGTGGTTAATTCTGGCTGGGAGGTGCAGCCGTTCAGATGTGTTTGATATTTTGGATATGTCAGTCCAGGTGGAGCCGTGGCACAGGCGGGAGAGCGAAAGGCAGTGGGAGCTGCAGGACAGGCTGGCTGTACCACTTGAGCCTAATGAGACAGTTCCTGGCAGGAATTTGGGCTCAGCAGAAACTGTGGGAGGCAGATCAGTTCATTAGGCTGTGAAAGCTTTAAAACCTTCAAGGAACTGGTTCTCCTCTCCCATTTAAGTGAATTGCTGAAAGCACTGAGTTGTTCTTCCACAGAACTTCGAATTCACTGTTTCCTTCATTATCCTTGACCTTTTTACATGTATTACCGTAAGAAAAACCAAGTTAACTTTGGAGGAAACTACTGCAAATTCACCTCCCCCCAACCTTTTAAAAACAGAGAGCCTGGGAGGCTGGGCCAGGGGAGCAATGGGTCTAATTTGCCACTATATTCTATATAAAGAGGATTTAATGTCTGCTTGCCAAAAATTACAGATCATAAATCCCTGTGACTCATTTCTACATGGCTTTTAGCAAGACAGGTGCACAAATGCTCCCCACATTTGTGTTATGAGTAGCAGAAAGACAAATGGTGTGATGGGGCAAGACGCCTTCCCCTGTGCTGCTCCCAAAGCCTTGGTCCCTGTGTCTTGATCCTCATCTCTTGTTTCCCTTCTCTTAGCCCCCCTTTCTTGGTCCCCATTTTTTGGTCCCTGTGTCTTGGTGCTTGTCTTGATGCTCATCTCATGGTTCATGTCTCTTGGTCTCCATCTTTTGGTCCTCATATCTTGATCCCTGTCTCTTGGTCTCCATCACCTGGTGCCCTTCTCTCCCCAGCCACAGAGAAGGGGAAGGCAGGGGAGTGGGAGGAGGAGGCTGCAGTTCTCAGACTGAGCTCCCAACCCATAACATGGACCTTAAAGCCAGGACCAGGCATCAGGCAAACATCCACCAAAGACAACAGGGTGTCCTTCCTTGTGCACTGAGATCTGAGCTCCCACCGTCTCTAACAAGAAGTGCTCTGAGTTCAACTCAAACAAACCCAAAAGTTCTGTGGCGTCCTTCTGACTTAGCCAAACTTCCCTACCCAAGCTGGACACATGCACTCTGCCACCCTCGAGGGTGGGGTGTGGGGACAGTGCCCTTCCCTCAGCTGCAACAGGGCAGGGATGGCTGAAGAGACACGGTGTGGAAAAGACACCTGAGTTTTTCCAGTCTATCCATTTTTGTCGTGGGAGCTTCAATAAGTGTCTCGGTCTCTGTTTCAATGCCTTAAGCACCTTTTTGCAAAAGGCTACGATATAAGAGGGTACATTTAAGAAATTAATTTCCCAAAGTTAATCATGCTCAGCGACTCGGCTCCGGCACAGCCGCTCCCCTGGCAGCTGTGGCTCCTCAGGAAGCGCGACGGCGGCAGTGCAGTCAAGAGGCTCTGAGGAGTCTCCTGGCGTGGTATTTCTCTCCAGAAGATTGCAGATAAGACACTTAATTCTCCTGAAAAAAATCAGCTAAGGGCTTTGACCTTCTGTTTGAATGCAGAATTAGCACTCCGGGAAAGGTTAATGAACAGAAGGGAGTAGGGAAATTTGCACTGAAATACTCCTGAAATGGGTTTAAACACGTGCAGGTCTCTGGGCAGGTCTGTGGCTGAAGGAACTGCTCCCCTTGTCCCCCATGGCCACCAGAGAGGCAGCCTTCTCAGAGAGGGGAAAGGGAAAAGGAGGAGGAGGATTTCCTTCCAGAGGATGGGAAGGGACAGGGTTTCACTGCAGGTCTTGCCCATGGGAGACTTGTCTTGGTTCTCAGCTGAGACCCCCACGGAGAACACGAGACCTTGTTCTGGGCATTCAGAATATCTTCATTTTCCTGACAAACTGATCTTGAATTACAATTCATTTCTTTGCTTCCTCATGAAGCTGATGCTCGTGCAAAGTAATTATTTTGCCATATGGTGAAAGGTGCAATAATTGCTGATGGGCTCTTCCTCTCAGACTTGGCATCTCAACCCCTTTAGCAAGGATCTGCTTTATGAGTGTTGATTTGGCCAATTCAGACAAAAAACAACCCAACCTTCCTCCCCCATCTGCAAACTTTCTCAATTTCTAATTCTTCTCCCACCCAAAAATCATGGCACCACTGCTGTAAATGACAAATCATAATGGTAAATACTTGGGTGAGTCCTCACAGGAATGGCAAGAATTAAGGCCACTATAATTTAATAATCACTTATTGTGTTCATAATCTGTGTCATCAGAGGTGTTTTACCTGTATTTAATGCTCATGCTTTTAGCAAAACCTGGGAGTTGTGACAAGTGCTTTAATACATCAATAGATTACAAATATTGTGTGAAGAAATCCTTTCTACAGGCTGAGGCAGAAAAGCAAAATCAAAACTTAACCCAGTGGGTCGTGATGCAGGTACAGCTCAGTACCAGGCCAGCGACTTCATCATGGAATTATAGACTGGTTTGGGTGGGAAGGGACCTCAAAGATCATCCTAGTGATGATGGCACCAGTGCCCTTCGAAGGGTTAATAAAACGCATATTGGGAAAAAAAAACACATTTGTCATTTGTTAAATGTCGAGAGACACCGTCTGAAGACAAAAGCCAAGGCTTGGAGGGAGCGAGCCAAGTCTGTGTGCAATTATCCCTTGAAAATTCAAAATATTGTTATTAAAACAACTCTCAGCTCCAATTCTAGTGCAGTGATCACACCCAGTGTAGAGACATGTAAAGAATATACATTTACTCTATAGCAGGATGTGTTTGCACTCCCAGTATGGTAATGGCTGCTCTCCTAGCACCAGGCATCCTGCAATCCCAAATCCCTCAAACCCTTAAAATCTCTCTAAACTGCCTACAAACCTCAAACCCCAAGGTTTGACTTGGTGACTAAGGGACAAAGAGCAACTCGCATCAAAAATGAGACTTAGGGAATATGCTGGGAAGCATTAGGATTGCCCTCAGCTCCTGTCCTCCACCTTTTCCATGGGGGCATCTTCCCCTTTTTTCCCTGCTCCAGGATAAATTCCTGGGAAATAACAGAAATAGCATCCTGTTGGAGGGAACATCCTGTAAAGGCATAACATCTGGAGCAGGAAATAACATCCAAATGTCAAATTCACATTCAAGGATGTATATCCCATGCCACTGGAGGCTGGAAATAGACCTGCTGAAGTGTCCCTCAGTGATGGTGGAGCCCACCCACCTTCTTGCCCATGCAGGGCTCTGTGGCAGCAGAGAAAACCCATCCCAGTGTCCCTGCAAACCCATCCCAGTGTCCTTGTAAACACGTCCCAGTGTCCCTGCAAACCCATCCTGATGTCTCTGCAAACAGCCCCTGCCGTGTCCCACCTCCCCCAGAGGAGGGTGATGCTCTCAAAGACACAGCACCCAACTCTTATCAATAATTTATGCAAATGCACTTAGCAAAGCGCTCCCGCAGATGTTCTTAATTAAACCAGCCCAGCCCGAGCCCACATGAAGCAATAACCCCAAAATGCCTCCCTGCTCTCATATGTTCTGAACCACCGCTGCAGGATACTCCAGGAATATTATTTTTGTAAGAGTAAACCATTTTCTAAATAAGCCACCTGTTAAATAAACACTCCCACTCTCCAAATATTGTTATTTTGTTTTCCAGACTATGCACAATCTGGATTTATTTTAGATGAAAAAAGATAATCACTAAAGCAGAAAACCCCCAAAAAACAGTATTTTGACTATTTACAACTATCCATCTTGTGTGCACATCTGCTCCTTTGCAAGCTGGCAGAGCTCTTCCATTAAAAGAGATTCACAGTTCCTTATTCAGCCGGGAGCTAATGAATTTCCTTCATCAGGCCTCAGCACTCTTTCATTTTTTTCAACTTCTTCAAGCCTTGAATTGCTCCTCACTCCCCTGACTTCCCTTTCTGTATCTTCTCATAGGGACAAATCCCCACTCAAGATCACTTTAGCAAATTTGCCACAGGAGTAAGGACAGAGTTTGTCTCCTGTTCCATCATACTTTAAAAGCCAAGCTCACCCTTGTCCCACCTCAGACCTGTCTGTACAAGAACATCCTGCTGCACCACAG
This sequence comes from Myiozetetes cayanensis, assembly GCF_022539395.1. NCBI lineage: Eukaryota > Metazoa > Chordata > Aves > Passeriformes > Tyrannidae > Myiozetetes > Myiozetetes cayanensis. Next base: position 13,410,612 of record NW_026086826.1, on the reverse strand, counting down.
CCCCTGGAAACCATGGAATAGAATAGAATAGAATAGAATAGAATAGAATAGAATAGAATAGAATAGAATAGAATAGAATAGAATAGAATAGAATAGAATAGAATAGAATAGAATAGAATAGAATAGAATAGAATATTGCAGTTGGAAGGGACCCTACAACAATTTACTCCAAGTACAGGATGTTAAAAGCCAACACTGCCCTTAGAGCTGATCCGTGGCCCCTTATCTCCATTGTGATGAATAAGCTAGGTCAGACAGAATTGTGGAATTGTTTAGGTTGGAAAAGCCCTCTCAGACCATCGAGTCCAACTGTTCTCCACCACTGCCAAGGCCACCACTAACCCATGTCCCCAGGTGCCACATCCACACAGCTTTTAAATCCCTCCAGGGATGGGGATTCCACCCCTGCCCTGGGCAGCCCCTTCCAATGCCTGAACACCCTTTCCATGATGAAATTTTCCCTCCTCCAAACTAAACCTTCCCTGGCATGGCTTGAGGCCATCTCCTCTTCTGCTGCCCCTGGTTCCCTGGGAGCAGAGCCTGACCCCCACCTGGCTCCACCCTCCAAGGAGCCACAAGCACCCACTGAGTGGTGTGTGCAGACATTTACCAGGGATTTTAAATGACTTTAGGGATTTTCTGTTCTCGTATCTGATCTTGTTGTCTCAAATAATTACTCAGCTCAGGCAGAGGTTTAGGGATCCCTGGGGACATCGTGCTCCTGCTGTACCTGCACAGAAAGCTTGGCTGACTTGGGGAGAGACTGTGCAGGCTCTTATCCTGTGAGAATAATGGCACATGAGAGCAGCCCCATGGAAATCTGACTGATTGGCAGTAAAAGCTGGGAAGGTGATCATCTAAGTGCATAAAACGTGGCCATAAAGGCACTCTGGCATTATGAGCTCAGGAAATTGCAGGCGTAGAACTGGCCTAAACTGCTTTTTCCAATCAGCTCCATTATCCATCCCCTGGTCTCTCTCACAAAGAGCCTTTGTGAGCACAGTTCTTTGGGGCTGTTTTACATGTTCATGTATATTTTCCTGCTCTTTGACACTCACCACCTAGCAGCTTGGCTCCATAACCTGTAGTGGATATTTCTTCTGTGCCTTCCGAATGAGGCAGTGGCAAAATCCTCCAGGCAAGTCTCACACTGTCTTTAACAAGAACCCTTTCTTCACCCAGTTTTCACCCAGCTACAGGTTTACCTGCATCTCTTAAACACTAAACCCCATCAGCTCATGATATTTTTCCAAATGCTTTTATACATCTTGACTCTAATGGAGATTCTGAGCAAATTTCACAAAGCCTGTGTTACCCATTTCACCTCAAATGCAGTTCATGAATTAATGGTGTCTGTTAATTGGGCTGCTAATCCCTCTCCCAGAAAAAAAAATTAAAAAACAACCCAAAAAATATCATAATGCTTCTCATTTTTAGGTACCATGTTGTAAACATGTTAAAGATACTTTAATAAATGAGAGGCTTTAATTAGAGCAGAGCAAGTTCAGTATATTCATATACATATAATAGATATATGTAGGATAAATGAAGAAAGAGCTGGACCCTTTTAAGACAGACCCTTTCCTCAACTCTCCATCTCAGCCTTTTCCACAAAGAAATCCAGGATTCGTTTCATTCAAAGGATAGACTTTAAATTTCTATACTCCTGTCAGGGCAGCATTAAATATTAAAGCCAGATATTAAAATTTCAAGGAACCTAAATTAAACCTGAGGTATTCAAAAATAAGTGTCCCTGAATATTTCATGGTAAAGATTTTGTAATTAACTTACTTCAGAAATCTCTCATATGAAGAAAGTGAGGAGCTACCTAGTAAAATGTGACCATCCCAGCGACCTTCCAGAGGGCTGCTCTCCATCCACTGAAGAATTTATGTTTCTTGGGCTCTGTGACATCTCTATGGCTTCCCAAGGAAGCCTTGCCAGCCCTTTGTCTTCTCCAGGCTGGAAAACCCCCAGAGCATCCCAAGTGTCCCATCCCTCATGCAATAAACAGACTTGTGTGTGGAACCAAAGGGGCCAGGACTCACCAGAGCAGTTCACCAACTTCAGATTTAATGAGACAACAAGGAGATGTTATTTATGGCTCCTTTAACTTTGAATGTCCTGTGAAAAACTCCTAGATTTACTAAGGAGGAGGAGCAAAACAACTCAAATCAGGACAGGGTTTGTAGCCTCTGTAAGCAGGATTTCTTCCATTATTCAGAAGGACAGGCTGACATCCAAGGAGCAATTGCCCATTAGTGTCCTCCAAAGATCTTCCAGCTGGACCACTCTCAGTTTCCCACCAGCATCAGATTGTTTACAGCTAGCACTGATAACATCTGCTCCTGTCTGCACAGAAAGCTTTGGGAGAGAGCTGGCCCAATATTTCAGTGTCAGCATGGGAAAGCAGCTAAAAATACCCCAACAGATAATATAACAATTTCAATGTGGGTGTCTGTCTGAGCTTGGGAAATTAATGCATATTAAAATGGTCTGAGAAGATGCAAAAAGATAGTAACCAGCTCTAAATCAACGCAGCAGCAGCAGCAGCGTAAGGGCATCTCTTCCTCCCTTCACCCGAGTTCTTGGGGCTGTGAAACAACCCTGTTTATAATGCACTTCTTTGAATTCATTATATAAGAATTAAATTTGTTACTCTAAAGGCTCCAACCCATGTGCCTTTTTGTAAAAGGAAAGTTGCTATAAACCAATGCTGTGCCAAATTTTTACCTCTCTTGGAGAATGTGAGTGCAGCAAATAAAGCCAGTGATGTACAGCACAGCTTGTACCAAACCAGAAGGCCCTGGGTGCTGTCCTAGGTAGCCAGCTGACAGTCTGTGCATGTTAAGGCTGTGGACTAAGCCTGAGCTACTGTTTAAAACTGCATAATTAACCATACATAATTAGCAATACTCTCAAAGAAGCCAGTTCCTGGGATCACCAGCACCATTTGCTGCCTCTGCTCTGCCCACGTTTGCAGATAAGGGGGATCCTGCTATTGAAAGTTCTTATACCTGTGGAAATCTAGTAGAGATCAGTGTAAATAGAATATGAGAAGTAAGTCATTGCCTTCAAACACTGTGAAGAGGCTTAAATGCCTTCCCAAAGGAGAATATTGGTCTATGACAATGGGCAAAAGATAAAGAGCAGATTCAATGGTACAGACTGTAATTTAATATTCACAGTTCATCTAATCAAAGTAAACACACCCTTTCATAGGAACATGTCGAAGTCATTGAATTATTGTGGAAAAGGGAAAGAACTTAGTGAACTTAGTCAGTGGTGATACAAAATAATTACCAACCTTCAGAAGTTACAAAGCAGGCTACTGGGGCTTGAAGCCATCTGTGGAGGAGATCAGCTCAGGGGACGCCTGGGAACAGGGGAACACCTCTGCCCACCGTGGGGCCACTGCTCCAACAGTACCTTGAGGACGTGAGACAATTTTAGTTATTTCTCCAGAACCTTCTCTAATGCACTTTTCTCATAAAATGTCTTGTGACTTCCTTAGGAAAGCATGGAATCATGGAATGGGTTGGTTTGTGAGGCACCTTAAAACCCGTCCAGTTCCACCCCCTGCCATGGGCAGGGACACATTCCAGTGTCCCAGGCTGGTCCAAGCCCTGTCCAACCTGGCCTTGGACACTTTCAGGCGATGGGGCAACCACAGCTTCCCTGGGCAACCTGTGCCAGGGTCCCACCCCCCTCACAGGGAAGGATTTCTTCCTAATATGCCAATATCTAACCCTGCCCTCCCTCAGCTAAAAGCCATTATCAGAAGACAGAATAAACCAGGGTCCCAGCAGGGTCATTCCTGTTTGTCCCCAGTGCCATCATGGGAGCCTTGGCTCCAGTGCAGTGATATTGTGGGAGTGTTACAGAACAGGGCAGGGCCCTGGCAGGGACAGCACAGCACGAGGGACAGCAGTGACTCTGATTTATATCTCAAGGGGAATTAATTCATCGTTCACGCAGGACTTACCATGGCAGCAATAAATCAGTTTGCCTGATAAAGGCAGCGGCACTAAAGAATTCTGAGATCTTTTGCCAGACTGGAAAATGCAGCCTCTGTCTTCCTTCCCTCCTCAGCCCTGCTCAGTGCTCACAGTGCTGCCTTTGGAAAGGGTCAGGGGCAGAAAACAGAGCAGAGAAAAACCTTGAAGGCATCATAGAATAGAATCACAGAATATCCTGAGTTGGAAGGAACCCACAAGGATCATCAAAGTCCAACTCCTGGACACCAGGTTCATGCCACACTGCAACAAGTAACTGAATTTAATCCTTAATTTTCCTATGATAGTTTCAAAACAGTGAGTTTAGAGTTTGCAGGCCATGTTTATACCATTTTTCCTTCATTCTCAGGTGGTGGGCAGCTGTGGTTTTATTTTGCACCAAGTTCTTTCTCTAATATTCATCCCCAGTCATCAACAAAATAAGTTAATAGATGTAGGCGACTGTAATGACAGTAAATGCTGTGTGGGAGGCACCATCCATGCTGCATTGTCAGTTCCTGCATGTGAAATTAAATATCCTATTCCAGGCAAATGCTAATATATTCCAGGAGCACTTTGCCATAAACAAATTTTTAAAAGGCAGTAGAATAAAAAGGTGATATTAATGATATATTGAAATAATCTGGTGGGTGTGAGGTTAGGACTGGGTTTTTTCTGGAGAGTCTGTCTTCCTATTGGCATGAAATGATCTGAATGAAAGAAACATCCAGGGTCTCACCACTGCTGCCCAAAAATGGTACAGTGGCATCAACCCTCATTTGTGAACAGGATGTTCTCTTATAAATGGGCTTTGCTGTTGGAGCCAGAACCACGGGACACATTACAGCCTGGCTTCTGCTGAAAAATTATGTGAAAGACAAAACATAAAATCATCTCAGAATACCAGATTGGGTTGGATTGGAAGGGACCTCAAAGACCATCCCTTTCCACCCCTGCCATGGGCAGGGACACCTTCCACTATCCCAGGTTGCTCCAAGCCCTGTCCAACCTGGCCTTGGACACTTCCAGGAATGGGGCAGCCACAGCTTCTCTGGGCAACCTGTGCCAGGGCACCCTCCCAGTGAACAATTCCTTCCCAATATCCCATCTAAATCTCCCCTCCTTCAGCTAAAGGCCAGGTCTGGGCTCCTGTAGCGCAGGACAGAGCATTCCCCTTAGGTTTAACAAGCACTGCCTGTCTTTGAGAGATTGTAACTATTGATTATTCCTCTGCCCTGATGGACTTTGGATTTTTCTCTCCTGTTTTACACAGCAGCAATCAGGAAGCTGAGGATACAACAGCATATTGAGCCCTGAGCAAAAACACCTCAGGTTCTGGTGCATCTTGCTTATATTTTAATTACTCCACTAATACAGGGAGGATTTTGCAAAGCAGTGCCCTGAATAACACCTTGGTTTGGAGCCATATGTTCTTCATTCCACAAAATATCTTTCGTTGGTGATGCAGACCACAAGGCTTAGCACATTTGCATATGATAAGACAATTTAAAAGAATAAATAAGCTCAGCATTAAGCAGCCAACATGACAATAACACCTGAGTGATGCAGCAGAGATTAGAGCTAAAAATAGCTTAGAACACCAAAAATACTTGCAGACAAGTAATAAAAGTGTGTTTTCAAGGTGATTTATTAGGAATTATGAAGCAGTCCTGGCTTTGTGCTGAGCTGTGAACAGTGAAATTGGAATAAACAAAATAATCTTGCTGTGTTAATAACTTGCTCTAAACTCCCCATATGTATCACACTCTTCCTGGTTGCCAAGTGAGGACCATGACTTAAAGGAGAGATTCTGTGTAAAATCTTTATCTAACTAGAAAGAGAAATGAGTGAAGGTAGAGACACTGACCCTGCTCATGGGAATGGGGAGGAAAGTGCCAGGGTCTGCTCCAGGAGGTAATTCCACTCCTCCAGGGCAGGACTTAGCCGCTCTGGGTTGGAGAGGGATAAACGAGGCCATGGCATTGCTGGGGGTACCATGGCAGTGCTGGGGAAGACACCTTTGGAAGGTATTCTCAGAATGTTCTGCCAGGGAAAATAGACACGGTTTCCACAATGAGGGGAATTAAGAGCCAGTTCCACCTTGCCCATTCGAGCTGATCCCTGCCTGGAACACCACAGAGAGCCAAGGGGAACATTGGCGACCTGGAGCTTCAGCAGCTCTCCATGGAGCTCACAGGGGGCAATGGCAGGGCCTGGCTTGTGGGTTTGAAATAAAACAGAATACAGGAAATTAAATGAAATCATATATAAAATAAAAATCTACAATTACATTAAATTCAATTACATTAAATTAAACAAACAAAACCCCCTCTCTGCCCAAGATCCATTTCAATGTGCTGGTGGAATTCCACACATCACATGGCCAATGGCCATTCGATATTTCAAAAGTGCTCACTCTCATTTTAGAATCAGAGTCACAGAAAGGTTTGAGTTGGGAGGGACCTCAAAGTTCATCCAGTCCCATCCCCTGCCATGGACAGGGACACCTTCCACTAGATCAGGTTGCTCCAAGCTCCACCCAATCTTGAACAGCTTTTGCTTCACTTGCTGACCATGCCACGCTCAGTGATAGTCTTTCCAGTACCTCTTGGCCAGGAAAATGAAGGAAATGCCAGTCTCCAGCTCTGAGGGTTTCAGGGTGAATTTGGAAGCGGAGAGCCTGGTTCAGAGATCCTGTCCCCACCCCAAGGCTCTGTGGGGCACATACACTGAGAGAGCCATGTCACCAGGCTGGCTCTGAATTGCACCTCTGTTCCAAAATTCCCTTTCCTTGCCTTTTCTCTGCTCTGAGCCCAAAACTTTTGAATCCTCATTGTCTGGTTTGCCAATTCCCATCAGTGTTCTTTGTGCGGCAGCTCCCCAGGTCCCAGCGCTCAGTGACATGTGGGAGCACACACAGCTACCAATAAATACATCAACTATGACAAGGGACTTTTATAAGCAGCAGACTTTTAGGAAAGAGAATAAAGCATGCATTAGAAATCCTGTTAACAGTGTTTGCCATTACTGCAAGAGGGAAAACAGCTTTCCCAGGGATTTGATTTCTTTTTTTCTTCCTAATGAGCCCTGCTCTCTTCCCATCACCAACAGACAATGTTGAATATTAACAGTTACTCAGCAGTTATCAGGTTTAGATTTCTTCATAATGCCAGTGATTCCAATAACGTTGTTGCTCCACTCCTATATAATTTCTGTGATAAATATGGATAGCATTCAGCACCAAAGCTCACAGTTATGCTGCAGAGGGACCAGGAAGGGTATTTTGGTTAATTCAGTCCTGTGCAGATCATGAAAAACTATGTCAAAGCATCATCAAAGAGGGTTTTGCCAAATAGTTGTTCCTCAATTTTTTCAATAACAAAATCCAGTATTTTTGAGGATCTCCAGCATCTCAAGCACAGAATCACAGAATCAGAGAATTGTTAAAGTTGGAAAAACCCTCCAGGATCATTTGAGTCCAACCTGTGACCAATCCCCACCTTGTCACCCAGCTCAGTGAGTGCCATGGCCAGTCGTTCCTTGGACATCTCCAGAGCTGGGGACTCCACCACCTCCCTGGGCAGCCCATTCATTCTGTGAAAAAACAGATTTAAATGTGTCACTGCAGGTGCTGCAGCTCCATCTGCCCTCTGTGAACCACAGTCAAATGGCATCAGAAGGGGACAGGACAAGGACCAGCCCAGATGTTTCCAGTTAAAACTGAAGGAGCAAATTATTCAAAAAGGTCTTAATTATTGCTACCCATGCAAAAGAAACAGTAGATGACAGGATGAGTTCTGTGAGAGGCAGAGTAAAGCTCATTTCTAGGACAGGAAAAATTTATTATGAATGTGTATGAACACAGTAAAGCAGCTACAACCCTCTGATTATATTTTTCTACCAATCAGGTCTAATATAGAATCATATAATTCCAGATTGTTTTGGATTGGAAGGGACCTTAAAGCCCATCCAGTCCCACCCCTTGCTATGGGCAGGAACAATCTTCCACTATCCCAGGTTGCTTCAAGCCCCATCTAACCTAGCCTTGGACACTTCCAAGGATCAGGCAGCCACAGCTGCTTTGGACACATAAGAATGTGGTATATTTTGTACTACACCCAGGAAGAGGAGCATTCTTGCATCTGTTAAACTTATTTGCATGAGGGGTGAGGATATGGAGCTGATATTCCCGACTTAATCTCCCTGTCAGCCTCTGAAAGCTTGAAAAGCTTGAGAGATAAACCCCAATCTGAGCAATCACGCAGCAGCTCCCGATTACACGGCTCAAAACACCCGATCAAAGCACGTGTATGAGCGAAGTCACTGCACTGTTAATGCCTCCCTTTCAAAAAATGCACCTGAGCGTGGCACCGACACAGGTCACAGAGGCAGAGCCCGTGTAAGCTCCAGGAGCTCCCACACAGCGCATCACTGCAAACTGTTTTCTTCTGTGGCAAGTGCTAATTCCTAAGGTAATGAATGGATATTGAATGTACAGTGGGCTTGGTGTTCCATCTCCCCAGTCCCTTCGTTTTGGCAGGTTTGATGCGGGTGACCTTTCCTCGGCAGGGGTTTGCTGTTTAATTACAAGCTGGGGGAGCTGGGCTGTGCAATGGAATCGCTCCGTAGCCAGCGCTCCCTGTAACAGGGGCTGCCTGCTGGGAGCCGGGCAGGGATCACCCAGCAGGGCCCTTTCGAAATCACTCAGCAGAATTACAGTGCTGATGGCAAAGCTACTTACGGGCAAACAGGGTCAGGGAGGCATTAAAGAGGCACGAAGGGGAGCCTGGCAATACCCACCCGCTCGGAACACAAAGCTTCCATGGCAGGGCTGGTGCTGAAAGCAAACATTTGTACAGCCCTTCACCCATGGAAATCCAATCAGCGCTGGGGAATTAGTGCTGGGGTGTAACGAGGGATGAGGGGATGGCTGGGATGCATGGGATGAGCACCTGCCCGAGCAGCACTTCCTTTGTGTTCCAGTGGTCTCACTGCTTCCCTGCTCAGTGCTGTGCAGGCTCTGGGGTCCCCTGTGCCCCTCTGATCCCCTGCAGGCAAATCCCAGAGTGTCCTGGAGATACCATTTGACAGCCCATGGTGCCGGTCCCCAGCACACTGACGGAGGGAAGAGTCACTTCCCAGTTAGTGCAGCACAACCAGTGAGATTCCCAGGAGGAAGAGCCTGAGTAAATTGAAACTGTTTATTAAAATGAGCCTCAAAAGAGAGAAAAACCAAACAGGAAGGACTCAGCAGGAATCTGACCCCCTTTTTTTTCCTGGGACCCCATTCATAGAATCATTAAGAATCACAGAATCATTAAGAATAACAGAATCATTACGATTGGAAAAGGCATCCAAGATCAAGTCCAACCATTCCATCATACTGCCTTGGAAATTCTAAAAGGGGGCTCATTTTACATAAGGTTGATGAATGAAAATAAATATTTTCCATTCATTTTAATCTCTTAAATGTTAAAAAATAAACCTTTTGCAGAAGACCAGTCTTCTTTTTGTTGCAGAGTAAATGACTGAGGTGAATCCTCAAGTATAAAACAGTTTTTTCCAAAAGAATGTTCTAAATGGCACCTGCCAGGTTTGATATGTGTGATGTAAGAACTAACAACCCACAATAATAAAATGGTCTTATTAAAATAAATACAAAATCAGAGAGGTTTAATGAAACACAGCCAAGTGCCCTCAGTGGCTTAAACAAAGCAATCCCTGCCAGGATTTGTACCACAGAAAGAGAGGGTTGGCCCAGGGTGTTTGCTTATGAATCTCCATATTCATTCACAGTAAATATTGGACTTCCCTTCTCATTTCATATGGAAAGTGAGCTGGAACAGTTACATTAAAATATGTGAAAGAATAAAAATCAACCTACAAATGGAGGTATTTGACTGGTGTCCAAGGGCACAGTAAAATAGGCAAGTTAATACTGAGTAATTACAAAGTGTTTCCACCAGTTGTGCTTACTGTGACACACTGGCGAACCAAAGCAAGGAGGGAGGCATGGCATGAATATAAACAACTACAAATATGCTCATTTGTATGAAGAATATCCCATACACACACCTTAAATGTAAAAGAAATAATTTTTATATACCTTCCCAAAGTATATATATAATTTTTATATAATTTCCCTCAGTTTAGTTAAGTAAATTTATTCTAATTTTATTAATTGTCAGACTGAAAAAAACTCAACCACGAGAGGAAACTTAACATCTGACTTATAATGAATTTCAGGACTGTAAACATTTAGCTTGAGGTATTGGCAAATATCCCAAATAATGTTGTATTTTATTCCAGGACAAATTATGTAGCATCCAGATAAAAGCAAAGCCAACTCCTGCTCCTGTTTGAGCATGGGCAATTTTCTCACAGGTGAATTGTTTCCTGAATTCATAGTAAATCCAAGAATAATCCCAGGTTTGGGTTGGAAGGGGCCTTAAAGCCCACCCAGTTCCACCCCTGCCATGGGCAGGGACACTTTCCACTATTCCAGGTTGCTCCAAGCCCCGTCCAGCCTGGCCTTGGACACTTCCAGGAATGGAGCAGCCACAGCTTCTCTGGGCAGCCAACTTGGAAGTGTTTCTGTAGAATGTGCAATTCACACAATTTTGGAGCCATAATTTCACTCCTTTCTGGGCAATACCCGTCCCCCCTTTCTCTGCCAAAATTCCTGCCTCCAGCCCAACGTTCAGTACCTGTGTGGAAAGATCACATATTGTATGTGTTTGTTTTCTGGCTTGTTTAGAACTGAGAACAGAACAAGCCAAGCGAATCCAAGGAAATCAAACCCGTGGCAGTCCCTGGTCACCCTTGCACTGCTGCAGGAATCTATTCCCGTGACTGGTGCAACTCCAACTGCATCAAATTCCACTTAAACTCCATCAATCAGCAGCAGCCGTGCAGAAAGCACATTTCCAAAGCTCCTCGGGGGGTGATGGAGCATAGCCAGGTCCCCACCTTGGCTCCAGGGGCAGCCAGGGCTGGGCATTCCTCACCTATCCAGCCAAGGCTGAGGGCGCATTCCTTGTGCAGCCATTCTTCTCTTAGCCTGACAATCCACCATGTGGTGCTCTCTCCCAGGGAGGATCTGATCCTTACTGCCAGGAGGGATCTGATCCTCACTGCCAGGAAGGATCTGGTCCCGTGGCAGTGGTGTGGCTCCACAGGGGGAGGTGGGGTGTGCAGAACCCCTCCTTGCGGGACCCAGAGCCACCGAGAGGACAAAGCCATTTAACACAGTAAATGCACAATGGTTGAGTCACTTTTCCCTACGTTCCCATTGCTCCTCTTGAGGATTGTATTTGATTACAGAATCAGGTTGCAGATTGTACATTGTGTCACAAGTAGCAAAGGATACTTATTTATATATCTATCTATATATATTTTACTGGGTTTTATTCATTTCTAAATAAATCATCTCAGATGCCAGGGTATGGTGAGGATTTTAGGTTTTAAAAAGTGGTTTACAGTAACTAAATTAAACAGATGCCTTATTTCTGAGGATTGCAGGATTTTTTTGAAAAGAAACAAGCCCCTATCGCAAGGTCCCTGCAGGAATCCCAGCAGGAGATGAGCTGAGGTGGGGAGGGTGTTTCTGTGTAAAGCCAACATGGCACTGGGACAGGACCAATCTCTGCAAAAGAAGTTGATGTTTGAAAGGAGCCTTGAGATCCCAGGCTTGGGTTGGCATTCCCAGACCTGAGTGTTAGCCTGACCCCTCCTAACCCTCAGGAAGTGGCTGGTGCCTTTTCGGGGGGTCTCAAGCCAAGAAAGACAATTCCAAGCAGAATTCTACAGTACATGGAATATCTGCCTCCATGCCCACACAGATCGTCCTACTTGCAATTAAATATAAAACCTCTTTGAAACACATGGATATTTTTTCCAAAGTCACTCATTGACTTCCCTATCCCCTCACTGCTGTACAATAGGCAGGGACAAGCCCACTTTTCCAGAATTCATTCCCTAGGGTAACAGCAGAACTTTTCCCAGGATTAAAACACAGCGACACTTCCTTTTTTTACATTTGTTTGATTAGCTTAACCTAAAGTTGACAGAGTCCCTAATTCTTCCCAGATCTCAGCTACAGCCTGTAGGGACGAGTGTATTTATTTCCGCATCTGTTCCCCAAATTAACTCAGAAAATTATTATGAACGAAGGGTTCTTGGTAGTGCCCGGGGAAGCTCTTCTGGAACATTCCATCCCAGCGATCTGCCAGGATCATTCCTCACACAACTGTTTCCTCTCCTTTTATGTTCTACTAATTGCAAGGGGAATATAACACCACTGCAGGGTTCAAATCTGTTCTGCAGGAGTCCATGGCAAGACTTCCATTGACTCCAGTGGATCCAGAATTCCGTGAGCTGTTTGTTACGCTGTCAGACAGAGCAGACCTTGTGGCTCCGGGGACAAACTCCCAAACCACCCACTGTGGTGTTATATTCCCAAACCCTCTGCTCTGGCATTGGGAACATCCTTGAAAGGGGTTTCATTGGAGATGTGAACCCAAGGAAGGGTTGGTGTGTCATCATGTTTAACACTCACCACAAAGTACCCTCTGGAACCAGGATTCAATACCAACTTTCTCCAATGTACAGCATTTTAGGATGCATGTAGTATCTTTAGTAGCCACAGATCTGCCATTTGGGGGCTGCAGCCCAGTAGGATGTCCCCGTGTCCCTCGCTTCGATGTACTCTTGTATGGGTTAGAGAAGATGGCCTCTGTCGTGCGTTGTTCGTGAGCTGTTTCTTATCCCAGAGAGGTGTACGATGTAAAATACGTCAGTGCAAAGTGTATATTTTATGTGAGAGGAAAATACATTTTAATAAAGGTAAAGCTTTGTTTAGCTGTAAAAAATGGCAACTGTTCAAGTGTACAGTAACTTCTTACTAATGTATGAAAATCTGTGATATTTTTGATTTGATTGTATTTGTATTGCCCAAATAAAACATTTTGGCTGTATTGTTCCTAACTCTTACCTTTTCTTTCTAAAGGGGAAAGTGTATTTATTCCACAATAATTTACTTTATTCAGGGAAAAAAAAAAAAAGGAATGACCAAATTTTCCATAGTTGCCCCGAGTGAATGTCCCTCTTGTATTGCAACCCCTAAAATGAATTTCTAAATTGATTTTTCCGCCCCTTGCTGTTTATTGGTAAGGAAGAAACAATTCTTCAGCTCAGGCAGAGCTATTGATGAGAGTCCTTGAGGGCTCCATGAGGGAAACCCTGCAGAGAGAGGGCTTGGCTGAGCTGTGATATCTTGGGGGATGGTGGCATTTGTGCCTTTTTCTATTACTTTTTATTCTTTAAGGGAAAATATAAATGAAAAAGACTCAACTAGAAGTCCAGGCAGCACAAGGTAGCTGCATCCAAAGCTAAAGCTGTGAAAATGGCTATGCCAGGGAAAAGAAGTAAAAAATAGACATAGTACCATTATCTCGTTAGTATTATTATCTTTTTAGTGTGTATGGTGTGAAGAGATTTATATTTGTATATATATAGTATTAGTACATAGGGCTATGGAGATGCTCCAAGGGCTGGAGCCCCTCTGCTCTGGAGACAGGCTGGGAGAGCTGGGGGTGTTCAGCTTGGGGAAGAGAAGGCTCCAGAGAGACCTTAGAGCCCCTTCCAGGGCCTAAAGGGGCTCCAAGAGAGCTGGAGAGGGACTTGGGACAAGGGCCTGGAGGGACAGGACAAGGAGGAATGGCTTCCCACTGCCAGAGGGCAGGGTTAGACGGGATATTGGGAAGGAATTCTTCCCTATGAGGATGGTGAGGCCCTGGCACAGGTTGCCCAGAGAAGCTGTGGATGCCCCATCCCTGGGAGTGTCCAAGGTCAGGCTGAACAGGACTTGGACCATCCTGGGATAGTGGAAGGTGTCCCTGTGCATGGGACGGAGTGGAATGAGATGAAATATAAGGTCCCTTTCAACCCAACCCAGTCTGGGATCCTGTGACACTCCCAAGCCAAGCATTTTGCTGGTACAGGCTGGTCAGATGGCAAACATGACTAATAAAATCTCAGAAGAAAACCATTTCCCTGGAGGTTTCCTGATCCATAAATCAGCACAAGACAGCTCTAGGAGGCGGAGGAGGGACAGAGGCAGCACCCCAGGAAAAAGCAGCTGCTTTTTCTAAAGGAAATCGAGCTGATGAAGTGTCTCCTCTGTACCCACCAAACACAGAACTGCAATCACCCAACACAAAGATACCTTTTTAAAGCATCAACTACATCAACCACGTTTCCAAGGCAACCCTGCCAAGACAATGCTCCCGCTTTAAATGTTTCTGTGCAAGGAGAATAATAATATAATAATGGGTCTCATAAAGCCACTTCCATTTCCAAAGGGTCTAAAAACATCTCAGAAACATTTACACACTCCAGAATCACTTCACCTGACGCTGAACTGCAGCTCCTGTGGGGTGGAACACTGGGAGCAGGGAGGAACACACGGAGGCAGCTCGGGAGGTGGGATGAAGAATATCCCCATGATTGTGTGCTGCTGGAGCAGAGCTAGTGGCAGGGATGGGGGAACATGGCTGCATGCTGAGATCTGTAAGACCCCAGGAGATGTGGAGCAGCTGCATCCTAAATGAGCCTGCCTGGATAAATTGATAGTTCAGAGGGAGTTGAGGCAGGCTGAGGATAAAAAATCTGAGGAATGAGCACCACAGCCTGATGCCACACATTCCTGAGCAGCTGCCCCTTTGATAGCCCTCACAATATATCACAGCATTAATTATGCCCAGGCAGTGCTACACAAAACCTGAGAGCATCACTCCCTGTGGTCTCTGCCCAGTGGAGCTGGGGGGTTCCTGCATCATCTGCAGCAGCAGATGCCTCTCCTACCGTCTTACCAAAAAACAAAGATGGGTGAGATACTAATCAAGGAGATGTCAGTGGGGGTTTCCTTATAATTTTCTTCATCTGCCAAAAGAATCTTCTCTTTATCAAAGAGGTAACAAACGACCTGGTTTCTGCCCAAAGTGACAAGGTTAGAGGTGTCTGAGTTTAGGTCATGTGCAACATCCAAGGATTGGTATTACCCTACAATTCAGGTACCCACTGGCCTCCTACTGACCTTCTTGGAATTCCTACTGGAGAAGCAAGAGGTCATTCCACCCCTGCTGAGCATGGCCACTTCCACAAGGAGAAATAAGTTTAGAAAAGGATTGGAAAAAAAAAAAAAAAAAAAGCCAGGACACACATTCAAGGCACAGGAGAAAGCCCCTGAAGGGCTGAGCTGCTGCTGGCACTTCAGAGCCTGCAACCTGGAACATCTCCAAACCCCTTGGCCATGCTGCTCCCAGGGACCAAGGGCCCGTCCCGGTGCCAGGGGGTCTGAGTGGGACACTCTGCAAAGGACAGTGTCCCACAGGACAAAACCCTCCTGGGCACCACAGCACCACCCTGAATTTGTGAGTCCTACACACAGATGTGTGAGTGCTGCTCCTCAGTCTCGGGGAGATGGATTTCATGGAGTACCCAACCTGAAACACTCAGTAACATTACAGCCTTCCCAGGGAGTCATTTCTTCCTGTCTGCAAGTTAATGAGTTGAAAACAAAGAAAAATATAATCTCAGGCAGCAACAACAACAATATTTATCTAAAGCACACGATCTTTCCAATTGTTAGGTTTATTTAACTCTTTATAATGCCAATGGGTAAAGTCAGGCTGCTTATTTCAGGGAGAGGAAAGAGTTTTTCCAGGCTCAATTGGGATGATGGCTTCATTTAAATCCCTTTGGTTTTCCCAGAGTCACCCTTACCTGCTGAGTGGAGCCTTCTCCACTACAGAAAGGGGAAACAAACTGAATTTTAATCAGAAGGTTTCTATTCTGATCACTGCTGGTCTCCTTTGGCTTTATAGTTACCAATAAAACCTTAAAGAGACGATCACCGATGGATTCATTATGATTGATTGCACCTGCCCACCCTCTTGCATTTTAAGGGGCCTCATTACTGGATGTTCAAGAATTTAATTTCAGAGCATGTGTAATAAACCTTGTACTTGGCCACCTAATTGGTTCAGCCGTCGCTTCTGTGCCTTGGCTGAAAAGCCAATAAAAGGAGCACAAAAAAGAAGAATATTAATAGTTCTGACTCTGTAAAGATAAGCTCAGCAGCTGGGTTATGCTTTAATTAATACATGGAGAGCAAAGAATGCTGCCTTAAAAAGAGGTTACCATCAGATTAAAGAATACCTTGCAATTACTTATTTGTTTGTTCATTTTTGTATCCCACACACATTTAGCTCTCTGTGTCCCTCACAGATGCTTTACCTCTGAGCTCGAGAACCCTGAGAAAAAGAAAACTCGCACATTAAATTCTGCAGAGTGAAAAATGCACAAGAATACTTTAATCATCATCTTTTACTAGAGGATCCTCTGTAATGATTCTCCTTACTAAAAATTAAATTTATTATTCAATTTCTCTCACCAAAGGTATTTGAAAATGGATTAAAATTGTAGGCAGATGGGTTTGGATGCTCTGAAGTGTTAGTGGTGATAACTAAAATAGAGCAGCTCAAGTAGTTTGGTCTGCAGTGAGTTAAATGTGGATAACATGCCCCAAAATATACGAAGAATTTTGCTGCAAGATACTTTTAGGTATTTTTGCTTCTTGCATGTGGCAATTCCAATGAGCACATGGCCTGGAGTCAGCAGCTCTTCCTGCTGCTTCCCACACTGGGAATGCTGGTCTGGGTACCTGCTAGCAGTCAGGAATAGTGCTCCACCTCACTGATTGTTGTCATGGAACAGAACAGGGAGAGAGATCATGTGGGATGGGCAGGGACCAGACCCCTGGTCCTCCTGGACCAGCTGGGGACAGACAGAGACCTGTTGCTCACACCTTTTTTTCTAAGAAACAACCCCTGTGGAAAATGTATTGTCTTGCTTTTCCTACCTGCAAATGCCAACCAGGAATTTTAATGGGATATTTGACTTGCTTGAACAAATGCAGGGTTCATTAGTTGTTATTTTTTCCCAGTGATAGGCAGTGGTAAATCCCACACTAGACTTTTGTGACTGTGTCTAATAAATGTTGCCTAGAGCCCTGGTGCTGTCTTTAATAAGCACAAATCTTGCTGCTACGCTGTTTGCTTGTTCTTTCTTCCAAAAAAGAAAGAGCTGCTGATGGCTTATGCTCCCCCCATCTTCCCTTTGTTGTCAGAAAGGCTCATTTTTTCCAAGATATGGGAGCTGAACGGATATTATTTTCTATGCTTTTAAAAAAGGAACAAAAAACAACACAAAACCCCCTTTGTTTTTATTTGCTGACTCTTTTCTTAAGACACCCTAATGACAGTAACAGTTTGTAATGGTGGTGTGGCCCAGAACCTGCTATCAGCACAATAGGCACAAAATGCTGCTTTGTGGTGCCCGTGGATCATTAAAGCTCCTCACATGCTGCAGGGTGGAAGTTACTGATGGCTCCTGTCTCCCTCCCAACGTCAGAGATCACCTCTTGAAAGCAGATTTCTTTCTCTAGTGCTCCGTGGTTTTATGGACTGACACACTCCAGGAAAGCTCCAGAGGGCAAATCCACATCTCTGAACCACTTCCACCCCAACAACAACAACCTGCCTCTTCCCCTTCCTGTCACAGGAGTGTTCTGAACAACGTGAGCTCCCAGAGCAGGTTTATAGGACAAAGATGAGAAGGATGAAAGTTTTTATTCACTGCAAAATGGGCTTCTGGGCTCTTTTGCAAAGATTGTGAATTTTTTTTTAGTTCATTTACAACATTCCTGAGAACACAAGGGAGGAATAAAACTCTGGAGGAAAGTGGTGAGCCCATCCTGCAGGGCAGACAGTCCTGGTAGGACTGCCCATGGCAGGAGTTTGGACTGAGATGAGCTTTAGGGTCTCTTCCAACCTCAACCATTCCATGACTCTATCAACATATGGAAGAAGAAAATGCATCCTCATGCTGACTTCAATTATCTTGTATTCTCCCTGAACTTACTTTATGCTCTTTCTTGCTTTTTATAAAACCTTTTTGCCAAAACCCCAAAGTTCAAGGCCAAGGTCACCCAAGCAACTCCCTCTTTATGAGGGTGTTCTCTGGACACGCCGCAGTAAAACCCATCTCCAGGAAAATCTAATTTAATCCATTAATGGGGATCCATAAAACAAAGTCGTGCATTGTGCAGGCAAAGTTATTTACAGCACTGGGATCTTACTGATTACAACAATAAATAATACAGGATGTATCTCTGGGAAATAATATAAAAGCAATTAATCCACAGGAGCAGCAAAGAGAATGGGAATGATTCTGCTGTTTCTGTGAATGTCAGTGTGTGTGCAGTGAGGGTGGGGAGGCCCTGGCACAGGTTGCCCAGAGAAGCTGTGGCTGCCCCATCCCTGGCAGTGTCCAAGGCCAGGTTGGACAGGGCTTGGAGCATCCTGGTCTAATGGAAGGTGTCCCTGCCCATGGCAGGAGGTGGAACTGGATAAGTTTTGAGGTCCCTTCCAACCCAAACCCTTCTAGGATAGTATGATTCCCCTAATGCAGGAACTTCCTAAGGGCAGCCTTCACAGTTACCCTTTTTAAAGCATTAAGTCAATTTATTTGGTAATAATTTGGGAAAATTTTCTTCTGCTCTCCTTCATGCGAGTGAAGCCACCCCTGGCCAGTTCAGACCAGTAGAATTAGGACTCTTCCGATTTCAGCCTAATCCAGGTCCCAGGTCAGTCAGTACCAACTGCTCCAACCCCTGTGCCCTTTACTCAGGTTTTCCATAGCCCAAGTGCTCCCTCAGTGCCTGAACCTGCTGCAGGATGGGAAGAGCAAAACCCAGAGCTCCCGTCCCAGGATTGTTCTGCATCACACAGGAGCAAAGGAGGGACACAACTGCTGTTGCCTAAACCAGATAAAATCAAACCCCTCTGGGCATTGCTGACCAGCTGAGGAATCCTTAGCAGCCACTGACTTTTTCCTGAATGGTAGCTGAATCATGGAATATCCTGAGTTGGAAGGGATCCACGAGGATCAGCACCCTGGAAAAGCCTTCCAAACCTGCCATTGCAGGCTATGCAATGTGTAGGTGAACAGTTCCCCCTGCTGCACCGAGCTGTGCCTCCCTCAAACAAACCCTTCTCCAGTTAAATGGGCTACCCAGTGAAGCACAGGCCTGGGAATGTCTCTGCATTAACTTGGGACAAATGCAGTAACACCTCCTGATCATCACAGAGATCACATCCTTGTGTTTACTCCCCTCAATCCTGCTTTGCTAGTCTAAGACTAAATATGATCTAGAATATAGTGTATCATGTGCTGGTATACATGATACTGGTATGTATTTTCAGGAAACCATCACATTTCAGAAAATGTTTTAGGGAACTGTTCATTGCACGCAAAATTTAGGATTTCTAGAAGCAGATTTTGTGCTCACAACATGTGAGAGCACGGGGCTGGGCCAGACTGGGCAGGGTCTGCAGGACCTGCCCCAAACTCCAAGCAGTTCAGGAGCTCAAAAATGCAGCATTCAAATCTGGAAACTCTTCAAACTGTCAAAATCAGAATAACAGGACAACTGTTTCCACCACTGGGGACTGTCCAACCTGGCCTTGGACACTTCCAGGGATGGGGCAGCCACAGCTTCTCTGGGCAACCTGTGCTAGGGCCTCCCCACCCTCACAGGGAACAATTTCTTCCCAATATCCCATCTAACCCTGCACTCTGGCAGTTACATGGTTAAAGGTTGTCTGTGGAGTCAAAAAGGAAGTTCATTGTCACTGGAGAGAATTTCAGGAGACAAAAGCTGGATTCAGAGCTCACACACATCTGTAAGCCACTGCCAGTGATTAAAACCATCTTCAAGCTGTTTGTGGGAAGAGCAGAGATTCCTGTGATCAGGAGGACGCTCACCCCCAGCCCAGGGGGAGAGCAAAGCCTTGGCTGATCAAGGCTGTGACTGAATCTCCTCAGGAAATGTCTCCCACAATTAAGAATGCATATGTTTCACCTCGTTCTTCACTTTGGAGCATCCTTTCAATCCATGGGTATATGCCCTTCCTCAAATGATTTTTTTTCTTTCTTCTTTTATCAATATCTTTTGCTTTAGCAATCTGAAATTCCTATTTTTATCTTTCAAAAACAGCCTTTCTGAGACTGTGCAGGATTCTGAGTGAAACTGATAAACCCACAGAAAATCAGAGATAATGGTAAAATTTGCCTTATGTATTTTTATTCTTCTCCCCCTGCCAAGTTTGAAATGTAAATTGCAGAGACCTGCACAGTGCTTAAAGCCAAACAAATGCAGCTTCAAGTCAAAAATCTCTTAAGAGCCAGAACACGCTACGAGGATTCCCAGGCTCAGGCTCAAGCTCGGAAATGCCACGGAAGGCACATTTCATCCAGAATGTGACATGTCAGGACAATCTATGCAGCAAATTAATTCCCATACTGGCTGTGTGACATTTATCTCAAGTGCCCAGTTCCCAGCTGGCACTTTTTCCCCCTTATTATTGTCCATGTTCAGAGCTAATAAAATTTCTGATTTTTTTTTTTTGTTCTGTATCTCATTTGATTTCAGTCACCCATCTGGGGATTTCCATTAGTGATTGTTTACTGGAGATTCCATGTGTCAGAGGGTTACAGGTGAAGTGGAAGCCATAACCTTGGTCTTCAAACCACATCCTCTGATTCAGGAGGGGTGAGAAGAACCACCTGGGGGTGCCTCAGGCAGGGGAGATGTGCCATGGTGTCACCTACTGTCATTCACTAACTACAGAAATATGCTGAGGGGATGGAGAGTGTCCAAAGAAAGGAACAATGCTGGGAAAGGGCCTGGAGCACCAGGAGCAGCTGAGGGAGCTGGGAGGGATCAGCCTGGAGAAAAGGAGGCTCCAGGGGGAACTTCTCAAGCTCTGCAACTCCCTGACAGGAGGGTGGAGCTGGGGGGAGGTCGGGCTCTGCTCCTAGGGAGCGAGGGACAGACAGGATGAGAGGAAACAGCCTCAAGCTGCACCAGGTTGGACACCAGAAGGAATTTCTTCCTGGAAAGGGTGGTCAGGCGTTGGAAGGGGCTGCCCAGGGAGGTGGTGGAATCCCCATCCCTGGAGCTGTCCAAGGAATGACTGGATGTGACACTCAGTGCTCTGGGCTGGGTGACAAGGTGGGGATTGGTCACAGGGTGGACTCGATCGTCTGGGAGGGCTTTTCCAACCTCAGTGACTCTGGGATTCTCTCTGTGACAGACAGACAGGGACTAGGGGTCCATCCTCTCACCATGGCTGCTCCCCTTGGAGGGGAGAACACTTAAGCTGCTGCCAGGGAACACAGGTCACCTCAGGGCAATGACGCGGTTTGAACAAAAATTTACCTCTGGCTTCTAATCCTGGATTCTGTTTCAAAACTGGGATGACATAAAGGTCAGAAGCCACAGCTCTTATTTCCAGCAGCCTTCTGTGCTCCTTTGGAGATGGAACAGTGCAACCTTTAAGCTTATCCCACACCTGTATAGCTCCATCTCCTTTTCTAAGGATACTTATGTTCAGTACAAACAAATCCGATTTCTCTTCGCCTGCCTGCGACGTTCTGCTGCTTAGAAATGCTTAAGAAGAAAGGAATCATAAAATATTGAATATATCACACAAGAACTGTGTGTAGGACTCCAGTCACTCTCAAATAGACTTATTTTTTTCTCTCAAACAGAAACTCCTAGTAAGGTACAAGAGCATAAAAGGAGCAATACCAGATAACAGAGAGCTGAAAAATTGTTTCTCTGAATATTAGAAGAATGTATTTATGACAAATGATCCTTCCCTGGTATTGTCTGCCCCAGAAAAATGTACCAAAGGCTGTTAAGTTACATCTAAGATTTTTCTTACCCAGATCTTGCTCTAAAGCAGAGCTCCACGAAGACATGGCTGGTCAAGTTGCTCCACGTGCTGTGTGCACTGCAAGGTATCTGTGCTAAGGTGGTGCCCCTATTTTAAGGTTCTTCAATCAAAATGCAGGATGGAAATGCAGCATAGCTGTGGTTGCTACACTTGGGTGACATCTCTGCCCTCAGGCCCAGTGTTGGTGCCAGGCACTGACATGTGACGGACGAGATGTGAGGAATTTCACAGGAGGAAGACACTCACACCTGTCCAGCACAATTGTTACAGCTCAGGGGTATTCAGCAATCCATTAAATCCAATAGTGAACATGGAATCACAAAATTGTTTAGGTTGGAAAAGCCCTCTGAGCCCATTGTGTCCAACCATTCCCCAGCACTGCCAAGGCCACCACTGATCCATGTCCCCAAGTGCCACATCCACACAGCTTTTAAATCCCTCCAGAGATGGGGACTCCACTGCCCTGGGCAGCTGTGCCAGGGCTGGACAGCCCTTTCCAGGAAGAAAGTTTCCCAATATCCAACCTGACCCTCCCCTGGCACAGCTTGAAGCCATTTCCTCTCATCCTGTCCCTTGTTCCCTGGGAGCAGAGCCTGACCCCCACTGGCTCCACCCTCCTGTCAGGGAGTTGCAGAGCGTGAGAAGGTCCCCCCTGAGCCTCCTTTTCTCTGAGTGCCCCTCACCTGCCTCAGCTGCTCCTGGTGCTCCAGACCTTTCCCTAGCTCTGTTCCCTTCTCTGGACACACTCTGGTCCCTCAGTGTCTTATTGTGAGGGGCCAGAACACAGTTAAACTACATCAACATCTCCTGGAGCAGCCCCGGAGGGCTCAGCTCTCATACTCTCTTCACAGGAGCAAAGATTTACACCTGGAGTTGTCTACAGGCATTAGTTTTCTTCTCTGAGTACCTTTGACTCAGCTGTTGCTGCAAAGAGCTGAGGCAAAGCCTAAAGAAGAGTTCCTGCAGCCCCACAGCACCAGCTGACCTGACACAGAGCCATCAGTGTGGCTGATGGCTCAGAACCAGCCCAGCTGGTTCCAGAGAAGCACAGCACAGTCAGGCTCATGGAGCTCTTCACACCTCCGTGATCTTACCCAAACTGAGGAGCAGTCTGAGAGTCTCCTCATATCCAGGGCACAGTGCAAAAGAGACACTGCAGAGGTCACCGAGAAGTTGAAATTCTTTTCCAACACCAACACGAGCCTGGGAGAAAAAAAAACCATAAAACTCAAGATGAAGAAAAAATAGTGCTAAAAAGATCAGACAATGTTTCCTTCTCTTCCTTTCCTTCTCTCCCTCCATAAATCATTTGGTTTATGTAATGGAGAACAATAAAGCAAGCCAGATTTAGAAAACATTTTTTCCTGTCAACGAGCAGAATGATTGATGCTGTGCAAAACCAGCATCTAAGTAGAAAAAAAAGCTTTCAGGGATGATTTACTGAAATCCACCAAACAATTGGATTTGGTTGCTGAAAAATACCAACTCTTCAGGCTAAATTAATTAATAAAATATTTGGAAATGGCCTTGAATAGTTAGAACTGAACAGAAGGGGGGCCAGGGGGAAATGGCATGAGATTGTCTTCAATTTCGACTCACTCTATGTATTATGAAAGAAATTATTTAAGAATAACAATGCAGCCCAAATATCTCAAGACAGAAGAGGAGCCTTGAACAGAGGAACCTTATCAGGCAGCCTTGGCTCCTCTATGACAATGTATTGGCACAGCACTAGAATAATAATTCTCTGCTGATTGTAACAAACCGTTTCTCTGAGTCTTGTGTTCCCTTCCCTGCAGGAGATAAAGCCCCTGTGAAGTGCTGTGTAATGAGCATGTAGTGCCTGCAGTGTCTGACCGGATGGGGCTGCACAGGGCCCCTCGTGCCCAGCTGTGCCCAGGCATGGCCTCCCTGCAGGGTCAGACCCGAGCCTGGGGGGGCTCTGTGTCCCCTGTCCTTCTGCACCAGCTCTGACACTGCAGCCTGAGTGCAGATCAAGCTCTGCTTCCATGAGGGAGCAAGTGACTGGGACAGGGACTGGGCAGCACTGCCAGCCCCAGAATGAGGGACACACCTGGGAAATGCCTTCTCTCTTCACTGGGCATTGTTAAGGACCTCTGTCACGTCCTTCACCCAGCCACCAGTACCATGTTGATTTAAACATGATCAATTAAATTCTGAACATGTTTAGTGACTGTTGCTGCTGTGATGGAGTGGAGGCTCTCCTTGGAGAGAAGAGAAAAAAAAAGAAAAAAAAAAAAGAGGGAGAGTGGTATTTTTATTTTAAATGCCAAGTCTGATGCTCCCAGGTCTGTAGCTCCATGGGCTCCAAGGCATGCAGGTGGAAGAGGATGCCAGGAGAGGCAGGGCAAAGACCAGCCCTCACTCAGCCAGAGAAGGGGAGAGATGGTTCTGCCTGTCTTGGGGTGGGTAGGAATGCTTATTAAACTGAGGTATTTGTCCTTGTATCTATGAGAAACATGTGCCTTCCCACTTGGCTGGGAATATTTTGGGAGCTGCTGAGCTCAAAATTACTTTTCTTTTCCATGCTCAGATTTGAAGCCTTGGCAACACACAAACACTGCGTTTATTCCAACTCTTTTCCAAAGATCTTGCCTGGTTGAAAATATGTTTCATAGGTTAAAATCTATTTGAATTCAGAGTTGCCAGATCCCAGTTTGTTGTGACCCAAACCATCCTATGATGCAGAAGATCAGCAGATCCAGAGGCTCCCAGTAGGAACAATGCAAGGATGCAGGATTAGCACATCACTGAACCCATTTGGCATTAAACCTCACATGTTCTTATTTGGAATTGTCTACCTGGGATCTTCAAACACATCCTGCTCTGGATCCAGCCCCAGGGACGGAGGCATCTCTGTTGTGCCGTGCACAGAATGACTTCAGAAAGGCTGTGTGAGTGTCAGGGTGGTGAAGTACAACGCTGTAAACGTTTTCAATTTTTTTCTGTTGTAAATCATCACACTGAATCATAGAAACACACAATCCCAGAATGGTTTGGTTTGGAAAAGCCATCTAAGATTATCAAATCCAACTGTTCCCCAGCACTGCCAAGGCCACCACTAACCCATGTCCCCAGGTGCCACATCCACAGGCCTTTAAATCCCCCCAGGCATGGGGACTCCACTACTGACCTGGGCAGCTGTGCCAGGACTGGACTGCACTTCCCAGGAAGAGATTTTCCCAATATCCAAGCTAAACCTGCCCTGGCACAGCCTGAGGACACTGGGGTCCTTGCCTGGGGCCTGGGTGATGCTGCACCTCCAGAGACACCGTTTGTCACTCAACTCCCCTGGGTCTGCAGGACTTTTAATCCCCATTAGTGTGTCTTTTAGAAAAGGATTATGTGCTGTTTTCCACGAGATTTATACCCAATCTCCATCTCTGCCAGGTAAAAAGAAATCACTTCACTTTGCCTACACTAGTCAAATGTGGATATTAATCTCCAGGAGTCTCCACACAGAGTTTATCACCTCCAGGTATCTGCCTTTAATACACAGAGCAGTGAATCATAAGTGGCTAAAATCAAAACACACTGAAAATAATCCTTTTTCCCTCCTCCTCCATCCCTTTTCTCCCCAGCTCAGAGCCATGTAAGGTGTTAGGTGTCCTGCCTTTGAGCAGGAATTTTGTTTCCTAAAGATCTCCAATTTTCAGATTCATATCTCCTGATGTTGGTGAGAATGAAGCTTGAAATCCAAAGATGCCTTAAAGGCAGGATTTATATTATTTTAACTAAGACCCAAAGAAAAATATCTACAGTTTCTTGAGGATAAATGATTTTGAACTTCAATACTTTGTCTGGCTACATTTGAAAACATGAAACACTTCCCAAAAAACTATTCTTACAGATAACTGCCACCCCTAGCAGAAATCTTTGGGTTTTGATGGAAAACATTCATATTTCTCCCCCACAGATGCCCAGGCAGCTGTGTGGAAAATCCAGCCGTGGTTGAAGCCGTTCAAACAGAACTGACAGTTCATCCTGTGGGCAAATGAAACAAAAAGAGCTAATCCTGGAATAAAGGGATGCAGATGATGTACATTTTAATGGGAAAATACAGATCAAATGAAACAACAAGAATATAATACGTGCAATGAGAATTAATCAACATTTTCAGAAGTCCAAAGCAGCAGGTTTAGTCTGAGAAGTGTATTTAGGGCTGATTATTTGCTTCAGAGGTGTTTTATCCGGTGAGATCACAGAATCCCAGACCGGTTTGGGTAGGGAGGGACCTCAAAGCTCATCTCATTCCATGGGCAGGGACACCTTTCACTAGGTCAGGTTGTTCCAAGCCCTTTCCAACCTGGCCTTGGACATCTCCAGCTATGGGGAAGCCACAGGTGCTCTGTGCCAGGGCCTTGCCACCCTCACAGGGATGAATTCCTTCCTAAGAAGTTTCTTCACGTATTTCTCACTCCTGTATTTGAATGCACGCAGTTTATGATAAATTTCAACGCATGAATTAAAAAAAGATTCATTATTCATTTTGCCTCCTTTCAACACATCCTGGGACTGTTTTTAATTAATCACTAAACCCCTTTCCCTGTACAACTGCAATTTGCCTGTATTTGAGGCTAACCCAGAACACAATCAAGTCAGAGCGGCTTGGTGGAAGCAGCTGCCACAAAGGAAGTGGATTCTCTGCTGCTGTGTTTGAGGTAGGGCTGGAAATTATGAGTTTGCCATGCTTTGGGAAATGAGGAAGCCTTGACCGTGCAGGAGCAGAGCAGGTCCCTCCTGCCCTGTGCATTCCCACACACACACGGTGCTGAAGCTCATCCCACACAGCCTTTATCAGCCTAACAGCTCATAAACTCCAAAATTTATTTATCAATTCCCACCAGTGATGCTTTGGATCTTCCGGAAACAACATTTATTTTCATTTTTCAATAATTTCTCAGCAATATAACATTTCCCAATGTTCACAGCACCAGTAGCAACTGCAAATGCTGGGGAGCAGCCAGAGTCCAACCCTTCTGTTTTAGCACATTGGATATATTTTCCTGTTCTCAGCCCTGACTCAGCCCATCATGGTCCTGACCAGAATCGAGGAGTTAATGGATTAGCAATGCAGGAACAGCTAATTACTGGAACAGCAACATTTTCATGCTTTGGGATATCAGAGGTCATAGAGAACATACAGAGAAATAGATGTGGTTTTAAATCAAGGCCTTGATGATCAGCTCATTTCAGAGAGTAATTATCAGTGTTAGTGCACATTATAACAGGAAATTATCGTGTATATGGGGTAAAACTTCAGTTCTGGGAGACACTTCGGCCACACAGCACTTGGCTATTACAGTCAGGTGGTCTTTACAGAATCATGGAATCATGGAATCATTTAGGTTGGAAAAGCCCTCTCAGACCACTGAGTCCAACCGTTCCCCAGCACTGCAAAGGCTGACCCACATCCCCAAATGCCACATCCACACGGCTTTTAAATCCCTCCAGGGATGGGGACTCCACCACTGCCCTGGGCAGCTGTGCCAGGGCTGGACAGCCCTTTCCAGGAAGAAATTTTCCCAATATCCAACCTGACACAGCCTGAGGCCACCATTCCCTCTCTCCTGTCTCTTGTCTCCTAATCTGAATATTGGAATATAAATGTCAACATTCCTATGAACAGTAACCAGTGAGAGATAAGATGAGCATGAAGGATGGGGGTGAGGTGGGGACAGGGACTGTTCTAAAGGCATTACAGGGAGATAAATGGAAATACCAGGCATTGCTTTCCGTAAACTCTACTGCTGGAAGCTCAGTCTCTAACCTGGGAGCTGGTGAGGTACTTGGCTCATGTTGAGGTTTGACAGCACATCCCTGTAACATGAAGAGCTGCTGTTGAAGCAGAAAGAGCTGTAGGAGCCAGGGGAGAAGAAGAGGGGAAATTGAAACAAAGGAAGAATAGGCCCAAAGAAGGAGAGTAATTGCAGGCAAGAATTTTCTCATTGGAAATGGAACATGAAGAACTGCACAGGACAAGATTTTTTTGTTCTGAACGTACTCACATGAAACCTAAAACTACTCAAATCTTTACATTTTTATCAATGGCTTTAATACATTTTGCCTTTTAATTGTATAAAACCATCTTTTACAAGAGTATCTGTACTTTTTAAAATAAACTGTGCTTTTAAATTTAAAAACCCTCAACATCACATAAAAAGCTACAGATGGAGGTTTTGTATGCAGTTGTTTGAGTCCTTCACCCACTAAGCACATCCTCACCAGAGACTTGGTGCACCTGCTGTTTTACATGTCTGAATATTTATGGTCCATCCCCAAGGCAGCACAGGCAGGGCTGGATGGGACCATCACAGTACAGGAATGCAACCTTCTGGAAGGGGTCGCCAGCCCCCAGGCCCCACCACATCCTGCCAGCAACAACTGCATCCCACCTGCACAGGTACACGGGATAGCAGCACCAGGAGGGAATTCCTCTCTGTGAGGCCCTGGCACAGGTTGCCCAGAGAAGCTGTGGCTGCCCCATCCCTGGAAGTGCTCAAGGCCAGGTTGGACAGGGCTTGGAGCAACCTGGGCTAGTGGAAGGTGTCCCTGCCCATGGCAGGGATGGAATGAGAGTTTTGAGTTTCTGTCCAACCCAAACCATTCCAGGATTCCATGATACCATCAAGATGTGATGCAGGTCCTTATAACCATTTCAATAGGTCTTTCTGTACTCACATCCCAAGTAATTAGAGCCACACTGACATTGTACAAAGGACACACAAGGTCCTCCCACAGATCCACTCAAACCCTGTGCTTTTCCCTGCTCTTCCAAGGCTGGAAGCTGAGGACAGAAGTGCAAACCCTCAATTTAATAGCTTAAAGCCTCTTGTTTGCAATAAGAAGGCATTTCCATGCCCAGGGAGACACCAGAGGCACCCCTCCATCCCTTTGGAGGCTGCAGGAACAAACCTGGCTTTGTCTGGGGAGTGTGAGATCAGCAGAGTCTGCAAGGCACAAACAGTGCCCTGAGACTCCCACTCCACAGGAATGACTTGGGGAATTGTTCTTCATCAATCAAAACAATTCAGGATTTCAAAAACAAGTTTAAAAAAAACCCAGGAGTTGGAAGAACAGCTTAAAAAAGGAAAGAGAGTCATGGAATCATTAAGGTTGGAAAAGATCTCCAAGGTCACCAAGTCCAACCTTGGACTGAGTACCACCATGCCCACTAAACCATAACACAAAGTGCACATCTCTCATTCTTTGAACATCTCTAGGGAATGGTCAAGATCGGTTGAAACTGAGAAGGAACTAGCCAAGAGCAGTGGGAATGGGAGTGAATATACACAGAGGAATCCTTGAAAAATTCAAAATCTGGCCATTTTTACCGCTATCACTGGACTTACTCATTTTAATCAGGAGACTTGAACCTTCAAGAAAGAAAAAAACCCTGCATTTTACCTCAGAAATAAATCAGATTTTCAAAGCCATCTGGGCAGTTTATTTTTATCTGGAGTTTGTTGCTGTGCAACTTGGAGAGGCAGCACAAAACCTCCCTCCAATTCACTCCATTGAGTTATCCAGATGAGTTTGACTGACCCCACACCCACCTGCCCACATCCTATTTATTTCCCTGATAAACAGCCCAACTCCACCATCTTGACCTTCCCCTTGCAGTCCCTTCTCCTCCGCAAGGCTATTGGAGATGGGGAGACAGACGAGTCCTTAGGCTGGGTATTAAATCTCAAAAGCACTCTTGAGTCTAATTTTACTGACATTGCTGCACCTTTCCACATAAATCAAAGGGACCCACAGGGTCTTGGGGAACAGAAATTGGTTTTCTGAGATGTTTGGATCCAACAAGCAGAATAAAGACACAGTAATTAAAAAATATATCTGACAGCATGCACTGCTAAATAAAAATATAACATTGAAATGGCTTGGGACAAGACCTGGTCAGACAGGAGACCAGGGAAATGGCTTCCCACTGCCAGAAGGCAGGGCTAGATGGGGTAGGGGAAGGAATTGTTGGTTGTGAGGGTGGGGAGGCCCTGGCACAGGTTGCCCAGAGCAGCTGTGGCTGCCCCATCCCTGCAAGTGTCCAAGGCCAGGTTGGATGGGGCTTGGAGCAACCTGGGATAGTGGAAGGTGTCCCTGACCATGAAACAAGATGAGCTTTGAGGTCCCTGCCAACCCAAACTGGTCTGTGATTTGATGATTCTATGAATGCCACTTCCTGCAGCTTTTGGTTTTTCTTCTTCTATTTCTCTTTTCTTTTAATATGAGATAAAATCTGAGTTAACTGTCTCCCTGCAATGTTTGTATGGGAGCAGAGTGGTTTTAGGGATGGTGGGCAGCCAAGTGAAGCCTCTCTACACACATGGTGCAGCTGCTGAAAAGCCACTCAGACACGAGAATAAATCTCCGGGTTGTAATTTATTACAAATTCTAATGAAAATAGAGAGAGGAATTTTTATGTCTTCCTTCTCAGCATATGTAGAATTTTAACATGAGCATTTTATTAAAAAGCAGCCAGAGTTATGAATCATTCATGGCCACCAAGTGACTCCCACTCGTTGGCAGAATGACCCACACTTGGCTTCTTCACTGGCAACAAATAAAACAGCTCTTAATGAACCCAGACAGGTTATTCTGAAGGCGCTGAAGAAGCAAAATCAGGTGGATTTCTAGGATTCAAACAAAGTTATATATTTTGTCAGGATTTCACTGGGTTTTTTTCCTTTTTTGAATAATGAATGGAGTTGTTTTAAGGGAGTGTTAATGCTGGAAGTGCTGGGTGAAGGGATTCAATTGAGAGCCTGTCACAGGCCTCCCTTGTTTCCCTGACAAGAGTTGTCATGTTCCTGTGACACCTGATGTGCCGAGCACAGCTGATAAACGGCTTAAAGATGAAACTGTCAGTCTCCATTACCTGGCACAGCAATTACCCAGCACAGGGCCTGGACTGGGCACCCTTGGGTGCCCCACGGGGAGAAGGAGCATGGGGGGTGTGGGTGCAGCCCGATGGACCACGGGAGCCACTTCCCAGCCCAGCTCACAGGGTTAGTGTTGCCAAATACTCCAAAATCGGGATAAATAAAACTCTCCAACATCTCCTTTTCAGTATTAGATATCACAGAGTCAGAGAATATGCTGAGTTAGAAGGGACCCCCAAGGATCATCGAGTCCAACCCATAGCCCTGCCCAGGACCATGCCCAAGAGTCTCACCATGTGCCCCGGAGTATCATCCAAAAGCTCCTTGAGTGTACTTACGGTTTCAGTATTTTTCCCAAACTGTGTTCTCACAGGAGTAGCTTATGACAACCTTTTGCTAAACACTGGCTAAAAGTGATTTAAGGCCCAACACAACACTTATGATGAATTAAAATAATTAATTAAAAGGTTAATTAAACCCATTAAAAAATCAGGAAAGTTATATTATTTTCAACATGGGGATCATTTCTTTTGCTGGGGTTCAGCAGAGAGAGAGGAGAGCGTGAACACAGAGGTGAAGGAGATAGGGGAGGTAAGAGAATACACAGGCCAGGCTGGACATAGCTTAGAGCAACCTGGTCTAGTGGAAAGTATCCCTGCCCATGGCAGGGGGTCAAACTGGAAGGGCTTTAAGATGCCTTCCATCTCAAACCATTCTGTGATTCTGTGATTCCATGACACATGGATACCTTTCACTTTGATGGCAGAAAGCTGCACAAGGTTGTAGAAATGAGCCCTCAAGTGTTGAGTTGGACACCTCCTGGGAAGTAATTTAAATTGAAAAGTTTCCAGCTGTCAGTGGATTTTAATTCCCCAGATCCCAGCAATGACACTCCCTTGCTTTGCCACCTCCAATCCCACTGACAGCAAGAGGAACATCTGAAACCCCCATGCTGCTGGGATTGCTTCCATAGTGTCCCTTGGATTTCTGGCATTTCGAGGGAGACTCTCGGAATGGCTGTGCTGTAACCATAGCAACGTGGAGAGTTTGCACAGCACTCAGAATTCCTGTTGTTAACAAAAAGCAGAGCTGTAACACAATAAGGAATCAGAATCACAGACTTGTTTGGTTGGGAGGGACCTTGGAGACCAGCGAGGTTCTATTTCTGTGGGGATGGAGATGTACTGGACTCTACTGTAGGGTTTGGAGTCAGAAAAGCCACAGCTGGTCTGATTTCATAGACCTGCTTCGGGTGGAGACCTTCCAGAAACCCCTCCTGCCCACAGATATAAATTCACACCTCTGCTTCAATCAGTGTCTGCACTGTACACTGCCAGGAGTTTGTGTTGAGCTCAAGATCTGATCCAATCTCATGGAAAAGTGTGATTAATACGCCTCAGAAGGTTTTTGGGGAAAAAAGTTCTGTCTTGTGGAGGTGCCGAGCTGTGAGCTCACCAAAATCCCTCCACCTCCTGAGCAGGAGACTTAATCCCTCTCTGGAGTGAGCTCCAAGACTGGATTAATTTGACTCCCTTTAATTTGATTTGAGCCTGATGTGAACTGAAATTGCATTTGGAACTCCTTCTTCTATTTATAATTCTAACTTAAGGAAAACAAAGTTTACTCGGGAGTTTTCTTCTACACTAAAAGAAAGCAAAGGGGAAAAAAAGCAGATTCTTCTCCTCACTGGCCATTCATTTCCCTGGAAATAGGGCACCCTCACAAGGGCATCCTGGAAAAAGAGAGACTGCACTGAAATGGGCAGATCTGGAGGAGAATTGTCTGTAAAAATGAGGACAGGAAATTTCTTTTGCATCCTGGTTGGTGAGAAAACTCCTGGTTCTCCTTGGACATCCTGAGGTTAAGGACACAGGGATGCACCTTTAGGAAGTGACCCACCAAACCACGGAGGACCCTCCAGACTGTTCACTCTTTGTGGTTGTTCAGCTCCTTACCTAAACCAACATCTTAAATTTATTTTTTTGTTTCATTTTGTTAAAAAAACAATTGGAGAAGAAGCAAAATATTCCATATCAGTGAGATGCAAAAGTGAACTCCAGGGGGAAGGAGACAGTTCAGCAACCAGAGGAGCCAAACGCTGACTTCAGAGTCCTAAACAGGTGCAATTCCATGGCCTTTAACAAGAACATGGCTCAGAAGAGTAATACTCTAGTTAAAATTAGTACAAAAATGTGTCAGTACAGTTTCTTTTGGAATTGTTCCTTATCCTTTAAATGTACAGCTGGCACATTTCCATCGATTGGGATCTGTGTGAACAGACCATATCACTTGTTCAAAGAGGCAGATTGCCAAAGGAAAAGATACTTTGGCAAATACATTTCATTTACGTGTACAGAGTACAAAATTAAAATTGACTGATATGAAGGGGTTAAATATTTCTGGGACCAAGTTACACTTACTTAACACCAAATTTCAAGGAGTAAACTTGAAATCTGTAAGAGTAACCTGATCTGCAAAGCCTGAAATGATGAATCTTTTCCAACATGGCTTTAAATATATATATATGTTAGATAATTTTACATTCCTCACCCTTATTCCTACATTAAATATGAATGCCCATTAAATGCTTTTGCTCCCAGAAATTTGTATTCAAAAGAAGCTTCTCTGAACCACAGTAATTAATGTCAATGGGGGCATGATTTATTCTGCATCTCACCTACACAGTGTCCAAATACAGCTTTGAAAATGATAAATATTGGCTTATTTATGTATGTTTTTCTCAAACACATCACCATCCTTTGGGCAGCAGGTTTGGAGAGCATTTCCTACTTTTCCTGATGAGAGTCTCATTCCTTCAGTGCCAGGAGAGCACAGGGAAAGGGATGATGCTCCTCCCTCTCCAACATCACACACGTGTCATCTTTTGAAGCAGTCCCTGCTCCCCTGCGCTGTCAGGTGGGAACACTGCAAATGCCTTTTGTGTTTTCCAAAGGTACCAGAGGAAGGAGGTTCCGTGTGCTCACACAATGACCTGCAGAGATCATGGTGCACCAGAAACTTGCTGGAAAAAGAACAAATAACAAGTCTTAGGGGCTTTTTATTTGTCTGACAGACTACTGTGATTCCAGAGAGGAACCCTGCAGTCCTTTCCTGAAAGACGTCCCGGTGGGTCAGAAAAAAGAGGAGGTAACGGAGGAAAAACTGAAAGAAAAACAGCAACGAGCAACCACAGAGCAGTTCCTCAGATAACCATGGGATCAGACTGGGTTGGGTTGGGAGGGCCCTCAAAGCTTGGTTACTTCTCCTGAACAATGAAGAAAACAAGACTTTATTCCACATCTGCTCCGAAGACTAAGTTTTAAAATAGAAACCAGACCTCCTGTGGCTCTAAAAGAAATTCCTCCCCTGAGCTGCCAATGTCAAGTAAATCATGGGCAAATATGTGTTTGGATCTTCCTGTCAGAGGAGTGAAGTGTATCATGAGGCCTGATTTATTCCTGAGGAGGAGTACTAAAAAACTGCCTGACAGGTAAAATTTGCTGGAGACAATAACACATCTGTATCAAATTGTGATTGCAGGAAAGGCTGTTGTCAACAATCGTTGGAGAACGTGTTGTATTGTTTGGGAGTAAACATTTAATGATGAAATTTGATCCATTCCCATCATCCCTGCACATTTGACTACTGAAATTTCCTGTTATCCCTCTATCACAGGCTGCTGGTGGATGTGAAGGCTCAGAGCAGAGCACGTGGGCAAGGTGTCAAGGCTTCTCCTTCTCAAAGCTGAGGTGGTTTCACACACTGCTCAGGCAAAGTATTTCCTGTTACTGCCTTACCAATGACATGCAAAATATTGAATATCTGGCAGAACAGAAAATAACATAGTTAGTAGCCAAAAATAGAAGGTTTATGTAAAATCAAGACTTGCAGATCCAAGGTAACGGGTTCTATGATTCTGTTCAACCTCCTTTCACTCCTTTCAGCATCTTCAGCAGGAGGAGGGAAACAGCCAGGAATGATCCACCTCCACTTTGGAAATGCCTGTGGCCTGGGCTGTGTGACACATATGTGACAGGAGTTAGAGGGAATTCAACCCAGGCTGAGTCAGGGCTCACAGGGAGGGCCTGGTGGGGGTTAAACCAGTGGTTGTTGTGGCTGGTTCCTTCACCTGAGCCTACCCCGAACACAAGCAGAGATTTAAACACCTCCACAAGGCCCTTCTAGCCCCAGGCTTAAGGGATTTAGTGGCTATTTGCCAACTCTACTCTAAATAAATATTTCAGTGATTATTTTTAACATTTATTTTGTGACATTATGTCCTCTCAGCAAGCTTGAATCATCCTTTAATTATTAAATCACCAAATGACATGTAGTGTCTAACTTTTGGAAAGGTCACATGTTGAAGGAAATCTTTCCTCCAAAACCACAATCAGCTTGAGTGACATGGAAACATCACAGAATCCCAGGCTGGTTGGGGTTGGGAAAGGCCTAAAAGCCCATCTAGTTCCATACCCTGCCATGGGCAGGGGCACCTTCCACTATCCCAGGATGCTCCAAGCCCAGTCCAACCTGCCCTTGGACACTTCCAGGGATGGGGCAGCCACAGCTTCTCTGGACAACCTGTGCCAGGGCCTCACCACCCTCACAGCCAAGAATTTCTTCCCAATATCTGATCTAACTCTAAACCTCATCACTTGCTTCAAAAACTCGATGATCAAACATCTGTCACACCTGAAAAGTGAAACAAACCGTGGAAGACCAACTCTCCAGCTGCCCTGGTGCATCCTAAAACTTTCCAGCACAGCATTCCTTGGATTTCATGGAAAACCCCAAGGCCAGGAGTGTCCTGGGTGATTTATACACCTGCACTTCCCAACACTGGCACCACATCTTCCACATTCCTTATTTAACCAAGGACCTGTCATGTTGTGATGTTGAAATCCAGGCGAGCCCCACCTGTTCCATGTTGTTCAGTGCCTGTGAAATTACAGCAACACAAACGGGGTCTCACAATAGTCACACTGCACCTGATGGAAACACAATGCACTCCTTTAGCTCCGAGAGCTCGAATTATTATTATTAGTGTGTCTTGGAAAGCATCAACAATGTATTAAGTGCTTTAAAGTGATGCTTAAAAACCTGGGAGCCCCGAGCTGCCGAGTAAAGAGCGTGGTATGAACACAGCACACAGGAAGGGATGGGAAGGGATGGAGGAGCAGAAACTCTGTTTAATTACCTGGCTTTGATCTTCCTGCCCTTTGTACCGTTTAGTTTTTCTTCAGGAAACTGATTTTCAGGGCTTGTTGGGAGGAATTGGCTGTCTAGAGCTGGGCCAATTAACCAGTTTTCTGCACATTGATTCATTCTCAGCTGCTCAGTTTCATTACGTTAAAATGATGGCTGATGTATTTCTCATTTACTGGGTTATTATCAATTCCTTACCCTCGTTTGAAGGCCAAATGTACTGTGATAGAAACAGGAATCCAATAAAAGTGTTCACAAGCTATTGGGAAACAGGGGAGCAGACACTGAAACAGAGCTTTGGATAAGAAATGTGGAAAAAGAAGAGCAGCACAACAAAAATCTAGGGTAAAGCTTGAACAGCAGACTGTGTCTGGCCACAGTGTCCCTCCACACTGAGGGACTCCAGGTCCCCACCTTGTCCACTTAGGCCTTGCTTTAGTCATAAATTACAAGGTTTTGGTTATTTTTTCAGTTCCTTGTTGGCTTTTCAGCTTTCAATAGAAGCTGTGGCTGCCTCATCTCTGGAAGTGTCCAAGGCCAGGTTGGACAGGGCTTGGAGCAACCTGGTCTAGTAGAAGGTGTCCCTGCCCAAGGCAAGGGGTGGGGCAAGATTAAGGTCCCTCTCAACCCAAACTATTCCAAGATTCTATGAATATTTCTGGTTTGGAAATAAATTGAACAAATAGAGATTACAGAACCACTCTCTCGGCACACATGGGGAAACACATCAAAATCACCAAGTATGCCCGGCCAGAGCCCTCCTGGGCAACTCCCCCAGCAGAAAACAAACACCACTAAATATTCTTCTTATTATATTGTGGTAACTTTTATAATATTTAAACCTGAAATTATTGCTGGGTGAAAGGCAGCTTTGGCTGTGCTTGGTTTTAAACAAGGTCTGTTCTGGTTCATTTCTCAGACTTGATGGTCTTCAAGGTCTTTTCCAACCTTAAAAATTCTATGACTCCATGATTCTATGATTCCTTGATTCTATGATTCCACAATTCTATAATTCCAGGATTCTGTCATTCCACAAGTCTATGATTCTATGATTCCATGATTTCAAGCACACCAAAGTTCAATTCAACTCTCAGTAAAAGTCAGCAGGTCCCAGTTTTTCCTCCAACATTTCAGCTTTTTTGCTATACAGAAGAACA
The DNA here is from genome assembly GCF_022539395.1 of Myiozetetes cayanensis. NCBI lineage: Eukaryota > Metazoa > Chordata > Aves > Passeriformes > Tyrannidae > Myiozetetes > Myiozetetes cayanensis. The sequence goes on along the minus strand of NW_026086826.1, from coordinate 13,373,488 downwards.
TCACAGAAGCAGCCCTTCCATCACTCATTAATTGACTCTCTAAGACCAGACAGTTATGTGTCCCTGATATTACACTTTATGACAGATATTCCCGTTTTTGTGACAGGCTCTTCCCTGAAGGCACAAAAGAATGAATTAACTCTCAGGGCCAATGTCAGAACTGTTCCCTCCCTCCAGTCCTCCTGACATCAGCAGAGCCTCCCCCAGGAAACCACAGGAGCAGCTGGGTGGTGCCTGTTTGTCAGGAACGGGCTGGGAATACTGGGAAAATCCTGATCAGAGACACGTCCTGCATGGTCCTGGTGCATCCCAACAGCTCCATGTCCTGTGCCATCTACAGCCCAAAACAATCTTGTGCTCAGTTCCCAGTGCCAGCCACACATGGGCACACTGAGGATATTTTTTATTAGACTTACCAATACATGGATTTAAAACATCTCCCCTGAATTCCATGGAAAAGCATGGAAAATGCACATTCCTCAAGTGCCACCTGCTGTACTGACTGAAGCAGGACATGGCAGCAGTGAACTCTTCCAGGATTTCATAGCCTTGTTCCAAACTCCAGCACTTCTCCGGCAGCAGGGAAGCACAGGTTCTGTCCTTCCTGACTATTATGGACATTCCCTAAGTGGGAATTTGTTCACAGCCCCTGTGGCACAGCAGATGCCCCAGCACATTTTTCCACACTGGTTTATACTTCTATAAATAACCAGCAATAACACTGTCACCTTGCCTCATGATGTGATAAAAACCAGCTCCATACCCAGAATCCAGGTAATTTTTCCATAGGATGTGGCTACAAGAAGGAGAGAGAATAAAAACTGCCAGGAAAGTAGCATTTGCTATAAATGAACATTTTGCATGGATGTAATTAGGTAATGTTGGTCCACCGGAACACAGCAGATTTTAGCAGGTCATTCCCAGTCCAAAAAAAAGCAGGGAAGAGGGATCAGAGGTGATTTGGAAGGAGCTGCCAAGAGAGCACAGTGCCCACTCCAGGCACACACAGGGAACAAGGAATGGTGTCCCACCACTGACACAAACCCACCACCAAACCATGGGATGGGTCAAAATAAAATAATATTTATTTAAATAATGAATTTCCTTGGACACTCTATCATCAATAGTCATCCCAGTGTGTCATACAAATATTGGGAAAGCTTCTTCCCCAGAGGGTGGTTGGGCACTGAACAGGCTCCCCAGGGCAGTGGTCACAGCACCAAGGCTGCCAGAGCTCAGGGAGTGTTTGGATGATCCTCTGGGGCACCTGGTGTGACTCTTGGGGATGGGCCTGTGCAGGGCTGAGGGTGGGAGTCATTGATCCTTGTGGGTCCCTTTCACCTCAGGATGTTCCATGATTCTGTGATATTTGGAATGCTCTGTCTGTTCCCATGGGGATTTCACTGGGGCCACCACAGAGGGAAATCAGCCCCAACCTCATGTGTTCTCTGGGGGAAGAACTTTTTTCTAAAATCCAGCCTAACCCTGCCCTGACACAACATCAGGCCATTCCCTGGGGTCCTGTCCCTGGTCCCCACAGAGCAGAGATCAGTGCCTGCCCCTCCTCTCCCCCCCCCAGGAAGCTGTAACTGCAGTGAGGTCTCCCCTCCAAGCCCCGTCCAACCTGCCCTTGGACACTTCCAGGGATGGGGCAGCCACAGCTTCTCTGGGTAACCTGTGCCAGGGCCTCGCCACCCTCTTCTCGCCGGTATCCCATCTAATCCCCGGGCAGTGGGAGCCCTTCCCGGTGTTCCCGATCCCTGTTCCCAACTCTCCCTTGGAGTCCCTTTGCTTCCCCCCTTTCTCCCTCCGCCAGGGGGCGCTCGCGCTCCCACCTCCCTCCTCCCGGGGCCGAGGCGTCCTCCGCGCTGCCTGACGAAAACGCGCGCGGTGTGGGCGCGGCGCGGGTGCAGGCGCGCCGAGGGCAGCCCGGCGGTGCAGGGCCCGGGTCCTTCGCTCGGCCCGGCCCCGCTCGGCCCGAGATGGCGGCGAAAAACTTCCGCGTGAGCGACGGGGACTGGATCTGTCCCGACAAGAAGTGAGGGAGCGGGGAACGGGAACGGGGAGCGGGAAGCGGGGAACGGGAACGGGAGCGGGGAGCGGGAACGGGGAGCGGGAACGGGGAACGGGAACGAGGAACGGGGAATGGGAGCGGGGACTGGATCTGTCCCGACAAGAAGTGAGGGAACGGAGAATGGGGAATGGGAACGGGGAATGGGGAATGGGAACGGGGAATGGGGAATGGGAACGGGGAATGGGAATGGGAACGGGGACTGGACCTGTCCCGACAAGAAGTGAGGGAACGGGGAATGGAGAATGGGAACGGGGACCGGATCTGTCCCGACAAAAAGTGAGGGAACGGGAATGTGAATGAGAATGGGAACGGGAACGGGGATGGGAGAGGGTAATGGGGACTGGCTCTGTACCGACAAGAAGTGAGGGGGACGGGGAACGGAAACAGGACCGGCAACCGGGACGGAAACGGGACCGACCGACCCACCGGGAATGGGGCAGAGGACGGGATCGGGGCAGGGGGAGCCGTCGGCTCGGGGGTGTCCCAGCCCCGGCCCAGTACGGACTGAGCAGTGTCGCGTTGGGCTCGGGACAAAGTGGGTTAAGTTGGACCCCATTCGGGTTCGGTCCCAGGGGTCCGAGCTCCCCGTGAGCCGTTCCCAGCGTTACTAATCCTCTCCCTCGTGGTCTGTCCCGTCCCAGGTGCGGGAACGTGAACTTCGCCAGGAGGACCAGCTGTAACAGATGCGGGAGGGGTGAGTGCCGGGACAGAGCCCTTCTCCCCCTGCACTGCTGCCCCCCAGAACAGCGCTACACCTGCCCCTTTAACCCTTTGTTCCCTTCCCTCCCCAGAGAAGACGACAGAGGCAAAGATGATGAAGGCGGGGGGGACGGAGATCGGGAAGACGCTGGCGGAGAAGAGCCGGGGGCTGTTCAGTGCCAACGACTGGCAGTGCAAAACGTACGGCCCAGAGCCAGGCACCAAATACCCCCGGGGGGCTGCGAGTCCTGGTGCTGCTGACAGCAGAGAGCAGACCCACGGCGGGGGGAGCTGTGGGGGTGCCTCTCGCTGGCTGCCCAGCACTGCAGTAACGTGGGAGCAAAAGGGTGTAAATGTCGGGACTGCACAGGTAACACGGCAAGTTTGACCTTGATAAGCTGAGGCACTTCCCAGGTTTGGAGGGAACGTGGAGATCGGAGTAACACCCCCATTGCAGGGCAAGGAGCTGCCTTCCCCATGAGAGTGGGGAGGCCCTGGTACACCAGAGAAGCTGTGGCTGCCCTGTCCCTGGAAGTGTCCAAGGCTGGGTTGGACAGGGCTTGGAGCAAACTGAGGTAGTGGAAGGTGTCACTGCCCATGGCAGGGGTTGGGTCTGGATGAGCTTTAATGTCCCCTCCAACCCAACCCAGTCTGCGATTCCCTGAAGTTCCCTAAATATCTGATGAGCAGAGTTTATCACACAGGTAAAGGCCTGGGTGTTTCTCTAAGTCATCAATAAAAAAAAATTAAGGTCTGTGTTAGAGAATGACAGTCAAACATTGTGGTTATTTGAAAGGTGCTTTCTGGGTGCTACAAGATGGAAATGCAGAGGTGGAAGCAGAGAACTGCAGCTATGCACTGGGCCATGACCATGGAGTGTGTCCAGAGAAGGGAACAGAGCTAGGGAAGGGTCTGGAGCACCAGGAGCAGCTGAGGGAGCTGGGGGGCATTCAGAGAAAAGGAGGCTCAGGGGGACCTTCTCGCTCTCTGCAACTCCCTGACAGGAGGGTGGAGCCAGGTGGGGGTCAGGCTCTGCTCCCAGAGAACAAGGGACAGGATGAGAGGAAATGGCTTCAAGCTGTGCCAGGGGAGGTTCAGGTTGGATATTGGGAAACTTTCTTCCTGGAAAGGGCTCTCCAGCCCTGGCACAGCTACCCAGGGCAGTGGAGTCCCCATCTCTGGAGGGATTTAAAAGCCATGTGGATGTGGCACTTGGGGACATGGGTCAGTGGTGGCCTTGGCAGTGCTGGGGAATGGTTGGACACAATGGGCTTGGAGGGATTTTCTAACCCGAACTGTTCTGTCATTCTATGACTGTTATTCCTATGGTAGCATTTTTGTTAACTCACCTGAAGTGTGGATGCATTAGTTAAGAAATAATGAGGAATATTAATGCTTTTTGTGTAGTCTTGCCTCTGTTCATGTGGCTGCCCTCCTGCCTGGTGATTGCACATCTTTCCCCTGGTTTGTCCAGTACAGTCACCTTCCAAAGTGTCTCATCACTTCACCTTTTTATTTCCAATCTGAAACAAAATGTTTCTTACTCCTGTTTTTGTGCTTTTTCCCCTGAAGGTGTGGCAATGTGAACTGGGCCAGGAGATCAGAGTGTAACATGTGCAACACCCCAAAGTACGCCAAGCTAGAGGAGAGGACAGGTGAGATCTGTGTGGCTTAAATCCTGAAATTACTGTCAGAAAATAGCTTTGTAAATCAGAACAGAAATTAAGTAATTCCACAGCTAGGTTCTTTGCCATGGTAAGTTTTATTCCAGTCCCAAAGGCCTGGGGTGTGTATGGTGTCCACGTGCAGAGGGCTGGGCTGTCCCAGGGCAGGTTTGAGGCTCTGCAGATAAGGCTGTTATCTCCCCAGGAGGGCTGGTCACACCAGGACTCAGTTACAGCTCCTTCTGCACGAACATGAGCCCAGAGGTAACGAACAGGATCTCCTTACAGCTCTCTGATGCTGTTCCTTCTGTATGTGGAATCAGGCAGGGGATTCAATGCACAGAGTGGAACACAAATGCATAGAAAAAAATAGAAGCCTGGAGAAGAGCACAAAGCATATTATTCAAAAGGAAAAACAATGTTTGAATATTCTTATTTATTTTTGTTAAAAGGGTAAATATTAAAAAATATAATTTAATCGTATTTCATATAATTATTGTGATGTGCAATTTATTAAAGTATTTATTAAATAATTTATTGAAGTGTTTAATACTTAATTAAGTTAATAAAATATTTCCAGTGGAAGTTGTCCCTGCCCAGGGCAGGGGGAAGGAATGAGAAGGGCTTTGGTCCCTCCCAGCCCAAACTAGTCTGGGATTCCCTGATACTTAGTATTTAATGAATTATTGGAGTTCTGCTGTCCTGCAGAGGACATTTGCAGACACATGCAGGACATCCAGCACGTTACACACTCTAGCAGTAAATTACAAAGTCAGCTGAAATGACAATGAGCCCTTGGAATTTTCCATTCCATTGTGAAAAGGAACAGGAAAGGAATAGAAATATTCTTAAGGCAAATTTTGGCAGCTGTACAACTCTGAGCAGCTACATATACATATATATACATATATATATATGTACACACACACCCCTTGTGTTCCCCTCACTGCTTTCCCAAGTTGGCTGCTTTGAGGTGGGATTTTGGTTTTTGAGGATGGTGCCCTTTATTCCCAGCCCTTGGAGACACTGCAGAGCCCTTTGGGAAGCTGGTTGCTCATCACAGTTGTTATCCTGAAATAGTTTTTATTCTTTTTCCATTCCTTTAAACGTTGTTACTGCTGTGCTGGTTGTGTGTCTTAACCCATTTTGTCAATTAGGTTTCCGAGGAACTGTATTTAATAAATGTGTGTGGGAACAATTCATGTTCCTCCTGAGATCCTATTACGTCCTTGTGGCATATTTATAATTCCATGAAGGCTTCAAGGGCCTCTGTGGAAGTTTATGGATTTGATGCAGCTGAATTTGGTGCAGCTCAAGAGATTGTCCTGTTTTATACCTTTTTAAAGGCTACGGAGGAGGATTTAATGAACGGGAGAATGTGGAATATATAGAACGGGAAGAATCCGATGGGGAGTATGATGAGGTAAGAGAAGGTGCAGGGATTACTCTGGAGAGACATGTGTTGTGCCAGATGTTCAGCATTGTTTTCTAAGGATATTCCATAAAATTAATATATAAAATGTTCAGATTTCCATTCATCTTCTCTGTGGATTCTAATTGTCCCCAAGACAAGCATCTCTCTTTCTAAAAAGTTTCTTGTTGCTAATTGATGTTTCATGATCCTCCCCTTTCCCTTTGTTCAAGATGTTATTTTAAATTTATGCATTTTTTTTCTCATCAAAGTTTTATCATAAAATGCAGTTGGTGATTATTTTTTTACTAAATCATATTCTTATGGCATTAAAATGTTATAGTTTGGACGCAAAAAGAAAAAGTACCGAGGGAAACCAGTGGGTCCTGCGTCCATCCTGAAGGAAGTGGAAGATAAGGAATCTGAAGGGGAGGATGAGGAGGATGAGGATGAAGATCTCTCCAAATATAAATTGGATGAGGTAGGATGGTTGTTTTTTAATTAATTACTTTTTAATCATTATTATAGTGGGGAAAGTCTGGTCTGTAGTTTTAGCTGCCTTTAGAGCATGTATAAATATAAAATAGGAATATATACATATAAAATATGCACATAGATATAGATACAGAAATAAAAGTATATATATAAATCTTTGGTTATGGATTTTGAGTCTGAAAACTCTTCCAGGCACTCACTTAAAGTGGTAAAAAGGTTTTTTCATTAACTTCATTAAATAACAAAAAACGTGATTTCATGTGAGGGTTTTGCAGGGTTTTTTTGCTTTGAAACACAAATTTTCAGTCCCTCCTTATGATTTGGCGATCTTATTAAATTCAATTTGATTTTCAGAGGTTGGAAAAAACACGAATAAACCATAGAATAAGTACAAACCAATAAGTGAAGGAAAAATAAAGCCATTCCTGAGGTGTTTCTTGTCTGTACCTTTCCCAGGATGAGGATGAGGACGATGCTGACCTGTCCAAGTACAACCTGGATGCCAGTGAGGAGGAGGACAACAACAAGAAGAAGAAGCCCGCCCGGCGCAGCCGCTCCAAGTCCCGCTCGTCCCACTCCCGCTCCTCCTCGCGCTCATCCTCTCACTCGAGCTCAAGGTCCAGGTCCAGGTAAACGGGTACAGGTCCAGGGTAACGCCAGGCAAAATGTCAGTATCTAACTTCCTTCTTTACTTGTTTTTCTTCATTGCCTTACAGTTGTAGTTAATGATGTGAATGATTCTGTGTATGGGATTTACAGAGGGGCGAAAATGCTCTCTCTGTCCTGTGGGGAGGCTTTGTGGGTCTTGGTGCTTGTTTTAGTGAATTTAAGTTGATGTTTGATGAAATCCTCCAAATAAGTTTAAAAATAGAACTTATTTTCAAGTTTTTCAGGCTTGTTGGCCGTGTGTGGTTCATTTGTTGAACAGAGGGTGGCACTGCTGGAGTGGGAGGAGGTGGCAGAAGAGGCAGTGACGGTGCAGTCCAGGCAGATTCAGTGAAAGGACAGAATTCCTGGGAATAAAGACAAGAAACTTGAACTTAGTTTGATGGCAAGTGACAAAGCTTGAAGTACAGTGGCAATGTCAGAACCTCCCCATCCTGGAATTGTTCCAGGCCAGGTTGGACAGGGCGTGGAGCACCCTGGTTCAATAGAAGGTGTCCTTGCCTATGGCAGGGAGTGGGATGGGATGAGCTCTGAGTTCCCTCCCAACCCAAACCAGTCCAGGATTCTCTGATAACACTGAAGGTTTATTGGAATCACACAAAGATCTGCTTCAGGCAGACTTAAGTTCTGTCATTACTCTTTCAATTCAGTAATAAATGAACAGTTTGATCAGTGCTCTGTAAACTTATGATGGAAATCATGGTGTAGCTTTTGAGCTGCCCTATAACTAATACAAGGAGAAATTGATAGGTTTAAGGCCTAAAATATGTACTAGCTCACAGGGTTATACATAAAATTCATATATATATATATATAAAAGTTCAAGTTTCTTCTAATCTTCCCAGTTTTTTAACTGCCCCTCTCTGCTCTCACTGCAAAAGTGAAGTAAAAAGTAGCTTGTCCTAAGATTTCAACTTCCTGTTGAATATTCTGCTTTTGGCTGCAGATAATGGAAATATCAGTGGCCATGTGTGGATACTTCTCTGTGATTTTAAAAGGGTTTTAATGTATTTTCTAGTTAGCATGTGTTCACACTGCTGGTGTCCTGCCCAGTAAAGTGAGAAAGTCATGGTAACAGTATAAACTGAGAGATTAACAACAAGTAGAATATGTTTTTGCTGCAAATGCTATTAGAATTTGATTGCAAAGCCTCCTTTTACAATGATTGCTGTGAGTCCTCTGCCATTGTTGCATATCTCTTGTGGTTTGTGCTTTAACAAAAATCCATCAGTGAAAGATTGGAACGTAGTTTTGGTCAGTTACAAGTCATGTTAGATCTGTCTGTGTTTTAACCCCAAATTAACTACTTAGTTTTTAATGCAGGGGAAAATCTTTATGTAAATTAGAAGCTGATTACAAAATGCTTGTGAGAGCTGATGGGGGGGAAAAATTGAGCTGGCCTTTCCTAATGCTCTTATCTGCTCTGCTTTTCAAAGAAACTGATGGTTTTCCAGTTAAAGCACAATTTAAGGCATTGACGTAATGAAATAATGAATAGATAAGCAGTTATTTCTTCTTTCCAAGTAACTGGGATCCTGTCTAATTGTTGTGCTTTGTTTTAGGAAACACAATCTAAAGCTGACTTTATAAATATTTAATGCATCATCTTACTATGTTAAGGTGTCTGGTTTAAAATGTGCTGTGGGTGGTATGGGGGGGCTGAAGGAAATTGTCACCTTAGTGACTCAAACTGTGTTGCTGCATCATATCTCTGCTCACAGAGCAGTTACTCTGCTAAATGCAAGTCAGACACTGGAAAAAAATCTTCCATGTTGTTGCAGGTCCCATTCAAGGAGTTCTTCCAGTTCCAGATCAAGATCTCGTTCCAGTTCCAGAGAACAGTCTAGATCTCGTGGGTCAAAATCCAGGTGAATGAGGTACCACTCTGTCCTTGCAGAGAGAAAAGGGCAGAAGGACCAACCTTGTTGAGTTCATCGTAAAGTTGTGCTGGTCAGAGAAACATTAACTTGTTTTTATCTTGGAAGTCAGAATCCCTGGGGTCTCTGCACGAGGCTGTTGCCACCACAGATGTGTTTGTGGAGAAGGCGAGGTTTTGGTGGAAGAGTTTAAGTCTAGCCTAAGCCAGCCGAGCGGATGCCACAGATCTGCAGTGTGGAGGAAGAAGGATTTGAGTGTCTGGTCCTGCTCCAGGCATTTTGGGTGCTTTTATTGTTTCCACTTTGGCTGCTTGGTGTGGAAGACAGTTAGAAATTGCACTGTACTTGTGGTGTTGTTTAGTTCTAATTCCATACCTTCCACAAGGCACTGCAGCTGTTATCCTTATAAACTTGGGGGATGTGTAAAAGGGTTGATGGCAAATGCTGTGAAGACCTGAGAGCAGTTAGAGCTGAGTTCTGTAGAGCTGTCACTGAGCTGTGCAGGGCAGAGTAACAACAGCACACTGGAGGTGTCCTTGCACATTGGCAGAACGTTCTCTGTGTGATGGATGAAGAGCTGTCCCTTTTCCATGCATGCAGAGAATCCTAAAACACTATAAATAAGGAAGCTTGAGTTGGGAAGAAGGATCACAAATGGTACCTCCACCCTTTGGTGGCAGGACCGTGCTGTGGATTGTCACATGAGGGCCAGCACAGGATGGAATCCATTCTTACGGGAAGAGGAAAAGGGTCCTTGTGCCCTGACTAGAGGCTGAAGGGGCTCCCCAGCTGAGCTGGATTGTTTGAGGTGCCACATGGTCATTTATAGAGTGTCCCCAGCACATTAGCTTGGCATTGTAGGCATTTTATGTCATTTTGAAAGGACAGTTCTGGACTCTTTAGCTCTTCTTTTCTCCACAAGTGTTTTTTTCTTGTTTTTTTCTTTTTTTAGAAAACCAAAGTGATTTTTGAGTGCAGTAAGTGAAGATGGTTCATTTTATTTTTTTTTATGTCAAAATTACTGTATTCTGAGAGATTTTTTTAAATATTTTGACTATATTTTAAAAGGCTTTTTACATTATTTTGGTGGAGGAAGATTTGAATCTCTACACAGATTTATTCTGAGATTTGTAAATATACTTTCTGATTTTTTTACTGCTTTAGTCAAATCTCCAGTGTGAAATATCCATTAAGATATGAAATTAAATGGGATTAAATGAGCTTTAGATCTCTGGAGGTTTCTTTTTGCTTTGTGAATTTAACTGCTGAGGAGGGTCCTCACAGAGGCAATTTCCTGGCCCAGCCTCCCAATGCTTTTTTGTCAAAATGGGTCATTTTGGTGAATGCTGAGAAAAGCTTTCCAAATCATTGGTGGCCCATTTATCAAGAAACACTCTTTAGCAAAATTTATTCAGAAAACCACCTGGCAGAAGAAGTTTTATTGGCAGAACTCAGGAGTAAGTATGGAAACCCCACCCACTTGCTTTACAGAGCACTGATGTAGAGTAGTGAATGTTCACGAAAACTGTCTCTGTCTGTTCTTTCTTTGTGCTTTCTCTGTGATACCAGAATTAAATCTGATTTATTTCTTAATCAATAAAGATCCAGCTCCAGGTCCTACAGGGGGTCTTCCACCCCAAGGAAAAGATCTTACTCAAGCTCTCGCTCCTCATCCTCCCCCGAGAGAGGCAAGAAGAGAAGCCGCTCTAGATCCTCTTCATCTGGTGATCGCAAAAAAAGACGATCGAGATCACGGTCACCCGAAAGGTTTGGGTTTATGTAGAATAAGAATGGGTGTATTGAAATGTGTGATTTTTTATTTTATTTATTCTGAAGGACTGAGATTCACTGGGAAGGAATTGAATCTGATCAGTTACTCTGATAGTAAAAGTAGTTTTCTCACTTCCCCTACTCTTACTTCCTGTTAAACCCTCTGTAATTGGTTTTTTTATTATTATTATTCCCCCTCCTCCAATGAAATTCCTCCTGGTAGGAGCATGTGCCATAGAAAGACTTGGCTCACCCTTCTTTCAGTGTGTGAAAGTGTTACTGTGTATATTATTGAATTATTTTCATAAGTAAATACTGCATTTAGAAATTGTATTCTACTCTCAGTATTAAACTTAGACTTCTAGTATTAAATTAGTGGCTTAAAGTTACTTGATAAGGCCCCTATCAGATATACTTGGCTTCCAGCTATTGTAGGATACAGACTGCTCAGAGTAGATGCCAAAATTCATTTCCACTTATTTCTTTGCATGCTTTCTCCATTTGTATCTTGCAGACGCCGCAGATCATCCTCCGGATCCTCCCATTCTGGTTCCCGTACAAGTTCTAAAAAGAAATAATGTATTAAAGCTCACATTTACAAAAAAACCCACCAAAATTCCAGTCAGTGCATGAGACATTTTTAAGAAGTTGGTGTCTTACTTGGTCAGAAGTGCTAAATCTGCTAGTAGAGGTGCATGTCTGTCCTTGCTTTCTGGCAAACTGCAGCTTTGTTCATCCATGACCCAAAATGTGAGGTAGCATTTTAAGCCATAAACTTCCCCGGCGGAGGCGGGAGGTTCTGTGGTGTGAGTGGGGGGAGGTTATTATTTTTAAAGATCAGTTCCTCCATTTCTGGCTCCCTCAGATGTAGGAGCAGGTTGGGAATGTCCTGGTCCCGCTCTGCTCCTGGACTAAAGCCGTGTGAGGAGGACACCCTGAGCTTTGTGCAGCCGCCTCCGGAGCGTGTGATGGAGCTCCCATGGGACCACAGCATAGGGTAGGGCTGGAGTCACCTGGGGTCAGTATGAGGGCTTAGGGCTAAGATTTGTTCTTGTTCCATGTTAAAGTACCAGTGTAGATGGACACCCCTCTCTAGCAATGCTCAGTGCAAAGCAGCTCTTAGACCCCCCCAGTCCATCATGATTCCATAGAGGGAATTAGCCTTCATTCCTGGGAAGCGAGGATGTTGGAGATAGATGTTTTTTTGCTGCAGCCAGCAAAGGGCCTGTTGGCTGTGGTGGTTTCCTGACCCTGGACTCCATGATCCTTTTACAAACGGATCATTTAGGATCTGCTCCTGCCATGGAGGAGTTTGGAACTAGCTCCTTGGAATCAAGGGAAGCTTCCGCAGGCCGCCTGTAAAATTCCCTTTGGGGCTGACTAAAATTTTCAAGGTATCTCAATTTTATTTTTCTTTCAAAAAATGAGAATGAATAAACTGTGTAGAAAGTTCTGGCATCTTAAATGTGTTCTTCATCAATCATTCTTTTTTCCTGCAACATAATTTATGGCTTAAAATGCTTTGTGGAATCCATTTTAGTATAAAACTTGCTCTCTCTTGGGCTCCGTTTGGTTAAGAAAGGTTTAAGTCTTCAGTGCCATCACAAGGTAAGTATGGTGAGGAAAATTCTTATAAAGCAAACAAAGAGCTATATATCTGCATTTATTTCAGTAGTAAAACTTCCAAACCCAGATTTACTGCTTTTTTCAGTAAACTCCACAGAAACAAACGGAGCAACATTTAAAAACTCCATTCTGCTCCTTTTTTTCCTTTTTTTTTTTGGAGACATGTTTTTGGACTGGTGTAGAAGCAAAATGTTTTTGGTGTAGAAGTATTTTGATAATCTTTTTGCAGAAAAAAAATGCAGTTTCTTTAATGCTTTCTTTTCTCTCTAATTTTGATGCTAAATGTGCGTAGGTTGCACAAGAGCAGATTAGTCTGTAACTGTGCCTCTGACTTCAACGTCCAACTACTAAAGTGTACAACCCAGATCAAGTAGACGCTCTGTTGTTAGCATTGGGGTTTTCTTGTGCTTTGTATTCCAATTGTTGCTGTACTTAACAGATGAGGGGTTTTAAAGTTAGCAACTCATAGGCCACAGGCAAAGGAGAACAATGGGTTCACTTGGGTTAGAGAATGTGTAAGGCAAAATGATGCTGTAGACAAGTGTAAATAAAACCTGTGAGTCAACTGTGCGGCGAGTGCTTTGTCTTGGAGACACACACACACTGCTTGTCACCTGCACTGGCAGGGACTCCATGGCTGGAGTCCCACTTAGCTGGCCAATGGATTGCATGTTTTCAGATCGGTTCGGTTCTTTTAAGTACTGAAAATACCTTTGGATTTCAACAGCAGCGTGTTCAAACTGAGATTTTACAAAGCTTCAAGGTGTTTCCGTAGAAACATGGAATATCTTGAGTTGGGAGGGACCCACAAGGATCATCCAGTCCAACTTCTGGCCCTGCTTCAGACACCCTAGCAATCCTACCCTGTCCCTGAGAGCGTTGTCCGAACACTCCTTGTGCTCTGGTAGCCTTGGTGCTGTGACCACTGCTCTGGGGAGCCTGTTCAGTGTCTGACCCCCTGCTGGGGGAAGAACCTTTTCCTGATATCCAGCCTAAATGGATAAAATGCCAGAGTAAGGTTCAGTCTGTCCCTTGCCTGTAAGAATCCTCCAAGTCACTGCTACCCCATCCCTGAAAGTGTTCAAGGCCAAGTTGGATGGGGCTTGGAGCAACCTGGCCTAGTGGAAGGTGTCCCTGCCCATGGCAGGGAGCAGAACAGGCTGTGTGTTAAGGTCCTTCCCAACCCTAACCAGTCTGGGATTCTTGGATACCTGGTGTCTTTCGTTCAGGTATCAGTAAAGCCTTCTTAAAAAGTAAATGTTGAAAATCCAAGCACTGTTTGATGGACTCCGGCATTGCCTGGACTCTCTGGGCTGTCAGGGGAGGGGATGGAAGTCCCATTCTCCCTAAGCGTCTTGCTTCAGCTTCCCCACTATCCAACCTGAACTTCCCCTGGCACAGGTCGAGGCCGTTTCCCCTTGTCCTAGTCCCTTGTTCCCTGGGAGCAGAGCCTGACCCACAACTGGCTGCACCCTCCTGTCAGGGAGTTGCAGAGAAGAGAGAAGGTCTCCCCGAGCCTCCTTCTCTCCAGGCTGAGCCTTTCCAGCTTCCTCAGCAGCTCCTGGTGCTCCAGACCGTTCCCTAGCTCTGTTCCCTTCTCTGGACACGCTCCAGCCCGTCAGTGAGCGGTTTGTGGTGTGACTCCTTCCCGCCCGGGGCTGAGACGGCTCGCTCGGAGGGGCGGGTCGGGACCGAGCGGAGCCGCCTCAGGGCGGGTCGAGCCGCCTCCGCTTATATCGTGTCCGCCCGCTTTTCTCCCCGGCTCCCTGCCAGGCTCTATGCCCGGTGCTTCGGCTCCTCGGCGCCGGGATGAGCCCCTGGCAGCAGTGCGAGCCCGTTCCCAACGCCACCGAGCCCGGCGCCGTGGGGCAGCGAGGCAGCGGGATGGGGCGGGCGGCTGAGGGCTGCGGCACCGTGTCCGTGGCCATCCCGCTGACCATGATGATCACGGGCATGGTGGGCAATGCCCTGGCCATGCTGCTCGTGTCCCGCAGCTACCGCGCCAAGGGCAGCCGCAGGAAGAGATCGTTCCTGCTGTGCATCGGCTCCCTGGCGCTTACCGACATGCTGGGCCAGCTGCTCACCAGCCCCATCGTCATCTCCGTCTACCTGGCCAACCGCACCTGGGAGGCCGTGGACCCCTCGGGGCACCTTTGCGTCTTCTTCGGCTTCAGCATGACGGTGTTCGGGCTCTGCCCGCTGCTCATCGCCAGCGCCATGGCCGTGGAGCGGGCACTGGCCATCCGGGCGCCGCACTGGTACGCCAGCCACATGAACCCGCGGCTCACCAAGGGCGGCCTGCTCGCCATCTGGGCTGCTGTGGTTGCCTTTGCCCTGCTGCCCGTGGCCGGGCTCGGACAGTACACGCTGCAGTGGCCCGGCACATGGTGCTTCATCAGCACCGGCGATGGCCGCCCCGGGGGCAGCACCGTCTTCGCCGCCACCTTTGCCGTGCTGGGGCTGCTGTCCCTCGTGGTGACCGTGGCCTGTAACCTGGCCACCATCGAGGCACTGGTGTCCCGCTGCCGCACCAAGGCCACCGAGGCGCACTCCAGCAAGCAGTGGGGACGGATCACCATGGAGACGCTGATCCAGCTCCTTGGCATCATGTGTGTCCTCTCGGCCTGCTGGTCACCGCTGCTGGTAGGTCCCTGTGCCACTGCCGTGTGGTGACCCCAGTCCTCCTCCCTCCTTCCTTTGGGAAGGGCAATGCATGGCCGCCAGCTTGGGCAGGGTGGGAGGCACTTGGAATTCCTGTTCCTTGTGGACAGTGTGTCCATGAACAGCCTCTTGGAAGGAAAGCAGGGACAGGGACAGAGCCCAGGGGGTATTGCGGTGGGAAGCTAGTAGGAGAGAAGCTGGGAGGGGTCCAAGAGGACAGCAAAAATGCAGCCTGTTGGGAAAAAAAAGATGAAGGAACTAGAGTCAAAAGAAGGAAAACGAGGGTCTTGTACAGAGGAGGCAAGCAGGACGTGAGGAGTGGACCGGGGAGCAGGATACTGCAGTTGGCTGTCATGTAGGATTTTTTATTTCCTTCCACCTTGTAGCAAAACTTAGTGTTTTATAAGAAAATGTGCCCTCAGCTCTGCAAGCACTTTTGGGCTTGCAGCCATCTGTTCCCTGTGCCTGATTTACAGCAGCCTCCTTGGCTTTTCATCTCTGTTTTTTAAGGACCTTTGCATTTCTTTCCACTGCTTTGTTATTCCTTACTTATGAACCCCTGCTGATAATGTAGGAGGGGAGGAGGCAGAATCCACGTTTCTCTGCCATGCAGAACAAGGGCACACCCGGGGGTCCAGAACCCATCCCCAAAGGCTGGTTTACTCTGCTGTCAGAGAATAGAAAGTTTGTACTTGGTATCTCTGAGCGGGACCAGGATGAAACTGGCTGTGGAATCGCTGAGGTTACGTGAAAGGTTCTTTATGGCTGGAGAAGGATTTTTCTTCCTTCTTGTCCTTGAGCCCTCGTGAGCAGGGCTGTGACAAGAGGAATGGCTGACAAAGCTGACGGCCGGTGGTGATAAGGTGACAAGAGAAAACAATTCAATTTAGTAATTTTATCCTTGTAAATGAATTAAAATTCCATCAAATCCTCAAAATAACACCGCCCCAAAATTAGTCAGGAGTTTAAGTTAACTTTCTAGAGATCATTAACAGTGACGGAAGTAAAACATGAAACCACCCTGAAGGTTAGTGAGAACTTGGAAGCAGAGGATAATGTTCTGTTCCTCAAACCCCATGGAATGGCAGATTTGGTCAATGAAGGCAGGAGCCTGTCTCTGGCTCTGTGTCCATGAGGTGGTTATCTGCAGTCCTGCACACCCTGACCTCCCTGGGGTCCATCTTGCTGGTGTTTCGTCCCGAGGGAGACACTGGGATTTCTTCATTTTCCAGAAGTGTTGCCCTGATGGAAGAAGCCTGTTTCCCCCTCAACCCTTGCTTTTGGGACAGGTCCTGCCCTGCCCTCTGAGGCAGTGGGACCCATCCTGCGCCCTCAGCCAGCCCGGGGCACGGAGCTGTTGCTCCTGAGGGTTTAACCAGCCTTGCAGCATCAAGAGAAGGTCCGAGATGAAGGAACTCTTTCTCCTCCTTCATAAGCAGAGTTCTCAGATAAATCAGCGAGGAGGCAGGGATTCCTCTTGGTGGTTTGGTTCCCAGGGCATTTCTGTGGGTTTAACAGCAGAAGTCAACCCAGAACCCTGAGGGAATTCGTCAGCAGTTCCCTTCCCTCCGGGGAAGCAACACTTGGAAGCGCGAAACTTGTTCTGTGGAGTTCTGCAAACTTCTCTGCCTGGTCAGTGTGTTCTCAGGTGTTCATATTCTCAATATCCAGAGTCATGAGTGCAGGAGCATGTTTGTACATACACCTCCATGTTTGTACATACTCCTCCATTTTTATACATACACCTCGACTGTTCTGTACAATCAGAGAGTAAGAGTTAGGAATTAGATGCCACATTTTTGGAGAACTGACCATGGAGAATACAAGTGCATTTTCAGTGAAAGCCAGATTATAGAAATCATTTACCATGTAGCTGCATCACTCAGCAGTTGTAAGAAATTGAGTTGAAATAGAAAACCAGGGATTTACAGAGTTCTCTGTGATTTTTTTTTTTTTAAGACATCTGAGTTTTGTAACTGAGAACTAACAGATTCTGACAGCTGTTGCTGTTAGGAAAACAATGCCCTTATACACAGACAGTATTTTTAGACTTGATCTGTTGGTGTAAACAACAAACTCAAATGTGATTTAGCTGCAGAGTGAAAATTATGGCAGTCGTGGCTGTGCTCTGAAGGGCTCCATGGAGCCCATTCTGGCTCTGTGCTGGCTTGGGCAGAAGGGAGGAGACAGACAGTGCAGGCATTGCCTCCTTTTTCTGTGCACTCACACGAGCTGGGTGAATTCAGCATCGAGAACCTGGAAAAACACCCCACTCGACTAAGATCTTGCTTTTATCCTAAATGGTTTCCAGTTCACACTGATCTTCTGCTTATTTTGGAGCATGTACTGTCAGGACAAGGGAATAGCTTCCCACTGCCAAAGGGCAGGGTTAGATGGGATATTGGGAAGAAATCCTTCCCTGTGAGGTTGGTGAGGTCCTGGCACAGGTTGCCCAGAGAAGCTGTGGCTGCCCCATCCCTGGAAGTGTCCAAGGCCAGGTTGGACGGGGCTTGGAGCATCCTGGGATAGCAGAAGGTGTCCCTGCCCATGGTAGGGGGTAGAACAAGAGGAGCTTTGCGGTGCCTCCCAACCCATCCCGGTCTGGGATTCTGGGATAACTGCTGAGCTGGATTGGCAGCAGGCAAATAACTCTTAAGGGGAAGCAGAGGAAGCTGTTCCATGATTACACAGAAACGCCTGTGCAGCACAAACTGCAATTCTCATAACTCTTTTGGAGCTCCAGGCTACAAAATTGTTCACTCCCAGAATTGTTTCAAGGTCATTTAAAGCCAAAATGCTCAGGAATTCTGCTGCATTTCCTGTCAAAATACTTCTACTCCTTAAGCTTCCTGGCAGACAGAAATTAAAGACATATAAAACCACAGTCATGGTAACAGTAAAGTTGAGGTACTCTAGTTGAATAAGTACAATTATCAACTATATTACTATATGCATTTTGAACCAATTTTTTTATTGGCATAAATTACATAGTTCCACTCCCTTTATTCCACCTGGTGTTGTTCCTCTGCCTTGTGCAGTCCTTCTTTTAATTCATTTGGAAGACTAATACAGGCCCTGATAAAATAAACAACCTCTAATGATATCAAACAAATAAAATTTCCAGAGGAGCAATTGTTGGTCCAACAAATATTCCAGTAAAGGAATATTATGTAATAGCCCCAAAAATAAGCAGTGGTTGTCTGCTTGGGAAATGTATTTTATAGCCTGATGTTTTTGTAGCTCCTTGGGTTCACCAACCAAAGAAAAGACAACATGGTCTGCAGAACAAGGGTCCTTGCAGGGTTCCCAGAGGACGAGCTGATCTGAGAGAAAGTAATGTGAATCCTGGGAATGCCAAGTGTGGGGTGGTTCCCTTTGGCTGTGACGTGGGCACAGCATGTTTCCATCACACTGCTGCTCATTACAGCATGGGAATGCTGCAGGAGCTGGGATGTGCTGGATGGGTGGGCACGGGAGGCAGATGCTGTGACAGGAACAGGGACAGTGTCCTGAATATCTGGAGGTGGCCGAGGAAGTGGTGGAGTTGTGGCTGTATAGGTGTGGTGCACAAGTGGCTGCTTGATGTGGTCTGGGTCTGGATCTATCCAAGTTTTTGCAAAGCTCTATCCGTGGTTTCTTAAGTAAATGAAATGTAGTGAATGGAATCCTCAACCGCTTCTATTTAAAGAAAGAGAAACAGTTCTCCTTTGCTGTCCATGCTGCCCTGCCTTCCGGACTCATCCAAGTCTTTCCAAGGTCAACACATGGTTATTGATCTGGCACCCAGAATATCCTGCTGAATGGAAAAATCCTCCCCTGTAGCCTTTGTTCCTGGTCACTCTGGCTATGGCTGTCCCAGTTTGTGGGGACAGCAGCAGCCCAGATGTGACCTTTGTGCTGACACTGCTCCCAAGAGGCTTTCTGTGGGAAAGACATGGTGGGATCACTCCCCTTGTGTTGCCACTGCTTCAGATTGTCTTGGTTCTTTCCAAAGACTGAAGCCAAGGAGTTGGACAGGGCTGTGAGTGATGGCCTGTGAGTCTGTCCCCGGGCTGTTCCGGGGTTTTTCAGGACTGGCCAGTTCATTCAGAGGATGGGAGTGCTGAGCTCTGCCCAGACAGTGTCTCAGGGCCATGCTGGGAGTGTCCATCTGCTTGGAATGCCAAGCAGACACAGCACCATGGGCAGAGCTGCTGCCTGTCCATCCACAGGGTTTCAGGCAGCACACTCAGGGTTCAGGTCTCCAAGCCATACCCAGGAAAGACTTGCAACCAACAAAAGGATCTGCCAGGAAAAGTGGAGTGTTCAGTATCCCTATCATAGAATCAGAGACTGGTTTGGGTTGGGAGGGACCTTAAAGCGCATCCCACCCCTTGCCATGGGCAGGGACACCTTCCACTAGACCAGGTTGCTCCCAGTCCCACCCAGCCTGGTCTTGAACACTTCCAGGTATGGAGAGTCCACAACCTCTCTGGGCACCATAAGATTTGGTGGTACACAGACAACATTCCCTCACCATCTATCCCTTTTCCCTCCTCACTTCCCTCAGATCACAATGCTGAAGATGATCTGGGGCCGCACATTTGAGCACTGCAAGGGCGTCCCCGGGGAGGCCCCGGGCTCTGAACTGCACCGGGAATGCAATTTCTTCCTGACGGCCGTACGCCTGGCCTCGCTCAACCAGATCCTGGACCCCTGGGTGTACCTGCTGCTCAGGAAGATCCTCCTCCAGAAGTTCTGCCAGGCAGCCAACGCCGTATCCAAGTGCTCCAACACCGAGTGCAAGGAGAGGTCAATCACCTTGTCGGAGGAGATCCGACGGACAACAGCCTGAGGAAGCACTTGGGAACTGTTGTTCCAGTGGGTACTTGGAAACCTTACTGTGAATCGGAGCATCTGTTCCATGTTCTCATCCCCTGAATGGCTGAAATTGGTGTTACTGGTGGACTTCAGTGCCAAATTATTTATCCAGTGTGCCAAAACTGCTCAGACACAGCAGGACAGCCTGTCCTTATTGCCACTCACAGCTGAGCTGCAGAACATGGTGTTTTGTGTGCCTAAAACAGAGCCTGAAGGGAATTTTCTGTCATTAAGGTAGAAAAAATGTATTTTCTGTCAGAGAACAGATTCAACAGATGGAATTACTGAAGGGACACACTCCTGTGTATATTTTAATACTGAAATTATCTACTTCAGAGAGTCCTTCTTCCTCCTTTTTTTCTGGAGGGACAAGGGAAAAAGGCCAAAAACATGGGAAATAAAGGAAAACAAAATTAGGAGACTTGATTGGATTTCAGTGGCTTAGAACTGAGCAGGTTGTGTTATGCCAGTGATGGTACATCCATCTCTTCTGAGAACTGAAGGTAACACGAGTCTTCTGACACATGGATTCGTCCTGATAAATACTCACCCATGTGGAAGCTGAAGGGAGCTCATCTGCCGAGGAGGATGTAGGGAGAAATCCCTGATTTTTTTTTATTAGCAGCCTGTAAATACCCAGGGCCAGTGGGAATTGCTGTTTGCACAGCACAACGTTAAGCTGCTGGGAGCAGATGGGAGAGGGTGATAAACAGGCTGTAAAAACAGTCCATGCCCTTCTCCCGGTAGATTAATGGCAAAGGTTCTCAGAGCCAAAACCACTGTTTCCATATGAGCTGCTTTATTGGGGAATGCACACGGTCAGGAGTAAAATGAGCAGCAAATGGTTTGGAAGTAACAGGGATGCTGCTGAAAAGCTCCTTCATTCCTGAAATGTACTTCAAAGGGGCCAAACCAGCACCTCAAATGGTTTATTTCTTCTTTCCCCCAAAGAGATAAATTTGAGAGCTGTGGCAGCTTTGGGAATTTTTAAACACAAGCACACTAGGAGTGTGTGAATTAGTCAGGTCTGTCCCCAAAGTAACTTTTCAGGTTTTATTTAAAAACTCAGCTCTAGTCCATTTGGGATCACATCTGATGCTTGTTTTTAAATAAGCTAGATTTTTAACTTATTTTCTTCACCCTTTTGTAGCTTACAGTCTCTAATGTCTCCTGTCTCCTGGTCTTTGGATGATATTAAATGCAAATACAATAAAATATGTTATATCATGTGCCAGGTACTATGGAATTCAGGGGCCTTCCAGGCAGATGTAGTACTGCATCTGGGAGGATTTCTTGCACAGAAACTTTATTTTTACTTTTCCTCCTTTGTTTAGAAATGCAACTCCTCAAAAAAGAATCTGTCCACTCATTTTTGTTCTGCTGCCACATGGTCTGATTCCTTGTCCACACAAATCTCCTTTTATCCAGGTGACATCTGAGTGCAGCTAAAAGCTAAGGTCTAGCTTTAATTCAAGAACCAGCCTAAACTGAATGGAATAAATGCCTTTTTCAGTATGAGTTGACCCATGGGACCCTGCTCTGTGCTGAGCTATTCCTGAGTGTAACAACTACAGATACCTCCACCTTGGTTGGTGCTTTGGGGAACATGGTGGATAAAATTCTCCTTGAAGAAGTGCCTTTTCAGAGCCTTTGGGTTTTTAATTACTTGGGACTGTAAAAAGCCTGCTCTGTGCAGAGGATCTGTATTGTTCCCTCTGTGTACATTAGCTTTGGGAAAGAAATAAACACAGCCGGTCACTTGGGAGGTATGTCGGGATGACCTCAACTGCCTGGATCAGGCTGGGCTGGCTCAGAACAGCAGCACTTCCAGAGCGTACAGATTATCTGGGATCACGTGTGGGATACAGAGGGAGAAGTGCTGCAAGGATGAGGGAATCCATCCCCATTTCTCAGCTCCTTTTAAGACCACGAGGTGATGTGTCTCCTGAACACCGTTGATCCTGTATGGGGCACTGGGAGAGCAGCTCTAATGTGACACTGAGAAGGGCCCTCCACCAGTTTTACAGCTGCTGGTTCCTAAAGTCAGGGGTGGTTTCACTTCAGGTCACTTAAAATTATGCTTTTTTTAGTAAAATATTCACAATACATTTGGAGAAAGGCCTTTCTGTCCATCTGTGAGTGCAGTCATATGAAGAAGCTACTTTAAATATCAAAATGGGAAGGAATGTCTGCTTTCCATTCGTTTACAGAGGGGGAGGAGTGGGAGCACTCTTTCTCCAGCCACAGCTGCCTGATGGGATGTGGCAGGAGAAATGCACTTTCAAAAATGGATTTGAAGAGCCAGATTGTAAGTGGAAGCTTTTATTCCCATGTGCTTGGAGTGGGAAGGTGTTTGTGTCTCATTTCTCTAGCAATGCCTTTCCCACCTGGTGTTGATGTGTTGTACCTCTGTCAAAGGTGTTATGAGACCTGGAGGGCACGGAAAAGCCACTTGGAGGTCATGGTTTGCCTTCAACCCACTTGTTTGTGTACCAAATCTGTGTGTGTTGTATCAGTCAGAATAAAAAATCTGAATAATCTCCTGGTTTCCTGGGTTTCTGCAGGAGCAGCACCTGCTGATGGAGTGTGCCCGGAACAGATTTTATCTGCCCACTCTTCCAGGCAGTGCCTGGTGGAACCCGCTGTGCTGCCAGGGAAGGCTGATACTGCTGAAGGCAGTTCCCAGCTCAGGTATCCCAAATGCTGGGAGTAGACTCGGGATCGGGACCCTGCATCTGCAAATCCCAAACCCAGACCCACAGTCCCTCTGCAGCCTCTCTGGCCAGGGCTGTTCCCACATTATTATTGCATTATTCATGTTATTTTCCTTTTTTTTCTTTTACATTTTGTAGCTTTAACACAAACTTTTTGAGCAGATTTACACAGGAGAGCAGTGACTCTGTAGCATCGTTGGGATGGGCAAACCCAGCCCAGCCCAGCAGAACTGGGGCTGGTCCAGCCAGGGAAAGGTCACTGGGTATTTCTCCCAGTTAAATTACAGTCATAGAATATGCTGAGTTGGACCCATGAGGATCATCAAGTCCAACCCTCAGCCCTGCACAGGCCCATCCCCAAGAGTCACACCAGATGCCCCAGAGGATCATCCAAACACTCCTTGAGCTCTGCCAGCCTTGGTGCTGTGACCACTGCCCTGGGGAGCCTGTTCAGTGCCCAACCACCCTCTGGGGGAAGAACCTTTTCCTGATATCCAACCTAAATCTCCCCTGACACAACTTGAGGCCTTTCCCTGGGGTCCTGTCCCTGGTCCCCACAGAGCAGAGATCAGTGCCTGCCCCTCCTCTTCCCCTCCCAAGGAAGCTGCAACTGCAGTGAGGTCTCCCCTCAGTCTCCTCCAGCTGAACAGCACCAAGTGCCCTCAGCTGTTCCTCACACGGCTTCCCCTCAGGGCCTTTCCCCATCTCCATTGCCCTCCTTTGGACATTCTCTAATCGCTTCATATCTTTCTTACATTGCCCTTTCTTAAATGACCTTGGGAGGAAGAACAGCAGGTGACTGGATGCAGTTTCCCCTCATTTCAATGCCCAGCAGTCGGTGCCCAGCACTGGCCCAGCTGCCCCAGTGCTCCCCGAGCCCTGCCAAGGTGGGTCCTGCCACCACCAGAGCTGGAACTGGGGGGTCCCCTGGGATGTCCCCTGGGGTGTCTGCTGCCCTTGTCCCTTGTCTTCAGCTTCCTCCTTTCAGGGGCCACCCTTCACCTCCACACCAAGCACCTGCTGCACTAAAGGCTTGGCCCAAGATGTTTATTTGCCAAACAAGCCTGTAAAGGAGGCCAAATCTTGCACGTAAGTGAGGACTGGCTGTGTTTGCTGCAGGGGGAGGATAAGGGAGGTGAACAGTGCTCAGAGGTACAGCAGGAATTCACAGAATATTCTGGGTTAGAAGCAACCCACAAGGGTCATCAAGTCCAGCTCTTAAGTGAATGGCCTATACAGGGATCAAACCCACAACCTTGGTGTTTTCAGCACCAGGCTCCAACCAGCTGGGTTAATCTCAGGGTTTCTTCTTAAAGTGAAAGGGAAATGGTTTTCCTGTCTTGAAAGATGTTTGGAATTTAAAAGGCCACCTACCCAAAAGAAAAAGACAAAATCCCTAGTGAGGTTTGGAGTCTGGATTTGAGCTTCCCTTTATCAACTAATTTGATCTCAGTTAAAAAAAAAAAAAAAGGCAATACAGAAACTATGTTTCAAAAAAGCAGATTGCAAGAGAGTGGTGAAGGCTGTGAAACAGAGATGGAACCACAAACAGCAGATCTTTCTGATCTTGAACAGCAGCAGGAAGAGCAAAAACTGATAGGTCTGGTTGCCCAGAGACAGCAGAAAGCTCCCCAGAATTGTTCTCTGTCACGATAAACAGCTCCTTCAAGCTGCACAAGTCTCTGCCCAGAGTTTCTGGAGCTTTGGTGGGATATCACAGAATCCCAGACTGGTTTAGGTTGGAAGAGACCTTAAAGTTCATCCAGTTTTCCCCCTGCCATGGGCAGGGACACCTTCCAGGTTGCTCCAAGCCCCATCCAACCTGTCCTTGAACACTTCCAGGGATGGGGCAGCCATAGCTTCTTTGGACAATCTGTGCCAGGGCATCACCACCCTCACAGCCGAGAATTCCTTCCCAATATCCCATCTAACCCTGTGTTATACAAAGTGTATTTTACAGGCTCACACCCTGCTCAGGGCAGTTTTTACCTACCCTTCAATTACTCCCCTGGTTGCTGGGGTCCAGCACCCTTGGGACTGGGAGGTCTTTTCCAAAAACTGCTGGTAAGGACAATGGGGCCAGATCCCCCACCAGTTTAGGGGGGCAGGAATCACCAAGCAGCTGCCTGGCATTAATGCTCCAGAGATTCCTGCTCCGAAATGGCAGCTGACCCCCAGCTCCTTCCTGTGCATCATTAATCCACACTTCAGTGGAGAACAGAGGTTATAAATTAACTGGCTGCTGCTCTTATGGTCCCAGTGTTCCTGGCTGGAAGCATGGGCACTGTGGTGGGCACTGGCCAGGGTGTGCTGGAAAGAGTCTCAGCTGGTCCTGGCTGCAGCAGCATCCCAGCAACTGCATCCCAAGCACTGTGGGTGCTTCCTCAGGGGCCAGCTCGGCCCTTCCCATCCCCACTGCCATCCCCATGGAGCCTGTGCTGGGTGCTCATCCAGCTGCTGAACTCACACTGGGTGTCCTTTGCCACGACCCCATGCTCCATTTGTCTCTGCATTTCCATCCTCCTGGAAAGTACAGGAGAAGTTTTCCATTCAGCTGCTTGTGGGGCTTTAGGCATGTCCCCTCTGGGTGCCAGGGCCTCAGGCCAACACAGTGGAGAGAACGAGCCCAAGCATTACTTCTGAAAGTATGGAGCACTGGCATCCTGTCCTGGGCATGTCTGAGTAGCCACGGAGCAGGACTTTGGGCTGGCCACGTGCAGCTCCCTGTGGCTCCAAGCCCTGGCTGACCCAGCCCCTGGCATCCTCAGGCCGGCTCCCACCAGCTCTGCCTTCCCTCGGAGCAGTTCAGATGTTTCAGGGATGATGTCAAAAGGAGAATTAATCCTGTGCTCAGCCGGGCTTGTCATAAAGCACAGAGCAGCCTGAGTGGCCTCAACACTGACAGGGGATGCAGGAACTGAACCCCCCCTTCACTCCACAGCACAACATGAAAGAGCTGCTCTGAATATGAAATATGTCAAATATGCCCAAATGCATTTTTTTAAAGACAATGTATTTACATGTTGGGCTGCTTTGTTTTAATAACACATTGTGGCCAGGGATAGAAGCCCCAGTTATTATGACTTTTTGTAAACATGCTGGTTTGACAGACCTTGCCCCCCCTCCCCACACAGACTGTTTGCTCTGAGGAGCCACAGTTCTTACATGCATCCATTAGGGAGAATACATTCAGCATTTCTAAAGGCTCTGGGGCTTGGAGATGAAAGGAAGTGCACATCCCAATTTGGAGTGACTTTACAGTGGGAAGATGCAGTTCCCAACACTTTGTGGTTTATGTGACAGGTTGGAGTCAGTTGGATTTTGCCTGATGTGTTTGCAATTTGCTGGCTCTGAATGTGAACAGACCTCAAAGGACAAAGACCAAAAACATGCCTGGAAACCCTTTGCCCACATTTGGGCAAGGTTTTGTCCCATCCTGACCTTGGGGGAAGGTTGGAGCCTGTCCCTGCCACCCTGAGAACTCCAACACCTCCCAGCCTGAATTCATGGCTGAGTCCTGTGCAACCCCTCTATCAGACACTCAGACACCCAACGGCTCCTATCAGTTTATCCACATGTGGAAAACCCAAACCAAACAGGCCCTGGGTGCCAAGTGCCCAACGTCACTGTTTGTCTTCTCCCCATCCCCTCCCTCACTTTGAAAACACAGATACACCCCCTCTTCTGGATTTGGCCCCTTTCCCCTCTCTCCCAGACATGTTGACACAGCAGAATTGTCCAAGTTGTGGGAAATGAGGGGTTGGAGCAGCTCTATCAATAAATCGTGTGATTACAGTAACAATAGCAGAGTTAATCATTCAGCCAATGTTTCACCCGACCACACGGGCACTGCCCCTGGTGAGGGGGTTTGTTTTAGTCACTCCATGACCCATTTACACCAAACATCCCAAAACAAAGGACACAGTGTTAGGGTCACTGTGGTTGGGCAGGCCTGGCCACAGTGTCCCCAGTGACCCCAGTGTCCCCAGCCATCCTGCTGGGATGGGAGCGGATACAGGGCTGTTCCCCAAGGGCAGGTGCAGAGTGGCTGATGTGGGACACTAAGATGTCTTTTTCTTTGCATTTTTCATGCCAAATGAGAAAAAAAAATAGTAGATGACTGTAAAGCCTCTCTTGGCTCCAGCACTGGCACTTTATAGTAACTTTATAGTAACTACAACCACCCAGTGTGGTTGATCTGATGTTTTGAAATGCTCTGGAGAGCAAGGCCAAGGCAAGGTACATGTGATCACAGAGACCTGTGCAGTGCCTTGGGAAATGCTGGTTAATGATTGACAGAAGTTTCCGAGTGGCCCTGTCTGGAGCTGGGTGGAAGGTGTCACCCTGGGAAGGGTCTGTGTCCCCACGTGTTCCCTCTGTACTGCACTGGGCCCTGATCTGGGCTTCACCAGGGGCACTGGGCTCACCCAAACAGGTTTCCTTTGCCATGAGGGCTTTTTAATTCGAGTCTCCCACTTGATCCAAAGGCTCCTGACCCACCTGGGCATCGGTTATCCTTGATTTGTGCCACTTTGCAGTGCAGTTCTGAAATGAAATCACTGACGTGGCTCATGCCAGCTGATCCTCAGCTCCTAGAATTAAAAGCCATTTGCGCAAGTGGCCTCACACCCCACAGCAGAAGGGTGGGGAAAGCACAGGAGCTCCCAGCAAACCTGATAAAAAAATAAGGAAAGGCAGCTCTGATGCCCCTGAGAATAATGAAGATTTTTAGTGATTTAGTGACTATAAGAGGTTTTGAATGAGCCCCCAAGGAGTTGTGATGCACTTTGGGCTGTGAGTGGGTCATTGAGGGGCTTCAGGTGACACTTCTTAGGGAAGAAATCCTTCCCTGTGAGGGTTGGGAGGCCCTGGCACAGGTTGCCCAGAGAAGCTGTGGCTGTCCCATCCCTGGAAGTGGCCAAGGCCATGTTGGACAGGGCTTGGAGCAACCTGGGATAGTGGAAGATGTGCCTGCCCATGGCAGGGGTGGAATGAGATGGGCTTTAAGGTCCCTTCCAACTCAAACCAGTCTGGGATTCTATGATCTTCTCCAGTCCTATTTATAAACATCCAGGGGCCAAATTCCCCTCATTTTTACACAGTACAGTAACAAATCATTTCAATTAGCATATTAAAATAAACATCTTAGTATCACCTTGTCATCTGGCTCTGCCTGCATTTGCAATGCCTTTTCACCATTCCTCAGCCCGGCATCTCCCGTGAAGGTAGGGTAAGATAAACCCAGGAGACCTCCTGGTTCCTCTCCCCCCTCCCTGCATCCAGGAGTGTCCAGGCAAGCACTGCACACTGTGGACAATTCCCTACCTGCATCCAGACTTCTTTCCTGCCAGCAGATCTGAGCGTTACAGCCAGAGAAGTTCCTCAGCTCTGGTGTCCTGCTATAAACTCAGAGCTCTGGTGGGTTTTGTGTAAAAACACAGTGGGAGCTACACAGCCTTTGGAAAAACAACTGCTCCCCACTAACAAAATAAACATTTAGCAATACCCCGGCACCCTGATGTCCTTTTCCTTCCCAAAATAACTGGGGCGAGCAATAGCCCAGGAAATAAAAGCTGTTGTCCCACATCAGAGGGGTTTGTGCAAGTGCAACCTTGAGATTTCACAGCGGTGACAGACACGGGGTGAAGCTGCTCAGGCTCCCCATTGGATATTCCCAGTCTGCTTCCCGGCACTGCATCTCTGGAGACTCACTCTGGATTCACATCAGGCATGACCTTTCCCAGACTGGGAGCTGCCACAGTTGGGAAAGAGTGGGTAGAGTGCAAGGGCTGGTGTGCCAAGGGCTGGTGTGCCCAAGGAATGGTGTTCCCAAAGGCTGGTGTGCCATGGCCAATAGTGGGTTTCCCAAGCCCCCAGCACAGGAGTTCCCACGCTGGACCTCGTGGCTGTCACTGTAACTGCCCTGCTGTAGGACAGCCACCAGGAGTTTTATTCCCAAAGCACTTTGGTTTATCCAGCAGAAGCTGAACCTGGTTGTGACTCTGTTCCAGACAACCAGCCCCCTGGAAATGTCAGTGTTGCAATGGCAGGTGTTGCCTTCCCACCAATTTTCTCCTCTTTCTGTGTCTGGCAGTCACAGGCCTTCAGCCAAAGCCCCATAGCACCGTCTGATCCCTCCTGAATCCATTCAGGATGTGCTTCAAGCATTGTAATTCACTGCTTTGGGAGTCAACTTCATTTGTCCTGCTGTTTGCTGCCAGCAGGAGTTTGGTGGTGATTTACCTGCTGGAGGTGACACAGGAGAGGAGATTTGGGCATGTCAGCAGGGCTGGGCAAAGCCCAGCTGGAGGAATAACCCTGTGGAGCTTTCATTGATGTTTGCTGGGCACTGGCATAGCTTGGGTTTGATTTCAGCTGTTTGTCAGCAGTCCCCTTCCTTCAGGACACAGTGTTACTTTGGCAGAGGGATCTGTGCTGAAATACTGGAGACGTTTCCCAAGAGCCTGGCAGGCTCTGGCAGCCTCGGGTTGTGCAATGACGAGGGTGAGCACTAATTACCTCCACAAGGGTGAGCATTAATTACCTCCTCCGTCAGAGGGGAGGGCACAGCTTAGCTCCTCCAGACACCACCTTGTCTGGGGAGATGTCCCTGCCCATAGGGGTTGGAACAGGATGAGCTTTAAGGTCCCTTTGAACCCAAACCAGTCTGAGATTCCAGGATTCGAAGTTCCTGAAGGTCTAATTAATTTTCCTCCCCTCTCTTCCCAGCCTGTCCTGAGGTCAGATAAAAGATGCTGAGAACCCCAGGGGGTTGTGGCTGAGCTCACTGTGCTGAGCTGAGGGAGCTGCTGGACCACGCCCTCCACCTGCCACTGCTTCCCACCAAAACCCACCACCCTTGTCAGAGTCACAAAATAACAGAATCACAGGATCACAAAATCATGGAATCTGCTGAGTTGGAAGGGACCCGCAAGGATCACTGAGTCCAACTCTCAGCCCTCCACGGGCCTGTCCCCAAGAGTCACACCATGTGCCCCAGAGGATCATCCAAATGCTCCTTGAGCTCTGGCAGCCTTGGTGCTGTGACCCAAAGACCACAGCAAAGGCATCAGCACAGGCACTTCCCAGGGCAGCACTGCTCCCACTTTCCATCCCTGCTCCTTTCTTACTCCCTCTGTGAGAGCTCAGCATTGTGTTTGCAGGATTTGAGGGGCTTTTTTCCCTTTTGGCAATAGATTTTGCAATTAGGAGGAACCGGTTCAGCTTGTTGTTGAGCCAGCTCCAGAGGTTCTGTTCTTCCAGGGCTCAAACTAAACCCCAAGCAGCCTGTCCTGGCTCTCCCCGGTGAGGACGGCCAGCTGCCGGCTCCGTCCTGATGGAGTACTGTGTGGATGGCGGGGCAGTGCCTTTGCCTGCAAACACAGAGAGCTTGAGCAGAAGCAGAGCCCCTGGCCAGGGTTCAAAAGGCGTTTCCTGCCCTTCCTGCAGGGATACAGCCCTGCATGGCTGTGACCAGGGCAGGACCCCACCTGTTGGGTCCATGGATAAGAACCAAAGGGAGCCAGGGCTGCAGGAGCAGCGGGAAGAGCCGGAGAGGCAAAAATCAAAGCTGAGTGTAAAGGGAGCACTCTTGACAGGCAAACAGCAAGCAATGATGATGGCCACAACCCTAGAGCAAGAACTGGCTCTTGCCAACTTTTCCTGGTGGATAAGGGAGGGCTGAGCCGGAGGGGATGGAGCTGGAGCGGCAGAGCTGAGCTCTCATTGTGGGGTGATGCAGACCCTTCCCACCCCAGCACTGCTGCAGGCTCCTGGCCCTGCTCAGCAGGCACTGGGAAGACAGGGAACAGCAGGAATGGTAAAAGACAGGGTTTGGCTTTGTCCATGCACACACCAGCTCTCAGTCACTCAGCTACAGAGCCCCTCACTCATCCACAGACCCACGGAAGAGAAACTGTGGCTGCCATATCCCTGGAAGTGTTCAAGGCCAGGTTGGACAGGGTTTGGAGCAACCTGGTCTAATGGAAGGTGTCCCTGCCCATGGCACGGAATGGGATGGGCTGAGTTTTAAGGTCCCTTCCAGTCCAAAATATTTGGTGATTCCATGATCTTCCACCTTTTAATTTAATAGCTCATTCCTAAGGTTACACACATCCCCACCACAGATAGTGTCCTCTGGGTGGACACAGGCTGTGTGCAGGGCTCTGCTGGCTACTGAGCTTGAGGTTTATGATGTTCTTTGAGTATTGAGGACATTAAGGATCTCTCGGGATCACCAAGGGTGGTGCAGGTTCATGCACAGGTTCAGTAGGGCAAGACTTGGCCATCAGACACCCAGGAGCCTCCCCTGCATGGTCTCACTTGGCCCTGACCCCCACCCAGAGCTCCAGAGACACCTGACACCCCAGAAATGGCATGTGGGAATTTGCTGGGTGGGACTTAACAAGGGACTTAACCTGTCCCTATTGCATTTTGTCTCTAATGTACAACTGAAACAGCAATTCCCATTTTCTGCTCTAAAATCCAGTGCCATTCACTGTATTGCAACACGCTGGATGTCTTGGAAGCTCCTCTTGCTTCGTTTGGCACTGACATGGATGGGGCTGTCGCAGCCTGGGAGAAGCTGAGCAGGGGCTGCACCTTGGATTTCCCAGAAGGATCACTGAGCACCGTAAATTAAGCAAGAGTGCAACAATTTATTCCTTTTTTGGGAAGCTTTTTTGTCTCCTTCAAAACATCTCCACTTCAAATCCTCCCCCTCCAAAAGGCAGAGGGGAACCCAACCCGCCAAGGCTGAGCCCAGGTCAGCAGAGATTTTTTTTGTACATTGTTCACTATTTATGCGGGGGGTTAATTAAGTTTTCTAATGTCACTTGATAATCAAGTACATTTAATTTTCTTAAGATCTCCAAGGCAGAGCAGGCCAGTAGTTCCCAGTGCAATTCATGGTCACAAATCGCTGTTGTCTGACATCGTGTGGCTGTGCTGAAAAAACATGTGAAGAAAGTAATTTTTTCCCCAGTCGCACCTTCTTTTTTCCTTTTTTCTTTGTCAGACTCACATGTCTGTTAAGGGCTGTGTGAGCTCCTTACCCATGTCATTGCTGGAAGCTGAAAGCTGCTGGTGGTGGAGAGGAGCAGCAGAAGGTTTCTCCCTTCCACAGTGTTATACGAACTCACACTCAGGAAATAAAACAACTCAAGAGGCTGATTAGGGAAGTTTAAGTACCTGGGAACAGCATTATCTGGCTGCAGCTCAGAGGCACTAAATCGTTCAGCACTTGCTCCTCGTGTCAGAATACCTTGAGAGGCTGCAGAATCCAGCTGGGACTGGTTTGGGAAGAGGAAGGATGAGCACAAACTAAAAAAGGAGAAAAAACCTGAAAATAAGATATAAAAAAGCAGAAAGTCCACTTATTTTGCAGCATTGTCTAACTTCCTAGACTACTTTTGGTTTACATCCACCAAGTCATCAGAGAAGAAGAAATGGTGAGCCTTGGTGGGATGTTTTCCAGGAAACACGAGCGAGGAACCAGCCATTCCATGACAGATGGTGATTCACAATCACAGAATCACAAAATATGATGAAGGGACCCACAAGGATCATCGAGTCCAACCCTCAGCCCTGCACAGGCCCATCCCCAAGAGTCACACCAGGTGCCCCAGAGGATCATCCAAACACTCCTTGAGCTCTGCCAGCCTTGGTGCTGTGACCACTGCCCTGGGGAGCCTGTTCAGTGCCCAACCACCCTCTAGGTGTCATAAGGATTTCTGAGAAAGGCCACTCCATCCTTTGCCTTCACCACCAGTCCACATGGAATGTGGGTTCCACCTCAGGCACTTCTTCCCACACACCTGGGTTGAGTTTGGTTCCGTGCCCCTCATCTGAGCGCCCCCGGATTCTGCAGTTGCTGACATTTTATGGCTGTCTATTGTTTTTCTGATCTTTCTTCAAAGACTTTTCTCCAGGGAGAGCTGAACTGGAGGGCCTGGGAAAAGCTGCTGGCTTCTCCCTAAGGGCAGTGCTCAGAGTGGGCAGAGCCTCTGGCCCTCCATCCCAGGGTCACCCCCCCGGGACCACCTGTGGTGGGATGGACACTGGGATGATCCAGTGGGACCCTGCCCTGCTCCTCGCAACCTCACAGCCCTTGGTAGAGAGAGGGCAGGCTGACCCATGGGAGGGAAAGAGGTCAGCTGTTACACTTCCATGCTTCCAGTCAGGAAGGGCAGGGAAATCCAGCCACTGCTCAGCTGAATTATTCCATTGGGCTGATTTTTACAGCCTGGGAGAACACAAATAGTACATTGAGCCCTATAAAGCCATTAATAATTCCAAAGGCAGGAATCTGAAAGGTGTTTCTTTTATTCTAAGTGTTTGCAGAGTGAAATTAAATCGCTGTTATAAGCACCAAGGAAAGATAAATTAATAGTTTTCTTTTGGTTTTCACTTTCAAACATTGCATTAAATATTAACTGGAGTGTATTTTACCAAACACATCTATTCATTTCCTATGAGGGCAGAAAGGAAGGGCCTTTAAAAGAGCTTTTAATGCCCTTAATGGAACACTGAACTAAGAGCAGTTGAGCAGCACCGTGTGGGGCCTCATATGAGCTCAGAAGCCACCAGGTCCACACTAACCCCATCAGCACTTGGCATTGCCCCAGAGTTTCTCTCCTGCCTTTCTCAAAACCTCATTCCCTGGCTGACTCGCACCTGACATTAGGGGCTGAGGGGCTGGGACCTGTGTTCTAAGTCTCTCTAGACATGAAGGGGCCCTGAGCTGCTCCCCTTGCTCCTTGGGCTCAGTCCCATGTGGGCAACCAACCCCACAAGCACCATCAGCTTCAACAACCACCATGTCACAGAACCACAGAATCACAAATGGTTTGGGTTGGGAGGGACCTCAAAGCTCCTTTTGTTCCCACCCTGGCCATGAGCCCCTGCTGGTGGCTGAGGGGCTCCCCAAGGGCTGCTGGGCCTCAGCCACGGCCTCAGCAGAGCTGCTGCTGTTTGCAAACACCATGTTTGCTCCAGCAGGATCCCTCAGACTGCAGGAAAATTAGCTAAATTCCAAGGTGAGGTGTCTGGATCCATCACTGCTCTAAGAACTGCATTGTCACACGGCCAGCACAGGGCAGGAGCTGGGCTGGTGGGAGCCCACACACTTCACACAGGAAGAGCTACCAGATGATCTCAGCACAGTCAGGCTTGTTCTCTGTAACCCAGAGCCACACTGGGCCAAGCCTGTTGCTGCTTCTGCATTTGGTTCCTCAGCTAAAGCTGTGCAAGTAGTAAAAGAGGAAATGAGCCTGGCCTTGAACCTTTGGGATGACTTTTGGAACTCTCAGGAGAAATTCAACTCCTGTGGCTGCCTGAAGGTGTAATGCATCCTCCCAAACTCCAGTGCGGTGGGTGTGTGAGGAATAGGGGAGAAATCATTTTTAGAGGAAGCAATAAGAAAGAAAGAACCTGCTAATTCACAGAATCACTAAGGCTGGAAAAGCCCTCCAAGACCATCAAGTCTTGTGATGTGACAGATCCCCACCTTGTCAACCAGCCCAGAGCACTGAGTGCCACATCCAGTGACCCATTCTTGTTCTATTTGATTTTTAGACTTTACTTGTACCCACATCTATGAACATTTACACACCTACCAGTGAAATATCAGAGATGGACTCAATGACACTTGGGGGTCCCTCTCAGCTCAGGAGATTCTGAGATTCTATGATTTTCCTTTGTTCCAGTTGTGCTGTTTTCTTCTATGTTGGATTATTAAACAAAAGCATCCTTAAAATAATTTAATCTTTTCCTTCAAACTTCTATAGGATCACAGAATCATAGAACAGTTTGGGTTGAAAGGGACCTTTGAGGGTCATCTGATCCAATCCTCAAAATCAGTCAAAATAGGTTGCAGATTGGTTTCATTTCTCCAGCAGATACACGTGACTTGTCATTGACAGAAATGGACACTTATTCTTTAAACTACTTTTCTTCCTATGAAAAAGCACTGATTCACAGTGTTCTTGAACAGGAAGTACCTTGAAAACTTCCTCTGTTCAAAATAGCCACTGTTCTTTGAAAAAAACCAATTGCCAAACCACTTCCTTTCCCTGTTGGAACAGTTGTGTCAGGCAGCACTTGTGTTGCTTACAGGAATGTTCTGGAATCCTGCCCCTGCTCCTGCTTCTGCCTGTGACCCTCAAAACCCCTGGCTGTCCCTGGACACCTGGCAGGGGGTGCTGGATCCTGGGAAACCCGGAGGGCTGCCAGGGCAGGGTCTGGTGCCCTCCCACCTCCCCCGCCAGCCCCAGTGATCCCCCCGGCCCCAGGCTGTGGTCCCCCTGCAGTGGCACATTTCCAATCCAAACCCTCATAGGATTCCATGGCCTGCTCAGGCAGGGAGCCCACAGCTCCTCTGGAAAGAGCTTCACAGAAGGTTGGAACATTCCTGTCAACATTCCTGTTAAATCAGCCAAATAAAAGAGGAGAGAGGTCACTCCACTACCAGGCAGAGCCTGAGCTGCAGCTGCTGAAAAAAAACCTGGAGCAGCCAGGGATGGTCCGGGCACTGGGGAGGGAGGGGGCAGTGTTACTTGGACTCTGATTTCATAGAATTCCAGACTGCTTTGGGGTGGGAGGGATCTCAAAGCTTATTCAGTCCCATCCCCTGCCATGGGCAGGGACATCTGCCACTATCCCAGGTTGCTCCAAGCCCCATACAACCTGGCCTTGGACACTTCCAGGACTGGGACAACCATCTTCTCACTTTTCATTCCAATATCCAAAGTGATTAATAGAATTTAACACCATTTTATGATACATTTTAAAGAACTTCTAGGAAGTAGCTATGATTTTTTTCCCCCAAGAGCTCAGCTGCTTTAGCCCTGTGTTATTGCTGCAGACCCCGACCATCACTGTTTAAAATGATTCTCATGACTGTGATGAGTTATCCCAGTGCATTCCCCCCACTTCTCCCAAAACACCAGCATTTGTGGTCACACCTGAAGCTCCAGGCACTTGGAGTGTGCACTCAGAATTTAAAATATCAAAGACTCTCAAAATCAGCTGTCAAGAGCAGTTGTGGGGCTGTATCAGCCAAACATCCACCCTTGCAGCTTCCACAGGCATGAAAATAAGAGCAGATTTAACCAATTCTCTGCCACAACTACACTGCATGTTTGGTTTAAAGCAGTTTATTTTCCTCTTTGCACAACAGCACTTTAACCTAGAGAGAGCAGGCTCTAGTCCCCCTCTACCGTGTCTCTGCCTCTATTTACATGCATGATATTGATTATTTGCAGCCAGCAGTTGCCATGGCACCAAACATCCCTGAGCCATGGGCAAGCCAGGGCCCTCTCCCGTGGTTCATAAATACCAATTATGGTGGAGGAGATCAAGATTTTCCATCCAGATAATCTCAGCCAGTTTCTCCTCCATCTTCTCTCCAGAGGACATTCTTTGCTTTCTATTCAAAATTTACCTTTTTAAGCCACCTTTATTTCCATTTGGCTCCTGCTGGTCCATGGACAGATGTGTGGCCATCCCATGGGCTGTATCCCTGGCACCTCTGGCTGTGACAGGACGCAGAGCCAGGAGATCCCTTCAAGCTTCCAGCCAAGCCCCTGATCCCGCTAAGAACAGCAAGGGATTTGGGAGGGAAGGCAAGGGAATGGGTGTGGGAAGTGGAGCTGAAGCAGCATTACTTTCAAAAAGAGTAAATTACCCAGAAATTGTGGAATCATAGAATCCCAGACTTGTTTGGGTTGGAGAGACCTTCATGCTTATCTCATTCCACCCCCTGCCATAGGCAGGGACACCTTCCATAGACCAGGTTGCTCCAAGCCCTGTGCAACCTGGCCTTGGACACTTCTAGGGGTGGGGAAAATGGTGTTCCACAGGTTAAAACACTGCCAGCTGAACTGAGGTGCTGCACCCTGTGGTGTCAAGATGGAAGGAGACTGCTTCTAATTTAAAACTAATAAAGCAATAAAAGGGACTAAAAGCATTAATTAGAGCATGAGTGATCTGCCTGGTGCTCCATCCACTGGACTTTGCACAGCCCAGCCCATCCTGAGGAGCCAGGGAGAGCCAGGGCTGCTGGTGGGGAAGGGTCACAGAATGGAAAGTTCCCCAAAAATGAGGACGTGAAACATTATGCCTCTGGTTCAAGTCAGAAAGATGTATCACAGCACATGTTTTTCTTCTGAAATCTCAAAGCCCCACCCAGTGTGTGAGGCCAAACTGGGCTGAAGGAGCTGGCCGGTGCAGTGCCATGTCCTGGTGATCAGGGAGGTCAAGACAAAGAAGAAAACAGGTGGAAGACCATCTCTAGAGTCCCAGGAGCAGAAGACCAAGCATTTGAGAACACCACCAGAGGCATAGGAGCTGGAGGGAGGAGGGCAGAAGGTGAATTTGGGACATGAATGCCCAGTGCCCATCAGCACATGCATCCAGAGCTTTGAGCACATCCAGAGCTCAGAGTTCATCAGCTGAGACACTAATGACAGTGTCTGGTGAGGATCAAGGCAGCTCCACAGCTCCAGCCACTGAGCTCAGCCTGTGTTTGCCTCGGCTGCTGCTCAAAGCAGAATGTCTGATGAACCTGAGCAGGGTCTGGATCACAGAGAAGGGGGCTGGAAACTCAATAAATAGATTAATAGATCAAAAAATAAATTGCTACCAATGGATGCAGCTGTGCTGTTGTTCCCAACTTAACTTGGAATCATGGAATCGCAGAATGCTTTGGGCTGGGAGAGACCTTAAAACTCATCCAGTCCCACTCCCTGCCATGGGCAGGGAAACCTTTCACTATCCCAGGTTGCTCCAAGCCCCATCCAACTTGGCCTTGGACACTTCCAGGGATGGGGCAGCCACAGCTTCTCTGGGCAACCTGTGCCAGTGTTTCCTTTACTCCCAATTCCTTTCCACTTCCTCATGACACTGAAACCATTTCTCAGATGTGACTCCATCATCATGTCCCTGGGGTTGGCACAGGGCATTTTTTCAGTGTAAGATTATCTTTCAAGAACTGTCAGCCACAGGAAGATGCTGAGATGGCAGATATCTTGCTTTCCTTCCTTCCCCAACACCAGAGCCTGAAAACCATCAGTGAGTAATTACATCAACAGTGGTCTCCAACAACAGTGTCTCCTGGAAGAATCCCTTATGCCTTTTCACCTCAAACCTCTAAGAAAGGTCTAATTTAGACTCAGTAACTTGAGATATCCTGTAGTTTATTTCTCTACAGGCTGAAAGGTCGGTGCTTCTAATTTTACAAGATGCAGGATGGAGGAGGCGATGTGGAGAGTCTGTTGACATGGGAATAGTTTAAAAGATATTCCAGAGCTGGTTCTGGGGAGATTCAAGTATTTTTTAAGCACTAGGAGATTGTTTTTGTCCTTATAAATCAACAATAGACTATTTGGTTCAGGAGGATCTGTGTACAGTACTGGGGATGGAAAGCAGTGAAGAAAGTTGTTTAAAATAAATAAAAAAAAAAAAGAAAATACAGGTTTTTCACACTGGTAGAAAGCCAGGTTATGTTCTCCTAAATATCCTGCCAAGATACACAATATGTGACAGTCTCAGCTTGCAGAAATTCAGAAGACCCAGCAGTGCAGAATCACGAGGACTGATGTGGGTGTTGTGATGGGTCTCAGCCCCTGAGATCTGATGGGTCTCCCTGGCACATTGGAAGCTCAGATGCCAGAAAAGCCCCAGGTGCAGCTGAGGGTCCTGAAAGGGCAGTCCCAGGGCCACTGCCCTGTGCAGAAGGGGCTGTTCTGCTCCTGCTTCTCCCCAGCTGAGCACTGGCTGGGACTGGGACAGCCATGGGGGAACTGGGCCCAGCAGGAGAAGTGTCTGCCAGGACCTGGGGCTCCTGCACATTCCAGCGGCACAAGAGGGGAGGTCAGGAGAGCCAATGTCCCCACACAGGTCTGGTCCTCACCCAGAAGGAGCAGCAGAGCTGGAGCAGCACCAGCACAGCGTGTTTGGAAGGGAAGCCACCCCCTGTTCCTGAGACATCCTTGTGCAAACCAGCTCTGCTCCTCTCTGACTCCAAGTTCAAGCCCTTGCTCCCCCAGGAAGAGGACAGAGAGGAGTTGAAGATTCACCAAGTGTTTACTTGCCAGAAGCAGTAGCAGAGCCAGTTAAGCCCTCCTGGTTGATTTCAGTTTATTTAAATTATTCAGTTTATTTAGCATTCAATATTCTGGAGTCTGCATGCCAATTTTCCTCTGTAAGGCTCAGATTTTCCAGGAAATTTTCCATTCCCAGCTCTTTACTGAGGGTTCAGTACATCAGACCCAAGAGGTTAAAGTTGAATATGTTAGAAAGATAATGCAAAGCTCTCCCAAACAAACTGCTCTGAACAGGAGGTTTTATAGAATATAGAATTATAGAATAAGGTTGGAAAAGGCCTCCAAAGTAATTTGACTGAAGAAAGATGTGTTTTGCTGAGCTTGTTTACCTGAACCAGTCAAGAGGTTTGCTGAGGGGGTGATGCTGCCCAGGGCCACCAAGCACTGGTGCCAGTAGTCCTGGCTCGCCCTTGCCAGAGGCTTTCCTGAGGCACAGCAGGAAGGGGAAGCTGAATCTGCTTGGAAAATTCATTATCAGCAAAAAAAAAGGTCCCCAGTAGTGATGGACATACACACAGTTCCTGCAGCAGAGCAGGTCTCTGTGGAGCTGTTTTATGGGACCTGGAGAACCTGGAGAGCACTGGAACAGCCCTGGCACAGCGTGCCCAGAGAAGCTGCCCCGTCCCTGGAAGTGTCCAAGGCCAGGTGGACAGGGATGGACATGCCCCAGCATCCCCCCAGTGCTCCCCAGCTGAGGTGACATTATCAGCCAACAGTGAGCTCATCCACACCCCTCTCCACAGCTCTACAAGCTGGACAATCCCAGAGATTAATTCCCTTGCTTTACAATGGAGCAGTAAGGAAAAAACACCTCCCCATTTGGAGAAAAAATTTCCATGTGCACAAGTTTTCCAGATAAAAAAGCCCAGGATTTGCTAACATGTGTCACTTCTCTCTGTGGTTGTATTTCACAGAGGAAAATTTTCAAAACAACTTTGACTTTTATTAGAGAACACATGTAAAGAACTTTTTTTTAAATAAGTTTTTTTAAATGAATCAGCTGTTCCAACCTCCAGTCTGAGTCCACATCCTCAGAAGTATAAATCCTTCAGAAGATGACTTTGGGATCCAAAAACTGAGGATTGATTTGAAACAATTGTTTTATACACTCAGGGAAAAT
Source organism: Myiozetetes cayanensis (assembly GCF_022539395.1). Lineage (NCBI taxonomy): Eukaryota > Metazoa > Chordata > Aves > Passeriformes > Tyrannidae > Myiozetetes > Myiozetetes cayanensis. The sequence goes on along the minus strand of NW_026086826.1, from coordinate 13,333,748 downwards.
TAAAATTCTGGGTGTTTAGGCCATTTCATGTTGGAAAGGACCTCAGGGGGTCTGCAGTCCAACCACCCACTCAGAGTTGGGAGCTCTTTGATGCTCAGGACTTTCCTGGTCTGGTCTTGACAGCCTCCAAGGATGGACACCGCACATCATCTCTGGGCAATCTGTGCTACTGCCCAAGGAACAAGGTTTTCCTTATGTCCAGCCTGGAACTCTCTTACACCATCTGACCCCTGCCCATGTGCTGCCATTTCCCCACACATGGCTGTGAACACCCCACCCTCTCCAGCAGGCTACTGAGGGGCCCCAAAGGCACAAATCCCATGTTCTCATCCCTTCAGGATGCAGGGAGTGCTGCAGCCCTGTTCCAGCCCCACTCGAGCCACCGAAGCCTTGCTGGTGTTGTAACATCTCCAAGAGGTTTCAGCATCAGCTCCAGTGTCAAACAGTGTGAACTCCAGGCTGAGACCTGGTCCCTGGAAAATCCCATAAATCCCACAGCCTGTGCTGATCCTGTTTCCTCCAACAGCTCTGCTTGGAGAAAACATTCCCTGTGGTGATGGAGCGTGGAGCTGGGCTGCAGCCTCGAGCTGGGATATCAGAGAATTCCCTGCCATTGCTTCTCTGCTGTACTTTCAAAAATTCTTCTTCCCATCAGTTTTGCACGAGCTCTTTCTCCTGCTCACTCTGTAATCCCAGGGGTGCTTCAGACAGTGGCTTTGGGGTTGACTTTTAAAAGCAGAGGTGTTCCCAGAGCTCCAGCCCTTTTCCCAGGCACTCTGTCTTCCACCACCCAGATCCCAAGCTCGATTCCCGCAGTGGGAAATGTATTCTCCAATTTGGAGTGGGGACCTGGCTCCTTCCCAAAGAAAAAACATCCTGCTGGGCATCAGGAAAGTCTCTGCACAGGGCTACAAAAGTACTCATTTATTTCACTTAAACAGCACATTAACCAAGCCCACAGCCAGTCCTTTCTCATTTCGTGCCAAACCCAGGAGGAAGCTCCAGCTCTGCTGCTCTGGTCCATCCAAACAGCTCTGTGCCACATCCTTCCGCACCCCATTCTTAAGGTGAATTATTTTTGCCCTTCAAAGGGCACCAGGAACAAAAATCCCCAGCACAGGGCTGGGGCACAGGGCTCCTGCTGCTGTCAGTGTTTGTGTCCCTCCTCCCAAACCTGTTTTTTCTGGATTCAGCTGTGTGTCAGATGTACAGTAAGTAAATACATTTCAGGACAATGTTATTCTCTCCTTTTTAAGTTACAATCAGAGTCTCTGTTTTCATTATATCCATATTTCTTTTATATATATATAAATTTTGTTGTTGTTATATACATTTATTTCTAGCAGCAATTCCATTTTCTTGGGTCCCCCCAGACCACCATCAGTGAGTAAATTCCTCATGACTCTACAAACTGGATATCTTTTGGGAATTCCAAATTTCATTTCTGCCCATTAGCAGCAACAAGCCCATTTTGTTACAAATGAGGAGCATTTTTACTGTCACCTATGCAAAATTATTTCCAGTCACATCAGATCCCTGCCAGGTTTGGGAGAAAAGCAATTCCATCCATAATAACAATGGAAGGAAAATGTTCTTTAGCAGCAAACAGGAGGAGGAAGGGAATGTGCCAGCCTGGGAGGGAGCAAGCAGCTGGCACAGTGGGTAAACAAGGAGCTGTGTCCCTGCCCCCCTGTACCTTTTAACATGCAGGAGAACCTGAGCTGGCCCCAGCTGGAGGCAAAGCTCCCATGGCTGGAACACTGGGATGCAGCAGGAGCAGAGCCCCACAGCCAGCTCTGGCCTCCTGCCTCCTGTCAGTCCCCCAAAACCCACCTGAGGAAGTGACCCAGGGTGTCACAGGGTCCCCCCAGTCTGTCCCATAGCCCCCAGTCCACTGTCAGCCACCTACACCCACCTGAGGGAGTGACCTGGGGTGTCACAGAGACCCTCAGGTTGTCCTCCCACCCTGTCTCCAGCCCAGGTTCTCTGTGCCCATTACCCACCTCCCAGCTCTGCCACATCCCTGGCTTCCCAAAACTTTGGCCATGCCCAGCTGGGCACCCTGGCACCCCACAGCATCCCCTGTGCTCACCCCAAACATCACACTGTCCTGGCACACTGGGTGGGATGGGAGTGGGTTTTCCCTGGCAGTGTGCCCTGCTGTTCCCAGCCCACAAAGGCCAAATTATTTCCAGTTTATCGCTCAGAGCTGAGCAGGGCTGCCTGGGCCAACCTGGCCCACAAACCAAGGAGCACAAAGGGACTTACTGAAAAACAGCTCTGAAAACACAGTGGAGCTCTGATTTATTGTGTCTGCTTGGATTTCCCTGGAAACTTGGAATCATAGGATATGCTGAGTTGGAAGGGATTCATCAGGATCACTGAGTCCAACTCCTGGCCCTGCACAGGACACTCCAAAAGTCCCACCATAGGATTGAGGGATGGTCTGGCACAGGAGGGTTTGTCCTGCTCTGGGCACCCACAGGAGCTGTGACCCTGTGCCCAGTTCAGCCCCAGTCCCAGTGCAGCCCAGCAGCTTCTGCTCCTCCAAAGCCTGGAAAAACATCTGTGCCTCTCACCACGAGCCATGGCCTGAAAGTGCAGGTTATTAAATTGCATCTGTAATGACTAAGTCTGGATTTTTTTTTTGTTTTAAAGACCAAACCAGAGGAGAAGACAAATTGCAGGGCCTTGCTTTGGTTTGGCAGAGAGGGAGCTGTTAGAGGGAAGAGAGTGATGGATCAGCAGACATTCCTGACTCTCTCGGTCGATGGCCACAGGAGAGACAGGGGCAGCCCTGCACAGACCACACTCCCCAAGACTCTCAGAACCTCTCCTCAGCCCTGGGCTGTGGGCTCAGGAAACCACTTCCCCTCTGCCCCAGCACCACCAAACCCCATTCCCATGTGTTCCTCATTAGGACAATCAAGTACTACCTTTAATGAGGATCATGAGTCACGGCCAACAAGGCTCATTCAGGTTGTTAAACAAATCCAGCTGAGGGAGTGCCAATATTTGCTCAATATTGATAAAATAAATGCTCTAAAGCGAAAAGTCCATTAATGCAATTGTTATATGGGCATGTTTTAATGAAAAAAAAATAAAAGCCAGTCCAGAGGAGGCTGGAGCCTCTCTGCTCTGGAAACAGGCTGGGAGAGATGAGGGTGTTCAGCCTGGAGAAGAGAAGGCTCCAGGGAGACCTTAGAGACACTTCCAGTGCCTATAGGGACTCCAAGAGAGCTGGAGAGGGACTTTGGACAAGGGCCTGGAGGGACAAGACAAAGGAGAATGGCTTCCCACTGCCAGAGGTCAGGGTTAGATGGGATATTGGGAAGGAATCCTTGCCTGTGAGGGTGGTGAGGCCCTGGCACAGGTTGCCCAGAGCAGCTGTGGCTGCCCCATCCCTGGAAGTGTCCAAGGCCAGGTTGGACAGGGCTTGGAGCAACCTGGGATAGTGGAAGGTGTCCCTGCCCATGGCAGGGAGTGAGACTGGATGAGCTGTAAGGGAGTAGTTTGCAGGGGAATGGAAATTATATAAATTAAAGAGTGAAACAGCTCTTCAAACGCAGGGAATTTGATGAGTAACAGCCCCTCGGAGGAGCGGAACAGCAGGAATTAATAGCAGGGCAAATTCCTGTGAAGGGGAGGTGCAGTCAGGGCTGTAACACAGGCAGGGAAAAACACAACAGAAAACACTCTCAGGGACTGGGTAGGATGGTTGGGGTATCCTGTGCAGAGGCAGGAGTTGCACTCAAGGATCCCTGTGGCTCCCTCCCAGCTCAGAAGATTCTGTGATTTTGTAACAAAATACAGCCCAAGCCACAGCACCCATCAGTGCAACCCCACCCTCCAAACTGCTCAGCACCAAACCCAGCCCCATGTACCTCCCACCTGGGGTGCCCTGGGGTGCCAGGGACTCACTGCTGCATGATTAGGGTACAGAGGGTGATTCCTAGGATTTCAGAAGGACTGTAGCAGGGAAACTCTTGCATTATAATGTAATTACATGATGAGGCCTAGATCTGGAAGATCCAGAGCAGGATAATAGCTGAAAATCTCATTTTCTGATCATTTCCACTCAAACCAGGCCTTTCAAATGTGTGTTTTAATGAATTGTTTTGCTTCACCAACCACAGGAGCCCTGAATTCTTCAGCATTTCCCACCAGTTTTGGTGCACATTCTGTCCCACGTTTAATGACGTCATTTTAGCTGGAATACGTGAAAACAAGGAGGCAGGCAGTAAATATCCGTTATTGCTCCATGGAACAGATACATTTATGGAGGAATACACACGTGGCCTTTAGCAGGAGGCAGCACCACCCATCTGAGGCCTGAAGGAATTCTTTTGTGCATGTCCAGAATGTCTCTCCCTTCGTTCCATGTATTTTTTTCCTTCTGTTCTCTAATATCCTTTGGAAATAGGAGCTTGTGTTAGAAACAAAAAGAATTTCCAACACAGCAACAAGAAAAGGTATAGGATAAACATGCTGCTCCGTGGAAATTGAACATGTAGGACTGTCCAGACAGTTGAATTCCTATGGATTCCAGCTATCGGGGCCATCGTGCCAAGATCTTGTTTCCAAACAAAGTCTGGCACAAGCAGATTGTGGTATCCATAACCTCATCATATTTAGACTTTTCAGCTAAGGAATCCTGGGAGAGGGGTTACAAAACCCCCCTGTCCCAGCTCAGGGCATCCCCCCAGGTGACGGTGAGGTGGCACCGTGTCACACAAGTGCAGGAACATCCAGTGATGGCACAAGAGCTGATTCCCACCCTGACCTCACACAGGAGGGTTCTCCAGCTGCAAAGCAACACTGAGATACTGAAACCCCCAACTTGCCCTGAGGGGACCCTCAGCTGCCTCTGGGACGTGCAGCAGAGCAGGCACCGCGTGGTTTGGCACTCACATGGAGCAGGTTATGGCATCACAGCTGTAACTCCCTGCTCCATTCAGCAGTGAAAACCCCAGGAAAATGTCAGCAAAATAAGGATTTGACTCTGAGCCTTGTCTGTTAAAAATCATTGCTAGTCTTCAGTACTCAGATCAATCAGCAAATCCATAAAGAATTAGTAATAAATTAACTAGTTCATTGTCTGTCTGCAAGACAGGGATGTTTACAGGACATGCTAATTTATTGAGCCATGGCAGTGTCCCACCATCTTAATGAGCAGCTAATTAATCAGCCTTTATCTCTGCTTATAAAAGCAGAGAGAACAGGAGTATTGGGCACTACAAGACCAGTATTGCTGCTGGAATCCAGGGATGATCTTGGTATTTTCCTTCATATCCATAGGAGTCAATTTTAAAAAGCTGGAGGAGCAAAGGAAAAGCCCCACTCTTGGTGCACTAAAAACTTTACTCACGCACAAAGCAAAGAACAAACTCTGTTGTATTTGACCTGAAGGAGAAGATTAATCATGGAATCATGGAATGGTTTGGGTTGGAAGGACCTTAAAGCCCATCCAGTCCCACCCCCTGCCATGGGCAGGGAGACTTCACAGACCAGGTTGCTCCAATAGTATCTGTATTAATTACCCTGGAGTTTTTTGATGAAGCAAAGATGCAGAAAAGTGGAGTTAAATTATACTCATGTAGAAAATCTGCCCAGGGCAGCAGGAATATCCTGCTTTCACTATTATGAGATAATAATGTTATTAAACAGGATGCAATTATGGCCTCATTAGTTATGGTCCTACACATTTGTGGGATTAAATATCTCTATTCAAACCACAGACTTGAGTGAGTCTCAAAAACCCAAAGGACAGTTTTCTCCACCAAAATTAAGAAGTTTGCCTTCTAAGTGCCAAAGAGTCAATAAAATCCACTGATAACCAAATAAGCCCAATTCCTGCCAGGATCTCAGGTGTAGCACAGTGGAGATGTCTGGAACATAATGGCACTTTGTTCCTGGCCAGATATGGGGAGGATTATTGTACAATCATGGAATGGTTTGGGTTGGAAAGGACCTTTTAAAGGTCATCTAGTCCAAACCCCTGCCATGGGCAGGGACAGCTTCCACAGGACCAGGACTGGTGGATGAATATCAGGAGCATCTGGAGATAGATCCCCTCGTGAAGGAGGTCCCACCAGTGGTGTATCCCCAAAAGAAACACTCTGAGCATTCCCCAAACCTTCCTTGGCCCCACGCAGAAGGGTTTGTGTGGGATGCTGGGCTGTTCCTGGCAGAGGTGCCATCACCCCCTGCTCACATCCTGCCAGGCGGGTGCTCCCCAGGCTTCCCCGAACCCGCCTGCTCTGTCTGCTGGACCTGCACCAGGAGGAAGGATTGGAGCCAAAAGGAGGAGAAAAACAACTGTCAGGGAGGATAAATCAAGACGCCAGAAGGTCTGACAGTGCCCTCAGCCTGAGCTCACCCTGGCCCCAGAGCTGGACAGGGCTGATGGATGTGCAGCCACAGGGCTTGGGGCCAGGTAGGGTTGGGCTGTGCATGGAGCCACTGGCCTTACTCCCATTCTCCCCTGATGTTCCTTTTTATCTTCCTTAATCCCTCTGGGAGCACTGTGGGTGGGTGGCTCTGCTCTGCGCTCTGAGTCCCTTCAGAATCAACAACAGGTCATGTGCCCTGCACCTGAAGTCACATCCCCCTGCAATGGCATCTCTCCCTTCAGAGCCTAAAATAAAAGTAATAGTTATTTATGTTCTGATCTGGCTTGCTTTAATGGAGGAGGAAAAGCTTCACTACCTTCCTCCTCATTTATTACAGGCATTAAGTTAAACATGGTTTCCTCTTAAACTCGACCTAATCCAATTAATATTAATATTGCCCTGAGCCAGGCTGATCTCATTAGTGTTGATATTTAATATATTTTCTGCAAGTTGTGCTGAAAATGAGCTTCTTGCTTTTCATTGAGTCCGGAAAGAAGAAACAGCATTTTCTTCCAGTTCGAGAACCCATTTGGAATGGGAATAAGAAACGGCCTGGGGTGGTAAGTGCTGGCTGTAGTGGCTCCTCTGTGTCCCAGTGCTCCAGGAGCTGGGAGGGATTGGCTGCCCAGGCAGGACAGGAGCGTGTTCTTGGAAAGGCTGGGGGTGGAGGGGAGGCGACACCCCCAGCTCCACACACACAAATAGAATCATACAAATGTAGAATGGTTTAGGTTGGAAAAGCCCTCTCAAACCAATCCAACCATCCCCCATCACTGCCAAGACCACCACTGACCCACGTCCCCAGTGCCACATCCACACGACTTTTAAATCCCTCCAGAGATGGGGACTCCACTGCCCTGGGCAGCTGTGCCAGGGCTGGACAGCCCTTTGCAGGAAGAAATTTGCCCAGTATCAAACCTGAACCTTCCCTGGCACAGCTCAAGGCCATTTCCTCTTGTCCTGTCCCTTGTTCCCTGGGAGCAGAGCCTGACCCCCATGTGGCTCCACCCTCCTGTCAGGGAATTGCAGAGAGACAGAAAGTCCCCCTGGGGGACTTTCTTTCTCCAGGCTGAGCTCCCCCAGCTCCCTCAGCCAAGGAACCTCTACAAGGAACTATCTTGATAAAGTACCTCCTCCTCCTCCTCCTCGTGGCATTCCCAGACATCAAGGAACACGACAGGAAAAGCCAACTGGAGAGACCGATGAGGAAACCCAACATGTCCCTCCTCCAGATCCAGACAGGATGGCTCAATAACAACCCCAAATCCATGGGATTTAGCTTTGTTAGTGTCAGCTGGTTGCTGGACTGCAGGGTCCACATGAATTCCTGCACAGAGGTCATGTAGAAGTAAATAAAATAAATCCAGGATTTCTCCAGGCAGCTGTCATGGGGATCACAAATGGCTCAGCAGGAGCTATAAAAGGAGTTTCACCCTTGATTGCTGCCACAGAGCCACGGTCCACACATCAAACTGGACTTAAGAGGGATAAACCCACTGAGCTCTGACACCCCAGCTTAGCTGGGCAGGAGGAATCACTCCCTTGTTATGTGGAGGAGCAGCTGCCAGAGGTTAGGGAAAGCTCTTTAGAGCAGAATCTCAAATTAGAGATTATGTTCTGGTCAGGGAAAGTGTTTAGAGGAGAATCACACCAGATTTTGGCTGTAGAAATTGTAGCAAGGGATACAGGATCCATGTTATCCAGAACATAATTCTCTTTTTGTTTTGGACCCAGCAGCAAATAATGTGGACCCAATCATAGAGTGGTTTGGGTTGGAGGGGACCTTAAAGCTCATCGTGATCTCTAAGATCATGAGGAGCTTTAAGGTTCTTTCCAAGTCAAACCATTCTGTGATTCTATAAATAATCTCATGTCCTGTCCAGAGCCTGTAGAGATGATGCAATGGAACTACACTGTTACCAGCCCCCAGCACTCAATGTAAGGTGTATTCTTCCTCCCACATCACAGAATTAATCTTTTCTGGACATGATTTCATGGTTTTAGGCCAGACTCCTCTGACCCCTGTGGGTACCCAACCACATCCTGGTTGGTGCCCAGGGACAGCACAGTTTGTTCTCTGGAAGCAGCTCTATCAGCAGTGGCAGCTCTTGCAGAAGCAGGAGCAGCTCTCACCTCATCCCTGCCCTGCCCCCAGCTCAGCTCTGCAAAACCTCACAGGGGAGAATTCCTTCCCAATACTTTCCCTCTGGCAGTGGGAAGGTAATCTCCCTTGTTCTGTCCCATCAGGCCTTTGTCCAAAGTCCCTCTCTATCTCTCTTAGAGCCGCTCTAGGCACTGGGAGGTCTCCGTGCAGCCTCCTCTTCTCCAGGTGAACATCCCCAACTTTCCCAGCCTAGCTCCAGAGCAGAGAGGTTTCAGCCTTTGGAACATCTCCATGGCCTCCTCTGGACTCGCTCCAGCAGCTCCACATCCTTTGGATGTTGGACCCTACAGCGGGACGGCAGGTCTGCTGTTGGGATCACAGCTGAGTGGGGCAGAATCCCCCCCTCCTGTGCTGTCCAGGCTGTGGGATCAGCACAGCACGCAGCGGGTTCTGGGCTGGATCATGTCCAGCCTCTCACCCACCAGCACCCCCCAGGGCTGCTCTCAACCTGTTCATCCCCAGCCTGGATTGATCCCAGGAGTTGCCTCCACCCAGCTGCAGCACCTGCGCTTAGTCTGGTTAAAACTCACTCCTGGAGATTGTCCAGATCCCTCTGGATGGCCTCCAGGTGTTAAAACAGTACTGGCAGCGGTGGGATTCGAACCCACGCCCCCGCAGAGACTGGAGCCTTAATCCAGCGCCTTAGACCGCTCGGCCACGCTACCCTGGGAAAGGGAACACCAGGAGTGGTATTGGAACCTGGGATCCAGGGAAACACTGACCTGGGCACAGTGCCTTGGACCACTGGACCATCCTGACTGTCCTCACCTCATGCAAATCCTCTTTTATTCTCATTTTCTTCATGAAAGCCCAGAGGAGAAACAAGCCCTGCCCGCAGCGTGCACACACACACACACACACACACACACACACACACACACACACTCTGCTGCCCTTCCCACTGCTGAATGTACCTGTTCTGACATGTCCTCTGCTCTCATTCCCTTCCCATGGCAGCCTCGATTAAATCCACAGGGAGTCTCTGAACTCCAACAGGGAGACCACCAGATCCACCAGATCTTTCCACACCCACTTCACACCCATCCCTGTGACTGTTTTCTCAATGACTGAGGGCAACCCTGCCATCCTGATGGGAATTAAGACCCAGGACCCAATTTTCCTGATTTGTCCCTTTGCCCTCTGTCCCTATGCCCCCTGTCCCTATGCCCCCAGTGACTCAGAGAGATGCTTGGAGTGGGAGATCCAAGGGGATGAGGTCACGGATCTCTTGGTCGAGGTGACAAGGGAAGTGGCCTTGCAGGGGGTGTGCAGCCAGCAGCAGCTCATGCCCACTTTGGGCTCAGGGAAGATGCCAAAATCTGAAGGAAACCTCCTGACAAGCTTTGGGAGCCAGACACAGGGAAGCGGTGGAAGTTTTGGAGTTACGTAAATATTTTTCTTCCACAGCTAAACACAAGCACTTTCTCCTTCCTCAGCATGGCGATAAAAGCACATTTAAATAAACAGGGTTTCAAAGGGATGTTTGGATTTGGCATGTTTTGCACCTTTTTCATTCATTGGAATAGATCCTGGCCATAAGAACTGCAGTGAGACCCCCCAGCTCCCTGAGCTACATCAGGAAACATGACATGTGCTTTCAAACCCTTCCATTCTGAGTCACTTTGTGATTCAAACCATAAAAATAACCATTGATAAAAAAGCAAAAAGATTAATTTCTTGTTCCATGGCTTTTTGGTCCACATTGCTCAAATCCTAGGAGTGCCTAGACCCAAATCCTAGGACAGATCCCAAGGATCCCCCAGACCGCCTGCTGCAGCATGTCCTGCCTTGGGCAAAGAGCCTTGACATCAACAGAGGTGATTGAATTACAGAGAGTAAATTGGTTATTTGAGGAAATAGACTGTTTTTTCATTAAGGGGACATTCACAAGCCGCCACAGATTTCTGAAAGTCTATTTATTTTTAACCAGCAGCTGCCAAATAATTTGCAAACAAATTTCAGCCCATATAGGTTTTGAAGCTCCATTTGGGTCAGGTGGGATCATATGTATCCAGTGGCACTGGGAGCTGCTCTGATCAAATCTAATATTAATCCAGCCTAGGAGAGCTGGAAAGGAACAGGATTTAAGGCATTTTGTATCTTGTTGTGTGGCAGGGGTCAGGAAAGGGCTGGAGTTGGGAAACCTCCACAGTAAATGTGCTGCAGGGCTGAGGAGGTTTGGAATTAAAAATTAAATTATTTTAACAAATCCAATGAGATTATTTCAATTAAAAAGAAGTGATTACAACAGCGCTTATTTTCTTATTAGGGCATTTAAATAGCCCCTATTAAAAGATTAGAAAATATTGAGCCTTTGTAGGGCTTCCCAAACACACTGTTTGGAGTATCTCTGGTTAAAATGATTTCTGTTTAAATACTTCTGTCTAAAAATTACATTAGTAACATTAGATATCTGTGCCCAAATTTGGGACCACAGGTTTGAAAAGCCCTGAGACCTCCCCCAAGGGATTCCCCACGGCCAAAAAAAAACCCTACCTGGGTTTGTAGAAAATGTTTTCATTCCCCTGTAGCACAAAGAAGAAAAATCCCTTCAATATTCCTTCATCTGCTCACACTTGTCATCTCCAGCAGCCAAGCCCAAGCCCAAGAGAGCTGCCAAGAGCAAATAACCACCGTTTCCATAGATTAGCAGATGAATCATTCCTGTTATTTTTAGCAGGTCATTAAAGGCTGGCAGCAAAATTTGCAAACTGACTTGTGGGGCTTTTGATTGGTGTTAGCATAACCTCTTAGAGAAAACATAAACTGGGATTCAGAACAAAGGAAATGGGAGGACTGAGAATCATATCTCCAAGTTGGAAAGTGGCAGTGAGGGAGGAAGATAAGTCGGGTTCCTGTGAGCCTGTGCCTCACTCTCAGTGCTCTCACTCAAACAGGGGGGAGCTGGGCAAGTACAAGTGAGAGGTTTTATGTAAAAGATGCTGGGATAAGGATTTCTCCCCATCTCATGAATATTTATACACCCCGGGTAGGGATGCTGCAGGCACTGGGAAAAGCTGGGTCCCCATGAGCATCAGGATTGGATCAAGTTTTCTGGGCTGGTTTGTGAGCATGGAAGGTCCTTTGGGGTTCAGAGGAGCATCAGGGCACCTCAGAGGAGTCACAGAATCCCAGACTGGTTTGGGTTTGCAGGCACATTAAAGACCATCTCATTCCTAGGTTGTTCCAAGTCCCATCCAACCTGGCCTTGAACACTTCAGGGATGGGGCAGCCACAGCTTCTCTGGGAAACCTGTGCCAGGGCTTCATCACCCTCACAGGGAAAGATTTCTTCCTAACCTCTAATCTAAATCTCTCCTCTTTCAGTTCAAAACCATTCTCAAGTAAAAGTCTCTCTCCTGGCACAGGAGCTGGTTTGCAGGGGGCTCTGTGGCACCCAGGGGCTGAAGAACTTTTCACCCATCAGCTGAGCAAAGCTTCCCAAAATGCGTGTTTGATAAAGAAATAATAAAAACCATGTTCAATAAAAAGCATATGAACATAACAAAATATTAAATATTCATCTTTTAGCAGCTACTTCTCTTTTTAACAGCCCTGGTTTGAGCCAGGGCTGCACATACCTTCCCAAATGTGGAGGGACTGTTTGCAAACAGGATCCCAAACAAGGCTCTGCCATCAGCCACCAGCTTTCCTACATTTCCCTGGAAAACACGCTTGATCCAGAGCATCAACAGTGTGTTTGTCAGGCTGGGATTTTCCAGCTGCAGAGGGATGTGCAGAGGCATCACTTCCAGCAAAGCCTCATCCACCTCATGGAGCCTTATGGATGCACTCCATGGATACATACAGAAGTTCCACAAGGAATCCATGAGCCAAGGGGGAATGCTTGGGATCCTGTTTGCAAAAAGTCCTTCCACATTTGGGAGGAACTTTGCACTCCTCCTCATTAGCAGTTTAATGTTGGAGAGGCCCTTGCTGTTGCTGTCCTGAGCCATCACTGGGAGCACAGCCCATGCATCCTCCACCATCCATCATGCATCATCCATCATCTAGCATCCAGCATCCCTCATCCATCCTCCGTCAGCAGTCAAGAGCCACCTGCTCCTGCAGACCCAGGATGAGCAGAATACGATCAAGTAGAGGTGTCTCTGCTTGGGTCAGGGTAACCCCTGCAGCCTATGTCATCCCACAGGGCCACCCCACGGATGGCCTGGCCACTGCTGACAGCAGGAAGGTGGTCTAAGGATCAGGGGTCCCTTAAGCAGGAGCTACTATTGCTGGATGGAAACACCACCAGGAAAACTGGAGCAGGCACAGGGGATCTGCAAGGGCTGCATCCCAGAAATTCAACTTTCAGGAGAAGAACAGCTGAGGGATCACAGCAGACATGAAACCCTTTCACCCCCTGCCTGGCTGCCCACCCTGCACTTTCAGCAGCTCCAAAACACTGCTGCCAAAGGACCCTCACTTCCACACGAGCTCAGCTGCTGCCAGAGCCCTGGAAGACTAAATCTTGGCTCTAGCCTCATCAACTCCCACAGTGATCGTCAAATTAAGGGGCTCTGGTTGAAGCCTCAAAGGCAGAAAGCCTCTGCAGTGGTGAGGGAAAGGAGAGCACAGAGTGTGCAGGAGCTGAGGCTGGAGCAAATGGAATTTGTGTCTTTTCTGAAGGGGCAAATTTGGTGTCAGAAAGGAATGAGGAGGTAAAAAGCGATGTAACTGTGAATAGCCGAGAGTGGAGAGCTGATGCCTCGTTATCTGCCACTGAATAGGAACCCTATCTCCTTTATTCCCGGGATAATAGGCTCATTTCTCACCAGGTAATGAACTGAAGGTTTCTATCTACTTACAGCAGTGCAGGGAATTGTTGGGATCAGCTCTTGTCCTCCTGCACGTCCCCTCCGAGCTCATTATGGGTCTCCCATCACAGGCACATCCACAGAACAGAGTGGATGGTTCTGCTCCCAGCAGCCAGGAAACATTCCCTGCCATAGGATCACGGAATCACAAAATCCCAGAACCACTGAGGTTGGAAAAGCCCTCCCAGACCATCGAGTCCAACCTGTGCCCAATCCCCACCTTGTCACCCAGCCCAGAGCACTGAGTGCCACTTCCAGTCCTTCCTTGGACACCTTCAGGGATGGGGATTCCACCACCTCCCTGCACAGCCCCTTCCAATGCCTGAACACTCTTTCCATGAGGAAATTCCTCCAGATGTCCAACCTGAACCTCCCCTGGCACAGACTGAGATTAGATTATTAGATACAAGCTGGACAAACACCCACCTCAGCTGGGATGGCAGCAGATGTCCCTGTCCTGACCCTGTGGATGGGGACAGGTGACATGCACAGCACCAGCTGCCTGTGCTGAAAGTCCTGCAGGGCATTTGTTTGGATTTTTCTTTGAAGAATGGGTTTAATACAGAGTAAATTGAGTTTAACCTTTGCTGTAAATGGAGGCATTTGTTTCTTGGAGTCTCAGGGGAGTTTTCATTAATTATTCTGGGCCCGATGGCCAAGTTGGAAAGAAATTTGTTTCCAAGGGAAAAGAAGCAGGGGAGCTTCATGTACAATAGAAAAAAGTAACTTACTTCAGGATTAGGGATCACAATGGGTTTTGTCACCTGAAGGGGTCTCCGAAAATTTTAGGTAACTTAGAAAGCTCCTGCAGAGACCTGAGGTGGGACCAAGCTCAGATAGGGACGGGCTGTTCCTGCATGGACCAGACTCAATCCACTCCTGCTCATGGTCCTCCAAGTCCCCAAAACCCAACAAGGTGCAGAAGCCTTCCTCCTGCCAGATGTCCTGGAGCTCCCCTCCAGCTCAGCCCAGAGCCTGGGGAAGAAGAGCCCCTTTCCCAGATTTCTCTTTTCTCCCAAGCAGTACTGAGGTCAAACTGAGTCCCACCGAGTGCTCCATGTTCACCTTCTGGTTTGCTCCAGCAAGGACTGGAGGTGTGAGGGCAGGGCACCAGTATGATGGGAAACACAAGGGCTCCTGCCAGAAACGTGCCTAGAACTCCTGGGAAGAGTTTCAGGAGGAGCTGTTGGACATGGTCAGCAGTTCTGGGAACAGATCTGTGGCTGTTGGCAAAGGCAGCACTTCAGCTAAAGCTTCTGTGAGTTACTGTCCGTGTCAAAGCCCTCACAAAAGATTTGGTGTTGGGAACTAAAGTGATTCCAAAATAAGTCTTTGAAAACAGCAAGAGCAGTGACAAAAGCCTGCTTGGGAAGGAGGCCTGCTCCGAGTTCAGACATTCCTGGGAGAAAGGCACAGAGGGAAGGGGAGAAGCTGTGGCTGTCCCATTCCTGGAAGTGTCCAAGGGCAGGCTGGACAGGGCTTGGAGGAACCTGGGATAGTGGAAGGTGTCCCTGCCCATGGCACGGGATAGAACTGGATGGGTTTTGAGGTTCCCTGTTATTACTGTTATTCCAGGGAAGTGGTGAAGGACAGAGCGTGTTCTCACCAACCACAGCCACCACAGACCTCGGGCTGCCGGGCAGGACACGCCCCTGTGGGAAACACAAAATGAGACCTAGGAGACCACATCCCATCTGAAAAGCAACAAGATCAAATCAAGTTCAATGAATGGGGACTTTTTTCTTTTTTGTGTTATCTGATTGCTTTTGCTTTTACTTTTTCTCTGCTTTTGCTTCCTTCCATGTTCATTCTCTTTTCTGCTCTGGCCACAGGCAGAAGCATCTAAATATGATGTCCTGGGATGCTTCTCTCTTCAGACAAATATTTGCTGTATTATGTCTTGTTCCTAAATTTTAAACCCAAACTTCCCATCTCCTCATCCAAAATGCTGTAGAAACAAGTTGAGAACTGGCTGTTTGGATGGAATCCCTCCCCAAAAGCAGCAGCACTGATTTGACACAGAGCCTGGGAACAGAAAACGCGACTTGGGGCTGGAACTGCTCTGTTTCTGCTCTTCCCCATGTGTCCAAGTGAGAGAATTCCTTTTACGTTCATCTGTCCTCATGAAAGCCTCGAAGAGGAGAAGAGATAAATTATTAACATAATCTAAATATAATTTCTTCATTCTTACAGCCTTTGTGACACATTCTCTTGGGAAATATTCCCAACTGAAATGGAATTCTGCTCCGTTCCTGCAGATCTCACACTGCTCTTGTGAAACACATGAAGCCTTTTAAAGTCATTAATTACAGTGTCAATAATTGCGCCATGGTGAGAACTCAACAAGCATCTTGGAAACACAGGCAGACGTGGATATATTGGAAAAAAATAACCTTAACTGTTAAATTTTCCTACCCAAATTCTGCAGCTGGTCTTGATAAAGGTCTGTCAGGGTGAGAGGTGTGTGTAGATGTGGACTGGCCCTGCTCCGGTGGCAGGTGTTGACCCACAGATTGGTTGAAGACTCAGAGTTTGGGTTTAATAAAGCAGGAATATGACAAAAGAGGTGAAAAATGTGATTTGCAAGAGGGGGGAAATAAATTCTCAGTCACGCTAAAGAGCTAGAAATGATGGCTGAAAACCTGGGGAGGAAAACATTTCCAACCTCCCACCCTGCTCTGACATTCCAGGGCCCAGTTGGTGGGATGGGGACTGCCTGCAGTGACCTGGGGGGTGTTCAGAGACTGAGATGCCTTCACCTTTGTGGGTGCCAGGGAAGGGAAGCTCTGTGGGCCCAGAGCTGGGTTTGGCCATGGTGAAGTCATATCCCTGAGCCCAACAGAGCTCAGGGAGTGTTTGGACAGCACTCTCAGGGACAGGGTGGGATTGTTGGGGTGTCCTGTGCAGGGCCAGGAGCTGGACTGGATGATCCCTGTGGGTCCGTCCCTTCCGTGATTCTCTGAGATTGGCAGAGTGAGAGCTGCATCTCCAACTCCATTTCCCAACATCCGGCTCTTCAGCAAGACACGAGAGAGTCAATATTTTCCTGATGGGAGATGATAAAAGGGAGGAATAAAAATTGCATTTGTAAGTCAGCTCCTGCACATAACAGAGATAAAAGAATTACAGAGCACTTATGAGGCTCAAGCTCATTTTGGTGATTCATGGAGACGCGAGTGCAGGGCTTGGGAAGCTGTTCCAGTACCAAAGGGCATCTGCTGGCTGGAGTTAATGCCTTTGAGCCCACTAAATCCATAAATATGCAGGATATGAGCTGTCATTCCCAGCTTGTGCTCGGACACGGACCTTGCAGAAGCAGAGTGAGATGGAGCATCTTCATGATGTGTCCATCGAGGGGCAGCAGCAAAGCTGCCAAAGTGTGTGGCTGGCTCCAGGAACAGGAATTTTGTGCGGGATCACCCAACAGTTTTTGGGTAGACAAGTTTATCCACTGCTGACAAAGAGAGGACCTCAATTACAGCAACTTTCCTGTAAGTGAAAGCTGAAGTTTCTAAGAACTCTTCTGACTAATGTGGTTCAGCTCTTGGCTGGAAAACACAGAGCCCTTCATCAAAAGGCTGTGACTGCGAGAAATGCCAAAAAAAGCTCAAATCCAGGGAATCTGAGGCTGGGAGTGCAAGTTGACCCCAGCACTGCTGCCACTCTAACGGTGGGGCTGGAAGCCAGCTCTGCCTCTGTTTTAACTGGTCTTATCTCCAGGCTTAGTGCTGCTCCACTATTTTCCAGGAAAAAATGTATCTTTAGCCAATACAAGCGATCTGGGCCTCAACATAAAAAGAAATTCCCCTGCAAGCGCAGAATCCACAGCTGCAACATCACCCCGAGGATGAAATGTGCCCTTTTATCTTCACAAAGATGGAATATGGGAAATACAACCCAAAGCTGGGGTCAGAGGGAATGGATCCAGGAAAGTCATGAACAGAGATACAGAGAGAGATCCCAAAGAATTATCTCCTGCTCAGATGTATAGAATCCTACAGTCTCCTGAGTTGGAAGGGAGCAATCATCAAGTCCAACTCCTGGCCCTGCATAGGACACCCCAAAATCCCACCCTATCCCTGAAAGTGTTGTCCAAATGCTTCTTGAGCTCTGACAGGTTGGGGCCATGATATAAAATGTGAATAATCAGTGTATGATCAGCTGGGTGCATCTCCTACCACTGTAACCTCCCCATGAAGGGACCAGTTCCCAGCAGGTCCAACCTCAGAGGCAGCTTCAGGTCAATATTCTATGTGTCAAGAAAATCATGGGACAATTCATTGAGAATTTCACTGCTGGCAGTTTTATCTTTCCCCAAACAAATGGGATAAGGGAAATTCCCGTCAGCAGCAGGACAAGCTTTTCATTTCATGGGAGATGAGAGATTCTCCTGACAGAAACCAGACACTGCTGCCCTTCAGGAGCAGCCAAAGACCAACCAGCAGGCTCATGGCACTGCACAGGGGCTGCACTTCCCAGAAAAACACATGGATCTGAATAAGGACTTCCTGTGGATGGGCTTTATGAGCTGCTGACCTGGTATAACCAGTGACCCACCCTTGGGAGGGGGCAAGGGAAAAGGGGGAATGGCTTCCCACTGCCAGATGACAGGATTAGATGGGATATTGGGAAGAAATTCTGCCCTGTGAGGGTGGTCAGGCCCTGGCACAGGTTGCCCAGAGAAGCTGTGGCTGTTCCATCCCTGGAAGTGCCCAAGGCCAGGTTGGACAGGGTTTGGAGCAACCTGGGATAGTGGAAGGTTCCCTGCCCATGGCAGGGGGTGGGACTGGATGAGCTTTAAGGTCCCTTCCAACCCAAATCAGTGTGAAATGAGGTGGTTAGGTGTGTGAATACTTTCACCTCAGTTTTCTCAGGCTATCATCACTGTAGATAGTGAAGGCTATTTCTGTTTGTGTGGTGATACACAAACACCCTTCCTGCCTCAGCTCCAGCCCTCTTTCCTCTCCTGCTCATGAGCTGGGCTGTCCCAGACCACATCTAAGGCAGCCTGGAATCAGCTGGTGAGTGACCATCACCCAACTCCCATTCCGTGTCAGCTCTCAATCTGAGACACAAAGCAAAAAGACACCCCAGAAAGTCCAATTTCTACTTAGTTTAGGAAAGCCAAACGTTCTCCCCAAGAAGGATCTGTGCAGTCAGTCTTGTAACAAAAACCTGCAGCACTTGTGCCTCTTTGGTGGCTCCTCAGCAGAGTCACCTGGGGGGACGTGGGAAGGGACGCCTTGTCCCACCCAGCCCCTCTGAGCATTCCCTGCCCGAACACTGCAATTTGCAGGAGAAGTTGTTCTATATCCAAATTTACATCTCTTTTTCTTGACAGAAGTAACACCATCAATGACATATTCTTCCCATAGGAAAATTTAAACAGTGTGAGGGTAATTCCATCACTTGATTTTGAACACAAGTAGCACATGGAAATGGAAGAATAAGGAAGACATCAAGGAAATTCAAAGCATATTTTAATTAAAATTGTCCCAATCATTCCCATAGCTAACAGCTATTAGAAAGCTATTATTTACCATTTCCGAAGCTTCATTTTCAATTCTGCATTAAAAAATCCAGAGGACAAAAGCTTTAAAGCACATTTCCAACCTAATTAAAATAAATCTAAGGCCAATCAGGTTTTTAAGCTGGGCTGTTGGGTTGAAAGAGTAGAAAAGAATGAACTGTGCATCCCACCAGCAGCATCAGGAACCACCCCCCTGTGACCTCAAACCACCAGAGTAAACACTGACCTCTGGGATAACATTCCTGAGTGAGCCCATGGCTGCTCTCACACACAATTACTGACTCCAGAAATCCCAACGGATTTCCCGACAACAGACCTTGACCCACAAGAGAGCCCAGGCTGTGCCACACACGGTCCATGCACAGCCAGGCAGCAGCAGAACCAACCTAACAGCACCTGGGAGACTCCCCAGGAATCCAGACTGAAATTCTAAAGGCAAATCAAAGGAGCAATTTGGTTTTCCATGTTCTCTTCCATAGTCTTTGCAACATCCAATTCCAAGTTCCTTCTTTAAGTCTCAAGGCTTATGCAAACTGCAAGGAGAAGGGAGAAGAGAGATAATTATGTTCTGCCCCTCATTAACCACAAACTTTTCTTCGTCTTTTCATAAATAAGACACATTTTGGTATTAGATTATTTTCATGCTGTGCTGGCAAATAGAAATATGTGTAGTTAATGATGATAACTTTTCCTATCATTAAAAAAAGCAAACAAAAAAACCTGAAAAAAAACCAGACAAAAACCATTAAAAACCAACCCTACACACACAAAAAATCCATTGTCTGAAATCCAGACCCGTGGGAGAGGAGCATCAGGACTGAAACAGCAGTACTTGAATGTTGGACTTACTGTTTGAGAGAAGCTCTTAAAGCTCCTTAATATATTTCAACCGTGCCAGGAAAAATCTGAAACAAACACTGAGCCTTTCTAGGCCCATGTGAGAGTCTCCCTGAGCCTGACTTTAGCAGGGATATTCCCATGACTCCAACATCTGTTGTACCTGAATCCGTGTCAGTTGAGACTGTGATTGACCAGGACACAAACCTTGTACAGGGAATCCTGACAGGGAGAGCTTTAAATCCAAGGTCTGATTAAGAGAGGCTTAAAATGTAAATGAGGTAAGAATTCCCAGGTGTCAGTCAGGGAGACATGGAATGATTTTTAGGGGGTAAGAACACACTCACCGCAGCCTTCAGGGCCTGGTCCAGGTCAGCCAGTAAATCCTCCTCATCCTCCAAACCCACAGAGAGGCGAATCAACGTGTCAGTGATGCCAAGAGCTTCCCTGTCCTCCTGGGGCACTGAGGCATGGGTCATGATGGCCCTGCAGGGACAAAAACCAGCCTGTTTCCTAAGAACTTTGCACTTTCTTCAGTAAAGCCCAAATCAGTTGGTTTTCTGCCAGCACCCCCAAAGTTTCATGAGGTTTTACACCTTTCTTGTGCCACTCGCTGCTGAACCCACAGATGGAAAGAGCTCGTGGGTGGCAGTGACTGTAAATGATGTGAAGTCAGGGACTTTAGAGTTTCAGGAAAGCATTTCCAAGCTACAAATTATTAATAAGAAGTGGATACTTAAAAATCTGGGGCTAAAAAAGGAGAAAATCCCATTCCTCTTCCTTCCAGAGTTTTTTAGGGTTTTTTTTTTGCTCTAAAAGCTGTGCTCTGCATGTGGAGAAGCAGCTGCAGTGAATAACCTCCAGTATAAAATCTTCTGTTTTCTATTAACTTCTGGTTTCTTCTTGTCAAACCGTACCAAATTGCACTGAAGGGTTTACTCTCTGCAGGTTTGGAGGATATGGGCAAGAGGGTATTTCCCCCTGTGGTCCACCAACCAACTCACAATTTCTTCCAGCTGCTGGAGTGGTTTAAGATCTGCTGTTACTCTAAAATGAATACCTGAAATGCTTTAGCACACAAAAAGCCATAAATTCCCACGTATCTTTTTGAAAAGCAAATTGGCTTTGAGTAAAAGAATCTAATTCCATATAAATCCTCTTTTTAGCCTTTTAACCTTAACAGGAGTGGCCAAGTGTTACTAAGATTCCCGCAAAAAATCCTGACAGGGAGAACAAGGCAGTTGGGTGCACGTACTGACCACGCCCTCTTGTGTGAGCAGGGAGCATGGCACAGCTCTTCCCTCCATCCCATCTGCTCCACAATTTCAACAAGCACTGAGTCCTTGTATTGTTTTCAGAGCAACAAATTCCTAAATCCCAGTCTTCCAGTCAAAATTCCTCCATCGCTGCACTCTCACATTCACAGAATTCACTCGCTCCGCTAGGTTTGTGCTACACAACACACCATTCTTTTCATTACATGGAAAACAGCTTGGCCTTGGGGACTGGAAAACTGTAGAACTCCCACTAATATTTTGGGGACTCTGCAGCCTTTTTGGACTTATTGAAGATAGAAGAATGACTTACGGGTGCTCTGCCAGGCTCTCGTAGCCCCCCAGACTCTCAGCCAGGGCGAACACCTACGAGAAAGATGGAACACAAGTTAACAAGGGTGAAAGGGAAGTGTGAAAGACAGAAGTTAATCCAAGTTTCCATGGATGCATGGAAAGAGATGTCAAAGAATCATGGAATATCCTGAGCTGGAAGGGACCCACAAGAATCATGAGTCCAACTCCTGGCCCTGCAGACACCCCAACAATCCCACCCTGTCCCTGAGAGCGTTGTCCATATGCTCCTTGAGCTCTGGCAGCCTTGGGGCAGTGACCACTTCAAGGACATTAAGGAAAAAGAATGATTAGGGTTTTTTTTCCCTCTGTTTTTCTATAATAACTTTTATTTTATAAATGGTATTAGTGTAATTCAGGAATAAAGTGTACATTTAGCAAGTAAGAGCTACTAAGATTTAAAACAGACTCATTCTGCCCCATTCTTGGAAGTGTCCAAGGCCAGGTTGGATGGGACTTGGAGCAACCTAGTATAGTGGAAGGTGTCCCTGACCGTGGCAGGGGGTGAAAGAAGATGGGCTTTAAGGTCCCTTCCAACCCAAACCAGTGTGGGATTCTATGATTCTCTGGAATGACTTTACTTTCGGACAAGCCTAGTGACAAACTGATGGTCATCCAAGTCAAAGGCCTTGGATAACTGTAAGGAACTACTTCTCCTGGGACACATTCCCTGATATTTCTAGTCAAAGCTGGCAGATCTCCTGTGCCAGGATTCAGTCCTTTCTCTCAGGTTAAAGGATATTTTGTGGGCAAATCATATTTTTAGTAAATTCATTTTCAGTGGGTGACATCAGCTGGCAAGTTAGAGAGGGGGCAGCAGGAAGTTCTAATTCACCTCTGCCAGTTCTTACTGTTTTTTCCAAGAACAAACCAGCAAAACCACCAGAGCAGGATGCAAATTAACCAGAGATCAAGACTAGAAACACATCAAAGGGCACAGGCAGAATGAACACATGGCAAAACAGCAAAAACCTGTTATTTGGGTCAACTAAACAACTAACCATTCCCTAAACTGAGGGACTCCCTCTGTGCTTCATGATTCAGATCTCCTCAATGTTTCATTTTCCTGATGAGCACTTTGAAATATTCCAGCAGTATTACACCAGCCACATCTCCTCTGCTTCCAGCTCCTGCACGTATTTTGGCAAAAGGCCCTTTGTCAGCAGCATTTCCTGGGCTAACCTGGACACACCTCACCTGCTGTGCAAACAAACCCTTCCAAGGAGCTCAGGCATCTTTTGTTTCCCCTCATCAGCCTTACAGTTACAAATTATCTATTATTTAGAGAGGGTCACACCCAAAAGACTTGAGGAGCTTTGCAAGTACAGACAAAGACTCTCCCCTCACCAAGAAAAGCCACTTCTACCATCCCCCTCAGCAGGACAGTCCCTCGTCCCTCCGAGGAGGTGTTTTATTGCCATTTACCTTTAGGCTCTTGAGGAAGGCAGTAGCATGTTTGAGGTTCCCTTTGATGTAGAAGGTGATCATGCCAGGACAGCCCGTGCACTGGCGCTTCGTCAGCTCATGCTGAGGGTGGGAAGGCAGCCCTGGAATTTAGGGAGTCACTTGGAGTGAATGACCCTTCTTCCAAGGAGGAGCAGCTTCCCCCTCAGCCTCTGCCAAGGTGGACACCCAGCCTGAGTCACCACACGAAGGTGACTGTGACACGGAGCATCACAGCACCCAAACCCACCCTCTGGGACACTTCCTGCTCAGAGGTCCTGCCAACCCACCTGGGAAAATGACCTTCTCCACGCAGGAATGTGACTCGAGGAACCGGGCGACGGCCATGGCGTTGTGGAAGTGCTGCTTCATGCGGATGTGCAGCGTCTTCAGCCCCCGGTTGCACAGGTAGCAGTCAAAGGCAGACGGGACGGCCCCGAGAGCTGGGGAAGGGAGACAAAATTCCTCAGAAAAAAGGGGTGGGTCTGGGTTTTAGTACAATTGATATAGACCTAATCTCCAACATTTCTAAAGCTGGAACGAGACAAAGTGGGAAGACACCTGCTGCAATCTGCCCTCCTCATCTCACACATGTGGGGAGCCAATTAATGAGGTGAATTAACAAGCTGAAGCCTCAAGGGTTCTATTTATTAGACATAATATACCTTTATTGTCTCTGCTGTAGGCAGAGGGCAGGCACAATCCCATACAGAAATTTATTGCTGACAATTAAGAGGCAGTAAAATGCTTGAAATCAACATATATAAGAAAATTCTGATGCGTGAGTTTAAAAAACCCCTTTAACTGCAGGTGTGCATGAGGCAGACAGACCTTGATGCTTCCAGGATGTGCCTCATCAGCTCTCTAGGAGCAGTTAGGAAGTGAAGACCAGTGTCATTAATTTTATTAAGTTTATTTTATTAATTTAAACATTATTTTAATTGTATTGAAATTTATTAAAATAAAAATTTATTTTATTATTCCCATTTCTGCCCATTTGAGCTAGGCAGAATTCCCACTTGTGTGCATTCCCACGCTCCCCAGTAGGAGCTGGTTTGTGACCAGGATTCATTTCCAGGTATTTCCTGTATCAGTACTCACAGTTCTGCAGGAATTTGAGCCTCTCATAGAGATCATCCCGGTTCACTGAGACCAGCCCCATTACCACATCACTGTGCCCTACAAATGAAGACAAGAAGAGGATCAGCCATTCCATCTGCTCCAGAGTTCTGCCTCAACCTCCCAGTTTCTCCATTCTGGTGTTACTAAAACCCCAGTTCTGCAAGGCCTTGGGTTGTTCCTGAAGCTCTAGCCCTTCTTCCCGTGCAGGCAGAAATCATAAGGCAGATTTGGGCTGTTTCTAAAGCTCTGCTCAGCACTGTCTCCTGCACTGGCACTTCCCAGGACACCTCTGCCACCTGCCAGGACACTGCAGGAACCAGGAATGTCCTCGTGAGCAACTCCTGGTTCAGGGAGAGTAGCTCCCAACCCACCTCCTCCTGAAGGCACCTGCTTTGTTGTAGCCAAATTAAAACCAGCATGGCTTTATAATAATAATAATTCATACTATCAAAGAATTCCAGACTGGTTTGAGTTGGAAGGAACCTTAAATATCTCATCCCACCCCCTGCCATGGGCAGGGACACCTTCCACTACCCCAGGTTACTCCAAGCCCCATCCAACCCGGCCTTGGACACTTCCAAGTATGAGGCAGCCACAGCTTCTCTGGGCAACCTGTGCCAGGACCTCACCACCCTCACAGGAAGGATTTCTTCCCAAAATTCCATCCAATCCTGCAATAAGTAGGTGTTGAACTCCCACACTCACCGTTCATGTATTTGGTCGCAGAACTCATACAAATATCAGCCCCCAGGGACAGAGGACGCTGAAACAAAATTAAATTCACAGTTCTGATTAAAGCCTGTGTGCAGCCAGGTTCACTTTCAGCTATCCAAAAAGGCTGGGAGCTTACACAGCAAAAAATAAGTGGAGAAACTAATGAAAAACCCACAAAAATTTAACACCTTAAACACAAAAACCTGAGAATGATGACTGAATATGTGATAAAACCAAAAGCACAGGGAGACACTGAATTCAAGATAAGCACAGTCGAATGTGATTTAACAGCACTGGTCCAATTCCCACTGGCTTCAGGGAGAGAAGTGGTTGAATCCATCTAACATATAGTTCATATTTGGAAAAAATAGTTCTATTGCTTAGTTGAGGCAAGAAAAATAATGGTATTTACTCTCCAAAGTGGATTTCCTTAGAAAATTAAGACTTCAACACAGTCTGAAAAGCAAAAAAATTGCTTTCCAGGTATTGGTGATACTGCACTGAAAGAACTGAAAACAGGAGGAAAGGAGGTTTTCTTTGCCAGCTGTTTTCCCTCACCTCCCAGCTTTGTTCCCAGAAGCCTTTTGAAGGTGAGATGAAGCAAGAGGTTGATGGGCAAGAGGTCGTGAACAATGTGATCCTTTTAATTAATCACTGAGTGATGTTGCACGTAATATAAACATATTCCAAAGAGCCAAGAGCATCAGGGTGTTAAAAGGTAACAAAGCAAGCAGGTCTAAAGGCTGCTGAGCCAGACTGAACATGGACATCCATCCAAGGAACATGGATAACACTCACTCCCCATGCACAGCCAGAACCACCATGGAAAAATGCCTTTTACGCTCAATATTTACATACAAATCACTCTGAAATTCTCATTTGCTTAGCACCAGCTGACGTCTGGAGGGGTTTAACAACACTACCTACTCCCCTCACCAAAATTAATCATTAGCACTGGCACCAGGCTGACCCAGACTCATTAACCAGCCCAGTTCACTTTGTGCCTTTCACACCCCCATTTCTGAAGTAAATTGTGAATTTTGAACTGAGTAACACATTGCAGGGGGGGAATCACCAAGGTTCTGGAATCTCCCAGACCAACTGCAGTGCTGCTGGAGCTAAGCATTAACACTTTGTGCAGAACTCCCTAAATTCATGAAGATCTCAGTACCCTGAACAAAACCAGACACTTTCCCTTTGCACTTTGCAAAAAGGGTGACTTTAGATCTAAAACACAAGGGATTGGCTTGGTCTCCTGGGAAATTTATATGCATATTTCCATTCCATATGAAGATCAACAAAACTTGGAAGTTTATTATTCTGAAACACTTTCAGAACTTAAGAAAATCTCTTCACTTCGTGTTATCCATATAAAAAAGTTATGTCAGTTGTTATAGACAAAGTTTTGAACTTCTAAGCCACATACCAAAATATTGAAGAAATATTGAATGTCTCAAAGGAAGATTGAACAAAGTTTGCTCGTTTTAACTTTTTCTTTCACTACTTTTTCTAGACTACCAAGTGGTTCAGAGCAGTGCTTAAACAGCACATACAAAAGAATTGCTATAAAAACGCCAAAGTCAGGAAACAGGACACTTTTTAACAGGCCTGCTGTGATATTCATCAGTAAGAACCAAAATCCATGATTTTTGAATGACAGATACACCTCCACGGATGCAACCAGCAGCATTAACCTGCAGGTAGAAACAGAGCAGGTGATTTTACAATGCAAAGATCAAAACTACAGTTCCTTGGTGCTTCCCTTTTCAAAAATGTCCCTTCAACTACACTGAATAATGGGATAATGGTGAACACACCTGGAAATAGGAAGACATGAAGCTGTTGTCCACTGCCAGGAGAACATCCCCATGTTTATGTACCACATCAGCACAGGCACGGATGTCGATGACCTTCAGCATGGGGTTGGTGGGGGTCTCGATCCAAACCAGCTGCACAAATCCAACAGAAACCACCAGGTCAGAGATTTGCAGTGCTGCTGATGCCCCTTGGGTAAGTGAGAAGTGCTTTCAGTGCTAATTTATTGAGTGCCAGCTTCCCAGAGGGGAAACAAGGCTTCCCTGCTGGAGCAAGGGAAGATTGCTTAGGAGAGGTGATTGAGGTGATTCCCCACAAACTCAACATGGGAAGCCAGCAAAGCTTTTGCAAATCCAGGTTCATCCCACCTGGAGAAGGCCTGATGGAGCAAGAACAAAGTGTTTACACCCAAAGGTCTGAATCACTTCCCTGGATCAGGGGATTATCCATTCCAGTGCCATGGAGCACCTCCAACTCTGAGGTCAGTGTTCCCTCTGCTCTTTCTTACCTTTTCCCTCCTCCTCTCTCTCTCCAGGGTGTTTTTTTTATCTTCTTAAAACATTTTCCATGAGGCAGCACAAACATGACCACATGCCCTGGTAGGACCAGCTGTGCCCCAACCCCTGCAGCCCCTCAGATCGACACAGACACCAAATTCAACGCAGGCAAGAATAAAACTATTTAACAACATTCATTTCCCTCTCCCCTACCTTGGTCTGTGGTGTAATTGCAGCTTCCAGGCATTTTGGTTTTGTGCAGTCAACAAAAACTACCTTCAAACCAATTTCTGAGGCGATTTTCCTGAAGTATCTGTTTGTGCCTAAAAAAAACCCAAAATCACATAATGAAACAAGTTCCTTGGACTTCCCTTCATTGCTGTCCAGTCTTTTGTATCATCCAGGGAAAGTCAGGAGGGCACTGCTTTGTGCTGCATGTAAATGACAAATCAGTATTGTTTTATTTCTAAAAATGTTTAAAAATTGTTGTAGTTTTAATTATCATGAAAATGTAGTAATGGGAATATGAGATCAGAGTGATTTATGAAGTATTTGATATCAGTGGGGTTTTTTGATCAGAAAATTAAACAGAGAAGCATCAAGGGGAAGACTCCAGTACTGTGTTTATTATCATTCCATTAAAAGTGATTCTTTCCTTCCTGTCTGTCTTTGGAACCTTTCATTGAGAAAATTAAAAGAAGAATCCAGCAGCAAACAGTTGATCAATAGATGAGCAACACACTACCTGGAAACACCACCTGGATTAAAAATTAACTTATTGGGTGTCTCTGCCAAGGTTCTCCCACATGGACTCCCTTCTGTCCAACAGCAGTTTGCCATCAAAGCATGAAGGGATGGAACATGGAGACTCTGTGCACTGAAGGCACAGCTCAGTGGTTTGGGGGTTTAAGGAAATGCTTTTTTTATAACAAAAGTATGGAAAAAAAAATCAGGGGAAAAACAATTAAATTATCTTTGCAAAAGCCACCCCAGGTCGAGGCTTTAATGAGCAGGTGAGCAAGTTTTGCTTGAAAAATACCCCCTGAGCCCTTCAGAAGTGAGGAACTGCCCATGTGCTCTGGTTAAATGAT
Organism: Myiozetetes cayanensis; assembly: GCF_022539395.1. Lineage (NCBI taxonomy): Eukaryota > Metazoa > Chordata > Aves > Passeriformes > Tyrannidae > Myiozetetes > Myiozetetes cayanensis. The sequence goes on along the minus strand of NW_026086826.1, from coordinate 13,305,699 downwards.
TGATTTGAGTTGTGGTGAGAGAGCTGTGAGTTAAAGGAGCAGAGATTCCTGCTGTCTCCAGCTGCAGTTGGAGAATACTCTCTGGCATGACAGCACTTCAGTGTGCAAAGCAAGTATGTGTGTGTTTAGATTTGATGTGCACAAGCACAGAGAACTGACTGGCAAACACTCAGCACGTCTAAGGAAAAGGAAAGTTGATTTCCAGGTTTTCCAGCTACTGATTGGGAAACCTGCCTCTAACCTTCCCTTGATAACAAAGCAGGTTGGATCTCTCTGTGCCAAGGCCTTGGAGACACCAGCCCTGCTGACCAATGGAACAGAAGTCACACACCGAGGAACTGTCATACCACGTCCTGCCAGCATGTTCCTCCTCAGGAATTCTGGGTGACCTTCTGAAGGACTTGGCTTGGTAGATGCCCTCTGGGACTGGGAGTTGTTGATAAATATGATGCAAGATCAATACCTAAGAGTGGGCTGTGGCATCTCTGAAGTGTTCAGAAAGCACGGGGACAACAGAGGGAAGCTGTGCTTTGGGGGGAGATGATGGAATAGTTGTCTGGAACAGTCCAGATAGTCCCTGTTGGTAAAGGGTTAAACCTAGGGAAGGGATCAGAGAAATACCAGCCACTGAAAAGAGGGTTCTGCCCTGCAAACAAAGGTAAGTGCAGCACTAAGATGTTGGTGTTTCCCCTCACTCAAACACACATTTGTTGTTACATATTTTTAAACCTCCACGTTGTGCCAATGGAATATTTCAGTGCCTGAAATTCTAACACCTGAATCAGACAGGAGTGATGTGTGTTCTCACAAGGTGAAAAAGCTTCAGAGAAAAGGGGAATTTCAGAGAGTTCAGGTCCATTTGATCCTTTGCACGGTGAAGATCAAAGCCCCCGTGGTGCTGTACATACCTCCATAGACATCATCCATGCAGATAACTGTGTCCCCTGTCTTCAACAGGTGACAGATGTTCAGAAGAGCTGCTAAGCCCGAAGAATAAGCTAAACCTGGAACAGAACAGAGTAAGTGGCAGACAGGCTGTGTTTGATGTGATACAACTTGGTCAGACCTGCCTTCACCTCCCTCACTTTGCCTCTCAAAGGAACTGTCACTCTCACTCTCCCTCACTTGGTGAGTGCAGCCAGTTAAAGCAGCAGTTTGATTTACACAGCTTAGGACCAGGATGGACACTGGTGCCAGACTGGAAACATATTGGGACCAGGGGCTGCCTGCTCCCCCTCCCACTGCATCCAGTGCTGCTGCACAGGGATGGATTCAGCTTATCTCAGGCATCAAACACAGTGAAAGAAGCACGACAGAAAGCCCAGGGACTGAGCTGGACTTTCCAACAATAACTGCTGGACTCTGACACCCTGAAGCCGCTCTTGCAGTCAGAGCTGTGATCGTGGAGTCATGGCATGGTTTGGGTTGGAAGGGACTTAAAGCTCACCCCGTCCCACCCCCTGCCATGGGACACCTCCCACTAGTCCAGGTTGCCCTGAGCCCTCCCCAAGCCATGAATTACTCACCGTATTTGGCTCCATCGAGGGCAGCCGCAGCCTTTTCCAGGCAATCTCGGGTCGGGTTCCCAGACCGGCTGTACTCATATCCCTGGAATAGGAGGGAGAGACAATGTAAGAGAGAGCACTGGGAAAGCTTTAGACAATACTACTTCCAGATGCCTCCAAGAGCCCTTGCTGGGGGCATCCAGCTCCTCCCAGAATGGCAGGAGGGCTTCCTGGCACAACAACAGGGCATTCCCATCGGCAAAAGCTGTCTAGGGGTACACTGGGGAAGCACCCACATTCTCCTACTTTTTCCTAAACATCCGTCTGTGGTCAGTGTTGGAGAAAAGGTCTTGGGCTGACACAGTCCACTCACTCTCAGATCTCAAAATGGGTCAGGTTGGAAGGGATCACAGTGAGACATTTGCTCCAACCTCCCTGCTCAAGCAGGGCCATCCCAGAGCACATGGCACAGGACTGTGTCCAGAGGGTTCCTGAATATTTCCGGGGAAGGAGACTCCACAACCTCTCTGGAGGGAATTATCAGGGAAAATTTTCCCATCTCCACCACACTCAGCCTCAGAGATGGCACAGGGCCAACTGTGCCTGTCACTTCCTGAAAACCCAGACGTGTCCCTGGCAACTTCCACAACTCACTGCTCCAGCTTTTATGGGAATTCTGAGAAGATTTAATGGGGAAAACCACTCATGCATGCTGGATGTAGTTGTTACAGAAAACCTGCTGAGCACCCTGGTATTTGCATTCTTTAAGAATTCTTGTTTAATGACAACTTCCTCGTGTTCTGGAATCCTGAGGATTGCTCCGGCAAAGCTCCTAGCAGGAACACGAACAGCCTGACATCAGGATTGTGGATACAGCAGCTGACTCCTTCTGAGGGCTTCTCCTGCTCCCAGGCATTCCCAGATGAATTCTGTGTGGAATCAGGGATCCCAAGGCACATCCCTTCTGCCCAGCCGGCCCAGTTCAGCCTGTGGCTTTGGAGCAGACCCTGGTTTAGGAGGGGCAGGTTTGTGCCATGGCCCATCAGAAACTTCAGGACAGATCACTGAAACCTTCCTAGTACTTTCTGTGGGGCAGCCACAAAATCCTTATGAAATATTTCCTTCTGTTTGGAAGGAAAACTAAAGCAGCCTCTCACACAATGTGTGCGAAGGAGAACACAGATTCTGCCTGGGCCCTGCATCTGGAAAATGGGCAGGTAAAGCTTCCCAGAGTCCTGGCTCTGTGCAGCCCATGGAGCTGGGAAGCAGCATCTCTTCCTCTCCGTTTCACGTGGAAATCATCCCAATCTCTCTCAGTTCCCAGAAAAACACAATCACAGTCTGGATCAGGCTGGAAGGGACCACAGTAGCTCACCTGGTCCCACCTCCCTGCTTCAGCAGAGTCATCCCGGAACACATGGCACAGGATTGTGTCCACACAGGTCTAGAATATCTCCAGTGACGGAGACTCCACATCCTCCCTGGGCAAAACCACCGCTACCAGCGGGGAAAAGATGCTCGGTTTGTGCAGAAGCTGCCACGTGGGAAAACATTTCCACCGGGAGCTCCCTCCCATTCCCAGGGGCAGCCGCTTCCCGGACCTCCCAAAGCGGGGCCTTCGGGGGTCTCCCCCCGTGTGCCCAGTGGCTCGGTGCCCCCGTGGGTGTCTCGGTACCACCTGGGTGTCTCGGTACCCCCGAGGATGGCTCGGTACCCCCGTGGGGGTCTCGGTGCCCCGGGGGTGACCCGATGCCGCGGTGGCGGCCACACTCACCGCATGCTCGCCGGGCGCCCGCTGCTTGAAGGTGGTGGAGAGAGAGATGGGCGGCACCACGGCCCCGGAGCGCCACTGCTCGGGGTCCTGGCCGGCGTGGATGGCGCGGGTGGCGAAGTGCGGGAAGGGCGGCAGGAAGCCGCGCTCCATGTCTGCCTGTGCCGCCTGTGCCGCCCGTCCCGCGTGTCCCGGGAACTGCCGGGGCCGCCGCCGCACCGGGGGCGCGACGGGGGCGGGGCCTCGGCGCGGCCCCTCATTGGCTGCGGCGCCGCGGGGGCGGGGCCAGCCCCGCAGCGGCAGCGCCCGCCCGCCGGGGGGAGCCCGCGAGCCGGGATCGTCCCGATCCTGCGGGATTGCCCAGAAAGAGAGCGCCTTCCCTGGGAAGGGAAAAGGGAGCAGCGCTGCCTGGATCACCTCAGCATCCGGGAAAGAGGTAACCCCAGCACCAGCACACCCTGGAGTGATCTGCGAAAGCAGCGCTGCGGAGAAGGATCTGGGAGTCCGAGCTGTCCCTGAGCCAGCCGTGTGTCCTGGAGCCGGGAGGGACAATGGGATCCGGGGGTGCATCAGGAAGAGCATTGCCAGCAGGTCAGGGAGGGGATCCTGCCCCTCTGCTCAGCCCTGAGGAGTCACATCTGGAGTGCTGTGTCCAGTTCTGGGCTCCTCAGGACACGAGGGATGTGGAGCTCCTGGAGAGGGACCAGCAGAGGCCGCAAAGATGATTTGGAGCCTGGAGCATCTCTGAGGAGAACTGTGGGAGCTGGGCCTGGTCAGCCTTGGGAAGGGACACTGAGAGGGGATCCCCTCAGTCCATACAAATATTTCCAAGGGGTGTCAGAGGATGGTCCCAGACTCTGTGCAGTGGTGCCCAGCAACAGGACAAGAAGCAATGACAATAAACTAAAACACAAGAATGCGGAAAAACTCATGAGGAACTCCTCCTCAACATGAGGAAGAACTTCTTTCCATGGAGGTGGCAGAGCACTGGAACAGTTGCCCAGGGAAGGTATAGAGTCTCCCTCTCTGGAGACATTCCAAACCCACTTGCTCCAGGTGAGCCTGCTCTGACAAGGAAGGTTGAACTGGATGATCTCCAGAGGTCCCTTCCAACCCCAGCAATTCTGGGATTCCGTGAAATATCTTATTAATGTGTATAAATATCTAAAGGAGGGGTGACAGAGGATGGACCAGCCTCTGCTCCAGGATGCCCAGCACTGGGACAAGAGGAACAGGCAGGAACTGATGTCCAGGAAGTTCCACCTGAACATGAGGAAGAACTTCCTTCCTGTGTAGCGACCGAGCACTGGGACAGATTGCCCAGAGTGGATGGAGTCTCCTCACTGGAGATATTTCAGAACCCTCTGGACACAATCCTGTCCTGTATGCTCTGGGATGACCCTGCTGGAGCAGGGAGGTGGGACCAAGTGAGCCACTGTGGTTCCTTTCAGCCTGACACATTCTGGGATTAAAAATTAATTCATTGTGTCTCCCTGCCAAGGTTATTCCACATGGATTGACATCCACGGAACACCAGTTTGCATTCTGAGGGTAAAGGGCACACAGGGGTGGGTTCAGTGTGCTGAAGGATACGTACAAAGAGGGTTTATATTATATTTTTAAAAGAAACATTTTCTTTACAACAAAAATACAAATAAAATATGAGCAAAACTGGATCTAAGCAGAGCAAAACCCCTGGGTGTGCACAGGGCAGGGTCTCAGCCTGGGCACACAGCAGGAACCTGAGATTTATGAGGGAGGTATTTCATCCTGTGGTGACAAATCAGCTTCCCGTGGGAAACGGATCCTGTGGAAAATGTCCACACAAAGCTCAGGGGCGAAGCTTTGCTGTGGACCCACCGTCCTGCCGGGTTACAGCGTTTCAGGTACCACCAAATCCGATAACCGGTCTGTCTCCTTTTTATAGCAATTTTTATTAGGAAATCCAGGATAGTCAAGCAGAGGCAAAAGGAAAATGGAATTATTTCCTTGACATACAAAATTCCTTCCTCCTTTTTCCCATTGGTCATCTCTGCAGGTTCCTGGAGGAGGCTGGGCCTGTCCCTTGATGTTCCTGCTCCTTTCATGGACACAGATCTCACCCAAATATCCCCAAAACCTCCTGCTGAACCACTTCACTGAGCCAGGACAAAAATTATTTTAGTCCCATGGATCAGCCCAAGTGAAGAGCTTGTGGTTTTTCCAGTGTAATAAGGAGATATAAAAATTCCTGAAGTGTTTTGGGACAGCATGAACTGCAAAGAGAATCAACACTTCCACCTGATGTCTTGAAGTTCCTTACCAGCTTTTTCTTGTTAGGTTTTATTTCCTTAAATCCTTCCTGGAGGAATGCACCCATGAGAGATCATTTATTTCCTGCTGGAGGAATTCCTTAAGTGAAGTTTCCACAGAGCCACAGCCCAGGAACTGTAGGAAATGGAGTTCTGGCGCATTCCTGCTACTTTTATCCCAATTACTCTTGGGAGGGAGAAATTTCAGTCATTTAAGAAAACGGAGAATATAAACAATGCAAAGTTCTGTTGTTAAATGGTCAAAATAACGCCAGTTCTCAAGAATTTTTAGATCCATAATAATTACACAGTTGGGATTCACTACAAACACCAGTTTTTCCCAGAGCCCTTCCCATGAGTAATGTCTTAGTTACATTGAAAAAGGACTCCATAATAAGCTGGTAAACAGTGACTTCAGGCTGTCAGTAATTAAAAATGTAACATGAAGCTTCCAACATCAGCTAAAGCCTGAGCTAATCCACCTATTCCACAAGACCAGCTGTGCTCCATGTGTGTTTCCAGCACAGCACCAGAGAACGGAGAGGAGATATCAGACCTGCTGACAGTGCCAACCTCTCACATCCTCCTTATAAATGGGTTTTAATTTTCCCTAAAAACAAGAAGAGACAGAAAGTCTTGTTGGAAAGACCAATGGAATACAGAACAAAAGCAACTTTGGGATTTTGTTTTCCCTGGAATTATTTAAAATTCTGTATTAGGACTGCAAAAAGCTGTGTGGGAAGAGGCTGGTCTGTCACAGAAATCGTATTTCATAGTTCCTAAATCTCCCTACAACTGTTCTTGGCCACTTATCCTGAGTGGAGATGATGCCAACTGGGGAAAGACAGAGATCACCCTGGCAGGCAGTTCTGTACCACAGCAGGTCTGATCTTCCTGACAACCTGGAGGTATTTTCCCCTGGAAGCATTAGTAAAATATCCAGTGTACCTGGAATTTGACACATCATCGCTTTTTTAATTATTCATGCCACTACTGGAATCAGAACCTTGCAGAAGTGGCACTGGAGCAGGAGCTGCTATAAGAAATCAGGAAGCTCTGACCTGAACAGGTACTTTCTAAGCTGACAATGCACCTTCAAGGACTGACACCAGGACAGGGTGACTGTCCCATCTTTCCCTTTCCCTGCACATCGTTTTGAGGAAGACAACTTGTCCAGGTCCCGTTGTTCCCCAGGGAACTTGTTTCACAGACATGTATCACACTGGGGCTTTTCCTTCTATTCCCCTGTCCCTCAGGGAAGGAAACAGGCACCAAAATGAGGGGTCTGGGTGATGTTTTGTTCAGAGGAGCATCAGGAGCCTATTGCTTTTCCTTTGCTCCCAAAGGGATTCATGGAAGGAGAGCCCTCCATGACCCAGGAAATATCCCTGAGGTCCTGTTCTTTCTGGGATTTGGCTCATTTGTGTGTGGTTTGTTTACACCTCTATGTAAATGCAGTGCGTAGATACATGGGATCATCTCTCCATTGCATCACTACACTTCAGACCAACACGCTCCTGATCCACCCTGGCACTTTACACATCCCAGAGGAATCCGGAGGAGTCATCACAGCAGATTTTGGCAGTGGGCTGAGGACCTGGGCTCTTCCCTCATGAAGCATCAGGGACGGTGCTTCTTCCTCTCTGAGATGGGTGGGAGCAGTTCCTGAGGGCCAGAGGCTGTGCTGGAGCAGTAGCGCTGCTCCAAGGAGATGGACACAGGCAGGCACATCCCTCTGGGAAGGGCAGTCCCTCAGGAAGCAGGGAGAGTTGCCTGGCCCACGGTGTCTCCTGGTACCCACGAGACAGCAGCTGTATCAGTGCAGTGTCAGGAGCTGTTGTTCCCATTTAGAAATGCCTGATACATCTCCAGCTTTGTTTAACACAGGCAAGTGCTGGATTCTGCCCCTGGGACGGGGCAGCCCTGGACGTAGAGGCAGACTGAGGGATGCCAGGCTGGAAAACAGCACTGATGGAGGGGATTGTCCTGCTCTGCTCTGGGCTGGGGATGGCCTCACCTTGAGTCCTGGGGATGCAATTGGGCACCTCAACATAAAAAAAGATCTAAAGCTGTTGGAGAATGTCCGAAGGAGGGACACGGGGACGGTGAAGGGTCTGGAGGGGCCACATGAGGAGGGGCTGAAGACACTTGGTTTGTTTCAGCCTGGAGGAGACTGGGGAAGACCCCAGGGGTCTGCAGTTTCCTCCCGAGGGGCAGATCCTTTCTCTGCTCCCCAGACCACTGACAGGACCCAAAGGAATGGCTGGAGCTGTGTCAGGGCAGGTTTATGCTGGATCTTAGAAAAAGGTTCTTCCCCCAGAGGGTGGTTGGGCACTGAACAGGCTACACCAAGGCAGTGGTCACAGCACCGAGGCTGACAGAGCTCCAGGAGCGTTTGGACAGGGCCGTGAGGCTCATGGAGGGACTGTGGGCGGGCCTCGGGAGGATCTCCGATCCCGGCGGGTCTGTACAGGGGTGTCTGTACACAGGGCTGTCAGGGGAGAGTCCCCATCCCGGCCTTTCTGATCGGAGGTGTCTGTAAGAGGCTGTGGGCGAGTCCCCCACCCTGGGCTGTCCGCACAGGGCTGTCGGTTCCCGGCTGTGGGCGGTCCCCCATCCCGGGCTGTCGGTTCCTCCTGTGGGCGGTCCCCCCATCCCGGGCTGTCGGTTCCCGGCTGTGGGCGGTCCCCCCATGCCGGGCTGTCGGTTTCCTCCTGTGGGCGGTCCCCCCATCCCGGGCTGTTGGTTTCCTCCTGTGGGCGGTCCCCCCATCCCGGGCTGTCGGTTTCCTCCTGTGGGCGGTTCCCCCATCCCGGGCTGTCGGTTTCCTCCTGTGGGCGTTCCCCCCCATCCCGGGCTGTCGGTTTCCTCCTGTGGGCGGTCCCCCCATCCCGGGCTGTCGGTTCCCGGCTGTGGGCGGTCCCCCCATCCCGGGCTGTCGGTTCCCGGCTGTGGGCGGTCCCCCCATCCCGGGCTGTCGGTTCCCGGCTGTGGGCGGTCCCCCCATCCCGGGCTGTCGGTTTCCTCCTGTGGGCGGTCCCCCCATCCCGGGCTGTTGGTTTCCTCCTGTGGGCGGTCCCCCCATCCCGGGCTGTTGGTTTCCTCCTGTGGGCGTTCCCCGCTCCCGCCTCGTCCCGCCCCTCCCGCCCCATTCCCTGACTCCGTCCCGCGCTCGCGCCCCCCCGCGCAGTCTCGCGAGAGCGGCGGCCCAAGATGGCGGCGCGGAGCCGCGGCCCGTGAGGCGCGGGCGGAGCTGCGGCCGCTCCGGGGGCTCCGGGCGGTGCCGGCCCCGGCGGCTCGGGCGGTACCGCCGGCCATGACCGGCGAGAAGCTCCGCTCGCTGCGCAGGGACCACAAGCCCAGCAAGGAGGACGGGGACCTGCTGGCGGCCGGCGAGGACGAGGCGGCCGCGGCGCCCGGCGGCGCGTTCACGGGCGGGAAGGGCGGGCGGGCTGGGGACACCGCGGGCCCGGCAATCACCGGCACCGCCCGCCCGCCCGCGCCGCGCCCGCCGGGCCCGAGCGCGGCCCCTTCCCCGTGCACGAGTGCGTGTTCAAGGGGGACGTGCGGCGGCTCTCGGCGCTCATCCGCACCCAGGGCATCGCCCAGAAGGACAGTCACGGTGAGCGGGACCCGCCGGGGCTGCGCGGCCGGGGCACCGCGGGGGGGAGAGGGGATGGGGATGGGGAACCCCGGGGAGCTTTTCAGAGGTGTGTAAGTCCCTTTTAGAAGGGACTTCTGATAATGGCCTGGAGGGACAGGGCAAGAGGAATGGCTTCCCCTGCCAGAGGGCAGGGTTAGATGTGATATTGGGAAGGAATCCTTGGCTGTGAGGGTGGCGAGGCCCTGGCACAGGTTGCCCAGAGAAGCAGTGGCTGCCCCATCCCTGGAAGTGTCCAAGGCCAGATTGGACAGGGCTTGGAGCAACCTGGGATAGTGAAAGGTGTCCCTGTCTGTGGACACCAGGGTGGAATCAGATGAGCTTTGAGGTCCCTTCAACCCGAAGTATTCCATGATTCCATGATATTTGTAATTTGACTGAGCACAGTGTCAGCTCCTGCGCCTCCCAGTGCTGGCAGAGCTGCCTCTTGACCTATGTGTTGCTCTATGTCCAAACCACCATAACATTTAAAAAATACATTCTTTTTTAAAGTGTCCGAGCTGTCACCTGTTTGCTCTGGGAGATGATGAGCGGTTCCTTTGGGTGTTGGCAGAGCAATCTTTGATATTTCCCCAGGCTACAAAAACAAACCCTTTTTTCCCCTTTCTTTTTAAATGCTTTAATTCTGCGGTTTGGGAGATCCAAAATCATGTTCCCTGCTCTTCTGCAAACTTGTTCTGTCCACAGAAGTGACAGTGGCAGAGGTGGGAATCTGATACTCATGCTGCTCTGTAATGCCTAAATATTTAATGTCTTGCCAGGACGTTTTAAAAAGTGTTTAATTTGGGGAATATTTTATATTTTATGTTGTTAAAAAAGAAATCAGCCTGGCAGGTCAGCTTAAGCTTCATGGTTATTTTAATCTCTATTTTACCTACTTAAGAGTAACATAGTCCCTTTCTGCTGGAGAATTCCAAGTTACACGCGTGTGGTGTTGGAGCTGTCATGGCAAAGGGGACACTTGTGTTCTGTTTCTGATCAAGAGAGAAATATTCCCTTGCTTTTGCTCAATTGTGGCTGTGAAATCAAAAGGAACATGAAGGTAGAGCAGTCTTGGGACTGGCACAATGACAGGAATAATGGAATTGGGAATTAAAGACACGTCCTTGGTAACACTGGACATGGAAACACAGCTGGAGGTGCAGAGTAACCCAGGGCCCAGCTCCCAGCCAGGAGGGCAGGAGTGTTCCTTACAACTGGCTCCACATTTTCCTCAGGACGTTGTTACAAATAGAGCTGCAGATATGTTTGTCCTGCCACCTTCATTCCAAACCCTGCAGCAAATCCTGGTGGGATGAAAGCAGCAGACTCGGGGAGGATTTTTCCCACTCAGTGTATTCCTGCTGCTTTTCCTCTGCTCCTTCTCTAGTTCCTCTTTACGTAACTCAGTAGCAGCTCAAAATCTTTACTTTGAGGCCCTTCCTGACCATCCAGATGCATGTCATTGATTCATCCTTTTTTAATCCATATATATTTTACACAAATTTCCCATTAAAGTCCCTCTGCTTTCTCAGCTCTGTTTACAGTTTGGATACTTTGGGGATCTCTGGCTCATCATCTTCCTCCAAGTTTTTACTTGGACTGTTCAAAAAACCCCACAACAAACCTCTTGATGTCTTGACATTCCAAAGGTCTGACTAAGATTTCTGTGTTATTGTTTTCTTCCTGCCTGAATCCATCTGTCATTCGTTTGCATAGTTGTATTGGGAATTATTTGTGGGAGAGAAACTGAGCTTGTGGTTTGTTCAGAGGAATCCTAGGATGTGATAAGGAAGGGACAGAGGGGAGAGAGAACTAGGAACAGTTATTGTCTATAGTCCAGGCCCAGTTTTGGTGGTGGATCAGTGCAGGAAAGCCAAATCCCATACAGTGGAATACTCCTGGTGTTCTACTAAAGCAATTTGAATGTTTATTGAGTGCAACCTGTTGGGCTCCCTAAATCAACCTCCAAGTCATTACCCAGTGGAAGGACAGTGCCCTCATTCCCAAAACAATGAGTTTCTTGGGAGAAACCTATATATACACCTATTGAATTACTTATATGTCTGTTATAACATGCATTTAAGAGCTTAAATTGTGGAGTGGATAAATCCTCTTGCTGAATTACTGCTGGAAAACTGCCCTGGCTCCTTCATGGGTGTTGCAGGTGCTTCACCAGAGGTTAAAGGCTGTGCATGTTTGAGGGCAAGTGCTGTGTTTTGTGTGTGTTTTTGTGCAAACAGTCCTTGTTTGCCTGCCTGGATGTGCAGTGCAGGATCCCAGGAGCTGGTGGAGCCCTGATTTCTTGGAATAAAAGTGTCTGTGCTGGGCACTGGTGAAGCCTCACCTTGAGAGTGTCCAGTTCTGGCCCTTCATGACAAGGAAGAAATTGAGGGGCTGGAGCGTGTCCAGAGAAGGGAATGGAGCTGGGGAAGGGTCTGGAGCACCAGAAGTGGCTGAGGGAGCTGGGGGGGGACTCAGCCTGGAGAAAAGAAGGCTCGGGGGGACCTTCTCTCTTCTCTGCAACTCCCTGACAGGAGGGTGGAGCCAGGTGGGGGTCAGGCTCTGCTCCCAGGGAATAAGGACAGGACAAGAGGAAACAGCCTCAAGTTGTGCCAGGGAGGGTCAGGTTGGACATCAGGAGGAATTTCCTCATGGAAAGGGTGTTCAGGCATTGGAAGGGGCTGCCCAGGGAGGTGGTGGAGTCCCCATCCCTGGAGGTGTCCAAGGAACGACTGGCCGTGGCACTCAGTGCTCTGGGCTGGGTGACAAGGTGGAGATCAGACACAGGTTGGTCTCGATGGTCTGGGAGGGCTTTTCCAGCCTCAGTGATTCTGTGATCTTATGAAAGTGTTTACCCCTGGCTCTCATAATTTGCATTCCCTGAGCACACACTGTGGCTCATCCTCAGATCCTCAGGAACGTTATTTGCAGCACCTCACAAAGGCTGGCTGCATCCAGGATTCCCGGGGATGCATTGGCTCACAGATGTTGGAGCAGCTATTAATAGAAACAGGGAGGTTAGCAAGTCCTAATGAGCATAATGAGCTGGGATGTGCCTGCCTGGATGCTGCCAGTGACCTGAAGGATGATTTGCAGGACATGGAGAGCAGCTTACTTGGACATACAGGGCAGAGTTTCCTTGTCCATGCAAGATTCCACGTGCTGGCATTTCTGTGGTTGCCTCTCTCACATGTGCAGCACATCCTCTGCACAGAGCAGGTTCTTCCTGCTGACACGGCCCTGTAAAATAACGCTAAACCAAGTGTGTTCATTATAATTGCCAAAGAAATTTGGTTTCCTGCATTTTGTTCTCTTAACTCCACTACGAAAATGTTTAAACATGTAAAATAGAGTTAAATTGGAGAACTTTGCATCCCTAAGCTCCATAAATAAAATATAGTATGAGCCTGGTAGCAGCATTAATCCAGAAAAACAGCTCTGGGGGCCTCACAAGGAATATTTGACAACAGAAATCCCACCTGTATCGTGAGCATCACCAAGAAAATGGGATCAGGCTTGAGTGTCTGTTGATAATCTCCACAGCTTTCTTTGGAAACAAGGCATTAAAATAACCAAAAGGCAGCTTTGTAGAGAAGTTGCTGTTGCTTCTCAATCTATCCAGTGCTGGAGTAGTAAAAAATGTGTACTCAATCTTTGAAAAATTCATAAAGTAAGCTCTTAAATTTTTAATCAGTATCATATCTCTGAGTAGCTTTTAACCCAGATCTGTCAGTCTGGGAAGGGATCAGACACTTCAGACCATGTGGAGCAGAGAGGTTTGGGTTGTGTCTTTCTTGAAGACACAACTGGACGTCTTTGACTGGGGTAGGTTTGAAGATATCATTAAAAGAACCTCTCTTGGCCCATGAAATGTATCTCAGATATATTTATTTTGACAGGTATAATGTAAGTGGTTACTTGGAAAAATATCTCTGTTCTGGTGGGGTTTGGAGTGTTCCTTGGTTAGACCAGAAACTGAAGTTTCCTGAGGAGAAATTGCCATGGATTTTGGTACCTTGAATCTCAATAAAATAAATAAATAAAATATCTTTTATTTCTGTGGTTTATTTTAGGAAACACTCCTTTACATCTTGCTGTGATGTTGGGACATAAAGGTAGGTAAATCCACCTGTTTTGTTACCTCTTAAATGATCCTGAAGATTTGGAGGCAAGAGGAAAAAGATTTTTCCATTTTCCTGAAGATGATCTTGTGTTCTAAGCTAGTTCCAAGTTGAGGTTTCCTGGAAAGAGGATACCATACAGATTTTGAAGAGAAAAGTGAGAAAAGAAATCCGAGCTGTTCTCCAGACCAAAACCAGGGAGCTGGGGGTGGGAGAGTTGTAGCAGTTGGACTCTGTGATGCCAGAACAAGAGCAGAGGGAGGACTCAGCTCCCCTCTTTTTGTAGAGGTAGAAGGAAACCAGGAGAGAGGCCCTGACACAGGTTGCTCAGAGAAGCTGTGGCTGCCCCATCCCTGGAAGTGTCCAAGACCAGGTTGGATGGCACTGGTTTAGATTTCAGTTCGCAGTTCACCTTTAGCCTTCTTTCCACTCAGTCATGTGTCAGGTGTAAAGCCCTAAATCCTTTGGGATGCTCCTGGTGAGCCTTTGTCCAGCTTGCCTAGAGAAAGGTTATTTGTGCAAGACAGAGTTATGTCATAGAATGGCCTGGATTGGAAGGGACCTTAAAGCTCATCCCAATCCACCCCTGCCATGGACAGGCACCCCTTCCACTATCCCAGGTTGCTCCAAGCCCTGTCCAACCTGGCCTTGGACACTTCCAGGGATGGGGCAGCCACAACTTCTCTGGGCAGCCTGTGCCAGGGCCTCACCACACTCCCAAGGAACAGTTCTTTCCAATATCCCACCTAACTCTGCCCTCTGGCAGTGGGAAGCCATTTCCCCTTGTCCTGTCTCTCCAGGCCCTTGTCCCAAGTCCCTCTCCAGCTCTCTTGGAGCCCCTTTAGGCCCTGGAAGTGTCTCTAAGATCTCCCGTTTTTCCTCCAGATGAACACCCCAGCTCTCCTGGCCTGTTTAAGTGGAAATGGAATCTGGCTGGTAATTCCAGGCTTATTTTCCTGCCCACTGCGGAGTGATGTTCTTGTCTTGGGCACTGTATTTAAGGAACCATAAAAATACTTCAGTGTCTTTGCTGGATTAGTCAGGGCTTTTGTTTTTGTACCACAGGAGACGGTTTATTCACCAGGGAAGTATCTCTTCCTCCCCAGTCCCCGTGCTTGTAGTGACTCAGGGGTGTTGCATCTGGAATGACTAGTGCAGTTTCCTGTAACACCTGTGGTAGGAAAATAACCCAGGAAGTCCCTCTCTTAGGCCCATCCTTCGTGATGAGACATTCCCTGAGCCTCAGCTCCAGCTGGGTCCTGCTCTATCCCCTGCAGACGGATCAGATGGTTTTAGTGATATCTGGTCGGGAAACTTTCTGTGGTTGGAAACTGAAGAACCATTTCCAAAGACCGCATGGAAACGCTGAGAACTTCCTTCTCCCCTTGATTTTAAGGACTCTTTTTTCATCCCCCATCACCTTTTACCCATGGACAGAGAATGCAAGTGGAGCTGAGGTGTACAGGCTTTCCTTGGTCGGAGGTGCCTGTTTGCCCTCCTTAAATTCCATGTTTAAATGGATGTTACAGCCCAAAATCTGTGTCCTCATGATCAGTTGGACCCTTGGGCAAAGGGAGATGAAGAGAGAGGGGAAGGCCATGAGATGTCTCTTTGTACAGGAGTTTGGGTGCGAAACAGAGAGCTGATGTAATACATTAAAAATATTTCCTATGTAGTTGTGTGTTTACAGAACATGCAGAAATGCAGCTTTATAAAAAGCAAATTCTAAGAAGCAGAAGGGCCATGTCTTTAGTGTTATGTAATTGGTGGTTGATCACCAATTATTTTTAGTGCTAATATTGAAGAAGGAAGTGCTGTAAGTACTTACATAAATGGGCTTGTTTGTTAAAGTGAGTCAGAATCCAGATATGTATTTTGATAATCTGTTAATTATCTGATATTAATATCTACAACTTTGGCTTTATTATAATTTCCTTTATTATGACTGACACTGCTGTGTCCTGGCTGTTTACTGTTAATAACATGAATATTTCGTTCCAGAATGTGCCCACCTGCTTTTAGCCCATAATGCTCCAGTAAAGGTGAAAAACGCTCAGGGATGGAGCCCTCTGGCCGAAGCCATCAGCTATGGAGACAGACAGATGAGTAAGCACCTCTTCATTAACCCAAATTTGCCCCATTAATCCAAAATCAGGGCCTCATTCAGAACAGGAAAACAAAGCTCTTCAAGCTCTGTTATTTTATCTTCCCCCTCTTTTAGTTTCTCTTCATCAGCTGAACTTTTTTGTATCTCAACGTGATCAGGCACGTCCATTTCCTTGATAAGAAATTACATTAGGTTACATAAGCAAAATCTTCCCCCTGCTCAGCATTTAATGATTGTGAAAGCTCTCCATGAGCCTTCTGTGTTTGGAATGGGAGTGACAGGGGCAGGATGGATTTTAGCTGCGTGGGATCATCTAATTGGAGCTGCTCCCTGTGGTCACAGGGATGTTTGATACATCAGTTGGCATTGGGGTACGGCTTTTAGTTTGCATCTTAACAGGTCAGTGGGGAAATGTTATTTTTTTGTTTGTATATTTAAGTATTTTATTTATATATTATAATATATATTATCCAAATATTGTTTATTCTCCTGAGATGTGGAGTAGTAAAGGGGAAGTCATTCTACTGCCACTCACTAGTGGTTGTCAATAATATTGGGTATTGCCATGTGTAGTGGTGCATTCCTATAGCAGAAAACTCACTATGTATTATATATAAATGTATTATTAATATATTAATGCTCTGATTTATAATATTCCAACAATATTTTTATGACAGCTCCTCACTACTACTTTTCTCAGAGGGAGTAGATGTCACACAGTCTGTAGACCATGTTCAATAACATACATTTGTACCCACATATTTACTATTAACTGTGTAAAAAACCCTCTTGACTATATGCTTTGTTTTATAAACAATAATTTTATAAGCAGTAAGTTAATAAAATTATTGGGCTTTTCTTGCTGGTGTGATCAGAGCAGGCTGATGTTTAATTACTGTAACTCAAAATTAATTTCTCTGTAGTCTGATGAAATATTACATTGCATTGTTGTTTTTTTTAAGATGTTAAATAAGACACCTGTAATTAACAAACAGATATATTACCAAACAAATAGATTGACCTTAGAGTTCATTCCTTTTCAGTTTCAGCACTCCTTAGGAAGCTCAAGCAGCAGTCCAGGGAAAGTGTTGAAGAAAAGCGACCTCGATTATTAAAAGCCCTGAAAGAGGTAAGTTGTGCTGTCAAAACCAATGGGATGGAAAGTAGTGACTGATTTTCTAAGAATAGACAATCTAGTAAACTGTAATAAAGTTTTTTACATGTCTTTACAAATCTCTTCTGCTCTGAAGAGCAATCTTGGCTGACAAGTTCCATTTTGAGGGGTCACAGAATTATGTTTATTTTAAGACACTACTTCCTTCTCCACTTCTAGAAATTCTAATAAAAGGTTTATGTAAGACAACCCTGCTTGTCATCTTTGCAATCTAAAAGTTAAAGAATCTGTATTTATTTCATTACATTTTTAAGGCTTTCTTGAATCTTTTGTTTTGATGAATAATTTACTAGTTTGTTGAGTCACCAGTCACAAATGACACTTGCTTTTCTTGCTTAGTAATGAAAGAGATTTTTGGTTTAATTCTCCATCTCCATGCAGAATGAATTCCTCTTGGGCACAGTGAAGTAATCCTCAGTTTAGGGAAAGCAGTTCATGGCAAATCAGCTATTTAGCTAAAGTTAATTAAGTTATCCTTCTGGAAGTAGAGGTGATCCACCCTGGACACCCTCATGGTGGAGTTGCCTGACACGTGTTGGTGGAGGCAGAGGCCAGAAGGCCAGCTGAATTTTGTGTCTGCAATACTCTGAGCTGAAACCTGACTCATTAATTATTATATAATTAATTATAATTCCATGCGGTTGCATGTGATCAATCAAAGCAATCATAGAATTCCAAAGGTTTGCTTTTTTAAACACATATTTACAATAAATCTTTTGCAATCTGCGGCTTAATTGCTGTGTGAACTTTAATTTTTTGAAAGTAATTTAAAATGAGAGTCAGATGAAATACTTGATTTTATTAGCATTGACTCTACTACAGTTAAAGCCTCAGGAATGTTTTAAGTTCAGTATAAATTCAATACAATATTAGAGAAAGTTTTCTTGCTTGAAAGACAGACTTCTACCTGTCTTTCTGCAAATTTTATGGTTATTTAGCATTAAAAGCTTGGTAATATATTCGTGTTTTCTTCTCAGCTAGGTGACTTCTATCTAGAGCTTCACTGGGATTTTCAAAGTTGGGGTGAGTGGCTTGCATATTCCTTCCACAGGGAGATAATGGAATCAGCCTTCAGCACACTCGTGCTCTCAAGCTTCAGTTCTCTCCTGCTGTGTGTGTTGGGAAGATCACAGTCCAGTTCTCAAGATCTGAGTCATAAAGAAAGGACAGACAGCTTTTCCAGAATTATTTTTGCATATTCGTTTTTCGAGCTGAATTCTGTTTTAATCCAGTGACACAATAAGGGGGGAACAAGCTGTTTGCTTCAAGAACCTGATGATTAGAAAAGTAAAATATTAAGAGGACCCTATTGGCCCATTGCTGTTACTGTAGAGCAGTGATTTGAACAATTTAGTTGAGCAACTGGACTCAGGGCACATAATTTCCCCAGTTTCAGCCCGTGCTGAGTGGTGACTTGTGAATTCAGTGCAGCTCTTTGGGAGGTGCTTCATACCTGGCTGCACCTCAGAGCTGCTCTGCTGTGCTTGTGTCACCTCCAGTGGTGCCTCCATTTCCACTTCTCTTACCTGAAGAAGAAAAATGTAAATAAATGAGAAAAAATGCATTAACAATGATCAAGATGTCTGAATCATATCAAAATATTGGGAGTGATACTGCCCATGGCAGGGTGTTAGAAATGGATGAGCTCTAAAGTCCCTCCAATCCTTCCTGCATTCATTCTATACCTTCTGCTACTGGTTGACGTTGAGGTTAGTAATTTATAATACTTTATACTAATATATAAGGAAGAAATCCTTTCTGTGAGGGTGGTAAGGCCCTGGCACAGGTTGCCCAGAGAAGCTGTGGCTGCCCCATCCCTGGAAGTGTCCAAGGCCAGGATGGATGGGGCTTGGAGCAACCTGGGAGAGTGGAAGGTGTCCCTGCCTGTGGCAGAGGATGGGACTGGATGGGCTTTGAGGTGCCTTCCAACGCAAAGAAGTCAGAATTAAAATTGTGAGCAGCTTGAAGACAACTTAGGAGAACTATAAATGATTTAACTGTGACCGAGATATAAATGATGTCCTGATGTTGAAAGCAGTGGGTGCAATTACAAATCAATTTTACAATTACAAATCAATTTTCCAATTACCAAATAGAAATAACTCTGGTATTAGTCAGTTGTATTTGATTGAGATGATGGAAAATGCAGTAATTACATTAAAATATACTCAAACTAATGGTCTGGTTTTAATAGAAATAGTTTGCAGAGGGACCTCAAGATCCTAATTTCCTTCTCTCTCCCCTCTTTAGTGCCTTTACTTTCCCGAATTCTGCCTTCTGATGCATGTAAAATACACAAACAAGGTATAAATATCAGGTGAGTGCTGGGTTTGCACCCAAATAGCTGTATGTCCACAGAATTCCCTGAGGAGTCTGCACGTGTCTGTGACACACAGTGTGGCTGTGCATGTGCTGGGGACTTCAAGCTGGCTGGTTTTCTCTCTTCTGAGTCTAAAGTAAATATAAAGCAAAAGCAGTTCAGCTGATAAGGCTTTATCTACCTGACAAGCCAGTGAAAAACAGGGGTTGGATATTTTTAACACAGTTTCAAATAATTTTATTAAATTCCAGGGTTTTGTGGAGAAGTGTTGCTGCTCCAGTCTGTAGTTTGAAAAAAAGTCATGTATCTTCTCTTTTTAAGGTGTTTATTGTGACAGATTCACAAACTCAGTGTTTTCAGTAGTCTTTCCAAGCTCAGCTCTTTAACTGGGTTAGTTTGATGGTTTGAATTCTTTTCTTTTTCTGTAGGTTCCAAAGTTTGAAACAAACAAAAAGGCATGAATATGGTTCCTAAGATTCAATCTGTAGGAAGTTTTGTTCTAATAAAAGTGTAGCTTAGGTGTGTAAGGTGACTTTTTAGGTGAAATTTGAGTCTGGGGCCATTATTTTCCTTCTCATTTCTAAGAGCTCTGCCTGTATGAGACTTGAACTGAGGGGAAATAGATAAATCCAGATTCTTTCTTGAAATCAGAGGCCAATATATGAAGGAGTATTTAAGCCTTCACCATTTAGTGCTGGAAGGGTACCCAGTTGAGGTCCTTTAAGCACTTTTGTTTAAGGAATAAATGTTCCAGCAATGATGGATATGAATTGTCCTCGGCTCCATCTTCTTCCAGTTATCCAGAGCAGCAGAAGCACTTCCTTTGTGTTGGTGAGGGGGAAAAATAGAAATAGCAATGAAAATAAGTCCAAAAAAAAAAAAAAAAAAAGTCTGTTTCTTAGTCCTGTTCAGAATTTGGGTCATGTCCTAGTACTGTTGCTCAAATCAGAGGCTGCCACGTGTGGAATAATGTGCTGAGGAGTTCTCAGTGTGCAGCACATCCTAACTGTGTAAATTCTGCACCTCCTCATGCTGGCACTTTTCAATACAATTTTCTGAAGAAAACTTTATAGCAATTTTTGTGGTCGTTTCTGCATCCAGGCGTCACTCTGAAATATTCACTGAACCCTCAGCCCTTTACGTGTTTGGCTACGATTAAAAAATTTCTGCTTGAAAACTCATTTTACTTGTGTGTTTGAGTGTTTTTTAAGAGTGGATGTGTTTTCACAGGCTGGACACAACTCTGATAGACTTTACTGACATGAAGTGCCAACGAGGGGATTTGAGCTTCATTTTTAACGGTGACGCCGCACCCTCTGAATCTTTTGTAGTTTTAGACAATGAGCAAAAAGTTTACCAGCGAATACACCACGAGGTAAAGCTGGGGGAGAGGGGTGGGATTGTTTTTGGAAGTCTCACTTACTGTGTTAAACAAAATGTGCCTCAAAAACACCCAAAGAACTGCAAAGCAAAGAATTTTTTTGCTCAGTTGGGTACAACTTGAGGCGTGTAGGGAACATCAAGTTTTGTGATGAAAACCAGTGCTTGGGAATATTTTGAAAAAATATGGTTAAATTATAACATGTGCTTCTAGTCTTTCCAGTGACCTTAATTTAAGCATCCTCAGGTGAGTTTTGAGACTTGTTGCCTCTCTCTTTTAGTCACTCTATGGCCGTTTGGTTGATAACAGTGTGAAGGTCTGACTCACTGGACCCCTTGTAATTAGTCAAGTCTTTAATTACAGCTTTATCCCCCAATCACTTAAGCAGATGGATTATTGCCTGTGGAAAGGGTGTGGCAGCTGAGTTGCTGGATAAATCCTATTGGGATGCTTTATTCACATTAATATTAAAGATTAAACTATTTGGAAACCATTTGGCCAGAGGTTTTATAAACAGTTTGAAAATTCAGGAAATGCTGATTCTGGGAAAAGTTCCAAAGGCTTATGGATTTGTATTTATTTGTTTATTTTTAGAAGAAGTGATCATTATTTTTTAAGTTCTGTTAAGTATTTTGGGATTTTTCTCCCAGGAATCTGAGATGGAAACAGAAGAGGAAGTTGACATTTTGATGAGTAGTGACATTTACTCTGCAACGTTATCCACCAAATCCATCACCTTCACACGGGCCCAGACCGGGTGGCTCTTCCGGGAGGACAAAACTGTGAGTGAAGAGGGAACTGCACAGGGAAAACAGTTCAGAGCCTGGTGGTGCTGTGGCAGGGGAGGAAGGAGGATGAAAAAACACTGGGAAAAGCATTGGAACAGCTTGCCCAGAGCAGCTGTGGCTGCCCCATCCCTGGAAGTGTCCAAGGCCAGGTTGGACGCGGCTTGGAGCAACCTGGGAGAGTGGAAGGTGTCCCTGCCCATGGCAGGGGGGGGACTGGATGAGCTCTAAGGTCCCAAACCAGTCTGGGATTCTAAAAGAGTAAGGTGTTCAGAGTGAAGGTGAAATGTGTCTCCCCATATCCCCACAATTGTCACCATGTGACAATTGGTTGGACCATGTGGAATCTGCTGGGCTGCCTTCATAAGGAAAAAATAGGAAGAAACATGACAAAACTGTAGCTGTTGGGCAGGGGGAGAACACATTGTACTGAAGAATACTTTATTGTTGGAGTCTGTGGTTTCTGCAGACTGATTCCAAAGTGTGCGATCCTGTTGGAGAAATGCAGGGATGGGAGTGCTGTGGAAGGGAAATTCAACCAGATTTCCCTTGACCACTCCTAAATTCTTAAAGTTTCCATTCATAGAAGTACCTGTTCCAGGTGGAGTTCTGGGATTGCCCCCTGACAGCTCATGTGGGTGGTTGGGTGAATTCCATTTCAATCCCCAGTTGCCCTTATTGCAATTATTTGGATACACAAGAATCAAAATGTATAATATAATATTTTATCTTATTCCTTTCACACAGGAAAGAGTAGGAAACTTTCTGGCAGATTTCTACCTGGTGAATGGACTTGTATTGGAATCAAGGAAAAGAAGGGAACACCTTAGTGAGGAGGACATCCTTCGGAATAAAGCGATCATGGAGAGCCTGAGCAAAGGGGGCAACTTAATGGAGCAAAATTTTGAGGTATAATTGATAAACCCTTCACAGTGTGTGAATTTTTGCATAGGAGAATAATCTTTCACACCAGTCATTGTGCAAAATCTATAATGTCTTTATTTTGTCTTAATTTTAAAATGATAAACACAACCTACAAGTATAATGGCGGTGAATTATCCTGATTAGTGCAACACTGAGGGATTTCTGTGGTTATTTCGGGTATTTCAGGCTTAATTTGTCTCTTAAAAGAGATGATGGGTTTGGCTGTGGCAAATCACTTTGACTTCTTTCAGACAAAATCTTTATTGTCTGGAATGAAAGGAAAACTAGAAAGGCAATCGTGTTTCTCTTCAGTTTCATTACCATGGAGCAAAGCCTGTTATTAGCACAGGAAATCAAGAGCTCTTCAGAAGGAGCCAGACATCAGCTGGAAACACACATAGAGCATTTAAAGTGATTAATTGATTTCTGTGTTAGCTGGTGCTTGTGACTTGGCAGTCAGACACTTGAATTAACTGATTACTGATGGAGTAAAACAGCCTAATTCTATAGAAAGTGCACTTGGAGGCCAAATACCTCAGAGGAGACTGAGAGCAGGAGATGGAAAAGCCCAGGGAAGACTGTTGGTGTTCTCAGAGCTGAAGGACAGTGTAGGATTTGAGTGGCAAATGTAAGGGAATGTGAGGATGGATAAGGAGATGTGTTTCCCTGCACAGCCCGTGCGCCGGCAGTCCCTGACCCCGCCGTCCCCGAACACCATCACGTGGGAGGAGTACATCTCTGCTGAGAGTGGGAAGTAAGTGCTGCCTCACGGACACCTTTACGTGGTTGGGTTGGGAGTGTGAGGCCTTTGGTTGGGTTTTTTTGTATTCTGTAGTTGGTGCTTCTTGTTTATGTTTTTTTTGGGGGGGGCATAGGAAGGTTGGGTTTGGTGTCTCAGGTGTTTGATGTTCTTCAGTGGGCTGGGAAGGTGATACCTGTGTGTGGGAACAGTATTAGTGCGTTTAAGTAGAATTCCAGAATCTTGGAATGGTTTGGGTTGGAAAGGACCTTGAAGGTCATCTCATTCCACCCTCTGCCATGGGCAGGGACACCTTCCACTATCCCAGGTTGCTCCAAGCCCTGTCCAACCTGGCCTTCAACGCTCTCTGGAATGGGGCAGCCACAGTTTCTCCGGGCAACCTGTGCCAGGGCCTCACCACCCTCACAGCCAAGGATTCCTTCCCAATATCCCATCTAACCCTGCCCCCACACAGTGGGAAGCCATTTCCCCTTGTCCTGTCCCTCCAGGCCCTTGTCCCAAGTCCCTCTCCAGCTCTCCTGGAGCCCCTTTAGGCACTGGAAGGGGCTCTAAGTTGTCTGTGGAGCCTTCTCCAGGCTGAGAGAAGAGAAAATTGTAGTGATAAAATACTGGATGAGCATCTGCCTGACTCCTTGGCTTGAAATAGAAATATTTTTAAAATATACACATTTAGAGTAGTGCTTTTTATTTTTAGGGAAGGTTTTCTAACAAATTCATTCCTGTAATTCATTTAACTGATGATAGTAATAAGCATTCCCATTCACTATGTTTAAAATAAAAGTGTGTGATGCAATGAGGCACCAGGTGATATGAAAATACTACAGCACAAGGTTATTAAAAGGGCGCGTGGATCTCTCTGGGTTCTTTTAACCCATTTAATTTTTAATGTATTTGAGAGAGAATGAATATTCAAGCAGAGTAAATAGTTTTGTCTGTTCAAGCAGAATAAGTAGGACAGAAATATGTGTGTATATAAGGTTTTGCTTTGTTTAATAATCTGATTCACTGAAGGGAGTTCAATGGGAAATCCAGGTTTCCAGCAAAAATAAAAGTAGAAGAGGAAGAAACTTTACATTATTTGTTACCTGCCCATTCCTTCCCTGTAACAGAATTTGCTAACCTGGGCTTTCCAGTGTTACCTTCCAGGGATAGCTGAGGAACTGAAAAAAATGAACCTTTTTCTAGTTTAACTTAATACTCCATTCACATACAGACTTTTTTAATTAACATCTGAAATCAGATGGACATATTCTGGGGAGTTGTTAATAAACACTTCCTGTAGTGCTTACTAATACAGTGGTTATGGGGAATTGTTTGAAGATTTTCTCTGAAGTATTTTCCCTGTTTTTGTCTTGTCTCCTGGTTTAGCAGAACTGAGATCAATCTTAAACTAAGATGTTTTTTTCACATTTACTGTGCACAGTTTTTGCACTAAAGCAAATACTTTGAAAGTAGGGATTCTTTACTGGTGTTTTCAGACTCAAGTCTGGTTTCCTTCCTTTATAACCAGGGTTTCCCTGGGAAACGCTGACTTTACCTCTCCCCTCTCCCTCACAGAGCTCCTCACCTGGGCAGGGAACTGGTCTGCAAGGAGAGCAAGAAAACCTTCAAAGCCACGATAGCCATGAGCCAGGAATTCCCCTTAGGAATTGAATCGTGAGTCCAAGTTACTGCCCATGGATATTATTTGTGTGTAGGGAATGTTTTACTCTGTTTATGAACTGCAGAATCCTCCATATCCTCAGGGGTGGGAGGTGGCAGTGTAAAACCTGGGGGTGAAGTCAGGCAGTAAAGCAACAAAACTGGGAATGTGGGAGCTGGTGTGGTTGATGTTGGAGGAGTGAGGCTCTGACTTGGTAAGAGCAGAGTTTTGTTCCCTGATGCACCTGATCCTGCAGAATTCTGAAATGTTTTTACCCATAACAAGTTATAGCACAAAATTGTGTCTTGGAAACCAATGCAAACCCAGGCCAGTTCCTTGTGTCCGTGGAGAAGGGGGGTGGTAACCACATCCCTCAGTCTCCTGTGGAAAATGAGGACAAGAAATGAATATCCTGATATTGTTTTGTTGCTTGTGGTAATTATGGATCACTGAGAGCTGGATGTGAGGGTGACACAAGCTCTGAGGAGATGGATGGAGAAGGATGATGTCACTGTTCACCTCCTCTTTTCTTCACTTGCCTTTTGGGTCATTTTTCTCCTGTTCTAGAGGGACAGCCTGTGGAACAAGAATTTGTAATGAGCTTTGCTTTCCTTTGCAGATTGTTGAATGTCTTAGAAGTAATTGCACCCTTCAAGCACTTTAACAAACTTAGAGAATTTGTTCAAATGAAGCTTCCACCAGGCTTTCCTGTCAAATTAGGTAAGAACATAGCAACTCCTGTGGCTTTGTGTATCCAAAAACCACAGAACCATTTGGGTTGGAAAATACTGAGTCCAGCCATTCCCCAGCACTGCCAGGGCCACCACCCATGTCCCCAAGTGCCACATCTACATGGCTTTTAAATCCCTCCAGGGATGGGGACTCCACCATTGCCCTGGGCAGCTGTGCCAGGGCTGGACAAACCTTCCAGGGAAGAAATTTTCCCTTATATTCTCTCCAGATCTAAACATGTACACTTATTCCTGCAATAGAACTCACCTTGAAGTGTGTTGCTGTAGTTTCAGGAGAACATAAATACTGGAGCCTTGCTCCAAGAGCAGTGGAATATGCCAGATTATTCTTGCATTAGAGGATGATCTCAGTCAGGAGTGAAGTATTTTGTAGAAATCTTCGATTTCCTTTTCCTCGAGGATTACTGGTGACGTGTTCCATTTACAAATACATAGAAAGCTGTTGCATCTGTAACAGATGGAAATGGATAAATCAACTTACGGGATAAGGCTGCCCATAAGGAATAACACCTTTCCTAAGGGATAGACATCCTAAGGATGTCTGGCATTGTGGTGAGGTGTGTGAGCCTGACAGTCCAGGACAGGCTGTGCACAGCTCTGGTCATGGAATCCCACACTGGTTTGGGTTGGGAGGGACCTCCAGGTCATCCCACTCCACCTCCTGCCATGGGCAGGGACACCTTTCACTGGACCAGGTTGCTCCAAGCCTCGCCCAACCTGGCCTTGGACACTTCCAGGGATGGGGATTGGTATCGCTATTGGCATTTCTTTGCCCTTCATTGTCCTCTTTTCCTCCCTCTCCAGATATCCCTGTGTTTCCCACCATCACAGCCACTGTGACGTTCCAGGAGTTCCGTTACGACGAGTTTGACGACTCCATCTTCACGATTCCTGATGACTACAAGGAGGACCCCAGCCGCTTCCCGGACCTCTAGTAAACTGGAAGGCTCCTGGTGAATATCCACACCGGCATCCCCAGGGAAAGGGAATGGATGCACCCACACTAGGGATAAAAACGTGGGGCACACAGGAAGGGATAAACTCCATAACCCCGGAGAAAAGGGAACGGGCATCAATGGCTGATGTACTGACACTACAGTGGGCATCTCCTCCACTCCCGATCCCAGCCGTGTCCTGCTGCTGTTCCCTGTGGCACAGCCAGCCCTGGCAGGGGCAGCTCCAGCCCTGACAGGAGGACCTGCGCTCCTTTTTAAATTTTTTACGCTGTTGGTGACACACAAGGCCCTGCTGGACCGTCGGCACCGGAGCTGGGCCGTGGCAGGATGTGAGCCCTGACCCACCTGTCCATCCCAGGAGCCCTTCCCAGCCCTGCTCCCTGAGCTGCACAGCTCAGCCATGGAATGTTGTGGGAGGTATCCTCAAGGAATGCCTTGGCTGTAGATGAATGAACCAAAGGGCACCACTGGACACTTGGATTTCCTGCAATCCAGGGCAGAGCCAGCTGTGCCCTGCAGGGAGGGAGGCCCAGCCTGGTGCTATCCCTGTCTGATCCCTTTGTTCCTGCTCCCAGCTGTCCCTTCTCTCACTGCTGTGCTTTCTGGCAGGGGGTCCCTGAGGGTGTGGGAGCACTCCAGGCTTGACTGGCCAGGATTGGCACCTTTTAATCCTTATTTTGCCCTTCACTTGGGAGAGTTGCCCCAGAATGGCCAAGCATCACCAGGTCAGCTTGGGTGTGCCCTGAGCAGCCCCTGGAAGCCTGGGAAGCACAGAGGCACCAGGACAAGCTCAGGCATTAAAACCTTCCTGCAGGAGGAGGTTCCCTGCAGTGGGGTTATCGTGGTGCTCATGGGGAGCTTTGGTTTGGGGCATTTCCATATTAATTTCCTGCCTCTTCGTATTTTAATCACAGAGATTCCCAGACTGGTTTGTGTTGGGAGGGATCTTAAAGCTCATCTTGTCCAACCCTCATCGTGGGTGTTTCAGTACTCCAGCTCCTCAAGCTTATTCCCATTCCCAGTGGTTCCAGTCTCCTCATCTGACAATAATCCAGCTTCTTGGGGTTTGTTAGGCAGGATTTGTGCAAAAGGCTGATGGTGCTATTTGTTTGTATGAAGAAACTTAGATTCAAGTGCTGTGGTGTCATTGTACAAAAATGTAAATATTTTCCAAATTATATTCTTTGTGCACTGTAGGTAAAACTTTTTCTGGAATTCCATAGAGTTAAGGATCAAAGTTTATAATGAAGAGGATCATCGATGCTTAGTGGAGTGAACAGCTGTGCTGCCCACGAGGGATCAAGGGAGGGGCTCAGCACGAGGCAAGGTGTCAGGCACACCTGTGATTCCAAACTGTTGGAATCTGATCCATCCCAAAGAGGCTGCTCTGGGGAAGAACAGGGAGGAGTCCCAGGGAATCACTGTCAGCAAAGCCCATGTGCACTGGAGTGGGAGGGTGGGGTTGGTCCTCTCCCAGCTCTGCTGTAGACCTGCAGGGAACAGGGAGCACTGGGGCAGGGGAGAAGTGCAGCTTTGCAGCCTGGCATAGATACACTGGAGTTGTTAATTCAGATTCAAATCCCAAATAAAACTGTAGGGAAACAAGCAAAGGGACATGGCTCCTGCAGTGCTGTGTAGGGCAGGTGTGGAACATCCACTGGGAATGATGGAACTTGATCTCCAAAGTAATGATGAATTCCTGAAGTGTTTCACACCTCACCCACCTCCTGCTGCTCCTCAGGGCCAGCCAGGATCCTGGGATGAGTGTTGGTGGGGCCTGGCTGCCCTGGCCCCTCGCAGTGCCCGTTCAGGGCAGAATGTTTTGTGCAGCTGCAGGACCTGTGCCAGGAGCTGAAGCAGGTGCCAAACAGTCCCCTTGGGAATTCCAGCACAGGCAGGAAGTTTCCCTGAAGGTGAATGTTAGAAGTCCCTTTCCTCAGCATTAGAGGGAGGGATCCACAGGTTTGTATTACTTTGCTTTTCTGGTTATCCCAAATTCTTCCATGGCTCCATGGAAGGTGCATCACTGGGGCTGTGGGTCTTGGGCATTGCAGCCACTGCCAGGGATGGGGGCTGGGCTGGGAGAAAAACAGAAAAAGGGGTTTATGTGGCCTAATGTGAGACTGAGGGTCCTGTGGCTCCATCTGCCCCTGGAACAGCCCCTGGTGATGACTGGCCACCAGGTCTCTGCTCAAAGCCCCCGGCAGGTCTGGGGGTGTTTCCTATGGTTCCTGTGGGCTCTGGCTGCAGGTTTGCGGGATTGAACCCCCTGGGGACACAGCTGCTCCCCTGGACACCGGTGGGGTTTGCAGGAAGGTTTTGCAGCGAGTTGCTGTTGAGGCTTGTTCTGAGTTGGATTGTGGGAACAGCTTTGAGTGGCTGCCCTTGTTCTGTATTATCCCAATGAACACACTTGGCTGCTCCTCCTCCCTCCCCTCCCTCCCTGTGGAGCTGAGGGATGGGACTCCCCCTGGGTTGGCCCTTCAGCTCCAGTTCTGGGGGCTCCCAGAGCTGCTCTTGGTACATTTTCCCCTGGCCCTTGGGGCTGTGTTTGCTGTCTGAAACATTCCTAGGGATGAGTTCTCACACTTAGGGACACCTGGGGCACAATTTCCCAATGGATACACTGCAGGAATCCTCAGTGAGAGGGACATTGGGCTGAGCCCCTCCTGGGGACAGGCAGTGGCTGTGCCACTGTGGTTCCCCAGGAATTATCCACCCTGATACCTGTTTTCTTCCCTGAAGTTGGTTTTTCTCACTGGGATTATGTTGCACAGACACTCGGTGTGTTTGTGGGCTGGGAATGTCTCCCAGGAGCTCCAGCAGTGCCTGGGGAGGTGTTTCCCGTCCAGAGGGAACCTCAGCCCCAGGCGGGGGTGGGCATAGGGTCCCTCCCCCTTCCTATTTCCTGGTCCCATGTCTCTGGGAAATTCATTTTTCTGGCAGGATTGATCCTTCAGCTTGGCTTTTCCCCTTTTCCTCGAGGCCAGGCCAGGTGTTGGGAAGGTTTGGTCCCTGGGACCAATGCTGTGCTCTGTGGAGCGAGCACAGATTCACCATCCTTGTACAGAGTTGTGTCTGTGGCAGCTCAAGCTCATCCCTGGGGCAGGAGGGACCTCCCTGCAGAGCCCCCATGGCTTGGATATGGCTGGGGGACCAGGAACACCCCCTGGACCTGCCAGCTGGCGGTGGGTGTCCAGGTGGGATGGAAAAGGGAGTGGGCACGGCCTGGGTGGGAATGGCTGTGTCCTGCTGCACTCGGACACTGCAGGGGCAGGTGGGGAGGACAAACAGCCTGGAGCCTGCCCGGGGCTGTGCTCCCATCCCACCACAGCTTTCCTGAGGTTTTCATGGTTACTAAAAGACAACAACAAATTTTGCTAAACCAAATTCAGAAATGGTTGCGGGAGAATCCCATGGGTTGTTTCTGAACCCAACTATTCCACTGGTCTTCCAACCTCCTGCTCTCACCTGTGGCACAGGGAAGGTGTTGGTTTTTCCCTCCAGGAGCTGCTGTCCAGCCACTGCACTCACCTCCCTGCGATTCCATTGTTACACAAACCTCCAGGCGTGTTTGTGCTGGAATCCCACCATGTTATGTTGATATTCCCACCCACCCTCTGTTCTTTTCATGTCTATTTCTGAGTTGTAATTCCCGCCAAGAGAACTGCGTTATTTAATCCGGATTAACCAATTCCTGTAATGCTGCAGTTTCACTCTTTATTTTCCTGACAGTTTGTAACTCCCATGGAAACAAGTCACTTCTCTTGCGTTTTACTGTCGTCTGGTCCCTGTTTTTATCTTCCCTTCACTAATAGTCAGTTTTGGTTGTATCATTTGTTAGAATAAAGACCAAAATATGCTGTTTGATTCTGAAACTGCTCCACCTGTGCAATCCAGGCTTCTCTCTCCGGGACAGCTCTGCTGTGGCTGTGTCTGGGAGCAGGATTGGAGGGGAGGGACAAGCTCACGCTGCTGAGTCCTGCAAGGGCATTTTCTTGGTCATTTTTTAAATAAAATCCTGCATTTTCATTACAGCCTGTGCTTGGCCCTCTGTGAATCCTAAGTTTTGGGGGGAGAAGGAAACAAAGAGCAGCTTCTGGCACTTGCCTGGAGCTGACAGATCCAAGGTTGGGAGCAGCTGCCTGGAAAGGGGGGGAAGGAGACCCGAGTTTGCTGAACTGTGTTCAGTAAGTACAGAGGTTTTACCTCCCAAATCCAGCAATGGGCTCACTTCGATCACAAGCTGGGCTCTGCTCTGACTTGGAGAGCAAAACCTGGAGTGTCTATAGAGGTTTTTATCTTCCAGAAGGTTGTGTGGTTTTGGGGTGGGTTTTTTTGGTTGTTTTGGGAGGGTTTATTTGGTTTTTTTGGGGGGTTTGCTGGAATCATTGGTGATCTGAGTGACAGCTGGAACTTGAGGCTACTAAATTTTGGGTTGCCATTACCTGCACAAAGCACTTGTGGCTTCCAACCTTCCTCAGAGGTGAGTGGTCATGGTTGCATGGAAATATAAACCAGTTTTGCAAATACTTTTCTTTTAAAAATACTTACAGAATCCCAAACTTCCACAATTCCCTACCCTAAACCTAACCCTGCCTTCTGGCAGTGGGAAGCCATCCCCCATTGTCCTGTCCTTGCAGGCCCTTGCCCCAAGTCCCTCTCCAACTCTCTTGGAGCCCCTTTTGGCACTGGAAGGGCACTAAGGTCTCCCTGGAGCCTTCTCCAGGTGAACCCCCCCAGCTATCCCAGCCTGACTCCATGGTAGGGGGGCTCCAGCTGTGGGAGCATCTCCCTGGCCTCCTCTGGACTCGCTCCAGCAGTTCCACATCCTTCTGCTGTTGTTCCCCGGGGCTTCAGGCAGCTCTGCGTGGGGGGTCTCACCTGAGGGGGCAGAATCCCCCCCCTCTCCTGCTGCCCAGGCTGTGGCATCTGCCCAGGGCACGGGGAGTTTGGGGCTGGGTCACATCCAGCCTCTCCCCCACAGCCCCCTCCCCCACCATGTCCTTCTCTGCAGTCCCATAAAACCTCCGGATCCTTATTTAAAGCCATTTCCCCCAAAGAATAAAAACTCATTCTTCAGTGTAACATATTCAACCAGGTTTTAAAGAGAATAAATTGTCAGGTCCTTTTAAAAGAGGTAGATGGAATAAAAGTCCCCTCTAAGAAATGAGGTAAAGTTTGGTGGCAGAAATAAATACCAGGAGTTTTCTAAGAACAGGAGTTTAAGTTTCAGGGTTTTATTATCAAAGTTTTGTAAAACAATTTCCGAAACTGTACATCGACATGGCACAGACTGTCGCCTACTTTTGTCTCTTTACCTGCACAAAAGTAAAAGCTCTGGAGCTGCTGGAACTAAGGAACAGCTTGGCTAACTACTCTGCATATTCCATGGGGTCATTGTGTGCGGGAGGGACGGGACACTGCGGGACAGGAACACAAACTCATTAGTTTATACAACTTGAGATCAAGTAAAAAGTACATTATCAGGTGGACTTGCTTTAAAAGCAAACCAAGGTCAGTTTAAAATGCACTCCCTGCTGCAGAGGGTGAGCTCCTGAGCAACCACACCTGGGATGAACTTCCACCAACCCTCCATCACTGGGCATGGGGCAGGGATTCCCTTCCTGAGGGGAGATCCATCCCAGCTCGCCCCAGATGGAACTGAACAGACTGGGAGCCCTCAGGAAGGTCAGTGCATTTTAACTCTGGCCAAGCCAACAAACCCCACCAGGAAAACCAAACCAACCCCAGCACGTGGCTTAAAAATAAAACTAAACCCAAGAGGACAAAAAGCTGGTGGGATCAAAGGCTGACCCTGGTGTGAGGTCAGGTGTCAGGCTCAGGGGCTGCCCCAGGTGTGTGTTGGTGCCACACTCCCCAAGCAGCCGGAGCATCCCTGCCCTGCTCCCGGGACACTACAGGGGGGTCACACACAGCCCATGCTGCGGGGGGGTCATGCAGCCTCGGCCCCAGCGAGTCCCCCCCGCCCGGAGCACGGGGGTCCCTCTATCAAGCTTTGGGTGTGAGTTAGTACAGGATGGACAGACCATGGAGAGCTCGGAGCTGGATACATCTAGGATTGAGGATTAACAAGTACAGATAAAAGAATCACACGGGTGGCCAGGGGGCTCAGTCGCTCATGTCCATGTCCTCCTCGTGGTGGTCGTCCCCGTTCACTTTGGATTCCCTGCCCAGGTCCCCACTGCCCTTCTCGGCCCCGGGCTCCTTCCCCTTAGGGGAAGAGGCCTCTGCCAGTTTCTTCTCCTCCTTCTTGTCCTTCTCGCTGTCATAGCCCTGCTCCTCCTCATCGTAGTCCCTTGTGACCTGCTTTGCCAGGGAAAGGGACACGTTAGCACAGCCCTGGGGTGCCGGAGTGGGGGCACATGAGGGGTGTGGGCAGGGGGAGCTCCAGGGGTTTATTAAACATACTTTCACATCCTTGTCGCTCTCGGATTTCCGGTCTCGATCCTTCTCCTTGTCTTTGCTTTTCTTTTTCTTGCTTGTTGACCGCTCCCTCTCATCTCTGCTCCTCTCCTTGTCCTTATCCTTCTTCTTTTCCTTTTTATGCCTGTGATGACACAGCAGAAGGATGAAACCCACTCTCACCCCAGGACTGGAACACATCCAGAGTGTCACCAACAGCTCGCTACAAACCCAAGGGAAAATGGCAGCAAGCAACTTCGGGAACACCCTGCACATTCAGAAAACTCCCCAGAATCCCAACTTCTTAGCTCCAGATGCAGCACAACAACCACAAAGCTAAGGCTAAGAACATGGAACATCCCGAGTTGGAAAGGACCCACAAGGATCATGGAGTCCAACTCCTGGAGAGTAAGAATAGCAATGTGCCAGCATTTTACAAAGGAGCATCGTGAGTTCCCCATTCTGGGAGAGGGTCACAAACACCCAGGGCCACCCCAAATCAGTTGATTCCTACTGTAATGAGTCAAAGGGAATGGGATTTTTTCCGTCTCCTACTCCCACCACCCCTGGAACAGCTCACCCTTGGCATTCCCAGGCAACAAAACAGCAGCTCCAGCTTGGAGCTGGTCAAATGATGCTAAAAGGGGTAAGAGGCAGCAGAGATCCACCCAAACACACTCCATCCTCAACAAGACACACCAGGATTTTCCCTATAGGTCACATTTTGGGAATTTTCCATCTAGAGTCATTTTTTTTAGCTACTCCCTGACCTTCTTGGAGATGGGGACCGGGACATTTTCCGTTTGGGAGACCTGGGCTTTTTGGGTGACCGTGTTCCACTCCGGCTCCTCCTGCGCCGTCTTTCTCTGTAGCAAAGACACAGATGCTTTTTAATAATTTATTATTAAAGCTACAAATACATGTCCTTGTCCAAACCCAGCTGAGCTCAAAGGGTATTAAATAGTTGCTGAAATTGCAAGTTAAACTTGGAGGATTTTTGAAACAGTAACACACCTTTTGCATATATTTATTCCCTAAATCAGGAGGAGTTTGGCAGTGACCTCAGTGTCACCCTCTGATAAAAAGCAAGGAGAAACTGTTAAAGCCCAAAGCATTTACCTCAAAAATAACAGTTTCAGGGGAAGAATAGAGTCCAGGTGCTTTTGTGCCTGTACCAGTTATATCCATAGAAGAATCATCACTCAATGGAATCCTGGAGTACTTTGGCTTGGGAAGGACCTCAAAGCCCATCTCATTCCACCCTCTGCCATGGGCAGGGACACCTTCCACTAGACCTGTTGCTCAACTACAAAAACATTCTTCCTATTTAATATTAAAGTGGATCAAAATCATGCTGGAAACAGAGACCAAGGAAAATCCCCTGTTCACATACCTGCTTGTGCTTCTGGATCGTCTGGTTGTGCTGTAGCTTTTGGGGGGAGTTTTAGAACGTTTCTTTTCTTTCTCTTCCTTCTTTTTATCCCTTTTAGTAAAAGAGAGATTGCCAGATTAAGTAATTTTCAAACCATTTAAGCAGTAGTTCCTGATTTTCTATATAGGGAAAAGAAAGCAGAGCTGGTAATGACAGGGTGGCACAATCTGGTCAGGATTTCTGAGGCCAGGCACATTATAATAATGGAAATAAACTATCTGAAGAAAAAATAAAAGCACAACTGTTACAGTTTCTCTGTACCAACAGCCCCAAATCTGCAACTCCAGGTGCTCACATTTTCTGCTTTCCAAGGCAACTACTGAGTGATGTTACAAGAAACAGTTACTTTAAAAAGAGCCACTACTTCATTGTGTCCTGGGTTCATTTTTTTGTTTAAATCAAGCACCAAAATGTGGTAATTTAATTTCTAGCAAATAGTCTATCACAGAGTCATAGAATCATTTAGATTGGAAAAGCCCTCCCAGACCATCAAGTCCAGCCCGAGCCTGATCCCCACCTTGTCACCCAGCCCAGAGCACTGAGTCCAGTCGTTCCTTGGACACCTCCAGGGATAAGGACTCCAGCACCTCCCTGGGCAGCCCCTTCCAATGCCTGAACACCCTTTCCATGAGGAAATTCCTCCTGATGTCCAACCTGACCCTCCCCGGCACAACTTGAGGCTGTTTCTTCTTGTCCTGTCCCTTGTTCCGTGGGAGTAGAGCCCGACCCTCACCTGGCTGCACCCTCCTGTCAGGGAGTTGCAGAGTGAGGTCTCCCCTGAGCCTCCTTTTCTCCAGGCTGAGTCCCCCCAGCTCCCTCAGCTGCTCCTGGTGCTCCAGACCCTTCCCCAGCTCTGCTCCCTTCTCTGGACACGCTCCAGCCCAGAGAAGGCTGAGCCGAAGGGCTGAACTGAAAGGCCCGGAACTGCCCCCACACTGGAGTCGCCTCAGCCGTGCCCAGCACACAGAGATGGGCACTGCCCTGGTCAGGGTGATTTCCTGAAGCCATTACCTGGTTTTGGATGTGCTCCTGGACCTCCTGCTTCTCTCTCTGGAATGAGATCTCCTTCGCCTGGGGCTTTTGGATCGCCTCCTGCTTCTGGATTTGGAATGGGACCTTCTCCTTGATCTGCTTCTGGACCGTCTGTCAGGAACACACAACACAGGGTCAGACACACAACATTCTGAGAGATCTGTCACCATCAGGGAATCAGTGGTAAGAGCGAGGCACAACCGGATAGAAATGCAGAGAATTATACAGAACACAACAAAAAGACTCAATCAATCAGCCCTTACTAACCCACTGTAAGGAATTATCAGTCCTATTGCAGAGGAACTCTGGGAAGTCATGTTCAAATGGAAATCAATCTTCAGAACAGTAAACCAAATGAAAGAGGCCCTTTCAAGAAGTATTTTTGAAGGAATTCTTTCAGCTCTGGGAGAATTTTTTAAAGCCCATGAGGTACCTTTACCTGTGTCTAGATGAAGAAGGTGTCCTCCTCCTCCTCGAGCGTGACCTCGACCTCGAATGTCTTCGTTTTTCATCTTTTTTGTCTGAAAAAGGAAAACAAAACCAAGCACTATTTTAGTATTTAAAAGGATTTTATAAAGGAAAGTACCTGGAGCTTCATGTAGTACATATAAATAGATAAAGAAAATCTCATTTTGACATCTGAAATTAGGGCTTATTTTACCATTTTCTTCACAAGAGGACAGAAAGAATGAACACAAGACAGAGACATCTAAGTGACATAAAATAATAGAGTTTTATGCAAAACTGAAGAAGTAAAAATTTAGAAAAGACTTAATTAAAGTCAGTTAAAAGCTGGTAGCTGCAGAGCTATGGAAAGTCTTGTGCAATTCCACAATCTGCCATTTTGTGAGAGGCTAAAGAATCTCTCAAGTGATTGTTTTGAATTTCCCACAAAAAAGCAAAAGCAACCAGTGCATTTTTTTCTGATATAAGACAAGAACAAGACTTCTGTTCTTTCCTGAAAATCATCAAGAAGCTGCAAAATTGTATTTTCAGTGTTTCAAACCACTGCCTCTCAGATTTGGTGTTTCTGACATTTGTGGGAGAACGGCTGCAGCTTGTTCTAAAATAAAATCTGCTGCAAAAAAAGCTACAAAAGAGAGAATTATTTACAAACCTCCACAGATTAGGATCTGAGATAAAAGAAACCATCCCTGAGAACAAGCATCACTGGCATGTCAGGTGGTGAGGCCACTGCTGTTCCCATAAAATCTCAGAGACGGCAACATGAACTGGGCATTTTGCGATCTTCAAATAAGTGAATTTTGGAAAAAACAAGAGCTTAATCCCTGCCCCATCCTGCAGCACACATGGAGCATCCACTGCAGGTCAATTCAAACCCTGCCACCTGTAAATGCAGCCAGTACAAAGCCAAGGCATTAAACCAATATTCTGCAGCCCAGCTTTTATCATGTACTACATCAAAGTGCATGCTGAAGGGAATGGCTCATCCCAGGGTCTGGAATTACCTGGCTCTATAGCAGCAGAGATTAAGGACTGTGCTTCTCGGACCCTCTTCATCGCTTCCTCGATTTCTTTACTGGAGGTATCTGATTTCAGACTCGGGGAGACAAGACCTGCAGCCACATGGTTCAACCTGGGGAACAGAGTTCCAGAAATTCATATGGATGAATCCAAGAGATACAGGTCTCCACTGTTTGAGCCTGTTCTTAGAATCAGGGAATCCTGGAATGGTTTGGGTTGGGAGGGAACTTAAACCTCATCTCAGGTTTAAACCTCCCAGGCAACCATCAGTAAGTCAAGAGGGCATGATCTTAAGCTCTGCCAGGGGAGGTCTAGATTAGATATTAGGAAGAAATTCTTTACAGAGAGGGTAATCAGGCATTGGAATAGGTTGCTCAGGGAGGTGGTGGATTCTCCATCCATGGAGGTTTTTAAGATGACACTGGATGTGGCACTGAGTGCCAGTCTAGTAACCACAGCAGTGTTGGATCAAGGGTTGGACTTGATGATCTCAGAGGTCTTTTCCAGCCCAGCTGATTCTGATTCTCATTCCCCCCTTGCCATGGGCAGGGACACCTTCTACCAGATCAGGGTGCCCCAAAAGCTACCCAAACTGCCAGTTGCCTCCCACAGGACAAGGATTGAACACTGAATTCCCACAGATATTCCCCAGATCCCATGCAGTGTAATGCAAGTATTAATGAACGCTGATGCTTACTTTGGATCCACTGTGCTCATCAGTTTTAGGAGCTGATCTGCTGCAAGAGACTGAGGGGGAAAAAAAAAAAAAACAACAAGTCAGGGCAGGAATTCTTCACAGATGGAAACACCAGACCAGAACACCCCCAGACAAAGAGGAAAAGGCACACTGATCTCGTTTGTCTGGGGGATGGTGGGAGGGTGTGAACATCACACTGCAGTGGTGCTCAGGGGCTTTATTTTCCACAGCAGCCAAACACAGGCCCTGCCTTGGACAGAATCAGGGCATGAAAACAGAAATATATAAAAATACACTGCTGGTAAGTAAGTAAATAAATAATAAATAATAAATAATAAATAATAACCTGGTGCCTAGGTTATTTCTCTATTAATTCAGGAGAACAGAGTCCTCAGAGAACAAAGCTTCCTGTCCACTAAAGGCCTCAATGCCTATTTATGAACAGTAAACATCTAAAAATTCCATGGAAAAATGTATTCTAAAGCTCTTAGGAAAATCCAGGTGTTATTAGGATTAGTCACTTCCTGTACCAACAGGAACAACAAAATGTTTAGTCCTCACTCATTTTCTTTTACATGTATGTAACAGTTTGTTACATTCAGCTGGTTTAATGCACAGGAGACGATTCCCCATCACACCAACTTTAGATTTTTCTATTTTAAAATATTTATTTTTTCCATTTGTCATTTCATTTTCACCATGATTTGCTTTTCTTCCACACTGAATGCATAAAGACAATGCTAACTGCTGGGTTTGTCAGCAGTGCATTTAATTATTGCTACTGTACAGTATTTGGTTCTTATATCTTAAAAATTCTATTTGTAAATATATAAATATGCTCAGTATGTTAATATAGTTTGTATATTTATAAAAATATATTCAATATTCTACTATTACTTAGTACTTAATATCTTGTTATCTAGCTTTAACAGCCTAACAAACTCTCCTATCT
Organism: Myiozetetes cayanensis; assembly: GCF_022539395.1. Taxonomy (NCBI): domain Eukaryota; kingdom Metazoa; phylum Chordata; class Aves; order Passeriformes; family Tyrannidae; genus Myiozetetes; species Myiozetetes cayanensis. The sequence continues at coordinate 13,267,543 of NW_026086826.1, read as the reverse complement.
GTTTTCTACACCTAAAAGATTAAAAAGTCAAACTAATTTTTTTACTCTAATTACAAGACAGGTTCATGGCCTGATAATGATACATTTAAAATATTTCATTACTATTCCCAAATTATTTATCAGGCCTTTCCAGCATTTAATTTGATATTGAAGCAGATACTCTTTATTCCAAGCAGGTTCTCACAGAAACCAATCACTGGAGTTTCCAGACAGTAAATATACGAAAATTACTTTTAAAATAGAAAAGAGAGGGAACAATGAAGGGTATTTTGGGCCATACCTGAGAGTTTAGGTTTGCTCCAGGAAGCCCGAGCGCAGCAAGGGCAGGATCAAGAGCAGGAGCTCCTAAAGCAGCTAAAGGGACAGCACCAATCTGGGACAGAGACAGCAATTAGAGAACAGTCATTAATAAAAACCTGGGTTAGCAAGGAGAAAATCAACATTCCCACACATGAGACGTGGAAACCTGAGCTGGGCTTTACTTCAGCTTCCAGCTACAGGAAACATTATACAAAGGTCAGAGAGAGTGTTCCAGGATTCCTTATTCAGGGATTCCAAGGCTTACTATGTATGAAAGTGGATGGAATCGTGCTTCCTCTGCATCCTGACAGGTAGGGGGGGAAAAAAAGACAAAAAAGCATAGAATTCCACAAATTTCAAGGAATAGTTTAAAATGAAATGATATTCCCAGTGCTAAAATGAAAATTCCTTATAAGTTTCTCAGGTAACCACCTCATTTCTAAATCAATCTAGGACTGAAATGTTAAAAGGCAATGTAACAGTATCACATCTTTGCAGATTTCTCAGATCTAGTTAAAACTGGCAAATGGGTTAAAAAAGTTACTGGAAGAGGAAGTAGGATAATGACATAGGTCTGAATTCCTTAAATTCTTCCAGAAGCCTCATTAAAGCAGCTCATGTTTGGCCATTTGAAGTGAGATGATCAACAGACACTGAAACCAAACACACTTTGAAGATGTGTTTGAAAACTGACCTCACTGAATTCCCATCACATGGATGTGTCAAATTCATTCCACCATTAAGTGAACTGGGACCAGGTTGGGATTCAGTGACAGCTAAAATTAAGGTGGCTCAATCACCATTTTCAGGAATTTATATACACAGTTCTTAGTGAATGGAATCTTTCAGGCTGTATTTGATTTTTCCAATCCTTTCCTCGTTTAAATTTAGGCTTTTCCCTCTACATTGGGTTAAATATCTTCCAAGCAGTTCCAAGGCAAGGGGACCCTTCAGCTAAGCTGAAGTGGGTTTGAGAACTGCAGAATTAATGAAGCTCTATTATTATTCATTTGCCTCTTGACTTTGATTCTCTGTTCCCTGGTAAGAGATGTGTGTTCCCACAATGTATTACTCTCACTGTTCATCTTCCACACGAATTCTTGTGGGTTCAGATAACGAGGCTCCAATTTTCCCCTCAGCTGGAGCATTAATGAAAGGAATCTCCCAGCATGGCAGCTCCTTGGACTCCATGAATTTAAAACCTATGAGATCTCTACTGCTGGCAAATCTGTAAGTACAACGGATAAAAAAGGATGGGAGACAGAAACAAACAGGGCCCTGAGACACCAGAAGCATCGTTTCAGGGAAATAAGAATGTCCCATGTAGCAACTAATCACTGTTTTGCCCCAGTTCTATCAGAGCTGTAACAAACCATCAGGGTTTGGAACTATTCTAGGAATTGCAATTAGCACCTCAGGCCTGAAAAAAAGAGCAGGAATGAAGTGAGAACACAGCAGAACACACCCAATGGTCTCCCCTGGCCCAGCCCAGGTGGGATCCTACCTGAGAGAGTGGGTTGGGAGTGGGCAGCAGTCCACCTCCGGGCAGCAGCCCAGCCACTGCATTAGCTGGTGCCAAGAGAGACAAAGCCTTAGTCTCATCAGGAATGACTCCTGCAGAGAAACAGCCTGGCATTAGAGTACATCCCATCCCAGAGGCAGAAAATACACAAATACACCCAGCAAAGTCTCCCTGATACACCACCTGAGTTTGTTGAAAGTACTTATGTTGGCTAAAATACAAAGCTTGATGGCTATTAATATTTAGCATTAACTTTTTTGTCAGAATGCAACTTCAATGGGTGAAAATTTGACTGTTCCTTTTTCTCTACAAAAGGTTAAGTTTCTAGAGCAAAAAAATAGCACAATACACACTACTTTTTTGTTAACACTGCCAAGGTTTCATCACCTGTACTCGATTTTTAAGTCATGAACCAAACGTAAGCAAGCACAGTCGGTTCTCCAGGGGTGTGCTCTCAACTTTCAAAAGCTGTTTTATGAACAACGACTCGTGTCGGCTGCTTCACTACAAAGCACACAGAAAAATCAAGATACACAAGACAAAAAAAGTTTGATTTAGGGGTTAATAATATGGTACAGTTCACTATTGTTTTCTTTTACACCTACCATACAAATTTTGTCAAACTTAAAGAGAAGGGATGGATATTTGGGGTTGAATCAAGCGTAGGGCTTTTGCTGACGTGTTATATGGAAATGCAAGTCCCTGCAGGTCTCCAAGAAGGCTGTGTGTGTGTCTGGGGGTGGCTGGTGGATACAGGGAATGGTGGCACATTCCTTACCTGTGCAGTAAAATGCATTTGTTCCAATATGTGCCACGCTTAGTGTACCAAGAATGCTGCTACAAACTGCCATGGCAGAGGGGACTTCTGGCCCAAAATCTTGCAGCCAACTAAGACAAGTGTCTTATTTCTCTGCCTGCTCTGCACAGGGAATTTTAAGGGCCCTACTAGGAAACAATGGTGTAGGTATTTTTACTCTATCCAACAGCAAAAGCCCTATACAGATGGATTAATTTGTTAATGTGCCCAAGCCCCCAAAATGAGAGTTCAATAAAACAATTTTACTATATATTTGCAAATACCAGTAGTGTTTCTGTAATACACATTAAGAAACTGCATCTCATCATAAAACATACAATATGTACAGGGCACTTAAGAGAAACTGGATAAGCTGCAGAAGAAAACTGTTGGGTGGTATTTTCAGCAGGGCCTGGTATATAGTTCAGGCTGAACCAGGGAAAAGAACTGTAAAACACAACAACAAAAAAGAAAAACCACTGTTAAATAAAGGTAATGGTTCCTCCCACCTATACTGAGAAGTGCCGATAATCTACACAAACGTACAATACACAGCACTGTTATCTGGCCCGTGGCACTGAGCTGGCAGCAATTTAGATACCCAAAGTTATGGAGGGACAGGGGGAAAAAGGTCATGGAGGCAAAGGGCAGTAATGCATAAATATATCAACATACCTACAGAGAGATTATGGGGTCATTTTGCATGCAAAATTATGTCTCAGAGGATATTTATCAATTATAGTTAAACATTTCAAATTAGCGCAACTACAACATTTCTGGCATCTAAATACAAATCCTCAGACTTAGCTCGAGACACCTCATAGAAGATCTGCATCCATTAAAAAAAAATCATGCATCTGATCCTCTAATCGTTTCTTTTAAAAGTATTTAAATAAACTACAATTGAAAAAAAGCAATGAGGCCCCTCACCAGTTAATTTTCATGCTTCAAGAGCTTTTTTTACTGCTGCTTTGTTAGAACCATGAAATACTGCATGAATGTGTAGAAATGAAAGAAAAAGAAACAGACAAAAGAAACAAACATTAACCAAAGAACCTAAACACCCCCCCCAGCCATCTTTAACCTTAAGAGTTCCTTCCAAATCCAGGAATAGCCCAGAGAAAATGACAAATACTAAACCTTACCGTAGCCTTTGTGTATAGTTCTATAACACAAAGCAACAGCCACCACCAAAGTGTCTGTGTGAGCTAAAACTTGGGATAGGGGGGGAATTATTGCACTGAACAGATAATAAACATTTGCTTTAGTGACAGGCAATATTGACACAGAATTAATCAGCACAGTAGAAACCAGAGAGAGGAGGGCCCCGTTCACAGTAGTTCAGCACATGCCTGGCTTTAAGCACATGAGCAGTGTCACTGGGGTTTTTAAACTTGCTGTTTGGTGCTCAGTTTGTTCAATTGGGACCCCTGCAGTCTGAATTTTAAGGGAAAACTGTTCTCCAGTACAGGGACAGAACCATGGGATTACCAAATCAGGGGCAATATGTTATTGGCTGAACATATCTCTTGTGATATGCCAAAATCATCAAATTCTGAACTGCTCAAACACCACAAGGTACGGCCCACGAGGAACTCCTTGATTTAACAGGCCCATTACAATATTCTGCTTTAATAATTTGATTTTCTTTACACAATCTCAAGCAAAACTACTGGGCAGGTTTCTCTGTGTGCCAGATTTATCCACAGTGGACAAACTGAGACTGACAAAGAGAAAAGCGGTTTTATCCTTGTAGGAAGAGTTAAACACTGACATTATTCACATGGGCCTTGGAGAATATTCCAGCACCAACTCAGCTGGACTGGTGCTGTATTTAACACACAGACAAGGACAAGATGCCTTTCAGCTCTGCTATTACACCTCAACTAGTGGCAGCAGGAGCAGTAACTCCATTGCAGGGGGGGTCTGTACCCTCAGAGAGCAGCACAGCTCAAAGGCCACACTGCACATTCCTACACTCCAGGGATTAAGTTTCATCTGTTAAGTTTCGTATCTTTTAAGCGTCAGGAATACAAAGATAAGATAAGACAGATCCCCAGGCCTCAAGAGACAGCTACAGCATTACAGTGTCTTGATTATAGGTCTGACCCCAGGCCACGTACCAAACTTAATCTGCAAGATTTTATTAAATTCAAGCTTTCCCAGAAGTAAATCAAGAAAAGTACAAGTACAATGGAAATCAGTTACTTCTAAAGCAAGTCTAGAAGAGTTTAATAAGACTTCTGTAAGAAGAGGTGTCTTCTCAGCACTTTGCTTTTAAGGTAAGTTCCAAAAACCCTGCTCATTGCCTTTCAAATTACTGTAACACCCTAAAATGTAAAAATAAAAAGAAGAAGAGAAAATGTAGTTAACAAGTGGTTACACCAGGAAAACACTTGGGGACTTGAGTGCTTGCTGGCCTTTAGTTAATGGCTAGAATCCCCTGTAGCTGCAGAGGACCCACTGTTTTTCAGTCATCTGGAAGGGTTTTGCATTTGCCTTCTCCACTACAAAAATCACACACACAAATAACAGAGAGAAGAGTTTATTATTTAGCGAAATTCTATTAAATATATCAAGGATGAACAAGAAAACTTGGATTAAAAAACTAGGACCAGTGCCCATGTGGCACCTCTTGGAAGATCTCACTTTTGAATTAAAGCATAATTATTCAAACCCTTGGTATATTGGACTCCACAAGGAGAGTGAGGGCCTTTCTGGGGGGTTCCCAAATAAATGCAGTGGCAGCATATCCCAGAGGAATGCTAGTTCCTCTCCCATGCACTCTAGGGAGGGACAAACCATTCTCATGAAGAGAGTGAAAGTAGTAAATGCTTAATTATTAAGGCAAAAGTTGCTTAAAATATTGACCTGTTTGCATTTAAGTATGTTTGGGAAATGTCTCATTGAGACAGATATAGAGCAAAATTTGCAAACAATTCTGCCTAAAATGTTATTATTCTAAACTTCAAGACACACAAAACTTCCCACTTTCATGAGGTGAATTAAATCATTGAGCCCAGGGGCCAAATGCAACATACCAAGGGTTTCAGGATGGAGATATCTGAGTGCTTGGACTAATGCTGGGTTTTGTGCACTAGGCAGGAATGAAACCCCACCAAAGGTGGCTCCGTGGGCCATTAAACAAGTCACAAACCTTCTGCATAGGGCACGACTATGAGGGCTCTGTCCACGAACACAGTGTTTGTCAGGTGCTGCGCCACCACCGCCGAGTCGGGGTCGTGGAACTTCACAAAGCACACGCGCGACGACACCGGCAAGGGGGAGTCACTGCGGGAGAGAGACGGGGAACAGTCACCAGGGGTTACACCACACCCAGCCAAAATTGCACAAATAGCCTTTATTGCCTCACTTGAACTGGGCAATAGTTGTCAGGCTCAATATATCCATGAGCAGGCGCCTAAATGCAATTTAATTTTTGTCTGGGAGAAAGGAAGGAGGTGAAGGAAAATGTTTCTGAGGAAGATAAAAAGTTACCAACCCTGTATCAGTTAAACCATGGGGTTTTACACTTTCCAACCTAGGCCCCAAATTGCTTATTAAGGTAAATTATGACATGAAGAGGGTGATGATTAAAAGATCACTGTGACTTGTGACAAGGGTAATGTGGGGACAGGACACGGGGTGACGGCTTTAAGCTGCCAGAGAGCAGGGTCAGAGGGGATACTGGGAAGGAGTCCTTGCCTGTGAGGGTAGTGAGGCCCTGGCACAGGTTGCCCAGAGAAGCTGTGGATGACCCATCCCTGGAAGTGTCCAAGGCTGGGTTGGACAGGACTTGGAGCAACCTGGAATAATGGAAGGTGTCCCTGCCCATGGCAAGGGATGCAACTGGATGGGCCACCATTCAGTGATTCTGTTTTATTCATCAACCCAATTTCATACAAGCTTCTAGACCAAACTTCACCATCCTGCTTCTCCCACACACAGCAATGCCATGTTCATCCTGAGGGATGCACAGTGCTGAGCTTGTGTCTGTCCTTCAGTAGTGAACAATAAAACACAAGTTCAAGAAACTCAGCCAGACTGCTACAGTTCACTCTATTGAGTAAAAAGCTCCAAAACACAGACCTCTCTACAAGGGAGGTCTGTACCTACTCCTCAGCTCAGAACTAGCCTACCTAAAAAAAAAAATCCCAGACATAGAAAATCCAAACAAGAATCTAGACACTGAGTCACTTGAAAAACAAACAAACAAACCACAGAAACATCTACTTCCTACAACAACCAGAAAGAATTGTACAACTACAAGTGTGCCTTCCCTAAAATAAAACAAAACCAAACTCCCAAAAACCAGATGCAGAGTCAACTCAGTAATCTAAGTCCAGAATGGATTAAAAAAGTCCCTATGTCCTGAAAGTGGTGCAGATTTTTCTTTAATTGCATGTAAAAGTAAAGGACAGAAAGTAAAATTATTCTGCAGACAGAGCTGTGCAACAGATGAGTTAAAAGCTTCCTCCAGAAGGCACAGGAAGCAGCAGCATGTCCTGAAGCCCGTGTTCCTACCCCAGGCCAGGGCACAGTTGCTGTTTGTTCTGCCCTCAACTATCAGGGGCACAGATCAGCCTGAAGAGCTCAGAAAACATTCACGAATAGCTGACAAGGATCTACCTTTCCTTACTGAATTCCCAGACAATTCAAAGACAAGCTTTTCCAGTGCATCCCCCCACCAGCACAGCTTTATCTGGGTTGCTGGAGGCTGATCAAGCCTTTCAGCACTGGGAGTTGTCAAAATTCAGGGGAGCGACTCCGGCACACCCAGACAGAAATCCAGGATCTATTTTGGTCTCCGCAAATGCCAAACCCTCTCTCACCTTCACCCCCACCTCAGCCCAATGTGCACAGCTCAACTACTGCCCACAATGTCCCTCAGATCACACTTTAATAACTTTAAATTTAACCTCAGTTGAGAGACTAGACAGGAGCCAGCACACTGCAGCTTTTAAAGCATTAAAATTAGAAACAGCCACTTGCTCAAACAGCTTGCAGATTGAATAAATTGGGAAGGAACTGCAGTGATAAGCGGCCCAGAGATAGAAATATTGGAACTCTGAGCCCTTTTGGACCCAGGAATCCACAGCTGAAATTGTGCCTTTTTAACCCATAATAATAAGTAAAAACATAATTATTATTAATAATTAATAATAAGAACAAATAACTAGGAAATAAAAATAAACATAATTAATAATAACCCCCTCCAAATAATTAATAAAAATGTAAAACCAAAGAAGCAGGTGTTTAACAAAATCTCAGCAGTAAAATTGTAAAGAAAAGTAAATCAAGGAGTGACGGCACAGTTGAAGGATTTACTCCTCTAAGTTGTAAAAAAATTACACAACTCATTACATAAAAGCAGTACAACATTTTCAGGCATTCTTAAAATGTCTGTGATAACAAGGGAACGTTATCAAGGATACAGGGTAGACTCTACTGAGTCTTTAGTAGATCCTGTTTACAGCCAGGAGCACCACAAGGAATGCTTTGGGATAGCTGAGTTTTTCCTAAAATAATGAATCTAATGTAGCTGACAGTGTTGGGCAATGCCTCTGCAGCCTGACATTTCCTATACATCTGTGTGCTGCACTTTTAAAAATGGCATTTCCACTCACTCTCAAATCCAAGATGAATGAAATCCATCAAGAACTGAATGTTCTCAACAGTTCCAAAAAAAGCCACCATCCATCATTATTGTAATTCAGCAGAGATTGAAACACTCAGTAATTGTCTCTCAGCCTGGATACACGAGGATTTCCTGGGGCTGAACAATGGGCCTGGAGTACAGGAGACTCAGGAATCCATCCCCTCCACTTTCCAGTTTGGATGAAGCTTTATGGAATACAGTAAAGAAGAGAACCATGCAGTAGAGCTGGGGGAAAGCAGGAGGAGGAGGGAAGTAGAGTTTGGAGAGGAAGAATAGAAGTCACAAAGCTGGTTGTGGATTAAAGATAAATGTGAAATAGATGATTAATAAACTGGAATAAGAGGATGGATAGGGGAGAGAAAGAGAAATGTAGTGAAGCTTGGGAAGTTATGTCTGATCTGGTAGCCCAGGAGAATAAGGAAGTTCTAGAGAAGACAGCAGAGTCGGAGTGACACAGATCAAACAAGGAGGTGGAGCAAGGGAAGTGGGATTGGTTACTCAGAAATGCTACAGGCAAGAAAGAATCCCAGCAGGATCCAGGACACAAAGGGATTCAGATGAGGGAGTTCTCAGGGAGAGAACTCTCAGACTATAACTTGTATCCTGTCCCCCCCCCCAAAAATGGATGAACACCATGAGCAGGGAAAAGTCAGGACCTGGAATTTAAAGGAGAAGGGACAAAAAAAGGAAAAGGAACAGCAAAAGAACCTGTCACTATTAGAAAATGGGTGAAATGGAATTGGGGTCTCTGAAGCACCTCAAGAGCAGATCCCTGGGGGATCTGCGGGAGCACCCCAGGGGGTCCAGAGGTGCCAGAGCCCTTGGTACACAAAGGGAAGGACACCAAACCATACAAGGAATCTCTTAACAGATTAGTTAATGAGTATCTAAAGCCACAAAGTTTCACCATTTATCTCTAACAATCTTCCTGAAAAACGAGGCAAAGTGTTAAAGCCCAGAGTTTCTCTCCCATCCCACTAAAGTTATCCCAGCTGGGAACGAGAAAAACTCACAGCTGGAACTGCCCCAGGATTTTGGGTACAGTTACATTCCAATTCCAACCTGAAACAGCCAAAATCCCACCCAAAGACACTGCGAGAACACCAATAATCCTCTTTCTGAATGTGCACATCCAGCCGTCAGGATGGCTGGGTTTCCCTTGGTTTGCCCTAGCAAGGATTGAAGACTCAGCGAGACAAAAACCCAACAAAAACAACAAACAAACAAACAAAATAATGTGATAGCTTTTTTCCCCTCTAAATAAAAATTCCAAGTACCTTTGGGCATCACAAATAATTGACTGAGTTCTTGTTTGATTATTCTCCAATCCTTTTTCATCATGGCAAAACCAAACTCATTATGTTACATAATGAACATACAAAACAGCAACAACAATGACATCGGGTCTATAAATCCAATCAAACTGACACAACCATCACCAATGTTAACACTCAAGCTCTGTATTGCATCAGAAAGGATCCCGAAAGCCTTAGGCTCAGCAGAATTTAATTGCAAGCAAAGACATAAAAACTAACCTAGTTTTTTTGTTTGTGGATACTTCACATTGCTGAAACTTAGTCTTCAGATTATATACACGTGATTAATGTGTATTATTTGTATATCAGTGGTTACCTGGCCATTTTGCACAGAAATCTCTGCAAGGAATGCATAAATGTGTATATAAATTCGAGTTTTATGGCCATAATCCACAAACTGCCACAGTTCTCAAGGTGATCTAGACAGGAGACGTTCCTTAGGCACAACCCCGGGACAAATGGGCATTTCCCGGGAGGATCACACGTGTAACCACACGCCCAAAATTACCACCGACTCCCCGCAATTCCTGCTAAGAACTCAAACTCTTTGGGGTGCGCCTGAGAACCCCGGGGTGGGGTCACAGAGCCCCCCGAGCGCTCCCGCACGCGGCTGGGCGGGACCCCCGGAGGCCGTGGGGGCGGCCTGGGCCGGGATCCGCGGGGGAGGCGGGCGGGGATCCGCCGGGATCCCTCGGGAGCGGCGACGGCCCGAGCAGGGATCCCCCGGGATGCCCAGAGGCGGGAGCGGTGGCGACCCGGCCCGAGCTTCCCCGGGATCCGCCGGGAGCGGGGGCGGCCCGGGCCGGGCTGGGCGGCGCAGGCGGGCGGAGGCGGCGCTGGGCCGCGGGGAGGGCGCGGGGGGGGGGACAGAGGGCCCGGGCCGCACTCACTCGGGGGGAAAGAGGCGCAGCTCCTCGATCTTGCCCAGGAAGCCGAAGAGGGTCCGCATCTGCTCCGAGCTGGCGCTGGGCGAGACGTTGGTGACCTGGATCACGTCGGTGCCGCTGCTGGAGGCCATCGCGCCGCCGCCCGCTCCGCCGGTGCTGCGGGGACACGGCGGGGCGGGTGAGGCGCGGCGCAGACTCCCGTTCCCCCGGCGCGGCCCCCTCAGCCCGCGGCCCGTCCCGCTCCCCCCGCTCCCGCTGCCGGCCCGGCCCGGCCCCGCTCCCTCACCAGCCTGCCCGGCCCGCAGTGTCCCACAGTGCACCGCGCCGCGCCTGCGCGCCACCACACCGCACGCGGCCCCGCGCCTGCGCCGCGCCGACACCGACGCGCGCACACACCCGCGCGCGCGGGGGCGGCGCGTGCGCAGAATTGGCGCTCCCCCCCCCACAGGCTGCCGCCCGCCCCGAGCGCGCGCGTGGGGAACGAGCTGCGCGTGCGCGCGGTGGCGTGGGGAGGGCGTGGGGGAGGGGCACCAGCGGCCCCGCGCGCGGGAAACCGCGTGGGAAGGGCCGTGAGGGGGCGGTGAGGGCTTAGGGGGAACCGTGAGGGCTCTGGGGGTACTGAGGGGGCTGTGAGGGATCTGAGAGGCTGTCAGGGGTTGTGGGGAACCGTGAGGGTTCTGGTGGGTTGCGAGGGGTCTGGGGGGCTGTGAAGCAGCTGAGGGGCCCGTGAGGGATGTGAGGGAGCCATGAGGGCCCTAAGGGACTGTGAGGGGTTGAAGGGATCATGAGGAGCCATCAGGGCCTGTGAGGGCTCTGAGGAGCCCTGAAGAGACATGAGGCAGCCGTGAAGGGTCTGAGGGGCTGTCCAGCGTCGGTGGGACTGTGAGGGTTCTGAAGGACCATGCCGGACCATGAGGGGCTCCGAGGGATTATGGGGGGTCGTTATTTCCTCCTTCTCATTTCATAAACTAAACTCACAAAATTTACTGTCAAAGCAGTGTGAGGTTGGGGTGGGAATTTTTCTTTAATATTAGGAAAAAAACTACTTGCAGGTAGTACAGTACAAAGCATGCTATTTCCTGATGACTTTGCTGCTTTTCTGTAAATGTGTTTCCCCATAAAGTTACTGCATGTAAACAACTTAAAACAAGCCTTATTTATTAATGAAGCTGAAATTCTACCACATCTGATTCATAACACAGAAGACATTCACTGTCCTCCCTTACCAGATAACTACATTTCCACTTATGAAATACCACAGATGCAATATCCCGTACTGAATTGCCACAAATGTACTTCAAATTTTAATTTGTCAGCAATATCCTATGTTGAATTTACACTAATTTCCAAGAGCACAATGAAACTTAAATGAGAGGAGACCAACCCACACTTTTTATCAGGGGCCCTGAGGGACAGAGCTATGGCCCTCTGAAGTGTATATATCCACACATGTACATCTGTATATCTATGTGTATATATTTCTATATATACATGTATCTGTCTGTATCTAGTTGTGTATATACGTACAAAAGCCATTTTTAAGCACCACCGCTTTTTTTTTTCAATACTCAGTTGCTCCACTGAAAGAGCAGAAAAAAAAAAAGGGGGGGAATTAAAGAACATTGGTAAAAATTAATGAGGCCGAGATCCTTGGTTGAGAGCAAATGCCTGAAGTGTGAGTTTCCTGATTCACATACTTAACAAACGCATTTAAACCCTAACTAATTACTTTTAATTTCAATGGAACCACTCATGGCAGCATTTTTCAAAGAGGGGAGTGTTTGTTCTCATGTTTACATGACACAGGGAGTCACACATAACACAGGGAGTGTTAATCTCATGTACTGGTGCTCAGTGTTTGTCATCTGGAACATTTTTATGTATCACAGTTGGACAGGGCTTGGAGCAACGTGGGCTGGTGGAAGGTGTCCCAGCCTACGGCAGGGGGTGGAACGGGATGGGCTTCGAGATCCTTTCGAACCCAATCCATGCTGGGATTCTATCGCGTTTGGGTGTCAAAGCGCCTCTGCTGTTCCCATGTGTCCGTGTCGATCGCCCCGGGTTACCGGTCCGGTTCACAGCCGTGCCCTCCCGCGGCCGTGCCGGGGCTCCATTTCAGCTCCGCGGGGCGGGAAATGGCGGCGGAGCTGGGGCTGGGCTGGGGCTGGGCCGGGCCCGCCCGAGGGGCCCGCTCGGCCCCGCCTGCGCGGCGGGCGGACCCAGCCCCGCTCTGGCCCCGCGCGGGGCTCTGGGCGATGGCGGCGGCGCGGCGGGCGCGGCCCGGAGGGCCCCGCGCGGGGCCGGGGTTCGGGCGGGCGGCCGAGCCGGAGCCCCCGGTGCCGCAGGGGCTGCTGCGGGCGGCGCGGCGAAGCGGGCAGCTCAACCTGGCGGGACGCGGCCTCCGCGACGGTGTGTGAGCCGGGCCGCGCCGTCCGACCCCCGCACCACCGGAGGGGCTGCCGGGGAGCCCCAGCACCGCCGAGAGCGGCAGGGCGGGGGCGGCACACGGGGAACGGCAGCGACCGGTGTTCTGCCATCTGTCTGCAAGGAACTCACTTTTGTCTCTTTCTGGCACATTTCCATCAGCATGTTGTTGTCTCCTCTGGGAACATGTCTCTAGAACACCACTGACTATACAGATGTGTATATACATCGCTATCTGTCTAACTATCCATCCATCTATGTGTGTGTATATATCCACACATGTACATCTGTATATCTATGTGTATGTATTTCTATGTATACATGTATCTGTCTCTGTATCTAGTTGTGTATATACATACAAACATATCCGTCTCTATATATATCGTACCCTATGATAGGAGGATTGGAACTGGATGACCATTAAGGTCCCTTCCAACCCAAACCACTCTATGATTCTATATAGGAGGATTTTGAGAATAATTCCCTGAACAATCCAGCTGACTTGCGTATGTTTGTGTGGCAGTGCCTCCACATGTGTGGCGGATCAACGTGGACACTCCGGAGGAGGCCCAGCAGAACCTGTCCTTTGGAGCTGCAGATCGCTGGTGGGAGCAGACCGACCTCACCAAGCTCATCCTTGCCTCCAACAAGCTGCAGAGCCTCTCGGAGGATGTGCAGCTGCTGCCTGCCCTCACCGTGCTGGATGTGAGTACAAGGAGGCCTTGGTCAGACACTACTTCCATGGAGGAAGTGGGAAAATGTTGTCTTAGACTTTTGGTTTCCATTTCCCTGCAGGAGTGGAGCTGGTGTGTTCTTTTCACAGGCAGGTAGGGATAGGACAAAGGGGAATGGCCTTATGCTGAATGAGGGCAGGGTTAGATGAGATATTGGGAAGAAATCCTTCCCTGTGATGGTGGAGTGGCTCTGGCACAGGTTGCCCAGAGAAGCTGTGGCTGTCCCATCCCTGGAAGTGTCCAAGGCCAAGTTGGACGGGGCTTGGAGCAACCTGGGCTAGTGGAAGGTGTCCCTGCCAGGGCAGGGGGTGGAACGGGATGGGCTTTACGATCCTTTCCAACCCAAACCAATTTTGGGCTCCATGATGTTTGGAATACAGGTGAGCACAGTACCAGCTCCTGAACCAGCACAGTGCTAGCAGAGCTGCCTCTGACTGGGTGTCCATGAACCCACTGCCTTTAAAAAATACATTTATTTATTGCTTATATTATATATTATTTTGTAATTCTTTGATTCTCAGGATAAAGAAAAAACTGTTACAGGTCACTCTGATAATGTCTCAGTTCATACACTTGTAGAGTGTAATCATAGAATCATGAATGTCCTGAGCTGGAAGGGACCCACACGGATCAAGTCCAGCTCCAGGGTCCTGTGGAAAGATCTGGGAACTTCTGTTATGGACACTTTAGGAAGAGCTGTTACTGGGGGTGCAACCCCCTTTACTGCACTCCCCTTCATCTCTAGTCTCCGGGCATTGATGGCAGTTAAGGAGAATTTTGCAGTTCCATGTGTACAGAATTTCTGTGTGGATCAGATTGGCTTTTTTCTGGGAAAAAACCCTACAAGGCACAAATTAGTAACTGTATTCTAAAACCTCTGTTTTCTAGGTGCATGATAATCAACTGACATCACTTCCTTCTGCTTTAGGACAACTAGAAAATCTCCAGAAACTTGATGTCAGGTAAGGATGTGTTACACAACAAACAAGAGGAATATTGCACTGACTTTCATGTGTGAATGAGAGATGCTGGAAAGTTCAGAATCTTGTGTTCACTGGGGTAATTTTGTAAATTTGTGCTCCAGGAGAGGTTATGCTGCCACTGTGTGAACTGCATAAACAAAACAATTCATATCCAGATGGAATACTGTAAATTCAGATTAGGATTAAAACTATTCTTGAACAAATAAATGAAGAGAATTAATTTTTCTCAGGAAACGAATCTGTTGTAGAGGCCTGAGACAGGTTTCCTTACAGGTGGCCGTGTCCTGACCAGCAAGATGTGTATAGGCTGTGGACACGAGTGTTCTGTGTGCATCCTATTCCTGAAAACTCCTTAGTGATTGTTTTTCTCTTTGTGTCCCATGTTTTCCCACCAGCCACAACAAGCTGCAGAGCCTCCCTGAGGAGCTGCTGCAGCTGCCCCGGCTGAGGAGCCTCCTGCTGCAGCACAACGAGCTGAGCCACCTCCCCGAGGGTCTGGGGCAGCTCCTCAGCTTGGAGGAATTGGTAAATCAGCTTTTCCAACCATATTTCTTTGTGCAGAAAGATTTATCCATGTTTTGCTACAGCTAATTAAAAATTGCTGGCTTCGATGGCAGAATACTCACATATTCCAGTGAGCATTCTAAAGTCAGTTATTACATGGTGGGTTTTTTGGTTGTTCTTGGTTTGACAAATATTTTAGGAAAACTCAAATCCCTTGTGATCTGTCAGTCATGGGAGACTTGTTTCTTCTGTCACACTTCTGCCAGGGAGATCCTAAATATGTCAGCTAGCTAATTTTAATGTTCTACCAGTAATTAACTTTGCACTAGCAGCACCCATGGGATAGTTTAAACATCTCTGTCTTAATCTCTCTCACTTTTTTTTCAATCCGCAGGATGTGTCCAACAACCACCTCACAGACATTCCAACAAGTTTTGCTTTGCTCGTTAACTTGGTGCGGCTCAATTTGGCCTGTAATCAGCTCAAGGACCTGCCTGAAGATCTCAGTGCCATGAAAAGTAACTCACTTTCCTCACACCATTAAATGCCAAACAGCTAGTTCTGTGTTTATGTTCATATTAGTGCATGTTAGTCAGGTTTTAAAATATATCCCTAAAGTTAATGCACTCCCAAGAGAATCAGGTCAGAATTATTAGTTCTAAATTCTGTTTGGCAAAATGTCGTTGCATTTATTTTAAAACCCAGGATAATTATGCTTCTGTGGAAAGCTATTTTTATTTTCTCCTGTTTCTGTTTGTCATTGCACATTTACTTTCACAGGCTTGAGACAGCTGGATTGTACCAAAAACTACCTGGAAACTGTACCTTCTAAATTAGCAACTATGGCATCGCTGGAGCAGCTTTACCTGAGGAAAAATAAACTGCGTTCCTTGCCAGAGTTTCCCTCCTGCAAATTACTGAAGGTGAGCTTGAAATGGCTGCAATGCGGTAAACTGTTAAATAATGACAGTTACTTTAAACACAAGTTTTTGTGAGGTGCTGTGATCAAAAATTAATGGTTGTGTGTTTAGAACTCTTATTTAGTACACCCCCCTTTGCAATTTCTCTTGCTGTCCTCAGTATTCAACCTTAAGGTCATTTGGAAGACAAATGCGCAGCAGAACTTTCAGATTTGCAAAATAAATATTTAGAAGAGGAATGACTTAAAACTGGATCTAGTGTTGCCTATTTTTTCTCAGTGGGAACATTTTCTGGTTAAACTAACATTATTCATTATAATATTTTCTTTGTAATTACAGAAAAAATATACTGGTTTTCCTTTTGGCATAATCAGGGATTCCTGGTATTTTGTAGCATTAATTTCTGATATATTTAAAGTTGACAATCACCTGTCTCAGAACATCAGAAATTTGTTACTCAACTGATAGGGAAATGGTTGGGCCAAGGGAATGTCGCTATTGCTGTAGTGTTTCCATTGACCAGCTCTGAAGTCAGCAGTGTAAATTCCAAGCTATTTCCTCATTTTCTATCAAAATTCCTATTGGTTTGTGGAGTTCAGTGTCGTAGTGAATCTAGCACATGCTCTTAGGCTAAGGAATCATTCATTTTTTCCTTTATAAATTAAACATTTCCATCAGGGAGATGAAAGCTGCCTCTCAACTTCCTCTGACTTTGAATTTCAGAAGCTTCTTGAGCAAAGGAGTCATTGACAAGTTCTTGGCAAAAGTGGAACAAGTTTATTCCTGGCTGGGAAATGGGACTTGGAGCTGAGGGTTCTGTGGTGGGTTCAAAAAAGCTGAGTCAGTCCTATATCTCTGGATCTTTGGAGGCTTTGATATTTCATAGGCAGAAGAAAGGGAGTCAAGATCTATTTTTTTCTCCACATCATCATATGTTTCTGCTGATGTCACGATTTAGGGGATGAGTTATAAAGCAATTTTACCAGACTACCATAGTGGTAGGTGCTCTTTGTTCCCATAGGAATTACATGCTGGTGAGAATCAGATTGAAATCCTCAATGCAGAGAATCTGAAACACCTGAATTCCCTGTCTGTGCTGGAACTCAGAGACAACAAGATCAAATCAGTCCCTGAGGAGATCACTCTGCTGCAGAAGCTGGAGCGGCTCGACCTGGCCAACAATGACATCAGTAGGTAATAGAGAAAGCTGGGCTGGGTCTGGGGGGGGACATGGCTGGTGGCAGCTCATTCCTGGTGGATCACACTAGGGAGGTGCAATTAAGAAAGGACTTAATCATAAAATGAGGGAACCCTCTGTATTGTGTGATTGCTCTGATCAAACTGGGCCTTTCTTAAACATTCTGTGTTCTGCTTGTGACTTATGTTTGATTGTAAGTGCTTTGGGGAGGGTCTGAGGGAGCTGGGGAAGGGGCTGGAGCACCAGGAGTGGTTGAGAGAGCTGTAGGGGCTCAGCCTGAGAAGAAGAGGGTCAGGGGGACCTTCTCACTCTTTGCAGCTCCCTGACAGGAGGGTGCAGCCAGGTGAGGGTCAGGCTCTGCTCCCAGGGAATAGGGACAGGACAAGAAGAAACGGCCTCAAGTTGTGCCAGGGGAGGGTCTGGTTGGACATCAGGAGGAATTTCCTCACGGAAAGGGTGTTCAGGCATTGGAAGGGGCTGCCCAGGGAGGTGGTGGAGTCCTTATCCCTGGAGGTGTCCAAGGAAGGACTGGATGTGGCACTCAGTGCTCTGGGCTGGGTGACAAGGTGGGGATCAGGCTCGGGCTGGACTCGATGGGCTGGGAGGGCTTTTCCAACGTAAATGATGGTGGGATTCTGCATCTTTTTCTTTGAACCTGAGCTTCAGAATCCCATCTGACAAACCATTGCAGATTCCTTAGCAATTGGTTTGGAGCTGCTTTGAAATGAGTTGTTTCCATCTGCAGGTTGCCTTATACATTGGGGAACCTTCCTCAGCTGAAATTCCTGGCACTGGAGGGAAATCCTTTGAGAACCATCCGGAGAGACCTGCTGGAAGTAAGCACTGGAGTTTGGTTATGTTGCAGGTGAACATTTGCTGTGTCCCCACAGTGTGGGCAACAGGAGAAACATGAAAAGCTAAAAATGCGGAGCCCGAGGTTGTGATTCAGGATCAGAAATTTTCAATTGGAATAGATGAAATTATAACTAAACAAGTTCCTAAGATGCTGTGAGGAGGGCTTCCCTGTGGGATTTCAGGTGAAATTTTTATTCAGCAGTGTTGTTGGCTCCACCTCTGTGACTGGAATTGTCCCTCTGCATTGTTTCACCAACTGCATAAACCCCACTTAGTGACTGTTTTTTTGTTTCTTTTTAAAAGAAAGGCACCCAGGAACTTCTGAAATATCTGAGAAGCAAAATCCAAGGTGTGTTGCTTTATTCCATTTATTGCATTTAAAGAGATTCTAAGAAATGAAAATAAATCAGAACCTAGGGAGGGTGGTTGTTTAAATCCGGACCTTTCCAGTTATCCTGCAATAATAGAGATTTCTTTACTCAACAGTTTGCTCTGATATTTCTGTTTCTTTTCCTTATTCTGTTAGATAATACTGAATAACAAACATGCTCTTATTGAGGATTATAATTTCTAAAATAATCTCAATATGCCTAATCTTTGTTCTTAAAAGGGACCTTGATTATAGATGCATCAGCTTTTCTTACCAGTGCTGTATGACTGTTCCTTTTCCAGTGGTTGTCCCCACTTGCCAGAGGATGGCAGCATTAATTAGGCTTCTGCAGCAGAAAAAATTCCTTCCAAATGTCAGCTTCCATGCAAATCTGACATGTTAACTCCACAAAACTTAATGGAATGCTGGAGTACAAGCTCAGTCTAACAGATAATATAATTGTGATAACACAATTAGCTCATGTCTTGCATGTACAGCAGTACTTACGGTTTTACTCTACCTCTTATGGAGCTAAACCAGTGGCAGTCCTGTTTCTGTAGAGGTTTAAATTGGGAAAAGCCTCCTTTTTTAGCTTATTTCTGACCCTTTTGCCAGAAAATTATTGGAATAATCTGAATTAGGTGACCTTCAGTTGAACCAGGAGTAAAGGGGGTGGTGGAGGTGCCTGGGATGCACTCCTGGATCCCTCAGAACTGTGACTGGACCCCTCTGTTGTCTGTAGATGATGGACCTGGCCCCAGTGAAGAGCCTCCTGTGACAGCCATGACCCTTCCCAGCCAGGCAAGGGTGAACATGCATGCCATAACCTCACTGAAATTACTGGAGTACAGGTATGTGCTTGGAAATACTACCTGTTCCTAAAGCTGCAAAAACACTCCCCTATTTTTTGGTTGTGTTTCCCCCTCCTGCCTTTATTACATACCAAGCTGTCCACAAATCCTACTGTATTTGGGCATTTTCCCCTTTAATTCCTGTACTCAGGAATAGGCAGATTTGGATTGCAGGGGTTTAATTATTCATTTGTAATATCAAATATTTCACAGTAACTCAACTGAAGTGCTGAAAACCTTCAGGTGCTTTTGGTACCTTTTAAGCTCTTTACAGTTTTCAGTAAGTCTCAGAACATCTTGTAGTAGGTGAGTGTCTCCTCAATTATTTTTTAACTGTACCTTGTTAAGCTGGGAATGGGAAAGAAAACCATGAAGGACTTGGGGGTGTTGATGGATGAGAAGCTGAGACAGGCTGGGAGAACTGGGAATGTTCATCCTGGAGAAGAGGAGGCTTCAGGGGCAACTTGGAGCCCCTTCTTGTGCCTAAAGGGACTCCAAGCGATGCTGGAGAGGGACTTTGGACAAGGACATGGAGAGACAGGACAAGGGAGAATGGCTTCCCACTGCCAGAGGACTGGGTTAGATGGGATATTGGGAAGGAATTCTTGGCTGTGAGGGTGGTCAGGCCCTGGCACAGGTTGCCCAGAGAAGCTGTGGCTGCCCCATCCCTGGCAGTGTCCAAGTCCAGGTTCGACGGGGTCTTGGAGCAACCTGGGATAGTGGAAGGTGTCCCTGCCCATGGCAGGGAATGGAACAGATGAGCTTTAAGGTCCCTCCCATCCCTAACTATTCCAGGATTCCAGGATTCTCTGATACTTGGTGACAGGGCAGTGGTTGGAGCTTTTTGATCAACAGACCCATGCATTTCAAATTGTACCTGCTCATCTTCTCTAAAAGAAGGTGAAAATGCCTTGTTAATCACCAGAAAGGATGAACTGGTATTGCTCAGCCCCTCTTTCTCCCCTCAGTGAGAAGCAGGCAGCAGAGATCCCTGAGGAGATGTTCGATGCCGTGGGCACCAACCCTGTGGCCACTGTCAACTTCAGCAAGAACCAGCTGAGAGAGGTGCCCCCAAGGTACTTTGTGAAGGTCATTCCTCATCTGTGACTTGCTTTTCTGCCTTTGTTCTCAGCATCTTGTGTCCTCCCTGAAGCCGTTTGCACTTTGTTGCTGTGTCTGTGCACACAAATCAAAGTACAGTGAGATACAGTGACACAACTTGTGTGTCTTGTACAGGAGCGTGCACATGGGACCTGGAGTCACTTGTGTCATCCACAGTCATGGAAAATCTCTGGCACTGATGGCACTGATTAGTCTTTTTGTGTTACAAGGAAGGTTTGCTGGATCTCTGGGAGCCCAAGAAAACCACCAACACTGATTTTTAAGGACACTACCACATTGTGGAATTGATCTATGCCCATTCTCAGACCCAAGTGTGCTGAATGTTTCACCTTTAGAACATAGAGCTTGAAGAGGTGCAATCTCAGGGGAAAAAAAAAGTCCATTTTCAGGTACAATCTCTAGAGACTGGATTTTGTGAGCTGGTGTTTGTGCCTCCTGTGCTTTGTCACTGTATCAGAGGCTGTTGCATTCCCTGGGATAGGTGTGGGTGGGTGTGCAGCTGCCTCAGAATTCCATGCCAATCCAGACAGGAGAGAAAAGTGTTTTCTCATTTAATAGCATTTTGGTTTTAGGGCTAAACCAGAGGTTCTATTTGGGGGGTTTTACAGTGAACTTCTTGAGCGGCTAAATAATTTACACCAGAGCATCTCAATGTAACAGCCTTTTACAAGCAGCAGCAGGAATTTGTAACAATGGAGCAGAAACAAAAGATGGGAAAAAATAGGAATTTCTTTCAGTTTGTTTGGCTGCAGAAGAAGGTGGATAAGAGTCAGTATTAAAATGTCTCCAGGTCAGGAGATGGCAGTGATGGTCACCTGTGCTCTGGTCTCTGACGTAGCTCTTGGCTGCATTTACTGAGGAGGTTTTTGTAGTAAAATTTACTCTCCTAATCAGAGAGAGAAAATGTGATCTAATCACTGTAGATCAGTAATTTGAGCTTTGCCTTCACCCAAGTGTAAGGTTTGAGGAGCAGCAGCTCTCACAGGTGACATCTCATTATCTTCACAAAATTTCTTCTGGATTGTCAAGAAACAAAATGTGTCCTTGATTTGTAGAAGAAAGCAGTTTTTAAATAACTTAGAATGCAAGCATGAGCTTCCATAATTACAGTATTTCCTTTTCGGGTTTCAGGATTGTGGAGCTGAAAGACTCAGTTTGTGATGTCAACCTCGGCTTCAACAAAATCTCCTCCATTTCCCTGGAGCTGTGCAGGCTCCATAAATTGACACATTTGGATCTCAGGTTGGTGACGTGTGTTGGGTTCCTTCCCTGGGAACTTATTTTCCTGCCTCCCTAAACCAGCCATCTGTTCCAGTGGGATTGCAGCACTGGGATCAGTTTTCATTCCCAAATGCCTCCATGGCAGAGCTGAAATAGCCTAAATTTGGGTCTTGGTAAAAGAAAACCCAAAAAACAAGTGGACCAGCTCTGAGACTTGCTGTGAGGAGAGACATGTTGCTATTTAAAAACACTTCCATCACCCTCCAAAAGACACACACACCAAAAAGTCTTGGGAATTAGGACAGTGAAAGTTCAGATCTTGTGATGTTGCTGGAAACAGAAGCATTAAATGGCAAAAGATGTTACTTATGTTATCTTACCTCCCCTGACTCCTGAGAAATGCTCCTTGCATTGTTCAGCATCAGGATTAGCTCAAACCATGGATTTTGGAGAGGTGTAGCTACCTGACTGATTTACTTTGGCTCCAGGATCTGGGCAGTTTCCTAAACTATCCTCTGGAATCCAAGGAGCTGAATTTCCTGGCAGGAAATTCATTATGGAGTTTTTGGATGCTTGGGAATACTTGGGAATCTTTAGAGGACAGGCTTTGAGTCTCCTCCTGGTAGAAATGGGAATCCAGCGTGGCTGGCAGGTCAATCCAAGCCAGCAGCTGTACCTGGGCATGGTCTTGCCCAATTTCTGAGGCAATGAACTGGCCACAGACAGTGTGGATGTGATCAGTATGTTCTGTCCTGGGGATTCTCAACTAAAACCTTGAGCAAGTGAATGATTATTGTTTGTCTTCCTTTGGTACACAGAAACAACGTTTTGACATCTTTACCCAAGGAAATGGAGGCACTGACAAGACTGCAGATAATCAATCTTGCTTTTAACAGGTGAGCAACTCTCTAGATTTTTTAATAAAATAATAATCAAAAGAACTGGGCTGAATTTTCTATGATTTTCCTGTGATATAAGAACGAGGAGACACTGGGCCGACAAGTTGTGGGCTTGAAACCCATGAAGTGCTTGTGTTTGTATTGCCCTGTTTCTGACTTTCCCTGCTTTGCCTCCTTTCTCTTCCTGAAGATTTAAGGCCTTTCCCAGTGTCCTCTATCACCTCCCAGCCCTGGAGACCATCCTGCTCAGCAACAACCAGGTGGGGTCCATTGACCCGCTGCAGCTGAAGGGGATGGACATGCTGGGAACGCTGGACCTGCAGAACAATGACCTCCTCCACGTGCCCCCAGAACTGGGGAACTGTGAAAACCTGAGGTGTGTGGTTTCACTGGGGATCTGTTTATACAATTGTATTCTGTCTGAGTTCTTCAGGCAGTGTTTGACTGTCAGAGGAAGAAGTGCTCCTTGGCAGGATATTGTTTGTGGAGTCGCAGTGCCCCAAAAGGATCGTCCTGATTATCTGTAAAACAAGGCAGTTTCTTCCATATTTTCTCACTATTGTAAAGAGTTGGAGGAGTTGTTTCATCATTTCAGGGTCTGTTCATTTGTATGAAGCTTCTGGCACAGCCTTGGTTATGTTGCCTGTCCAGTCACACTGTGATGCAGCACAGACAGGCCAGGCTTAGCAGGGAGGTTGGACCAGGTGAGCCCACTGTGGTCCCTTCCAGCCTGAACCATCCTGGAATTATGTTTCTGTATTCCAGGAGTTCTTTTCTCACTCCTGCTGGCAGAGGCTTGCTGCAGAATTGGGGTATGTGCTGCAGTCATACACCCCCACTGATTTATTAGCATAAATTAAAATTCACATGTCTCTAAAGCCAAGCTGGTGTGAAGCAGGAAAGCAGGAATTAAAACTTTTAGAACAGAAGAGGGATTACTTACAAATTCCAAAAGATTCAGCAGTCTGTATGCAGTGGATGAGTGTGTGGGTACAAGAAGTCTTTATCTAAGTGCAGATCCCTGTTTTCCAGGACCCTGCTGTTGGAAGGGAACCCATTCCGCACCCCCCGGGCTGCGATCCTGGCCAAGGGAACGGCTGCAGTGCTGGAATACCTGCGG
Organism: Myiozetetes cayanensis; assembly: GCF_022539395.1. Taxonomy (NCBI): domain Eukaryota; kingdom Metazoa; phylum Chordata; class Aves; order Passeriformes; family Tyrannidae; genus Myiozetetes; species Myiozetetes cayanensis. The sequence goes on along the minus strand of NW_026086826.1, from coordinate 13,243,862 downwards.
AGCCGCATTCCCACCTGAGCCAGCTCCTGCCCTGGGCCAGCAGGGATCACACGACAGGGGGCTCCACTGCCTCTCTCCTCCTCCTCCTCCTGCCCGGTCCAAAGCATCCATGAGGCTGTTTGTGTGTTAAGAAAGAACTGACCTGTAAAACATTCCCTGGATGCATGTTCCAATGGGGATCTCAGCATCCCACGCTCTGTTTACACTGTTTGTGATAAAGGAGCCATGGTGCTCTCTGCAGGCCAGCTGAGCTTTCAAGACAGTTGTCAAATCAAAGCCTTTGGGCAAAAGGGAACACTTGATTTTTGTATCCCTTTTTTGGTCTCTTTTCACTGCTCCCCCAAAATTGATTCCTGGTCTGTGTGGTAAATGCTGGAGCTGTGAGGGGGTGACCAGGAGTGAGAGGTACCCCCCGCTTTGTGCATGGCTCACCTGAGGGCAAGAAAGTGGCCGTTGTTGGCAGCTGCACTAAGACAATAAATCTGTCCCCTTGGATGTCTGTTTTGGGTTCTTTAAGCATGTGCTGTAATTAAGTTTTCTAGACAGTAACACTGAGATACTTTTCTTGTATCTCAGTTGTATCACACTTCCATGTCCTGAAGGTGATGCCTTTAATGATCATGGTGCTGCAGTGTGGGTATTAATAATATACAGAACCACAGAATCACAGATTCACTTCCATTGGAAAAGCCCTCCCAGCCCATCAAGTCCAACCTGAGCGTAATCCCCACCTTGTCACCCAGCCCAGAGCACTGAGTGCCACATCCAGTTGTTCCTTGGACACCTCCACGGATAAGGACTCCACTGCCTCCCTGGGCAGCCCCTTCCAATGCCTGAACACCCTTTCCAGGAAGGAATTTCTCCTGAGGTCCAACCTGAATCTCCCCTAGCACAGCTTGAGGCGTGTCCCATCTCCTTGTTCCCTGGGAGTATGGGCTTGTTCCCATTCCTCTTGTCCCATCCCTTGTTCCCTGGGACCAGAGCCTGACCCCCACCTGGCTCCACTGTCCTGTCAGGGAGTTGCAGAGAGCCAGAAGGTCCCCTCTGAGCCTCCTTTTCTCCAGGTTGAGCCCCCCCCAGCTCCCTCAGCTGCTCCTGGTGCTCCAGACCCTTCCCCAGCTCTGTTCCCTTCCCTGGACATGCTCCAGCCCCTCGATGTCCTGGTCATGAGGGCCCAGAACAGGACACAGCACTCGAGGTTCTGGATCACAGCAAAATTTAATACAGTTCAACACTAAACTTTCCAGGTTCTGAATGTGTCCAGAATGAACATAAAATACACTAAACTGCTCAGGTCTCCAGGTTTAGGAAGTGCCTTTCAGCCAGAGCAGGGATGGCTGAGGGACCTCAGCCCCAGCTGCACTTCCCCATGGTCCTGGTGGAAGGGACCAGAACTGCCCAGGCTGGTGGGGAAATTCAGAGTATTAACCTGTGTGGAAAGATGGACTGGGAGGGGAGCAGAAAAGGAAAGGACAGGATGTTTCCTGTGGGAAATACCTGATGGTATCTGTGTGTAGTTCTAAGCTCCAAGAGGTCTTGGTAGAGCTCCAGCATGTCCATGGGCAGCTCTGGATGATGGATGGTGGATCCAGTTCCCTGGATGATGGAGTTGCTGCTGCTCTCAACCCCAGCCCTCTCGTTTCCATACATTTGTCCTTTCATACACCATTTGAACCCAAAAAGCAGTAAACAGAGAGTTTTCTTCACCAGCTGCATCGCTCCCATTCCTTATCTGATGTCCCACAGTAGCAAGGAGAATTGCCCAGTTTTCCAGGCCCACTTCTGGAGGGATGTGGGGAACAACCACCCCTTCCTCTCCCTCCCAAACCTTCCATCCTTCCTGACAGCAAAGAAATGACCCAAAAGAATTACAATAAGGTGACATTTTTATTATTTATACAATAAAGAGACTTTTTTATGTTATTCAAAACATTTTTTTTTTTTTGAAATACTGAAAAATTCGGGTACACCAAAGCCGAAAATGGCTCTGCTAATACTGCACAGCGGCGGTTCAGTCCCTGGGCTCCCTATGGACAGAAGCATCTGCAAAATGCATCAACACCACACGCACGGGCCGGGGCCCCACAGGGCACGGGGAGGGGACAACCTGCATGTGCCAAGGGACGAGAGTTGATTGCACTCAATCAATAGATTTAAAATAGAATTTTTGAAGTACCTTTTTGCACAGAAAATGAAGCAGCTTTCAAGTTCAGTTAAGTCTTTATACTGCAAAAAACATGAAGTACATTCACAATCTATGTTAATAAAGTAGTAAATATTTCCTCATTCAGCTTTATTTACAGGAATACTGGAATTCAACTGAAAAGTACAGTCATCTGGAATATAGCAATCTTTGAACACATACAAAAATGACCATTTCTGTATATAATTTAAGCTCAAAATCACAATTATCTCAAAATATTAATTACAATACAGCCATCTCCATCATAATTAAACATGTCTTTTATAAAATGGTAAAATCTTTAATAAAGGAAGCTGTTGGTTCTGAACCGGATACAGTACTCACAGGTAGAAAACCGAAGTGATGAGCGAGTGCCCTGCCCGGGGAGGGGACACGAAGGGGGGACACGAGGGAGGGACATGAGCCACCGAGGCAGCCCAGAGACAAAGGCCCTGAGTGCCAGGGCCAGGGGTCCTCACACAATGCAATGGTGTCATTCAGTCACTTCCACAAAATCGGCTGGAATCATCCAGGAAGGGGATTGGCAAAAAGTTTTTTTAGGTTTGTTTTTTTTTTTTTTTCAATTCCACGATTTGCAAACGGTCCCTTTTGGGATTGGGTCAGCAGTGGCCCTGCAGGCTCCCGGAGTGGCCCACAGCGCCAACAGCCTCGTTCCCACAGCACCCAAACCCCCAGTGGATCCGTATCCCATCAAACTACTGCCCGGAAAGTTGTATTGGCACGGCCATAGGGAATGACCCAGGACCTGAGTGCCTGGGAATAAGGGGATGAGGCCAGACGGCTTTGTGCGCTTCAAGAGGGAATTATGGAATCTGAAAGGGAGAGAAGGGAGGGGCCATGCCAGCCATGGGCAGGGAGCTCAGACTGCAGAGAGAATTCCCAACTTCCCCAGTGTGGGATTTCTAACTGTGAAATCCAACCAGTTCACAGGATCACAGGATAGCTGGCGTTGGAAGGGACCTCTGGAGATCACCCAGTCCAACTCCCTGCCCATGCAGGGTCACCTGGAACAGGTGACAAAGGAATTTGTCCAGGTGGATTTGGGATGTCTCCAGCTAAGGAGACTGACTCCATGCCCTTCCTGGGCAGCTATTCCAGGCTCTACCACCCTCCATGGAAAGAAGTTCTACCTCATGTTGAGGTGGAAGTTCTTGTGTTTTAGTTTATGGCCAAATTCTGCCAAGGTGGGTGGTGACTCCACAGCTTTGTCACCTCCTGTGCCTGTGTGTGCCCCATGTCCAACCCTGATCCTGTTGGACAGGGTCTGCCTGGCTGGGGGGAAATACACCCCGCCGTGTCCTGAGCTGGACTGGGCAGCACAGCCCTGGCTTCGACCCTTCTCCTGCCACAGACAATTCCCAGGAATAACCACCCTGATCCCCACTGACCCTGTACAGACCTGGGTCTGACACCGTGGCCTGTCTCAGCTGATCCAAATGTGCCTTTGTAATTTAATATAGGGTTTGCATTTCCTGTTGCAAATCTCCCTTTCAGATATATACACATCTATAAATAAGCATTTTTGATTGCATAAGGTAATTAATGCTATATTACAGCAGAGAGGTTTCATAGAATCCCAGATTGGTTTGAGTTGGAAGAGACCTTAAAGCTCATCCAGTTCCACCCCCTGCCATGGGCAGGGACACCTTCCACTATCCCAGGTTATTCCAAGCCCTGTCCAACCTGGCCTTGGACACCCCCAGGGATGGGGCAGCCACAGCTTCTCTGGGCAACCTGTGCCAGGGCCTCCCCACCCTCACAGCCAGAAATTTCTCCCCAGTATCTCATCTAACTCTGCCCTTTGGCAGTGGGAAGCCATTCCCCCTTGTCCTGTCCCTCCAGGCTCTTGTCCGAAGTCCCTTTCCAGCTCTCTTGGAGCCCCTTTAGGCACTGGAAGGGGCTTTAACCAACATCTTTACACTCCAAGTGCTCACTAACAGCAGCAAACCAACACCCAGACATTCCATACTCCTTTTTTCCTTGGATTTTCCTTGGATTTCCTTGACTCTGCTCTCAGCTGCCCCATTCACCCCCAGTATTGTCCTGCCTGGGCCCTGCTTGGAGCCACTGGCTGGGCATGGCCACCCTGGCTGGCATCTCCTGTCCCCTCACAGGGGCTGGCACTGCTACCAAACACAGATGCAGATGTCGATGTGTTATAAAATATCTCAGAAAGCAAGATTTGAAGATGTTAAATTGTTGCTGTTGGAACACCTGGCTGATAACTCCCCTAGTTTGTCATCACCTGGATACGAACTGTGAGCTGGCACTGGGAAAAGGGGGTCCTGGAGGCTTCCTGCGGTCTGGGCTGAGCTTTTTCCTCAAAAAATTTTAAAAAAGCATTTTGAAAGCAGCTTTTTTGCTTTCTTTTTCCTCCCCCACCATCGCCCTGTGCAGGACCCCCTGTGTAGGGGGGACCCCTCAGCTCTCCGGGGCTCAGCTCTGTCCCTCCGCTCCTGGCAAATCTCCAAAAGGTCCCACAGCCAGGGAGGGAAGGGTTAGGAATTCCTAGTGGCTCTTGGAGGCAGCGAAGTGGAATATCCCCAGCTGTGTCTGTGGGCTGTGGCTGCACCCTTGGATGTGGGATTTTTGGGTGGGAATGAGCCTGGGCACAGACGAGCCTGGTGCCAGCTCTCCCTCATCCCTTCCTCAGGGAAATGGGATCCTCTGAAAACACCTGGTGGGAGGTTTCCCTGTCTTTTTCCATCTTGCTGCCAGGTATAACCACGCTGGAGCCCTGAACCACCAGCAGCTGTCAGGACTCTGTTGGGAGCAGCACCAGGACTTGGACCTGAGGGGTTGTCACACTGTGCCCTGAGCTGGGAATGCTCCTTCCAGGCTGGCTTGATGTCACTCAGTGTCACCTGCTGCTCCCTGGGGTGTGGCAGCTCTAAACCTGCTCCCATTCCCTGTAAAGGACTCCTGATCAAATCAAGGATCACATAAAGCCTCCCCGATGGGAATATCCCAAGCTGGGCCCGGCCCGGCCTGGAGCCAGTGAAGATACACAACAATGTCCATGGGAATGGGGGATGTGAGTAAAGGGCCTCGAATTGGAAATTAAAAAAGTGAAATAATAAAATTAGCAGCAACAAAAGAAGTTTTACTGCCACCATCACAACCTTCCTCCATCCGTGAGCCAAACCTGCCTGTCCTCGGAGTTCTCCTGTAGAGTGTGCACATGGAATCCATGGGAAGTGCCAAACCAAAGGTGTTAACCCATTCCAGAGGGAGTTAACCCATTCCAAAGGAATTCAGAATCACAGAACCATAGAATGGTTTGGGTTGGAAGGGACCTTAGAGCTCATCCCATTCCATCCCCTGCCATGGGCAGGGATACCTTCCACTAGACCAGGTTGCTCCAAGGCCCATCCAACCTGGCCCATTCCAAAGGAAGTTCACCCATTTCCATGTGGGTTTTTGTACCGAGGTCCCAGAGTTCCAATTTCAGAAGTCTCTCACCCTGTATATGAATTGTTCCTGATCCCTACGGAGCCAACTATACACACGGCATATGTACAGGTATTTTCATAAGGCATAGAATATCTTTGCATTGAAAATAAATGAACATTATTAAATTTAATTTAATATATACTTTCTTTGAGGTGTTTATGAAAATATTTTTTTCTCTATACTTTTGTATGCGACATGATAGAAATATTTCATGGGAAGTACAGGTTAATATAGTTCATCTTTATAAAGGCATATACAACTCTGAGGCAGTGTTTCTGATGGACAGCAGAATTCCTAAAGGATTTGTATGTGCTTCTGTGTTCTGAAATCATATGAAATCGACTTTAAGAAGTAACTTGATTAAAAAAACGCACCAATGCACAGCCAGAGGCTGACAAGTAAAACTAATACGGAGCCACATGAACAATATATTTATATAGTTAATATATTTTTTCCCGATGATTGGTACTAACATAGAGTATTATACATTTGGCACTACTGTTTGCCATTGGTCCAGCAATTGGCAAAAAATTGGTTTCCTATGTATAAATCTGTTTGAACATTAGATCTGGCTAGACATATTTACTATTTATAAAAAAATATTTAGACAGTAAGCTCACGTTGAATAACAAGGTCTACTGTGTTCTGGAAACTCTTCAGTAGAAGCACAGCCTTCTCGTGTTCCATATGTACAAAGCTGTGTCCATTGGCCTGCAACAGGGACAAACACAGGAGAAAGCTCTATAGTGGCTTCATTTTGGTGGAACAAAGGGGTGGATGGAAATAAAAAGCTAAAATAAATAATGGACACATAAGGATCCCACAAACACTGAGCACACGTTATTCTCGCCCTCCATTGGCTTCGAGCAGGGGCTGAACTGGAGTCTCCAGGGAATACTTCATTCCCACTGAAAAGATCCTGTGACTCTGGGATAGTTTGTGTGTTTTCTGAGGAAGCATAACTCTGGGATGGAAGGTTTCCATATTCCAGGTGCTGTGCTGCATGTATGGGCAGAATGGGCTCCATTTGGATACAGAAATAAAGAGGGAAGTATTTATAAGCTGTTCTGTCAATTAAATCTCTCTATAATAATCTCTCTCTTGTCTGTTTCAACACTATTTCAAAAATCAAATGTTAATAAACATCATTACCCACAGTTCACTGACTGTGCTCAATAGGCCCAAGTAGAAGATCCACCATTCTCCAGGAAAATGGACACAGCCCAGGAAGGGAATCAGGCTCCATGGCCACACCTGCTCCAGGTCCCCCCTGAACCTCCTCTTCTCCAAGCTGAGCCCTGCCAGCTCCCTCAGCTGCTCCTGGTGCTCCAGACCCTTCCCCATCTCCATTCCCTTCTCTGGACATGCCCCCATCCCTCAATGTCTCTCTTGTCTGAGGGGCCCCGAACCGACCCCAGCACTGTAGGTATCTCAGCAGTGCCCAGCACAGGGGCACATCACTGCCTTGGGGCTGTGGCCACACTATTTTTGATACAAACCAGGTACCATGAGGATCATCGAGTCCAACCCTTAGCCCTGCACAGGACCATCCCCAAGAGTCACACCAGGTGCCCCAGAGGATCATCCAAACATTCCTTAAGCTCTGCCAGCCTCGGTGCTGTGACCACTGCCCTGGGGAGCCTGTTCAGTGCCCAACCACCCTCTGGGGAAGAACCTTTTCCTGAGATCCAACCTAACCCTGCCCTGACACAACTTCAGGCCTGCATCACCACCACTTCATTTCTGAGCTGCCCTCAGCCCCCCAGCAGTCCCTCCCCCTGTACCTGCAGGATCTTGTCCCCAGGCTGGAGCAGGCTGGACGCGGGGCCGTCAGGCTGAACCCTAGTAACAAAGATACCCTATAAGTCAAAGTAACACAGGTTAGGATGCCATCTCCGAGACCTACAGCCCAAAATACAGGTGAGTCCCTAACTGGGGTCTGGGGACTTTATAGACTTGGGCTGAACACCAAACTCCATTTTAATCTGTTTGTAATCAAACACTAGGTTGGGTTTGTAGCAGCTTCAGCTGCTTCACCCAATAAATATAATTGTGGGTCATTTTTAACTAAGCTTCCACCTCACAAAATACTGTCCAATATGAATAGAGTGAAAGGGCTTATCAGGAGGGTAAGTAAAATGGAGGAAGCATTAATTTATTAGAATAATCTCTACCATAATCTACACAGTAATCTTTGTTTGATTCCTCTAGGAAACAAAAAAGTTTAAAAGACGTCTAGAAAGCAGTTGATTATTCAGCCCTTGAGATCTTCAGTGCTGTGGGACAGACCTTAAATCCAGTGTCTGAGCAGTGAAAGGCTTTGAAAGAGGAAAGCTATTAAGAGTAAAGGATAGTTATAGATTTGTTTTCAGAATTTCAGTAAAATATGTTAATAAACTCACAAATCAAAGGTTGGTTCCAGCTGATGAGCACATTAAACTCCCACACAGCTCATCAGTTCTGGCCCCTCAGTGTCTGTGCTGTGCTCTCCCTGCTCCAAGGGGAATCCAAGGCTAAATGTGAACATTCCCATTGCTCCCAGGCACACCAGGGAAATCCCTGCTTGGCATCACCATCATGTGCATCCTTGAGGGATTTGACAGTCTTGTGAGCAAGGCCCTGCCCAGTATTGCCAGTGTAAAACCCAGCATAAAACTGGGACAGAGCTGTACATGGGCTGCTGAAGGCTCATCCCTGTGCCATGAACTTGTGGCAGGGGTCTGCTGTTCCAAAGGAATGGTGGCTTCTCCATGGCTTCTCCTGTCCTCTCATTCCACTGATATCAGCATTTCATTTAAAATATGGCAAATCTGGTGTCACTGTGTGGGAAGTGATGGTTCAGAGTAACAATATAGAAAAACCCTTTAACTATTAATTCCCCTCCCATCACTCCCTGAGTTGTGTTCCTGTGAGTGGGAAAACCAGTTCTATCTCCAGCTGTTCCTGCCTTGCTCCAGACACATTCAGAGTGGAACAGGGACTCTCCTTCAGTCACTTCAGCCAAGTGACAGCCAGGAAAAGTCCAGCTTAATTCTATCATCCCACCTTCAACTGGGCAAAACCAGGCCCCGATGTTATAAAGTATAATTCCAGTGTGAAGTCTCCAAGGACACCAAAAATGAGAACATTTTGAAGGATAATAGTTAAAATTCCTGGGGTTTATGTACATTACATGGAACTACTCTGGAAGGTCAAAACAGGGATTATCAATAAGAAAACTGAATCCCAGAATCCCAGACTGGTTTGGATTGGGAAGGACCTTAAAGCCCATCTTGTTCCACCCCCTGCAATGGGCAAGGACACCTTCCTTAGACCAGGAATTCAGACTGTGTCAGGTTGGTATTTCCAAGCCTATTTTACATTCCCAGTCAGTTTTCTGTTGTAATTTAGGGAGGTGGGGAATTGATTTCTTTAATTTGCAGGTAGATCTCAAAGTTTTGAAAAGAGATGAAAAAAGAATTTTAAAAAAATTTCATCACTTGCCAAACTTTCTCCATACTTAACGGAAGTTCTGACAGTCTCTGCAAACTGAATCCTGGATTAGCAAAGGACATCAGCTCTAGGAATGTGTTCAACAGAGAGGTGCCCAAAGTGCTCATTTTCCAACAAACTCCACTCAGTTTTATTGCATCAAACAGACAAATTTAAAGGTCTAAGAGTGCATTTCCTAATCCTACAGCCCCGGGAGCTGGGAATCACCAGATGGTGGAGTTTTTCTAGGCTTCCTTTTATCACATAGAGATTTATCTTAGACTTGCAATTCCCAGAATGAATCCTGAGTCTCCCTGACCACTGTGTATCTCATGGGGACATTCTTAATTTCCAGCACAGAAGGTAACTGGTGCCATGGGGTCTGTAAGGATCCAGTGATCTCCAGTTTACAGGCCAGGCTGGTTCTATGTGACACAGCAGCTACAAACCCTGGCATTCCATCTACCAGTACTGCTGGTTTAGTGTCCCCTCTAATTAATTTACTTAAAGCTTAAATCAGGGCTAAAAGTGACTCTTAAAAGTGAGAGAGAAAATTCTCCAGAAAACAGCCTCACAAATTATCTTAGACGTGGAATATGGGGCAGACACCCATGGGATTGATGTTTGATTCTCTCATTTTCATTAACTGGGAAAAGAAAGCAAACACCACCAAAAAAACCCCCAAACCAACCAACCAAACAAAAAAGACAAGTATGGGGAAAAGTATTTCAATAATCACAACAGAAGGGCATAAACATCTCGCTCATGTTCTCCACATCTCCATAAACATCTCGCTCATGTTCTCCACGTCTCCACTCTAAAATAAGGACCAGGTAGAGAGAAATTCCCAACGTACCTTATCGGAAGGTTTGAATGGATTTCCTTGTCCACTTATTCCACCACTGATACTAAACCCCAGGCCAGGATTCTTCTCTATCCTCACACAAAACTAGATTAGAAAGACAGGGCGGGGTAAGTGGATGCCAACATTAAACCCTTCCTAAACCACAGCATCCTTCTTCCCACACATCCCGTTCACCATCAGGGGGACGAGCTGAGCCCTGCACTGCACAGTGTGGAGAAAGTCAGTGGAATATTGCTATAAACTGGAAGTACTGGCATGATTTTAGCACACAGTGATACCATAATATTCCCTGTCATTCACAGATTTTTTGCACGGATTTTAAAGTTTCGTTTTCAAGGAGGAAAAAAACCCGTTAGACTCATGAGATGTTCACATTGGCCAAATTTTTTCTCATAAACGTTAGGATAAACCTGTCAGTGAGGCTTAATCTGTGAAATTTTATTTTTCCAGAAGGAGTCACATGTGCAGCATCCCTGGGACAAAGCAAGGGATAAATACTCAAAGCTCAGGGATCTTCAGAGCATTGCCAGGTCAGGGCACAGGCCCACAACCTGCACTGAGCACCTCATTCAGCAAAGTCAGGGGCCCCAAACAGGTATTTCAGTCATTAAGGCCAAATATAATGAGGACAGAACCATTAATGAAGGAACTCCCCAGTGCTGGGGGCACTGGGGCTGCAGATGGCCTTTCACTGGGCAGATCTGAGCAGATTAGTGTGTTATAAAATAACCTGCCCTGTTGACACTTAACTGGGTTGCTGGGGAAGAGGCAGAAGGTGCAAATTAATTCGGTGTGACCCTGTGATGCCAGTTCTGCTCAGGGACTTCAAGGGCAAATGGTGTCACTTGATCAGTCCAAGAGAAAATGGGTATTGATGGCTGGTGCTGGGAAATGGGATGGACCAGCCTGCCCCTAGTCCATCCAGAGCTCCTTGGGCTGCCCAGCTCAGCTGCCCCATTCCTGCCCGAGGCTCCCTTGTACCATGGACACTTTGGAAAACACAGGGACATCTCTGCCCCGAAGTTGCAATGCAGACCCTCTCACCTGCTCCTGGTAGGCGTCGGTGCTCCGCTGGCCCTTGGTCTGGATGAGGCACCGCCCGGTCTGGGGGGCTCGGGAGCTCTGGGCCGCTGGGATCTGGATGGGCAGCGGCGGCTGGTACTGCTGGATGGTGACCTTGTTCATGCTCCCCTCGTAGGGCTGCTCCCGGCTCCGGTGCTGCAGGCTCTGGGATCCCATGAGGGTCTGGATGTGGCTACCTGCCTGTGGGCAACGCAATCTGTTAGACCACAAAGGCAGGAGGCTGAAAAGAAGTGATTATTAAACTCACAGAGTCGGGCCCAAGAAAACCTGAGAGCCAGCAGAGGTTTGCTTTTGGAGCACAGCTGAAAAAAACAGGATTAAAACCAGTAGGGACACGCCCATGGCATTGGGGACCTGGGAAGTTTGGGGAGAATCAGCCATTTGATAAACATTAGGTATTTTTCTCCTCATGTCACGTCTACACTTCCGCTCAGGGCGTTTTGTGAACTGAAAACATTTAATAAATCAAAGGAGGGTGAATAATTTATCACATCCACTATGAAGATACTGGAATGTTTGTTTTTTCTGAGGATAATTTGGAGTAAGATCTATAACACAGACAGAAACTGACCAGGATTATGCTCTGGGTATGGAAAGCACCAACAGTTAAATCCTATGCCTTGTCCTGTGACCAAACGTGGCTTTTACCAAACGTAACCAACCAAATTTCTGTGATAATATTTCTGTCACAACATCTGCTGGTTTGAAGCTCCAATATTTGGTAAATACAAGTTAAATACTGCATTTATATCAACCTGGTCTTTTGCTAATACCAGCCAAGGAAGGATGGCTCCTGTCTTGTGTTTCTGTCTTGTGGACACAACAGTAAAAGTCATTTTCCAGGAAGCCTAAATACTGCAGGCTTTTAATAGTCTTTTAATAAATCAGTGGATTATTCAATTGGGAGATTAAAATATCCAATTTTGCCATAGGGGAAATAGCCCATAAATTATGGACTTGAGGTAAAATGAGCATTTAATCTGCATTATGAACAGCAAGAAGGATGGAAACAACCATCCTTCAACCATCCTCCAACCCAGATAATGAAGTAGTGATGCCTGTGCAGCATTCTCAGCTCACTGACAGTGCGAGCCATCACTATACACAGAGTAGTTCTGTGTGTGGGAAATTTGGGAATGTGTATTAATGTCTATATACAGTTAGACAGATATCAGTTAATGGCTGGACTCGATGATCTTGGAGATCTTTTCCAAGCTAAATGATCCCACGATTCTATATCAGCCTGAATACACAGTCCATCCCTCTGCCATAAACACCCCTCCCCTTGGAAAAACAACTCTCAACTCTTCTTACCATGATTTCCCAAGTCTCTACCCCACAGTGACTCCGCTCTGCAGGAGCCCAGTTAGTGGAAAACCAAAACATATTACAATTTATATTCACACATTTAATTGTTTGCTATGTTGAACTTCAGTTCTACAGAAGAGTTTCTGAATGACTTCAAATAGTTGCTGGATTTTAATCCCCAGATTCTGGAAAACCAAGACATTGGAGGTGACTTTGCTTGGAGAGATGAGTGTTGTCACACCAGCACATTACAAACCCCTGAGGAAGGTGAGTAAACATCTCTCAGAATTCATTTTCTCTCTGCTGTTAATAGACTTTGAGGAGATTGTATCACTCCTGCTTGTGGATTCACACCGTGGCTCTTCTGGAGGGGGATAAGCTGCTTCTCATGGAAATGGGAATTATTTCTTCTGCAGAAAAAATCTCTATTATGCAGACTGCTTCCCCAATTTCATCTGTATTCTTTACTTATCATCCAGTACAAAAGTTAATTATTTTCAGCTCGGTGTCCAATATTTACAGTACAGTTGGAGTAGCTGGCAGTGGGTGTAATGATAGATTTGCTGAGTGAAGCAATGTTTGTACTTATCCCATGGGAGCAGCCAGATACGGAAATATTCAGAACAAGAGAAAGTCTGCAGTTGAATTTATTACAATCCTGATGGTGCTCTGTTGATGGTGAACTGTTACAGCACTGACTGTGCACTGATGGTCCACAAATGCAAGACAGCAACAGTGTCCAACAGGGAATGGACCAACACAGGTTTTATCCCAAAATGCCAGTGAAGGCAAGAAATTACTTTTCTTACATTTCTCATCCTCATTTCTTGCATATCAGATGATAAATAACTTGACTGTCAGAGCCAACTCCACCACACCCTGTCACGGCACCCTCCTCCTCCTCCTCCTCCTCCTCCTCCTCCTTCTTCCTCCTCCCTCTGGGCAATTTCCAGAGGGAGGTGCAATTTCCATCTCCCATCTTCCAGCAATCCTCCTGTACTCATGGACCTGCGGATGCACCTCTCTGTGAAGCCAAGGGTTGCTGCTTCTGCCACTGCCTTGGATAAAAGCTGTGAAGGCATCAGGGAGGTCCTTCCTCATCAGCTGAGGGTTATTCACACAGCAGTTATCAGTGTGCACACCATGACTTTCACTGGTGTTATTCACCCCTAGGACTTTACTCCAGGGATGAGCTGGTTGGATCTCCATGTAGGCAATGACCACTGTAATTATCCCAGCTCAAATGTGCAGCTCCACCTCCCAGCATCGACTCCAAACACAGCTGAGTTTGTCAGGACCCTCCATTCTCCAGCTTTGCGATTAGAGCAGCCAAACCCAGCAGTTCCTGAGTGGATGAGCCAAGCTGGGGCTGGGAGGGAACAGCCAATATTTGCAGATGAGCAGCCCAGCTCCAAGCACTGGAATTCAACATCCGCCACAAGGTACCAGAAATTAGACCCATTTCTGGTGAGTTTATCAATGAAACAGCTTTGCCTGTTCAGAGCTGGGTTGGCACCATCCCAACGTTTCATTTGTTATAATTGTCATTGAAATGAAACATCTGATGAGACTCTGCAGGCCAAGGGACAGGAAGACACCTGCCCAACCCCCTGTGCCCACTGCATACACCAGAGATGGAACCACACAAACCACACAAACACTGGCAAAACATGCCTTGAATTCCCAACAATTATTGCTTTAAGCCTTGAAACAAAACCAGGTGTGTCCTCATACACTCTCTCTCCTCCTTGGAGAGGTGCTGGGAGCAGGATCCACTCTGGGATCCCTTCCTTACCTTCTTGGTGACGGTGTCGGGGGGCACGTCCCGCCGCCCCAGCGGGTACGGGTTCCACTGGCTGCCCACGGACACCTCGTCCTGCCCGTTGTCCAGGATGCTGCTCTGCTGCGACGGGGTCTGTTGCACAAATGTAGGGCAGCTTTTAGTCACCAAACAACCCCTCCTCAGCTTCACTTCAGTCACCAACCCAGTTAAATAAACCACACCGTGCTATTGCTACAACAGAAATCCTCCTAATTCCCCCAGTATTTCATTAACACGTGACCACATTGCTCAGGGACCCTCTGCAAGCAGGAAGGCTTGAAAGGCATAGGAGAGAAATAATGAGAATAATGAATGATGAGAGAAAAGAGAAAATTCATTTTACATGACTCAGAGAAACAAATTTGGTTGAAATCCCACATTTCAATGTGCAGTCTGCCCTTAACAGTGAGTTAGAACTTTCTTGCTGCTCGTTCAAGCAGCAAAGACTTTTTTAATGAAGTATTTGCCACAAAGACAAATTTGATGCTTTTATTTTCTGCAGAAAACATTCCCTGATGGCAAAGGTGAAGTTGTGACTCCTTGTCCCCCTCACTCAGCTCCATCTGAGGCTCCCAGACCTCTCTAGGCTAGGCCTGTCTTGTGTTAAACCAACAGATTATTACATGTACAATATTAACTTGTAATTAAATTTTTTTTCTGAATTTAAATGGCCATAACACACATTTAAAGTTTCCTAAATATTATTATCTTTCCCTTTTCTCTCCTGTTATAAATATTTCTTCCTTGTCCTTTTTCCCCCTGGTTATTTTACTCCTGTTTTCAGGACTTTGGAGGGTCTTTGTGCTTCTTCTGTCCCATCTTGATCTTCTGTTATCTGTCCCTCTGTTTCTCTACCATCACTGGAAATTTTAATAACATGGAGGTCAGACTTTCCAAAATTCCAGCATTGTGCTACCACTGACAGTACCTGAATGATGTGGTGCTTACTGAGTTCTGATTAATGAAAATCTACAAAGAAACAAAAATATCTATTTTTCCCCTCTGTCATTCAAGCAAATACTTCTCCAGTTTAGATTACAGAAAATCAGGATACACTTATTTAGATGGCTGAAGAATTGCATTTGCTTTGAAACATGAAAGCTGGGAACTTGTCAATTAAAAACTATTTTTTAACAGAAGTTTAAAAGTAAGAAGTAAATTGTGATTAAATCACACATCTCAGTGATTTATAAATAAACAATATTTCAACTCCGATTATTTCAAATGAAAGAAGATTTTCATTATAATTCTTTCATCATTCAAGTCTTCCAGAAAAATCATGGAAGTTGCTATTTTCCTTCTATTAAAAACCACTAGAAAAACATTTCCACTGTTGAAAGACCTCCTTGTGGAGCTTTCTTTACACCATTAAAATGGAAAATAAAGCCATCCCTTCCAGAGCTGTCCTGAGAATCCTCTCACATCCTGAGGGATCAGCTTCTGGGCCTCTCTGGATGCCCTCCCCATGCAGAGAGGGGGTAGAGAGGCTCATTCCAAAGGGAACCTCTCCTTTCCTCCTGACTGACTATTATTCCCAAGGGAGGTGGCAACAGACACTTCTGGGAATGGATTCCACCAAACCACAATCTTTTAAACCACCTAGGAGATGGATCCCAAAAATGGAAAAGTTCTGGGTTGTTTTCCCCACTGACTGATCTGCAGGAGGGAGTTTGCACTCGAGAGGGCAAAAGAAAAAATACAGAGGGTGTTTTCTGCTTTCTCAATAAACAGGTAAATTCTGTGGTTTCATTTTCTGCAGCAAAATGAATTTGACCCCTTGTAATATTGCTCATTTTCTGAGCTCGGACAGACTGAAAGCAAACCCACATCCATTAAATCTGGGTAAACAATGAAAAGCAGCAGTTCAAGCATTTTCTACAGTGAGCAGAATCAATGCAATAAACATTCTGAAAATAAGTTATTGGTAAACTTGATTTCCTGACCATCCACTGGACAACCAGACCTCACTCATTACTCTCTTGAATCCAGGCCACAGGAAGGAGGGAGGAGAAGGAGACAAAAATTAAACTGCTGTGGCCTGGATTCATCAAGAAATGCAAATCCTTTAGAACATATGAAGGAATAGAATAAAACAATACCAAATATACACGACATTCATTCAACAGTAATTTTCCCCTGCTTCCCAAACAGTACAATAATAGAATAACCCCCTTAATGCACTTCAGCATCACAGTTTATATGGGTATGGAGCAGTGAAATGCTGGTGGAAGAGAAAGCAGAATAATCCACATCAGAGCACACCCCAAAATATATCACTCTGAACAGATTCATTAATTCCTCAGACATCCATCCATTAATATCCATATTCATTTACAGCCTCAAATCCTGGAAGTGCTATAAAACACCGTGTTCCTGATGTGTGTAGCAAACCAGCACTGTTATTTGGGGTTGATGGCAAATGGATTTTTTCAAGGACTCGTGACAAGACCTGGCATGTACCCGAGGAGACAAACAGGTTCTTTGGAAGCAGAGACAACACTGGAATGTCACCCGTGGCCAACACACACCCCTGGGGGGCTTCTCGGTGCCACCCACCCAACAACAGAGAAGCACAGAGAGCGAGGGAGGGAACCCAGGGACAGCTGACGGCAGGTGGGATGGAGGTGACAGTGTATGGAGAGTCAGTCCCAGCAGGAAAAGCCTGACACTGATCTATGTGTGCTGCTATCTTGTCCCAGCTCTGCCCAGAACTCCAGCACGGAATTCGTGCTGCATCAGGGAGCTGAGCAGGGCCGAGGTCTGTCCAACCCACACAACCTGCTCATGCTGCTGCCATGAAATCACCCTATTCTTCTCACCAGCCTTGGATGTAAGCTCTGAAACAGGGCCTTGGAAGCCTCCTGTGGGAATCTCTGGCCAGGGCTGGTCCTGCCTGGGCAGGTGCCAGCGGTGCTGGAGGCCAGCCTGGCAATTACCAGCACAGCTGATCCCATGGCAGCGCCTGGATCTGTGCTCTGCTGCCCTTTAATTAGAGATGCTGCTAATGTGTCCCAACAGCTCCTGCTGCCAAAGCAGGGAGAGGCCAAGTGAGGCTTGTCCCTCCTACATCGCCCTCACCCTGGGCATGTGAGTGTGGCCACATGGATGCACAGGTGGTCTCAGGATCTCCTCTTTGACACTGCAAATCCTGCAGCAATGTCCCTCTCTGGCTTGTCCTGTGTGCTTTTCCCTTCAAACATTTGTTTAGGATGATCTTGTATGTCTGTACTTGTCAGCAATATACCAAGAACAGATGTAAAATAGTAAAAAATGAGGTTATTCTCTTTCTACATGTGTTACTCAACCAAAGTTTAAAATGGGTTTGGGTGTGGTAAGTGTGCTCAAAGCTCATCAGCTACTACAGCAGAGCCAGTTAATGCTCAAATATTAAAATCCCTGTCTCCTGGGGCCTATTTAAATGCATATTCAACATTTCTACAGTCCTTTTTTTAAGCTCAGTCTCAGAGCAAAGCACGTTCCCCATTTCTCTGCACAGATTGAGAAAATGATGGCACCGGTCTGGAGGAGGAGAGCAGGAAGCAGGAATGACAGCCACGGGAAACCCAGAATCCAAAAAGCAAGGGAGGAAAACTGTACCACTGCCATCCTTGCTTTTTGCATTGGGTCTGTATAAGCATGAGTAGTAGGCAAAAGCTAAACCAGGAGGAAGCAAGAAGTTAATTTATTGGGAATGCTGGTGGTGCTGGCTAGCCCATACTTACTTTCGGTAGAGGTAGCTCTTGAAGCATTTGGTTTTCAAATTTAGATTTAGTCTGCAAGTTTAAAGTCATGCTTCGGCCGGCATGCATTGCTGAAACCCCTCCAGAGTGCAGCATGCCAAGGCTAACTGTGTGGTGTTTGTAAGCAGCGGTCTGAGTAGAGGAAACAACCACGTGACAGATATGAACACACATGCTCATCGAATTAAGTATCACACATATATGGTTAAGTTCACAAAGTTTTAGTTTAAGCAAACAAACAGTCCCAAGAGATCAATAGCTCCCCGGGGCATGCACTGGGTCACACAAAGCAAGTACATTGCTCGTTGTACATAAAATGGATACCAGAAACGACTTCCACGCTGACAGCAGATGAGGTGTGTTGGTATCTGGAGTTGTATCACATGGTACAAGTCTTTATTTTGCAAATATGGCCAAATTTAGGCTTGGCTGCGCAACCACAGATAGGCCTGGGATGTGTCTGGCACCAAGGAGCAAACCCTGGGGGAGAAGGCTCTGCTCCATCCCAGGAGCACCTGCTCCTTGCCCACCGCCACGGTCCTGCACAGGCCCGACCGGCAGCGGCTTTTCCTGGAGCAGCTGCTCCATGGGAATGCCCAGGGCTTCACACCAGCAAAGCCTCCACCAGGCAGCTCAACTCCTGAGAGATTTGCAACCAGCAGTAACCAGCTCACAGGGATTGCTGCCAACTCAGCAGAACCACCAGTGTCAGTTTTCATGAGTTCAGGTATTCCTTGATACACACTGTAAGCTAAGCATGAAGATATTTCTTAAACAAACAGCATCTGGGAAGTGTTTATTTCCACCAGAAATGGCTCTGCTCAGGGTGCACTGGTTTCCCTGGGGAGAATTTTCCAATTGGTTTTACACAGCACAAGGAAAAGAGCTGAAGGGAGGAAACACTTCAGCCTTTGAGCCCATTTTTAAACTTAACCCATTGGGCTCTAATGATATTTTAATAAGTATCACATCCGAGCAACTGGGAGGTGAGGAGTGCAGTAACACCAAACTCAGGAGGCTCTGGCATAAAGTACGTAAATGGACACGTTTGGCAACTACCTTCTTATGCATTTCATGACAGTAATTTTCCACAACCACTTCAGATCATGAAGTAAATGCAATTCATGAAGTAGGTCATTAAATAGGTAATGACTGAAATCATGCACTAAAGGACTTGTATTCTTCGGATAGAAGGCAAATCAGCACAACTTCCTACAGCTAAAAGGAATAATGATCACATTCCTCGATCAAAACAGTGGCAGTGGGTACCCAGTGCTATTTCTCAGTCAAGAGACACCTTTAAACCCCCTCTAACAGTGATACGAAAGCTAAAATACATTATTTTACTTATTCTCGGTGGTGGTTTTCTTTGTTCACTTTTACTGCCAAGATGTGCCCAGAGCTCCCAGTTGTGCCTGACGTGGTGGGCTCCAGCAGCACATCCACATCTATGAGCAGGACAGAATCTCATGGGCTTTCATCATTTTGGGTACTGCTGCAGGAGCCACCACCTCAGTGACCAGAGTGGAGCCTCTGAGTTTATCTGGGACCCTTCACTCCAGCTGAGCACCCCTAGGGCCCTTTGTGGGCCAGCTCCTCTGACAACGAGGCAGGAATTGCATTACTGGGAATTCTGGTGGTCACCACTGCACGTGCAAATAGTTTGACATACCGAAACACACAACTAAAGGCATTAATTGCAGAGAAATGCCAAACATACCCTGTCTAACCTTCTAGCTTCTATATGTCTAAGTAGCTGTTGTCTCCAGTCAGCGGGCATTTTAGCACAGCTCTCATTTCCCTTCCCAGGGGGAGGCCTTGGCTTTATATCACTGTTATCGGAAGGCTTGTCGCCATAGTTACCCAAGTTATAGTCTGACGGAATCTTTTCCAGCAGCGCTGCCATTGTCGGCCTCGCTGAGACGGGCCGGGTTTGGGATGTGCCGTAGCTCTCTGTACTGTAGCTTCGTGCAGACAAGGGCCTCCTTTGCGTGAGGTTTTTAACTGGGAAGCTCCCAGTCTGGGCTTTCACCTCCTGGTAGGAAGGGAGCTCGTCTTCGTAGCGCCCGTTGCGCTTGAGGAACTGTGCCTCGGGCACGGCCATGCCGCTCTGGCGATCGGCCGCCCCGCGGAACGGGGCCCGGCCGTACCTGTCGCCCGGGGGCAGCTCCTGGGGCTCACTGACCCTGCGGAACATGGACATCTCGGTGGAGCTGACCAGGGAATCCGCCCTGCGCAGGAAGCCCGGCCGTGCGCTCTGGCTGCCGAAGGGGGGCCCCATGGGCTCCTCGCTCACCGAGGGCTGCGAGAAGGAGAACACGGGATCCACGGGCGCATACCCGCGGTACCCCCGCGGGCTCACCAGCTCCTGGGGCAGGTTTTTGGGTGGCTGGGGGATGTACTCGGGGTTGAGCTGGAAGGGCGGCAGGAGCCTCTTGTCGGCCGTGACCTCCACGGCACCCTGGGGGTTGAAGCTTTGGTCGAACTGGTAGACTTTCTTGGTGACGGACGATTTCTGCTGCGGCTGCACCTTGACACTGCCGTAGGTCAGCAGCTCGTCGTCCAGCATGGGCACGGACTGGCTGCGGGACATGCTCAGCATGCCGTGCTCTGGGCCCAGCAGCTTGTCCACCCTCTCGTGAGGCCCTACAGTATCATTCCCGGATGCATAGTTTTCTAGGGGGATGTTGTACACCTTGTATGTACCAATGTCTATCTCATCAATACTCTGAGACTTCTTAAACTTGTTCGTTTTTAAATCCCTCATCATTGGGGAAAGCCGCTCCGTGCTCTTGCTGATGGAAATGACGTTTTTGGAAGGATCTGGGCGACAGTGGATATGGGAAAAGACATTTGTGAGGCTTCTGTTAGCGTTTGAGTCGTGATATTCCCATGCTATTCCTGGAGGGAAAGTACTTGTCATTTCAGGAGACTCTTTGACATGATCTTTCCTCTCAGGCAAAGGGCTGGTGGTGGGGGTGCTTTCCAGTTTGGAAGGAAAAGCTGTCCTGTCTTCAAAGGGACTGGGGGTTCTGGTCCAATTTTGCCAAGGATTGGGAGGAGGCACTTCAGATTCGTGTGTGTTTCTGAGCGTCGGCTGCTCCAGCTCCAAGGGGATGCCAACTATCCTGTCCTGTCGGATCAGCGGCCTGCGCCCATGTGCGGATGAGCTCCTCGATTTGGTGGTGAGCAGGGGGTTGGCGTTTGGGTTCTCCACCGCGCTCTCCTCGGCCACGAACCCCGTGTTGTCGTAGTGGGAGCCATCGGTCCAGCCCTCGGCGAACGTGTCGCTCAGCGGGCGCCGTTCCGGCCGTGCCGGCAGGTTCCCAGCTGGAGCTGATTCCCGCTGGCTCAGCAATGGCTTGGTCTCCAGGGGCTGTGGGAATGACTGTGCCAGCCTGCAAAGACAAGAGAGAAGGGAGCAAGATAAAATGCCCTCTATCCCAGCACATAAACCATCACCAGAACGACAGCAGAATCACAGAGTCACAGAATCTGCTGAGCTGGAAGGGATTCATCAGGATCATCAAGTCCATCCCTTAGCCCTGCACAGGCCCATCCCCAAGAGTCTCACCAGGTGCCCCAGAGGATCATCCAAATGCTCCCTGAGCTCTGCCAGCCTTGGTGCTGTGACCACTGCCCTGGGGAGCCTGTTCAGTGCCCAACCACCCTCTGGGGAAGAACCTTTTTCTAAGATCCAAACTAACCCTGCCCTGACACAACTTCAGGTCATTCCCTTGGGTCCTGCACCTCATGCCCACAGAGCAGGGATCAATGCCTGCCCTTCTTCTCCTCACGAGGAAGTTGCAACTTCAATGGGGTCTCCCCTCTTCTCCAGCCCTCAGCCTCTCCTCACACGGCTTTCCCTGAAGGACCTTCCCCATCTCCATTGCACTTGTTTGGACACTCTCTATGAGCTTAAAGCAATTTAGCACTCTCCCATCTATGCTCTGGCTTTGAGATTGTGCTATGAGACATGAACCTCATGCCACTGGCTTGGCACAAAGGTGGCAGCAGGTTTTTGCCCTGGAGCACAGACTGTGTCAGTACACACATGGAGAAACTAAGAAGTCAGTGACAGGCCTGGCTGGCTCCATGCTGTGTTCACAGAAATCCAGCTGAACATATTTACCTGCTGTAAAAATAATCTGTGAGTGCAACAGAAGGTTTTTCACACTTACATTACTTTATTTTTAAACAAAGATACCAGATGCAGTTTGTGTGTGTTCTCACCACCAAGATTTTATGCATCTCCACTGAGAAGGCTCCAGCCTCTCTTTAACAGGATAGAGCCTGTGGATGGAACCACGTGAGGTGATTTATGGCAGGGACAGACAGGGCAGGGTGTTCCTGGTGTGGTACAAGGGTGTTCTCAGGCTGCTGATGGCTCATTAGAGCTTTCCAAGAACTTTCCATGTTCTTGGAATCCAGGGCAGAGGGAGGCCAGGACGCAATAATGGGACGCAGACTGCAGCCAGATTCCAGGAGCTTTAATGCCTGGTTATAGCCCAGAGTTGATCCACCAGCTATGGAATTACTGGTGTTTATGGAGTATGGATATATGGCCAGCTCTGCACAGCCTGGGCTGTGATTGGCCACACACAAATGGGAAAAAATGTGGAATTTTTAAACAAAATGCCTAAACAGATCAACAAAGAATTACAGAATATGCTGAGTTGGAAGGGACCCACCAGGATCATCAAATCCAACCCTCAGCCCTGCACAGGCCCATCCCCAAGAGCCTCACCAGGTGCCCCAGAATATCATCCAAAGCTCTGGTAGCCTTGGTGCTGTGACCACCGCCCTGGAGAGCCTGTTCAGTGCCCAACCACCCTCTGGGGGAAGATACAGTCACTTTGAGTGCATATGAAAAGACAAAATGCCACCAGAAGAGGTGCTAAGAAAGATTGTCACACCTGTTCCCCCACAGAGAGTTATTCACTGCTTCTTTAGCCGTTGTCTGCAAGGAGCCCATTTTAACATGCGCATTGGAGGACCCTGAGGAAGCCTGGGAAGGGGAATAGTCTGAGTAAGTGCCTGAGGAAACGCTGTTATTCAGACAATGGATCTTATCTGCTTCAGACTCATCTGTCGACTCTGAAACAAAACACAGCAAACGCTTTCAGAGTGTGGCATTTGAGAATTAAACTCCAGAAAAATACATTTCTAAACTGGAACTATGAACATATATATATGTGTGTGTGCGTGTACAAATACGCATAGGATTTGTTTTAAAATCACAGTGAAGGGTAGAACATCTCAAGGAACGTCTCTCCTTGCATATCACACACGTTTTCATCTCAAAGGTTGTTCTAAACCAAATCAGTACCTTTCTTGTCTTTACCCAGCAGAACGAGTTTGGGGGGGTACAACGGAGTCTCAGGAATGGAAGGACGGAGCTCCCCTATCCTCATCTCACTGGCAGGATGTCCATAGGCATCCTGAGGAATATAAAAACGAAGAATAAACACATGGATGTCCCCAGGCATCCTGGCGAACATAATAACAAAGAGTAAACACAGGAGACAGAATCCACTTCAAACTGCAAGGCACAAACATTTCCCGGCCTTCTCCTCACAACACACCAACCCCACCATACGGGCAGCGTCTAATCATGCTGATTTGTCAGCTGAAAGTTCTAATTAGTCCTCCAGAAATACTCCTAAAAATTAGTGGTGATGTGCTCGTTCTGGAAATGTGGACAAAACAGATGGAACTTGTGAGATATATCAAGGCCATGTAAACATTTTGGATGAAGTCAAGGTCACAAAAACAAGCTGCCAGCAGAAAAAACCACAAATTGGGAGTAAACAATTGTTATTTCAGGAGGAAACGTTCCTCGTTCAGTTATTCATGGCACAAGTCCCTCTATAGATTCAGCTCTCCCTGTAGCTATATTTAATTAAAATGGCTTTGTCTATAAAGGGTTTGTGGTTAAATTAAAATTATTCAGATTTAATAAACTTCTCACTGAGAGTTCAGCACATCTTGACCTTCAAAGGATATATACAGAAAATAAAATGGAAAAATGTTGAAGGGAAGTGGGATGTACTCTTAGAAAGAGGTATTTTACATTAGGACATTTAGGCTCACAGTATAGTTAGAAGGCAGTGAAGTCAGAAGGAGGAATTTTGGAGAGAATGTTCAGAGCTGAGGGTGGGTGTCCTGGGGAGACAGGGAGGGGTGTGACATGTACTACAGGGATGCCACTGGTACCCTGCCCTCAGGAGGAGACTGGAGGAAAGGGAGCCTGAAGGATGGGCAATCTGGGAAACCCACTTTATGGGTGGTGCCCAACTCAGGAAAATATCATGGAAAGGGAACTGGTGGAGATGGAAAGCTGAGCCAATGCCACCAGGATCCTTGTGAGAGGAGGAGCTGTCATTCTGTAAGGAGGATGGAGGCTGGAGAAGGAGAGTATGTACTAAAATAGAGGAAATTTTGGAGGGATATTAGGGTAAAATCCATAATTAATAGTATAAATGAGGAGAGAAACAGGAGAAATGTATTTAGGAGGGAGCTTACACTAATGGGACACCATGAGGGTCTCCGTGCCCTGACACATTGCTGGGAAAGGTTCTCCAGTGAGTTCGAAGAGTGAAGTTAATAAGGAGAGATGTAATAATTAAACAATTTAAAGTGGAGTACCCAAACCAAACACACTCACTGAGTTATTAATGTATTTGTGTGGAAGGAGGTGTGGGAGAAGATGAGGATTTGAGCCATTGTTAAAATGTAAAATGCTCCAATATAAATTTTTTTTGCTTTTACTCATCAGGAGCAAACTTTCATAGGTTTCCTCTCCATTCCCTGATTTTTGTAGTAACAGTGGAAACAGAGATTTGTAGAACCCTTTGCCATGCAATTTATCCTCGAAGAATATAATTATATTTACACAACAGTTATTTTAATCCTTCTGTACTAGGTGTTCTACTGGAGGCAAGACCTTCCTAAAACAGCAAAAAACAGGCATCCCCAACTTAATTAAACCCCTCAGGACTAACATTTAAGGGAATAGTTACATGGTGTGATACAGCCAAGACTTTCCTTCCCCATGCAGAGATCCCAGGATGTCTGTGGTGTTCTGTAGGTGACACAGTGATATCCACACAACTCAACAACAGTGCAAAAGCCTTTCCCCAGTGCAGCACAACCGGTTGCCAGTGTAAGTGTGACCAACCTGTGCAAAACCAGTTATTTTTTTGAGAAATAAAGAGTGCCCAGTGCTGCAGAGTGTGAAATTCTCCCCTTATGACACCCATGGTGCCTGTCAGGGGTCTGGTTGTACCTCTGAACTCTTGGTGCCCTCGGCTTTCTCCTCCCTGTCTGAGGCTTCCAGAGGTGATTCCTGAGTGTTCTCTGTCTCAGACAGGGGATTCTTTGGAAATTCTTTACTTTCTTTATCTTGAACCTGGAATCCCAACATTATGCCATGAACCTTTCAAGAGTTATAAGTTATAACCCCCCTTGCTGTAAGAACCAGCAGTTCCATTTTTGACACGATGATGAACACAGGGTTTTATTTCAGATGCATGATTTTAGGAACTTTTCTACCTTATAGCATTTTCTTTTAAGCCCTAACCCAGTTATTCCAACAAAAATTGATGCACGTTTGAAAGAACCAGTCTGGCATTTGTGAACATGCCATGAACGTGAAAGATGTGGTAAAACCCCTAATCATATTCCATTTAATTCCACTCTCTTTAAGAGGACCTTTTCTTACAAGCTCAAGAACAAAAAGGTCACTAATAGGGAAAAAAAGTATAGTGAATAGGAGCAATTGTAAGAAGAAAGGGAAGAGATAAATCAAATTGTGTTGGGTCAACTTATTCCTCAGGACTAACTGGAGAAGGATACAGGGAAAGGACAGACAACTGTAGTAAGCTGTTTCCCAAGAGAAAACACATGGGAAAGACCATTAAAACAACTGAGGAAGAGAAATATCAATGAGAATTCAGGCTGAGAACACAAGAACATTAAATTATAATCTGGAGAGATGCAATTTCCCCTTCCATAGAATCCCAGAATGGTTTGGGTTGGGAGAGACCTTAAAGCCCATCCAGTTCCACCCCTGACATGGGCAGGGACCTTCCACTATCCCAGCTTGCTCCAAGCCCCATCCAACCTGGCCTTGGTCACTTCCAGGGATGGAGCAGCCACAGCTTCTCTGGGACACTTGAGAAGTTGGATATTCTTAGAATATTCTTGATATGGACTATAAAGACCTGAATTGCTCATTTGTGGGATTCTTCACTGTTTCTCATGAAAAGGTGACACAAAATTATCCCAGCCTCCTATTTGCCCAAAACTCACAGGTTTCAAAATGACCTAGAACAATGAAGAGGTTTGCTATAATTGCTGACTAATCAAGACATTGTTTGCTTATTGTAAGTGAAGGTGGAGGATGGTGCAGGGGATTTGAAATGCAGCTTCTTACTCATTTCAGATGATCCCTTTAATTATTTAGAAACACTTTGTGAAGAGACGTGTAAATTAATTGCAAGAAAACCCAAACGAGATCAGAACAGAAACCATCTTATCTGGTCTCTGAGGATGAGAAGTGAGCATTGCACCTGAAATTAAATTACCTTGGTATTAGAAACTGCCTTCAGTCTTTAGCTCTATGAGAACACACCTGCAATTTCAAACTGTCTTTTAACTTGAGGCTCGAGATCGTGTCTCCTAATTATCTGAAAAGCAAACGGAGCTTAATTATGTTTTATTTAATGTGTTACAACTGAAATCAGGCCAATATTGTTCACAAAATCATTCACACTTTTTCTACAGTTTCCCCCATGTCTTTATCCTCCTGCAGGAAGCCAAAGAGAGAAAAATGTATTTACAACTCCCTGCTTGGAGCCAAAACAACTTCCCAGTGTCAGCACTGGGTGGAGGGACAAGAACACTCCTTTTCTTTTCCTTACCTGATGAAATGGTTGGGTTACTAGTCTTGACTATGTACCAAGGAAATTAAAATGTGAAAAAGTCCTCTCTCCTCACTATTGTAATAACAGAAGATGAAAACCCCTCTCCAGTGATCCATGGGAACAGCGGTGCACTCGCAGCAGTTGCTTGTGGGAGACAATTAAGGAGGAAATTGCACTCCCATTATTTAATTGCACTTCAGGAATACCACGGGGTCTGTCTGCAGCAATTCAGCTGGTTTTGCAGAATGCTTTTTGTGAGACTTGTGCCACTGACACTCGTGTAGCTCCACACAAAACCAGAGCAACTCATATTTTATGGTGTCACTGCCACTTACTCCTTCCTTACACCTCCCTAATGTAGGATCCCTGGGCTCTGCCTGCTCACAGGACCCTGTGGGGTTCAGCTCACTGGGATTTTCATTTAAAAACTTCACATTTAATTGAACAAGTGTTAACAAACCAGCAATGACTTCTGGAGGCTGCATCACCAACCACAGCCATGGGACCAACTACCTAAAGTCTCTGTCAGGCCCTATGGATCAAGTTCCTGATAGACAATTCTTAGGGATAATTAAAACCCACAGAAAGTTGTTAGGAATATTCAAGTTCAAAAGATAGATAATACAAAATAAATTCTATATCTTCAGCATCAAGAGAAGAACATGTAAAGACTCCTGGCCCAAGTTGTTTAAAGCTCAGATTTACACAGTAAGAACTTAATAAACAAAAAAGAATAATGGTGGAATTTATGATTTCAGATTTAGATGAAAACATGAGTGATTTAACTTAAATATCTTAGTTTAACTGAAATATTTAACTGAAATATTTTAGTGCTAATTGAAACTGTGCCTAGATTCGAAGGAAGTCTTCTGAAGCATCTTAAAGGGAAAACTTTCGTTGGTTATTTTGGTAAGAAATGAAAATGATTAACTGCAAATAGCCCTGACAGAGCAGCTACAGCTGAGCATTGTAAAAACAGCCCGTTTGCATTACAGATATGGAAAATTTAGGAAGAACAATTCCTGCACACACAACAAGCCAGAGACAATGATATTTCAAGGACAATGAGTTTCTCCTAATGTTTAGACAACAAAGGAGTAAAAAAAGAATGTGAGAATATTTTTCCTCACTTATTTCTTTTCAACATTAAGGCTTTGTAAAGATTTTCAGGAATGCTGGTATTCCTGTAGACCTATCCAAGGTTATAAACCATCAGGGGAAGAGAATTCCCTATTTCTGAACAGTGCCTGCACACAGTCAGGGTGTCCATGGGTAGATGAGATCAAGTTCCTGCTATTTGGAACAGTAGGATTTAAGAATTTTGCTTCCTAAATGACTATATTTGCCTTGGAATAGAACTTTGTCCCTGTTTTTGCTGATCCACTGCAGAGCTGGATTCTGCAACTCACTGCAAGTCTCTGTTCAGGGATTCCTGATCCAAAGCTCCCTGCAGTGGGAAAAGTTCTCCTGCTGCCTTCATTAACTTTGGACAAGGTTAATTGGGTATCTCCTAGGAACAGGAACTGAGGGAGAAGAACTTCATGGCACAGTAGGGTCAGACACAACCAAATGGTTGGTCATTGACGAATCAGAGGCAGGAATGCACGCACTGAAGGCTGAGATGGAAACAAGCTGGGTCCTTCCTCCTGCTCCTGTGCAAGTCTCATATCATTAAAATTGTCTAAATCAACAGCAAAATTCAGATCTAGGTAGACTTCAACTCAAAAATTCAGCAGTATTGGGAAAAACAGCAACTCAATATACACCCGAATGAACTTTAGAGGTGAAAATAGAAACTCTCAGGTATGAGGTCACAGCAGATGCAGAATTATCATTTGGAGGAGTAGTGTTCAAACCTGGGACTCTGGAGAGGAACAAGGAGCCTTTACATTACCTCCACTGAAATCTCCTTGGGTGCCATGGGCCATTTGTGCTCATACTTGTCTTTCACCCCTTGGTCACTGTTGGCAGCGGGTGCAGAGTTCTCGGGCCGCACTCCATGGCTGGGTTTGCCCACCAGGTTTTGGACTGATTTGACCATATTCTTTAAATCCTCCGGGTAGGGAGTGGGGTAACGTTTTAGATTTATTTCAACCTGAACATTCACAAAAAGAATTAAAGCACAAACACAAAATGCAAACAGCATGCAAACTAACCCGTGGTTACAGTACTGGGGCTCAGGGCACATCCCTCGCATTTGGGATCACTTGAGGTGTTACACAGAGATATCTGCACGAGGTTTGGGACTGAAATGTGCTCAGTTACTCTATGTCAACCTTTAATGGAATTCCAGGGACATAAAATAACGGATGGGAATGGCTCCCTACAATCTATTACCCTGGGAGACTGTTGTATGTTAATCCTGCACTTTGCTTGAGAGTGCTGACATATTCCATCCCACTTTCCCAAACGATGCTGGTGTAAATGCAGAATTAATTTAGCTACTTTCTATGTACTCAATTAATCTGAATTATGGATGGCAGCTGAGAGCAGGAGCTGGTCCCCTGGGAGCCATTTGCTCCTGGAGATGGATAATGTTCCTACTGGCACTGAAGTGCATCCTAGTCTTCTCTCACACAGGAGAACAGACTCAAACCACCACAGACAGGTTCCCCACAAGGCCTGAATGGTGCTTTAACTGACTGACAGACCCACAGATTTTCTAGAAGACCCCATATTTTGAATTTCTAAGTTTTCCAGAGAGATCTGTGCGTGTCAGGATAACTGTGAAACACATTTACCACAAGTATTTGGAATCATTTACCACAAAGCAGATTTTACCTCATCGTGGAAGTGACGTAAGAAAAGGAGCATGTTTTAACAGCTCGCTGTTACAGTGGGAAAAATGTAATTCTGGATTCCAATGAAAATGGTCTGTCAATACGAATATTTCAGAGGCAAAAGAATGATTGGTTCAGAAAAAAAACCCTGTATGAAATTCTGGCATAGAGTTCTGAACCACAAGGGAATAAACACTACAGGGAGTAGGTTCTGACATGACTTGAACAGAAAACGTCCAAATGTATGACTGGGATGTCATATGTTAATAAAGAATTCCAACAGAAAAGATAAATTGAGGCTGGAAAGCAGCAATAAAGTCCTGGGTGATTTACAGTTGAAAGAAATCATATTTAGAGCTGGCCTAATTAGGCAGTTGGTTTCTCCTAGAACTCAGACCATGGTTTAAGGGGAAGGTCTGAGACAGACACGGCCAAGAGCCAGCAAATCCTCAGTAAAAACTAGTCAGGGAAAATTAAATGGAAGACTTGGATGAGAGAGACAAATCCTAGACAGGGATTTCATCAGAGTTTGCCATCACTGTGAGTATTAATATTAAACAGCAGAACTCCTGGCAGCTGTGGAGGGTGAGAGCACTAGAATGCAGATATTTTCCTCACTGATCCAGAGTTATCATCAGAGAGGAAATCTGTATTCCCTGACAGTACTATTCCTGTGGGTTTAATGATACATCAAAAGTAGCCTAACCCCGAAGAGAGAATTCTCAAAGTTCAAAATTCTCAATGGAAAAAGTTATTGAACAATTCCAATTACCAAATCTATCTTAACATATGTTTGGCTGAGAGTTCAGTTTTAACTCTGAAAGATAAAAAGTGAAATCTCTGTATAATCTATGCTGCTATAAATGCTGCAGTGTTGGTGGTTACTGCCTGTTGAGAATTTAAATTAACCTGCAAATTTCTCCCTTAAAGGTCTGGTGAAACTGATAAAAATGTACAAGTTGAAACCTCCCCATGAACTATTGCAACCCATGGCTGGAGGGACTCACCTGAAGTTCTTAAAAGGTTGTAGCAATGAGCTTTTAGCTCCTGTGTGGGCATCTAAACAAATCCCATCTCATCCCACCCTCTGCCATGGGCAGGGACCCCCTCCACTAGCTCAGGTTTCTCCAAGCCCTGTTCAACCTGGACCTGGATATATTTTAGTGTCAAACTCTTCGTCATGCTCTGCTGCTTCCTAATCTTCTACAGAACTAGGACAATAATTCAAAGCCTCCCAACACTTTGTGTTAATTCTGGTTTTGTGACAAGACCCCCGGCACAGCAGGAACCTGAACAGGAATGGGTTTATGGGTATTTAGAACACAAAAATAGTTAAATTCAAGACCTGTATACTGGACCCTGTCCATAATATGTTAATACCAGAATAAACCAAACGGAACGTACTTTAACTTTCCCTGGGTTTTCTTCCTCTTCCTTTTTGTCTTCAAACTCAAAGGCCACAGTCATGCGCTGCTGCCTCTGCTCCTCCCACAGCGTGGGGTTAAAACTGTCACTGTCCGACTGGAAATCTGCAGAGAAAGGGAAAAGAGCACAGGAACCAGCAGTTGGTGCACCCAGAGGATGGAAAGGGCCTAAAAAGGCTTTTCTTGGTTGATCGCACAATCTTGGGATATGGTTTGAAAACATGAGGGGGCAATGACAGTGGGAACTGAGAAACCATGACAGAGTTCTTATAAAAACTGTGGTGAGGGGGATGGGAAGCAACAGGGTTTTGGGGCACACCTGGAGCACAGGGGGAGTATGAAAACTCTAATTTAATGCTGCTGTGTAAGGAGCCAAACCCTGAATTAGGCAGGCTGGGACCCCTGAACTCGCCTCCCTGTGTGCTGGACACCCCCAGCTACAGACGGGGCCAGTCTCTGGCCAACAGGCAGAGGCCACAATTCCTTCCCATGCACACTCAGATCCAGATCCAAACTGCTTTTACAAAGCCATTCTGGAAGTTAAAGTGCTTTACAAAATGTAAATCTGACTGGCCTGAGAATGACAGGATTCCTCTGCGTGTGCCAAAATAGTGATGCCTGTGTGTCCCATTGGCTTGGCATGAGGAGACACATACGGAGCCACGTTGGAACCCTCCCTCTGGATTTTCTCCTCTCTCTGGATCTCCTCATCCCTCTGGATTTCCTCCAGACTCTAAACAAACCCCATTTCTGCTTTGCTGCTGTTTTACCTTCATCACTGCGGGGCTGTTGGGGGAACATGTAGTTGGTAAGCACTCGCTGCTTGGTTTCAGGATGTGCCTCCGTCTGCAGCGGGATGAGAGCCTTGGACTGGAGAGGAAAACCAGAGCAGTTACCTCAGAGTGTGAGCTGAGATGGGATTCAGCTTCTGATAAATAGGGAATACAAAGGAATCTACAATTCCATGTGAAAAGAAACTCCCTGTGGACTAAAACAAGTGTTAAGCTGGTGGCAATACCTCCTCTCCCACTCCTCCCTTCTGCAATTCCTGCAATTCCCACCAGGATGGGCAGAACATCAGGAATACTGCAGGTGTTCTGGGCTGAGGAAGGAAAAAGGTCAGAGCACAGAGCTGTCACTGCACGGTTAATCCACAGCAGAACCCAATGTCTCCAGTTACAGGAGCCAGAGAAAAATTCCCAGTTGGGAAAAATATTGAAAAGAAAAATCAAGAATTTTCAGGAAGATTTAAATGGAATGTTAAATAGAGAGTACTGTTAATTTTAAATTTAAAATATGATTTAAATCTCCTCAGATGACTTTATATATTTTTCTTTTTTTTTTTTTTTTTTTTTAAACATTTTATGTAAAACACTCCTACCAGGGCTGTGATCTAGTTTAAGCCAGAGCTAATAAGGAGTTAATGAATGATGGAGGAGTAGATTCACAGTAGTTGCCTGTTCTGAGAGTAAACCTGCTGCAACATACTGGAGAACTTACATGGAGCCACTCTGAGTGTTCAGATGTTGTGTATCACTTCAACTGATGCAATTTTATTATTGATTTATTCTAATGTAACACCAGGAGTGACTGTCATAGTCCACAGAATGGAAACTATTTCATCCTACACCAAAGGAAAGTCAAAATGCTGGAAAACCACATATATTTTAAAAGGAAGAGGCTGTTCTGTGCCTGGGCTGCTCAGCCATGCAACGTTAATTTTTTAAATGGAAATTAGAGTGAAAAAACCCAAGAATCCCAATTTAACACATTAAAATTTAATCATAATTTTCTATTACCCCTCCCTTCAGCTTTCCCATTTTTGGCTCAGCTATAAAAGTAAATGTACATTTAAGACATTTTAGTGCTCAGCTGCTGGTTGAACTGTTGCATTTCTTAGTGTTCGTGTTACATAATTTGCTTTAAAATAGAACCCCAAACCAAAGCCCTCAGACAAAGAAGGGCACACTCAGATTTAAGAGGAACATAAATGAGTTTTCTCCAAACCAAGACTCAGAGTTCTTGTGCATCTTTGACACGGTTAGACTGCCCCTGAGTACAATGAAATTTAAAATATGCAGGAAGGGAAGAATGGACAGGAAAAGGGAAAAGAAAGACAAAAATAGAGGTGTAGATGGAGCAAATGATGGGACAAACCACTAACAAGGTTGGTAGCAAAGTCTTATATATTGAATTTATTTTTAAAAACTACTCTCTTGCTACTTTTGCCCTTTATTTACTACTTTTGTAAGGACAGAGAAGCTTGTCCAGGTGAAATAAATCCTGCAAAGCAGCTTTTTTCCAAGTTTCTAAAGGACAGCCAGAAGGATCTACACCTCGATATCAAAGTATAAAGCTGTGCTGGGAGAAAACACTTCCAAAATTTTGATACAACCATAGATTAAATGACAGGTTTCATTTACAGCCCTTCCAATGACCCCTTAAATAAGAAAAATACGAATATTGAAAGGCATTACCTGGTTGTCAGAAAGCCACAAAGCTGCAAGTTCTTTGAGTTTAGTAAAAGTGAAGGGTAAATTCTTCAGTCTGTAAATGATAATATTGGAACAACGTGAATCCTTCATTTCCACAACAGTTTGTTTAAAGATTTGTCTGCAAGATGTTTGTCTTGATCATACTGAAACAGCGGTAATTTCATAGCTTTTTTCCTCATTTTTTACTAAAATACAATATTTTATTAAGGGCATTCCATGTTAAGAGAGAGATTGAAATCTAAAATGCTGGCATCACACCCTAAGGTACTGAGGAGTTACTGATATTTTGCCTTGGCAAAATGTAACCAAAATTACGCTCATAACACAGAAAACAGAAAAATCTTCATCCCAGGAAGACTTACAGGAAAGACCTCACTGTACCTTCCAGAGCTCTTTTTATTGGACATTGGAGTTTCGTAACAGAATCACTGAGATCATGGAAAACTCATTTTTGTTGAAATGTCAGACAAAGGATTAAAATAATATAAATATTCATAGTGAACCTAAATGACAAAATTAAACGAAGCAGCAAAAAATTAGCATTTTAATTAGACATTTAAACACATCTCCTAAAAGTGATCTGCATGAGGGAATGGGAAATGATGACACGATGTTTGCAGAAATTCATTCATGTTTTTCCCACTAACTCATTATGAACATGAATTTTCACTCCTCAGTCATCATGGAGTCCCAGACTGGTTTTGGCTGGGAGGGACTTTAACGATGAGCCAGTTCCACCCCCTGCCATGGGCAGGGTCACCTTCCACTAGCCCAGGTTGCTCCAAGCCCCGTCCAACCTGGCCTTGGACATCCCCAGGGGTGGGGCAGCCACAGCTGCTCTGGGCAACCTCTGCCAGGGCCTCACCACCCTCACAGCC
This sequence comes from Myiozetetes cayanensis, assembly GCF_022539395.1. Taxonomy (NCBI): domain Eukaryota; kingdom Metazoa; phylum Chordata; class Aves; order Passeriformes; family Tyrannidae; genus Myiozetetes; species Myiozetetes cayanensis. The sequence goes on along the minus strand of NW_026086826.1, from coordinate 13,209,413 downwards.
AAGAATTTTCTCCCAGTATCCCACCTAAACCTGCTCTGTACCAACACATGGCCTGTTCCAGCCATGGACTGATGTTCTCTCAGCTTTTGTCCAGAGTTTAAGGAGCTGGAGGACAGTGGGAAGGGATGTATCGACCAAAGGACCTTTGACAAAGACAAAACCTAAATGTGATTTGGCAAAAAGAAAAGTGGAAAAGCCGTTTTCTGAGAGTCAGACAACCCACTCTGGGGAAACAAAGGCTCTCACAGACATATTGGCTCCAAGCTCAGTAAAACCAGGTAAGCCACTGTCAGGTGCTGCATCAGTGGGAAAACCCTCTGTCCCTGTACCAGCAACATTCCTACAGTCTCCTTCACACAAAAAATTTATATTTCTGGGAGATGAGCCCCTTAACAAGCATTTGTACCATTGTCACCATGCAGCAAAGCTTTGGAAGCATCTCCCTTATGGAATTTGGATGTGTTTTTGCCACAAGCTCATTCCCATTAATACTGGGGCTTTTTGAGACAGCAGCATGTCCGTAAGGCACTGGAATTGTTTTCATAAGGATATATTAGACTAGAAATCAGTTTTCTATAAAAATGAATGTTTGCACACGCAGTTAAAACTCCAGTTAAATACCTCTGGAGATTAGAGCAGATTTCCATGTGTGCACACGTTTAAACCTGGAATTAACACCACAGGAGAAAGTAAGGAGAGCCTGACCTACCTGAACCTTAGTTTTCATTGCTGTCTTATCATAAAATAAATGGACTGTTTAATCTGAGGAGCTTTTCTAACTTGTGTGGGTGAGTTCTGAGCCCAGGACAGAAGCAGTGCACACACAGAAAGGGGAGGGTTCTTTCAGCTCTTTCAAGAACAATCTAGAACTAAAAGAAAGGTTACTTACCAGTAACCGATGTCTTTGAGAAGTGTAGCCCAAATGTACATTCTAACAATTCTACCTCTCAATCACAGGGCTCAGACCTGGAAGGACTCTGAGGAGAGAGGAGAAGCAGATGGAAGACAGGTGTGTATGTGGACTACACATGGTGAGAACACCGGTTACTGGTAAGTCACACAGCTCTTTTCTCTGCATGAATCCCACGGGTACCCTGAGCCTCCCAGGGACTCAGCACTGCTGGAGCTTTCACACCAGCAGCACCTGCACAACCACTTCGTCAAACTTCTCAGTTCTCCTGGACTAGAGTGTGCCTGGCAAAGGCAAGGATGGATCCCAAAGAGTCTGGACTCAAACCTGTCCTGACTGACCACAGAGTGTGAAGCCATCTGAGCTGGCCAGCTGTACTCCAGCCCTCCTGAGACTCCACCTCAGCAATCAGGGTCCAACCCATCATGGCCCATCAGAGCCAACCGAATCCTGCACTTTCCAGAGCCTGTGGGAGGTTGGAAAGGTTTGGACCTGTAAAGATAAAAGGAGAGAGGACTCCCAGCTATGGAGATGAGAAGTTTGGATATCACTGGCATGGGAAAGGAAAGCTGGAGCCTATTTCCCTAGTGAAAGGGGAATTCTAATATGCATATTTGAAGGAAGTTCTGAAACTAAAACAGCTTCTGGTCACTTAAGATGAGCAAGGTCCATCTTACAGCGCTGAGGAGAAGACACAAAACAGAGTGAAAGTCTGCAGTACCTGAAACCACAGAACCAAACACTGACCCTTCTGTGTGCAAAATGTGTCACCTTGCAAGAAATGTGAGGTTCCCATTAGCCTGGGGGGCAAAAAGATCTGTTTCAGGTTTGCCTCCTTCCTCAAAGACATCCAATCAGGATTTTAGACCAGATCTAAAATGTTCCGGACTATCACACCCAGACAAGCTCCAGGGACACAAGGGAGGGAAAGCTCCTCTATCCATGGCTCCATGTGTGCATGGCCATTCCAGGAGCAGACTGCAGATCTTCCATGCACTCTGGCATCCTGTATCTACACCCCTCAAGGCAGACTGCACCCCCATGCCATGAGGAATATGGTGGCCAGAAGGAACATTTTTCATGGCAAAAGGGCATCTCTATAAGCATGTGAGTAGCCCAGTTCCCACCAGAGTCAATGGGATAAAGGCAGTGATGTCAGAGGTTAATGGATACATAAGTGCCCCATTTACAGTCACCACTGTAAGCACCAAACGTGAAATTTGGCATGTGGCAAAGGACAAGGAGATGGCCCTGACATATCACTCCCTGGGATGAACTTGCAGTAGGCAGATCCCCAGTGGAAGTTGCTGTTCCATCTGTAAAACTCCACCTCCATGGTGATGGATCCATCATATGAACTAACAGTCACAGGGACAGTCTGTTCCCTTAGCAAGGAAGCAACGTGCTAGGATGCACGAGCAACGGGACATTGCCAGGATGGACGTGGAACACCTCTGGTGTCAGGAGAGAAAGTCACAAAGGGCTGACCAGTTAATTCTCATGGAATATGTACAATCTATCCTTGCTTGTTATAAACCACAGGGAGTGACAGCTTCTCCTCACAAGATTTATGCATCAGCAGTGGTTGGGTGAAGGGTCCCTCTTAGAGGGGCCCAGGGTTCAGAAGGCCCCATAACAGGCTGAGAGGGAAGAGGCTGATGCACATCCCAGGATCCAGGAGCCCATCGCAACAGGATGAAGCTCAGGAGGCTCCAGAATCACCCATCTGCTCTGCCTGTGTGTGTCTCTGTCTCTTCTTCCAATGGCTTGAAGGGGTACCCAGGAAAAGAGCTGGTGTGCTCTACCTCCTGTGAGATCTGGGAAGAGCAGAGAGGCAAAACTGCTGTGGGAACATGGGAAGGCTCCCAGAAGGAAGCAGAGCCTAGGCACCCTTCTCTTAAGCAGGTACATGTGGACCCATTCAAAGAAAGAACAGACATTCCATGGATGTTAATGAAAATGGGACAACAGGAAAGTTAAATATATCATTAAAAACTCCAGCATTAAGAAGGAATCTGAACTTTGTCCAAGCTCTTTGGTGCCAAAATGTGGAAAGTTTTTAAAAAAGTTTCATTGCAGTGGAAAGTTCCATGGCACAAGAATTATCACATCTCAGCAGAGCAACACTGAACCTCAGCCAGAGCTTACAGCAAGGAAGGAGGAAAGATTTACTGCCCAAACCACTCCAGAAAATTACATGAGACAATTCAACCAGGTTTAAAGAAAATTCAGCTGAGTTTAAAGGTTGAAGGTCTCTGGTTAGGGTCAGTTCCCACCTCTCCCAGTCCAGACCCCACTCTCCCAGTGGTCCCACAATGCTCACAGCTCACTGCACAGCTTTCCAGGAGGACTGGAGAAAATAGCTTACCACCACCACATCCCCCTGCAGGAGAGTGGGAAGGACAGCAGCACGTCCCATCCCAAGGGACATCCCATCACTGGGATGCTGGTCCCATAATTACCTTCCTTCCCAGTGGAAATCCCAATAGTCTCCCAGCTGGGCAGCTGGGGAAAAGGAATTGGGTCAGGACAGCTGTTTGGTGGGATCCAGCTGCTGGGTCAGCCTAGCTGGGAAGCCCTGTCTGCTCCCACCCCCTCCCAGCCATGAACTGCCCTTCCCTGTCTCACCTCAGCACTCACAGTCCCTCACCACACTGAAGTGGTGGGACTGAAACCAGCAGATGACTTGGCTGAAAAGTCACTGGGGAAAAAAATGGAAAACAAAACCCAAATAAACCCCACTGGTTTCCTGCCCCTCACCTCAGACTCACGGCACAGTCACAGGTTGGAAAAGGGGCAGTGACCCAGCTCAGAATGGTTTCATGTGCCACGGAAGGCTTCTGTACCCTGAATTCCCAAGTGCCCTGGACTAGGGTTGTCCTCTTGTCTCCCCACTCCTGTGTCCACCTATGCCCCCTCCCAGGTGCCACCACAGCTGCTGGGCAGGAACCAGACATGGAAAGGTCCATCTGAAAATTCCCTGTATTTGAGATGGGCTGCATTCACCTGTATCACTTATGGATCCAGGATCACAGATATTTGGACAAAACCACAGCAGGACAGGACAGGGCACGTGGGTGCAGGGACAGGATGGGAAGCCAGCCTGCCTTTGTGGCAGGAATGGCAGCTGGAGTGGTTTGGAAATGTTGTTTCAGACTCTGTCTGTACAGATAAAGGCACAAACACACACTGCTGCCACCAATATACTGATGGGGGAGCACCCCTGTCCCCAGGAAAGCACTGGAGTCTGGAACTCAAAATCAAGAGACCCACCATTTGATCATAGAGTTATAGATTCATGGAACTGTTTAAGTTGGAAAAGCCCTCTGAGACCATCAAGTCCAACCATTCCCCAGCACTGTCAAGGCCACCACTAACTCACGTCCCCAAGTGCCACATCCACACAGCTTTTAAATTCCTCCATGGATGGGGACTCCACCAGTGCCAGGGCCCAACAACCTCCTCCACAAGGAATTTTCCCTAATATCCAACCTAAACCTCCCCTGGTGCCACCTGAAAGCATTTCCTGATTCTGGGATTTGGACAGTCACAACATAAACTAGGCTCAAGTTTAACTTCCCATTCTGGTCCAGCCATGATAGATTTTATGACCTAAATTGCAATGCAGAAAAGAATCAAACTGAATTAAACAAGTACTTTTAAACAAACATATTAAAGGGGTTCTACATTACTTCATTTTATGGTTTATATTTTATGTTCAGCTTTAATCTCAACAATGAAACTGCTGACAGCAAATCAGACACAGGGGTGGGAAGTCCTTCTCCTAATTTTTACTGAGTGTGGAGGGTAATTATTGGAGAGAAAATGGAATTCACCCCCCCATAGGTGGCACTATCCAGCAAACCTGAAAATTACCACATTCTTGGCACACCCACATGGATAAAGCTCAAGGAAATTCAGTCTTTGACAGCACAGGTATCAAGAAAGGCTCAGTTTAAGCATTTTGTTTCTCATCTAAGCACAGTCATGTGCATAAGAACACAAGAATCTGGGTTTATTGACAAAAAAAAAAGTCTACTGAAGGAAATGAAAAATGTTCCTTGGATTTCAGTGAAGGCAGGATAACAAACTCCTGTGCTTGCACTTCACGTTCCCTATAGATCAGCTTTTTCATCATTAAATATTACAAACCTATATAAGCCAAATATCCCATTTTGTGCATGGAAACAGCAGGGCATAAAGGAAGCAAATGGGTTTTAACCTATTAAAACACACCAAGACCCAGATCTTGGCCCCAATCAACGTCTTCTTTGGTATCAGTAGAAGTAAGACCAAACCATAAAGATAAAAAAAAAAAACCAACAAGAGTCTTTCCTTATATTTTAAATAAAATAAATAATAACCATATTATTTTTAATATAATTCTAAATAGATTGTTTTATAATATATCTTTTATATAAATGTATTTTTTAAAAATACTTGAAAATTGGAGTTTAATTTTTTTTTTTTTATAAATGCTTAAATTGGTTAAGGAAATGATGTGAACCGTACCTGTTATCGCTCAGGTTTAACACTCTCAGCTTCTGCATCTGCCCAATTTCATCGGGAAGAAATTCCAGCTTGTTGGAGCGCAGAGACATCACCGTAACGTTTTTACAGCTTCCAATCTGGGGAATGAAAAAGCCAAAGGTGATGGAATCCTGCCTCTGGTAACATTTATTATCACTCACTTTTCATGGCAGGAGGTGGCTGAATTGGGTTTTTGCTGGAAGTGACAAAGAGCAGAAAATACAGAATTTAATCAGAAAGTAACACCCTCAGGGTTCCTGGGGTTACTCACTCTGCTCTTCACATGGATATTCCAAATTTAACAGGAATTTATTAATTTACTGCTCAGTTTTACTACTGAGTACATAAGAAAGGTTTGGTCTCCCACTTCATCCCACAAACAATTGCTTTAACAGATAATTTTTCTGGGCAAGGATGAAATCTTGGGCTCCCACAAAACATTTCAGTCTATAATTCCAAAGCCTCTCACTTCTCTGGGCAGCTCCGGGAGGAAATTCTCATCCACAGCCAAGGTCCTCAGGTTGTGGAGGTACCCGATGGTGGAGGGCAGGGACTCCAACTCATTGCAGCTGCAGTCAAATTCTTCTAACAAAGACAAACTGGAATTGTAAATACACTCGTTAGCAGCCATGCAAGGGGTGGAGAACCACAGTTAACAACCTACAACCTCTGGGAGTTCTACATAACTACAGACACAGCCTTGGGAAGAAATTTTAGAGCCGATTTCCTCCACTATCCCAGGTTGCTCCAAACCCCATCCAACCTGGCCTTGGACACTTCCAGGGATGGGGCAGCCACAGCTTCTCTGGGCAACCTGTGCCAGGGCCTCACCACCCTCACAGGGAAGAATTTCTCCCCATTATCCCATCTAACCCTGCCCTCTGCCAGTGGGAAGCCATTCTGCCATGTTCTACCACTCCATTCCCTTGTAAATGCTGGGAATACAAGTTTTAATTTGTCATTTGCAGCATCTGGTACAGACAGATGTGGCACAGACTGGACACAAAACTCTCCTCTAACAGAACACATTGCACCCCTCCGTGCTGACTTCCCTCCTGGCACCTTCCCACCCACATAGGTCATTCCCTCAGGTGCTGCAGAGAACATCTCCAGCCTTTGGCTCTAATTTAGTGATTTAATCAGTGGGAATCACTGATTTTGTGTGGATTGTTTTATTAAGATGGATCTACTGTGCAGGGCCACACTCTGAATGCCACCACAGACTTGTCCTTTGAACAAGAGCTCCAAAGATGAGGGTGGTGGTTCCCCACCAGCACCAAAGGTGAAATGTTCTCTGTCTCATGGAGAAATTGGTCCCTTGAGGGATCATTCCCTCCTCCACATTGTTAATCCCTGTGTGACAGTAACAGGCTCTGTGGTAGGTACTGCCACCAGTATTTAGGAGAAAGAGACTCAGTAGAAAACTATCCAAAGGGATGAGTCACAGAAAGCCAAGTTCATTTTGATGTGGGAGACACCGTCCTCGTTAGAGAGGGAGCACTTCATTGAAAAAGCATAACCAGTCACTCTAAAATAACACATAATATCCGATGATCAGCCTCTGCTCTGCATTCCCACCTCAGAGCAGCAGTTGCTGCTTATTATTTAAAAAAATAATTAAGGTTCCAAGACAAACAATACTGAACAGACATTAGGTTAAAAAATGGGGGTTCCTTCAATTTGAGCAATTCAGCAAAAAGAAAAGTTTTAGAAGGTTTCAGAAACTGACCCCCAAAACTGCTAAAGCTGAATAGTAGATCAACCTTTCTGCAGCATCCAGTAGAGCTTTGAGCCTTATGAGCTTTCACTGCTCATCAGAATTTACTGCCACACAATGACTTGAGCAGCAAAGATTTGTCCTTTAGTGATTCACATCACCAATTTTTAATACTCTTCATTATCCCATAAATCTGGAGACATTACAAAAACTACAGAAGAGTGAGCCAACCTGGGCTGTCAGTGGCTGCAGCTGAAATAGTTCACAAATTTGGATTATTTTTCCCAAATGGCACAACAGTTATTACTGAAATAGCCAGGTTGGATGGGGCTTCGAGAAAACTGGTCTGGTGGAAGGTGTCCCTGCCCATGACAGAGGGTGGAACTGGATGAGCTTTAAGGTCCCTCCAACCCAAACCAGCCTGGGATTCTATGAACTGGCTCCTACAGAAGGTGTGCAGCACAGTTGGCCTCCTGATGTCCAACCTGAACCTCCCTCAGCACAGCTCTGTCTCTGCTGCATCAACACTGGTGCCCTGGGGAGGATGGAGACTCTGGTGCCACACCTGCAGAAGGCAGCCATGGACAAGGAACTCTGATTTTTTTTCCAAATGCCAGTTTATATAGAATTTCAGAAGTAAAATATGTAGAGGAGGAGGCACCCTACAAAAATGCCAATGCTAAAGATATGTTCTGCTGGAAGGAACATGCAGTGGGAACCTATACAAAGGATCCCCTGATTCCATCCTTAGGAACACAGGCATCACCCCAAATTTGACAATAAATGGCAGATTTTGGTGGGCAAAGAGCTCCAGACCCTCAGCAGAATAAGCCAGGGATCGTGTCCTACCCAACCCCACGAGAGCCAAAGGGAACCATTAGTGCTTCTCCTAATCAATTAACGATGGGATCCTGCCCCATTCCCAGGAAATACTTGGATCCTGCCCCATTCCCATGAAATTTTCATGGCTGTTCCATTGGGACCACTGGAATATTTTAAGAAATCTCCACATGAACAAGGGTTGCAGCGTCTCCTTCCCACACCAGGCTCAGGCCGTTGCCATGGGAACAGACATATTTTCCCCCAAATATTCCCATTTTTTCTACTTTTGCTGCTCTAATCATCTAAATTGTGAGCGATTCACACAAAAAAGTAGCTTTTTTCTTGGAAAATTCAATATATTTTGCTTTTTTATCTCTCACACTAGTATAAACTCACAGAAGTAATAGTGGTACTCCAAATTTCAATGTTTTAAACTGGGTGTTAGGCAGCATTTTAAAATTATTTGATAATTTATTTATAAAATTTGAATTATTTTATAATTAAGGATATCTTTGTCTTATTTTATATTAAAAAAAAAAGAAGGGAAAAAAGCAGAAGGGAAAAACACATTTTACATAATGTTGAAAATCACAATAATCTCATACTCACTTTCCAATGGCATTGGGCAGAATTGTGAGCTGGTTGTCATCTACTTTCAGAGTTGTCAGTCTCTTCAACAGCCCTAGAGAGCAGATGGGGAAGAAATAATAGAAAAATATTTGACATTAATATTTTCTATAATCTCCCGTGTGCTAAAAATCCAAGGATTTCTAACACTGAGTAACTCAGGTCTGGATTTTAGAGAATATCTGTGTATAGGATATGTTCTTTTAATCAAAATAAAGTCCTGATTAAATGTTGACTGAACTGCAAGAGAAATATTAAGTGTATTTCTGTGGCCTTGAAAAATACTGTAAAAATAGATAATAATATAAATATTAATATTAATAAAGAATAATATCTTCATAAAAATAAAAAGCAATAAAAATGATAGTGTCTTATCTATGCAGTAAGAGTAGATTTCTAATTATCTATTAATGTATTAACAGATAATTTTCTTTATTAATGATTTTTTTCTTTATTACTTAATCAAATGCTGATTGAACTGTTTAACAGTTCAAAGGGAAGCTGAAAAGAAAATATGAGGGATCAAGACTGAAATGAAAGATCCAGATGTGCCTACAAGCACTCAGCTTCCAGAATTTCTATATATCCTAAAAAAATCTGAAGTTCTATGCATTAAAAATAGTCAAAAAAAGAAAATTAGTAGTTTGAACTATTTCCTTTTTATTTCCTTTTTACTGCTGTAACTCAGAGCAGCAATTTCCCCCCCATCACTCTCATACTTACTTTCAAATTCAGATCACTTACAGCCTTCTTCGCTTATTTTCCTTAAAATAGCAAACCAGAATAATCAATACTTTCTAGCCAGGGATTTTTATTCCTGACTTTACCAAATGGTCTTTAGGGACTCTCCCCACACAGATGCTTGTGCCTCCTTTGGGATTTAATGTCAGTTCTTGGGCCATGATTATGAAGTCTTATAATTACCAAAAAAAATACATATCAAATCAAATTTTCAGCTGGAAAAGGTTCCAAGAATCCCTGAGCTTTTCTCACCGATGGAGTCTGGCAGCTGCTGCAGCATGTTGGATGACAACAGGAGATCCTCAAGCCCTTCACATCCCGAGATGTCCAAATCCACCGTTTCTATCCTGTTTTTGGACACATCCAGGTACACGAGCTGTTTTAACTTCCCTATAGACTTAATAGCATGTGAGAAAGAGTTACTTGGGCAGACACACACCAGTTGCTAATTTAATTAGAGACAAACGAGAGTGATACAGGTTCTGTTTAATCATCTCAGCTTTTACAAGGCAGGACCAAGGTGGGCTCAGCCTCCCCTTCGGGAGCTGCACCAAACTAAACACCCCAAACTAATGAAGGTGCTCCAGATTCATTAAATATGATGCATATTTGAGTTCCTGATCATACAGTTGTATTATTTCTCCATCTGGACACGGATCCAAGGGATATTCACTCAAAATTCCCATCTGATGGAAGCCCCACCAAGGAAGTCAAGCTTTTCCATGTTGAACATTTAGACATAATCACATAACTTTTATTTCTAATTAATGTGCTTCAGATTCATTAGATCTGCTGAAAAACGGAGTTCCTGGTGATACAGTTGTATTATTTCTCCATTTGGGCACCAAAGGATATTCACTCAAAATGCTCATCTCATTTGCAGCCCCCCCCAAAGAGATGAAGATTTTCTGTGTTCAATATTTACACAGTATCAGGTAACTTTTATTTCTGGGTTATAATTAATGACTCTGTGAAGGAAGACTGTGCCCCCATGCAAGAAAATGCACATTTACTGCCAGGTAAATAAGTCACTACATAACACAATAATTCAATTACAAAGAATAGATGTCCATACCCCAGGTAGCACTTGCAAAGAATTATTGTCCATCCACAGTTCCTTTAGATTCTGAATTTGTTCAAGAACCTCAGGCTGAGGGAAAAATATATAATTAAGGACAGTTACATATAGCAGTGGCTTTTAGTTAAAAATAAATCAATATTTGGTGTAAAAAAAAAAGATTCTCTCTTCACCTTCCTTTATTTTTTATAACCCATATCAGCCTTTCAGATATTTAATGACAGGAACAGCTCACTCCATTTAATTTAACCACTGGTGCTCTTTTGCAAAACTTGTAAAATACAAGAATGCTTTGGAAAAGAACTGAATCCAAGGGGAACTTGCTGGAAGAGTTGATGTCTGCAGCTGTCACACTCAGGAGTTACAGTCATGGTGTGCCTTAAAATCGCAATATTAAATTTAATCTGTTTTACTCTTTTCAAAACTACAAGATCTTAGTGAGAGAAGCTGAAACAGGCAATTCCCAAGATCATTTCTGACTCTTTAGAGCTGGGAAAATCAGGAATTACCAGTTCCCAAATACTCCCAGCTTTCAGCCTAAGCAGTGTCTTCCTTTCCAATGAAACACTTATCACAGCAAAGCAGGACTTGCAACTTGCTTTCCCTTGTTAAGGTGTAGAGATTTTTTTAAGACCAGAAACTGGTATTAAATATTCCATTTTGTCCTGACTAAAGCAGGTTCAAGCATTTTAAAGGCCTGTGGTACAACTGCCCTGGAATTAACCCAACACAGCCAGAACAAATACCTCTGCCCAGCACACCAGACCTTAAGAGAGACCTCTAATTATCCCACGTGGTCTGAGTGTTTTGGAGTGTTGTCATTCCCATAAGAAATGTGATTTTTCACTTTTCCAGGCAGGACAAGTGCCTGATGCCTCATCAGGTAACAATAAACCTGCTCAGCAGCAGAGCTCAATCCCTTGGTTTTCCATGTTGCCACATGATGTGTTTCCATTAAAAAACTATTAGTTAACACCTTAAAGATTATTTATTTTGCCTCTGCTAATTCTATTGAAATTCTGTTGTGCTTCTATGATTAAACCCATTTCTCATTTCCAGGCTAAACTGATTAATGGTTTTTTTATACTATTTGTTCCTGTGCTGATTAATGTTTCTTTATTCCTCCTGAGTGTTCACTAACTCAGGTCATTATGGATAATCATAATTTCCCCTCTCAACTTATATTTGCTTTTAAATTCCTCTCATTAACAGACACCTTTCTCAGAGGGAACAGCCTATTCCTGTGCTGGACACAGCACAGTTTGAGGTGAAATTCCTTGAGTATGGATTATAATTTACCATTATTATGGAATTTATGGTATGCCCTGGATTATGGCACTTTATGGTTCACCAGGACCCAGATGAGATCTCACTGATGTTTGGATATTAAAAACTTATTTGTCTCTGTTAGAAATGCTTCAGTTGATGTCTTTTTGCAGAATATTTTCATTTTCAATATAGATTGCCACAACTGGAATAGAGTAGAGGAGAGTGGGAATAGGAATGGAATGGAAGGGCCTTAATAAAATCAGCTGGAATGACCATCCAGTCCTGACCAATTCAGTCTGACCAAAACTTTAATAAGGAAATCCTCCAAATGCCCCTTAATCCCTGCCAGGCTTGGGGCACTCAACCCCCTCTCCAGGAATCCTGTTACACGCTCTGACCACTCTCTTGGTAGAGAAATGCTTCCCAGGATCAAGTCTGAATTAAAGACTGACATTAATCTTCAATTAAAAATATATTACATTTTTCCCTCTTACATTTTCCTTTTCTCCCTACCTTTCCCTGTTTCCTTTCCAGCTGTCATTGCTGCTCATCATCTGCCTGGTGCCAGTTTTTGACCCTTCAAATGTCAAAAAAAGGGTCAAAACCCCCCTGAGATGTCAAACCCATGTCCCATTCCTTGGGATTTACAGCTCCCAGAGCCCCAGGACATGAGTTGCCTCTTCCTCCCTTGATTACATGAAGTCACCTGGATACAGCTGCTCTTTAGGAAGTGACAGTTTCTATTCCAGGAACCCCATGATTTGTGTCATCTTGTTTCCAGCAAAATGAATGAACAGAATTACTTCAGTTTTGAAGTTAACCCTGTGCCTGTGGCTACAGTTTGGCTGCTCAGGTTCTTCCAGGGCAAAACAGTCCCAAGATGCCAAATAAACTAATCTCTCCCACACCACCACAGCTCCAGGGAACACTTTTCTCGAAAAAAATTGAAGTTTCTATTGAAACCCAAATCAGATTTTCAGAATCCATGAAAACAGGACCTTTTTATCCTTTTGTTCACAGGTTTGATTTAAAGTAGTATGACTTTTCCTATGGCATTCCTGCCACGGTGAGATCACAGAACTACAGAGTGGTTTGTGCAGGGAGGGACCTTAATGATCATCCTGTCCCACCCCCTGCCATGGGCAGGGACACCTTCCACCACCTCAGGTTGCTCCAAGCCCTGTCCAACCTGGCCTTGGACACTTCCAGGGATGGGGCAGCCACAGCTTCTCTAAAAACTGCTAATAGCAATTTCTAATAATTGGTAACAGCTATTTCTATTGTTTGATATAAGATATCAATAAGATACAATGATAGATATTAAGAAATTAATACATAATTGATGCAATAATTTGTGTAGAGATCTTCAATTCATGCCCCAGTGAAGTTTCCCAGGAGTAACAATCTGCTCGGAGGGAGAATCCTCTGTGACCTTGACCTGAACTGCAGAAGCCTGATGGAAATGAAGCATATTCTGACATCAACATTCACCTCAGGAACCTTCTGTTCCACAAGGAAACGTGTCCCTTGCCCGTGGCCACAATCCATCAAAGCCTTTCCAGTGAAAGTTCAATGCCCCACCCACAGAGCATCCAAACCCCACAGGTTTTCTCTTCAAAAATGCTGTTTCTTACCAGTTCAGAGAATTCATTATTGCCCAGATCAAGTCTCTCCAGCTGAGTCAGTTTGTGCATTGACCTGTAAGAGATTAGGAAACACCTAAAATAAAGATTTTAACTTGCAAAAGGTCAGTCAAATCTTGTTTGGATAAAAATAAAGCTGCAATGATACTGTTCTGGTAAAAAGAATTACACCAATGTGATGCTGCTGATGAAAATTTGAATAATATTTCCATCATTGAACTAAAAAGCAACAGTTATTTCAGTGCAAAAATAAATAGAATCTTGGTAGAATTTTATATAGCTTTTCAAGGAAAATGACCCATGTTAAATTTATAACTGATTTAAATGAACTACAATATAAAAAGTGGCTTTTTGAGGCAGATGTATACATCTGTGATCAACTTCTTTATAACTAAAGAGTGGTTTGGCTCTTCATGGCCTAAGCTAGGCCCTCAACTGCTCTGAGGTTCAAATTTAATGGAGTTCAAAGAAAATAAATCAATCACTGCCTTTGTTTCCATGGACAAAACTGGGACAGGGTTTTACCACTAGAGCAGAATTTCTCTTTTAAGCCCTGGTGGACCAAAGTGGTCTAAACCTCACACTGGGTTTGGTAAAAATAGAGGATAAAAATAATTAATTAAGTCATTTAGCATTAACTGCAACAGGCAGTTCAGGGGCCTTCTAAGGTAATCAGCTCCTAATCAAAAAATTAGCATAGTCTGAATTGCTGTGCTCTAAAATATCAACCATTTCATCTCTGCAATTTGCACCAGAGGTAAAAATGATGATCAAAGATGCTGGGACTGGAAACCAGAGCCCGGTTTTAGCATTTAAATGATGGCAAAATGAGGCTGTGCTGGGGCTGCACAGGAGCTCTGCTGCATATCTATGGCAAGGAAGCTTCATTTTTAGTATGTTAAAACAGGGAAATAAACTCCACAGAAATGGAAAGGCCAGTCTGCAGGAGGAGAGGGAAGCAAGTCTTTGAAACACAACAAATATGGAATTTTTGCTGATCACTGGGTGGTTTGGAAACATCCAGAAACAGGCCCAGTTTTATTTCAGCACCCTTTCATCTTTCTGCCCCAACACCCACCCTGACACACATTAATTTGCTGCTTAATGCTGATACTTCCCCTGTTCCACACTCAGTTCACTGATGGTTTAATTTTTCTTTTTCCTCTCCCACTCTTTTCCAATGTATTTCCCAACCTGTTTGATCAATGCATAAACTAACATTGATGTGGGGGCAGATTAATTTCCATTAGTTGGGGTTCCATCAAAAGATGAAGCACTGCCAAGGTCTCCAATGGACTATTAGCTGAGATTTTCCGTCAGCTGCTGCTATTTTTAGGTCTTCCATGTAATTACTTTTATTTTTCTTAGGGAAAGCTTCATTATATTTTTTATGTGGGGTCATTTTATAAAGGTGGATAAGGAAAGGAGCAATTATGAGTAATGCTCAGTTAAATATTCATGATTTAAATGATGTAATGGAATGGAATTAATGTGCTGATAAAACTGACCAAAGATTTCCCATAAATCTTTACCGGTATCACATTTGTAGCTATTTTTCCATTCATAAGTAGCTCCACTCAGGACTCATATAGAGAAGATCTTATTTCTGGCTCTTAGGATGGAAGTCCCATTAGGTTCAGAATAAGGTGAATATTTAAATTATTTTTAAACACAATATTGGAGTGTGTTAAAAAACCACAAAGGCATGGAAAACCAGCACAGAAACTAAGTATACTTAGTGAAAAATTATCATTGCTCACAATAGTTCTAAACCATAAACTATAACTCCTATGATACAATTCAGGGGTATTAATTACAATTCTCGGTAATCACCTAAATTGCCTAATTTAACTTTCTTGCATGTTTGGTTTTGCTGCCTCATTTAGAAAATACTTATTTACACATTTTAAACACTTTAAATATTCAGGAAAATGTCTCAGTTTAGACTTTCTGGCAAAACAAAGAACTTATTTTAATGGAATCGTGGGATTCTCCTCAAAATCCTGGTCATTCCTCACTGGAAACCTTAAACTACAAATTTCTGATCACATTCAAGTTACTTCCATGTGTGAAGAAAAGTATTCAAAACCGACCAAAGGACTCCTAATAGGTAAAACTTCATGAGTCAGAGACATGATTGGATTTACACAGCAAAAAATGTCATTTATACAATGGAAGAGGCAACATCAAGCAGGAGTTTCTGCTACAGAGCTGGGACTGAGGAGGTTCTAAGGGTCACACAGATTATTTCCTTGGGCAGCAACTCACAGAATTCCTTTTCTATTCCAGTTTATGACATTATTTTCTGAAGAAATAAAAAGTAAACGAGGCAAATCCATTGCCAGTGCTGGATTAACTGCTGTGCTCACCTGAAATAATATTTTATCACATTTTTGTTGTCCACAAAAACCTTTATTCCCAAGTGGCTGGAATAGAAGAGCCTCTTAGTTGTAGTATTTTAAACCTTGCAATGTAACTTTAAATTCATCAATGAATTGGTTTGGAAATACTTTGTAAAATTAATAATTTACCTGTTGCAGAGGAGTTAAATCTTAGCTAGGGCTAAAGCATCACATGATCACAAAGAGCTGTTTATACATCATGCAACAGATCAAAAAAACTCTCAGTTTTCAGTGAATCTCAATTTATATAATTTATAGAATATAAAGCAAGTATGGTATAAAGCTAAGGACCAAGGGTATAAATTAATCTGTCATGAAGTATTGAATCTATTATCCAGCCTTCAAAATAACAGAGTGAATTTAAAAGCTGATTTTGAGGATACAAGAGCATAGACTAAAATACCCAAGAGAGAAAATATCTAAAATAATAAAATCATGAAATAGTTAAAGTTGGAAAAGACCTTTAAGATCATCAAGTCTAACCATCAAGCAGCCCCACTACCATGTTCATCACTAACCATGTCCTCAAGTGCCACATCCATCCATGTTTTGAATCCTTCCAGGGACGGGGACTCCATCAGGTTATTAAATCAATATAAAACGACTTGGGTCATTTTACAGGACTTGGTATCTGTGTCCCCACTGTCCTGAAGACTGAGAAAAAGCAGCCCAAGGTGCCCATTCTAAAAGCAGACTAAAAATAATTGATGTTTCATCAGGATATACAATATATAATTAATATTTCTAAGGAATTCCACACATGCTTTACGCTCTTATGGGCTCGTCTTGCATGGAATGAACAAACATAAAGGGAGACTGAAAATGCAGTTTTAGCCCTGTTTTCCCATTTTCTTTGCCAGAGAGCAGGAAGAAGATCTAATTTAAGGTGCTGAATAATTAACAGGGATAAGCCAAGCTGAAACAGTGTTAAGGAATATCTGATGATTAAAAGTTGACTGAAACAGCCAAGCCAAAAAAACAAGAGTTAAAGAATTCTCCTCTCAGCACAGGTTCCTTATTTCACAGTCCTTTTGATTCCTCTTTCTGCTGAAACATGGCCTGAAGGCAGTGTGAACATACATCACACCCAGGGTTATTTCTAAAGAAAAAGCCAGAGAGATAAATGGGGATGTGTTAGAAAAGACAAGGAGGAATCTGAGATGAAAAATGTCCTGACTCAGTAACTATCTGCATCTTAATTGAGGAAGTGCGATGGGAGTGGTCGGAGATGGCAAAGAGCACTTCAGAGTGACAGAGCAGAAATATCTGCACAAGGATGGCTGATTTCTTCTTCAGGAGAAGTTCAGATTACAAGATGTGGAGGATCATCAGGGACAGGTTATCCAGGAGAACTGCTCTACCACACCATCAACAAGGATTCCATGACTTCTATTGGAGACGTGGCTTGGGAAGAGAAAAAACAAACAACTGCAGGGCCACAGTGTGATCTTCTGATCAGAGACCTGTTCCAGGCAGGCAGGGGGATGATGATGAATTAGGAAATATCACAAATACGGGCAAGACTTGTTTCACAACCCAACACCAGGAAGGAACATCAACATGGAGCTTGTGAGCTTTAATGGGACGGAAATGGGACAAACATGGTAAAGGTCTAAAATATGGCAACAAAGCATAAATGCTGAAAATAACTAGTGAATATAATCTACCCATGTATTTCAATAGGAAAAGCAAAGATTACTGGTTCATAAAAGAACTCACTGAGTAGGAAAATGCAATTGTGATGAGGAACTAATGATCACTGGCATTTACTCAGACACACGTAACACTCAGTTTTTCAGAAGCAATCATCCAGCAGGGTTTGGATGTGGAAGAATAAAGGCAGTTGAGAGTCATCAAGTTTTGCATGATTGTTTTTATTTTCCTGACGACATCAATAAAAGCCTTCCAGTGTAGTAGGCAATTTTTCATGGCTCAAGGGAAAGGGCAGAACAAGGTGACCTGCTGCACCCCACGGAGCCCATCACCGGTTTAGGGCTCTCTGCTCGCTGACTTTAGGGACCTTCTGAGGGGCACCCTGCAAGAACTTCACAGCATCACAGTCACAGGATCTGCTGAGTTGGAAGGGAGTCACATGGATCATCGAGTCCAACCCTTAGTCCTGCACAGGACCAAGAGTCTCACCAGGTGCCCCAGAGGATCATCCAAACACTCCTTGAGCTCTGCCAGCCTTGGTGCTGTGACCACTGCCCTGGGGAGCCTGTTCAGTGCCCAACCACCCTGTGGGGAAGAGCCTTTTTCTAAGATCCAACCTAAACCTGCCCTGACACAACTTGAGGCCATTCCCCGGAGTCCTGTCCCTGGTCCCCACAGAGCAGAGATCAGTGCCTGCCCCTCCTCTCCCCCTCCCCAGGAAGTTGTGACTGCAATGAGGTCTCCCCTCAATCTCCCACCACAGAGGGACACAGGGCACACAGACACCAGCCGGGACAAAAAGAAGGTAAATCCATAGGTAAATCCACCCTGTTCCAAATGGCTCCCCTCAGCCACCTTCTCTCTATTGACTCCTCCTGCAGCTGGAATTGTGTGAAGGTGCTTTTACTCTGTAGATTTGGGTTTACTCAAATACAATGGAAATTATACACTTAAGGTGTTTTGAGTATAACAAGCCATTTCCTTGCACACCATAAACCAAACATTGCCGAGAAAGCAGAGCACAGAGTCTAAGCATGACCAAATCCAATCTCATTAGTAACAGGAAGAGGGAACTCTCTGTGTTTTTAGCTCCCGGTTGTTCTGGGAGGAACTCAAGGTTCTGGGATAATTAAGAACAAAATGAGTGGAAGGTGGGCTATGATGATTCTCCACGGTTATAAATGTTCTCCCCTCCCACCCCTTTGTGACACGAAGTGTTTATCTGAAATTTAGTGCCACTGATCAGATCTAGACTCTTCCGAAAAAAGAAATCATAGAATCCCAGAATCCCAGACTAGTTTGGGTTGGAAGGGACCTTAAAGTTCATCTTGTTCCACCCCCTGCCAAGGGTAGGGACACCTTCTACTACACCAGGTTGCTCTGAGGAAGATGAGCTTTAAGGTTTCTTCCAACCTAAACCAATCTGTGATTCCATGAAGAATAATTAAGGTAATCTTTCAGACACCCTTATATAAGTTGGAAAAGCACTTTTACAATAGGAAAGCAATATAACACATCTTTCAGCCTCTTCTCTATGCAGCAAATATATTTATTTTAAAAAGCCTAAAGGGAAAATTCATAGTAGTAGTCAGTTACTAGAATATTGCCAATATTTTAATAACGTCATGCCAAGGTAGTAAAGCCTCCTGGAGTAGGAGTTATTAAACTCAGCCAGAGCTGCTATTTGAAGAAAACAGGTCACCGGGAATGACACAAACATTTGTAAAGTCAAAGTGTGGCAAACAGTTTCCATTGTGATCATAAACTTGGAAGAAAGTGGAACAGCAGCTCAAAAAATAGCAGGAGAAAGTGAAGCTTTCCCCCACATTTAGATCCCCTGGACATGTTCTGAGCTGATCTAAATTCCCTGTTCCACTGACTTCAACACACTTCAGACAACCTGTGATTTTTGCAAATCTACTTCCTAAAATGGGATTTGGGGAGTGGGAAGGATGTGAGGATAGAAATGTTATGGCACTAATGTTTGTAAGTCACAAGAAAGCTTTTTACCACTCGATTTTGAGGTTAGTGGAAATAATAATCACTTTTCTCCAGCAAATTTCCCATCTGGAGGAAGGTAATGGGTTTGGATATGTTTGATCTCTGAATATCTTTTTGGAATTTCTGTATGATTCTGTTTATTTTGTCACTTTGGAGTAAAGTCTAAGCCACAAAATGGCATAAGAATTGTAACTCTATAGGTTTAAATACCTCCAATTTGCAAATTTAACCTTCCAATTCACAAATTTAACCTCTGCAAAACACCCACTATTATTTGAGATTTATTCTACCAAGGAAGAATCTGGTCTACTTCACTTTATATTGTTTTAAAACCAAATCACTATGTCCTTTTTATACAGGTTTTATGCTACTGCTTAGAAATCTTCATACATTGAGTCTCATCCACATTCTCACCACTTTTAAAAAATAATCCACATAACTAAGAGTTACAAATAATTTCAATAAATCTAGATTTATGATCATTACATCAAGAACAGGAAACTACTCCCACTTTGCCTTGTTCCCATCTTATTGCTTTGCTAAATGTTCTGTGCTAGTGGGTACCTGGCACATTAATTTGGTGCAAATCTGGTAGTGGGATAATGAAAAGTCTGGTATTCCCAGAGCAGCATTTAATTTCAGGTGTGAAAGAGTTACAGCATTGCTGGGGGATTGAACAGGGAATAAAAGAAACAACAACCCATAACTCATAAAAATTTTGATTTAACCAGTTTAGAAAATAATAAGTAAAGAAATAAAGAAATTATCCAGAGGAAAGAAAGGAACCTGTATCCTCTCCACCAGCATTTACTTTCTACATTTATATTTGTAAATTTTGGGGGACTAAAAGAAATTGAGAGAAGTGGGAAGACATGGAAAAAAGAAATGGAAGAATGTCAGAGAAAAATGTCATTTTTTTCACATTATAGTTACAGAAAAAAATAAAGGTGCACTTGGAATTCAAAGGATAGAAAAAGTCCCATTTCATGACATTTAGTAAGAGTAAATTCTTCTGGGTGAAAAATGTGGTTTCCCCCCAAGCTTTTTTTGCAATATAGAATTGTGAAGCCAAAACAGATACTTTATCTGCACAGAAATATTGTTTTCATACTTTAATTCATTATCCAGAAGGAAAAACTTAATGAAGGGGATCCTTCTTGTGTCCATCTCTCTTTCAAACAATTTTAATGGCAAACTTTAAATGAGACTGACCTTCTGTGCTTTGGAATTATTAGAAGAAAACTCATCTAATGTCCTTTCTCAAGGAAGATATTTGAGCACTGACAATAAAATATTATAGAAAATAGGAACATTTATTTTTCACAGACTTTGTGGCACTTGAACGCACAGAAATCCTGTTGTAACATAAACAGTGGCAGCAAAAGCTCAGAGATTCCTCACAACTGGAGGTGTTTGGAGAAAAAGGCAAAGTAGAAAACACTGATGTGATATTTTATTGCCTGCAACAGGTAAGACCAAATAATGATTGTCCAAGTAGAGTCTGCATTTGGACAGCAAAAATAATAAGCAGAAAGTCTCAGAAATAAAACCGTGTGGCTAAAACGGAACCTCTGTTTCCACACGGTTTTGTTACAATCAGAACCTAAAAATGTGCGATCAAGAATTAAAAACTTTGGTTTATATTTTACGTCTGAAACCAGATCAAGATAAAATGGCTAATTTTAACAAAAGGAACAAAACCCTCCACCTTTATCATCATCATCATTATTATCATAATCTTATTCATAAAGTCCTTTTCTTCCTGACTCAAACTAGGGGTAAAACAACAGCTATGAAATATTTTGGAGTGCAGGAAGATTGCACCAAGACAAAGCAAACTGAGGGGACCCAGATAACTGCAAAATCAGAATATTTCAGGAAAATGCTTGTTTAAACCAACAAGAACAGAATGACACATGCAAATGTCTGCAAAGGAATGTCAAAGTGCTGAGCCACACAAAGAACCTCACAATGTAATTATATAATTTCTGATAAAAACATTTCTGAATTATTTCAGCCCATTTACCTGATAATCAATTTACCTGATAACTTGTTCATCCAATAACCCTTTTATCCAAAAACCAGTTTTCCAACTAATCCTTTTCCCCAATAACCAGTTTATCCACTAACCATTTTACCCAAACCCCAGTTTACTCCATAATCTGATTCATGGTCAGTGTGTTCAGAGATAAACACTGACATATCTCCCCTTGACTTCAGCTTAAGTAACACACTGTTTTAAATAAAATTTATTAAATATATATATTAATATATTCCATATAATACTGCACATCCATTATTTTTCCTATCAGATTAGGACCTGTTTAACTATTCCCCATCTCTATTCCATCTGGATCTTTCCCAAATGACATCTCCCTTTTTTTCCTCCCACGTCCCAAAGGTTTCTTTGTCTCCAGTGAAAACACTCTGATAAAGAGCATTTGGCTTTATAGGGGCTCTCTCAGATCAATGACTCAGACATTTTACATCCACATCTTTTCTGCCCAGTCTGATTCCTGACTGAAGAACTCCTCATGTATCAAAAATCTCTGCTAATCTCTCAGGACATGACCTTCTAACTGTGCTATTAAATTTCACCCACTTTTTAAATGCTTTCACCTTCAAAATTACTTAATTCTGCCAATTTTAGAGGCTGTCCTTGAGATATTCAATTTTTACTCCTCACAAAGCAAATTAATTCTGACCAATAGCTGAAGACCAAGACAAATCTTGATTTTCCCTGACATCAGGTGCCAGGGACTCACACCTTTGGTAATGTCTCCATTGGACATCATTTCCTAACATGCAGAAAAAAACAGAGCTGAAATTCCTACTGTCCAAACCAGAGAGGAGCTGAGAAGCCACAACTCCAGTTGGGCACCAGTGACTCACCCAGCAAATACAGGTATTTTCTCACTATTACAGCCCCTTCAGGCTCTAAGACACTGGTGACTCACCGGCAACAAATGAGGTCCCTACAATTTTTCAATTTTCCAGATGTCTACTGAAAGAAACTCCCCAGAACCCTGCAAAGGTGTTTTCCTCTGCCCAAACAGCTCTCAGAGCCAATATCCAAGTGCTGTGATATGCTCAAAGATCTTTGAAACACTCTAGACCTGGAACAACCAACTGCACCGGGAGTTTCTGGGTTTTTCCTGAGATATGAAACACTCTTGATTGCTCTCAGGAGTTCAACAATGTCCCAAAACATTCAGTTTGGGAGTGGCAGGTCTGCTGACACCTCCTGATGTGAAGAGTAATGAATATTTATGACAGAGTCTGTTCTCAGAAAATACAAAATTCAAGCAAATTAAGCCTGGAACCAGGCCAGGCTTAAACACAACAGTTGGATAAATTAAAAACTTCTGTCGGAAAAGTTCTTAGAACTTTCTTTTTCCAACTAAGATGTAAATTTAGCTCCTAGATTTTGTTGAATAATTAGGAATTTAGTTCAAATTACTGTAACCATTGACAAAACCACAGACCCTCGTCATGCCAACAGGGACAACAATGCTCGTTAGGAGGGAACAGCTCTGAGCTTTGGGTATGGAGTGTTCAGGAATGTTTGTCCACAAAAATTGGGAAAACTGGTAATTTTAGTCTGGGGTTGGGTTAATTCTGGACTAGGTTGGGTTTTAGGAGCAGAAAACCAGAGTGCACTTCTCCAAGGACAGGCTCTGCTACCAGCAGAGTGAGAGTCATCAAGCAAATAACTTGGTCAGAATCTCCCAAATGCTCTGGAGATTTCAAGAGGGAAAAAATTAATTCTAATTCTGTTGCACAAATTAAAGCTTTACTAAAATACTATCAATTATTTGCAATATTGCCCAGAGGTTTCCAAGCATTTCTAACTGTTCAGAAGATCCTGGAAACTGGCATCAGGATAATCTTTGGTCAAACCACATAGAGGGGAAATAAATTACTGTTTTTATAGAAGAGTATTGGGAAGATCTAGAGGCTGAACATATAAATATTTTCAGTGGGTTAAAACCGCACACCCAAAAGTATTTTAAGCAGAGAAAGTGGTGCTGGTAGAAAATAGGAACATCCAGAAGTGCATTGGAGTTCCAAACTGAGGCATTAAACTCCTTTCTAACAAGCCCCAATCCGTGGATATTTTTCCATTGGTGAGGATCCCTCTTCCAGAAAACAATTACATAATTCTAGTCTGGATAGAAAAGCAAATTCCCTGTTTTATGCAGTGCAGCATGGGAGGGGTAGAGATTTATTGTTCAGTTCTTTACCATTTCCTTTTCAAAACCATTGAAATCCTGGTCAAATTCCAGCAACAAATTATAGAAACTTCCTTTTTTTTTTTTTTGTAAACAGCACCAAAAAACACCAGCAAATTGATACTTCCTCCGTATTCTGCTGATACAGACTTTTTAATTGTTCTGAAAAGCACCAAAAACATTTAAATTCTGTTCAAACCAGTGTTCCATTAGGTTACACAGACGGTGTTTTCAACAGATTAATTCTTGGTGAGGAAAACAAACTGTCACATCACCACTGACCAGGGTCCTCTCATCTGCTACTTTTCAATTTTGGTTACTTATCTTAAAGTGTCACATTGTAGATTTTGGCCACTCAGTTAATGTACCAGGATTCGTCTTCCACCATGTCACAGAAACACAGATCTTTCCTTTTGCTAAAACCCTTAAGTAAAATTTCTTTAAATCATGCAAAAAAATTACACTCTTAACAGAAATTACACCACTGCATCCCTGTAAATACAAATATTTTGCACTTTCGGCAATTCCACGTGAATAAATGTAAATATTCCATCACTTACTTTGGTAGAGTTTTCAAGTGGTTTTCTCTTAACTCCAAAATTCGCAATTTGACAAGTCTAGAAATAGCAATGAAAATAATGAGTTCATTCAGTGAATTAGCTCAGGTATCCACAAGAATCATTTAAAATTACTTATTTCTAAGGGTCTGTTTCATGCCCTACAGTCCAATGTCCAGTTCTTCTCAGGTACCAAATGTGTTCAGAACCAAATGATTTCCTGTAAGGGCAGACACACTCAGACAGGACATGTGTGTCCTCAGCAGAACCCTTCTGAAAAGCTTTGACAGAATTCACCTAATACACAATGGAGTTTGGAAGGGATGTTGTGTGTAGGTTCTAATTCACACCAACACTCAGCACGTGTCCTACTTCTGCTAAAATTACTGTAAATTAAAAGGAGACCTGCGAGGGGTAGTAGAATTTACAGAAAATTTCAAAGGAAGTTGTGAACTGAAGAGCAATTGCTTTTTATCCTTCAGCAAATCTGGAAATACTTGAGAGAAATGAAATTTTACTCCATTTACTTTGCTCAAGTCATTAATAAAATAGTTTAGAATTACTGTGAAAAGCTGATATATTCCAGCCAGGCTCAGCTCTGGGTCAGGGCCAAGCAGCACTTGATTTCCCCAGGCCTGAGCAGACCAATGTCACTGCCAACACAACCGGCTCACCTCAGGATTAGTTTTAGAGTGCTGGGTTGGTGTTCCCACTTGAACCATGAAACATACAGGATGGACCAGTATAAAACTGGTATTAGGTGAATTCTGTAACAATGCTAAATATTTTTTCTGTTCATATTTTGTCTTCTGAGGTCTTTGCACAGGTGGACAGTCCAGGGGCAGAAAGGTCAACCATCACCTTCATCAAGTGGAATAAACTCCCCATTTCTGCCAGAGTTGAGCAGGATAGGGATCCACCAGGTCCTCCTGCACCCTTTTATGGCAAATTGGGTCAACTTTGAATTCCACCACCTCTGCTTTGTCCTTATTTAACATTTTTTGGCTCTGTTTCTGCTGCATTTATTTTTACCCTCATTCTCCAGCCCTTCTGCTCCACCGTCTTTTGAATCTTCTCTCTTGTTCTGGTTTCACATGTTGTCTTTTAGTCCTTTCTTTCTTCCTTTCTGACTCACAACCTTTATCTCTCAGCCCATTTTTCAATGGCAGAGCCCACACTGCTGTTTTCTGCCCTTGCCACAGCTGAGCCACACATTTGATGAAGGACAGGTACCTTCAAGTTCTATTTCTTCTCACTTTTTCCCTCAACTGCCAAACTGCAGCACTTCATCACCAAATTACTGCTGACACAACATTTCCTCTACAACAATCATTCAACAAATTCTGCTGAAAAGCCAAAATCTCTGGTTTTTGTTTAGTTTTTCAAGAGAAGGCAGATTTAAACCAGTTCCTTAGAGCCTAAGCCGGGTTCAAATGCACCATCACTGTGCTTTGATGACTCATCCTTACCTTCCAAAGTTAGCTGGAAGAAACTCCAAAAAGGCATCATTTAGATAGAGCTGGGTCAGATTTAGAAGTTGTGTGAAGCCATCTGGCAGCCTAAAAAACAGTGAAACCCTTAATGCTCACCTCAGCGTTGCCATGGAAATAAAACAATGTATATTTAGAAGGAGAAAGGTGACTTTCCCTCTCACCTTCATTTTCTATCCAAATTCTCCAGAAGAACTTACTCATTACAGACGTTTTTGCTCATTCTCATCTTCTCTACATTGCAATAACCACATGAAATAGCCTTTTCCTCCTTCCTAGGTGAGGGTTTAAGCCAAAATGTCTTTTTCTTTCTCTTTCTTTTTCTTTCTTTCTTTGTTTGTTTGTTTCTTTTTCTTTACCTTTCTTTCTCTCTCCCTTTCTCTTTCTTCTTGTGTCTCTGTCTCTCTCCCCCTCTTTTTCTCTCATTCTTTCTCTCTCTCTTTCTCTCTGTTTAAAAAAACTGAAGTAGTAAAAATTCATCCTTTCACCTCCTTCACTCCATTTTATAAATCCTGCTTTACAACCCAGATTTTTTTACTGCAACTTTTTGGAAGGAAAAAGTGTTGCCAAAGCCCCAACCAAGAGGTTTTCAGTGGCCAAACACACGAAACCTCAGCCCCTGTGCTTTGCCAACCCTTTCTCTGCTAAGTGGAAAGACCCCACATTCATTAACAGAGGACTCGGATCTTAAAACAGATTCATCCCCTCTGCATTTGAAACAACTAGAAAGAAATTTAGATTGATCCTGCAAATAACCTTGACACAATTCATTTAACTTTGAGCTCATTTTCTGCACCTACAGAATGCAAACCCAGCTGCTGATACTCACTTGGACACGGGGTTCACACTGGCTTCGATAATTGTTAAACATTTACAACACTTGATATTTTCTGGAAAATCTTGAATTCCTAAAAAACCAAGGAAATAATTATTATTTACACAAAAACCTGTTTATTTGTTTTGTTCATAAGTGAGTTCATTTGGTATTTTCAGATCAGACTTCAGCTCCAACAGGAAGGATACACATATTCAGTATTACAGTCTAAAAGTACTTAAGCCCTAAATAAACACATCAGAACAGATCCTATGCCTTGTACTACAACTATTATGCTAATGCTTGATTTATATAATCTTCTAGAGCCAAATAGTGACATCATCTGTACTGATATTTGTGCCTTTCACTTCTTCCCAAACTGCTTCTCTTTGTCTCTTTGGAGAACACACAGAAGCCTGAGAGTCTCAAGGCCTCCACTGATAAGAAATTTCCCAACATTTCCAGGACTGCCAAAGCCTCATTTTTAAAACAAAGACACTTGAGTTCAGGTTTGCAAAGGTTTTTAGGTACCTAAATGTGTAAATGCATAACTGGGGATGCACATCACCAAACTGATCTATATAAGTCCTTGGAATTGTTTACCCACAGCCTCACCTGCTTAAATCCTTCACACAAGAGCCCCATGAGTTCTAAGCCACTTTGGGAAGTGGAACAGTTCATAAGTGCACCGAAAAGTGGCCTCACACTCCTCTTTCCAATTTTTTTGGGCACAAGTCATGTGATTCTAAGCCAAAGTCTAATTTTTAAAAGAAAAATAAACAATGTAGATCTTTATGGAACCTTCTCCCAAGTGCCAGGCAGGAAACCATAATCTAGACCCAGACCACAAGGTTCTTAACCATTAGGAATTAAAACTTCATTATTGCTCATATTCACCACACTTCCTTAAGATACTTTGGGTCTCTCACCATTTTTACTGATGTCAAGCTCTCTGAGGTTCACGAGGCTGGCGATGGTGGTGGGGAGGCTGGACAGGTCGTTGTCAGGGATGCTCAGCTTCCGTAAAGCCTGACAGTTGAACAGTTGCTGCAACAACAACAACAAAAAGACAATTTACAGAGTGTCATGGGAAAAAAAAAAAAACAGTTTGGGATCATTATTTATATACAGAATGGTCCTGGGCAGGACTAGGAGTTTGACTCAATGATCTTTGTGGGTCACTTCCAACTCTGATTCTGTGAAATACCACAAAACTCCACTTGCTCCAGAAGAATTCAATCCTCAAAACATATTTTTTCAAGAGTACATTCTTACAGTTGATAGGAATAACTGAAATTAGCAGCAGCAATGGTCAAGGAGAGCTTTCTGTCCAAAACTGCATATTTATTGCAATCAATGTTCTGTAAGTATTTATATTATTACATCTTATATAATAATTATATATTATTGATATGCTTCACATATGTCATATCAATTGAAAAAATTTTGTGTCTTGTGGAAAAAAATATTTTATTTTATAATTTCATTACATATTTTAATTATATTTTGACTGCACGCAGATTAAATTAATCATCTTCAAGTTATGAAAATGCTCTGGCATTAACACAATGATACATTCTTTCTATTCCCTCTCAAAATTCAGGACTTGATTCTTACTTTTCATTCAAATTCTAATTTTACAAAAGCAGGTCCCCAGTTTTCACCAGAAAATTCACTGAGTTCTGGAAAACAACTGCTCTTTGCAAGCACATCACAAGGGTCCTTCCAGTATCAGTGCAGCTCTCGCCAGATTTAGTCTTTCTCACAGACTTATCTGTGAGAATAAAGTCCATAAACTCACCCACAGCCTATTTGGGAATGCAAAATAATTTAATTTCCTAAATAGAGAACTCAGCCAAGTATCCAGGGAGGAGAAAACTAACACCAAGAAGGTGTGAAATGCCAACTTGTTGCTTCACTTCAAGTAAATTTTAGAACAACTTTAAACATTTCTGAGGCAACTTTCCATGATAATCCTGTAGAAAAATTCTGCTTTTCCTTCAAAATGACCAATTCTCAGAAAAAGGGAGGCAATCATGTGAATAATGAATGCTCAGGATGAGAAGCACAATCCAAGAGGGACAGGAGAACCCATTCCATGCAGGCACTTCCCACCCCATCCACAGGAAATCTCTCTCTCGAGAACAAGGAATTCTTTCCAACAACACCTGCTTTTCCTCTTTTAAGCAAGCACATCATTTGGGACGAGTCTGGAAAGCACCATAAGTAAGAGGCTCTGGAGGTGCCCCTTGTTCTACACAAAAGCAGCTCCAGACCCTGGGGATGTTCAGCAAGAGGAACCTGCAGGATTTTGATACAAATGCAAACCAGGTCAAGGTTTGGGCAGAAAATTTCATGAGTTAAACTCCACAAACAAAATACTGTACGGAAAATGAAATGCCCAGTGCACATTCCCAGCCATTCCCTGGAGAATTCTTATTTTAGAAGCCAAGGAAGGTTTGGAACTCAAAGTTCTGACACTGTCTGAACACATCCAAGGCTTTGGAACTGCTGAAGGAAGAGACCTCTGGAGTGATTTGAACGATGTACTGTTGTATCAGAAAGAAGATAAGGGTGGGGATGCAGGAACGTAGGCTTAAAATTGCCCACTTTTTCCCCCCACTGGATGTTCCAAAGGTGTTTTTCTGAGTTTCTGGAGCTTCCTGGTTTTGCCATCCTGATTTTGTTGGAACCATTACTCTGGATATTCATATATGACTTTAATTCCTTTCAGAGTAAAACCCAAGTGGTGCTCACTGAGATTTAATTATAACTACGGGTTTTTATTCTGAATATCTCAAGTCAGAGAGGCTTTGGCTGCTCCAAAGGCTCCTGGGGAGAATTTTCATCCCACTCCTGTTTTTCTGGATGCTGATTTCCAGTCACTCCACCTTCATCGAGATCAATATTATTTTTTATTAGTCATCCATTCATTTGACTCACCCAAATAAGGGTCATTTGTGCAGCAGCAGTTTACGATGATGAAGTCAAAGGCAAAGAAAATAAAGACTTGGCAAGATTTAGGGGAAAATAGGGTAAGAATTATATAACAATCCTGCAAATTCCTCAAAGAAAAAAGAAATATAAAAATTACAAACTAAAAACTAATTTCTAATGAAGTAACAGAAAAATCATAATTAAGATGCATCAAATGTAAGGTAAAAGTAAAAAAAAATAAAAGCAGGCAGAATGAGTTGAATGCATCAGCTTAATGCAAAATAATTTATTGGGTTCTAGAGTGAAGTATCAGTGAAAGCAATCAGGGTAAATCAGGACTTCGAGTTTTTAGCAGTGGTTTTATAACAATTTTATATTTTTTATAATTTTATCATTACATTTTTAAACATGATCAAGTTGAAGATGATAAGGAATTTCAAAAAAATTCACAGCCATTTTTTCCATGAACTAAAGCTCCTGGAGCTTCCCTGCCTTCCCATCTGTGCAGAACTAGGGATGGAGTGAATAACCTCAAGCAGTGACCCATCACATCCCAGTAAAGCAACTCCATGGAACAGGAAAAGCACGTTTTCTACATTTGGAAATAGAATTTCTAGGAAGTCTCTGTGCAGCCTAACTGAGAAATGTGCTGTGAGATGATGGAGAGTGGATTACAGGGGACAGTGTTTAATTAAAGACTTGTAAGCATCTTTCATTATTGTGGAGAGAAATTCAATTAAGGGCTGGATTACATCCCTTCATGCTTCATTATGTAGCCAGCACCTGCCATTAATTGGTTTTTCCACCACCTTGCTCTCTTTTCTTTCCAGAATACTTAAGTTACAGTAACTTCTAATTCCTCCTAGTAAATATTAATCAGCAGGAAGAACAGATTGAAAGATTCTGTAAGAGGAGTTTTGCTCAGGAAGGATAACTTAGGTGATCTCATTGCAGTTGTGAAACTCCTACTCAGCACTGGCACTTCCCAACAGAATCACAGAATATTCTGAGTCGGAAGGGTCCCACTGGTATCCCAGAAGGATAAAAGGCTCATCCTGACAGAGACTTTGCTTTGAAAAGCAGGGATAAAGAGGATCCAAATATAGTGGCTCCTCATCAAGGTACCAAATGCCACAGGAATTACTCATGCAGAACCATTTCTTTTGGACAGTTGTTCATTTCCCAGTGTAAGGTTCCACTGGCCATGTTCCTGTGCTGGGAAGGAGTCCTCTGTGTCCTGCTCCACCCCATTCAGCATGGAGTGCAAGAACAAGGGTTTGGCTGCTTTGGCACAGTTTCTCCTGTTTTTCAAGAAGGAAACTGTGCAAAGTTGTCCTTGAACCCCCCGAACTACCAGCCCTTCCTCTGCCAGCAGCAGGACCCAGAATTGCAGAATATGCTGAGCTGGAAGGGACTCACAAGGATCATTGAGTCCCACCCTCAGCCCTGCACAGGCCCATCCTCAAGAGCCTCACCAGGTGCCCCAGAGGATCATCCAAACACTCCTTGAGCTCTGGCAGCCTTGGTGCTGTGACCACTGCCCTGGGGAGCCTGTTCAGTGCCCAACCACCCTCTGGGGGAAGAACCTTTTCCTGAGATCCAACCTAACCCTGCCCTGACACAACTTGAGGCCATTCCCTTGGGTCCTGTCCCTGGTCCCCACAGAGCAGAGATCAGTGCCCGCCCCTCCTCTTCCCCTCCCCAGGAAGTTGTAACTGCAATGAGGTCTCCCTTCAGTCTCCTCTTCTCCAAGCTGAAGGAGCCAACCCTGTTCAACACACATTTAAGGACTCAACTTTGTCTTCCAGCAGAACATGGATTACCTTGGGTAGCTCTTCAATCTGGTTGGCATCAAGATAAAGCTCCTCCAAGGTCCTCTCAAAATTGAAAACCTCCTTTGGCACCTGCTGCAGGCCACAGTGAGAGTAATCCAACACGGACACAATCTCTTCCTCCCCTCGGAAACACCGGCACGGCACCAGGCGGCCGATGATCTTCCTTTTGGTTGTCATCTCCAAGCAGCATACTGAAGGAAAAGGGGAGAAAACACAGGTTACTGAAACCAACAGCATTTTGGGGACCCTTTCTTTAGATTTATCATCAAGTCTGCAGTCCATGAATACAGTTTTCCTGAGAATCTCTGTATTTTGCAGTTCTTGTTCTACCTTTCTCCAGAACATGGAGAAGTGTGACTTGCCAGTGGAATCACAAAACACAACCTCAACCCAACAGCTTTTCCCTACACCAGGACAGAAGGACACACTCCAAGCCCAGCCACAACCATTGCTTGGTTTAACAGTGAAAATAACTGTGTAGAGTTAGAAGTACAATCATGTTCATCAAAGCACAGAGGGATGTGTCAGTCCCTGGATCGTGAGTCATGGTGGTGAATCAGGCACAGGTTCTGATTCTCTCTCAGAAATTAGTGTTATACGTGGTTCCTCTGACACCAGCAGAGTTCCTCAGCTTCCCACAGTCACTGCTGAGGCATTTCCACTGAGTCCTCAACCAGAGGAATAAAGAACACAAATTTCCCTGCTTACAGAGCCAGAACAAACACAACCCCAGAGCAGGTGGTTGGGTCGCCAGCCATTCCTGCTCCTCTTGTACCACCTTGGGCTGCTGAAAACTCACAGAAGGGCCTTTTTCTGCAGTAAAATAGACGTCTGGGAAGATTCCCCGTTCCCAAACTTCTCCCATCCTCAATGCCAAGTGCTGCAGACCCTCCCTCAGTTTCTGTGAGTACCTCTAACTCCCTCAAGCGAGTTTACAAAACTGGGTCTTATTACTTGTCACTGGAACAAAACATTTTAACTCACCACTGCGGAATGGAGAGAGTAGTCAATAAGTAGATTTTATAATGTCAGGCAGTCCCTAAATCTGGAATAGATATTGTCCTCTTGAGAAGTCATTTTAACATTATAGATAAATCAGTCTGTCCTGGAACATGTTATCACAAAGGCAAGAAGGGCTAAACATTCAACTGCCATTTTCTAAACCACTTACAAGGCTTTGAGTTATGTTTAGGGAAAAAAATGCATTGAATTAGTCCGAGTAAAGCAAAATAAGGCTCGCCATTCCCTCAACCCCAGTCTGTCCCCACTGATACCTGCACTGCATCTTTAGTTCCAGAAATCTTCACAAATCATTCAGTCAACTGCGCAAGACCAAAACAGATGAAAACTGACAGAGCACTTGTCCCACAACACGTAATTCCCAACCAGAGCCACCTCTGGAGCTGCCCAACCTCTTGGGATTCACACCAGGAAGCAATATAATTCAAACCCTGACACAGTAAAAATAAATGCCCTTGGCATAACAAATTATTTGTAGCTTTTCAAACCATTGGAAGATAATGAACAACTGAACAGTGACACAGACTTCAAAAACTCCCTGGCAAACCCTTCTTCCCACAGGAATTACAAAGCACTTTGCTGGGCTTTATTCTCCTCTGCTGTGGGCACAGGCATCAAACACACCAGTATAATAAAACCCCACAACAAAACCAGGATAAAAAAACAGCCAGAAAGTTTACAAATAGCCAAGTGTTAGAACCACACTAAAAATAGCAATTACAGCAGCCAAACCAATTTTTAAAGGTTTTTTTTTTCTTTTGCTTATGCAAACAAAAGCATTTCTATTATTGCAGTTCATAAAAATAACCGTAATTTCTTCTTTAAGAGAAAGTTGTTTTAAAAGTTAGAGGGAAAAAATGAAGCAGATAAACAAAAGTGAGTTAATTACTCTGCCTTCCTCGAAAGCTTTGGTAAGGCCTGACTGTGATGATAAAATAGGTTTGTGGATTATTTGGATTATCTACTGGAAATGTCCTCTTCAGGAGACACAAACCAACCCAATTCCAGATGTGAGTCAAAGAGATGAACAAGCTGGATATAAAAAGAGATTAATACTTGAATAGCAAAGGAACTTGAACCTGAATTGTGGTGCATTGCTAAGGTCCTGTGAGAAAATGAGTGTGAGGTGACTCCCCTACAGAAAGTGCTCCTGAGGGACTATTTGCTGCAGGAATGGCTACAGGAAAGGCTGCACTTCAATATATTTTGATAAGAAGTGGGTTTGCACATGTCTGTAATTTGCTTCATTATTTACCCTTGGTAAATAAAAAGAAAACACACAGAAATGCTGAAAAATCTATTAAAAAATCCCCTCGGAGTTCTGTTGTTCTTTGTACCACAATGGAATTGAAGAGCCCGTGCTTGAAAAGAGTAACATTTCATGCCCTGTGGACTTGGGGTAATTAAAACTTTTAATAATTTCAGTATTATTAATTCTCACCCTGAACTAATTTCAGCCTTCGTAATTACACTTTTCTTACCTACATTTTGTTCTATCCTAATTTTCAGAGCTTTTCTTTCCTGAGGAAAGGGATCAGCCCAACAGAGTCAGCAAAGAGCCACCCCCCGACTGCCGGAGCTGAGTCACATCAATGCTTCATCAAATTCCTTAATTCCTGCAAGGCTTCCCACCTCCTCATGGAAACACCAGTGCTCAGTGCTTTTCCCCACTTAAACCAGTGAAAGAACTGTAATTCTTCCTGGTGGGGATTAGAGGTCATTGCTCAACACGTCACACACGACACACTGAGATTATTCACTCCAAGAGAACTCAAAAATCATATTATTTCTTGAATGAGATAAAGAAACTATGAAAGAAGCACAAATATAACCTGTTACTTATCAGCTTCAAGCAAGTATCTCATTATCAGCATCTGCAGTTTGTTCTCTTCTAAAGAAAATCCTTAATCTAAGCAAAACAGGAGTTTTATGTAAATTAATTACAACAAAATATCATCTCTTCTGAATTAATGGATCTTTTGTGAGGCAAAGCCACTAATCCCTGTTTCTAAGGAAGCACAAGAGAAGACATTCCTTCCCTGCTGCAAAGACAGCATGTTCACAAAACTGATTTAAAGATGGGATGAAACAGCCTGACAAACTCCAAACCTCCAAGAAATCTTGCAAGAACAGGAAAGCAGCAGGTTTTTTTCAGAACACAAGATAGAAGAATTTCTTTTTTCATCTCAGAAGTTTTTTCCTCTGCAATGGGGCCTACACATGATGAGAGGTACCCAGAGGGCAGGGTTAGACTGGGATATTGGGAAGGAATTGTTGGCTGTGAGGGTGGTGAGGCCCTGGCACAGGTTGCCCAAAGAAGCTGTGGCTGCCCCATCCCTGGAAGTGTCCAAGGCCAGGTTGGACAGGGCTTGGAGCAACCTGGGATAGTGGAAGGTGTCCCTGCTCATGAAAGGGTGTGGGACTGGATGGACTTTAAGGTCCCTTCCAACCCAAACCACCTTGGAATTCCATGACGTTCTTCTAAAGAGTCAGCAGGGATCTGAAAAACAGAGGAAGTTAAAATGCTACTGCAAAAAACCCACAGAATTTGCCAATATATAATTGGTAGGATAAATCAATTGTTAATTTTCTGTTTTTCAGGAAAGATTAATTATGGATTTAATTTTTCTACCAAACAAGTTTTCCATGTAACACTTCATTTAATTGTTCTCATGTCAGGGAGGTCTTGGCTTCCTGTTGCACTGAATAACCTGAACAAAAATTCAAAGAGGACAAAACCCAGCAGCTACTGTGGGACCAGCCTGTGCTATGTGACAGGGTATCAAACATAAAATCCTTCATGCTCTTGAAATTCCCTTCAGAAAATTCCAAGAAATCACCATTTCAGTGAGCTGGTAGTGCTAGAAAGTTACTGAGAAAACCTGAGAAATTAAAGAATTGAGAATTACTGAGAAAATAAAGAACTTGGAAGTGAGAATGGGAGCATTGCAAGGCTGAACTGAGCCATAATGGCAAATTTGCCAGAGGGTTCAGAAAATATTAATTATATTCAAAGCAGCAGAGAAGTCGTTTCAGTGGTTCCTTTGTGCTACATCACAGATAAGTGATGATTTTTCTGTTCCTTCTTTCTTTCTCTTATTATCAGCACAATCAACAAAATTTGTATGCAAGTAAGTTGGCTCTTTGCAGCAAGTTACATGATCCAGCTTGGAAATCACAAATATATCAATCACTGAATTAATACCACTTTCCATCATCTCCTTATGGTTCTCCCAGAGGTGTTTTACCATTCAAGAAGAGGTAGAAGTGCATAGTGGCTTCTTTAGAGCCAGAGCACTCCCAAAACCCATCCCACTTGAAGTCTCCAAAGTGGAGACCCCCAACTGATCCCAGCCAAGGCCACTCATCCCTGACAACTCCCAGTGGATTCGGCACTCCCAGAGCTCAGAGCCAGACTGGACATGGACACAGCACCAGTTACTGACACGAGAGGAGGCTGAAACCCAAACTCCTGAGCTCTTTCGTTTCCTGATATCACAGAACCATGGAATGGTTTGGGTTGGAAGAGACCTTAAAGGTCATCCACTTCCACCCCCTGCCCTGGGCAGGGACACCTTCTGCTATCCCAGGTTGCTCCAAGCCCCATCCAACCTGGCCTTGAACTCTTTCAGGGATGGGGCAGCCACAGCCTCTCTGGGCAACCTGTGCCAGGATCTCACCACCCTCACAGACAATTCCTTCCCAATATCCCATCTAACCCTGACCTCTGACAGTGGGAAGTCATTCTGCTGTGTCCTGTCCCTCCAGGCTCTTGTCCAAAGTCCCTCTCCAGCTCTCTTGGAGCCCCTTTAGGCACTGGAAGGGCTCTAAGTTGTCCCTGGAGCCTTCTCTTCTCCAGGTGAACACCCCCAGCTCTCCCAGCCTGGCTCCAGAGCAGAGGGGCTCCAGCCCTTGGAGCAGCTCCGAGGCCTCCTCTGGACTCACTCCAGCAGCTCCACATCCTTCCTGTGCTGGGGACCCCAGAGCTGGAAGCAGCACTGCAGGTGGGGTGTCACCTGAGCTGGCAGAGGGGCAGAAAGCAGGATTGCAATCTCTGCTGCATCAATGCACCTTCCCACCCAGATATCTTCAGTGGAAAAAAAGAAAATCTTGAAGGAAGGGCTGCTGCTTTTCAGACAAAGAATAAGCAGATTACATGTCATCAGAACATTTTGAATGGGAAAATGGTAATAAAATGCAAACTAGCAGGGAGGACTGATGTAAGAGTTATATAAGCGCAGCTCTCCTGTCACAAGGACAGTGTTATGGCTATAGACAAAAGCCTTGGCTAGAATAAAGAATACAAAGTAGAGGTGTTAAAGTTACACAGCTGACTGAGCAAAGAAACAAATTAGTACAAACTCAGAGTTTCACACAAAACAGCCCTAAGATGGTGCCCACAAAGGTGCAGATCACAGAAGGGTGAGCACCACATTTAAAAACTAAAAGGTGGATGAAGAGGTAGAAGAGATGGAGAAAGATTCCCTCTGCTCAGATCTGCAGAGAGAATCTTCCTCTGTTTTTTTTTTAAATCTCTAAATTATTAATAGGGCTGTGTTGCTAATTGAAATGTGGGGCTGGAAATTAAGATGACTCTGAGAGCTTTGAAGTTCTCTCATTATTTCAGTGACCCAGACTGGAAATGGACACTATGTAAATCATCTAAGCAGCACACATAATTAATTAGAAGGGAAGAAAAGTGGATGTCTGGCCAATGCCAGGAGAGTATCAGTGAGGAAAAGACTTTGGGCTGAAGGAAATGTAAGGGTTGTTTCATGTTTCTTTCTTTAATTCCAGCTTTGCTCCATTTCTCAGCTTTGCTCCATTTCATATGTGTAGTCCTTGTTATTAACTCTCTTTTCAAAGAAAATATAACATAAATTCTGGCCTATGGAACAAACTGGAAAACTCCCAGTGCCTTCCTTAGGGTAGACAAGATTCTGTGATTCTCCACTAGAAACCAATATATATTTTCTTTAATTTATAATTTTCCATACTCTGCTTAGAAGAAAGGGTATTTGCCCAAAACTCCCCCCTCCCCCCAGAGCCAGATGAGGGAATCAGGCAGTTCACTGTCACGTTCCAAAATCAGGAATTTAGATATTCCACATGTATAAGCCATTTGTAATAGTTTTCATTAATCTTCCTGAAAAGATTAAGAAACTATGGTTCTGAAGTCACAATAAGAGAATCATTAGGAAGCTTCCAAAAGGGAATTGGGCTTATCAAAAAGAGGAGTGTGAAATATTCTCTGAATTGTTTTCTTGCACAGATAACCAGCATATCTCACCCAGAAATGCCATTTAATGCAGGATAATTGAATTCCCTTCATTATATTCCCATTACAATAGTCTGCATTCAGGTTCATCTTCAGATTTTGCTAATCCTAAAATAAAATAAAATAACGAAGCATGAATAATCAGATTTCAGCTTTACCTTTTGTCTCCCAAGAATATTAATGATGGAAAGTTTCACTCTCTTTGCTACAAGCACCTTGAGATCTGGGACTTTTGCAAAAAGAGTAAAATTTAAGACAGAAATATTTCTACAAAGTATCAGTTCTTACCAGAATTACCAAACCTTACACCCCTCTTTGCGATGTAAGACCAAATCTTTATCTTTTCTGATAAGATATCCATTAATTCCAAGCTTTACTACTGGCCTTGCCTTGAAATTTCTAGACAGAAATTTTCTGACTAAATGATTTTCAGACAATCTTAATCATAGATGATAATACCAAGAACAAAGACATTTTAATGACAGTAAAAACAGTTGCTATGGTTGGTTTTATTATTAAAAACCTGTATCCTGTTCTCCCTAAAGACAGTTTTTGCATAACCTCAAGGAAAACCCCAGTTTTGTGCAGATTTTTAATTGAACCAGCAGAGTTTCAGTAATTTGTTGCATATTAGTGGCACATGTTGAAAATTAATCATTATGCTCTTAATTGCTAGAAATTACAACCAGTTTGACAGCTCACCCTGCAGACATTTTAAGCAGGAGAGAATCCCAATAAATGTGAGAAATTTCTTTGGAGAGTGTGCTGTCTGGAAAGCAGGGAATTTAAATCTCAACTTGGATCTTTGATGTGTTTCAGCTTTGATTTGAAGTAATCCTTTAGTTTAAAAGATTAGCTGGTATGAAATTTAGACTGAAATATGCTTTATTTCTTGTTTTATGGTGCAATGGCTGGAACTGCTCTGCAAAGGAATAGCAGAGAAAACATCATTTACCTGCTAAATGCATCAACTAAACAAACTGGTATTTAAATAGGAGCAATACAACTTTCATTAAGTCTGGGTTTCTTCCTCAGAGAGGGCCAGGATCCTACAGAACACCCAATTACTTTTCAGCACTTTACATCCCAATCCATCTGCATTATTCCTGACATATTAATCAGCTTAGCAGCAGCTTATTGCAGGAAAACTGGGGTTATTGTGCTGAGCTGGCAGAACAAGAGTTCCAGGGATGATGATGTGCAGCTACAAACTGCTGCTGAAAAAGAAAGTTTTAATTAAAAGTGACAACTGTAACTCCCAATGAAAGTTGATTCTCTGGCAGAAGCCAGGCACAGATGTGGAATCATGGAATCGTTAAGGTTGGAAAAGATCTTAAAATCATCAACTGTCAACCAGCACCAACCATTACACCATGTCATCAAGAGCCACATCCACAGATTTTCTGAACTCCAGGTATGAAGACTCCGCTCCTGTGACAGGGCAGGACAGCCCTTCCCAGGAAGGAATTTTCCCAATATCCAACCTGACCCTCCCCTGGCACAGCTGGAGGCCATTTCCTCTCATCCTGTCCTTGTTCCCTGGGAGCAGAGCCCGACCCCCACCTGGCTCCACCCTCCTGTCAGGGAGCTGCAGAGAGCCAGAAGGTCCCCCCTGAGCCTCCTTTTCTCCAGGCTGAGCCCTCCCAGCTCCCTCAGCCACTCCTGGTGCTCCAGACCCTTCCTCAGCATTTTTCCCTTCCCTGGACACGCTCCAGCCCCTCAGCGTCTCATCACGAGGGACAAAGGACCTTTCTCCTCCTCCCTGTTACTGCTGCCTCGCTCAGGTGTGGATGGGACAGGCACTATATGACTGAAGTCCAAACCAGAAGATTAAGTCCATTTTCAACACATAACACTTACTTGCTTAGTCATCTGTAATTCTGAAACATCTGAAATCATACAACAAACTGCCTAGAAAATGTGAGTTGCTTGCTCCCCCATGGAAATGTTCACATCCAACAACAAAACTTTCTGAAAAATCTTTTCCTCTCTGAAAAAAATGGGATATTTTTTTTAATCATTACAACATGCAGTTCTGATGCCATGCCAGGATTTCTGCCAACCTTCTCCACCACTCCAACTCTACCAGTAGCTTCTATCCCATAAGTCACCACTCCTGTGTATATCCCTCGTATTTCCCAGCAGTTATCTGGGTGGGTATCTTATTCTTTAGTCTTTTCTGGTTTTCCAGATATTCACCAGCAATAACTTCTCATCTGCCCCATCCTCTCCTTCCTTCCCCGTCCTAACACTTGTTGATTCCACCCCTTCACACCCCAAGCACAGGTTTTCCATCCAAACCCCTCCACCCTTCAGCTCCCCAACACATCCACATCTGGTTTTTAAGTTATGCACCACTACAGTTGTTTCCAAAAGTCAGGCTGCCTCTCTTTACTATATAACCATCCCCATCTTCTCTGAGTCCTTACATAAACATCCAAGTTTTCCCTCTGAACTGCACAAACACGTAATTTCGTTCTTACCACTGTTCATCGCTACTAAAAACTTACCTCCCTTTATTCCATATTCTATATTTTGACAAAAAAAAAAAAAAAAACCAACAAAACAAAACTCTTTTGTGTCCATGAGTTCCTCTTTCTTCTGTTATTCTGTGCCCCTTCCTGGCTGTGGCTACAAGATTTTTCCAGGGTTCCCCATTTTTCCACTGTCCCCATTAATGCTGTGCTGGAAGATGCTTCCATATCTGTCCATTAATCGGATTATGGGAATGCAAAAGCCTATTCTATGTCTGGAGAGCAAAATGTCAGCACAAGTGAAATCTCAAAGGCTTAATTCCCAAAAGTAGCCATGAAAATTGGTTGCTGAATATGAGAACACAATTCGATATTAAAGCAGACATTGATCTCTATAAATACCTCATTGCCCATGAATACCTGAGAATTTCAATGTATATCATAGAATTATGGAATTATTCCATGATTCCATGATTCTGATTGCCTACACAGCCATCAGAGATCACAAGAATGATATAATGTAGTACTGGCAAGTGAT
Organism: Myiozetetes cayanensis; assembly: GCF_022539395.1. Classification (NCBI taxonomy): domain Eukaryota; kingdom Metazoa; phylum Chordata; class Aves; order Passeriformes; family Tyrannidae; genus Myiozetetes; species Myiozetetes cayanensis. Next base: position 13,168,845 of record NW_026086826.1, on the reverse strand, counting down.
TTCTTAAAATTTGATTTCTTTTCCCTAAGGAAATCTGTGGGCGGCACATTCTCACTTTCTCTCAGAAGCCCAGTTTTTAACACTTAAATGCATTCTCTGTTTGTGGTTTAAACATGTTTTGCCAGTGCTGGTTCCCCCAATCATCTCAAGATGAATTCAGAGCAGCCTCGCTGTCTGAAATTAAATCATCTCCTTCCTTGGGGAACGGGGGCGGAGGGGGGGCCTTTCCCTGCAAACACCAAGCTCCCAATCTGCAGCAGCACCAGTGCCACCAGCCCAGCCCACAGTGCCATCAGTGTCAGCCCTTGTACAAGAAAACAGCAGATTTAAGGGCACCTTCAGGACAGCTCCTCTCTCTTCCAAGGAAATGACTGTGCCAGGAAGCCTTGGCTTTCTAAATCCGGGAAAAAATCGAAAGCCCTACCAGAGCTCTGTCCTCAAAGAACAACAAACAAGCTCTGCACAGGGGCAGGAGTTGGACTGCAATGATCCTTGTGGGTCCCTTCCAACTCAGGATATTCTCTGATTCCAGGATTGGCTGACACAAACCCTGCTTCCCTTTAATACATTAAAAATGAATAAATAAATATTCACCAGTTTGAGGATGTAAACTCATTATCAAGGTCCAGATTATCGTCTTAGGTCAGTCACTCTCAGAGTGCTGCAGACAACATCACTCTACGTTTTAGCGACTGGAACACCTCAAAACTCAGGTTTATTACACAGTAGGTATAAGAACAAGTATGTTTAAGGGCATCATAGAAAATAAAGGTTTCTGCTTAGTTTGCTCCATCCTCCTCCAAAGCCTCTGACATCAGTCCTGGCACTGACATGCGCTGGAAGGGGCTCACGTTCGATCAACAATGTCGGAAACCAAACCAAGAGAGGAGGCTTGATGGTTAGTAAATATTCTCTGTAGGTTAATTTTCTAACTCACAGAATCCCAGAACCACTGAGGTTGGAAAAGCCCTCCCAGACCATCGAGTCCAACCTGTGCCCGATCCCCACCTTGTCACCCAGCCCAGAGCACTGAGTGCCACATCCAGTCATTCCTTGGACACCTCCAGGGATGGGGACTCCACCACCTCCCCGGGCAGCCCCTTCCAGTGCCTGACCACCCTTTCCAGGAAGGAATTCATCAGCAGAGGGCTCTATAACTCCATTCTCTTAAGTATCCTGTTCTCTCCCATGATTAATCTGTCCCAGTTTTTTTTAGTCAATTAACATGCTGTTCTTATGGTACAAATGTTCTCTAAAAACCCTCTCACAGCTGAGCTGTCAAACACTGAAATTCGGTATATTGGAATGGCAGGTTTTTAACAAAGTCCCAGAGTTTGTAAAGTATAATCAGAACTTTAATGCCCAATTATGCAATCTTAGCAATGACTTTCTGAAGAGAATTTTATCACTTTCATTGTAAACGGGGCTCATCAGCCAGAACTGCACCAAATTGTTCCTCTCCAGAAATACAAGGGCTTGATTCTTAATGGAAGGGTTTAGCAGATAATTGGGAATTGCAGGTGTGGGTACAACAGTTCTAGAAGATTCAAACATTTTGCCACATTCTTTTCATTCAGCAACAACTATTTGCTTTGGGGTTTTTTTTTAGTATTTCCCTTGTTTATCCTAAACATTCACTCTTATAAAACATAAGGACTTGCCTTGTCCCAGCTCATTTAGTTTAGCAGACACTCCAAGGGCTAAAACATCCCCAGAGCAAGCACAAGGAAAGCTAAATGTCCAGTGTCACAGCCTGGAGCAAGATTAAAAACCATGGACATAGAAGTAGACAAAATTTGAGCATCCACCCACCTGCTGAATTAAGTCCTACCTGGACATGGGCAGGAGGAGCCCTCTGGCTTTGATTTTTCTGGCAGCAACTTATAAATAAACACAAGATTTCCATTGTACAATCTTCTCTGGTGACCAGAAATGTGAAAAGGAGCCCATACCGGGCCCACACAGAGTTATGAGCTTAGGGAAGAGAAATACGGAATTTCCAGTCCTGGACTGAATTAGCAAAACAATGGTATTTAAATGGACCCACTTTCCATACCAGGTATCAAATGTTTGAACATATCAAATTATTTAGACAACTACAAAACAAACCAGACCCACCACTGCAGGAGGTACTACACTAACAGAAGTAAAACCGAGAAATTACACCCAGATCTCCCTGGATTATAACTAGGCCACAATATTTGTACCTATGCTTGGAAAGGTGTTCTAATATACTCCAAATCCCAATTTAAAATGCTCAAGTTAATTGCCAATATTATAATTCCACCTGTTTCAGAGTACAACACCCAAGCAGGTGCATTTTATGCTCATTTTTCTGAACTGCATCAATCCAGTATTTCATACACCTTTTTCCACAACCAAACTTAATAATCCCTGTTTTTCAGTGTAAGCAAAAGAATCAAGGGTTTTCCTTATGCTTTTACCATTTTATCCAGATAGTTTATGATTTCATCAGTTTATTTCCATTCTAATTATTCCAGCACCATTTCTACTGATAACGCTGAAAACCACTAGTTGATAAATGTTCCCACATGGTCCCCAATATTCCAGTGCTCTTTGGTATTTGACAATTTTCTCTGACTCATCAAAACGCTTTTATGCTCATTTATATTGAAATATTTACAACAGATTTGTAATTTAACAGGTGAAAGGTCCTTTGTCACTTTTCAGCCTATGTGGATTCTCTTTGTGAGACCCAGAGAAGGCAATTAAAGGGTTCCTGTAGGAATATGGATGTTCCCCTCAAAAAAAACCCAATTAAAAACCCCACATAAAAAATACACTGAATGATACACATTAAAGTTTTCAGTTTGGATGACTATCAAACAACACTGCATTTATTAATTTACCACAGCTCTTGTAACTTGGAGATGCATCTGCCAATATCTCAATACACACATCATTCCTTCGAGTTTCATGAAGGTAAAATAAAAATTCAACCCCTCCGTGGCCTAAAAAAGATAAACCCCACCCTACCAGGACTTAATTTAAAGGAAAGAAAGGAATTTACATTAAAAAATATAATAATGCTATCTATTGCCTGGGAAATAGGAACCAATGAGAGAAGTTGTGGATGCATCAGTTCTGGAAGTGTTCACGGCCAGGTTGCTCTAACCTGGCCTGTGGAAGGTGTCCCTGCCCATGGCAGGGGGTGGGATGAGATGGGCTTTAAGGTCCTTTCCAACCCAGAACTTTCTCGGATTTGGGGACTGATCTGACAGGATTTCAATCCCCAGAATTTCCAGTTGGTTTTGACAGCTTTCCACAGTGTTGTCAGGCAAAAGAGGCACTTGCAGAAAACTCTTCTGCAGGAGATGCTGCAAAAGCCAGGAAAAAGTCCCAAGAAGCTCTTCCCAGTTTCTCAGCCTCAGCTTTTTGGTGAGATTCACTGGTTTAAAGGCATCTAAATACAAACTGAAAAAAGCAAATAAAAAAAGAACAGCATTGTGCTCAGCATGTCAGCTGCCTGTTGAATAAAAATGCAGGGCTAAAAATTGAGGACAGCCAAGAGGAGAGCAGGACAACTGGCCACTATTGGAATGGAGAGAAAACAAAGAGAATGTGGAGTGGAACATGAAAGAATCCAGAAACACATGAAAAATCAGCAGTTTTCAAGATGATCACAGAGACATGTAAGAGTAGATGGAGGTAGGACAGGGATGGAATAAAAGCTGGACAGAAGCTTAGGGGGAAGCATTTAGTCAATACCCAAGAGAGAAGAAAGTGTAAATGCAGTAGAGGGAGGCAATGACAGCTCCACGATGAACCAGTGCCCTCTGATATCACAGTGACCCCCTCAGCCCTTTTTAAAGAGGTGATTATATACATTTAATATATTTAATATTCTAAAAGACACCCTAACTCTGGTTGTTAAAGTCTTTCTGTTCCATTTCTGGGAACATTACAATGTAGATATGACATTATTATGTAAGCATATATAATTTAAATATATGAGCATAATAATGTAGAGATTTTTCACCTTTTAGAAAAAGTGAAAAGCTTGACCCTTTTCAGAAAAGCTTGCCCCAGCTTCCCTGGGTCAGGTGCCATCTGGATCAGGATGCCCCGGGTGCAGGACTCCAAGTGCCACTGAACCGCACGAGGAGCTGAACATGAACATCTGAATCTCAGCCCCAACAAGGGAAAAACATTTGGAACGGCTTGGAGTGAATCCCATTTCTCCCTCCCACCAAGGAAAACAGATGGTATCAGAGAGATGAACAACATCCTAATGCTACTGTTCTGAGAGGATAAAAGCAGAGGCAGAGGAGAAGAGGATGGGGAGGAACTTTTCTGGTGAGTTATGACGCCCTATAACGACTTCAACCACGTCACCTCTTGCCAAACCCTCCCTACCCCATCTCCAGGCAGATGGTTTCCTGCTCCTGGCTGCTCCTCCTGGAATGTTCTTGCAGGACTTCACTTTTTTTTTGGAGTTTCAGGCTACTATTAATAACTGGCCTAAATTAATTCAGAGGCTATTTATACCTCCTTACTCCTCTGCCAACATTTATAGGTATGAACTGGAGGGAACAGAGACAAGTCCAACAGAACATGGAAACTAAGAAGAAGCACCAAAAACTGTTACAAAGTCATCAAAACCAGGTTTATCCTTGTAGAATCTTTCCTGACCTTGTCTGGCTACATAAGGTACAAGCAAAACAAATGTTCTAAAATACTGATATTTTAAATTTTGTTTCTTTCACTCTAATTAAAAGGGAAATACAGCAATGAAGTGATGCATGAAATGGTTTCTCCATCAGCAAAATGTGATCACATGAAGCACTGTTGGGTTCCCCCAAGCCAGACAGGGTAGGGTCAGAAAAGGCACAAAGTGATTTAACTGCTCAACTCCGTATGAGGGGTTGTGGAGAGGCCAGACCTCACCCCTTCTCAGCAGTGCACAGGAAAGGGCCAAGGAAACAAGAAAATCACTAGCACAGGGAATTCTGACTAAATAGAAGAAAAAAAGTCTCCACAGTGACTCAACCACTAGAACAGAACCAGAGAGTCTGAGGAAGCTTCACCCGGAGATACTTGGGGAGACGAGCAGCTGAGGGAACATCAAAGCTGGTTTTGAGCAAGAGCTTGGCCACAACCCCCTACTTCCCAACTTCCATAAAGTCCTAGGATTTTATTTATTCACAGATTTTCTCTTAGAAGTTCAGTTCATACACTGAAATGTGATCTAAGACCAGAAAAGCTCATGTTAAGCTCTTCTTTCCATCAGATGTCACTTGTACCACAGCACAGGAAAAGTGTTCTTGGAGTAAAAACATATTCCACCTTTTCCAAAAGGTGTAAACAATATCTACATCACTGTGCTCAGCAGAACGAGAATAGAAAGCCATTAGCAACCATGTTATGGTGTCTTTTAGAACATTAAATATATATTTCTTTGTATATATTAAATATATGTATATAAACAGTATTTTAACGAGCTTGTTCCCTACTCGCTGTCAGAAACCTGACAACTTTTTCCTTCAGATCTTGAATGTTTGGTTGGTTTAAACCCTATTTGTAGATAGATATTTACAACACATTCTGTAGTTACTCTCTTTAGTCACCAAATTAAAGTTTGAAACAAAGAAAGAAAAAAAAAATCACAACTCTGCACCCATTTTACAATTATTTCCTCCCTAGCTGTGAAATTTAGTCCTATGGTTATGAAATTTAATTCCACTGCTTACAAAATTGGACCTGCTCTGTGGTTGATGCTCTCAAGATTCATTCTGCTCATCTGACAGTTAAATTTTTTAAAGAAAACACTTTGAGGTTCAAACTGTTGATTACAGACAGCTGTCAAAATCAGGCTGGAACTACTTTTACTTTAAAACTTCTAAAATTTGAGAAAACTTATAAAAAATGGAAATATCTTGTAAGAATGATGATGATACCATACAGTCAAAAAAATTTCATTATGTATTTATAAGTGACTCTGAATCTTCAATATATTCAAGGATGTTTCATTTCATGAAATGCTTTAAGCAAATATCATTTATCCTAAATATAATAATGCCTTCAATTGTACTTCCAGCGCTGTTCTCAGTAAAACCATCTCTCCATCATATTTTGATGAAAACTATTAAACAAAAGTCAAATAAAATTCAAAATGAGACAATGTTTTACTTCAATTCTTTTTGTTCAACACGATCTCCAGCACATCTCTCCTGGCTCAAGCCCCTCAAATCAGACATCACCCATGTATTGGTCCTTCTTCAGGTTGAAATTCTCTACTGGGATGAAACGACAGTGAAACTCAACATATCTGTCCCTTTATCACCTCTCTGCCCTAATCCAGCTCTGAATGTTCCCTATAAACCAGGAATGATGCCAATGAAGCTCCTCAGGCTCACACTGGCATTATGGAAAAAGCAAATATAAGGATGTTAATTCTAATATTCTGAAAACCTTTGCCATGTTCTACAAAACAGACATTTCTGCTTGTAAAATTTTACTTAGAATAAAAAATAATTTAAGTTTTTTTCCCCTTATTTGTTTGCTGCAGAAAAGCAGTAAATAAAATAACGTGAAAAACCTCGTGTTATATAAAAATAACACGAGAAACCTCACAGCTGTGCCAGCAGTTCCTGATAAACATGGAGACAAGTTGTTTTCTTCCCTAACTCTATATCCTGATGTTTAAAAATTCAGGAACCAGACAAGCATTCCAGCAAGGCTTCCCTGTTAGGACTGCCCTGTGCTCCTGGTAACCCTCAAGAGGTCTCCATCAAATTCCATTCCCAAAGTTCTGTAACCCCATTTCATAGCCCAGACACAGAGAGGCAAAACTTGGTAGGAATAAGATATCCCAGGAACACACTGGGATACGTTTCCACTGGCAAAAACGTTCAGCAGCTCCAACTCTGACCCCTTCCTGGCTTTAACAAACACTTTAAAGGCCTGAAAAAACCTGCCTTAATTATTTAAACTGGACAAGTTGGCCGCTCACTGGGAATACAGTAGATGGGAAGGGATTTGGGAAAAAACAACCATTTTAAAAACCATGTGCAGCAATTACCCTGTGGAAAGAGTTGGTCTGGAAGGATGGAGGGAAATATTTAAGTGAAAAGTGAGGAATGGACCCTGGAAAATGAAATCCCACACAAGTTCCTTGCCCAAAGTATTTTAAGCAGCGTTTGTCCCTATTTATTCACCAGGCTGAAGGAAACCTTGTGCTCGGGAGTGAGAGGAACCTGACAGCTCTCATAGAATCATGGAATGGTTTGGGATGGAAGGACCTTAAAGCTCATCTTGTTCCCCCCCACCCTTGCCATGGGCAGACACCTTCCACTAGACCAGGTTGCTCCAAGACCCATTCAACCTACTTGAACTTCAACCTTTCCTTCAGTGCCACCTCAGATCAACAGAGCAGATCAAAGTTTCTTAGTATTGGAACTGGAGCTACCCAGGGGCAAATCAGGGCTATTAAATCTTTACTTAGGGTTCAGTTGAGCAGCAAGCTGAGTCAGGAACATCAACATGCACCGAGAGAGAAGCTTGTTAAGTTTGACAGTGTCTAGAGATGAGGGTGGAAGCTGCTGAGCCAGTGCTGGGAGATTCGTGAGCATCAGTTTGGAACACAGAATTATAAGGAAAGGATTTCACTTTGTCACTTTCTGTGATAGAAAAAAAAAGGGTATTATTTAGATGACAAAGAACCTGTCTTCTGGAATTAGGAGATGATTATAACAGATGTCAGTCTTCTGGAGAAAGAAGTTCCTCCTGGTTTAGAACAAGTTTGTTCTTGGCATTTTCTTGAGTTACTTCTCTTTCAGGGAATTTTTCTTAAGAAAAACCGTCAGTTTACAGACACAGGTCTGAAACCTGGAAACAAAGTCTGCAGTGAGGCTTAAAAATGTACTTAAAGCCAGGTTGGACAGGGCTTGGAGCAACCTGGTCTAGAGGAGCGTTCTCTGCCCTTGGCAGGGTGTGGAATGAGATGAGCTTTAAGGTCCCTCCCAACCCAAATCAGTCTGGGATTCCATGATTTTACAATTCTACTGTGGCTCCCTTGCATTTTCACAAAGTAAAGGGCACCAAATATTTTCCCTGGTTCATGTACATGGGCAGCAGCCAAATTGTAACCCACAGCTTTATAATTTTCAAGCCACGAGGAGCTGCTCCAACGCTTTCTAAGGGATGTTGATGCACCTCTGAAAAAGTCCAGCCTGGCTTTTATTTCTAGAACAACCACACCAACCTGGCACACGTTACCTCATGAGACTGGGCTATCAAACAGAGCTCAGGGAGGAGGCAAACAGAATATATTCACTCCCTGCTCTCCTCCACTTCTGAGACACTCCATCAGTCGATAAAAAATCTAAATGGGTCCAAATCCCCCACCTCAGTGCACAGTGTTTGCCCTTTCAGATAGAAATGTCAGGCTCTGCTCTGACTAAAGATGACTCACAACCAAAACCCTAGTTCTGAATACTCCAATGAAACCAAGGCTGGCGTTTGGCAGGTAAACATTTCCTTCCAGAAGCACATAAACACATACTTCCAACAGTTTAACCTAGTCATATGTAACCATAAATACCCAAATACAAGCTTTCCAAATAATCTCCCCCCTCATATTTGGTCATGTTTGATTCGATCTCCTTATTTGTGTAATTGGTACATCACAGCTTTTTCCCGTGACACAGGAGGTGGTGTCTCCCCTCAGGACCAGGGAGGCACATCTGGAGTGCTGGGCCCAGTTCCAGGTTCCCAGTACAAGACAGACATGGATTTACTGGAGCCGACTCAGTGCAGAGCCAGCGAGGTGACCAAGGGATTGGATCCTCACCACAGACGAAACGTCACCTGAACCCTGGAAAACACTCTGTTAGTTGGACTTTGTCTCCACAACCAGGAGAACCAGGAGACTCAATCCCTGGAGAAACTCTGACCCAACTGGAGATGGTCCTGCACAACCAGGTGACTCTGCTTCAGAAGGGGTTGGACTCCATGACCTCAAGAGGTCCTGCCAACCCCAATTTGTTGGGAATTTCACAATCCTAGCATTTTTTTCTCTTTCAAACGTGTTATACAGGGAATGTCCAACATCTAGAGAAGCAGCCGCTCTCTCATCTTCAAAGAAGCAGAAGTGAGAAGTTACCCAAAACTTTTTGTCATGACTAAAAGGAAAGAAGGATCTAAGACAAAGCCACTCATCACTGAAGGTTCAGTGTCAGGTGACAGGCAATTGGTCATTTATTATCAGGGAAAAAGGGAAGTAAAACTTCCCATCATCTACTCTGAACTAATATTCCAACAATGGAATATCTCTATATATTTTAATCTATAATGTCTATTCTAGAATATGTATTATTTTATATAAAATATTAACTATAGTATATATTTATAACATATATATCATATTTTTATATTACATAATTATATAATATACATTAATTACATACCGTTTATGTATTTATTTATATATTAATTTTCTATATTTATCACATATGGTTATATATCCACTGATTAAAATATTATATACACATGTGTAATATAAAAATACATAATATAATTATAATAAATAATTAAATGTCAGGAACATAACACTGTGCACAAAAATAAACCCATATTAAGCATTAATTATACCTCAGATGCCTTCAAGTTCCATGCAAGTCACCACACAGAACATTAAACTTCTCCCCTTTCAAACCTCCTTGTTTGAACGCTGTGAGCACATTGTTTGAGGCTGCTGAAACTCACAATTCCTGTTTCAAAGCAGTTTCCAGAGCAGTGTCAGCATCCAGGCTTTGTCTAAAAGCATTTTCTGTGATTGCCAGTGTTTCAGTTGTAAAAGAGCCCAGCGCGATGTGTCTGATCGGCCCAAGTCATGTAGAAAAATGAAATACTCAGTGAACTAATTAGAGCAGCAGATGTTTTTAACACCCATGTGTGAGACTGAGATAACATTTCTGGCCTAATGAAAACAGCTCTTCCTCCCATTGACTCCCAAGGTGTCTCATATTTTCCAATTCAAACTGTCAAGATGTTTCATTATAACAAAATAGCAGAAATGTTGATGGGGAAAAATAAGGCAAAATGTAGTAATTTGTGCTGTTTAAAAATGAAATGGTTTGAAATAAAGATAATATTTTGACTTTCCTATCAATGACATCCATATGTCATGTCAGATACTCTCATCTGACATCAGATGTTATTATGAACTTCCAGTGACAAGTAATGAACTAATTGAGACAAAAATCAATATATTTACAGAAAAATAAATTAAATCGTGATATTTCCTAATACTAAATCTTCCTTTCAGAATTAGGTGTGAACCTTGAATTCGGAGAACTTCAGCATTTTCCTCAGAAGTTTGAGGCAATTCTACCTCTCTAAAACAAAGAGACTATGGTCAGGAAGGGACCCAAATCCTACTGACTGTGAGACATTAAAGGTGGGTTTGATTAGGTCCCTTTCCTATGGTGGAAATGCTCTTTTTAATGGATTTTGTGACTCTTGATGTAAAGACACAGATCTGAAATCACATAACACTTCCCAGAAACAGGGATGAGCATTTCTAAGCAGCCCTGACTGACAGCTTTCGTAATCCTGAGCATCTGCACATCCATTTCTGTCCTGTCAAAACTTTCTTGTTCTAGGAAGATATATTTTGCATCTCTACAGTATCAGGAATAAAGGAGTTGGAAGCCAAAGCAGCATCTACTTTGCAAGGTGGTGTCATGAAATTAAACACAAGAGAGCAGAAGATGAGTTGCTGATCGAAGAGGGCAGGGTTAGATGGGATACTGGGAAGGAATTCCTCCCTGCAAGGGTGGTGAGGCCCTTTCTGTTCTCCAAATTATAGACTCAAGCCATCAAATTAAATTTATTCTGTACTGTTAAAAGTAGTCACAGATATATAGTTCAGTATTGGATGTATTATTGCAATATGATTTTGTTTTCAATTACAACACATAATTCTAATTGACTATATAAATCAGAGAATAAGTTCATACCTAAACTCTGACAAGATCCATGTGACAGATATCCAAACTTAATTACATCACTGGATAAAGCACATACAGGTAGATTATTGTACCAGGCTCTGTGGCTGTGAAACAAAGGGATATTATGTTGGTTTGAACAGCTTTGAATTTTTTGTGTTATTCACTTTTTCCCTGTGAGAAAACGACACAGAGGAAGCACAAGAGCTGGAAGGGTTTTACATCCCCTCTGCCTCACCACAGACAACTCTCAACCTGTTTCATCACTGCATTGCCCAAGGATGAGGGTCATGGAGACCTCAAGGTGGAACAGATGGGAAACCCCCTCACTGTCCTGGAAGCAGGACACAGGGAAAACTGCATTAATGCAACAGATGCTCTCTCTGAAAAGGAGGTTTTTATATTCCATCCTCTTTAGTGCAAAAATCTGCTTCCTCAGCATGATCCAAGAAAAAAAAAATCCTGCCATAGAGCAGTCTAAGAACTGTTTTACTCTCAAATATTCCAGCAAATGCCTCATTCTGCAAGGATTACACAGTTTAGCTCAAGTTTTTGAGCATAACATGAGTTTTCTCTTTTCTGCCACAGCAAAAATTTCTTAACCGAAGGTGAGGTAACAGTTTCCACCTTGAGAGAATCTACTCTGTTCTTTCATATATATATGGTTAGAAGCCTATGCTAAACCCCCAAACAGTGAAAAATAGTAAATGATCAGCAGAAAACAGATTTTGAATCTTGAAGAACAGTTAAAAAAGAAAATTATATCCTCCCAATGAGCAAAGTGAGGTAAACCAGTGATTCCCAGCCCACATTTTGCTCTGGTATTTCCATCCATCCATTGCCCACATGGCAAAGCACAGACACAAGTTCAGGGTGTTCCAAGTGCTCCTCCCTCTGTACTCCCCATGGCACATTTTGACATCTGTTGCTGGTTCTTTCCCTTTATCAAGTGTTTAAACCAAAATCCAAGTGGATTTTCTCACATCGCTCCCTATGCCAAGCAATTCACGGACCTGCCCCACAGACATTCACCAAAATCATCTGGGCTGTTTCACAAATCTTAAACATGGAGCCACCAAGGTGATCAGAGAGATGGAGCCCCTCTGCTGTGAGGAAAGGCTGAGGGAACTGGGATTGTTCAGCCTGGAGAAACTTTGGAGTGACCTAACCATGGCCTTCCAATACCTGAAGGAGTTGTCAAGAAACAGGAAGAGAGACTATTTCCAAGGGTCTGGAGTCACAGGACAAGGGGGAATGGCTTCAAAATGCCAGACAGTAGGGTTAGATGGGATATTGAGAAGAAATTGTTCCCTGAGAGTGTGGTGGTGAGGCCCTGGCACAGGTTGCCCAGAGAAGCTGTGGCTGCCCCATCCCTGGAAGTGTCCAAGGCCAGGTTGGACGGGGCTTGGAGCAACCTGGATAGTGGAAGAGTTTCTCTGCCAATGGCAGGGGGTGGAACCGCATAATCTTTAAGGTCCCTTCCAACCCAAACCATTCCATAAATCTGTGATGAGGAAAAACAAAATCTTTCAAAACAAAGCTCAAAAAAGCTCAAAGAAAACACTGACTTCCTACTGTTACAACCCCACCAGCAGATAGATTATATTTTTAAAGAACAAAGTTTCTTCCAAGCACCTGAGGCTCTTGAAAGGTTGTTCCAGCACTGCTACCTGCTGCTGAGTGCTCATTTTGTACCTTCCTAATTTGCTTTTGAACGCCTGCTTTGCAAACAAACTCATCTGCTTCCCTTCCAAATGCCACAACAATAACAGCCCTGCGACAGATGCAGATGCTGCTCATTGTTTGCCTGCATTTTAATTAACTGCAATACAACCTTTTCAAGGAGATTTAAAGCCTATTAAACAAGACAAACCCTTCCATTTTGAGATGGAATAATTCAATGAACAGCAAGTTTTCATTAGCTGATCCAGGACTTGGATGACCTCAGAGACCTTGGGATTTCCCTCTCATCACCTGAGGGTGCCTCAGGATCGCTGAGCTATTAAATGGGAATTATTGGGTGGCTGGGCCCTTCTCTCAGCTGCACTCGTGTAAATCTGTAAGAATTTATTCTAGCTCATCTCATTTGACATAACTGAGAGTGACATTTGTTTTGAATGTGGAAGTCTTAAAAATACTTGGAATTTAGCACTTTCCAGGTGTTCTGTTCAGTACTAAGGGCTGCACTGGCAGTTAATTCATTCAAATCATTCTCAAAGGTTTCCTCCTTTTTGTTCCTTTTTGTTCGGAATGAAAATCAGTGAATGCTGCTGAGCACCCTTTCAGGATCACAAGTACTAAACAGCTCTGAATACAAGAATATAAAAATTTATTGAGGAAAAAGTGGAGCATGGACTTGGCCGTTATTCCTGTAGCTCAGATTTGCAGGTAGTGACCCTTCTCATTCACAAAGGTCTTTCATGTAGTGGGTTACTTAAAAAAAAAAAAAAAAAAAAAAGGAATAAATTTTAATTAACTACAGTTAAAAAGGACCCAATTTAAAGCAAGTAGGTCAGCACCTGCTTTGAAAAGCCTGCTTTGAATGAAGTCACTGCAGCAATGCTTGAGCTTGGAGCTGGGGAACTTTTCATTGCACTTTCTACCCTCAGCACAGGCCCAGCCTAAGCAGTTCATTTGAAAATGCAAGAAGCCAAAGAAAATAACTTAAAATTGAAAAAAAAAATAAAGTTTATCTTTCCAGCAGGCCAGTTCTGCTGTCTTGGCACCACAAACACAACAGGGAGAAGTTATTAAAACAAATATTTTATACAATTGTATCACAGAATCCCACTTTGGTTTGAGTTCAGAGGGACCTTAAAGATCATCTAATTCCACCCCTTGCCAAGGGCAGGAACACATTCTACTATCCCAGGTTGCTCCAAGCCCCATCCAGCTTTGGCCTTGGACACCTCCAGGGATGGGACAGGCACAGCTTCTCTGGGCAACCTGTGGGCAATCTCTGGGCAATCCTCACCACCCTCACAGGGAACAATTTGTCCCCAGTATCCCATCTAACCCTGCTCTCTCCCATTTAGAAGCCATTCCCCCTTGTCCACTTGAGACCGAAAGATAAATTTCATTGATTTCCTTTTAGTGGAGTAACAGAAATATAGAAAGAAAAAACCTGCCATACATAAATTTGTCAATACAACTAACTAGGGTGAAACAAAATGCCAGAGAGAGAGGGGGAAGGAGTCATTCTGCATCTTAGGAGAAGTTCTCCAGTAATTTATATTTAGAAACTCTCTATATACTCTCCATCACAATTTAATATTAGCACAGCACAATGTCAAAGCAATGCCAAGCATCAATCTCCATCCCCTTCACTCAGCTTGTGAGCAGGTATGAAAAAGCACATCATGAAGCTCAAGATATAAAAAAAAAATCCTTTGCCTCAGGTCCATGAGGCAAACAGAGCCCAACTTGTGGGGGTTTGACCTCGACAGATCAGAGCACTGGGCAATCATCCATCAAAGTTCAACATGGGAAAGTGCCAGTTTCTGCACCTGAGATGGGGAAACACGGGATGTATGGACAGACTGGGAATGTGATGCTGGAAAGCAGTGATAGGAAAGAGCCCTGGGGGTCCTGGTCAGTAGCCAGCTGGCCATGAGTCAGCAGTGCCCTGGCAGCCAGGAGGACCAACCGTGTCCTGGGGGCATCAGGCAAAGCATCACCAGCTGGGCCAGGGAGGGGATTGTCCCACTCTGCTCTGCACTGGGGTGACCTCACCTGGAATATTGGGGCAGTTTGGGGCACCACAATATAGGAAGGATATGAAGTTATTAGAGAGTGTCCAAAGGAGGGACATGAAGATGGTGAAGGGCCTTGAGGGGAAGCCGTGTGAGGAGCAGCTGAGAGCACTTGGGCTGTTCAGCTGGAGAAGAGGAGACTGAGGGGAGACCTCATTGCAAACTTCCTGGGGAGGGGAAGAAGAGGGGCAGGCACTGATCTCTGCTCTGTGGGGACCAGGGACAGGACCCCAGGGAATGGCCTCAAGTTGTGTCAGGGAGGGTTAGGTTGGATCTCAGGAAAGGTTCGTCCCCCAGAGGGTGGTTGGGCACTGAACAGGCTCCCCAGGGCAGTGGTCACAGCACCAAGGCTGCCAGAGCTCAGGAGTGTTTGGATGATCCTCTGGGGCACCTGATGTGACTCTTGGGGATGGTCCTGTGCAGGGCTGAGGGTTGGACTCCGATGATCCATGTGAGTCCCTTCCAACCCAGCATATCCTGTGATTCTATGATTCTGTAATTCCTACCAAATACACCCATCCATGGCTGTACCAGCCCCAGCCCTGATGAGAACATCCCCTCTGCAGCAGCCCTGAGAGTAGGGGAAGCATATCCACAACACCACTGCAAGATTTCCTGAGCCAAGTGGGAAATCTGCTTCCTGCCACAACACATTATTGGTGTCCCTGGGTGGTGACAGCCCTGGAAGCTCCCTGCCATAGCCCAGCACCTCCAAGTGTCCCACATACCCTGGAGCACTCCAATGAAGGCAGAGGGAGAGAAGCCCTCCCAGCCACTGCAGCTTAAATACTTGTTCTCCTGTTCTCTACATGGCAGCTGTCAGGACAGAGCAGATCTCAAATTTTAGACACTAAAAACAAGGGAAGAAAGAGGCAATGCTCACCAGCTGAAAAAATAACAGGAAAGGATTAAAAACAGTCACTGGACCGGCTTAAGCGTGAACAGAAAGCCAAAAGCTGGGCTTAGAGAAACAAATAGAACTCCCTAAAAAATCTCAGCTAAACATTTTATCCATTGAGAACAATATTTTGCCAAAAATGCAACTTGCCATACAAACATTCTCCTGCAAGAGCTCTGTTTCCTAACCTGGAGGTGTGAAAGTTTTCAATAAACTCAAGAAAAGGCATTTTAACCTTTCAAGAACAAAATACCAAAAAAACCTCTTCATGCAAATGTTCTGCATCCTCCACCAGACTCTGAATTAAGCACCTGCATTAGACAGCAGTGAAATGTCTCAATTGAGCACTTTTTGAGTCAGTTTGTAAGAAATTCTGCAGTTTTGCTCCAATCGAAAAGAAGGAGAAAAAGAAAGAAACCCCAGAATTTCCTTCGGATCTGAAATTCCCATTTGCCCAGACATAGTTTCCAGGCAACCAAATCTGTCCTCCAACTGGATGGAAGGCTGTGGCTTGAATGCACCTTCCCCAGAGAAATGCAGAGTATTTAGCTATGTTGCTAAATATTTTATTATTAAATATTGCATTTCTATTCAATATTACATTTATTATTAAATATTTTATTAAATACAGAATATTTAGCTGTACCCCTGAGGAATACCCACAATCTTTTGGAGGAAAAAGAAGGATATGGGAACAACAAGGTGTCTTGTGCTGCCACAAACACAGTGGGGACAACTGTGACTCTGAAAAAGATGGAACTGAAAGAAAGAGATAGAAATCTCCCCAAACGAAGCTTTGCACTAAACAACAAGTCCTGTTCATTTATTGTCTTGCATGATTGCATCTCATCACTTGGCAGCTGCACGAGACACAAGTCAGTACCAGCCACCCAGAGCCCCAGTCAGATGTGACCCAGGACAAGGAAACCTCTCAGAAAGGGGCAAAAAGCACGTCAGAAATGCGTTTATTCAGTATTTTTAGAATAAAGACAGCAAGGAAAGCAATGTTATCTAAAAGCCTTGTATTAGGGCTGTCTACATTATACTCCAGAGAACACCATTGCTTTGGACAGCACCCCCAGGGAAAAACTGCTTTCATAAAGACTTTTAAATAACAGTTCTAGGGCCAGGAACAATAATATCTGAAAGCATTTGAAAATCAGCCTCAGAGCCCTGGGCTGCTCCCCTTCGCTCTGTTCCCACTGAGCACAGCACATATTGTGCTCCCACAACATCCCCCCAAAAACTGCCACAAAAGGAGCTGAAAAATCAAGCACTTCAAAGTTAAGAACTGCCTAAAATAAGCGAACCTCACAACCTCAATTTTACCCATTTTTATGACCATGGTGTGACCCAGTCTTTAATTACCACTTTGGTGTGGTCTCTCTGAGTCAGGAGCGCTCTGAAACTCAAGGTGAAAGAGTAATAAAGTCCACCAAGTACACAGAGATCTGTGCATCACACAATTAAGAATTCTTCCTCAGAAATGTGGGAAGAGGAACAATTCAACATCAGAATTACTCACTGCCAAACCTCCCCGTTCTGCACCACAATGTTCAAAACTCCTCCAACAACACGTGAGAACAAAAGTGATTTTGTCTTTGGTCTTCAAGAGATGCTCTGGGATGTATTAAAACTTGAAATAAAAAACAAAAACAAAAACAAAAAACCAAACACACAAATCAAGAGCAAAACAAATTATCCAGAAGCCTGGAAAAAAAATAAATCAATCAATTGCTTCACCCAGACAATTTATAAACAACTCAAAGTGTGTGGATGTCCTGGAAATTATTCAGCTTAATTATGGATATTGATGCTGCTCTGTCTATAAAGCAGGGAGGAACAGATGCAGCATTAGAAATTCAGCCCCAGACAAGTAACCACCAGTTCAGTGTGACAGCAAAGCAGATCTCTTTGGAATTTAGCTTTTCTTTAAGGTTTTAGGAAGGGATAAAACAAGGAACAAGAAACCAGTCCAATCATTTTGTCTGCTAAAACTGGGATAGTGGGATAAATGATATAGGGCCTCTTTCTCCAAGTAGCAGCTGTATTTAAATATAAAAACCTGATTTCTAGCTATTTTTAGCTCTAAAAATGTCTGAACATGGTCTAAGATATTGATATTGCTTCCCAAAGACAGAGTTTCTACCCCTCTTACCCAGTTCAGCCTGTACCTCGCCAACCCATGAGGGCTTCACTTGTTTCCACTTGAAAACTCATTAAGGCCACCATTATTTAGGTAAAATCCACCCTCTGGATATCACAAATGCATATTTGGAGAAAATAATTCCAGTGGCATCATAAACAAGTCTCTTCCTCAGAACATAAAACACCTGGAGGGATGTACAATCTGAAAACATGGCACGGCACCACTAGTTACTAACAGGGAAAATGAATTTTGTTAGAAAAGATATTCCAAAGGGCTGAAGTCTTCAGCCACTTGCAAACATTTCTCCTCCAGAATAAACTGTTTGCTTTTTAAGGTCTAAGTTTGACTTAGAGCCTCAGTCAGACATGCCAGACTGAGCAGGACAGGAATCGTTTCCCCACGATGCCAAGCCCTTCCCTTGCAGGCTGTGGCAGGGCTGGCTCTGGGTGCCCCTTCCTGGTGACTTCCAAAACACTTCCAAAATGTTTTTTTTTCCTTGCAAACCCGTCTCCTATGGATGAAGTGAGAAGTACAAATGGGGTTCACTCGAGAGCATCAGGAATTGCTGCAGATTTAGAAGCGTGGCAGGGTCTCGTTCTTTCGTAACCAAGCACTTCTTACATAACTGCAGGACTAATAATAGTGAAACTCCTTTTCTCTCACTTCTTCATAGTCTTACTCACACCTTACAAATCATTTCTCCCCCAGAGCTGGAGTGCAGGAAGGAATCCAAGGACAGCCCCCAGTGCTGTGGATCTGACCCTCCTGGGATGGTTCCACGAATGGCTCTCACCACTGAACAGCCCAACTGCAAAACCTCCAGCTAAAACCACCTTTTGGAGTGAACATGCATGGAATGGACAAGCAGCTTCAGGAAAAAGGATATTGCTGCCTAAATTCCCACAGAACAGCCCTGCCAGGAACTCACACCTACACTGTGAAGTAGAGTGATTATTTCTAATTATCAATAAAACTGTCAAAACATTCCAAACTGGAGAAGAGTCTGGATTTGCATTTCTGCTCTAGATACTGCAGCTCACCACTCACATATTGTCTTTCTTACACCAGGTGAGGGTCTGACTGCCACATATCCAGTTTGGAATGTTCCCATTCCTTATTCCTGAAGGTTTTTTCTCTTAGCTCTCAGTCCTTCTCTTTTTCCCCATGCTGCCCCCCATCCTAGAAAACCAACTTTCTGACAACTTCCCTGTAGAACCAATGGGTAACATTTATCAAAGCACTCCAGCAATTGCCAGGTTGAATGTTTACAAAGTATAAACCCATATTTCATTATTTCACTGCTATTTTAGGCAAGAAACTTTGTATCCAAGAGAGTCAATCTCATTATTGGAACAGGATATTATTTCCTCTAAGCATCAATGGGATGAATGTTCTATTTTAGGTATCGTGACTTTCCAAAAGGAGACAGAAAACTCTGTATAATGTAACAAAATGGATTTCCCAGCAAATCAAACACAAACTGCTGGAAAGCCATTCTCAAAGTGGATATGTCACACTTCAGTTCCAACAGGAACACTCAAAATTTGGAGGAAATGTGAAGAATTTAGGGCACGTGGGGATTTGTGTTAGTGGTGGCCTTGGCAGTGCAGAGGGAAAGGTTGGATTTGATGGTCTTGGGAGTACTTTTTCAATTTAAACAATTCCATGATTCAAACCATAGCAAGGCACTGCAATCTCAGATGTTGCTGGAAACAACAAATACAGAGTGAACCCAACACCATCCTGTACCCAAGAGGTGATATTTGTTTCATATATCATTTATTCTCAAAGATGAAAAACAGATGCATCTATAAAGAGTATTTGAGAGAGGATTCCAGCCTGTGGAACAATACTTAGTTTATCCCTGAAAATCAGAAAGTGATTCCCAAATTTCCTCCATTACCAGAAGTTTCACTGCCATTTCCACACAATGAGTTTGGAGACTCATTATGTCAGATGCAGAAATGGAATTTATCTGCAAACAATCAATGCGCCACAGCAGCAGAACCAATTCCACTGTTTCACATGAACAGCTTGCTTTGCCACATTAAATAATAATAATTTTTAAAGAAAGACTTAGTGGTGATTATTACCTAAAATTTCAAATGGAAGATGTAACTAAAGAAAAGACAAAGTTTAACACGATTGAGTGAAACTGAGTTTCCTGTCAATGAGCCCCATTCTTCACAGGGTTCAGACTTGGAAAAATAACTAATTCCACAATTCTTAGTAATAGCAAAGCCCGATTTCCTTTGGGTATTTGCTTTTTGTTACATTTCCTTCTGGCCAACTGAGGCTTATTCTGCAGTGGAGATATTTGGGATATTTCCAAAGCCTGTTTGCTTTGGGGCTCCAGGCTCTTTTGACTGATATATTAATTCAAGGTACTTAAAAGTTCAGAAAAGTTTGCAAAACCAGAAACCATTTGAAAACTCACACAAGCACAAGTTCCATGTCTGGAAGTGCATTTCAAAAACCTCAGGTATTTTTACCACAATCTGGATGTTCCCGAGATCATCTTCCTAAAACTTCTTTATGGCCCTACCAGGTTCACACTGGGAAATGAGAATCATGGTAAGTAACCTAAATATAGATTATTCATATTCCATATGAATCATACTGTGGGTTTATTTCCAGCAAATGTAAGCAAGGCTTGTACATCCCTAAAAAAGGGCTGGGAGGCAGCAATTCCAGCCACTCTCATGCACTCTTAGGAGAGGTTTAAGTTCCATGAGAAGGGAACTGGGATGGGACCTTCTGTAAAGTTCTCTCAGTGTCTCACTGAAGCAGCAAGAGTTACTTTCCAGCAGTTACACACCTGACCCATGTCACGTTTTCAGTAGATTTTATCATGCAATAGAATTGTTTCATACAATCCCAGACTGGTTTGGGTTGAAAGGGACCTTTAGGATCAGCCAGTTCCACCCTCTGCCATGGGCAGGGACATCTTCCACTATCCCAGGTTGCTCCAAGCCCTGTCCAACCTGGCCTTGAACACTCCCAGGGATGGGGCAGCCACAGCTGCTCTGGGCAACCTGTGCCAGGGCCTCACCACCTTGTAAATAGTCTCTTTCTGTCTTTCCTGTTCCTTCAGGTCCTGGAAGACCACAATTACATCACCCCTAAGTTTCTCTTCTCCAGACTGAACAATCCCAAATCTCTTCAGTAGGAAAACATGCCACAATTCACCCTTCACAGTCCACATTCTGTTTTTTTTCCAGCTGGCTCCCAGCACTCTCATGGTGGTACAGAAAGGAATAAAGATTTCCCTAAACACCAGTCACTGGCTTTAAGGGCAGCTCAACATAAAACCACCATTTGATTGAATGCAGTGATACATTTAAGGACAGGAAACTGCCAACAGCACAGAAACCAGACTATAAATATATAGATTAACCAGAGATTATAAATATATAGATTATGTGCAAGGGTTGAAATATATTCAAGAATGAAATGAAGCTTTTCTCACTGTTTTATCTTGCCACAGATATCTCTGTGGGAAGGGAATGTGAGGGACAGTTCAATGTGGGAACCTCCCATTCTGAAGTTAGTAAATCTGGATTTATGCATTGGCCATATTTCTGAAATAACTAAGGTGAAGTTGCTTTTACTTAGAATAATCTTGTTCAAATATCAGGTCAGTATGAATTTTGTGCACAGTCCCATAAACAAAACAACGCTGCCACATTTAGGCAAAACTTTCAACATCTTTGAAAGTCCCACAGTTGCTTTGAAGCACTACAACAAGGAGTTAACCCAGCTCCTCTCTAACACAATTCATCTGCATGTCCAGCTCATTAATATTGCCATGAGAAACTCAGGTGCTCCCAGAAAACACACAAGTCCATTATCCTGGAATCAAGGATTCTGGATCTTCTCTATCTGGAAATAAGTGCTGCAATCAATATCTTTCACTCCAAATCTCTGAGTATCTTTCATTTAAAAGATCAGAAAATACAGACTTTATGTCAGTGAGAGTTCCAGCAACTAACATAATTCAATTCTAATTCTGAAAGCTTTTTGCACAGCTCTGGGTTAGCTGGGACAGGCCTATGAAATCTGAGACAGATGTGTGTGATGTGGGTGAAACAGGGGCATTTCTGCAGTTCACTGCCTTGCCCTGGCTTGGCTCCTTTCTCCTGAACACCTGGCAAAAATTCCTTTCAATGGATTTCCCATCCAGTTATTTTTAAGGCAAACAAGTCTTTTCAGACTCTCTATCAATCTTGCAAATTGCTCTCTAGAACGAAGCCTTGCAAATTGTTCTCTAGGATGAACCCTTTCAACTTGCTATTTTTCTGTGCAGAAAACATTCTTTTCACTGGAGAAAGGGTGATTAAATTCCTAATTACCCAACTTGCATGTAAAAATGTCTTTCAGGAGAAGTAACTGTGGGTTTTATAGATAGAGGTTAAAGACCAGGTTGAAAATACGTCCCTTGGTGTCTATTCAGTAGCTGCCAAGCTGCTAAAAACTGGAGAAAGTGCATATACACACTTAAATAACATCAGGGATTCCCTCTGGATACTCAGTGAGGTGCATCAGGCCTCTGGATTTGCCAGTAAACCCAGCACAGTCAGAGTGCAGAATTCCACAGCCTTCACAGGCTCAGCCGTGGGGAAAACCAGGGTCTCTGCTACTGGGAGAGGCACCTTTCTGTGCACTGTGCAAATCAAAATTAAACCAGCTTTAATGTCCCATTGCAGCAAGTGCAAATGCAATTGTTCTCTATAAAATTCTAATGAAATTGAGGCGTCGCTCTAAAAGGAATTTTAAAAAGGCATTTTAGTGTTAGTTCATTCCACAGAATTTACTGTCAGAGGATGCTGCTGCAACATGAAGTGATATAATGGAATCATGGAATGGTTTGGGTTGGAAGGGACCTTAAAGCCCATCCATGCCAAGAGCAGGACACCTTCCACTATCCAAGGTTGCTCCAAGCACCGTCCAACCTGGTCTTGGACACTTCCAGGGCAGGAATTCTGTCTACCACGGATTAGCAGGAAAGAGGTCCAAAGGAATTCTCAGGGAATTCTGCTGCACTAACAATATTTACCTTTCATGATCAACTTAGAAATCCAAGGCTGAACTCAAGTGCCCATGCTCACTGCTTTGGGGAGGAATCCCAGTCATTGTAGGATCTGTATTTCATCTATTTCACTGAACATTTTCTAATGGTGCATCACCACCAGTTACATTTCTCTCTGTCTTCACCTCAAGATACTCTCAGGGGCTTATTCTGTGTTAAGTAACCTAATTAAAAACCTGCAAAGTACAACTGTCTGTGGAAAACCAAATCTCACTGAAGGAAAGGGGAAAATACAGACCTCGAGCCATTACTAGACAGTCCTTTTCTCTTTTTTTTCTGCTCTCTTTTTAATTTTTTTTTTCTTCTTTCTTCCTAGAAAGCAAGAAAAACCCCTCTACTCTGACCAGCTCCTTTTGTTCATCATCCCAGTGCAGCTGTCCAGTGAGTGTGTCCAACCTGTGGTTAAGGGAGACATTTGTCACTGCAGAGATGGATGTGGCTTCCCCTGGAATCACTGTTCCATCTCGGTAATTCCACTTCATTGCTCCCATTTCCAAAGCACAGGCATTTTTTTCCCCACTGTACAGATGTTCCCACTGACACAGGAGATATATCATGGAATCCTCACTCCAAGTCTGACAGTGCTCCCTTGTTTCTGCCACCAAACCCTCCCATGGGCTAATGAAGCGTGGTGGCACTTTGTTTATGGAGCTAAAACTTACAGTTGTTAAAAAAGCATAGAGAGAAAAAGCCCGAGAAAACTATATTAAATAAAATCTGCCTTTCTCATGCACTCCAAAAACGAGGGGAATTAACCTGAATGCAAATTACAAACTGACCATGCTTTGGGTGCATGAAATCACTGGAGCCCCATTTTAACCCTAAATATCACTGCTAATGACCAGGAAAAAAACTCAAAGAATAAACCATCCTGTCCCTGGGGAAGCTATTTCTTGTGACTTCCCAGTGAAAAGCTCTGGAATCTGTTTGTGCTTTTATTCCAGGGCTGTCCTTCAGCCCTGTCTGGGTCCAGATCAGGGTTCCCAACCAAAGGAGGAACAATCCAGTGACACATCCAGGGACTTCACTCAGCCTCCAGCTCTACAGCTCCACTGTCCTTCTGATGCTCCTTCTCTCCTCAAAATACAGCAGAAACTTAGAAGAAACACAGACACACTCCAGGAGTCATTACACATTCAAAAATCCCAGGGAGTATCTGTGCTGGAAGCAAACCAAGGACAGATTTATTCTTCCAGGTTTGCCCATTTGACTTTGATTCCATTATTTTCTTGGCCACCAATGCCCTGTCCCTACATTGCATCCCCAGTAAATGCAACAACCCCCCAAGTGTCAACAACAGCAGCCTTGTGTTTATGGGCTCTCTGGTACCAGACTGGCTGAGATTCCACAGAATCTGACCACACACTTCCCTCACAACCTTGGTGGGACCAGAAGAGCCTCTCCAGCAGCTGGGAACAGCAACAGAGGACCTTCTACAACAGAGCATCCCATCTGCCTTCCAGTTCCACCTTCCAAATGCCAGGGAGGTCACCCTGAATCCCTCAGAGCTGGAATGATCATGTCAGATATCCCAGATAAGGAAAAGATAGTTACTTCGTAGTCCACAGCTGTCTGATTAAACTTCTGCTATAAAATTACTTCATTGATCTGTCCACACTTTCATTTTCATCACCAGTACATCACTTTGTAGCAGAATAAGCCTCCTAGTCATACAGCCAGCCTGATTTCTTGTTCCTTTTTTTATGTATTTTTAATTTACAGAATTCTCTTCTGGCCCTTTACATCTGTGGCACAATGACACAACAGCAATCCTTTTAGATAGCTGCTTGTTTACATATTTAAATATCTCAGTTTATATTTTTATATATTTGCATGTGCTTGCATGTTTACATATTTAAATTTATCAATTTTTGCATGTTTGCATGTTTCTATATTTATATTTCTATATTTATATTTATGAATTTCTATATTTGTATTTATATACTTGTATATGAGGTACTTACAAATGTCTCTTTATATTTATATACCTATATATTACATAATTATATTTACTTATTTAGGTACAAATATTTAAAGAAATTCACACTGTAACCAGAGAAAAATTGGAAAGAACAAAAAATAATTTTATAACTACATCCCTTAAGAATTAAAAGACATGGATAACTTTATATTAATTTTCATATTAAAGATGTTATTTTGAAGCTCTGCAATTTCTTTCCTGTTCATCCTCCATACTTTACTCCATACTAATAGTAGTGGGAATTATATGAACCCTTTTTAAAGAACAGAAAAAACCTTTTAGCTGTCAAACCTTTTGGTTTATTTGGTGTTTTTAGCCCCTGGTGATACCTGAAGGTAACGGCTCTCATATCATGCAGGGACAGAAAAGCTGTCCCAAAAACAACTGTCTTTTTTCCTGTCTACTTTCACAGTACTGAGAATCTTATTAGCCCATAGAAATGTTGGGAACATTCTGGTAAGACAAACTGACAACCTTCTGGTTGTTATGGTAGTCAAGGATATTTTAACGGGATAAAAACGAGGCCAATTCAAGATGAAATTTGCTTGTCATCTATTGAAATTGTACTAAAAATGGATGTCAGGACCAACAGGCACCAGGAGGGATTTGATCTCAGAGATGTGGCAGCACAGCCTCAGCTCCCCATCAGGTCTCACTGCCTCTGCTCCAGGCTGGCTGATCCCAGGGAGCTGCTTTAGGAGTGGGGTGTCCAGTGGGATCAAGTCACCCAACGGAACAAATCAAAATGATTTGTTGACCTGGCAGGGACCCACAAGGATCATCCAGTCCAACCCTCAGCCCTGCACAGAACCATCCCCAAGAGTCACACCAGGTGCCCCAGAGGATCATCCAAACACTCCTTGAGCTCTGCCAGCCTTGGTGCTGTGACCACTGCCCTGGGGAGCCTGTTCAGTGCCCAACCACCCTCTGGGGGAAGAACCGTTTGCCTGATATTCACCTTAAACCTGACACAACTTCAGGCCATTCCCTTGGGTCAGAGAATCGCAGAACCACAGAATGTCCTGAGTTGGAAGGACCGACAGGATCATTGAGTGCAACTCCCACCCTGGACAGGACATCCCAAAATCCCACCATGTCCCTGGTTGTCCAACCCCCAATACATCCATCACACATTCCCAGTGTACCCTGAAAGACTTCCAATTTCTAAGGGAAATTACTGACTATTATATCAATCCTGCACAGCCCATTTCTAGTCACTGATGCGAAACACCAACTGAACATTAGTCCCTGCCTAAGGCTCTGTGTGTCTGCATCCCCACATCCGCTCAGCAGCTCCATTCAGCAGCTCCTCCGACACGGAATAATGGCAGTTCCTTCTCTACGTGCTCATCTTTGGCTTCTCCTTTTCCTTCCATCCCAGCAACAGATCACAAACCCGAGAAACTGTTTGTTCCAAATGCACTGGCCAATATTCGCCAACAAAAAGAACCCAACAAAACTTTCCTTTTCAATTCCAACAGCCAGTCAAGAAAAGATGGAGCTCCATGTTAAATATTAATGGTCCATTTTGCTTCCATTACAGGCAGTGGAGAGGCAGCAGCTCAAGGCTGCTTTAGAGCCCTCTGTGACTGGAAACAGGCCAAGGCTGTGGATGTGCACGTGGACCTGTCACAAGAGATTTCACTCCAACCTACTGACATAGTCCTTACGTAGATCACAGGCACCATGTCAGATGCAAAAGGAGAATTACTTTACTCTCTCCTAATGCCATTTCCCCCTCACAGCACTGGTGAAACACTCAGTGGGTATGTAAAAGGTGTTTCTGGTTCTGGAAGTGGAGGTGGGGGCATGAAACAGAGCTGGAGGAAGGGATGGGTGCCCAGCTCGGGGCTGGTTGTTCTCAGTCAATCCAAGAACCAGGATTTCCTCGAAAGAGCTCAACTCAGGTTCCCACTCAAGCCCGGGAGAACACACTGCCTGTGTCCTGCCAGCACTGAGCTGGCACAGAGGGACTGCCAGTGGCCTGGGGCAGCTGGCACAGGGACAGTTCTGCAGCTCCAAATCACCCTCTGCCTGGTGCGACCTCCCAGGATCTCCAGAGTGAGGAAATTCATTTCCACATTACATTATTAAATACAAATTTAGCAGGAACACCTCAGCACAGTCCATGTTCACTGGGAGATATTTCCATAGTCTGAACAGCACTGGGGATTTCTCTTCCTTTCTTAAAATAGATTTCCTTGCTTTGCAGATCTGGCAGTGGCTCAGGAGATAAGAAAGAGCCACCAACAGCTGAGGAAATATGAATTCCCCACAGTGCAAGGCCAGCGTAGACAATCGGCCCCAAAAGCCACTTTATTTCATAGTCCCTCATATACAGAAAAATTATATTTTACAGTAAAATTTCCCTGACAACTAAATTACCAACCAAAAAATTCTAGATTCAAATGGCAGCTCAGGAGCTGCTGCCCCTTCTTTTACTGCTGAGTTTTGAGGAATTATTTCTGTAAATAAGTAAATAGGACTCTGTAAATAAGCAAACACTGCCTGTCAAAATTTGTAAATAATGTTACTTTTTTTTACATGTTCCCATGAAATATTGTCCCTTTCATTACTCCTGGGTGAATCCTGAAAGAGATTTGTGGTGTGTTAAATCATCCCAGGAAAAGTGAGTTCCAGGCTGTGCAGCAGGTGAGCAGACAGGGGAGCCTGGGGTGGTCTCCAGCACAAAAAAGCCATTCTAGCTCTGATTATACTCCAGATAAGCAGAGTTTTCCCCATTCTGCAGGAATTACCTTGCTTTCCGCATAGGATTCAGAAGAGCTTAGGCCAAATGGTCGTTTGGCTGCTCACTGCCAGTATATTAGGAAGAAATCAAGAAGTAAAATTAACTGATCACTTCTTGGAGCAGCGAATATATTGATGCCCTGTAGATGGTTCTAGCATTGGATTAATGAGAACTTATAGGGATTTATGGGGGTTTATTTCAGCAAGAACCACCAGGCCAACCTTCCCTCCACATCTCCACTTTCTATCCTGCCTTCTTTTCCAAAAAAAACAGTCTTCAAGATTTTATTTGGATCTATCTTGAGCTTGGCCTTGTGTTCTAAGGCCATCAGTAAGTTGGCCACAGGTAGAACCACAACAACACTTTTGTGACATGTTGCACATTCTTGGTAACGGGAATTAGAGGGGACCAGGCAGCTGCTGCTCCAAATTAATTGGAGTAAATGGGATAATCAGAATAGTTCCAGGCCTGTCAGCTTGACACTGATCCTGCACAGGGCAATGGAATCAGCAAAACACAACATTATTGAGAGAGAATTACAGCAGCTTAATCAAATTAATGCCAGCACATGTGTGTCTCAAAAACTGCAGCGTCAAACTGGGCTGACACATTCCTTCTGATGGGATTAGTGGGATTGCGGGGAACAGAATCACTGGGACAGCAACACATTCAGCAGGCACTGGATTTACCACTGCCCAGCTCTGACTGAGAGCTGAGGGTGCTTGAAATCCCTGCATGGCCAAAGTGTCCGCCTGGAGGGCAAAGAATCCCAGTATCCACCTTGACCTGGTCCAGTAAGGGACTCCAGGGTGGGAAGCAGTGGGAAGGGCTGATACAGAGCCAGGGAGACCTCATAGCACAGGCAAAGGTCCTTATAAAACCTTCAGTGCCTAAAGGGGCTCCAAGAGAGCTGGAGAGTTGGACACGGGCCTGGAGGGACAGGACAATGGAGAATGACTTCCCACTGTGAGAGGGCAGGGTTGGATGGGATATTGGGAAGGAATTCTTGGTTGTGAGGGTGGTGAGGCCCTGGCACAGGTTGCCCAGAGAAGCTGTGGATGAGCCATCCCTGGGAGTGTCCAAGGCCAGGTTGGATGGGGCTTGGAGCAACCTGGGATAGTGGAAGGTGTCCCTGCCCAGGACAGAGGGTGGGACTGGATGGGCTTTGAGGTCCCTCCCAACCAAGACAAAATTTAAAGTTAAGTTAAGAACATTAGGCAGGAGTCCCTGGAGTGGTCCAGCTGCTACCTGGACCACTGTGCTGCAGAGGGATTCTGGAGAGCAGGCAGCAATATTTGTTTGGGGTATTACAAAGTTTGGAATAAAAATAGAATATGAAATGAAGAGCCAAGCCAGAAGCTGCTCTGTGTGCAGTCACTGCAGTGACACATCTGCAGGAAGCAGCTCCTCTCCTGACCTGCTGTGCAGGGGATTAATGAGACCAGCACTTGGAAGCACCAGCCTTGACAGAAGGTCCTCCTGCACCAGGAGAAGATCCAAAGATACATTTTCCACCACTCAGTTCCTGCAGAAGTTAATTTCTTCCTAATGAATCTGCAAGAGATTGAACCTCAAATGTGAGCTGTTAGCAGGAAAAAAAGCAATCAGAGGGCAGAGACAAAAGGACAGCGAGCCAGGGCCATCAAGTCCCACCAGATGCTGGATAAGTCAATTAAAAGCACTGCAAGATGCTCAGAAGTGCTGACCAGGGCTGCAGGTTTCTCATTAATTGTGACTCTACGGAGGATAAGACACATTCACTGAGCTGGAGAGGGAATTAGAATATTCAAAGGAGCTTCAGTGTCCCCCCAGGCTGATGATCACAGTGCATCCCCTGATGAAGAGTCTCCTTTCAGGGAGCTCTTTGTCCAGGAGGATGAAGGGCAGAGTCATTGATGTCTTCCCTTCCATGCAGCTCTTTTTAACTGCATTTATTTTCCTCTCAGAGAGGCAGAGGAGATGCTGACGCATCTCCAACCTTTGTCTCAGAGATTCATCAGCTAAAATAGATCCTATATATATGAATAGGAAGTTTAATTAATTCACACTCCTGTGATGTAACAAGTTAAATTAAAAACACTGAACCCATAAGACTTGATAACAAGCCTTTTATGGTGATTTCACTTGTCCTACAAGAAAACTTCCTCCTTCCAAAACTGGGAAGTGTATTTTTAAAACCTGTGAAACTGGAAGCAATGTTTGAAATCATCACAATGAACAAAGGCTTTTGGGAACTGTTAAAGGCTGAGGATTAGTTTTGAGGTCATTTAAATTCTTACATTAACAAATGTTTGAGTTCATCACAAGTCCACTATGAAGAATGTTACAGATACCTTTATTCCATTGGTGAATTGTATCAGTCCACAAATTGGCATTTTCAGGGGGCTTAAATATCACATTGATAATTTTGGATCACTCCTCCCCCCTCTCTCCTGATTGCTGAGTTGCAGGAGAGAATCATAGAACGGTTTAGGTTGGAAAAGTCCTCTCAGATCAGTGAGTCCAGCCATTCCCTGAGCACTGCCAAGGCCACCACTGACCCATGTCCTCAAGTGCCACATCCACATACCCTTGAAATCCCTCCAGGGATGGGGACTCCAACACTGCCCTGGGCTGCCCCTTCCAATCCAAACAACCCTTTCCATGAAGAAATATTTCCTAATATTCAGCCTAATCCTCCTCTGGCACAACTTGAGACAGTTCCTTCTCATTCTGTCCCTTGTCCCCTGGGAGCAGAGCCTGATCCCCTCACCTGGCTCCACCATCCTATCAGGGAGTTGCAGAGAGCCAGAAGGTCCCCTCTGAACCTCCTTTTCTCCAGGCTAAAACTAGAAGACAGAAGGTACAGCCACCATTGTAGGGTGAAAGGTCTCAGAATATACAAAATAACCAGCCTTAGGTTTAATCTTAACCCTACTGCATCATCCACTTCACAGGACTAATAAAACTCTCACTCAACTACCAAGCACAAAGCAACTTATATTCAACTTACAACAAACAAAGGTCATTCTGACCAAACTGGAAAGGCTTCAATCAGTGGGCAGAATCCAAAATAATTTTATAGGAAAAAGCCTGATGATGCCAATGAACATTTAAAAAAACCCCACCAAACTCCAAACCCAAAAACCAGCTGCTGAAGGCACACGGGCTCCCATTTCTAAAATATTCAGTGCTTCCACTCCCAGATCTGAAATAAGCTCTGACTTCTGTGAGAGCTTAAGATGAGCTTTGGAAATGTGTGTCTTAGTGCTGCTCCAGCACCTCAGCCGAGACAGACAGAAGTGCCAGCCTAGGCCGGGTTATGCAAACGAGCACGCACCAGGATGAGGAGCAGGGCTGAATTGCTAATCAAGGAGTGAAAACAACATTTGAAACACTGAAAAGCTTTAACTCCCATCTATTAAAATTTATTGGCAAAGCTTCAAGGGTTTTCCACGGCTGCCAGGTTCCTCATGGCTCACAGCACTTCCCTGCTGGAGATAAAAGGTCAGGGAATGGATATGAATGCGCTTGGAGTGGGCACGGTGACAACTGTCACAGTCACAGAATGTGGTGAGCTGGAAGGGACCCACAAGGGCCCTCCACAGGACCATCCCCAAGAGTCCCACCATGTGCCTGAGAGTATCACACCCTGCAGCTGGCAAAGGCAGTGCTGACCTTCCACAGGTTCTGGAATTCCTGGGCTTTACGATCTGCCTGCTGTTTCCAGTATGGAAAGCCTTCTAAAACCACTAAAATAATCTATCAAAGACTGGCAAAGGGTAAAGAACGATCACATCATGATGCTGGCTTGCCTGGCCTAGCTATGCCACCTTTATTTAATCACTTTCAGAAGTTGCTTATTATCTCATCCATAACGCTCTGCTGCTCCAGGAACCCCTCTGGGCTCATCCAGGCACTGTCCCAGGTGAAATGAAGCTGCAAATTCAAGCAGCAGGAACCTTGGTTGGGTCTGAGCCATCCTCTCACCCCAAGAGGGACCTGGCTCGAGTAGCCTGTGAACAATCTGTCTCCTAATCAGTATTAAAAGGGCAGTCAAAAGGAGGAGACAGGTCCCTCATGCAGACAGGCCATAAACATTTGCCACCTCATACCCAGGATCTACATTTGTCACTCCAGAGGAAGAGGGGGCACGGTCTTATTGTCAGAGACTGCTCCAAACAAGGACTATCACAGCTGATCCCTGATCTTATGAATGCTGTCTAATCCAAGGATTTCTATGTAAAAGGATGCTTTTAACTTCCAGCTTCTATAGATGCCATACACTAAAATTATGAGATTATAACTAAATTGTATGAGTATGAATGTTTAAAAATAGGGTCTTTTACATCTTTGCCAGACATTTTCTCAGAAGCACAGAATCACAGAAGGGTTTGACTTGGACTCCAGAGCTTTTGAGGGCGGGGGGTCCCCTTTTTTTCTACACCTGGATTCCCATGTAGATTTCTTGGGTTGTTCTGCACAGGGCCAGAAGTTGAACTCAACGATCCTGATGGGTCCCTTCCAGCTCAGCATATTTTATGGTTCTATGAGTTCCATCTAGTTCCAACCCACAGCTCATTCATGGGCCTCAAAGCTCATCTACTTCTATCCATAATTCCATTAATTCTGTGCATTGTAAACCATGGCTGAAGTTCCTTTATATCCATTTCACTTCATCAAATAAACATCGTTACAGATTCCTTAGAACTATTACAAATAAATCTGCCTTTTGCTCATCTTGTTGTCAAATAAATCAAAAATATACAGGATATTGAAATATCATCAAATTAAAAGTTCTGCTCCAGAAAATCAATGACCAAATCACTACAGATGCTGCAGAAGACCTGGATTTTTCCTGGAATGCTTTTCTTTCAGGATTGATGTTTACAAATGATTTAATAATATTGTAACCACTGATGCCTGCTCCGCCCTGAGCATGTGGAAGAGAACCTCTGAGGAGGCAGCACAGACCCTTTGGGTCTGTTTTCTTCCCTGAGCAGAGTAGACACAAATTCTGACATGGGGTGTTTCTGGAGGGTTGGTGTTAAACCATCCAAAATGACTCCTCGAGTGCTGCTGGGCCAGGGCAGGCAGAAGGCAGCGAAAACTAGGGGATAACAGACATTTCCAATGACAACAAGTCAAAGGATTGTGCCCAGGTGGCCAAGGGCACCTGGCCTGTACCAGTCCTGGTGGGGCCACAGGACCAGGGCAGTGATGTCCCCCTGTGCTGGCACTGCCAAGGCACCTCAGGTCCTGAGTCCAGCTCTGGCCCCTCATGACAGAAAAGACACTGAGGGACTGGAGCATGTCCAGGGAAGGGAATGGAGCTGAGGAAGGGTCTGGAGCACCAGGAGCAGCTGAGGGAGATGGGAGGGCTCAGCCTGGAGAAAAGGAGGCTCAGGGGGAGCTTCTTGCTCTCTGCAACTCCCTGACAGGAGGGTGGAGCCAGGTGAGGATCAGGCTCTGCTCCCAGGGAACAAGGGACAGGATGAGAGGAAACAGCCTAAAGTTGTGCCAGAGGAGGGTTAGGTTGGATATGGGAAAAATTCCTTTCTGGAAGGAGTGGTCAGTCACTGGCACAGCTGCCCAGGGCAGTGGTGGAGTCCCCATCCCTGGAGGGATTTCAAAGGCATTTGGATGTGGTACTTGAGGACATGGGTAAGTGGTGGCCTTGGCAGTGCTGGGGGAATGGTTGGACTTGATGGACTCAGAGGGCTTTTCCAACCTAATCTACTCCATTATGCTGAATAAGAAAGACTGAAATATCCACACAAAACACACAAGAACAACTTGTAAAAGGAAAGTAGATTCAGAACAGGTCTGGTTTTCCTGGTAAAGCAGCAGTGACACGAGCACGGAGGGTTTGGCACAGGAGGCTGGATAAGGTGCATCCAGGGCCCCCATAAAGAGCTGGGCCCTGGCACAGGACCAGCCTCCCTCTGCACACATAAACTTTAATTCAGAGCAGAATTTGTCCCACCACAATTTGGAAAGATAAACAAACAGAGCAGAAAACTAGAGACACGAAATGTGGGAGAATGACCCTAAATCATGTTTAGCTGTGGACTGACTATCTTTGCTTTCAAAGCAATTTTAATAACAAACCACTCATCTCCAGAACAAAGCCACAATGTAACTTGCTAATTAGCTTTTTTCGCTCCCTAATTAATAATAAGCATTCATGTTATATCTGCAATTAAATGGCAGCAGTAGTCACTACTTTGTATTTGATTTCTATTTCAATTTAAAACTCCAGTTTTAATTCCATTAGTTGAGTTGTAGCTGCTCCAGCTGAAATGTTGGAAGCTTTTTAAAGACAAACACTGATGACTTTCTCACAGAGAATTTGACTCACTCAAATGCTCCCACCTTTACCTGAAGTTTAGCACCTCCCATCCCACAATGGGGTGCAATGAGTGCACTCATTTCTACCCAGGTAGCTCTCTTGACTCCAATTAAATTATAAAGATATAAGGGAGTGAAATTTGACCTCCTGGGTATATCTAAAGAGACAAAACAAGCTGTGTGATATCTCAGAGTCAAATCTCATGCACCTGGTCACAAATTCCTTCCCAGAGATGAATTAAATTAGCCTGAGTACGAGACATCAGAGCAAAACGCTTAATATGTTTTGATGTTGAGATGAGCTCCACAATATTTATTAGGAAACAAATAATCATAGTTAATTACAGTTCACAGCTGAAAACAAGAGAAAGTGCCTTAATATTAATCACTTTTTCCAGCACACAATTTCCTAGCACTCTCTGTGTTCCTCTCTGGATCACGGTGTGTTAAAACAACCCCCTTCCCACAGCAGCACATGGAAAACTGCTCAACCTCTGGACACTTAGGGGAACCTCAGCACATTCTGGTATTCAGTTCACCCACAAAACCTTCTGCAACACAGTCCTCTACCTGGGATGGTAACAGAGTTGGGAGTTGGTCCCTTTCTCTGTGGCCTGGCAAGAACTTGAAAGCTGGAGAGAGGCTTTGGACAAAGAGTGGAGTGACAGGAAAAGGGAGAATGGCTTCCCACTGCCAGAGGGCAGGGTTAGGTGGGATATTGGGAAGGAATTCTTCCCTGGGAGGATGGTGAGGCCCTGGCACAGGTTGCCCAGAGAAGCTGTGGATGCCCCATCTCTGCAAGTGTCCAAGGCCAGGTTGGATGGGGCTTAGAGCAACCTGGGATAGTGGAAGGTGTCCCTGCCCATGCCAGGGTGTGGGACTGGATGAGCTTTGAGATCCCTTCCAACCCAAACCAATCCAGGATTTTATGATGAAAAGACCTTACAACAAGCCTGATTTGCTCATTAATACCCAATTAGCAGATTAAACTAAAAGGAAATACATGAGGCATTAAATGTGTTACAGAAATGCAATATGTGTTTCAAAAGACAGCAACAGACTCTATATACGAAAAAAACAATGCTCACATTCCCCATTTCCACACTGACAAGCCTGTGTTACAGGATGAAAATGGCAAGCTGAGCTTTCCAGCAGCGTGGAATGAAGGCTCCTCTGCACCAGGGCAGCTCTGCTGTGAGTCCTCCTGACATCACCTTTAACCAGCCCTCTGCGCTAATTCCTCCCCGCCAGCTGTTCGGTGCTCACAGGGAGGCACCTTGTGCATAGCTATTCTTATCCTGCTTCCCTCATCCTTCCTCCAAGAGCAGTTTCATGTACTGAACACTATTTAAAGCCTCAGAACCAGAAGGACTCTCCCTCTGACTCCGGGTGTCTTGGCACAGCTGCCACAAACCCTCCTCGGGAGCTGCTGTGCCAGCCCTTGTTCCCCTCCCAAAAACGTTCCTTACAACTCCTCGTGAGGGAAAGAAGAGGGGCAGGCACTGATCTCTGCTCTGTGGGGACCACAGACAGGACCCCAGGGAATGACCTGAAGTTGTGCCAGGGCAGGGTTAGGTCTCAGAAAAGGTTCTTCCCCCAGAGGGTGGTTGGGCACTCAACAGGCTCCCCAGGGCAGTGGTCACAGCACCAAGGCTGGCAGAGCTCAGGGAGTGTTTGGATGATCCTCTGGGGCACCTGGTGTGACTCTTGGGGATGGTCCTGTGCAGGGCTGAAGGTTGGACCTGATGATCCTTGTGGGTCCCTTCCAACTCATACACAGAGCAGCTCATGCTGAGCAGCCCACTCTTCCAGAGTGATGTGGCTCCTGAAATCCATGGGCACTCCCCACTACAGGATGCGCTGCATCTTCCAAAGGCTGGGATTCCCAGATGGTGTAAAAAAGGTCCACACTTTGGGGCCACCCCACCCCAAACCCAAGGGGGCTCTTCTAAAAGGCTGAGA
Organism: Myiozetetes cayanensis; assembly: GCF_022539395.1. Taxonomy (NCBI): domain Eukaryota; kingdom Metazoa; phylum Chordata; class Aves; order Passeriformes; family Tyrannidae; genus Myiozetetes; species Myiozetetes cayanensis. The sequence goes on along the minus strand of NW_026086826.1, from coordinate 13,132,965 downwards.
ACATTTCAGAGTGAAAGATATCCAAAGTTATCATCCCAGGAGGAGTATTTGGGGTTTCCCACTTTAGATTTAACAGTCTTGGGAAGAAAATAGATCTAATGAAGTTTTTGACAATGAGTGTGGTGAGGCCCTGGCACAGGTTGCCCAGAGAAGCTGTGGCTGCCCCATCCCTGGAAGTGTCCAAGGCCAGGTTGGACAGTGGCTTGGGGCAACCTGGGATAGTGGAAGGTGTCCCTGCCCAAGACAAGGGTGGAATAAGATGATCCTAAAGGTCCCTTCCAACTCAAACTATTCTATGAAAATACTTATCAGGCAAGCAATTATAAACTGGAAAAAGTCAGTTCAAGACCTAAAATCTGATGTGCCAGCTTTTCATTGAGACTGAAGAAGCACAGAGCAGGTCTGGAAAAATCCTTGCGTGCATGAAAAAGCCTACTTTTTTATGTAGTTGTTTCAGAAATTCTGGGTAAACTTGAAAAGAAAAATGCCCAGCCCTGAGCTTCCCAAAGAGCCAAGATCCACCTCTGCAGCTCATCTTAGAGAACAGCTGAGTATCCTGACCATTACTAAACACACACACATCCCCTGACACCCTCCCTGCTTGTCCCACTTCCAGTCCAACTCATTTCAGCAGGAATTATCCTGCTTCTCACCCTTCAGAGGGAACTGAGAAGCCCCAGGAGGTAAAAGCAAAGCCCCAGAGTTCCACATGCTGAAGGTTTGGAAAAGTCATCAAACTCCTTAATGGTTTGTGTTTTACTTGCTGAAGGTTTCCAGGTTATCTCCTCTTGTGAGGATGGAACAATCTTTAGGATCAATTCAAAATTTTATGCATATATTCTTATAAATCTATATTTATATATATATATACATGCACATATTATAGATATTTATTTGTACATGACAACACAAACTGTGTGTTTAGGGTCAATAATACATTTTATACTTAATCCTAAAGAGCTTTTTCTAAACCCCAAGGAAAGAAACAGCCAAGTGCTGTGTTGTAAAGGAGGAAGAGGATGGAAAAAATTAAGAGGTCCTTTCTGTAGATGATTTAATATTCAGACATATCAGTTCATTAGAGACAAAATGATCACTCGTTTTTCTCTGCTGTCAACTATGAACATTCCTTTAAAAAGCTGTTGAATTTTAGGTGTGCATTTATTAAGAACAAACTCATTGTATTCTGTTAATCTTATATTCCTGTTAAAAGCAGGTATGTTTTTCATGCTGTTCACTCCATGCTGCCAAAGTCAGTGACTAATAGACTAGAAAAATGCCAACTATTGCAGAAAGGACACCATTTCTTTGCTATAAGGTTTCTCAGAGCTATTCTAAAGCTATAGAACCCCATTCCCTCATTGAAATAAAAGGGAAGGACACACTGGGTATGGAAAATGCTCAAAATAGGATGAAAGGACAGGCAAAGGGATGGACTTCTCTGTGAAAGTCACTAAGTAGGTCAGTTTATAAAAGGGATGAGCTATGGGAAACAGAACTGATATCTACCCATCCCTAGGTGGCATGGAAAAGATGGATTGGGAGCTGCTTGTTACCACCTCTGGGGCAAAAACAAGAGCTCCAAATGGAGCTGGGATCAGAGAGCGGCTCCTGATGGCACCAGGCACCAATCCCACCTCTGCGTTTCTCTAATTGACCGCATAACTTACAAGGAGTTTAGGATGACCAGTCAGAGTCAAATCTAGCAGGAGTAATTAAGATTTACCCAATCCCAGGCTAATCTGACAGCTCACACTGATGGAGTTCCTTCTGCTTTCACCAACTCTGTGCATGATTTCCCAGCTGTAGGAGCTGCAGAGAGGAGATGCAAGTCTTGAGAAACAGAATCACAGAACCACAGAATCCTTGAGGTTAGAAAAGCCCTCCCAGACCATCAAGTCCAACCTGCACCCAATCCCCACCTTGTCACCCAGCCCAGAGCACTGAGTGCTACGTCCAGTTGTTCCTTGGGCACCTCCAGGGATAGGGACTCCTCCACCTGCCTGGAATACCACTCTCCTTATCCCTGTCTTAGTTTGGTTCCTGGCAGTGCCTGAGGAGGTGGAGGGGCTGAGGGACATCAGGGTGGAGAACAAAGACGACAACAGAGGAGTCTTTCTGCGGAGACACAATATGTCACGTTGGAAGGTGGGAAAACCACCAGCAAACCCAAACACTGTGTGAGGGAATGAAGAAACCTCGGGAGTGAGTTAAAGTACCGTACTCAGAATAGGGCTGTGGAGCTCAGTGTTTCTACAGACAATGGTGGACGAGCTCCAAACCCATCAACAGCCCAGGGAATCCTACTGAATTCCGCGTGCTGGAATCTGCCACCAATTAACAACTCTTTAAGTTACTGCACCAAAAATACCTCCCACAAGCAGGTTCAGCACTTCACCATCCTGGAAAATATTTTCTTTGTTGTATTTCACACAAAATGACTTATATTAAAGAAAAACTGAGGAAGGAAACAAATTATTCAGCTGTGTCTGGTTTTTTCCCAGCCCTCCCCATGGATACAGAGTGACCTTGGTGATGAATTTTATATAAAGTCACCATTCCAAAAGGAAGATGTCTTGGACGAGGACTAAATAGAGTCCGACACATCGCATCACACCTATTTATGCTAAATCTGTCTCCCCAAAAATAGCAGCTCTGATTAAAGACCTCTGACTGGCAGGTCCTGGAGCTCAATTTTTAGCTTGTCCAAGTTACCATATTGTTGCTGTTAAGAATGGAAATGATCAGTGAGCAGTGGTAATGACATCCCATTAAAAGAGTGTCTTTCCCTGGCAGGATGAAGGCACAGACAGCCTTGGAAAATGCCCAGAAATCCTGGCTTTAAGGAGTTTCCATGTCCAGGTTGGAGAGCTGATGTGCTCACACAGGCAAACATCTCAGTGACAGTTTTTAGTGCGGCCTCTTTCATGGATACTTCTGCTGGAATCCTGAAAAATGGCTTTAGTAGGAAAAATAAAAACCTTAGAAAAACACTGCAGCATCTGCAACCATGGAATAACAAATAAAGAAAACTGCATTTTATGGCCCCAATAAAAATTCCTACAAATACATGTGTAGTAATGGGGTTTGTTCTCAAGATTCATGCAGACCATTGCTCCCCAAAATGGCACATTAGGAAGGAATCCCTAGTGGAGGAAGACCTGGGAAGACAACAAGCTATCCATGACCAGCAGTGTATCCTGGGGGGCAAGGAGGACAATGGGATCCGGGAGTGCATTAGGAAGAGCATTGCCAGCTGGTCAGGGAGGGGATCCTGCCCCGCTGCTCAGCCCTGTGAGGCACATCTGGAGTGCTGTGTCCAGTTCTGGGCTCCTCAGGACAGGGGGAACATGGAGCTCCTGGAGCAGATCCAGAGGAGGCTGCGGAGATGATGAAGGGACTGGAGCATCTCCCTTACGAGGAAAGGCTGAGGGAGCTGGGGCTGTTCAGCCTCAAGAGGAGACACTCTCCAACCTCTGTCAGTGTCTGCAGGGAGGGGTCAGAGGATGACAAGGCTCTGCTTGGGGGTGCCCAGCAATGGGACAAGAGACAACGGGTACAAACTGGAACACAGGAAGTTCTACATGAATATAAGGAAGAACTTCTTTAGTGTGAGGGTGGCAGAGCACTGAACAGGCTGCCCAGGGAGGCCATGGAGTCTCCTTCTCCGGAGATATTCAAATCCCACTTGGGTGAGTTCCTGTGCAACCTGCTCTGGGTGAACTTCCTTTAGCAGGGGAGAGTAGACTGGATGATCTCCAGAGGTCCCTTCCAACCCCAACCATTCTGTACTTCTGTCACTCTGGTCACCCATGGATAACAGCATCCATGGTCATTACTGTCCCCTCAGCTGAGTGCCTTTCCCATGAGGTGGTGGCTCTCCAGGCCGGGTGACCCCACAGGCTAGGCACTGACATGTCCCTCCACCCAGGGGCCTCCCAATGCTGACTGCACCAGGGCACGTACTGGGTGACCACAGCAGCCCCACTGCAGCCTGTCCATCCTCCCCTCCAGTCTGTCCATCCTCCCCTCTGCCTCCAGCTTTCCCAGCAACCACCATGGACAGAGCCTCACACCTCCTCCTCCTCCTCCTCTCATATATGACCAAAGCCTTCCAATCCAAGGAGGTTTGGAAGTTACAAACCAAGAGGGTTTGGGGGTGTTATGCCACTGCACAAGAGTATCTAATGCAAAAATGAGTATGAAACAAAACCCACTGGAGGGTAAAAAGAGCTCTTCACCCTTTGCTTCAAATGTTCATGAGTCTCTAACGAGTCTCTCACCAACATTCCTTCAGGACATCACAAGGTGCTCGGGTAACTCATGTATTCCCCAAATTTCACTGCATGACATGGAAAGATACTTCTGGCACAGGACTGGAGAGCACAGCACAGTACTGGGGGACATGTCACTGTGCCATGATAGAATCACAGAATCTGCTGAGGTGGAAGGGACCCACATGGATCATGGAGTCAAACCTTCAGCCCTGCACTGGATCATCCCCAAAAGTCACACCAAGTGCCCCAGGAGATCATCCCAATGCTCCTTGAGCTCTGGCAGCCTTGGTGCTGTGACCACTGCCTTGGGGAGCCTGTTCAGTGCCCAACCACCCTCTGGGAGAAAAACCTTTTCCTGAGATCCAACCTAAACCTGCCCTGACACAACTTCCCTGTGGTCCTGTCCATGGTCCCCACAGAGCAGAGATCAGTGCCTGCCCCTCTTCTTCCCCTCCCAAGGAAGTTGTAACTGTAATGAGGTCTCCCCTCAGTCTCCCCTTCTCCAGCTGAACAGTCCAAGTGCCCTCAGCTGTTCCTCACACGGCTTTCCCTCAAGGCCCTTCACCATCTTCATGTCCCTCCTTTGGACATCCTCTAAATCATGTATTCCCCAAATCTCACTGTGTGACACACCAAGATACCTCTGGCACAGGAGAGCACAGCACATCACTGTGGCACACGTCACTGTGCCATGACACACAGACATCTCAGCTTCTTCTGCAGTCCTTGGCTGCCTGCAGGGCCAGGAGACTGCAACGCTGCTGCCGACACAGCTGAGCACAACAAGGAGTGTGGGAACTCACAGGGAAGATGAAGAAAAGATGCTCAACACCAGGAGAAACAGCACCCTGGCTGCTCTCAGGAACCTGTCAGCTTGGCAGCTCTACACTGACTAGATGTTGAAAATCATCAACCATTTTTAGAACCAGTTCCTGAATGGTTTATGAGGCAGAGCAGGTCATACCACAGGATACTTTTGCCAGGGAAAGAAGAAAGCCCATTTCATATTTCTGGTTCCTAATCCATCCTCATCCCACAGAGCACCAGGAAGATCAAACTGTGATATTACTGCAGGACAGAGCTCTGATGGATTTAGGGGAAAAAAATCCCTCGCCATATAAGGGCTGTGAACATTTTCCCACTTAAGACAACGTGTGGGATCATATTCACAGACACAGAAATATGTTCTGTTCCCTGACACCCACAGTCCTAGAACACCGGGCTGAAGTGCTGGCAAGAATAAGAACCATTTGTTAAGTACAAAAAATGTCTCACATAATTAGAGAACTGCTGAAAGCCACCAATTTAGTGCTCAGGCTTGAAAATGTAAGAATATTTATTGTAACAACAGCAAGAGCTTCAGCGTTGCCTCGAGGTGGGGACGCCGCACACATACACTGGTGTGAGCAGGGGATCAGATACCTGGGGCAGAGCCAAACACAAGGGGCAATGAGATTCCAACCCCATCCCAACACCTCTATTAGTGGATTTTATGATAATTATGAAGCCAAGCTGCCCACCAGGTACCCAGAGCACCTTCCACTGGGGCGACGCGTCCCCCTCCTCAGCCTCATCCCTTCCACCCACAGCCTCCAGCCATCGCTCCGTAACCATTCCCTCCTGTCCAGCCCATCAAACTGCCTCTGCCCCAAAAACTCTTCAAAGGTCAACACTGAGAAGGGCAACAGCAAAGAGAACATGGAATGTGACATTAAAAACAGAACATATGGTATCTGAATGGAGTTGATTTTTACATATTGGAGAATAAAGTGATGCAAAAGAAGCAGAGAGTGGGAGGGACTGGTGGGGTTTGACCGGAGAAGAGATGGAGACAGAGCTCCTGAGCCTGCCAGAGAGGAGCTCTGCCAGCCACAGCTTGGCTCCTCAGCCACCAAAGCCACCAAGGTCTCCCTGCCAACAGCTCCTCAGCCCCACAGCTCAGCTCCCACCAGGTTTGTTCCCCTCCCACCCAGCCCAGTCCAGCACCTCTGCAGATGCGGGTCACGCGCCGCAGCAGGGCCAGGCAGCGCCGCCGCCGGCCCGGCACAGAGCTCCTGCCGTAACCCAGCGTGGGGGTAAATCCATTTCGGCAGCGGGGTCCTCTCAGAGCAGCCTCTGGAATGCCACCTTTGTGGTACCACACAGCCATCCTTTCCTTCCACGAGCTTCCCTGCGGCGACCGCAGCAAAAATTGAAAAAGTGCAAAAAAATGTCACCGACGAAATGGGACTTTAAAGTTGGCAAGTGAAAACCAATCCAAGTCCAAACCAATCCAAGGCAAGCAAAGCTTTAAATTCCACTCCAGGGCAGCTCTCTGCAGGATGCAGAGCAGCAGCTCCGTGACTCCGGTGGCAGGGAGCAGATGGGATGCTCTGCCCGGCCCCTCACACAGCGTCAGCTCCCGAGCTCACCCGGGTGCGTGTTTGTCACAATGCTCCTTAATTCCGTATTTTATACCTGCCACATTGCTCCATCCATTGCTCTATTTATAGTCCGTGCCAGAGCTCCCAGGCACCCAACTCCATCGACACACCAAGCAGCAAAGATCTCACAAGGATGTCTTTACATCTCAAACACCCTTGAAAGCAGAGCAGTGACTGACAACTGACATCCCACAAAGCCAAGTACTGGTTTCCCATCCATGGGAACATGCACCGCACTCACAGTCCCACCGGTTTGTTCCCGCATCCCGACTGCTGCATCTGGACAAAAGGTGCTGCTCTCCTGGACAGATTCAAAGCAGTTCTGCCCACTGGCCACCAGCTCCTATGCTCAGAAAAGGTTAAACTTGCTCTCCGCAGATTTTCTTTGCTCCAACTCTCATTTGCAAATCCTTTCCCCAGCAAAATAGTTGGGAAAAAAAAAGGCAAAAAAAGGCATTTTCCTCCAATAAGCTTAAACTCCTGTAGCTATAAAGTCATTCACTCTGGATACAAGTGAACTAAAGGATGAAGAGTGTTCTCCTCCTTATAAGAAAAAAAGCCTTCTTGAGCTTACAGCTTCCTTTCTTCTTTATTCACCATAACTTGATCCATTAACATGGTATTTGCTCCCCCTTCCCAGAGCACTGGGATTTAACACTCCTTTACTTCCCTAATTTCTCACTTAGCCACAGTCCTGCCAGCAGCAGCCTCTCCCCTGGGCTGTCAGACCTCTCCAGCCTGATTCTCAGCTCCTTCCAGCCATCCCTCCTCCTGTCCATCACATCCCTCCACCTTCCGCTCTTCTATAACTTCTCCGTAGGTCACACCAAAAGGGGTGGCTCTGCCCAGTAACACATGAAGGATTTCTCTGCCATCAACAAATTGCTGCATTCCCAAGGAAAAAAAAAAAAAAAGCTCTGAGAAAAAGCTCAGTTCTGCAAGGCTTGTCCCAGGATTTGATGCAATCTGCCGTGCCGGTAAATTAAAGCCTCCAGAAACCACGCTAAAATTAGAGAGAGCTGAGATGAAAACCAAGGACACATGGTGGCTCTTACAAATCTTTACATAGGGTTTGGTACAGCATCGAGGTGCTCGGCTTAGATCCACCAAGATCATTAATTTGGATTAGAGAGAGGCATTGGCTGTTTCTGGGACTCTTTGCAGGGTGGTGGGTGTGGGTTCCCACACACCGAGCTGATGTCCCAGCAGATTCTCAAAGTGTTGGTGATCAGTCTGATGGATTCACACCCCTTTGCCAAAGGGGAGAGGTTTCTCCTACACCCACTTCCAGAAGGTTTCACTCCCAGGTCACCAACCCTGCCCAAGGGAGGCACCCAGGACTGGCTGTCCCAGACACAGATGGAGCTCCTGCAGCTCCAGAGATGAAGCCTTCACTCCCCATCACCCTGCAGCAGGTCAGGGGAGGGGGGGTGGGAGCTGAATGTCCAGGAGGGTAAAATTCACCTTTTCTGAAGCATTAGGAAATCCTTGCTGCACATCAATCCCCTTTCCTACCCCTGACCCCTGGCCTCTCCTGGCATGTGCTGAGACCCCGATAGCACCATGGTGGCTGGGTGATGGCACAGGGGATGGTGCCAGAGGTGACTCAGTGGCCATGGGGCTCTGGGGTGCTCAAGGGGACTTTGGGGAGCTCTGAAGCTGCCACCACACAGTCACAGCCTGCCCTGCCTCGGCAGCAGCTCTGAGGTGGGTCAATCCCTGTTCCCTGGCTCTGAGATGAATCCCAAAGCTCTGCTGTATTTTGCATCCCTGGCATCTCTGCTTTAAAATCAATGCTAACAGTAAAGCCTTGTACAGCTGCAAGTACCTCAGGGACAATTAATTCCTCTTTAATATGAAGTTTGGTGGCTTTAACAGTGCACATGCTGTTTCCTTGAAATATTCCAGAGACAATGGGCAACCTCCCTTTTAAAATCCTATTTGTAAGCAGCTACAACTTCTAGAAATTTTTAATGAATTTTTAAGAAGCATTTACAAATTACTGCAGGCCCAAAGATGGGGAATTTGCTGCTGGCCAGGCACTGCTCCTCCTTCCCAGGGACTCCCACCAGTGGAGCCGTGGCCGACCAGCTGCCTCCAGCCCAGTGTTTGCTTCCGAGCTGCAGCTCCCTGAGCCTACTCCAATCTACCAGGCACTCAGGAATGGCTCCTGTCACTCCAGCGACTGCCAAAACTGGTGTAATGTAAAACCGGTTTTTTAAGCATTTCACAGGATTTGTGTAACTGAAGACACAGGAAAGCCCCTCCTCTGTGAGATAATTAAAAAATTAAAAAATGCGGGTTTATCAAAGGAAAAGTTTTACAGATCAAATCCAGGCAAAGGATGAAGTTCACAGGGACACCAAGCTGACACGACACATCAAGCTATTTCATTATAAGATCATTAGATTAATATGGCTTTGACACAAACCACAGTCATTAATAATGTTTGGAAAATGAAGAACCCTCCTTTCCCTGCAGCTGCATGAAAAGAAAGATCCATGACCTCCTCGAAGGCCGATTCCCTTCCCCCACACCTATGAACTGAAGCAATGTGAATATTCCCAAAAAGAGGCCACACTTTCCAAGATGCACAATTTATCCCTAATTCTCTGGGTTCTGAGATCAGCTGTTCCTATTTCTTTACCAAGTCCTACTACTTCCCAAAGTGGCTGCAATCTGTGCCGTGGAGGTTGCCATGGCAAGGATCCATCCTCCAAGAGGAGCTGAGTGAGCAGATGCGGAACAGCAAAATCCAACACATTAAGTCACTTCTCTTGTCATGGAATGATAAGGAAAACGCTTTGTATTTCACCTGTTCCTAAGAATTATGATCACTCAGAACACCCCAGGTTAAAACCATGAATGACACGTGGCTGGAGTTTCTGGCTGAAAATCACAGATGTACGAGAGCAAAATGAAGGGATTTCACTGGAGTGGCAGAAACAGCAAAAAGATCCATATGGATCGTTTCTGTTTTCCAAAAATCAAGGAACTTTCACCAGGGCTCTCATAGCCATGACCGTTCCTGGTACAGCCCCACAGTAATAACGAGGAAACCCAGCTGGTTCCTCGGTCCCCTCGGCAGAGACAAGGAGATAAGTCCGGGGGGGATGCAGGCCCTGAGCCCCCACGGCCCAGCCCCCTGCCCAGGTTATCCCAAATCCCCCAGAACAGGGATGCGCTGGTCCCCATGGCCCCAGTGCCGACCAACTTCAGCATCCGCTGGCCTTCTCCGAAGCGGCCAGGCTGTGGGATGGTGCTGGCAGAAGGACACGGCACCGAAGCCACGCGGGACCGCGGAAGGCAGCGCTGTCCCTGCTCGGAGGCACCTCCAGCACCGCCGGTGCCTCGGGAGGGTGGCACCGGCGCTGGAACGGGCGCAGAATTTTCCAGGAGCTGTGCTGAGCCCGATCCCCGTTCCAGGCAGATTAACGGGAACGCCCGCGGAGACGCGCCCGAAACATCCCCGGGGTGCGGGGGCTGCGCGGAGGCGGCGGCACAGCGCGGTCCGTGCCCAGAGCGCGCCGGGGGAGCCCCGGGAGCCCCGCACCGCCCCCGCTCCCGCTCCTGCCGCTCCTTTGTCCTCGGCGCTGGCTCCGCCGCGCCCGGCGCTCCCGCCCCGCGCCCCTCGCTCCCCGCCAGCCCCGCGCCCCGGTGGGTGTGCGGCACGGGCATCCTTGCCACGGGCATCCCTGCCACGGGCATCCCTGGGGGGGGACCCCGGGCCCCCCCAGCCCCGCGGTACTCACGGTGCAGGCGGGAGCGCGCGTCCATGCGCGGCCGAGCCGCGGTGCGCGGGGCGCGGGCGCTGCGGGGGCGCCGCCGGGGGCTGCCCGCGGCCGTCCGCCGCGCCCGCCCCGCCGCGCCGCGGAGCCCAGGGCCGGGCCCGCCTCCGCCTCCGCGGGCGGCGCCCAGACACAAAGCGGCGGCGGCGGCGGCGGGGCGGGTCCGGTCCCGCTGCGCGCCCGCGCTGCGCTCCGCGGCGGCGCAGGGGCGGTGCGGGGGGCGGGACGCGGACGCGACCCCCCCGCGGGCGGTGCGGGGCGATGCCGTGCGGAGCGGTGCTGTGCGGTGCTGTGCGGAGCGGTGCGGGGCGATGCCGTGCGGAGCGGTGCGGAGCGGTGCGGGGCGATGCGCGCACGCGGTGCCGCCCAGCCCCGCCCGTTCCCCCGCGACGGGGCGCCCCGCGGCCGGAGCATCCTCGGCGGGGCCGCGGCATCCCCGCGTTGCGAGGAGGGGGAGCCCCCCGAAGCCCCGCTGTCTGACAGCCCCCGCACGCCGTGTCTCCCCTTTTTCCCCAGGCAAGAGCCATTGCCCGCACTTTGGTCGAAGTGCGGAGCCGGGCAGCGGGAAAGGGCTCGCAGCCTCCCGGGAGCGGGAAAGCGACGGTGACAGCTCAGCGTCCCCCCGAGGGCCTGAGGTGTCGCAGACCACAGGCTAAAACCGCGTGGGCGATGAGGAACACCTCGCAGGGCATCCTGCTCGTGGGTGAGGCTGTCCTGCCTCCCTCCATCACCCACTGCGGGAGAGAGCAGGACACATGCGGGGCTGTCCGGCCCCACTCGGCGCTGGTGTGTGACCTAGAGGTAATGCTGATGACCTGCTGGGGCTTCACAGAAACACACAATGGTTTGGAAAGGGACCTTAAAGCTCATCTCGTTCTACCCCCTGCCATGGGCAGGGACACCTTCCACTAGATCACTTCCCACAATGCCGGGTTCCTGCAGCTTCTTCTGGTGTTGTACAGAGCAGCTGCTGCAGCAGCAGCAGGTGCTGGTGCTGCTCAGTTCCTCGGTTCCCACTCTTTGTCTCCAAACACAGCAATCCCTGAGCCACAGCCCCTCCGTGTCCCGTTCACTGTTCACCCCTGCCCCGTGCAGAGCTGGGCTGGCTGGGGGAGCTGCTGCCACACGCAGCCCTGGGCAGACCGTGCCAATGCCATGTGATTTCCTCTGTGACACGGTGGCTTTACAGCTCTGTGCTGAGTAAGGTCATCACCTCACTCTTCCAGCACTGTGGAATCTGCCTGGCAGCAGAGACAAAAAGCATTTAGTAGGAGCTGGAAGAGGATCACAGGCGGGTTTATGCCAGCAGTGAGTTCTCCAGCCCTGTTCCACATGGCTAATCCCTGAGCAAAGATGTGACCTCTCCCCATCATTGGTGCAGGAACACCAGTGCTGGGGATGCTCCTAGACTCTCACACTCTCACCATCTCCAAGTGGGAACGGAAATTTGGCCCAGGCAAGTTTTGTTTTACCAACATTTCTGTTGTGCTTGAAGTGGTTGAAGATCTATATTTTGATGTTGCCCAGAGAAGCTGTGTCTGCCCCATGCCTGGAAGTGTCCAAGGTCAGGTTGGACAGGGTTTGACGCAACCTGATCTAGTGGAAGGTGTCCCTGCCCATAGCAGGGGGTGGGACTGGATGAGCTTTAAGGTCTCTCCCAACCCAAACCAGTCTGGGATTCTGTAATTCCAGGCATGACATGGAGGGATGTCCAATGTCAGCCTCTCCCTGTCCAGCACTGTGACCAGCAGCACTCACAGCCCCCTGCTCCCAGCACAGCACCCACCTGTGGCACCCTTAGGGCCTCCAGCAGGGAGTGACCAGGACATCAAATATTCTTTCAGTAGAAACATCAAAAGCAAGGAGAAGTCTTTGCTGTTGCAGCCAGTTGCACATAGAACTGGTGCTGCCCAAGGAAAGTTCGTGTCGGGGGCTGTGCCCATTGGAGATGGGAAATTCCACTGGCAGAGGAGCACTGGCATGGCAGGGACAGCTTCTGGGAGGCAGTAGATGGAAATTTGCCTCCCAGGAGATCCACTGTAACACAAAGTATGCATTTTTTGTCACAGGGAGTTCTTCTCCCCTCCTGTATGTTCCAGATAAACATCTGCAAGATTTTGCAGGGCACTAAGACTTGCAACTTGAAAAACCCTGGATGAGTCAAATCCTTACATACAAAATACAGGCAGACCTTTCTCCATGGGAAAGTGTGGAGTGGGAAAAAACCAGACCTGTGCCATGGGGGAGCTGCAGAAAGACGGGGTAGGTGGGAACCTTCTTGTGGGACAAAAACCCCCAGGCTCGGGCCTGGGAAGGGGAAGGCTGAGACACAGAGAACTTAAAACCCCAGTTCCCTTTGTCTTACACCAGTTTCATAGTGGTTTCACTGGCTCCAGTGGAGACAGGAAAATCAAGGCAAACAAAGGGCAGGCCAGAATACTCACTCCCTGAATAAATGTGGATCCCAGGCACATCCCTGAAAGCTGCTCAATGCAAAACTCAAGCTGACCAGTTGAACAAGTCCTTAACCTGGGCTTCACCGTTCTATCCATTTGTAGGCCTGGCTAAGGAAAGTTTCAAAATCATGAAATTCCCTCAGCAAATTTCATAGAAAAGCTGAACGTGTTCCCTAAGGGAGTTCTGCAGATTTGGGCTCAAAAGTGCCTGTGGGACTCACACCAGCTGGGAAGATCATGGGGTAAATCCAAGCATCACATGCTTCAGACTGATAACCCTGAAAAAAGTTATTTTTATTTTAAAAGACTGGAATATAGAGAGAGGGAACAGTTTTAAGGACACAGCTCCTTCTATTTAATAAATGGTGAAGCTACACATCTTTGAAAATGTTCCCTGTAGGATTCCCAATATATTTTTTTTTCCCTCTGGTTTTACTAAGTCTTCTCAAGTGCCACTTGATATATTCCCAGACAATGACGATCCCCATTTCTGGAGGTTTTAATTGTAAGATTGAGAAGAGCAGATGAGTCATGGCTGTGGTGTTATAGACAGAGGCTGATTTTTAGGTCATCCTCTAAATAGGGCACAGGGGATGGTAACTGAGCGTCCAGTTGGGTGCTGGGAGAGGGTGATGGTGGCTCCATGTGGGGCATGAGGGAACCTGTCAGTCCAGGGCAAGAAGGTCAATGACTTTGGAAACAACGTGAACAACCAATAATGGGCCTTCTTCTTGGGAGTGTTGGGGGCAAAAAGCAAAACTGGGAGGGTAGGGATGGGCCCCAGATTGTAACTAGATGATCTTTAAGGTCCCTTCCTACACAAACTCTTCAAGGACTCTATGGAATGGAAAGGGTAGGAACATCCCTGCCCAAGTCAAGAGTCAGCACATCACTGCCCTGCCACTGCCATCACCACTGCCACCCCTGCTCCTGGCCTTCCCAATGTTCAGCATTTTGAAGGAAAAGGCTCTGAGGTCTCTGTCCATGAAAAAACTGTGATAGTGCAGCAATAGTGCAGTGATAGTCAGGAGAAGCAGCCAGTCATTTCACCCTGAATTGTCCTTTCCACCCTCCTGATTGTGGCAGAATTTAGGAGACCATGAAGAGAGGTGAAAAACTAGGATTGGAAGGAAGAAAAATCTTCATGAAAACCCAAAAAGTCCTTAGTACCACCTTCCCTCCTCATCTCCAATGTGTGGCTGATTGATAATTGTCATTATCGATGAGGTACTGCTGGAGCTCTTCCATCAGAAGACATGAAGGGCTCTTCCATCAGAGGATGTGCCCACACCTTTCTTTCCTCACAGTGAGCTCTGAGAGTTGCAGAAGCTCATGGTTTACAGGAGACTTTGGCAAGGGCTGATGTTAAAAATGGAGAAGGAACACAGGATGATCAGCACTGAGGGGCTGGAGAACTCACTGGAATAACTTGGGATATTTGCATCCTTGGGGCCTGTAGTGGGTCAAAGAATGGAAAGTAAGTTGGGAAAAAGTTAATTTTTCTGGAATGTCTGACATGGGCATCAAAAGTTATAACCCTTCTTCAAAACGGAACAACTCATTTCTGCTACTTAATAGTGAAATTATTTAATCTATATCATCTGCAAGCACTTTAAAAACCTGTTATAAAATATAACCACCAGGGACCTTAAACTGCTCACTCTTGCCTTGCTCATCAGAAAGACAAATGAAGCCAGGAGAGGAGCTGGGACAAGCCTGATCTCCTCTTCCAGGATGTAGCCTGGTCTAGTGGAACGTGTCCCTGCCCATGGCAAGGGGGTGGAACAAGATGAGCTTTGAGGTCATTTTAAACCCAAACCATTCCAGGATTCCATATGCTGGTTTAAACGAGATCTTGGGAATAAATCCTTCCCTGTGAAGGCGGTGAGGCCCAGCCACAGAGAGGCTGTGGCTGCCCCATCCCTGGAAGTGTCCAAGGCCAGGTTGCACAGCACTTGGAGCAAGCTGGGATAGCAGAAGGTGTCACTGCCCATGGCAGGGGGTGGAATGGGATGGGCTTTAATGTCCTTTCCAACCCAAACCAGTCTGGGATTCCATGATTCTATGAATACCACATGTAATATGTGAAGGCCACTGGGATGTTCAGTGCTGGCCCCAGAGGTCAGGACCATTGACAGATGAATCCCTAATCCTCTGCCTTCCATTTTATTTCCTCCCAGCCATGTTTCCCGCTCACAAAATCTGATGTTCAGGTGGTGCACAAAAGCCTCCTCTCCTATTTAAATTCCTCCCTGGAGAAGCTGAGCTCTCTAGGTCTATCCAGCAAAAGAAGTATTTAAATATCTGCTTCGAACCCAATCCCAGCTGTCTCTCAAACACATAATTTCATCTGAATTCACCACAATTCATGCATGACTTTCCCTGTCAGAGCCGCCCGGATGAAGAGCAGATGAAGGTCATTCCTAACTCCGCTGCTGGCGTGGGGAAATTAGAATTGCTTTGATACAGAGGCTCCCCACCAGTGTTTTCTGTCAGTGCTGGCAAAGTTGTTGGCTATTACATTTTTGCAGTCCCTCTCATCAAAGCACACACACGGCGCTCTCCACCGAGCGCAGAGGGAAGGAAATTCGCCTTCCCTCCTTTGCTGCAGTGGGCTGCACTCTGCAGCAACGTGTGTCAAAAATACATTGCAGGCACTGCAGCACGAACAAATACTCTCCATGTGCTCCATTATATCCTCCCAGAAACAGGCTGTGTTTGTTCCCTGTTTCATATCTCTCTGACATTTAAGATACTTGAATTCTTTCTACCTCTAAAATTAAAATACAGGCCGTGGAGATGAGGGGGGGAGGGCTGAGACCTCCGGCAGCTGCTGCCCCACCATAGACAGGCTCCCTGTCATGGAGTGCTGCCAACCCAAAGGTGCAGGGAAAACTAGAGATAAATGATAATCCTGTGCCAGGTACGGACTGATGTGGCCATGGCAGGGGAGACAGGGCCGTGCTCTTCCCGAGAATGTTGGGGGTTTGTGCCACGCACAAGCCAGGACCTGGTGATGGATTAGACGGGTCTTTAAGGAACTAGAGCAGCTTTAAGGTCCCTCCCAGCTCAACCCATTCTGGGATTCTATGATGCTCAGCCACATGCTGGTGTGTGAAACAGCACATGTGTTTAAGGAGGAGCCAGAAAAGCTGCACTGAAAAAAATGCTACAAAGGAGAGTTCAATGGTGAGGTGGCCATGAGGTACAGAAACATGCAAGAGCAAATACTTCACAGAATCACAGAACATGTGAGTTGGAAGGGACCCACAAGGACCATGAAGTCCAATGCTCAGGCCTGCCAGGCCCATCCCCAAGAGTCACACCAACTGGAGTGGAGGCAGATCACCCAAGGAAGGAGGGTGATGTCCTTCCTGCTCCTGCTTTCCAAGTTCAGCTTCCTGCACCCACACTCTCCTTCTTGACCAGCCCACCTGTAGCTGCTCCAGGGAAGCCCCATCACTCACATGGACAGGTTTTACCTGCCTACTCCAGTAGGTCACCACAGACTGACAGCACTCAGGACTGCACAGATTTTATTGATTTTTTTTTTCAAACCAACTGGAAAAGTTGAAGGTTGGTGGAGGCAGCTCCTGCTACCAACAGCCTCTGGTGCACCAGCCCAGGGCTCACCATGCCCAGAGTTCTCCCACACCCATCCCAGCCCCCCATCCCAAGGACCACATTCCATTGAGTTTAATGCCTCTTAGATCAGAGACTGAGTAAACTCCTGGTTTTTTTGGTCTATTACCCTCTTAGCATTTAAAAATAGAGCTGTTACTAAGCAATGGCAGTAAGGAGAAAACGAAGCCTATTGAGGATCATTTTGTGAACAGGTATTTTTCCCAGCCCAAGTGCTGTAAACATTGTGGGCTGAGAAATTATGAATCAGAGCCCTCCCCCTTCCCAAGCTCCACTCTCCCATTTTCCCTGAGAACAACAGTAGCAACATCAGGAGCTGTTTATTTTCACTATGGCTTTGAACATCATGGTTTGTGGGTCAGATTTTAAGCTTTTCCACACATTTTAACATCTTGGAAAAAAGTAGGATGATATCACCAGGTAGTGGTGTAACCATGGGGGGCAAGAGCTGGAGAAGCATCCATGGACCTCAGGTTTGAACCCTCTGTGCTGTCTGTCCCAGTGTGCATGTGCAGCCCCACCTCATTCTCTGGGATGGAAACCCTCTTAGATGGAGGCAGGGAGGAGCGGGGAAGTGACTGCAGCTAGATTTGGCATTGTACAGGAATTTTAGAGTCTGCATTGAGGTTAAGGGTTGAGGAGAAGAGGGAGCATCCCAGTTCCCAGGATGAGCTCACCAGGGGCAGAGGACATGGGCTGATGACAAACCCAGTGACAGCAGAAGGGCAGGGAGAGAAGTCAGGTCATGAGTCCACTATTCCAAGAGTTCACAGGCTCAGCTTAGCACTTCCCATTGCTCTTTCATCTCTTTGTTGAGCTGCCTGTGCTGTTCCTGCTTTGAGGATATGAGATGGGTGGGGATATCCAGGAGAGGGTGGAAAAGATGCTGAGCAGTGCTCAGGCTGCGCCTTTGCAGCACTTACTGTCCCACATAGATCCCAAAGTAACCTTAGAGTGAAAACTGCATTTTCCCAGAATCACAGAATCCTGGAATGGTTTGGGTTGGGAGAGACCCTAAAGATTGTCTTGTTCTACCACCTGCCATGGGCAAGGACACGTTCCATAGACCAGGTTGCTCCGAGCCCTGTCTGATCTGCTCTTTTTCCTCCATAAGATTATTTACATCATCACCTCGTATTATTTGTCTCAAGGGATTGTATTTGTTTCAGAATTGTTTCCATGAGAAGGTTGGTGACCCTGGGTCCACTCTTGGACATGGCAGGTGGCCATGGGCACCACAGTGTGTGCTGGAGCCAAAAGTGGGCACAGAGATGCTCTGCCCTGGTGGGATGTGGTTGGGATGTGTTTTCTGAGGACAGATTCTGTTCTCAGCTTTATTTATGGAGACCAAAATTCTCCTTACTGCTCTCAGCAGGGCTCCTTCAGTTGGACACTCTAACTCAGGGCAGTTCTTCGGGGCTGAAGTTTCCCAATGTGTTGGAGATTCCTCACCCTTGGCAGATGTTTTTGTTGGGCTCAGGTGAAGGGAAGTCTGATATCATGGAAACATGCAGGTTGGAAAAGCCTTCACAGACCATCGAGTTCAACTTCTCCCCAGCACTGCCAAGGCCACCACTAATCCATGTCCCCAAATGCCACATCTACATGTCCTTTAGATCCTGTGTCACCTGCACAGTGATGTTAGCCAGTTTTGGAGGGCAGGAAGGCTCCAGCTGGGATGCAGGGCTGGGACCAGCAGCAGGACAGGGCAGAACTGGATTTCATTCCATACTGAACAAAGCATCAGCACCTTGGTGAGATGTCCAATTTTAACAAATGATTTACAGTTATTTTATTTCTTCCAGCAGGGAAAAATTATAAGATTCATTATTACATCCACTAATTACTTTGGTTAAGTGTCAAACCTGAACAATGCAATGCTGTGTTTTCATATATTAAAGACATTAATTGTCAGGAAGCAGTATGCCATGACTAATTCTTTTTTTTTTTTTTCTTTTTTTTAAACAAGAAGAAATCAATATTCAGTATTTTGACTATTAGGAGCTGAAGCAGCACAACACATCTGCAGTCAATGTTTCCCCACTGAGCTGTGCTGGTAAAAGACTCAGGCTCAGCAATTGCATTATTGTTACCAAAAACTGTTATTGGCTCTGTGGATCCTGTCACTGTGAGGTGCCATGTATGGATTAGTATGACAAAGACACCCAGTGCTCAGGAGTGCACCTGGAGCTGCCTCAGGCTGGGTGTGACCAGGACATGCTGGATCCTTGGACACCTGCCCAGGGGTTATTTTTATAGTAAAATAAAGTTTTTAGTCTACAACATCCTCATGAGGGGAAGAGGAGGGACAGGCACTGATCTCTGCTCTGTGGGGACCAGGGACAGGACCCCAGGGAATGACCTGAAGTTCTGTCAGGGCAGGGTTAGGTTGGATCTCAGAAAAGGTTCTTCCCCCAGAGGGTGGTTGGGCACTGAACAGGCTCCCCAAGGCAGTGGTCACAGCACCAAGGCTGAAAGAGCTCCAGGGAGTGTTTGGATGATCCTCTGGGGCACCTGGTGAGACTGTTGGGGATGGGCCTGTGCAGGGCTGAGGGTTGGACTGGATGATCCTTGTGAGTCCCTTCCAGCTCAGCATATCCTGTGATTCTTTCACACTGGTGTGGTGACCTGGTCACTGTTGGGATTTAATCATATATTTCACATGACTGTGAATTTCTAAACAACTCAAGTGAAAATTGATGGAGAGAAAACCAGCCTTTGCCCTGCAAAATCTCGGGATCAGTGTGCTTGGCCCGAATCAACCCTTTGGCAGAGCCAAGGAAGAATCCTGCTGGGACAGAGTTTGGATGGGATATTGCGAAGAAATTCTTCCCTGTGAGGGTGGGGAGGCCCTGGCACAGGTTGCCCAGATGTGGCTGCCCCATCCCTGGAAGTGTCCAAGGCCAGCTTGAATAGGGTTTGGAGCTACCTGGAATAGTGGAAGGTATCCCTGCCCAGGGTAGGGCGTGGGACTGGGTGGGCTTTAAGGTTCCTCCCAGCCCAAGCAGTCTGAAATTATGTATTGAATATAATCACAGAGCTTCTCCAAGCCCGTGCAAATCTGCTGGAGAAGCCTGGGCAGACATGAGGATACCTTTCTTCTCCAGTGACACATAGGAGTTGGATCCCTTTGCTGTTTCAGCAGTTCTCTCTTCACAGGTCTGGAATTTCCCCAGACTGGGGTAAATATTCAGTGGCCACCAAGCTCCTTGTGCAAACGACTGCTTAATGATCATCTCCACTGAAGGCTGCAGTATGTCAGCAGCCTTTCATACCCCATAAAATCACGGTCTCACTCCATTTAATAGTGTCAGTTTTTATAAGCCATAAACCACTGCACTTGCTGCAAACTCCCACAGCTGCCACGTGCCACCCACATCTGCCCCATGGTCCCCTGGCACCCCCAGACAGGCAGCTCTGCGTGGGAGAGACATGGCACTACAGTGGGTGGCATTTTTGATGCACCATAAGCACATAAATTTCCTGGGAAGTGGCTGGGTTTAAGGCACTGAAGTGTTTTTGGAAACTCGTGGTACAGTCAGTAAAGAGAAGCATCAGCTCCAAAAGGATGTCAGTGGGAATGTACTTCAGAGAATATTAAATATCCCAGGTCAGCACTGAAAGGGGCTCAGACACGAAGGATTCCCATTCCACAACCAAAGGGGAATAACAATTTCTGTTGGAGGGCAGAATTGCTCTCCCTGTGCTCATTTCCCTTGCTTCTTCATTTTGCATCTCCATACGCATTCTCATCCAGTCAGATGGCAAAGGCCACTCAGAAAAATGCACAAGAAAGAGTATATTTGAGGATAATCTTGTGCCTTGTCACCCTTTTTCATGATGATTGGGAGGGGGTTTTGGACAGGATGCAGAGTGAGTTATTTCTGCAGATGGAGAATAAAACCAATATCATGGGTGGACTTTTCTTTCTATCATGATGGGAAGGTCATGGTTCTTCCAGGAAGGAGAAGGACCTGAAGGTTCTGAGGAGGACCTGACCAGGAAGGTCCCTGCTCAAATCCAATCACACATTTCCTGCTGCCTTAATTTTCTTCTGCTGTAGGAGCACTGCCAAGGCCACCACTGACCCAAGTCCCCAAGTGCCACATCTATGGGGCTTTTAAATCCCTCCAGGGATGGGGACTCCAGCACTGCCCTAGGCTGTCCCTACCAGAGCTTCACAACCCTTTCCAGCAAGAAATTCCTCCTGATGTCCAATCTGAACCTCCCAGGCATGGTTTGAGGCTGTTTCCTCTTGTCCTGTCCCTTGTTCCCTGGGAGCAGAGCCTGACCCTCCCTTGTTCCACCCTCCTCTCAGGGAGTTGCAGAAAGTGAGAAGGTCTCTCCTGAGCCTCTTTTTCTCTCGCTTCCTCATCCACTCTTCAACTCATTTTCCTAAAATTTGCAGGTAACATGAAAAAAAACCCAAAACCTGTTTTTTCATCTTTGACTTGTATTTGGATTTTTTAGGAAGCTGGGAAGTGACTCACCATCCCAAACTTCCACCATCTAGAACGCAGATGTTTAATAAACTGCCCCTCCAATAGAGAAGCAAATACCTCCAAGGAACACATCCCAACCTAATCAAAGTGTGTCTTGTCTCCCGGGGTCCTGTTCCCTTACAGGGCAGACTGGGGGGGCTTGGGCAGCCTACCTGACTCCAGCTCCTGCAAACAGTGGAGCCAAACCTGCTCCATATCAGCGATTTGAGTGTGGACTCACAGCACTCAATGCTCTGATGTAGCAGCTACAAGAAGAGAAAGTACTGCTACCTCAGGCTCCTTTAACTTCCTGGGGCTCAATATCTCTGTAAGAAACCAAGAGCAGCTCTGGCAGACATGTAAAATACATCAAACTAAAAACAAGAGTAAGAAATTGGGAAAATACAGGTATTTTTCTGACAAAGTATTAGGTCTGTGAGAACTGGGGTTTAAATCCTTGTTAGCCCGAGTAGCTCTCCTGAATCCCTTACTGATTTGTGGCAGCAGAGATTTTTGCAGTGTCTTTATGACTAGATTTAGGATAAAGTCTCTTCTTACAACAATCACTATCACAGCCAGGGTTAGAATGGGGAGAAATTATCATCAATACAATAACTGACATTTTCAATTAACCAAGAGGAAGAAAGCCGCTTAGAATTGATAGGTCTGCCAGAGAAAAGGGGGGGTGTGTGAAAGTACAGCTCATGGTAATAAAAAATTGGAAGATGCAGCTGGAGAAGCCCAGATATTAAAAATGACAGTCATAACATTCAGATTATCAAAAGGAATTAGAGATTTGTCTGTACTTGGGGCTCTTTTGTGTCAAAATAATCAGAAATGCAGCAGCAGAAAGTCACAGCTTTGCTTTCCCTGACATGCAGCCACAGTGGCGTGGAATTGTGGCTCCAGCCATCCCAGTGGCTCTTTGGCAGTTGATAAGTCCTCGGTCTCCTTTCTTTTTTAGCAGTAGGATTTCTGGCACTCTGGAAAATTGAGGTATTGGGATCTCACTAAATCACAGGATATACTGAGCTGGAAGGGACTCACAAGGATCATCCAGTCCAACCCTCAGCCCTGCACAGGACCATCCCCAACAGTCTCACCAGGTGCCCCAGAGGATCATCCAAACACTCCTTGAGCTCTTTCAGCCTTGGTGCTGTGACCACTGCCCTGGGGAGCCTGTTCAGTGCCCAACCACCCTCTGGGAGAAGAACCTTTTCCTGAGATCCAACCTAACCCTGCCCTGGCAGAATTTCAGGCCATTCCCTGGGGTCCTGTCCCTGGTCCCCACAGAGCAGAGATCAGTGCCTGCCCCTCTTCTTCCCCTCCCCAGGAAGCTGTAACTGCAATGAGGTCTCCCCTCAGCCTCCTCTTCTCCAGCTGAACAGCCGCTTCTTCCCCTCAGGGCCCTTCCCCATCTCCACTGCCCTCCTTTGGACACTCTCTAATGGCTTCATCTCTTCCTTATACTGTGGTGCCCCAAACTGCCCCAATATTCCAGACTCATCTCTCAGCAGTTTCCAGAGCACAGCCCAATCAAGTGTTTCTGTGCTCAGATGCTGCTTTAATGGTTGGACTCCATGATCTTGGAGTTCTTTTCCAACCTAAATAATTCTGTGGTTCTGTAATTCTGCCTTTGCTGAATTTTTCATTGCCCTGAAAAGCCTCAGAGCTGCTGTGATGGTTAGGGTTGGCTTGTGGAGATGTGGCTGTTCACTGCCTGCCCAGAGACCCACAGGCAGCTCTCACCATGGTCAGGAGAAGGGCTTTCATGGCCTGGTGGGATCCCCATCTCCCTTGGCTCATCCCCATCCACTGAGGGTGCTGTTCTGTTTCTCTTCCTCAGGCTCCCTGTATTTTCCTTCCCCTCAACAGAGGACACAACCCTACATTATTTACAACTAACCTTTCTTGTCTATGCTCTAGGACAGACACTGCAAAAAAAACTTAAAAAATTTATTTTCTTCAGGAAAAAAATAGCGAGTGAGTATGGGAAGAGATCTTGCCTTGCATTAGCTGCTCTGTGTTCCCAACCTGCCACAGGGGACACACTGTGCACATACCCAAGACCAGGCAGGGACGTGGATGGGGAGTGCAAAGAGTGTGAAGCCTCACTTTTCATCTCCTTTGATGTTTATACAGCCTTCTTTACATAGTTCCATCCTGCAACCTCTGTTAAATAAGGGACCAAATCCTCTGGTACCCCAGCAAGGCTCTCCCCATCCTGCCTTGGGAAGGAGGGAGGATCTCGGTTACCTTGGGGTAACCGAGAGTGTTTTCAGTGCTCACTACCGACAGTTTTCAGTTGAAAGGCACTGAGTTTTCCATCTCCTTCCTGCCCCCAACTTCTCCTGTGCTCTCCTGCCCTCCCACTCCATCACTGAGTGGAGCATAACCTTCACAACAGTGAGGGTGGGCTCTCAAAATTTCATTCCCACCCTAGATGTGACAGGTAGAATCATAGAATCATGGAATGGTTTTGGTTGGAGGGGTCTTAAAGCTCATTGCATTCCACCCACTGCCATGGGCAGGGCCACCTTCCACTATCCCAGTTGCTCCAGGCCCCTGGCCTTGGACACTTCCAGGGATGGGGCAGCCACAGCTGCTCTGGGCAATGTGCAGCATCGTTGGTGTGCAGGTGCTGCAGTCCCTCCTCCCTTCTGCAGCTTTCCCAGACACAGCTCCATGTCAGGAGGCAGAACTAGCACACGCTGTCCCCCCAGGCCAGGCAGCTGGTGGGAGCTTTGTGGTGTGTTTTGGAGCCGTGAGATCCCAGCTCGGCAGTGCATCGGACACGTGTCCTGCCTGGGAGGTATCAGCAGTGCCTCCAGATGTAAGATCCTGTGTCATCTGCAGGTGAGAAGCCACATGTCCTCTTAATGTTCGTGCTGAGCATCCCTTCGCTGTTCTGTCCTTGGCAGAGGTCTGAGGTCTGTTTGAGGGCACAACTGCTCTCCCTGTGCTTATTTCCCTTCCTTCTGAATTTTTCTTCTCCATACCCATTCTCTGCCAGTCAGATGGTGAAGGCCAGTTAGATAAATGTCAGAAAAGGAGCATTTTTGAGGAAAATCTTGTGCCTTGTCCCCCTCTTTCATGATGATTGGGAGGGAGGTTAGGACAGGCTGCAGACAGTGTGTTTGGTGCTCCTGGGAACATGCTCTGCCACCTTCGCTTCAGGTGGGAGGAACGTTCAGGGCAGTTTGGACAAGGAATATCTCTAGAACCTCTCCTGATTACACTGGATTTGGTGATTTTGCTTCTGGTCAGCCTTGACAAGAGAAGTAACATCTGTAGCTCCAAAACCATTCCTGGATATCTTCCAGTTCAATTTTCCCCCTTCATTTTTGACAAAGACACTTGTTCTTTATCTCCATCTTCATGGTGTGTGTGCACTTGTGGCTGTGAGACTGGGACATCCCCAGATCTGCAGGTGCCTGTGCCAGCATCAAACACAGCAGAAGGACCACTCAACTATTCCCAACTTGTTTTGGCATCACATGAATACTTGGAGAGGAAAACCCATACTGGGTTTCAGAGATGAACTCCCAACCCCAGGGATCACCAAGAGCAGACAGGCTCCTTTCCTCCCCTTTCTTTTCCCAGAGAACAGCTTTTGGTGGCCTGGCAAGGGGAGTTTTGTGTTTTCCATAATCTTTGAATGGCAGTGAACAACCAGATGTTTTCTGATACTCAGACTTGAAACAGCTTTGCTAAGCCAAGCTCCTGCAAAGGCAAACTTTGGTGTCCAGGGATCAGAGGAGGCTCCCTCAGAGAGGGGGATGATTATGGGGGCTGCCCCTCACCACAACCAGGACAGAAACCTCAGCCAAGGAGGCCAGACTATGAAAAGCAATGCCCATTAAACACATTAAAATATGTTTTTGTTCTTGCTGAAGCACCACAGCATCAGTTCCCCTCTCACACCAGCTGTGCAGGACTTGTCCTTAGTTTGTACAGTGCCACTACACATCAGTGTCACCTCTGCAGCCTCTTTGTACAACTAATGTGAAGCCATTGTGGACTCACCACACTGTGAGTATCTATCACCAAGTCATAGAACATTTCATATTGGAAGGGACCTTAAAGCCCATCCCAGTTAGTACTGGTTTTCAGCAAAAGGTGAGTGATAAACTGTGCATTCTGTGGCAGGGCAGAAGCAATAAGATGAGAATATGAAAATTGAAGTTAAAGCCATAACCAATGTAGAATAACAGCAGCAAAATCATCCTGGATCGTATAGGACTGGACTTGTGGTATTTGGTATTTGGTGTAGTTAATATTGCAAAATAGCCAGGTTGGCAGCAGTGAAATAACAAAGCAAGTCACAGGATGGGGAAGTTCATGATGAAGACAGGAATGGAGCTGAGCTGCAGCCCACCTGTGACCAGCCCCAGCATCCCAGGGGGTTCCACAGCTCCTGAACCTCAGATAGCCAGGGGCTGAATAGGGAGTTCAGTCCTTTAAGCAAAAGCATTCAATTAATCAAAAAATGCAAAGTACAGCCAGAGTACGAGGAAGCAACACCAGTCTTGTTTCACACTGAAACAGCCTGAAGGCAATTCCATACAGACATGACTGGAGTTATCACAGAATCCCAGAATATGCTGAGTTGGAAGGGACTGACAAGGATCATCCATTCCAACCCTCAGCCCTGCACAGGCCCATCCCCAAGAGTCACACCAGGTGCCCCAGAGGATCATCCAAACACTCCTTGAGCTCTGGCAGCCTTGGTGCTGTGACCACTGCCCTGGGGAACCTCTGCTCTCAACTGAGGGGGCTCAGGAACTGTTCCTCTCATCCACCGACACAAGGGTCCTGGAGCACCTGGACTAATCTTTGGGCTGTTTTAAAAGCTGAGCTCCCACCAACTCCTTATATTTCTGATCAAGGAAAGGAGACCTTGAAAATTCTCTGCTTATACATATCAGGGACCTCAATCTGTCTGTTCCTGGCTTTGCATTCTGGCCTCTGGGGAGTCCAATGCTGTTCCGAGCTGCAACTCCTGAACTGAAATTAAAGCAAATCCCAATTTCAGGGGGAGCAGGTGCAGTGCCTCTTCCCAGCTCAGTGTGCCATGTCATTGACATGCCATCCCAGGCTCCCTGGGCAGCTCCCAACAGCCTCAGATCATGTGAAAAGCACAATGTCCCAACAAAACAAGACAACCCAAAACCCAAACCCCAAAAACTCACACAGTAAAGGCCCTACATACACCCCAGACAGGAGGGCTTTGCAGGGTTTGCAGACAGAGCTCCTGCCAGCATCTCTCATGACCTGTTGCCCCCCTTTTGGGGGTACAAAAAACACACAGCCGCCCCCCCCAGTCCTGCACCTGAAGTACCAAACCAGGGTGAGGAGCTGCTCCCTCACCCCATTCCCTAAGGCTGGTGTCAGCAATCACACCTCTGTCCCCTCACACGTCCCACCAAGTGCTGCAGCAAAACCAGGGCTCCCCAAACCCCTTGTATCCTTCAAGGCACGCTGACACTGTCTGGCTTACCATGGGCAGAAAGAGTATCTCTTCCTCCCTGAGGAGAAGCCCCAAACACCTGCTCTCCTAACAGGAGAGCTTTGCAAGGAGCCCCTGGGACAGACAAACTCCTCCAGATGCCCAGAACTGAGCACAGCTTGAAAGAGCTGCCTGGAAATGGTTGTGGTTCACAAACAGCTTCGATGGGGCTGTGAGAACCCAGCTCTGTATCCCCTGCCCTCCACCGGGAACACACGACAGATCTCGACATGAGCCAGCATACAAAAGTAAGCAGCTGACAACACTCCAGAGATCTCTGGTCTCCCTTAATTACAGTTCAAAAGTAAAATCGAGCAGACATCGAGCTCATGCTTGATTTAAACACAACATCAAAAGTGCAGAACAAAGGGAAGCGCTCTCTCCATTTACTGCGTTTATCCCTCTATTGACAGCCTTCACACACTCCCGTGGTTGCTTTGCCT
The DNA here is from genome assembly GCF_022539395.1 of Myiozetetes cayanensis. NCBI lineage: Eukaryota > Metazoa > Chordata > Aves > Passeriformes > Tyrannidae > Myiozetetes > Myiozetetes cayanensis. The sequence goes on along the minus strand of NW_026086826.1, from coordinate 13,105,946 downwards.
CTGTGCCAGTGGTGACACATTCCTGCTCCTACAGGATTGCCAAATGGACATAACCCCCAGGACTCAAAGGGTGTTTTGCCCCTCTCACCTACCCCAGTGCCCCACACCAGGTGCCCATCACCTGGGCTCACACCAAGGAGGCACACCCTGGGAATGACGGGGCCAGTGGGATGGCTGGGGTGGGGGCTTGGGGGATCCCTGTGCCACAGACTGGGTGGTGGTGGGTTATGCTGTCCCAGTTGCTCCAGAGAACGTGACCATGGGAACACAGCGGGTTTTGATGCCAGGCTTTGTTTTACTGCTGCCCAGTCCTCTGCTGACACTCCAGGAACTGCCCTTCCCTGCTCCAAAGGCTCATCACTCTCTCAGCAAAATACCAGGTGGGAAGATACCATAGTCCTGCATAGTGGGATGGACACATGGATACAACAGGATGGACAGGGAGGCACAGAGGGATGGACATGCAAAGCCTAAATCCTCTGTAGTCACCTTCTGAACTTCCTGGGATCCTACACCCTCCCAGCTTTTGGCTGGCAGAGAGGCAATGCCCTGAAGTCCCCAAGGGAATGGGAAAGACTGGCAGGGAGGAAAGCAACTGGACATGACAGACATGACAAACATGACAAACCAAGGCTGGAAACATGAACCAGCACCCAACAGCATCTCTGAGCAGAGACAGAACTGCCAGGATGTGCTGACTGACTTGCATTTGGAGCTTTAATGAGGTCCAAGAGCAGAATTCATGGCCTATGGGGACAAGTCAACCTATTCACCACAAATGTGGCTTCTGCCTCAAAAACCAGCTCTTCACTTTGTCATTGCTGAAAAATGAGAGATGTGAGCTCAGGTGAATGTATTCCTCAGAAACCCCACAGCTAGAGAGATAACAGTATCTTCCAAAACTTGCTCCCTACCTCGGGAAACCACAGGGGCTGACTTCTAATTGCATTTGAACCTCTCTAATTGGGTTTTTTTTTGTTAAATCTTACTTGGTTCCCTCTTAGGTTGCTGGATGGTAGCCACTGCCTTCCCAAAGCAGTTAGACCTTCAAGGTTCCCAAAGAACAAAAAACCCCCAAAGCAAAGGGATCCAGGACACATTTGGATGGGAGGGGGAGTGTTTCCAAACACATGAAAGTGCAAAAAATGCCTTTTATACCCCTTTTTTTTTTTTTTTTGCATTGAGAGAGCAGGAGTTGTCCCCTCGTTTGACCCCCAGATGATCTCTGTGGGTAGTTGAAGAGCTGGAGATCCACAGCACCAGCCGCACTGTCATGACTCTGGGCAGTGGAGTGTGATTCGTTTTCAGACTGAAACTCTCTGTTTATTTTTTGCCACTGGTGCTGAAGGAGCTGGCAGGAAAGTGGGTTTGTTAAAATTCAGCTCAGCCCATCCTCCCTGACAACTGAGGGAGACAATTTGGTCTGGAAAACCTCCCTGCCGCTGAATCAAACGGCTCCCAGCAGCACAGAGGGGGCTCTCCTGCAGGAGAGACTGCTGCCCTTTAACAGGGCAGGACAGGGACAGGACAAATCCCAAACATCCCTCACAATAAATATCACAGCAACAGGAGTAAGGTGTGAATTCCTGTATGTTCCCTTTATAGGTCCCATTAAAGGTAGATGGCTGAGGGAATTCCTTCCCTTCTGGAAGGTGCTCAGTGTGAGGAGAGGCCAAGTGCACAGGTTGGGCTCCAAACCCACGGAATGAACTGCAGCACTAATTTCCTTCAAGAGACCATGGATGAGATGGATGGGATGGTCCACGGTGGAAAGGACCACAATGCACAGAAAAACAGGGATAAAGACGTGTCCCTGACCTTGGTTACGTGGGTTGGCTCTGGCACAGGGGCCTCCAACTCCACATCCCTGGGAGTGTCCAAGGCCAGGTTGGATAGGGCTTGGAACAACTTGGTCTAGTGGAAGGTGCACCTTCCCACATCAGGGAGTGGGACTGGATGAGCTTTAAGGTCCCTCCCAACCCAAATCAGTCTGGTCTGTGATCCCAACTGTGCAAACTCGAGCCCTCCTGGACATCTTCCTGCTTGCCTTGCCTTGCATCCTTGTTGCTTTTCTGGCTTAGACATTATTATTATTATTACTATTATTGTTGTTGTTTTGTTATTACCATTATTATTATTACACTTTCACTCTAAGCCTCATTTCAAGTTTCTTGCAACTTCCCAAGGTAATTATTTTGAAGGTTGGAATGTTTCACATATTCCACATTGAATACTTGAAGGATTCTTTAATTTCAGCTGGTTCGTTCTGTGTGAACATCTAAAAAAAAGCCATGGCTTAGCAAACAAACATATGGAAAGAAGGTTTTGGAGAGGTTTTTCCTGTTAAATTGCATTTACTAGTTTTACTTTTCAGCCTATCTAGTTTCATTACAGTTTCAAAAGGTGCTGATGAGGCAGAAAGCCTTGAGAAAGGAGCACTGGAGTGGATACAAGGTCTCCTTGTTTCTTCCTATAACAGGAAAGGTGAAGCTCCAGGGAGTGTGGTCCAGGTCTGCTTTGCACCCTGAAGCTGTTAAAGGCCAGGAATAGGAAGAAGTGCCCAGCCCTTGGCTCTGTCACCCTTAGAGGGCTCAGCGTAAATCAATTATCTCACGCTGGCCTAAAAATAAGCCCTGGAAATTATTCGGAGCTCTGCATAGGATTTTGCTTCCTCCTCATGCTTAGTCATAAACCTCTTTAATCAATATAAATGTTGGCAACCCATGCACGTTCCTGCCTTGTGCAAAGCAGCAGAGCATGGACCTGTTCTCCAGGGAAGGCAGCTCCGCTTGGAACCTGCCGTGGGCTGGAAGATGTGTGGGGCTTTTCCTTGCCTTAGTTGCCATGGGAAGAGCTCCTTTTTTCCCTCAGTTGCAGAGTAAGTCAATTCTAAACCCCAAATTAATTTTTCTCACACACTGCAAGGACCAGGGACAGCCCTTCATCAGCCCCTGAGCTTGTGCAGAGAAGCCCCTGGGTTCATTTTTAGACCAAGTTGGGAAGAGTTTGTTCAGATCTCTGCCAAGGTTTGGGGCTCCTACAAAGCACAATGTAGCTCCTGTATCTCACCATGTAGGTGTGAAGTCAGATTTTAATGCAGCCACAAGATGTGCAGTAACTAGTCTATATATTCATTCCTAATTTTCATTGTTTCCCAGCTATAAATACCAAATTGTCACCTGCTCTGCAATACTGATACACCAGTAATAGCTTAATACCACTATAAATCATTATTAATTATTCATTCAGTGGCTGTGCACTTAAAAAAACTAATGGCCTGGGCCTGTCTGAGTGGTGGTGTTGGATTTACAGTGGTTATCTCCCAATTAATTGGAAGATGCATTCGGTGCACAGAAGCAAAGACTGCAACCCATTAGTTCTTGATGGAAAAAAATGCCATAGATCAATTTAACATTAATATTAAACTTACTATGAATAAACATTTCATTAAAAGCAAACTTGATTTTTCATATTAGCACATTTGTTTACTTTCCTGCAGCCTATTAGGAAAAAAGCATGGAAATCAAGCCATCAGTGAACAGAGTTCACTACGGACTTGCTACAGAGCTGTGTTCCCTCATGTACAGCTCCTGTAAATCCCTGCTCCAGTGGGGCTGCAGGGACAAATGATGCTGTTATCAGAGAGTTCTGGAATGGTTTGGTTTGAAAGAGACCTTGAAGACCACCGTGTTCCATGCCCTGCCATGGGCAGGGACACCTTCCTCTAGACCAGATTGAATTCACAGGGAAGAATTTCTTCCTAATATCCCATCTTACCCTGCCCTCTGGCAGTGGGAAGCCATTGCCCCTTGTCCTGTCACTCCAGGCCTTGTCCAGCTCTTTTGGAGCCCCTTTAGGTACTGCAAGGGACTCTAAGCTCTCCCTGGAGCCTGCTTTTCCCACCAGCAAAACCCAAACAGCTGCAGTTACAGCAATTTTAGTGATGGAAGGAGACACAGGAGACAGCCAGGGACATTCAAGACTCCAGGCACCATGCTAGGGACTGCAATTGGGGAAAAAGAACTGTTGACACAGTTGATAAAAGAACGGGATGTTGATAAAGGAAACTTTATCTTTTCCCAAAGATTCAGTCTAAACCTCCCCTGGTGCAACTTGGGCCACTCCCTCTCATCCTGTCCCTAGTTCCCTGTGAGCAGAGCCCCACCTGGCTCCACCCTCCTGTCAGAGAGCTGAAGAAACACCCATGATTTGAGACCTTTTGGGAGTGGATATTGTGAATGACTTACTGAAGAACAGAGCAATCAGGAGCACAAGCAAAAAGAATCAATTAGTGTCCAGCCTGTTCCCTTAGCATTTCTGGGATCAACTGCAGGGCCTTCTGCATAGGAATGAGAAAATTAGAACCAAGAGCTGCCACTTAAGCGTCTCCAAAATAATTAAGCAATGAAGAGCAGCACAGGAGGGGGCAGGAGATGTTGATCGATAATCAGAAAGTGCTGCAGGTGAAGCCTGACCAGAAATGATAAATTGGTAAATGGGAGGGTGGGGAAGGAGGAGGAAACAGAGTAGGAAAGACTGAATAATAAGAAGAGAAGGTGCTGCTCATCCTCCTCAGCCCCATGGGATGTCAGGAGCACAGACATGGATCATGGAGCAGCTGAAATGTGTCTAAATCATGATGATGAGTGAGAGACCAAGTGCTGGGCTGGAGCCCATAGAGGAGACACGAGGTGGGAGGAGTTGGTACAATATGGATGAAGATTAATATTACATCAGAAGCCAGGAATAGCCTAAAATACTGGCTGTAGCAGGCAGGGAGGATTGGACTTGCGTAACACCCCCTCACACATCCCAGTAACAAACAACAAGAAGCTTAAAAGCAAGGGGAGCATCAGGCCATGGGGTGATGGCCTGAGCCTGTCAGAACTGGGCTTACTGGTGTCCTGACTGCTGGTGGTGCCGAGGCCAGGCACCCTGTGGGGGAGTCACATCCACAGCATCATAAAACCATGGAATGGTTTGGGTTGGAAGGAACCTTTAAGCTCATCTTGTTCCAACCCCCATGCTATGGGCAGGACACCTTCCAGCTTCTCTAGGCAACCTGTTCCAGTGCCTCAGCATCCCTCCCTCAGCATCCCAACTGGAATGCTTGTGGCTGGGGCATGGCTGGAAACTGGGAAACCACAAGTCATTGCTTTGAATCAATGTGTAAAATGAACATAAAGGTAATTTCAGGCATTCCAAAGAAGCTAATCTGCATTATTCCTAATATGCAAGATGAGCTGATGAAAAAAATCCGTCCTTGGAAGGAGCAGCAGTAATGGCAGGAGTCAAAAAATATTAATGGTATGAAATGGAAAGTGGGTGCCCTGGATCAAAACATGATGCTATGGACAGAAATAGAGACTGTAGAGCTAAAAAATACCCTCATAAAGCTACACAAAGGAATAAAAACCTGTGAATGAGGCAAGAGAGCAAAGGCCATGGTGCCACTGACCCTCCCAGGGCTGAGTTCAGGGTGTTCCTGCAGCCTCTGAGAGCAAATGGGCCAGAGGAGTCAGGAATGTTTCAGATGGTTTGGCTGAACTTTAGAAGTTCTTGGAAGTAGGTTAAGACATCAAATAAGGAAATGCCCAGGGAAGCAGGGTGAACCATGACCCTGCCCTCCCCAGACCCCCAGGCTGCTGGAGAAAAGGAGCAAAAAAACCTAAGAAAATTCAGTCAAGTAGTCAAAAATCAGCTAAAATGCAGCAAACTGCATAAGCCATGGTTAGCCAGGGTTTTATTAGGCAGAAGGAGTATGTTACTCTGGAACTGCAGAGCTTTCAGAGTGCCTTGCAGGCTCTTTCTTCCCCCACAAAATTGACTGGAATAGCAAGATTTCAAGATTTTCAGAGGAAAATGAGCTGGAAATAATGAAGATGCCACTGGCAAGGAGAGAAGTCTTTACTCAGGATCATTCCCAAACATCAATTGGGAAAGGGTTCCCCAGCAGGATGGAGTCACTGTGAAAACATAATATCTCACCCCTTAGTCCCCCCCTTTCAGAGATAATTTTTACTGACATATTCTGACTTTTTCCTCCATTTTTTTTACACTAAATTATTTTCCAGGCTTTATTTTTAAAACTGTGGCACCCACATAACAAACTTTTTATAATAACTTGCATTTTTATTATATATATGTGTGTGTGTATATATATATACTCCCTTTTCCATCTGGAAAGCCCTTTCAAACTCATTCCATGATCTACATTCCCTATTAGAGGGAATGAGCCTCGTTCTTTACTCTATTCAAGAAAACTTAAATTAAGCTGAAAAAAATTGGAGGAAAACAGCTTCTATAATTATGCAGAAACTAGAGGTGAAAACATGAGGCTGAAGCTTTTATGTTGCAAAACTGAGAATATATTTCTAATTTTACGAGCAGTCCAGCGAGTTTCCACAGGAATATTTCCTGTATGAGCTTGTGCCTAAAAACATCTCTGTGATCCACGCAGGGACGGGGAGTTGGTGCGTAGATGTCTGAAAATTGGCTACACACACTCAGTGTCCTCATTTTTCTCCAGCTCAGAGCTGCTCCCATCTCAATAAGTTGTATTTTTGGGTCTTTTCGCATTCCTGAGTTGGAAGCGGCTGGGGCTGAGCCGGCGTTTCGGAATGTGCCATTTTGGGTGGGTTTCTCTCTCCCATTAATGTTTCCCAAAAGCCCAGGACTGGCTGGAAGGGGGAGATGGCATGCAGGGAGACCTAGACAGGCTGGAGAGGTGAGTTCATGTGAACCTCATAAGTCCAACAGGGCCAAGTGCAGGTTCTGCACATGGACTGGGGCAATCCCCGCACAAACACATGGGAATGGATGGGAACAGCCCTGGGGAGAAGGACTGGGGATGTTGATGGGTGAGAAGCTGGACATGACCCACCTCAGAACCCCCCGTGCTCCAGGCTGACCCCACAGCAGGTGAGGGGGGGATTGTCCCCTTCTGCCCCCCTCAGGTGACACCCCACCTGCAGTGCTGCCTCCAGCTCTGGGGAACAACAGCAGAAGGACATGGGGCTGCTGGAGCGAGTCCAGAGGAGGCCACAGAGATGCTCCAAGAGCTGGAGCCCCTCTGCTCTGGAGACAGGCTGGGAGAGCTGGGGGTGTTCAGCTTGGAGAAGAGAAGGCTCTAGGGAGACCTTAGAGCCCCTTCCAGTGCCTAAAGGGGCTCCAGGAGAGCTGGAGAGGGACTTGGGATAAGGGCCTGGAGTGACAGGACAAGGGGGAATGGCTTCCCACTGCCAGAGGGCAGGGTTAGATGGGATATTGGGAAGGAATTGTTGTCTGTGAGGGTGGTGAGACCCTGGCACAGGTTGCCCAGAGAAGCAGTGGCTGCCCCACCCCTGGCAGTGTTCAAGGCCAGATTGGACGGGGCTTGGAGCAACCTGGGATAGTGGAAGGTGTCCCTGTCCATGGCAGCGAGGAAACTGAACAAGCTTTAATGTCCCTCCCAACTCAAGTTGTTCTGTGATCCCATGATGACTCTGTGATTGCTCTGCTCTGCCCCACACACCAGCACAGGGAGGACACTCCTGTCTCCTGTCCCTGCTTCTCCTCCCTGCTCTGCCCCCACCAAGGCCGACACCTCCTCCTGCCCACATGCCACTGAAGATGACCCTTGTTTCCCTCAGCTCCTCCACTCCCCGGTGGCCAAACTCTTCAAACAGGACATTTCACTCCCTCTTACTCTCCCTGCAGCTGCAGGAGCCAGGCATGGAGCAGGAGGAGCTGACAGGTTGCAAAAAGCACACGTGGAGTAAGGAAGCACATTTGCTTATCTCAAAGATAGGAGACTTTTTGCCATTGGAATTTATCAGAGCGTGTGTTGTTTTGCAGTTGCCTCTCACACCATGGATAAATACGGTGTTAAATGGGATGCTCTGACCTACATTTTATGTATATTATGTCTCTTAAGCTCATAATGAGCAGAGAAACCTTGATATATTATCATTTACTAGGCAATATTTTTCTCCACTTCCCTTCTTAGGATGCTACAGAGCATTTCGGGAACAAGATGTATTTTCTTTAATTTCTGTGAAATATTGAACCTTCCACAAACATTAGCATTTTAAAAACTACCAGGGAACACTCTCTGATACAAATTTTTCCCTTTTTCACTTTGAATTTGCAGACAAAAACCTAGGTTGAAAAAATAACAGTGGGAGCCACTTTGTCCTTCAGATTGTTTCTGTTCCAGTCCCAGGAGCCCCAGGACCAGGTGTCCTCAGGTCTCACATCCAACTGGATGTGACAGCTCCATCCAGTGTGGATTCCACCAGAACCCTTGCACAGCTGCCCTTGGCTCCCTGCTGACCCTGGAGAAGCACTGCTTCAGCACCCACCAGGATTTCCCTTCTATTCCTGCTCCTACCTCCTTCTACTGGAGGCTTTTCCTCCTGCTCCTGTTGTTCCTTGCACAGTAATGCACCAGGACTCAGGGACTGCAGGGAGGGTCCCAGCAGCCCAAACTGCAGGTCTGGTCCTTTCCAGGCTGCACAACATCTCCCTCAAATTGCCTTTTCCTGGGATGTGAGGCATTTACAGGACAAGTCCTGTGTCAGAGGATGGAGAGCATCAGCAGTGGGTTTGTATAGTGTTGTTTATTTCTGTCTAGATGTCTATTCCTGTCCATTCCCACTCCAGCAGAATTTTCAGTGGTGTATAATTACAAGCAGTGCCCCAAACATCAACTCCTTATTCATTTCAGGACGGACCAAAACTGATAACTCAGCATAAAAATGTGCATGTCCTAATGAAACTCTCCTTTTTCTGGGAATCACTTGTCAGGGACCCACAGATGTTGTCAGTGGAGAGTTTTTAAATCTGCCACTGAAACACCAGCTATTCGAAACCAAAGGGATAAATTCCCTGGAGACAAGAAGATCCTGGTGAAGCCACTTTCTGTTCAAAACCCTCAGTGCTGTGAAGAGTCTTTGCATTTGAATCAGAAACAACTGTAATCTGACCATCCTTCTTCTTCTCTTTTCACTCTGTGCTTGATGAGGGAACAAGGGAATATTTTTCAATGGATAAAACAGCATTCACATGCCAGAATTATGATATCTTTTTCCCAGAGGGCTGATTATAAAAACTCCATTATTCTCCCCACCACACCTTTGCCTGCTGGATGAATGTTAATTAAAGCAAGACGTTACGTAAAAGGAGCAGCACAGTTTAGAACAGCACCTTGGTGATTACACTTATTTTCCTGACAAAAGGGAAAGATAAAGTACTTTGAAGATTCAGAGCTGAGCATAAGGAGGCAATTTGCAGGGGCAGGATTGGGAAGCCCCTCCTGAAACACCAGTGATTGCTGCCCCATCTGTAAGCTCTCGGCATAAACAGCCCCACTGTGAGATCTCACATCACCTACCACACTAAAAATAAAGGTGCATGAACACTCCCTGAATTGCCTGAAAAGGTCCAAGGCTGGAGCAGAGAATGGACAACCATGACATGTAATCAAGCCCCACAGTCACCACTGTTCACCCAGGGTTGGTGGGTGGATGTGGACTTCAAGGACACAACAAGCAGCGCCGTAGCAGAGCCACAGTGGTGGCAGAGGGATCACTAAAGGAGCTCCTCCAAGAGCTCAGGTCTTGGCTCCCTTTTCACTCAGCACTGGCATTTATGGTCTCCACAGCCACAAGTGGATGGCTGAACATGGGAAGGATGCATCAACACAAGGGTGGGAGAACTGAGATGCCTTTAAGGGTAAATCATGCACTTCAGGATTAAAATAAGAAACAAAAATCAAGCAATCCTGCTTTAAGCAGCACTGAATGCTGTATTTGGAAAGACAGGAGAGATCCTCCCTGTTCTGCCATGCCCTGCACTCCGAGACTGGGAACTGCTGCTTCCAGCCAGCCTTTGTTGGGGTCAGGCAGTAAGGCCCCAGTTACCAGTACTGGGATGGGCAACTTCAGGAACAAGGAAAAGAAGGAAAAGCTCCCAGAAACCTTGCCCACCTTTATAATAATGGCCAGTCTTCGCGAGCGAAGATCCAGGGAAGGTCTTTACACCTTCCAGCCTGCGCATTGGATTTTTTAGGTGAGACACAGTGTGCGCGGAACTGAGCCCACCCTTTAATCCTAAGGTTCATCTGCCGGGGCCAAGCGAGCTTGGACGGTGGCAGTGAGGTCCTTAGGACGTAGGTGGGTTTGCCTTTAAGGGCTGACGAGCTCCACCTGCCCAGGAGTGGCCCTGACCGGGAATCGAACCCGGCGGTGATAGCGCCGCGCCTTTACCACTAGACCACCAGGGGCTCCTGCCCACCTTTAAAATCCCACGAAGTCTCCACTGTGTTTCTGCTTAGCTGACTTTCACTGTTTTACCAGTGAGCTTTTGTTAAGGCAGAAAAAGGACTGAAATTCACTTTTTCAGGGTTTACTTCACAAACCTGGTTAATGTGAAGAGTTGAGCTCTTTCTTTCCTCTCTACTGGAGTAACTTTGCTCTAAAGTTGCCAGAAACTGTTCCTAAACAGCTGGAGTAGGCAGGGAGTTGCATGTACTTTTAGATTTCTGTAAAAGTGACTCCTATCAGTGGAACACTCTTCTCCATCCATTCATTAGTGTGAGATAGGCAGTTTTAGTTTTTAATTTAGTGGACCTGCTTAGAAAAAGTACTTCGGGGTTAAATTCATCACTTAACGTTTAAACTCATCATTTAAAACTAACAACAACTCCGAACCTTGAGGCTGGGAAGATGAAACCAACTGCAATGGCTCTGGTTGGAGCAGTAGGTGCCCCCACTCAGGGTGAGAGTCACCACGAGCAGACCAAGCTCCCTCCTTCTCCCCTGCCCTTTTGCAACGAGGCTGCTCCCTAAACAAGCAATTTTTTTATTACTACAAGTGAGTTCTCTCTTTTTTAAAAAAGAAAACATTTATTAAAATTTATAAAGAATAATTATAATTTCTTTAAAGTCGTTTCAAGTCTTCCAACTCTAATTATTTGTGGCCTGCTTAAACCAACTCATCGTTCCTTGGGGGTGTCACATGCCCCGGTTTGAGGATGCTGAGCTGCCTCAACCCTTTGCTTATTACCTACCCAAATTAATGAGACTGTAGCATAGGTGCAAGGCTGGCTTTAAATCCTGGAGGTTCTTGTTGGTTGGTTTTCTTTCTTTTATGAAAGGATGCTTGAGTCAAGAAAGGGCTGGACATCCTCTCCCCCCACCCCCAGAAGACCCTTTCTCTATTTTTACAGGACCTGTCATAGCAGCCTCATTCCAAAGAAACCTCAGATGCTTCACATGACTCTGAAGTGATGCAAAAAATGCTCACTGTTTACTAAAACCTCCCAGTTGTTTTTGTCTCATCCTTTTCTTGAGCCACTTAAGCACCTATAACAAGAATTTCTTTGAGTCTCTTCTCCATCATGGGCTTAATCCCAAAGCAAGAGATGAAGAAGAGATTTGGGTCAAGCCCTGCCAGTATTACACTCATTCAATCAGAGCACAAAGATCAGCAGTGTGGCACAGTTGAGCTAATTCATCCCTCACCAAAGCAGGAGAGGCTGTCTGAGAATTAAGTATCAGATACATAAACTCCATAAAATAAACCTGAGCTGCAAAGCCTCACTCAGCTTAATTGAACAAACTCAAACAACAACACAGCTGAAGTCATCTCTCCCATCTCACAGGCAAGCCTCGAGCAGGAGAAGAAACCACATTTCAAGCATAGATTATTGGTTGTGAAATATTCCCTCCCTTTCATGCTGGAGCTTTTCCAGGGATTCGATTTAATTCTCACTGACGTCAAACAGAGCCTTTCCTCTCCTTCAGCGAGAGCCGGCTCTGACTCCCCCTCAGCTCAGGAATTGTGAAGAACTGTACTTGGTTTGGTCCCTGGAACCAAACCTGGAGCCTGGTGGGACAGGGGGATGGTGTCAGGGCACCCTCCACACCACTGCTCTTTGTCCTGATGTTTCCTGGGAACAATCCATTTTGACTATATCAGACCTACCTGGAGAGGTTTTCCTTGGTTTCCTGTAGAATCACAGCTTTAGGTATAGAATCATGGAATGGTTTTGGTCAGAAGGGACCTTAAAGCTCATCTCATTCCACTCCCTGCCATGGGCAGGGACACCTTCCACTATCCCAGGTTGTTCCAAGCCCTGTCCAACCTGGCCTTGGACACTTCCAGGGATGGGGTAACCACAGCTTCTCTGGGCAACCTGTGCCAGGGTCTCCCCACCCTCACAGGGAACAATTCCTTCCCAGTATCTAATCTAAACTTGCCTTCAGTCAATTTAAGAGGTTGAGAGAGATCATCCAGTCCAATCCAATCCTACTCAAGCAGGGTCACCCAGAGCAGGTGGTCCAGGATCGTGTCCAAATGGGTTTTAAATGTATATAGAGAAGGATTCTCCACACCGTCTCTCTACAGCCTGTTCCAATGCTCTGCCACCCTCATAGTAAAGAAGTTTTTTCTCATATTCAGACAGAACCTCCAGGGTTAAATCTCTGGTCCCAGTGCCGATTCAGCCTCTCCTACACACTTTCAGACTACAATCCTGCACAGACACGCCCAGACCTTGGGTGTGGGAGATACACATAGACATGCACCTGGACATAGAGAACCTAAATCTTGGACAACTCTAAATCTTGGGGATTCACTGGTGGTGTGCTTTCCTTAACATTAGGCCTTTTCCATCACATTCCTTCCCAAGGAGTCAGTCCCCCCTCTGCAGCCCCTCGAGCCTCAGCACACAGGGCCATGTGCCCTGACAGTGAGAAGTCAAATATTGATCCCCCCTGGTTCTCCCTTCTTGCAGCTGTATTTTTATCTGTTTATTTTCTGCTTTTATCAGCTCCTGCTCTCACAGCTCTGTGAGTGCTCTCCTGTTATTTACTGTCACGAGGAGAAGCAGAAAAAGCAAAAGAAGCAATTTTCACTCACTAATAACTTTCCCCCATCATGGACATAAGCCTTGACTCTTTTTTGATGAGTAGGGGCCAAATTATTGGCTGACATGGGATCACAAACCTCCACGGACTTCAGAGAAGTTGCAGCAATTCACACTGGCTGAAAATCTGCCTGGAAATCTTTGTAGCTAATTTGGTGGAAAGCAGAGGTTTCAACAAATGGGAAGTGGCAGATGCTGCAAACCAAAGTTGTTATTGCCCCTTAGTACTGCTGGTCACCAAATCACAGATCTCTGCTGTTGGAAACCATTCAAAATTGGAGGGAAACAGCTCAAGGATTGATTCCAACCATTCCCCAGCACTGCCATGTCCCCAAGTGCCACATCCACATGCCTTTGAAATCCCTCCAATGATGGGGACTCTACCACTGCCCTGGGCGGTTGTGTCAGTGCTGGACAGCCCTTTCCAAGAAGAAATTTTCCCAGTATCCAACCTATATCTGCCCTGGCACAACTTGAGGCCATTTCCTCTCATCTTGTCCCTTGTTCCCTTGGAGCAGAGCCCGACCCCCACCTGGCTCCACCCTCCAATCGGGGACTTGCAGAGAGGGAGAAGGTTCCCCCTGAGCCTCCTTTTCTCCAGCCTGAGCCCCCCCAGCTGCTCCTCATCAGATGCCCAAGTCACACCCTCTTCCCAATTCCATAAACAAACTAAACCAAACAAACCCACAGTTTGCTCAGTAGAACTGGCTTGTGGTGAGTAACCTCTAATACAATTTAGAACACAACCCATTAGCAGAGGACTCGATTCCATCTAACAGAGGATCTAAACACACCAGAAAATGTTCAGAGTGCCAGTGTTTATCTCAGTAGTAGGAACACAAAGAAAAAGGATAAAGCAGCACAAGTTTCTTCCCACTTTCTGCTCTTGGCCTGCTGAGCAGAAGTAGCAAATAAGCTGCTGGAACTTCCAGAAGTGCTGGGGTCACCAGGGGTTCTCCCAAGAACCATCCAGCTCCCCTTGCTCATGTCACCACACCTGACTGTGTAGCCTTGGTATCTTATAACACAGGTGAAAAAACAATGCACAAGTGATAGCTTTGCACTGAACACACAGAATCAGGGAATCACAGAATCACTAAGGTTGGAAAAGACCTTTAAGGTTATCAAGTCCAACCATCAACCAACATCCAACCACATCACTGCCTGGTGCACAGTGTGAGGACATGGTGCTTGGCACTGGCTTTGGGGTTGGTGGAAAGCTGTTGTGGTTCACACCTTTCCAAGGGGCTCCACGTGCTGTCCCCAATTACCCAGCCAGCAGAGCCCCAGCAGAGCTGGTGGTGAGGACATGGAAACAGAGGAAAGACACAGCTCCAGTGCCTCTGCACTTGTCATAGTGCATGAGTCACACCAGCCTCTTCCAGGGAGTAAGAGTTTCCATAGCTGGCAGCTCAAAATAAATGCCTTCCTCACTGATGAAACAACAAATATGTGCAGCAGCTCTTGGGGACGAACGTGGTCCTCCAGTGCTGCCCTGCAAAGCCCACTCTGGTACTCAAAACACATTGAGAAACAACTCCACAAACCAGAATTCTGAATTTCTTTTGTTGTTTCTTACTATAAAGAATTCAAACCACTTGAAAACTACTGCAGGGATCTACTAAGAGCAATGACTCACCAGCAGTTGCTCAGCAGTCGAGATGTTTGTCTGGGAGGTGAGAGGCTGCTCAAGTCCCTCCTGGATGGAGACCTCCAGCATCCAGCCTAGAGAAGCACTGTGCCCTCCAGGCTCAGCCCATCCATTGGATGCCTCACATGTATTTGCTAAGCAGAGTCTTCTTCTCACAACCCAACAGGTCAAATTCCAGCTTTCCATAGAAAGACAAAGTTCTTTCACTCCACTTTTCTAAAGAATAATCAATAAGTCTCTTATTACCCAGCCAAGGGGAAGGGTGACAAGTCAGGCTTGGAAACATCCACGTTCATGCTACAGAATAAGGGCAATGCCAATTTAACCCTGTGGAAATATTGATGCTTACAGGAAAAAAATAAAAAAAAGGCACATATTTATTCTGTCCTAGTTGATGAAATGTGTTTACTGAGGGATGACGGTACCAAGATGAGCAGGGGGAAGTGGGCAAAGCTTTGTACCCACACAGTAACCTCCAAACCATCACCAAATGGCTGGAACTCAGGCATTCAGTCTGTCCTGGGGAGGAAAATTAAGTGCTGTCATGTAGCCTCTGCAGCTTTTGCCTCAGTCTAATACCTTAATCTTCTTTTCTGAAGACCAGCTTCTAATTTTTAATTATGTCTCCGTTTTTTTACCCTGATTTTCTCTGCCCCAAAGAGCCTCTTCACTGGGAGTGTTTGGGTGCTCTCAGCAGTGTGGGGCTCACAGAGGGGCACAGGGCAGCAGTTCTCCCATGACCGACATTGCGATGGGAACGCTCCTCAGATCCTCCAGCTTTGTTATCCCTTGGCCTCTCTGTCTCAAACTCTATTTTCTTTCCTGGCTGTATCAGTAAAAGGTGCTTTTTACACGAAACATCAGAAGGTCTCTCACACCTGCTGCTTTCCACAGGTGTTCATGTGGGCCCCTCCACCACCTCAGCCTGACGTCCATGTTGCTGATCCCTCCGTTCTTCAGAACTGAATCTGCAATAAGAAAGAGCAACCTCAGCATTAAGGCACTAAATTGGCTCTCCAGTTTGTTCACAATACTGTTGTTTACAAGAGTAAAAGTACAAATCCAAATAAATAAAGGAAGAAACCCAAGCAAGCAGAAGGAATGAATGACCACTGGGTCTCCAGCCTCCACCAAAACAAAATTTCATCACCAATTAATTATTAACTATCTTTATTAATAATACTTATTAACTATCTTTGCTATTTGCAGGCTGCACACAATTCCTTGTTTGAGTTTTATTAAGGATGAAAGACCAACATGGTGGCTGTTTCAGCATACAGAATATATGGCATCTTTCCATCCCTCATCAAGCAAATTAAGAATTTGATGACAAATTCACCAATTAAGTGGGAGCAACTCAATTGAATTCAGTGAAGTTCCACTGCCTTACTCCTGCTAATTCCATTAAGCAGCCTTTGGATGACATTTATATAGACAGACTTCAGCCTCTCTCCCTTAATCGGGATATATGAGTGTCCCAAGAAGCCAGTATATAACTTCAGGGGGTAAATAATGCTGCCTTTCTCTCCTCAGCAAATTTGGCATCTTCTAAAGGCCACTGCTGTGCAGCAGCCAGGTCTACTCCTTATTTTAGACAGATTTTTTAACAGTAGAATACATGAACTTTGAGCTATCAAACAATATTTTTCTTAAAAAGAAAAAGGATGAGAATACACCTGTTGCATTTCAAAGTAGATTTTTCAACCTGTAAGGCTGAGACAATAGAATTCAAGTAATTTTCACTTTAAAACAGATCACCTCTGCTGTGGGAGGCAGTGTCCTGGTGTGGGATGCCCAGAACAAGGTGAATATCCCCAGCCTGGTCTGACCTTGCACCAGCAGCACAGACAAACCCCTGCACTGCATTTTTTGGGTTGTCTGGGCTGTTGTTATCACCATACCAGAGGCTTTTCCAGTTAAGCCATTAAGGCTCCTCAGATACTCCCTGCTGGGATGGGAATTGTCCTCCTGGACACCCACCCCCACCCATGGCTCCTCCTCAGCGCTTTGTCCTGAGAGAAATCCTGAATATTCAGGGTGAAACAGTGCACAGGGAAGGGCCCCAGGGCCACATTTGATGGGTCCCTGTGGCCAAAAGGGACCCCAAAGTGCACAGAAATACAGGGAGCACCAGAGGCACCTGTGGCTGCGCTGCTGAGGAGGGTTTAAAGGAGCATTTGATGTTAGGGGATATATTTAGAGTATCACAGATAACACTCAACTCATTTATTGATGTACACGGGTTTTCCACCTCCCTGAGCTGGTGGATAAGGCATAGACTCACTGCATTTCCATGGATTTCTTGCATATGTATTGTATACTAATTATACCTGTATTTATAAACATCCCTCAGGGTGGGTTTCTTTTGCTTTATGCCGGGACAGAGAAGTCCCAGTGCTGTTGGAGCTGGTGGTTCCCAGCACAACATACCATGGAAATGTTCTTCCTCCCTTCTTTGCTCCCACATGGATCCTTCTGGGGCAGGATCACAGCTCCCCACTGGCCCCCCCCAGATACCCTGACAGTTCTGCCTGATAACCTAAAATCTACCCTGCTTTCCCCTTCCACTGCAGATGCTTCCTTATAGCAACCTCCAAAGCAGAATAAACAGATTTGTTACTAATTTGCAATAACACTTTTTAACTTCATTAAGCAGAAATGAAATTATGTGGGTTTCACTTGAAATCCACTGGATTAATCCATACAAGTTTAAGCCATTACAGAGTCATCCTGAAAATTACTTTATTCCTTAAAAATTATACTGGGATATCTTGAAATTCAGTACTGACCTAAACTGAACAAGTTGATAGAAAACCTCATCCTGCTGTGGATGCAAAAACCAGCATCATCTCTAAAATCTGGAATTCTTGCTGGAAGCAAAGAACCCAGGTCCAGCCTGAACCCACCTGATGTACAGGGTGTATTCAAGGTCACTGAACCTCTTGGGCCTTTTGCAGCCCTGAGACCAAGAGTAAAGGAGCAGATCCATAGCCAGGGGACACAGAGACACATTCTGTGTCACTGCTGCAAGGAAACACTAAGGGAACCTTAAAGAAATTATTGCTCAGGAAAAAAAACCCTCCCTCCCTTCCCCCATAACTTAATTCAGCCCATCTCCCAGTTGGGCAGTGGCAGCTCCATCCTCCTCCTCCTCCCCATGCCCAAACACCCTGTCAGCCTCACCCTGCTTGAGCAGTGAAGCTTCTCAGAGTTTGTCCTCAAGGACCAATAAATATCTTCACCCTCCTGGAGTGGCTGTGCAGAGCTGGGGGAGGCCCAGCTGACACACTGGGTATGTTCCCATGGATGTCCTTTCCAGCTGGCCCCTGCCTGCAGAATTCCTTGCTCCAGAGATGGATTTTCTCTTTAAAATGAGAGCAGTGAAGCGACTTGGACAGCAAATGCACCCCAGGGGCTGCAAAGAAACTCCCCCTCCACACATGTTGGGCAAAGCAAAGCTGCCCATTACCAATTATAAACCACTTACAGCAGAAATAAAACAAATAACAGAAAAATCGGATCACAGAAGAAAATGCAGCTTTTCTGGTTGAATCCAACCAGCACAGTAAAGGGGTATTGGGACAGATGAACCACTTTTATTGCTTTTCTGTAATATTGGTTCAAACTTGGGACCATGGAGAGCAGGATCCCGAGGTTGGCACTGGCAGAACTGGACTCTGCAGACAGTACACAAAGTAGAACCCCAAAACCCCACAAGTATCTGCATGAAGAGCAGCAGACCTGCACGGGCCAGGTGATTCACTGATGCAATTCCTAATATCAGGAATCAGAGGAAGGGAAGGTCCCCTTGACCTGGTCACAAAGCCCAGGAGCTGCCCCTGGATCCCAGTTCCTCATCACCAACTTCATCCAACACTGACACCAGCTTGGATTCAGGGCAAGAAAAACCACACGGCCAGTTTAACTCCAAACCTCCAATGAGGACTCACATGGAAGAAATTCCAGTGTTATTAATAACTGGTTTTGCATACTGAAGAGGAAGCCGTGGAGACATGCTGTTTCCACAGAAACTGAAAGTGCTGGCAGGGGCTGGAGGTGGGATTCTCCCAAGCCCAGGCACGACCTCAGGTAGCTCTGCTGAGAGACTTGAGCTGGCCCAAAAGCAACCTACCTTCCCTTTTGTATCAATAAACACAAAGAGATTCATATCAATCAAAACAGGGAGGTGAAGAGGGTGGAATTAAATGTTACCTACACTATAAAAAAAGACTTAAATGTTCTTCCTGTGTGCTTAAATGCAGAGATTGCAGCTTCTAACATCTCTGGGCTAAAAAAGGCTGATACCTGTGGGCTGCAGCTGGTGTCAGCATCTCACTAATTCCAATTTTAACACTTCAGCTCTCTTGTTTCACTTTTATTTCCACACATATGTATCAACCCCATGAAGATGAGCAGTAGCAGCTCCTGTGCTGGGACCACACAGACCAAGATATGCAACTCCAAGGAGATTTGGATATTTCCCCTCGATCCACACAGAGTTGCAGCATCCCAGGATGCCAAAGAATTTGGGAAAACCACATGTGCTGGCAACAAAGGAGCTCTTCTCCCTGGAAAAACACCCTATGGTCACCAAGGAGAAGGGACAGAGTCCCACAGGACCCTGGCAATGAGAAAGGGATGGCACTGCTGGGGAGGGACAGAGTGAAATCCTTTCAGAGACAGGAGAATGAGCCCTTGGGCTTTAATTTATTCAGGAAATACTTCTGGAGCCTCCTGCTGTATTGAAATTCAGTAAATGGTTAGCAGTATTGCTAATCACTTCCACTACGAATTTAATTTAGTACAGAGTGGAGACAATCTCTTTTTCCACGCTCTGCTCTGGCCACACTTGTCACCATATTTTATTTTTAAGTGGGTTTCATTTCTCTTATTTCCAATTTGTCTAAGGAAAGATGAACAGAGGGGAGGGGGAGAGAAGGCTCTCCTCAAAATCCAGCAAGAGAGTCCTGGTGCTGGGGTGGGAACACGGCAGAGGAAAAGGCAGGAACAGGACCAGGCTCCTGCCCTGAACAGCATCACTGCACACGTGTACCCTGAGGGAAGATCATGGAATATTGATTTCCATCCACAGATCTTCTACATTCCTGGAATACTAAGTTTTACTAACAATTTTGGAAGCTACAAGCCTCTGGTTTATACCCTACAGCACAAAGGGCTTGTTTGTTTTTAATTCCATGCAGAGAGGCCACAGAAAACTAATTTTAACAAACCACTGGCTGGAGCACCTTGGGACAAGGACAATGACGCTCCTTCAGGGCATGTTTGAACCCTGCAGGACTTAGGAAGAGAGGAACGTGCTGATGCATTCCCAGCTGCTGGAACAGCTGTGAAGGTGTCACCCATGGACCCACCACCCTCCTCATGCTGGATTAACCAATCTGAAATCTCACATTTTTCTGCTTTGTTTCATATAAATTTGCCACTTGTGCAAAGAGGCTGAGAAGAGATAAAACAGCTCAGGACTGACTTCTTGAATAACAGCAGATGTGAAAGCTATGACTAGTAAAGCCTAATTTTTAAATTTAATTCCAATTTTAAAACAGACTCCAGCCATCCCTCTAGTTAGGAAGAGAGAGGACAAACAGCCCTGGCCCACATCCACTGAGCATCACTGTTCCCTGGGTGTAAATGAGTATGATCTGACTCTGCATCATCTCCCACATTTCTCCTGAGATGCCAAAGCCAAGCCCTCAACATTTCTTTTAAATGAATGACTCCTTCAGCAAGCGGTGTCATATTTGTGACAGCTGAAGCAAATTCCAAGGAGGAATTATTCAAAGGAGAAGGAGGCTCCTGCACTGTGAGGAACGCACGTGGAATGAGCCCCAACAGGGGCCCTCGGGGACACAGCTTGTTTTGCTGCAACATATGTTCCCCTGCTTTGTATTGTATTAGTGAATTTAAAAAGTCAAAATCAGTTAAGAAAAATATTCAGAATTGTGGTGCTTTGACGTGAGGCTCTGGCTGTAGAACAGCTTTTCTTATTAAAGCAGGATCACAGAAAGTGGCTGTGTTTGGGCATCTGCTCCAGCAAAACTGTCCTTCAGCTATGGGAGACTTCTGAAGGGAAAAAAAAGTTGGTAAATCTATTTTGGGTCCTCCAGATCAGCTGTGAGGAGCAGGGCAGGACTGCAATGGGGCAGCCTCTGCATCCCAATCTCCTGCTGGAAAAGCCCAGCAACCTGGTCTAGTGGAAGGTGTCTCTGCCTATGGCAGAGGGTGGAATGAGCTTTGAGGTCCCTCCCAACCCAAGACCAGTCTGGGATTCTATGAAAACCTGATTTGTTGCTGTCACTGATCCTGCTGAGCAACCCCTCACCCAGCAGCTTTTACATCTTTTATGTCAAATCCAGCTGGAAATACTTGTCAGCTCTTATACACCAGATGTAAAGGATGTTTGTCATACATTTAATTTCTCTCTCTGTATGTTGGCCAGAACCTCCAAGACTTATTTTTATGAGTAGATATTGGTTGGACATCAGGAAAAATTCCTTCACTGAGAGTGTGGTTAAGCACTGGAAGGGGCTGCCCAGGGATGTGCTGGAGTCAGCATTCCTGGAAGTGTTTAAAAAACAACTTGGGCATGGCACTTTGTGATATGGTTTAGTGGGTGTGAGGGTGTTTGAAGGTTGGACTTGATAATCTTGGAGATCTTTTCAAATCTCAATGATTCTATGATATCACATCACCTTTTGGGGAGGAAAGGACTCAGAACTCAAATTACTGTAAATTCTCCAGGTGGCTGAATGGAAGAGGAATCCTGTGGTCAGGACATGGATGGAGGCAAGAGTTTTGCATTTCGTGCTTGACTCCAGCATAGACTGACTCAGAGCAGCACCAGAACCCGTCCCCTCTCCACAACTGTCAAACAGAGATGGACATGTGCCCTCAGACAACCACTGTGTCACCAGAACAGGCCCCTCTCCACACAGATAGTTATGTTTCAAACTCATTCATATTTTCAGGGCCAGTGGCCACATCAGCACAATGTGATGCTTAAGGCTGGGCTCAGCTCGGCTGGACTGCTTGTCTGGGGCGGCTCAAGCACCACCAGGCCCGGGCTGCTGTCCCAGCAAACCACTGGTGATGGGAAGGAAAAAAACTGTCCAGCACCAGCCCTTGGTCCTGCTGGGAGCATCCCCAGGAGGCATTTTCAGGGGATGGGCGAATTTTAGCTAAACTTTTATTACAGCAGGATGAATGTTCCTTCACAAAATTGGCCCCCATTATGCTAATTAAATTTGAAGAGTTCATTAGGTAAATGGTAATTGCAATAACATGCTCTAAAGAAATGATGAACCACAAAGCCTGAGCTCAGGAAAATCACTGATCCCCTTTCCAAGATAACCTTCAAGCAGCTGTGTCAGGATTAATACAAGGAAACAGCATTTCCAAAACATGAGCTTTCCAGACCGACTGCTCATTAACAATTAACACATTGCAAGTTTCTTTCCAATTTGGATGGTTTACTTTCAGAGAATTGTGGAATCATTAAGGTCGGAAAAGATCTTCAAGATCATCAAGTCCAGCCATTGATTGCACACCCCCATACCCACTAAACCATAACATGAAGTGCCACATCTAGTTGTTTTTTTGAACACCCCCAGGAGAGGTGACTCCACCACATCCCTGGGGCAGCCCCTTCAAGCTTAATCACTCTTTCAGTGAAGAAATTGTACCTAATATACAACCTGAACCTCCTCTGGTAGATGCTAACTTGGCAACACTGAGTCCCAGCCCACCTCCACCACCAACAAAACCTGATATTCTAAAAAAAAAAAAAAGAACAAAAACCTGAGACAGGGCAAGTTACAATAGAAACAGTTCAGGGGAAACATTTCTTTGGAACCGCATCCTGCCCTTAGAAAACATCAGGAATATTCACCTTGGTTGCAGCAATTATTTGCAGGTTTAGAGACGAGATTTCTTACTGTGAGCTCATCTCTTCTTCAGCACTAAATGAGATAATTCTAAGCTCTAAAAGCTGGCAGAAAATAGGTATTAATGATTTTTCCCCTCTTTGCTTCACAAATACTCACGAAGGCGTAAAAGCAGTTTTGGAGCTGCCGTTATCTATTGTTTCCCTTGGCTGTGCACTCAGGGTTAATTAATTCCCAAATGGTGGCATCCCATAAGCACAGGCACCAAGCAGCTTGGTCACAAAGGTGCCATCTTTGTAAATTCAGTCAAATATATACTGGTGGGAAAAAGCCTATTCTGTTATTTTAACCTCTCTTGCATAAGTTGCCATTTGCTGCCACCACACTTACGCAAAATGATTTCAGCTAATCAATATAATGGCTGTGTCAAGAATGAGTTGAATTTCCTGTAATGAAATTGCTGCTTTTCCAATCTCTCTGGAACGTGTGGGGTGGAAACATTGCTGATTGTGGTGAAGTCCTCACGAGGAGCTCTGACAAACAGCCCACTCCTTGTCCTACTGCAGCAAATGCGGGTTGAATGCAAATAAAAGAATAGATAAGAGCAATTTTCTGATCAAGGCAGTCTGGGGTTATGTGGTGTGATGGTGATAGTGAACAGCTCAAGGGGTTCCAAACCCCTGTATGAGCTCCAGATGCTTACAAAGACATGGTGGCCAAGACAGTTTGCTTGGTCAGGACACCTCCCCTGGGATGTGATGAGTTAGTGGGACTCAGCTCCTGGATGGGACAAAGTGCAGAGGTAATCTTCATGTCTGGGACGTGTCTCAGGACTCATTTCTCCATGGAAAGGGTGTTCAGGCATTGGAAGGGGCTGCCCAGGGAGGTGGTGGAATCCCCATCCCTGGAGGTGTCCAAGAAAGGACTGGACATGGCACTCAGTGCTCTGGGCTGGGTGACACGGTGAGGATTGGGCACAGGTTGGACTCGATGGTCTGGGAGGGCTTTTCCAATCATAATGAATCTGTGACACTGTGATTTTGCACAAACATTCCCATCTATTCTCTCTGTGCCACTGCTTTCCCTACCATCAGCTACAGACTTTGCCATGAATCCATGACTATTCCTTGATACAACAACTGCTTCCTACACGGTTGGAGCCTGCAGGCAATCCCAGCCCCAGCCCTGTGGGAAAGGGGGTCTCAGCCAGGCACAGGAACCTGCCTTCCCCTGCCCCTCTGCTCCCAGGGAGTCTGCACAGAGAAGGGAATGCAAGGAAAATCTCTCCTGTATTAAAAGCCACCCAGACTGATACAGCAGGTCTCTACATCAGGTACAGAAAGGTTTGGATTCAGCCTTAATTCATTGCCCAACTGCAGCTGCATTTAATTCATTTATTCAATTTAATTCCTCCCCTAACTGCAGCTGGATTCTACTGTTCTATTCCAGCTATCCCCTACAGCAGACAAAAAACAGTCCTGACCAGTAAAGACACAAAGCCAACGTGCTGGGGGTGGTTTTTCCCTCACACACTCCTGCAAAGTTGACTCTTCCTATGAAGCCCCAGGAAGCACATGGCTGAGCCTGCTCCTGAGAGACTTTGGCTATTCTTAGCTGAGCGGAAGGAACAGCTCTGTCACAACATGGAGCAGGGAATAAAAGAGCTAAAAAAGGAGCTGTGGATGACTTCACTCCCAGTTTGCTTAACGAGTTCATATTAATCTTGCAAAAATATTTATTTCTTTCTTGGACTATCGATTCAAAAGAATTGAATCAATAACAAAAATAATCAAATAAAATTAAACTTAATCGACTATCTGGAATCTGGGAAAGTGGTATTTCAGAGAGGAGGGATGAAATCCATAGTCATTGGATTTTGCAAACTTGACATCCTACTGCAGCCAGAGGTTTGCAAATCTGGACACACAGAGATGTTTCTGTGAGATTTCCCTGGAGAATTGTGCTTCTGTGTGATTTCCCTCACAATGAGAGGACAGGGGAACTTTGGGACGGCCAGATCAATCGCTCCTCCACCAGGACACTACCTCCACCCTGTCCCACCGACTGCAGCATTCCACAGGTACATCCCAGGCTGAGGTTTCATAGAATCACAGCATCCTCAAGGCTGGGAAAGACCTGTAAAACCATCAAGTCCAACCGAATTTGCTGATGTTTGTGCAAAACACAGAGCACAGACTTTCCTTGGTGTGCCCAGGAGCTGTATCCTGCATGATCCCACACATCAGCCCGGCAACCACCACCCTAGCCATGACCAGAGCTGGAGATAAAATTCCTCAAAGCCTTGCTGGAGGCCAGCAACCACATCCAGGTGCCTGCACCCAGCTCAGGGTAGTGGATGTGTAGGAACCTGTGAGTAACAGCGAGTTGTTCCCATGACACCTCCAAGCAGAGCTGCAGGAGGTGCCCGGGATGTCAGTTCTCATTTCTTTATTGGTGCTCCAGCCCGGTCAATAGTTGTTGTAGCTCCAGCCATCCTTCATCAGGAGATCGTTAAACACATCTATTGATCTCCTCAAGATTTTCAACACTATCTAAATCCTTCCTTAACTAGGGCATGGATGTCTCTGGCTGCCAATATCCCCGTGCAGTGGATTTTGAAGTACAAAACCAGCTGCAGGGTTTGAGCAGAGCAGCAGAAGCAGCACTGAGCCTCTTCCAGAGGCAAAGCATGGGGAAGCAGGTCACCCCCTGCTTTTGGGGCACAACCCCCTCTTGTCCAAGGCTGCTCAAACCCTTTGCTTGTAAAAGGAAAAATCACAATTAAAATAATCCAACCAATGTCTGGAGTCTTGAGCCACACTGCCCTCAGCACCATTAGCACAGACATTCCAGAAGGCCCTGGTCTGACAATGGCACCAAGCACTGACCCCACCAACATCAAACCACAGAAGTCCCACAGCTCTCCTGGGGACAGCTTTGGTCAAACTCCTGCCAAGGAGGGATCCCCAGCTCTGCTGCACACCCTTGTTCCCAAATTTCCCCACATTTAATTTTCCAGTCCCAAATGATGAAGCACAAAAATTCCCTCCAACTATTAATAAACACACCAAATTATCACCATGAGCAGCAGCTAAAAATAGGTGTTGCTTAAAGAGAACTGGATAGACCAAGATTAACTAAAGCTCGAGGATCCATTCCTAACTAATTTTCACCCTGATTTTGAAACAGAGGAATGAGAATAGGGTTATTTAACATGCAGGGTCCCCCAGGCAGCAGAGCTGTGGTGCCCTGTGGTTGCTCTGCAGGACATGTACATCCTCTGCAGGGGCCAGGGCAGCTTCAGCCCCTGGATGGGATGAGTTTGCTCAGTTGATTTGAGCCATGGACAGCACACCAGGCCTGCAATCCTTCATCCTCTGACAGCTCTCAGTTCCTGTTAAGGTGACTGAAAGGGTTTTTATCCTTTGTCTGATGAGGTCAAATTGAGCTGCTGAACTCTTCACTGCCAGTTCAGGTTGGGCTCTTCTAAGATTTCCCACCTCTACTTTCTACAGCAAAATTAATGCCTTGGACAACTCCTGAGCATGATATGCAGGTTGAAAAGAGAGACACTGGAAAGGAAATCACATCCATGACACTACAAGGCTGATCATAGAATCATACAACAGAATCACAGAATTGTTTAGATTGGAAAAGATCTCCAAGATCATCAAATCCAACCTGTGACCAATCCCCACCTTGTCAACCACACCAGAGCACTGGTCCATTCATTCCTTGGATGATTCCCAAGGACATCCCTGCTGGGAGGTAGGCACTGCTGCCTACCCTGCCTGGACTTTCCACTCTCAGCAGAGAATAACATGTGTGCCAGCACGTGTGACCGAGCCCTTGTCTGGAGAATCTCTGCCCTTTGATTTCTGACTTGGAGGCTCCTTGTGGAGCTCACATTCCCTCAGCAGATTGTGGATAGTCTGCTCTGAGGGCAGTGGCTGCACGTGAGCAGTAGTGCAGGAGCATGTGTTGATGGGCTCTGCACTGAACCTCTGACCACCTTAGACATAGAAATTGTTAGTCTGATGTGAGTAATTAACAGAGAAGTGATTATTGGAAAAGTAATTCTTGTGGAAAACAACAGAAAAAAAGACCCCAGCTGGGCACAATGAGGATGAACATCTCAAAGACATTGAGACAATGGACAGATAGGAAAAGAGGCTTAGTAATTCCCACCTTGCATGTTTTCCAGCAAAACAATACAAAAAGCTTCTCATAAGAACAGAGGAGGACAGAGAGACTCAACACCAGAGACTTCCTCAGCTTAACAGCTCTGTGAGATGAGTAAGAGATGCACCTACCCAGGAACCCCCCATTCCCCAACCCACTCCCCCCTTCCTTTCCCAGAGGCACAAACTAGTTGCAGAAAATCAGTTACAGAAAACTGCAGCCAAAAGCTGAAATAAACTCAAATCAAATATTGGGGATAATAAAAAATTCTCCCTTAACTTTTCCTACATCCTCACACATCACATGTACCCTCTCACGTTAGTGACAGCTCTGCTCAAAACAGCCACTTCTCGAGGAGCAAAAATAGGCCACACTTGAAAATGTCTTAGTTAATAGCAATTTAAACATGATCTTGCTCCTGGTGCAAATGCAATTAAATACTGTCAAAAATATGTTAACTGGTGGTGAGTGACTCTGGGGAAGAGCTCACATTTCCAAACATAACCTATTTTCCGAGTCTAGACATGCCAGATGTGGCCTTTGGTTCCTCATTGAGTTATTTTATGCTGTTCAGACATTGCAATGATGTATTACAGCATCTGTGACAAGCTCCAATAGATGAGCTCAGTGAAATTCCTGGACTCTCCACATGATTTATGAATATTAGCAAGGGTCTGTTAAGTGATTTACTCTCATCCAACCTGCCACTCACAGCTGATCTCTGCAGACCCAATGATCTGTTTTCCAGGGAAAAGGCTGCTCTCTCCATCCTGTGGATTGACCCCAGAGCACAGAATCATAGAATATCCTAAGCTGGAAGGGATCCACAAGGATGAAAGTCCAATTCCAGCATCCCCCAAAACAAAAGAAATAAAACCAAAAGTAACATTCTGGACCTGGAACATATTTGTGCAGAAATGCGAGTGAGAAAGAGTAGAGGACGGTGTGACACCATCATGAAACAGAGAGGGGTTTGGATATTCCAAATGCTATTCCCCAAATACTCCAATTAGAGACCAAAACTGCCTTGAAAACACAGCAAGTTTGACAAAGTCCCAGCTCAAAGATGTTTAATTAAGTTGGGTGGGAAAAACTTGTGCCAGGTTCTTTGCGCTTTGCTGATTTTGGGAGTTTTGTTTTCCACAGCCTGTCCTGTCCTGGCATCCATCCCCTGGTCCAACCCCAGCCCCACCTCAGGCAGGTGTTGCTCTGAGAAGACATTTGTACTCTGCCCAGCATAGAAATGTCTTCCTCTCTCAGAGATACGAGAGATCATCCAGAAATAGATTTGACAGAAAAAATAACCCCCCACAAGCTTGGGAAGCAGTAATGACTCTCACATAGCTCCAAGCTCCACATGATCCACAGATGGGCACTCTGGGGACTGCCAGCACCCACTGGCTTCTCTTCAATCCTGTATCCCCTATTTGTGTTTTCAGGAAGTTTCCTTCTATCCTCACATGTGTCAGAAGGGTCTGGAAAGTCCAAAGTGAGTTGGACACCTCCTGGGGAGGCCACAAACTACTCTCCTGTCAGGGAGTTGCAGAGAGCCAGAAGGTCCCCCCGAGCCTCCTTTTCTCCAGGCTGTGCCCCTTATCTCCCACAGCCACTCCTGGTGCTCCAGACCCTTTCCCAGCTCTGTTCCCTTCTCTGGACACGCTCCAGCCCCTCAATGTCTTCCTTGTCCTGAGGTGCCCAGAACTGACCCCAGGACTGGTGGTGCCCAGCACAGGGAACAGGCACTGCCCTGGGCCTGTGGTCACACCATGGCTGGTCCAAGCCAGGACACCCTTGGCTCTCTCACCACCTGAACATGATGCTACACCTCACTTTTGTGCACCTCTGACATCAACACAAGTTTATATTTTCTCAGCAGTTGCAATAATTGGGAATTACATACTCGACTGTCCTTCCAGGCCTCCATTAGCAGTGATTCGTGTGGTTATGGAGAGGCAGCACAAGGAGGGGGCAGGAGCCACATCCCTCCTGCAGCAGCACACACAAATACTCTGTGGCTCTGCCTTGCTGTGCTGCACCTCTCCTTCACGCCTGACGATCCTCCCCAATACCATCAATAAATTATTCCTAATGAGAAATTATTTAATAGACTGAACAGAATTTATGACTGTCAACTGCTGCAGATAAAACCAGGCCTGGTAAATCCGAGCCCAGACCCTGCCAAGAGCTCCTGGAGGGCTATGGCTGCATGGGCCCCTTATTGCAGCAGCACACGTCAAAATTTGGGACAACATCTGAGCTCATGAAGGGCTGCAAGAACCTCCTCATAATTTGGGCACTACAGACCGAAGTATTGACCTGTGCACAGTAATTACACCTGTTTAAAGAAATCTTCTAAATAAAATTAATTGCAAGTAGAGGCCTCCAGCACTCCCCTGAGGGGCAGGGACTGGGCAGGCTTCAATCAGGACCACACCACCTTCAGAAGCAAAAAATATTCTGCCTTCATTTGCTTCAAAGGTTTGTGAGGAAAACAGGAGATGTGTTACATGATTATGATTCCCTTTAGACATTTTTTTTCTACCAAAACACCAAAAACAGAATTAAAATGTGTTCCTTGTGTTCAAAGGCAAGAAGGACAAATATGAGACAGTCATGGTAGAGGGACAAGGATATTTCCATGTTCCTAACAGAAGATTTCCTTTCTTTTCTACCATTTTTACTAAGGTAGGTCAAATTTTTGATGGAAAACTTTTTTTTTTTAAAAAAAGCAAATCTTTCACATGATTGCCATTGCACAGGGCTTATCCCAAAACATGACCTTATCCAGGGAGTTCAGTGACGCTGGAACAGCCCCAGGAATCTCCTGCTGTGCTGTGTTCCTGCAGCGCCTCATACAGTTGGGAAGTTACACAAACCCCAGAAAGAATCAAGCAAAGATCCTTCAGTTTTATTTTTCCGAGTGGAATAAGCAGATACATCCTGTCCAGATAAACTTATATTTAATTACAGCTACAGAAAATCATAAGTGAAACAGGATCCAGCTCAAGACCTTAACACGACTCTCCCACTTTGGATGCAGCAGGTCAGGACCTCATTTTCCTCTCTCTGTGATTACAAATAAATCCCCTTTTAAAAGACTGCTAGATCTGTTTTTTTTTTCTTCCTTTTTAATCATCCTTTTAATCTCTCCAAGTACCTCGAAGCCTCTTTGGTGCAGAGCTGTTGGTAGAGGAGGAGGCCACAAAAGCCGCCGCAGCAGCTCGGCTTAAGGCATGGAGGGACTCCCAGCCTCTCTGCAAATCTGGGTCCTTGGTAAAGAGCAGATTTATCTGCATCTGGATAAAGGACAGACCCCCTGGATACAAATAATGCTTCCTCCACTTTTCCCCTGGATTTCCACTCAGGAGCTCCAAGTACAGCCCAACTCAGCTACCAGTGGCGAGTTCCATGAATGCAAGGGATGGGGTGAGCAGAGTTCCTGCCCTAAGCAGTGTCCTGGGGGTACACAAGGCTCCCACACACCTACTGCCCAGGAATTTCGTACCCCAGTCAAAGGCTAAACCCAGATGAGCAGCATTTCCACCTCTGTCTGCCACAGGAGTCTGATACCAATCCAGCACCATCCTCAGAGCTCAAGGTGAAGGACACAAGTAAACAGCACCAGTCATCATTAGAGCTAAGCAAGAACAAGGTGTGGGATGAAGACAAGAAAACAGCACCACAGTCACAGAGTGTAAATAAAAACATTTCCTGCCCCCCAAAAACCACAAACAAACAAAAACCAAAAAACAAACAAAAACCAAAACAAAACAAAACAAAACCAAAACTGAAAACAACCCCAACTTTGGTAGAGCTAAGACTGAAACATTTCTGTTTGTTTTTCCCTGTCTGTTTGGCAACAAGAAGGTTCTTAGAGGTAGGATCAGATCCACTCATTTTTCCTGCTGGGTGCCCATGGTGAATCTGCTGAGGATAACCCAAGCAGAAGAGCAGACAGGGCCAGTTCTGTTCTGCAAAACACTAGCAGGAACTGGAAGGGAGAGACATTGACCCAATGGGATAAAATCTCATCCCACCACTCTCCCTTGCAGTGGCACAGGCCACACCTGGCTCTGCTTCAAGGGCAACACTACAGGGGCTGCTCGAGGAAGGAAATTTCCCCAAAATTTTCCAAATTCTCCAGCAACACCCACGAGGGGTTCCATGTGGGCTGAGATTACCAGTGCTGTCCATAGTATAACAGGGAGCTCTCCTTGGTATTCCCTCAGCATTAACATTGCAGGACTACAGGGGTTAGGGCAAGTATTGTCTGTGATACTGTCACATCCTCTCTGCTTGGAGGTCCTGAAAGTAAAATCCTAGTTGCTCATAAATGTATGATGTGATGGAGTTACAAAATAGGTCAGCCAGAAGGTTTGAAGATGCTCCCCAACTTCTCCTGCCTCTGAAACGAAACCGAGTGGATGAACTCCACTGGTTCACGGTGTTCCTTCACCATCCTGGGAAGAGATGGGAATACAACACAGCACTGTGCTTGCATGGAGATGCGGGTTTGGGTATGGCATCCCAGAAAAGCCCTGGTGGAGCAGAGTCTGAGTACAGTGTCCCAGGAAAGCCCTGGATGAAGTCTGAGCATGGAGTCAGAAATCCTCATCCTCACTCCTTGCCTTTTAATTTCCCTCAGTGGTGAGACACAGACAGGCTATAGATATGCATACATACATATTTCTCATGAAACATCTTGCTGAGCATTAAGTTAACGTGGAAGTCAAACACAAGAGATTATGCCATTTTCTACAAGGTCAGAGCCTGATCCTAAATTTGCATAGGAATTACTTTGACTCATGGGATTAAAAGCAAACAGAGAAAATAGAATTTTCACATTCAAGTGAAACCACCCCATGCACACAAATGTGCTCTGCCTCCACCACCATGAGCCACTGGAAGGGAAGGTGGTGCTTCCTGCATGGACCTGCTGTGGAAAAGGACCAGGAGTGGATAATTACTGCCAGTGAGACAGAACCCCACATCCTTTTTATTTTATATACCTGGAGGGGAAATGAAAGCCTTGGGACAGCTGGAAGAAATTTTAAATCCAGGTGATGCTTCCCTTCAGCCCAAAGCTACAATCAAATGCTCTCCCTTGGGATTAAAACCCATGCCTGAGTGTTTCCAGGGATTCACCATGCAGGCAGTTCTGAGATGCTTTGCAGACTGAGCACCATCTCTGAAGGGAATGATCAAGCAATTTCTGCTTATTATCTGCAGCCTTGAAAAACCAGCTCTCAGGATTCACTTGCGACACAAGGACTATTACGCTGAGGGCAGACAGAACAGTTTGGAGATCTGGAAAGCATTAGAATGAAGCACATGTTGGAGAGCACCTTCTCCAGCTGCCATGTGCAGACATGGGGTTTCTATGGAGCACTGGAAATGCTGCAGAGATGACATTGCTTGATAGAGGGGAAAAGGAAAAGCTCATTCTGAGATCAGTGGCTGTGTGTGAAAACCCGAGAAGTTCAGCTCCACAGCTTTTTGTTCCAAGGAAAGCCACTGAAACAGCTGGGAAAACACCTTGTGGTTCCAAACAGTTTTATAGGCATCTTATTTGGAGTCTCTTGTGCCCAGACTGTTACAAGCAAAACATGAGATGAAATCCAATGTAGATAAATATAAAATAACACAGCTGGAAGAAAGATCCCAAAAAAGAGCTCAAGTTGAAGCCTGGAAAGGATAAGAGATGGAGGATCAGGTGCAAGGGGGGAAACTGCAGATACAAAACACATGTGCCCTGACTCCAATATTTATCACCAATCAGAGAACATAAACAACACCTTCAGTTTCTTTTCTTACCAACTTTTCATCTTGGCAAGAACAAGACCAATTTTGCCACTGAGATGAAGATTTTCATCTTTATTTGTCTAAGCCCCCTCTTTCTTCCCCACAACAAACTGCATCCCCAGCTTGCTCCAAAGATGGGAAAAAGGCTTTTTTTGTTTTGTTTTTTTGTTTGGTTTTTTGTTTTGTTTTGTGTTTTGGTTTTTGTGGGTTTTTTGGGTTTTAAGCAATCATCAGCCCTGTACCTGCCCAACAGCCCTTTGCTGCCATACTGCAAGAGAACATTAATAGACAGGTAGAGAAAAATGGAATTTTCCTTGAGCTGGAAGAAAAAGAAATAAGATAGCAAGGCTAGAAAGGCTCACACAATAGTGGATATATGAGCAAAACCACAGTCTGACAATTCAGGGCTTTGTAGAAAATCCTATTCTTTACAAAGGTAGGAAGATGGTTCCAACTCACCCTCTTTTCACTTAATAAATGGTCTCATGCATGACCTGTATTTAACTTGGAGAGATCTGTCAGGCAGAACAAGGCTGGGATGTGGAGTGAGACCAGGCAGGAGCTGCCAGACTGAAATGTGAAGCATTTGTCCCACAAGGATTCAGTTTTCTGGGACAAAATCAGCATTTAATTGCTTTTAGTGGAAAGTAATTACACCTGAGAAGTTTTGGGTTTTTTTTTTTCCCTTCTATTCTTTCTCCCTCCCTGAGGCTGCTGTGAGCCCACTGCAGTTTACTCCCAGAACTGTGAAGCATGGGCAGGAATTTCAGGGATTTTGGGAGAGATGATCTCACTAACCCAGCAGTGGGTCAGACTTGCCTCAGGGATGTGCCCAAAGTCACTCTCCTGGGATGCTCCTTTCTCCTCTGTACTTCTCCAAGACTCAAAGTCTGCTTTTAAAAGGAAATAACTTTATCCTAAATCTTTGATTGCCTTTTATGAAAATCCTACCCATATTTTCCAGCAAGCCCAGGCAAAATGAGGACTATTAGCAGGGCTCTGGGATGAGCTGGGGGGGTTCTTCTGCCATGAATTCAGGTCCAAATCTTCACACTCAGATAAGTCCCTGAGCACCTAAATACTGGGTGGGCCCTGCAAATTAAACACCATATGATGGAACAGCAGCTACAAATGGGGCTGAAGGCAAAAAAAAGCTGTGGGATGATGGATCAAGAGGTAGTGGTTCCTTTTTTTCCACCTTCCAGAGCCTAATGCTGTATAAAAGGCGCTTAATTATCCACTATACTCATCTTCAGGGTTTCTTAGGCACCTGCTCTCTGCAGGTGGAGATGTGAGGAGGAATAACTGTCCAGACTACCTCCACTCAAAATATTTTGGGAAACAGACCACAGCATTCATGGAATCCTGGACATATCCCAGCATCAGCCACCACTCCCCTTTGGCATCACACCCAGAGTGTGGTGTGATACAGAATGTGCTGACAGAGACAGAGTGGCCTCGTCACTTCAGATTAAAAAAAGTCATCAGATCCTCTTAGGAAGGAATGGAGAAAGGCTCATTTTGATTAGTCCTTGCTTTGCTACTGTTGAGCTGCTTTCTAGAGATATTTTTATTGAGTTCCAACTCCAGTTACAAAATAACCCAGTTTTTAGTGTTGTAAACCAACGTCCCTGTGGCTGATAGCCTGGAAAAGCGGTAAGTTGTGCTTTACTGCAGCTCTGAGCACTCTCCAAGCAGAGCAGGGTTTGTGTTTTGGGCCAGATGAGCATCTCCTGCCCATCACAGTACAGGGGAACTTCTAGTCCTAAGGGCAACCCACAAAGTATCTAGAGAGAATTTTGTAGCCATAGGACAAGGGACAATGGTTTTAAACTGGCAAACCAGACTTGCTGTAAGGTCTTTTCATCATAGAATCCTGGAATGGTTTGGGTTGGAAGGGACCTCAAAGACCATCTCATTCCACTCTCACAGGGAAGGATTCCTTCCCAGTATTCCATCTAACCCAGCCCTCTGGCAGTCATTCCCAAGGGGAATGACTGCCAGAGGGCTGGGTTAGATGGAATACTGGGAAGCCATTCCCCCTTGTCCTGTCACTCCAGGCCCTTGTCCCAGATTTGGCAGCAGGCACTACAGAAATAGCAAAACAAACTGATCAAAACTGGGTGGGGAAATAAACACAATCAGAATTTTCTCTGAACACCATGTACCTGTGATATTCTGGAGCCAAGCAATCCAAGTTTTCCTCCAAACAGCCCAAAGCTCTCATGGGGCAGCTGGGACAGGGGCACTCTACAAACTGGGAGGGAAGTGGGTTTTTCCCCCTTTTTTTATTTCATCCTGATTAAAGTGACCATTCCCTATGACAACCCATTGCAGCACGTGCTAGTTCAGATAATTTTTAAGGAGGTCTTCAGGAGTCAATTTGGGCAATTACCTGATGAAAACCAGGCTCTCAGACACACACATGTAGCTGCTTCCCAGGGAGCTGGATCAGTCCTTTACACAAGGGGAAAACTTTCAGCTCCACAGAAACAAATATGGGTTTAAGCTTTGACCTTGCTCACTGTGAAAAAACTCCCTGGGGGCTGCACTCACTGCCTGAGGCTGTTATTCCTGATTGACACTGCTCTGCAGCCACAAATAGCTCCAGGACCTGGATCTGCACAGTGAACTCCATGCTGGGGCTTCCCTACATTTGCAACAAAACTGTCACGTGCTCCAGCTCCTACCAGGGATGCGGCTGGTGAAGAGGTGGAAGTGTGATATCTTGTTTTTTTATGGCCAGGTTCAAACAGAGAGAGAGCTGCTAGAAAAACATGCTCTGCCTTTCAAATCAGTGGGATGGGATGTGGAAATCACGGGATGAATAATTCCAGGACTCCAAGATGTCACCTCTACCACCACTCTGCTCTGGCTTCAGTTTGAATGCCATGATGTTTCTGGATGTAAACTGAGTTTTTTACTCTTGCAGGCAGGGGCTCCATCTGATGTGCCACCCCACCCACACAGGGACCAGGACCCTGGAGGGGGGGTCACCTCCACTCCATCCCCACCACTGCACAGAGGGTGATGATTGCACAGGGGAGTGGGGAGAATTCAAACACACATCTTTACATGTGGATCTGCTGCTGGTTTGGGCTCTGCTGCAGTTGGGCTTTGAGCCATGGGGACAGTCCAGGGCATCCTCCCATATGGATTTACACCCCAACACCCAGCAGAGCCTGCAATCCAAACATCCCTTCCAGCAGCCAGGTCCACAATCACTCATTCCAAGGGTATTTTCAAGAACAAACCCATTGATACCTTCCAAAAAATGACACCTTCTGGTCCCCTGGACCAGGGCCAACCACCCCTCCCCATCTTCTCCCAAGCATTCCACACATCCCTCTGTCCCCATGGATGCTGGGAATGAGGTTCACATGGTTCAGATGGATCCCAGCTCTATTGCCATGCACTGCATTCCAACCAAAGTATCAAAGAGAATAAAATCCAGACCTTTAAAGGCAAAATTCTGAAGTTCCCTACAGGAGAGTTTTCAAAGTGAAGCAGCTTCCTTTCAAATTCCTTTTGCATGGAAGATTTTGTAAAGACTCTTTTGCCATGTTGAAACAAAATGTCCCAGATTTCCTCCTTTTGGGAAGTGCTAGAAAAAATGAGATGCAGGCCCTGGCTGAAGGAGCTGTGATCTCTTCTGGCCAGGAGGTTACAGGAAAGTTGTGGAGACAGCAGACATGGACCCTTTAGTGCTGGGGTTGATGCCAGGCAAGGCACCCTGAGGAATCCTCCATGTCCCACCTCAAGAAGCACATTCCACACCCTCTTTAATATTGCCAATTGTGTGCCCACAGCAGGGGTACATTTGGGGTATAACTGAGGTACAATTCTGTCTTTGTGCCACTTCTCCACTCCAAAAACAG
Source organism: Myiozetetes cayanensis (assembly GCF_022539395.1). Lineage (NCBI taxonomy): Eukaryota > Metazoa > Chordata > Aves > Passeriformes > Tyrannidae > Myiozetetes > Myiozetetes cayanensis. The sequence goes on along the minus strand of NW_026086826.1, from coordinate 13,069,622 downwards.
CCCAGCACCACACTGGGGAATGTTACATCCACGTTTCTTCTAGACAGCCTGAACAAACCATCCCCTAGGTCAAGGCACCAGCACAGTGCAGACCTTTATTCCCAGCCCAGCAGCTGGAAAATGGGAAGAATCAGTTAACCTGAAGCAAAGGCAGTGCTGCCTGCAAACCCTGCCTAGCAAACACCTGGAGCTGGTGCCAGACTCTGGGAATGCAAAGGGTCCTCACCAAACACCATACAAGCTTGGCATTAATTATTGCACTCCTTGCTTAAATAATCAGCTTTGCTCATTTGGCTTCCTGTAAAAACTTATTATTTTAATAGCAACTGAAAGTAGCTCAGCACATTCCATATGCAACTCCAAGTAGAATGAGTGAGAGTCTAGGGAGGGGGTCAAGAAAGGTATCAACAATTCCTTCTGTCCAGCCAGCAGTGTTCTCCAGCAGGTCATAAACATTGCTAATTAAAATATTTATAATTGTCTCTGAAAGGTTAAAAATACCAGAGCACGAATTTTGGACTTTTCCTGAATAAACTGTACTTTTCTCCCTGGTCTGTCTCCATAGCTACAGGGACTTGCTGGGCTGCCTGTGCCAGCTAATTGATTTTCAGGAATGATTAATAAAGAACAACAGAGTTTCCCTCTTTGGCAGGGCAGTTCCTCACAGCAGCCTTTTCTTTTTCCTCTCTCCCTGGTCTCCAGAGGCAAATCCAAGCTATGCCATAAATCCCACCCCTATACACCCAAAGTCCAGCCCAGCTTGCAGTGACAAAATGATGAGCATCCTTAACACAGGATGGCCACTGCGTTTGATAAGGGAATTATGGCTCCTATAAAAAAAGATTGGACCTGTGCCATGCACTCTTCCCATTAATCTGACACACTTGCCTTGCCCTGGTTTCAATTGCATTCCTGGAAAGCACAGACCTGGGTGGCAAAGCAGCTCTGAGAGAAAATTATTGTTGTCTGGTTCCTCGCCAGGAGCCAGGCAGGGGAAAGCATGCACCCTTTTCCTGCCATCCATCCCTGATCCTGCACTGGGACATGGCCATGGGGCACCTGCACATGGGTTCTTGGGAGCTGCCCTTTCCAGCAGCCTGCTACCCAGAATGAGGAAGTACTTCTAAATCCCAATACTTTGCAGCTCCTTCCCTTGACCCTGCACTGAGATGTTGGACAACACTCCCCACACCCTCTGTTTCTCTGGCAGTTTTCTCCTACTCCAGGTTATGATGCTGGACACAAATTTAACCTGGATTTCAGCATCCAGAGCCTGTACATCTCACAGAGAAATGCAGAGAAAAAATTGGATGAAGATTCTATTGATGCCTGAGCCCTTCATGTAAAATTTAAAGTGTTCATGAATAGCTCTGAGAAAGATTAAATCCTGGCAGTGCAACTGCACGTGTTGTCGCTTTATCTTTGCCCAGAGCTCCCACTGTAACCATGTCTGCCTTGTGCCAACACTGCAAACACACACCATACAAAGTTTAAAAGGGGGGAAATTAGGTTTTCTGCACCAAAAATGTCTCTGGAATAACTAGAGATACAGCTTATATCCTTCTGGGTTCAACAGACAGATCCCAACTCTGTGCCCTCGTTCCCTTTCCATGGATCATCTTTGCTGTTGAATTCACTGGCAGAGAAGGTCACAAACCCAGTGTTAGAGCATTGATCCTGTAAAAGAATTTGGCTTTCTACCCACCTCTCCCCAGATATCCCTGAGAGAATTGCATCAGGCAATTACTTATGGTCCTGGAATTAATGTCGTCAGTGCTTTTCACATGCTCCATACAAAGCACATAAAGATATATATGGAGACAGAAAATAAATATATAAGATACATAAATAAAAGTCTGACAGTGCCCCAGTGGTTGCAGAAGGGCCTCAGAGTAAAGAGCAATGCCGGGCAGGAGTCCACCTATAGTGAAGGGGCAGTGGGACAGCACAGCTCACACACGCAGCCTGGATCTCTGCAGGACACCCATGGGAGGATCCTGAAAGTTACCATATGCCCAAATTTCCTTTTCCTTTTTATTTTTGTCCTCAAGCCCTGAGCAAATCCCAGCCTTGGGCTCTTGGGTTCAGCTTGGTTTGTTCAAGCCCACTTGCACCAAGTATGGGTTCAGGCTCAGCCCCAGCCAGAGGATTTGCAACACAAGACCCACCTGGGATGCACCAGGGAGCCACTGGACCCCATTCCTGCTCGAAGTTCCTGTGACCTCCCACCAGCTCCCCTGGAGACCAGCTTAGGAGGGGTTTTGGCATCTCCCAGGGATGCAGACACTGCTCTGTGTTGTGAGAGTGATCCCAGAGCTGGAGAATTCCTCACTTGGGCTCATTCTCCAGAACTGCCCATATTTACTATTCCCTATAACCACATCTGGCTCAACTTGGAAGACACAGCTCATCCCTCTTCCAAGGGCACGGGGAGGAACCCAGGCAATAACAAAAGTGCTATAAGGGAGCATCTCGCCCCCACCTACCCATGTGCTGCTCAACAAACAGCACATTTCCACCTCATTCATCACACCCCGGTGTGACTCTGCTTCATTTATTGACAAATTCTTCATTTACAGCATGAATTCTACGATAACAAGGGGATCCAAGGCATTTGTACACAGCCAGGTGAAAGCCCACGTGGCCGTGACTCACTAGAACGTTGTTTGTTAAAGCAAGTGAAATTATAACGGTACCTTTGGTTTGCCTTCCACGTTGCTTTGGTGTTACTGGGTAATGTGAACTCAGATCAATCAGAATAAAAGATGAAGGAGCTCTGCCTCCCTGTATTGTGCCTCAGCCAAGAAAGCAGCTCACCAGGGAAGGAGAAACGGAGCATTATTTATGACACATCCTCAGCACTCTTTCAGTGATTAAATAATTAGGGAGAGAAATTAAGAATTACTCCAAACAAGCTGAATTTTTCAGCACTCCTCCCTCCCTTATCTGTGCTGGCTGAGAGGACTTTTTAATCATGTATTTTTTTAAAAGCTGGCAAAATTAAATGAGGCAGCACGATAAATATATACTTTTGCAATAGTGTTGGAAACAAACCACATTTGGCCTGGTTTGGGATGAGTAGTGGTTGGAGCTGCTGTAAATGAGCTGGTACCTCAACACAACTGGGAAGCAGAATCATTTTCTTAAATACCTTTTGGTACTTTAATATTCCCCATAATTTTTCAACTACAGCTTATAAATACCAGCAATGCCAAGAATCTGGAGTATCTCACAGTGAGAGACAAATTTCCTGACAAAACTGAATATTTCTGGATAAAATAGCTGATTTCCAACAGTCATTAGTGAGAAAGGGTCCCAGAGGAGGGCTCTGGGCTTCCAGGGTGCGTAGAGTTTGCAAATTATTAAGAAACAATGAATTACTAATAAAGAACTTCTGAAGGGCTGGATTGTGACAGAGCATTCCCAGAGCACATCCCATCCCCTGATCCCTGCTGCTGCTTACACATTAAATGTACAAATTGACACTTTCATCACTTTTTCCTAAAAAAGACCTTTTGGACCTCCTCCAAAATTTATTTTTTTTTTTGCAGTTGGGCAACTTTTTTCCACAATGTTTTTATGCATAACTCCATCTGTGAACTGCAAAAGCAACTCCAAAAGGAATAAAAGGAATATGATGTCCTTCTCAGACCTCCCAGTCACGGCCATTCCTCTCAGAACAGAGAATTTGATTCACTTCTTTAAAATCTCAAGTGCCTTTTCACATCCAAAACGCCATCTCAGGCCAAGAAACAATTAAAGTGAAGTCAGAATAATAAGCAATTTTCCCAGGGCTTGTCTGGAGCTCCCCAGGCCCTGGCAGCAGGAGCTCTGAGCTTGTCCCACGCTCTCCCTCTCACAGTCAGGGTGTCTATTTGCAGCTCTGCCTCACAAACACACCTCATACACAGGCTGTCAGCCTGACTTACAGAAAACCTGTCAAACAACAAAAAACATGCAAGTGATGCCACCAAGGAGCCGAGTGAGTGACGGGCAGCGGTGGGTGGCACAGACCACGCTGCTGCAGGAGGGGCTGCACTGCTGAGCAACAGGCAAAGGTATGTTCTTGATAAAACCCTAAAATCTGCTATTTCCCAAGCAAATCAACAAGTCTGAGGAAGCCTCATTGCTAGATCACGGAAGATAAACACAGCTAATCACAGTCCTCTGGTTTATTCGGGTCCCAAACATTCCTCCACACAAACTCAACGTCTAGAACAGTATCATTACTACAAGGTAAACCTCTATTTATGATGTAATGGCATCTGCTCTGAAGTAGCTTTAAATTAAGGGGTTGGCATGGCAACAGCAGCTCCCACACTGCTGTGTCTGCCTCGTGCTGCCATTTTGCTCAGGATCCCTGGTGGCTTTGGTATTAAACGCCTACAGGAGCTCACTTGGACTAACGAAGCCAGTTCTGGTTGGAGCACCAAACAAACAGCTGAAGCCTGGGCTGGACTGGGTACTTCTTGTTGCCCAGCTGCTCTGGAAACTTAAAACACCTTTCTGGATTCAGGTTACTTTTGGTAGTCCCAGCTCCTCCTCAGTGCACTGGCAAAGCACACCAAGGACCAGATCCTGGAGATCACCTTGTTCAACAAGTGTCATGACCTCCTGTTTCCATGTTGTCACATCTCTCACTGTGCTGTCCAAGGTTGTTCCCCCAAGATCCAAGGAGCAATTCCATCCCACAGATGATGTATCCCACCACTTTACTCATCCTTGTGCGGGGGCTGATCTCACCATGTCTGAACAGCAGCACCACAGTGTCTGTGAGGGGTTTCTTGTGTTTGGTACTTCAAATTTAAAATACTGAAGCTTTCATAGACTTCTCCTCCAGATATACACCCCTTCCTGCCAAAGGGAAGTGCAATTTCTTCTCAAAATGCCAAGCCATCTGACAACAAGGAGATAAACAGCCACTTTACACCACTAGGGAGACCAGCCCATCAGACATAACAGCACTGTGTTCCTGCTTGATGTCACTTCCCAAAGTCCCAGGTCCAGAGGACAGGACAACCCCAAGTGGCCCCCACAAGCAAGCCAAGGTGGGGAAAAGCTGCCCACAGTTAATTCTATCCAGTACCACCAGCAAGGACCCCCACACCACCATTCCTCCTGGTTCTATTTTTCCATCATAGGATCTCAGAGTGGTTTGGGCCAGGGCAGGGGGGAACAACCTTAAAGGCCATCTCATTCCATCCACCTTCCACTAGAGCAGATTGCTCCAAGCCCTGATCAGCCAACCCAGGAGCCATCAGACATGCCAGTTGTATTCCATACAAATGCACAGGTAAATTTTAACTGACTTATTTTTCAAGGAGAAAACTTCAGCAGTAAAGCTACATCAGCTGTGAAATGTTGGCTGGAATTCTGGAAGCTGCAGGAAAGCCAGAGGAGAAACAAAACGTAAATGAGATGCCTTCAAATGTACCAACACAACTGAGAAACAGAAAGGCAATGATTACATGGTTAATTAGGAAATTAAAAGCCTCATTTAAAAATAGTGCCATCTTGGAAGGAAAGGAATTAGGGAAGATATATTCTGTACAGCAAAAAACTGAATTGCAGCAAGAATTCTACTTACAGCAAGGAAATGGCCAAATCCATTTTCCAGAGCCATTGTACTACTCAGGGCTTGACAGCTCCTCAAGGCACCACACAAGCAGAAGTTCAGCTTCACACTTCATTCTTAAATTTAGCTCCTTTCCCAACCCTGTGTGTGGCACAGCTCTTCCCAGAGCCACCCTCACTCCAGTTCTTTGTTTCCCTGCAATCATCCATTGTGTGTGTTTTAAAGATTACAGAATCCCAGAATCACTGAGGTTGGAAAAGCCCTCCCAGCCCAGTTAGTCCAACCTGTGCCCGATCCCCACCTTGTCACCCAGCCCAGAGCACTGAGTGTCATGTCCATTCATTCCTTGGACACCTCCAGGGATGGGGATTCCACCACCTCCGTGGGCAGCCCCTTCCAATGCCTGAACACCCTTTCCAGGAAGAAATTCTTCATATTCTATGATATGTGAAGATGAAACAAAGGTTTCCTTCTTCCAATCTGTTAATTGAGAGTCACTGGGAACATTCAGTTGTTTTACTGACACTGAGTCCCAAAGTGAGCCTGAAACACCAGGGCTGATGCCAGGGGTGTCCCTGGGATGATGTCCCCAGTCTCAGAGTGGTAGTGTGGGCTCTTGCCACAGGATGCTCTGCCTGGAATGTGGAAAACAACTCCAACAATGCCCTATTCACAAAGTTATCAGTGGTAAATAAAGGGGGGTCCTGTTGCTTTTGGATTTGAACAAAGTTGGAACCAGCCTGACTCATCAATCCCAAAGTGAAACATCCCAAGAGGGAAAAGAAGATGGGGCAGACCTGGGAAAAGACTCAATAAAGGAACAGACAAGCGGCACCACTGAGAACTTCTCCAAAGCTGCTGAGCTGGCATAGCCTGGACACCCCTGAGTGACAGTCCAGCACTTTCTACCATAAAAGACCAGTGCCAAATTTTAAGAGCAGGATCTTCTGAGAGATCTCTTCTTGGGGTAGGGGGGAGATTCAGAGATTTGTCCCTGGAGCAGGGGCACCCCTCAAGGTCAGTCCTCAAGGCTGAGCCAAAGGGATTTGCCCACAGTCATTGGTCTGGGTAAGTGACATCAATCTCTACTTAATAATTGGTTTTGCTTTAATACAATTGCTTTAATACAATTACTTTAATACAGTTGCTTCAAAATTGCTTCCTAGTGCACTATATTATAATAGTTGTTATAGCTCTTATACTGTGTAATAAATGACTTAGATCTTTTTGTCTAATCATGATCACAATAAATCATGTATTTCTTTAGGTATATCTGGTTTGCTATCCTTAATCTTGCAGGACAAAGCTGTATAAAAGGTTAAATCATACCTGTATCATCCTTTACATATAAATCACTGACAAAGTCTGGGACTGGGATTGGATCCAGCTTCCCCACTGCTCATTTGTCAATATTAATAACCTTAATTAGCTATGCAATCCAGCAGGTTAAACCACAAGTACAAACTTCACAGATCCAAATTTTGCTTATCTTTTTACTAAACAACCCTAAAACAGGGGAAAAATTCCATGGGCATTTCCAAGAAGAAAAGATAAGGATTTAATAGTTCATTCAAACAAACAGCATTCAATTTTTAGGATCAGGGAATGTTTATCCTTTTCTCTTTTTCTGAGCTTCCCTCATCAGGAGTGGCCAATGTTCAGGTGTTCTCCTCCACATCTTCCCACTGACACCAGTAACACTCCTTGGACACTACCAGACCTCTTTCCAAGACCAACCATCTGTTTCCCTGGGATTTGGGAGCCACTGGCTTTGCACAGCTGTCCCTGCAGAAAACTTGGCCCTTCTCCTGGATACCCGAGAGGAAGATGATCTGGTCACATCACACAATCTCAGTCAAGGTGACAGCACACCCAGCACACCATCAGTGTACCTGATGTGCATTCAATATATTCTGTCAAGATGCTGATTACATCTGAACAACATCCTCAAGATACATTTGTACACCAAAATCTGCTTGTTTCAGTCCTCACTGTAAGACAGGAAAGTGCTTCCCTGTCCAGACCCAGCTCTGATGGCATCATCAATTCCCAAATGTTTCCCCTGGACACATCATTTCTCAGGCTCAACTCACATTCAGCCAAAAACTCTTCTCCCAGCTTACTCTCTGCCCCTACTCCACCATCTCTGGGCTTCCCTTTATATTTTCTCATAACCTCCAGGTTTGGGGGATTTAAATGATTTTCTGCCACCCCTAAGTTCCTCCTCCAAGCCCAGGCAGCCTCTGATAACCCCCAATCCTCCCATCATCTCCAGGAGAAGGTGGTGCCGGGGATGATACGCTTCGGTTTAAGCATATCATCAGTCCAGAGGTTTTTAATTAGATCTTTCTAAATATTCTGCTGCAGCACACAAAGAACCACTCCCAAGGAAGTTCATCAGGATTAGGTATGAAAGCAGCAGCAACAGCTCTTTGATAAAGGGGCTCTTGCAGCTCACCCTGCCCTGGGGTGGAAAAGGGTCTCTCCAGGGGCTCAGGCTCTGCCAAGCACCAGAAAAGCAAAATCCAAACAGTGAGACATTAAGCTGAGATCCTTGAACAGGCACAGCAGAGTATTTTTCCTTTAATTAGATTTTCTACAGCTCCAAGGACACTGGGGGGCCATTACTATCTCTGCTACAACACAAGAAAAACAAAGGTTGCAGTTTCATACTTACCTCTCAATAATGTAAGTGTAACAGCTTACAAACAGCAATTCACCCAAACACCATCCACAGTCTGTGTGATACACTGGAGAAATGGGCCGTTAAGCAGGAAGGGATATTGGCAATCCTAAATTGCCCCAACTCCAGATGCTCCAAAACTTCATGGAAGTGCCAGACTGTACGAGCACACAGGCACTGGCTTTTCATTACACAGGTATTTAAAGGACATTTCAAATGGGTGCTGCTGATGTCTGAGATTTATTCAGTGAAAAAAACAGGCATCACAGAATCCTTGAGGCTGGAAAAGCCCTCCCAGACCATTGAGTCCAGCCTGTGCCTGATCCCCACCGTGTCACCCAGCCCAGAGCACTGAGTGCCACGTCAAGTTGTTCCTTGGACACCTCCAGGGAAGGGGACTCCCTTCCCATGGAGAAATTCTTCCTGCAGACACCAGGGAAACAAAACACCAAACACCTGGAAGAGATGGAAATGGGCCCTTCCAGGGTGCTCTGGTGCCCATGGGTGCCTCAAGGGAATCATAGAACAGTCTGAGTTTGAAGGGACCTTTTAAGGTTCATCTAGTCCAGCCTCACTGCAATAAGCAGGGACACCTTCCACTATCCCAGGTTGCTCCAAGCACCATCCAACCTGGCCTTGAACACTTCCAGGGATGGGGCAGCCACAGCTTCTCTGGGCAGGAGAAGCTCCCACCAGACCCCACTTGATGGCTGTGGGGGTGAGCACAGGGGTCTGAGAAGGTGCCACAGGCAGGGTCCCCTCAGGTGCTTCCTGAGCTCTGCTGTATCCAACAGCACCGAGTCCTTCAGGATGGCCCTTCAATTCCCAGAGCAATGTGGTGCCTTCAGATGGAGCTAAAACCTCTGAGAAGGGAAGCGGTGAAGGTTGTCGCTATGAGAACGTTATTTATTCTGCTGCTCATTGCTAAGCAACCCTGTCTCTCACAGCCACAATGATGCTACAAGTGCTGGCAGCACTTCCCTTCTCCATTCCCTGGGCTGCCTCCTTGAAAGGGTGCACGTTTACTCCTGCAGATCCAGCTCCCTGTTTTTCTTCTTCCACTATTTCCTGACCCACCACCTCACTGTGGAGTTCCTCTCAGGGGACCCCCTGGAGCTGAAATCCTCATGGCATTGTTTGGATTCTTTAGGGGTAGGGGTGGATGGTTGTTTGTTTAGCCAAATCCATCCGTTGTGTCCACTGGTTTGGGACCAGGGAAGCACAGGAACAAGCAGGGAAGGGCCAGGAGTGCCCCAAGCCCAGCACTCTGCAGCAACAGCCCTAGACTCAAGAAAACCCCAAGGATGACACACAGCATCACCTGCCATGTCAAACACCAGCCAGGCCCCCTCAATGCCCTGTGCCCTTCCAGAGAGCTTCCACATTCCTGCAGAGCTGTTGACAGATTGGATGTGGAAAGCCCTTTGATGCTGCTCCCCTTCACTGCTTTTTATCTGAATCTGCTCTCAAATTCTCTTTTGATGCTGAACCTAGAACCATTTCAGTCCAGATGACCCACAGTCCACTCACCCAAGTGCTTCACAGCCTCATTTTCCTGTGCTGGCAAAAGTGTCTGCAGTGCTTGAGTCAGACTTCCAACACTTCATTTCCTCATCAGTGTCTGTCCTCCTCACTCATTACACTCTAAATTCAACTGTAGGAAAAGGGATCACGGAATCCCAGAATGGTTTGGGTTGGGAGGGACCTAAAAGCCCATCCTGTCCCATCTCCTACCATGGGCAGGGACACCTTCCACTATCCCTGGTTGCTCAAAGCCCTGTCCAATCTGGCCTTGGGCACTTGCAGGGATCCAGGGGCAGCCACAGCTTCTCTGGGCAACCTGTGCCAGGGCCTCACCACCCTCACAGCCAACAGTTCCTCCCCAAATATCCCATCCAACCCTGCCCTCTGGCAGTGGGAAGCCATTCCCCCTTGTCCTGTCCCTTCAGGCCCTTGGAAGGCCACAATTAGGTCACCCCAAAGCTTCTCTTCTCCAACACCAAACCTTCCAGTGGTGTGCACCTCCTCACACCACAGGGACCTTTCGCAAGGAGTGCAGCAGTTTAGGAGGCAGCAGCTCTCCCATGCACTCAAACAGCTTCCAAGGTCATTCTGGCTCTTGCATTTTTGCCTCTTCTCATGCTAGGAGTTCCTTCACATTTCACTTCTGTCTTTCTACTGCTTATTTTCTTCTGGTTGAATTTCACCCTGAAGTTTTGGATGTTCATGAACTCTTATATCTTCTCAAAACACACTTTTTCCTCTGAGAAGTGATTTTATACAAAAGGCTATACCTGACTCAGCAGGTCTGCTCCCTGCACACCTTCAAAGTGCTCTCTGCTGACACCAGTGACAAAAATAAGTTCCACTGAGTTTTATTTCCTCAAACTCTGTGGTTTTCACAGAGTCAAGGCTGAAAGGTCTGCTCTGCCTAGAGGTCACCACAAAGCCACTGCTGCTGACATGAAACAGTGTCACAGGTTTTATTAATGGCTTGAGCTGGAGTTTGCTCCCAGAGCTCAGGGGGTATTCCCAGGGATAGCAGTAAGGAAAACATTCCTGCTGAAAGACACCGACACATCACCTCAAGCCCCACTCCATTTAAAAAATACAACTTACACACAGTGAATTCCCAACATTCCCCTAACCCAGAACTAGCTCACTCTGCACTTCAAAGGTTATTCATTTCAGAATTATAAGATACATGAGGTAATTAGGTAAAAGTACACATTATTGACCATTCCATACTTTTTCTTCTCACGGTTTGTCTTTAAGACAAAATCATGACTATTTATGGTACGATGCCTTTTTTTATGGCACTGCCCTAAATCTTATACCAGCGAGTGTTTCTTCTTGAGACTTTCCTTTTTGGTCCTCCCAATTATTTTTATCTTCTTACATATTCTTACCTTCTCAATTGTCTTTCATTTTCATCTAGTCCTCATTACAATCATAATGCCAAAATAGTTTGCAAAGCATCCAAAATAAGACCAATGTAATAATGTGGGGTGTAAGACAAAAAAATAACTTTCCCAATTACAAACTTCAGAGACTGCTCTGATTCACACTATCAAGAGGTTTATGCATTTACAGCATTAATAGTAGGCTAGGTTACACAAAACTCAGGGTCAAGCACAGACAGGTGCAGCCTTTCTGCACAAACACAACAGGAAATATTTTGCTGACATAGAAGAAGGGGTCACCACCTCTGGCTTCACCTTCATGGGGAGCTTCCAGATGCTGAGGACCTGGTGAAAATGCTTGAGATCCAAGTCTTGAGGGTCCAGTTACCCAAGTCTTTCCAGGGAAGTGGCCGCAGTACAAAGTCTGAGCTCAAGAAGCGTTCAGACAACACTCTCAGGGACAGGGTGGGATTGTTGGGGTGTCCTGTGCAGGGCAAGGAGTTGGACTTGATGATTCTTGTGGGTCCCTCCCAGTTCAGGATACTACATCATTCTGTGAGTAAATGACTCAGAGCTGAAAGAAACCTGAGCCTTAAAAATACAGAGAAATCTGAAAGGCTACAGAGAACCTCATGTTCTTCCACAGCCAGCAAGGAAACCTCCCTTCCCAAGACTGTTCCTCCAGGGATTCCTCAGCCAGGTGGGTGTTACTAAAAGTTATTGGAAATTCTGCAAAAACTCATTATCTGATCTGGTTACAGGGAGGAGACAACAGGACTTGGCTGTCCCTGTCTTTGGCCTTCAGAGCATCCCTGTGGCTCCCAAAGCCAGGCTCCCCTGCCCAGCACATGCAGCCTCCCAAATCCCTCCCAGAGCCTGTTCAGACACAAAGCTGCCTGTCACGTGCACCACAGCCAGCAGCACCTGCCTGTATGGGAGGGAAGAAATCTGGGAAGAGCAGGATGGAGCAGGGAAGGCAACAAGTTACACTACTTTAATGCTATTTTTGAGAGCTTTCTGTAAAATCCAAGACTACAACATGGCACATCAGGCTCCCCCCCCACATCCAACATACTACTAGAGCGTTACTGGCCCCTTAACTGTGCTGGTATTCTTGCTTTTAAAACTACAAAAAGCCATCTAATTTTAATATATTCAGCCAGAGATGAAACTAAATTTCCAGAGCTCCCACATACAAATATGCCAATTCAAGTGATACAAAGTTTTGCAATTCAAAAAGCATCTCTTCCTCAAATTCACTCTAGATATATTAACTATAAAACACAGCCTCATCTATACAACACTGCATTTCAGTGGATAATCACAGTCCATTTTGAATTAAATCAGTTACACCTTAAGTCTTGATATTTTATCAACACATCCATTGAAAGGCAGCATCCAAATTAAACAATCTTGCTTCAGAATCATTATGAACAAACTCCAAGTGTGGTAAGGTTTGTTTCCTTTCAGGGGGTGGCAGATCCAGTTTGTCAGTACCTGAATGGCAAATGAAGAGCATAACCTTGTTTCAGGAGGCTCCTTCTGCAGGTTTTAAATAGCCTGGCAGGAATGCAGCCCTGCAGCTCCTGCATACCAATGTACAGCTCTGTGCTCTTCCTCAGAGCTGGGGAAACACTCAGGACTCAACTTCCCATCAAAACTAAAATCAGGTTTAAAGGAAAAGTCACAGACCACTCAGATTTACCCATATTCACACAATTTTTTGCCTGCTTTCTATTTGGCTTCAAAATTAAAGAAATCTATAGTTGCCCACAGTGATCCCAAGGAAAATGCAGCCATACAGCAGAGTAACAGCCCCTTTGTAGCTTATCTGCTTTCCCAGCATTACTATTTTCCTTGGTATAACTGAGCGTCCTAGAATGGTTTGGCTTGGGAAGGACCTTAAAGTTCATCCCATTCCACCCTCTGCCGTGGGCAGGGACACCTTCCACAAGACCAGGTTGCTCCAAGCCCCATCCAACCTGGTCTTGGTCCCTTCCAATTCAGAATATTCTGTGAACTCTGAACTTCCAGGGATGGGGCAGTCACAGCTTCTCTGGGAAACCTGCTTTGAACAGAGGTGGTTAGTGCTGGGGTTTGATTGATGGAGAACAAGACAACCCTTTCCTGGGCAATTACAATTCAGTGTCTCTTTTTGTTCTGGGTTTTATTTTAAAGATTTCCTTTTACTCCATGATTTTTCTCTGAAAAATAAGTAAATAAACCCACACCTCCGTTATAGAAGCCCAGATGTCCTGGTCAATCCAGCCTCCAAGAGCACACGCTGCACACACCATACCTGCTGGGGAGAGGAGGAGTGGGGACCCAGCACACAAACCCTGGGGTGTTCAGGGGGCCCTGAACCACAGCTGTAGCACTTCCATCGAGGAAAGAAACTAAGTATCTTGAAATCCAGGAGTAAAGCAGAGAGACATGCCTCCAGGATGCAAATTCCTCTGGTTCAGGAACCAGCCACCCAAGACAGACTTTCAGGTGCACACAGTGCTTCTGGACCAAGATCTTTTCTTTTTGTGCTGATAAACAACATCTTGACGTATTTTGCGTGATTCAGGTGTGCTTAATACCTACTTCTTAAATAAATGAAGCCTTTCAGTTCTAAGTAAACACCACAGCCCTGCAAACACATCCAAACACCTGCCAATACATCTTGGAGGAAACAAATCTGGCTCCTTTTAGCAGTGTCACAAAGTTTAAAAAATACAATTTATAATCTCCCTGAAAGCCCAGCAGCCTTTAGGAGACACTGACCAACACCCAACCATGTTAATCAAATAAACACACATCATTTTACCAGTGAAAAATGGTCTTATTTCACCTGGTTGTTCTCCTCCAGCCAGCCAAGCCTTCCAGATCTATTCCATGAAAGATAAACAAAATAATGATAATCCAAAGCAACAATTCAATTCTTTCCATTTAATCTGCCCAGTCTTGCTCTCTCCAAGCCAGCTCTCCGTGCCTCCCCAGACAAACCACGGGGCTTTTAATGGATGCTTAATATGTCAAAAGCATGGATTTTTAATTAAAACACAGAGTTTGACATCATGGGGAATTCACAACCCCCACATCTGACTAATACACTGTCTCCAGGCCAGCTAAAGAGATAAAACTCACAAAAATAATAAAAGCAGCTTGTTTTTTTAAATCCACACACAAAAGAGCTTTAGATAAAGCTGGACACTAAGCACCCATTATTGGTGTCTCCTACTGGGGCTTTTCTCATTAGCAAGGTGGCCTTTCCCAACCACAGATTGGAGAACAAAGAGATTTATAGAAACCAAGAGCATCAGAGTTGCCAGGCAGGGAAATCAGAGTTTGTGCTTCTCTCAGTACCTTCATGGCACAGGCACTGCCTGAAACACAACATTGACATTCTGCCTGTAAAACTGGGGGGAACTCAAGCCCAGTTTGTTTTCTCTTCTCACAGTTTGAGCTTTTCAAACTAGAACATAAGGCACAGATTAGGTGAGGGGATTCCTACCGAACTACCAAACCCACCCCTTCTGACCCAGCAGATGCAAGAGCCACACAGAGAACAGTTTAAGTTTTGCTCCTGTCTCAGGGTTACACAGTTTGGAATCTAAAGTCCTCAAATTCGGGAGAAATATAACTTGGTCCCACTTTTCCTCTGTTTGTGCACAGGGAGAAGCTGCAGGAGTTCCTCCAACACATTCAGGAGCTACAGAAAAGGATGGCCAGGGGCAGGACAAAGGTGGGCAGGGAGCACCAAGGCTGTGGTGGGGCTCTTCCCACAGGAGACCCTCTGTCTGGGCCATTTGCCACATTCCCACTGGAAATCCCCACAGAGCTAAGGTCAAAGAGAATGAAGGGTTGGATTTTGCTGAAGCAAAAGAGTTTAAAGAGTTAATTTTTTATAGGGCTGGTTTGCTAGGAGGGTGGAGGTTTGGATGCAAGGATTCAGGGGAAGAGCATCCAAACCCACAGAGGATGGAGGTCTAACCCTAGAGGGATAAAAAGTATGACAGATTTAGGTCCAAACTGGGAGGGATGGGAGAAGAAAGGGCTTAATAGCCCATTTTCCTCAATTAATCAGTGAGGTGGGCTGGGCCCCTCAGCCAGCAGGGCAGTCTCTGCTCCGTTTCATCTGTAAAGTATCACCTGTGTTGTATTTACATCACAATACATGGCAATTCAGATTGTTTCCCTAACCTCTTTTATGTTCTATTCAATATCATATTACACTGCCCTGCATATACAGGCAAAAATACACCCTAGGTCAGCAGGAAAAAGGAATACCTACTCTTTAAACAGCCTTTTCTTTATTCAAATTCTGTTAAGGACTATGAATTGAACTTAAACATTTGAGTAAGTAATTCTGTAAATACAGGATTAACATACCTAACTAGAAGTCAGGATAGTATGTTAATGGATGAGCCTGGGCACAACAGAAACAGTGAAAATAAACCCAGAAAAATACAAGATGCAAGAGGTCTGGTGGGAATTGCAAAGGACACAGGATGTGGCTGCTCATTCCCACCACCCCTCAGCACTTGAGAAATTCAGGGAAGGAACCCATGGGCTGGAGACGCTCCCAGGTCAGGACTGTCAGTGGGCAGCAAGAACAAGAGGAGGATACTTTATATAATCTGATTCCACATATTACAAACATCTTTAAAGATCACAGAATCACTGAGATTAGAAAAGCCCTCCCAGACCATCAAGTCCAACCTGTGCCCAATCCCCACCTTGTCACCCAGCCCATAGCACTGAGTGCCACATCCAGTCATTCCTTGGACACCTTCAGGGATGGGGACTCCACCCCCCAACCCCTGGCACCCCCTTCCAATGCCTGACCACCCTTTCCAGGAAGAAATTCTTCCTGATGTCCAACCTGGCACAGCTTGAGGTCAGTTTCTCTTATCCTGATGCATCAACGTACTCCAAAATTGTCTTTAAAACTCTCCCTAAGAGCTCATGATGGGTTTGAAGGCTTCCAGCTCTTGTTCAAGAGTTATAGCTCCATTCCATGCCTGACAAGAAGCATAGAGGGAAGGAAAACCATAGCTACAAATGTGAAAATCCCAGAGAGCAGCCACCTCTTCCAGGGCAAGGGCTGGTGGGCACAGCCAGACTCTGTCCTGCAGGAGCTCCTTTCCTTCACACACACCCCATTGCAGGGAGCACTGGTGTGATCAATCAGAAATTATTTATTAACAGAAAAGAAGTCAGGGGCAGATTTGTGCTAAAAGCTGCTGGGGAGGACGTTTAAAACAGATTCTGCTCAGTACAAATGCATGGAGACAAAACACTCCCACCCCCACAATATAAGCAGGTGAGGTTCACCCTAACTTCAATGCAATGAGCAGGAGAGGCTCCACAGATAACAAGAAGCAACATATAAATGTTAAATACAGGCTTCCTATACCAACCCTGTTAACTGAGAGACACTGTGGGAGCCTCACACAAGCAGGTGGCCTTTGGATGTGACCCCTGGTTTCTCCCTGATGAGGCAGCAAAAGGAGACAGATGGAGCGAGGAGAGAGAAGCAAAGCAGAAAAGTAGCACAGAAAGGGCTGAATGGTTGAAATCCAGGGAGTATTTGGGTTAAGTGGGGTCAGGATATCGGGAGTGATCCCAGACTCAGCACTGCTTTCAGGAGTTCACTTGAACTCCACAAAAACAGATGCTCAATTCTGCTCTTTCCTTAGGAGTGGATTGGTGAGGAAAACAAAACTCAAAGCCATGGGTGAGTTCCTGTGGCTAAGCCAGCATACTTAGCTTTATATTTAAAGTCCTTTATCAGTCAGTGATTTCAGCATCACAGCCACAAGTAATCCTCATCTTGGTATTCCAGCTCTACCATGGCCTCCAAGAACTTGGCCAAGACAGAGGCTCCTCCAGAGCCAGGTTTTCCTCTGTGCACTCCCAGACCCCAGCCAAGCAGCACAGAGCTAGGCAGGAGCCAAAAACAGGTTTGCCCTTGGCAGAAAGAGAGGGCAAAATGAAAGTGTCTGTAAAGAAAGCTGGAAGCCACAAATAGAGGGCTAAAAATCATATTCAGACAACTAGCAAACCGAATTTTTCCCTCAATAAATGGAAAAATCCATTTTGTTTCAGCAGCAAAATACTTTTCAAACCCCATCTGGAAAAACATCAGGAGATAAAATAAGAGGCAAAAAAACATGCCCAGAAGATGGAAATCCAGAACACGCTCATGGATCTCTGTGCTGTCACAAGCAAAATTAATTTAGTGTCACGTTAGAAGTTCACTCTCAGCTGCCACATTAACATATGACTGAAGGTTTGAAAGGTCTTAAGGGTGAAATATCTTATTGGCTACAAAGGGAAAAACATTCTGCAGATAAGTGGTGATAAATGGTTTCTGAAAAGTTTCACATAAATAAGGTTCAAGTGGTAATTTTTCAGCAGTGCTGTCGGTCTCACATCAGAGGATGCCAATGGATGTGGGATTTGTCTTCTGCAGGATTTTCATTGGAGATTTGTTTTGTTTTAGCAGCGAGACGCGATGCAAAAAATAACTCTTGGGAAGATTAAAGTGCCCAACAGAACAAAAAATAAATGTTCTCACTAAAACAAGGAAAATGGGAACACCATTAGTTAATCTTGTTCAAGACAATTCCTTTAGTCATTAAACAACATAACTACTTCTATTTCTGTGTCATACCAGAATGAAATAAAGGCTGATAAACTGTCTGGTGAGATTTTTACTGATTATTAAATCTAGCAAAAGTGATCTGGACAACAACAGAGTAGCTGATTTTTCAGCTGAAAAGCATTTTAGGTCCATGAAAATGCTCCAAGGGCTGCAGCCCCTCTGCTCTGGAGACACGTTCTGAGAGCTGGGGTTGTCACCTCAAGAAGAGATCTTAGAACCCCTTTCCAGTGCCTAAAGGGGCTCCAGGAGAGGCTGGAGAGGGACTTGGGACAAGGGCCTGGAGAGACAAGGTACAGGGAATGGCTTCCCACTGCCAGAGGGCAGGGTCATTGGGATATTGGGAGGGAATTGCTGGCTGTGAGAGGGATGAGGCCCTGGCACAGCTTGCCCAGAGAAGCTGTGACTGCCCCATCCCTGGAAGTGTCACAAGGCCAGGTTGGACAGGCTCAAGCACCAGAAAGCTTGAAAGGTTTCTTTTCCTAAGCCAGACCTGGAGATGGGGGATTGTCCTCAGCCATTCCCAGATCCAAGACCCAGGTTCTGCTCTGAGCCTGACCAATTTAATTTCCTCTTCTGCCTCCAGACCTGCACCCACCAGTTCCTGGTTTTCATAGTCACCAGCTCATTGCAAAGGGACAAACTGGGGGTTCAGAGGCAATACACTGGAATTCAACATATATAGTTAGTATGTTAAAAAATTCACGATTTTGAGCTGCCACTGCTGTGTGCAGTAACTTGTGTGATCAGCAGTGGGGGAACTGACTCCACAAATATCTGAATGGACCAACTACCCAGGACACATCATTCAGAAAAATAAGGGAAAAGGACTGAAATTAAAGATGAGCTGCCAAGTATTTTAAAAACACTTTTGCCTGAATTTCTTTATGTGGGGTTGAAAGGCTGTCTAGAATGGCTTTGTTTGATTTGTTCTTTGGTTTGTCTTAAAATATTTGGAATGCCAATATTAGCCTGTTTTTTGAGACTATTCTTGAATTCCTTTTAAGGTAAGCCTTAAGAAAAGATGTTGGATTTTTAGCAAAGACTTCCTTTCTCTGAAATGTTAATTAGCATCTAAAGTGGAAAAATTAGGAAAAAAAGCAAAAAGCAGAAAACCTTGATATTTCCCTCTCAACTTTTCCCTTTCAAGCAGAGTTTTCTCTCCCTTTCTTCTTGAAACTTTATCTGCACGTATTTTCTCAGGTTTTTGTAGATCAGACACCTAAGAAGTTTAAAATAAATACAGATCAGCCCCTTAAAGCCTTTTTCCAGTTGCCAATATCTAATCCATTACCTGGTCTAACTTAAGGGGGCAAACAGAGCCCTATTTAGGATATATGGAAATTGAGTAAGAGACTATAATTCTCAATTTTCCTATGATTTGTCAGGATAAACATCCATCCCACAACCCTTTGCTTGTGTTGGAAGCATCTCATCAGCTCTTGGAAAACCACCTTGGACTGACAGCATTTCAGGCTGTGATCTGTCCTTTCTAGTGCAAGGCAACTGATAACAAGTTATTCAGCTAATTGGACAACTGGATCCTAAAAACTCATTATGCGACTGTCCCTTCACAACTTCCAGCCCTTCTCCCTTCCCAATAACATCATGAACAACAAAACCCAGCATCGTGTTATAAAGAGATGAAAGGAAGACAGAGGGGCTGGCACAGCCCTTTCATCTTCAGGTCTTAAAAATATCTCTAGGACAAAAAATACTGATTCCTCCCAAAGCCTCCATAGCAGCTCCAGGCTGGAAACAAGTGCAAGCAGCAGAGACCTGGACATACTTTAGGCTGGAGTTAGGAAGAAGTTGCATCACCCTTGAAGATCTTCAGAGAAAGTTTTCTTCTGAAAAGCTTAAGTCAGGACGGGATTTACTTTGAGAGAGAAGATGCTGCTCTGGTGTAACTAACTCCAGCTAATCCAGGTTTATCCCAGCTATTCCTGCACATCGTGCTGCCTGCAGGAAGGAAATGGCAAAGTGACAACTGGGCAGGCAGGACCCACCCAGAAATGAGAAAGCAAAAGCCTGGCTGGAGCCCACCCCATCCCCTAGCTCTGGACTCAGCTCTCCAGGGCTCATCCCTGGCTGTATCCCACAGAAATCTGAAACCATTATTTCACAACAACTTTGCATCACAGAATCATGGAGCAGTTAGGTTTGGAAATCATCTGTCCACATGGGAACAGCTGGCAGGCCCCCAAACCCTACATAGGAGCGTCAAGTCCATACGTAGAAGACACTGCTACCAAACATAACCTCTCTCTGTGCCCTTAGTAAAGTCCATTGGCATTCCCAAGCATCAGGAGATGTTTCTTTTAACTTTAAGCACAAGTCCAGCACTCAGGCAAGTGGAGAGGATTGTGCTGCATGGGACTAGCACTGGTGCTGATGGAGGAGGCACAGCTTCCCCCACAATCCATTCTGCAACACACAGTTCCTTGCAACAGGCACAGAGACCATTTCCACTCGAGATCTACCTGCCCTCCTTCCAGCTTCAGTGCCAGGATAAGTGGCAATGGCTCCCCACTGCCAGAGGACAGCATTAGATGGGATACTGGGGAGGAATTCCTCCCTGTGAGGGTGGTGTGGGACTGGGATGGAATTCCCAGAGAAGTTGAAGCTGCCCCACTCCAGAAGCGTTCAAAGGTCAGGTTGAATGGGACTTGGAGCAACCTGGGACAGTGGAAGGTGTCCCTGCCCATGGCAGAGGGTGGAACTGGATGGGCTTTGAGGTCCCTTCCAACCCAAACCCTTCCACAATTTCTACCATTCCATCATCTCAGAGCCATGGAGTAAATTCATCATTCCCTGTTTGATGCAGCATTTCAAACTCCCTTTCCTTCTGGGCTTCATCTCCAAGTTAGGCTTGGTAGTAATGTTTTCTAATATGGACTTAACATTCCTGTGGGGTTTGGGGAACTGTCAGCTACTGCCATGTGGGCAGATGATCTCCAGCGGTCCCTTCCAACCCTAACTAACCTTGAAACCTGAGCTTTCCATGCTCACCTGGGCTGAAGCTGCTCAGCCTGGGTCATGCCACGGCATCCACAGTATCTGCACTGCTCACATAAAACCTCTACTTTCACATCTCCACCCTAATTCCCCAATAAATAGGCCCTTTTTTGCAAATAAAGTCATTGCCAAGTAAGATCCTATCTGGCTCTGCTCTGTTTAACTGAATAATTTGCTGGGACTGAGTTACTAGAGCCTGTATTAAATGTTGAGATTATTGAACATGTGCTTGTACTGAATTAATATTTCATGGCTCCTGGGGCCCGTGTGGGCTGGCTGTTCTCCTGGAGTGCTTCAGCACCATGGAAACCTTGGGAGATATTTTCTCTTAATTGCATGAATGGTTGACAGATACCAGTACAGTACCATGGAATTAAGCCCTGAGTCCTGAGGAATTCGGATGAGCTGCTGCACTGCTGCTGTTGTTTTAATTTTATTTTTAAACCTGGCAACATCTGCCCTTGTCCATTTTAATTTCAGATGGTTTTAATGTCAGGAGGTAATGTATCTGTGTGACAGGTAGTATAAATTACCACAACTACAATTCACAAGAGGAACCCTTTAAACCTAGGGAGAATCTAGGGACTCAAGAAAGAAAATAAATAAAAAAAAAACAACACTTGAGTGATCAAAAGTCAAATGAAGTGTTTCTTTTAATTTAATTTGTACTTTTATGGCAAGTTTAATTCTCTAAATAACCACCCCTTGGCTTTAGAATTGTCAAGTAAAGAGTGTTTGAGCACTGTTATCCTAAGCTGTCAGCAAATACAGGCTGCTCATTATAAATCATCTTTCTGTATTTATCAAGTTAAAATTGTTCAATATCTTGTAGGACAGGGCCCTAGAAATCCCTGAGCATTATTAGATAATGAAGCAGGTTTGCAGAATGCCTTTTTTTAAGCCAGGTTTGTGCTGCATGATTCACCCTACTCTAAGTGATTATGGGATGCAGATTATACCTGTTCCTCGAGAAATCAGAAATCATGTCACAAATTTCACTGAACTGCACAAAGTTTTTTCCCATTTTGTAAGAGTAGAGAATTAAGTGTTAGATACCCAAAGCTGTAGCTGAGTCTTAGCCCCAGATTAAACACCAGCTTAAATCCATACTCTGAATCTAATCTGTACCTACAGCTCCTCTAAAGTTTTCTGGGCACTTTAAACATCACTAAAATACTGTCAAAATAGTTCCCTGATTTTAATTAGAGAACATATGGAGAAACTGAACTCTGTCTATAGCTGACAGACAGGTAAGTCTGGCAGGGATCCACAGATTTTTCTTATTCACCCTGCCCAGAGAAGAGAAATAGCACAGATGATAAAGAAGCAGGTTGGAGAGCTGGGAGATCATTTGGTCATGAACCCACTTGCTTCAGTCTCTGCCAGAATTCTCAAGGAGTCCTTATACAAGAAACCGAGTTACATTAATTCCATTTATGATTATCATCATCTGAAACTTCCAGTGAAACTTTTTGGGTTCATTTTTTTTTAAATGAGGTGGATTTAAGCCTAATACCAAGTTGGAACTGAGGCATTTCTGAAATCCTGTAAAATTCCAAGACAGTATTTGAGTTTAGACTCAATTTTGTCTCTGTGCCCATTTTTAAATAGGCAGCAGTAAAACCTGGATCTACTCAGGAGCTCAGGTTTCCAGTGTTCAAAACTCAGGTTTGAGCTGGACTCCCCTGCTGCCACAGAGGGACAGGATCTAAACAAAGCCTTCAGGAAAAGCAGACTATCGTTACCTCTATTTTAAACCACAATGAACTACCTTTAAAGTGCTCACCTGCCAAGGGAAGAGGGATTTTTTCATAAATAGACCAACCAGAAAAGCTTTTTATCAGCCAAAGAAGCAAGTTCCAACATTAAACTATACTCATTTATCCAGAGTTTACAGGATTGTAGGTAACACCTATTTAGGAACTGCCACTCCACTGGGGGGAAGCCTTTATGGAATAGCTTCCATTTTTAAAAAAATTATAGAATCCCAGACTGGTTTCAGATGCGAAGAACCTTAAAGCTCATCTCATCCTACCCCCTGCCATGGGCACGAACACCTTCCACTAGACCAGGTTGCTCCAAACCCTGTCCAACCCAGCCTTGGAGACTTGCAGGGATGGGGAGTCCACCTTGGGCTATATATTTCATCTGTATGATCTGAAGGTTTTAGAAGCTGAAGCACCCAAATTTCTAAGAAGAAAACTTTGAAGTGTTGCCCAGAGTTTAACTCGCACTGAGATCAAGAGGAACTGAAGCCAAAGCCCTGCACGTGCTCTGAGAGTGCAGGATTACTGTAAATTCTGGGTGGCTTTGTCTGATCTCAAGTCAGGAAGTGCTTAACACTCCACAGAGCTTCTCTCCAGCCTGAATTCAGATTATGGATTTAAGGAGCATTTTTGGCAGCTGCTTCACACAGCCCCCATTCACAGCAAAGTTACTGTCCTGCAAACAAGCACCTTAATCACCGAATTCCAGAAGCATTGATGTTGGAAATTCACTCCCAGCCCATCAAGTCCAACCTATGCCCGATCCCCACCTTGTCACCCAGCCCAGAGCACTGAGTGCCACGTCCAGTTGTTCCTTGGACACCTCCAGGGGTGTCTCCACCACCTTCCTGGACAGCCCCTTCCAATGCCTGAGCACCTCCTCCAGAAAGGAATTTTCCCCAATATCAAATTCAAACCTCCCCTGGCACAGCTTGAGGCCATTTCCTCTCATCCAGTCCCTCGTTTCCTGGGAGCAGAGCCCGACCCCCACCTGGCTCCACCCTCCCATCAGAGAGTTGCAAAGAGGGAGAAGGTCCCCCCTGAGCCTCCTTTTCTCCAGGCCGAGCCCCCCCAGGCTCCTTCAGCCTCTCTTGGTGCTCCAGACCCTTCCCCAGCTCTGCTCCTTCTCTGGACACACTCCAGCCCCTCAATGTGTTCTTTGTCATGAGGGGCCCGGAGCTGCCACCAGCATTCAAGGTGTGGCCTCACCAGTGCCCAGCACAGGGACAGGCACTGCCCTGGGCCTGTGCCCACACTATGGCTGATTCAAGCCAAGTGCCATTGGCTTCTTGCCCCCCGGGGCTCACATTCAGCCACTGTCACCAGCATTCCCAGGGCCTTTTCCAGCCCCTCCACTCTAGCCTGGAGCATCCCATGGGGTCGTTGTGACCAAGGTGCAAGACCCAGGCCTTGCTGACCCTCACTCTGTTGGTCTCAGCCCATGGATCCAGCCTGCAGAGCTTTCTGCCCTCTAGCAGACCAACATTCCCACCCAAAACGTGACCAAACTGCCGTGCAAATTGAGAACTGGTCCCTTTGGGTGAAAGCAGAGCTCAGTGTGGTGAACAGCCCCTGGACACGTGTGACAGACATCAGGGATGAAAATCCACCTAACTGGCAATGCCAACCCACCACTCCCCCAGATTTCTCTGTGGCTCTCCAAGTGTGGGTAGTTGGGCATGTTTCCATCAGCATCAGTCACGTTCCCATCAAATCAGTCCTCAGCACATTACTACACTCTTGGCACTCCTCAATCTGCATACACAGACCCAGACTAAAATTAGAGGTGTTGGAAGTGTGGTATTGAGGGGAGAGGGAGGGAAGCTGGCTGAAAAGAATGGATGCCAAGCTAATTACAGATAGGGCTGGTTGGATTTCCTGCTGGTGAGATTGCTCAGCACTGGCACTTTTGGAGGAGTCTCTCAGGAGAAAACCTTTGGTATTTCATTACTGTTCCCTTTCTACTACAGGTAGAAAAGAGATTGCCTATAACTCTTAAATACAAGCCCAGAGGGGAAAAAAAGCTTCACTTTCTTGAAGCAGCATTTAACCTGGAGTTCAGGCACTTGGATGAGATGGCTGAGAGCTCCTGGGTGGAGCGAGGACACGACCTCCCTCTACCATGATCCCTCTGCTACTAACTATTCTGGACAGGATGTTTTACTGCTCATAAATATTCATCAGGCCAGAAACAGAAGCTGAAAAGAAGCCAGGGCATGAATCTCTCAGCCTGGATGAACACAGAGGTTGAACAACAGAACTGTGAAGGGAAAAGATGCACTCATGGCACATGTCTAAGGTAAGAGGAGTCAGACTTCAGAGATGGACACAAAGGTTGGTATTAGGAAACACCATCAAATGTGGTCCAACACAAGACTACGAGTTCTCTTGTTCTTTGGAACAGTTCCCAGTTCCATCATTTTGGTCACTTTGATCTCTCCTTCTTCCATCCTTCCCTGGCTCTCTGGTTATTCACAAGATTCTCCCCAACCCAATTATTCATACAGAAAGGACCAAGCCCTTTGCCTCCTTCTTGGCTTGCCCCAACAACTGGCACCAAACCTGGGAGCAGTCCTGGAATTCCTTCCTGTTCCCAAGCTCAGCAGCTCAGTTAGTGGTCAAAAAATTTTCTCAAGTCTCTCAAAATCTGTTCTGCTGAAATGAAGAACTTATTTTTAAGCCTTCTATTTAAATAAAATAACCTACTACTGCACAAAGATCATTTTTAGCAACAAACTCTAACAATTTTAGAATATCATCCCTTTCTCACTCGGTGAATATTTATTTTTAAAAACTGTTGGCTAGAAACTGAATTGTTGTAATCTGATAGAAAGGAGATCAGCTGATAATAGTGTATGGTGACCTAGAAAAGTATTAAAGTTACTGACATTTTTGTCCATAGCCTACAAAAAAATTAAGTACAAAACCTGGAGAAAGTTTAACTCCACACAATGAATTCAGAGCCTACTTACAGTAAAATCCAATGCAGCATGGCTATGAGCCTGTGATAAATATCCAAGGGTTGCACTGACAGAAGGTTCATGGAAAAGTAGTGCCTACACTGAGGGCAGTGCTGCCCCCGATCCCAAACACTGAAGCTCCACAGAAGGGCCCTTTTTTTAATGCCTTTTGAAATTAAATTTCACATTAATGCCACAGAGTGCACATCAACAGCAGCATCAGCTGCACAGTGCTTCACTCCAGCACAACAACTAGCACATATGTCAGGAAGATCACGGAATGGTTTGGGTTGGGAGGGACCTTAAAGGTCCTCCAGTCCCACCCCCTGCCATGGGCAGGGACACCTTCCACTAGACCACATAAAAGGGGAAAATTCTGGGGAAAATTCTATTAGCTGCAATGCCTGGGAAGCTGGCAACAGTAGCCTTGTTACTCTACACAAATATTGATGCCATGATATCATTACATCCTGACATGAAAATTACATGAACATTTATCACAATCAACATGTTGTCATTCAGCTGCATTTAACAAATCAAGCTGTTCCTGTTTCTCCAGCTGGTCCTGGAAATAACTTCTCAGGATAACTTCTAGGAAAAAAGCAACACCACCACCGTGTGGAGGGATCAACCACATGGCAGGGAGGGGAAACAAGAGGTCAAAACTTGAATCCAGGAAAGCAAGGGCCTGTTTCTTCAGACATCCTGCAGTAGATTCCCAAATTCCCCCTTCTCCTGTCACTGTCTGCCTGTACAAAAGTCCCTCTCCCTCCTTTTCACAAGGCACTGGTTGGTTTTGATATTGATCCCATTATTCCAAGCAGCCAGGTAGAAAAGGTCTATTTTTAAAGCTTTCCTTTCAAACCACATTCCATAAACAGGGTGGAAGGCACGGCTCACACCCAGGGAATAAGGAAACAAATAGGAAATTACCTTCCCAAACACCTCTACAGAAACTCATAATATTTGAAAATACCATGGACTATTCCCAACAGCAATTTGTGCTTTGTATTTTCTTGATATATATGTCTCTTACTGGTTTTTTAAAACTGTTTGGTTCTTCCAAGCCTTTTTAGTAGGTCAGGAGAGAAGTGTATTTAACATTTTTAGTTTAAACAGTGCAGCCTCAGATGAAGGAAGAAGCACAGCAAACAGCAGCAGTAACAACCCAAACACGCAAAATGTGCTCACTGCTGGCTGGAGTCATTTAGGCACTACAGAACATCCTGGAAAAATATCTTTGTAAATGTTTAGTTGTATTTCCTAGTGAAAAAATCAGCTTTTTCCTTGGTTCCTGCAAACATTCCCAGTTTAATAGGTCTACAGCTGCCACCTTCCATTGGAGGACCATCTGCATTTCAGAGACTTGCAGAGAACAAGTGAAGCACCAAGAACCATCAAGATAAATGCCTCAAACATGGACAACATTCACATTCCCTCACTGTTCCCAAATAGCACCATAATGAAAACCCTCCTATGGGCATTCTCCCCTTTTAATTCCCTTTTCCTAACAGTCAGGAGCTGAGAACACACGTGGTGAGAGCTCCATCCTCCAATGTGTCCCATCCTTTGAGCAACTGCCTTCCAAATTGCTGCACTGGAAGCATTTTAATGGATTTTGTACAGATGGTTACAACCAAATGAATGATCTAGTTACAAAATGTTTGGAGTAAACCAATTGAGTAAAGCTGGAAGGGCAAGTGAAATCAGGCTGGATTTGAGCAGCAGCTGCTCCACATTTGTGGAATAATAGAGCTGGTGGACTCATTTGTGAGGTAACCGGGCACAGCTGTGCTCAGCTCACACTGA
The DNA here is from genome assembly GCF_022539395.1 of Myiozetetes cayanensis. Taxonomy (NCBI): domain Eukaryota; kingdom Metazoa; phylum Chordata; class Aves; order Passeriformes; family Tyrannidae; genus Myiozetetes; species Myiozetetes cayanensis. Next base: position 13,042,256 of record NW_026086826.1, on the reverse strand, counting down.
AAGGCAACACATTGGGAGCAACTGCACAAAAAGATGAGTTTTCAGCCCAACTCCACTAAAACTGCACATAGGTGGGTCTGGGTTTGTTGTTGTTTTTTGGGTTTTTTTTTTAAATTAACTAGTTTGGTGGTCAAGGGAACCAGACAGAAAACACCTATATCTGAAGTAACTACTTGTTAAAGGTTTATTACGGAGTCAGAAAATCCATTTTCTTTCATAGTGCAGGAGTCATTCAATCAAGTTCAGTCATGTGAACAAGTAGACACATGGAAGGCAAATTTCACTTTTTTTCCAAAGAAATACCATGGTTCTAAACTCTTTACATACTAAGTACAGATATTAAATTACCAGAGCAAACTTTATTTTGCTGTTACACCCAACAGGAACCTACACTTTGCATCTTTCCTTCTAAAAACCATCTCCAGAGTGGAACCCACAGAACACAGAAATCACAGTTCACACATTCTATTCATCCTAATTCCCTCCCTGAAAGAAAATCTGATTAAATCCCTATGGAATTACCTAGTTTCCCTCCATTCTCATCTATTTTATTTTACTCATGAAGTAAATGGTTGTCCACCCTTCCTTGATGAAGCTGTTGGGTAATTTGAGGCACTGACAATTTTTATCACATATTTTCCAAGCCTTCTTAGATTAATACAAGTGAGAATAGCAACAGACACTGTTAAGTCCTTAAACTAACTAAATAACTATTTTTATTATTATAATTGTAACCATTTTTTTTCCCCAGAGGTAAGATAAATTTCTAGAAGAATTTTGTCCTGTTTCAGGCTGGATCCCACACCATGGAAGAAAGTACTATCATGGAGTGACTTCGGAATTCAGCCAAATCAGCAAGAAGCAAACTCAGCTGTTTCCCTTTGCTAAATTATATTTCACATCCACTATTTAATTATATCTTAAGCCAAATGACTCGGGGAGAAAAAGCACAAGTTAATTAACATATCATGACACAGGATATAAAAACCCTTTGACAGTCTAATAAATAATATACCAAAGGCAAAGTAAAAGGGCTCTAATTTAAGATTGGCTCAAAAATACCTCCAGCTCACTCTGGCTGTATTAATTAAGCATGTTTGAAGCTAGGACAGCTCATGTCTATACATGCAAAGGCTTTCCCTAAAGCCAGAGCTTCAGAGACTGAATTAATATCAATACTTAATCCCAGGTATAGCAGCTGAAATCAGTATTTCCATGGCATTTTTGTATTTGGCATCTTTGAATCCCATTAAAAATAAAACAGGTTTTCATTAAAGCCACAACCTTCATCCACTAAGACTGTTTCAAGCACTAGTTGTTAATTATAGATTAAACATTCCTGCAAGACTTTGAAACTGTGCTTGAAACTAACCCAAATAAACTAAGCTCAGTGTTCCTGAATAGTTATAGATCACACAACTTCACCCACATTTTAATTGTTTTAATGTATTTAACACGGCAGGAATTTTCTCTTCCAAAATGCTCTTTGTGCACATCACCCTATAGTAGGATAACATTCACGTTACAACTATTCCTGCTACAGCTACGTACATAGTTACACACCATACTCTCATCCACTTGATAGTCTTTTCCCTCTTACAACCATTAATAAGTAAAATGTTGTTATTTCTACACTAAGTGTTCCAAACATTCCTTCTTGACATGTTTATTCAGCTCGAAAGTAGAGCAATTTACACTCCAAGAGATATTTACACCCTTGAAGTAGTAATATACAAATTAAAGTCCTATGGGGTTAAGGAATTGTACAGTCATAAAAAAAAGTTATGTTATTCAAGATTTCAAGGCTTTCCTTTATGGCTTTCTTACAAGCCTTCAGCACACTCACACATTTTTATAAGCTACTGGAAAAGAATCACTCAGAGCCTCATACTGGAGAAACAGCACTAAGAACAGCAAAGGAAAAAAGTAACATTTTCCTACCTGATTTCAGGATAGATTCTCATCCCAAGGATCGCTCCCAGGTCTCCAGATCAAAGAATTCTCTCCAGAACACCCAAAGAGGTTTGAGGCAGAAAACACACAAGCGCAGCCTGAGGGTTACTTATATCAACCAACACCTGGGGGGAAGTGACCGCACCCCTCAGCAGGTGGATACAAACTAATCAGTAGAGGATGGGGCTGAAGGGCAGACCCTGAGCAGCTCAGGCCTCCCTTGTTAACTCATTAAGGCAGGAGGAGTTGGGAGCTGGGTAAATACATTGCTTTACATAAAAATTGAGTGAGGAAAGGAGGAGGGTGTTCTTCACTGTGCCAGGTGCAACAGGACAAGGTGCTGATGCATCATCACTCCAAGGGAAAAAAACATAACACAGTGCTCACTTTGCTTGAGTTTAAAGGGGAAAGATGCCCAGAACTCCTCAACTTTTGTGGGAGAAAGGAAAGTGGTTGGGAATCCTGAGTTACTGAGGAGGAGAGCAGTAGGTCTCAGGTAATCATTCAAGGCTGAACAGCAACAGAGAATCATATCTTGAGTTGGAAGGACCCACAGGGATCACTGAGTGCAGCTCCTGGCCCTGCACAGGACACCCCAACAATCCCCCCCTGTCCCTAAGGGCATTGTCCAAATGCTCCTTGAGCTCTGTCAGCCTTGCCCTGGGGAGCCTGTTCAGTGCCCAACCACCCTCTGGGGGTAGAACTTTTTCCTGAGATCCAACCTAAACCTGCCCTGACACAGCTCCAGCTGTTCCCTCGGGTCCTACAAGGTTTATCTTGCTTACTGCGTTTGGGTTTTCTACACCATTGCATAAAATCTGCCCTCTAAGTGGCTTTTTGTTCAAACTACTGACTCTACGTGAGGTAAAGTTCAGCAGGAGTAGAAAAATATATGGTTCCAAACCAAAATTCTTCTTTTCTTAAATTCTCACACAATTTTCATGATCACCCTCACAGACATTCGCCTCTGTTCTTGTTCCCACACCAATCCTTCTGAAAAGTGTCTGTGGAATGACAAGTACAGTTGTTCCATCTCCAGAAAGCAGCAAATCAGCTGAAATGTTGAGAGCTGGAAGCTGTGAAATTCCACAGAATTGATTTTCTAAGAAAAAAAAACTTCATTGAAATGAAATGGTGGCAATTGCTGCAGTTTGTCTCCAATACACGTATTCTCCCAGTCACATCCAGCCCAGAATAGGTTCTTTGTCTACAAAATGTTGCTCTTTTACAGTATGTATAAAAAAATAAAAAATAAAAAAAGTGAAATCCAGCCCTCACTTTTTAATATCCTCAAAAAACGATGCATAATGTTCTTGGGGGCAAAGAATTGCTTAAATGTTTTATCAATGTACAGCTGAGTTCCTACCTGGTTATCTCAATGAGAACTTTGCATTAAGGACTCACATATCTTTGTGCTGTTACACATTTTTATGCTGTTTGTTTCATTGCCCTAAATATCAGGCAATTTGTTTCACCCACTCTGAATATAGAAGCAATTCCCCCCAGTCATAACTTAAAGAGATGTGCATGAAAGAGTAGCAGCAGCACAGTAACAGAGCCTGACACCTTCATGGCACTTCATAGCACTGCTGGGTCCCACTATCAGCTTTCCTACTCACTGTGCTTACACCAAAAATCCAAATATTTCAGTTTTCCATCATTGCTCCTGGTCATCCCAGCAGCAGAACTGTCATGGCTGTTACTGCAGTTCTATGCACTTGGCCTTACCAGCGATCAAACCCAACAGTTGGTTGTGGTAAAAAACACAAAATCACAAAATCCTAGACTGGTTTGGGTTGGGAGAGACCTTAAAGCCCATCCAGTTTCACTTCCTGGCATGGGCAGGGACACCTTCCACTATCCCAGGTTTCTCCAAGCCCCATCCAACCTGGCCTTGGACACTTCCAGGGATGGGGCAGCCACAGCTTCCCCAGGGAACAGTCCATAATCTAAATTCCTTCATGTTTTTAAATCAGTCCCTATTTGACCTTAAGGCCAAGAATGTTAATTCAGCTGCACTAGACATCAAGAGATCAATCTTAAGTGTTTCCAATTAGCTTTATTCCTCTGTCTAAAACCCACTAGAACAAAGACCTACAGCATGTTCAGCTCACACGGTGAAAAACAATCCAGAGGCACAGCCATAACCTTGATATTCCAAATGAACTCTATTAATCTCTCTTTATTTGCCCTTCCACTGTTCCTGGTAGTAGACACCATCAAACGATTATAAATAAGGAGCAGAACATAAAGCTTTACTTTTCCCATTATTTTCCTTTCTGTGTTTTTTTCTGACCTTTGATTGTGAAGAGTCCCATTGATGCTCTCGGTGTGGGTTGACACCTGGGTAGGTATTTGTAATTCTTTAATGAAAATAAAGGAAAGAAAAAGACTGAAGCATAACGAAATCTCATTGTAAAGCCATAAAAGCTGGCTCTAGGAATATTTTTAGTGACCTGAAGGTGGCCTCCAATCATTTTTAAGGCTGACTGTATTTCCAGTTGATTGCATCTATTCATGAGTGTGGAGGGATAAAAATACACAACACTTTTATTGTATTTGCCGGACATGTCCCTAAAATCTCTTCCCTTGCTCTAAGAGATGAAGCTTTACAAAATGTATTACATCATTTGTAAGCAGTAGGTTGGGTGCAAATACATCAAGCATTACGTTTTTAAATGACCTCAGAGAAGGAATATGGGAAGTAATCCATTTAATCCATTGTGAAACAGTTGCAGTCATCATTTTCTGCAGACTTATGGGATTTCCCTAAGATAATCAGTAAATTGATTTATACCCTTGCACAGGTTCAGAGCCTGGGTTAGTGGGAAAATCAGCACCACTTTGTGTCTTGGTTTGTTCTCAGATTGATGAGAAAAGAAAACAGAAGGTGAGTGGTTGCAACATGAGTGATGAAAAGGATCCCTAAAGTTTTTGTATCTAATCAGAGAATACATGTCTTTCTTATTCTAATCAGTAATTAATACATCTTCACTGAGTTTTGAATGGCCTCCAACAGGTGCCACAGCTCAAACACCTGAGAGAAGTTACCAGAAACCAGCTTTGAGTGGCACCTGCAAATCCTTTTGCAAGCAAATAAAAGCAGCACAGCCCTCCTTCCTCCATACTGGTTATATAGTTGGGAAACCAGTTTTCCCAGGGCTCTTTGAGCCCTGGTTGGGCTGGGAGGCACCACCCAGGTGTCTGTGTGTTCTGGATTTTTATTTCTATTGTTTTCACTGGGCTGTAGCTTTGAGTCTGTTACAGCCATCCATTGCTTCAGTCTATTTGTTATGCTGGCGTGTTTTCTCACTGCAGTGATGGTTTTATTCTTTCTTATAAAAGTGTCTGAGGTATTTGTGTGTCTTTATTGACTATAAAAGAAGTTTAAGTGGTGTGACTAAAGCATCTGAGCAATGGAGGGCTGCATCAAGGTGAAATAAAACACTCGTGGGGTATTTATAGCTCCCAGGTTACAAATATACTAGCTCTAGAGGATCTGAGATTAAAAGCCAAACAGTGAAAGCTATGCTGTTGTAACATTTGTTGGGGTTGGTCTGGGGGATTTTTGGGTAGAGTGGTCTCTAGAGTACCTATATCTGTGGGAAATACCCAGGATGAGGAGGGGAGCTGGAAAGATGCATTTCTTAAAGGAGTTAATGTCGTGTGTAAGCTCTGTGCTGATCCCATGGGATCTAAGAGATGTGTCAGCCCCACCTGCCTCTCCGGGTGTTGTCTGGGAAGATGCTCTGAATCCTGGGCTGCGGCCACTAGGTTGGAGGTGATTCTCCCCCTCTGTTCTGCTCGTGTGAGACCCCACCTGGGTCACTGGGTACAGTTTTGGTGTCCCCAGCATGGGAAGGATATGGAACTGTTGGCACAAGTCCAGAGGAGGCCACAAAGTTGATAAGAGGAGTGGAGAACCTTCCCTATGGAGAGAGGCTGGGAGAGCTGGGGCTAGTCAGCCTGGAGAGGAGAAGGTTGTGTGGAGACCTCAGAGCCCCTTCCAGTCTGAAGGGGCTACAGGGAACTGGAGTGGCAGGACAAGGACTAATGGGCTCAAACTGGGAGAGAGGAAATTTAGGCTGCATATTAGGAAGAAAACATTGGCTGTGAGGGCAGTGAGGCTCTGGCCCAGGTTGCCCAGAGAAGCTGTGGCTGTTCCATTCCTGGAAGCATCCAAGACCAGGTTGGACAGGGCTTGGAGCAACCTGGGATAGTAGAAGGTGTCACTGACCATGGTAGGGGTGGGACTGGATGAGTTTTAAGGTCCTTCCCAACCTGAGTCATTCTGGGATTATATTTAAAAAGTAAAAATTCATGTAGGTTTTTATCTCATTCTCCCCTAATTGATAATGGAGGTCAAAGCTTCACAAACAGAAGGAGTTTTATTGACATCCACTCAGTCTCCGAAGGGGCTGCCAAGCCACACCTTCACCTCTGGAGCAGCTCGGACATGAGGTGGGGCCAGGTGTCATAGCATGGTAATTACTGTTAAGTAATTAGCTGTGATTATTTGATTGCTGTTCCGTATCACCGCTCATCGCTGTTGGGTAATTAACGCCTGTGACGGCGCTCGGGACGCGACCGGGGCAGGAACCGAACCCGCGGCCACACGATCTCCCCGGGCCTGCCCGCCGGGACGTCACGCGTCACGTGCCCCCGGCTCGCCCAATCCGCGGCCGCCGGCGGATTCGAACGGCGGCGGCCGTTGGAGGCTCATGTGGGGCGCGCCGGCAGGGGGCGCTGTGCCCGCCCGGGGCCGGCGGAGGGGCCGCGATGGCGGGGCCGGGGCCGGGGCCGGGGCCGTACCGCGCCACCCGCCTGGTGAGCACCGGGGAGCGGGCGGCTGCCGGGGGAGCGCTGTGGGACAGGAGGCGGCTCTGCCCCTCCTGGATGCTGTCGTGACACGTGGGTGTCCTGGGACCCTCTGCCCCCTGTCGTGACACGTGGATGCTCAGGGACACCCCCTGCCACGGCGTGCGGGTGCTCTGGTGTCCAGTGCCCACTGTCACGCCATGTGGGTGACCACGGACACTCCCCCCGTACCTGCTATCACGATATAGGGGTACCTTGCTGCCTGCCATCCTGTGACTCCCGTCACGACCTGTGGGTGTGTTAGGGCACTGTCGTGACATGTAGGTGCCCTGGAACAACCCTTGCCCACTGTCACGATATGCGGGTGCGCTGGGCCCCCCCCACCCCGTGCCATTGGTACTCGCAATGCTCAACTTGAGGCTTTAACTTTCAATTCTTGGCTGTTTTGTCTCCCGTGCAGTGGAACGAGATCACCAAGTACTTCCGAGCGGGAATGCCCCTGAGGAAACACAGGCAGCACTTCAGGAAACACGGGAGCTGTTTCACTGCCTCGGAAGCCGTGGATTGGCTCCATGAGGTGCTCAGGAATAACAGCAACTTCGGTCCCGAGGTGACCAGGCAGCAAACATTGCAGTTACTGAGGAAATTCCTCAAGAACCACGTCATTGAGGATATAAAAGGGAGGTGGGGAGCTGAAAACCTGGAAGACAACGGTGCCCTGTACAGGTATTGAGATTAAAACTATTTAATGGCTCTTCAGGTTAAGAATTTGATTTTAAAATACTCAGATTTGGGCTGAGCAGTTGGGCCAAAAACTTAATTATTAGAATCGTTTCGCTCGTCTCAGTGTTTTACTTTGCTCTGATTCTCAGTATTGACCATACATCCTGTCTGCTTAGGGTTGTTTCCATGCTCTTGTCTATCCAAGCCTTTCATTGGAATACATTCTGCTCTCCAGTGCTGTGACGGGGAGCCAGGGAGTGGTTTGTAGTAGCTCCCTGATGCGCTTACTTCACCTGTACCTTTTACAGAAAGTCTAAATGGGAAATGGAGCCAAACAGCTTGAAAATGACAGGTCCTCACTTTTCACATTCTGGGCTTAGTGCTCTGTAAACATTTGAGCATCTTCAGCTTGACTTTGGCATCAAGAAAAACAGCCCAAAGTTAATTTATCATATGATAAAGAAAAAAAAAATCAGTGTTTCCCTTATTATTTTCCTGAATCTCTTCAGAATCTTACAGAGTCACAGGATATTGTTTCGCTTAAGTACTTATTTTATCTAATCTATTCTGAATGTATTTCACTCATCTCTCCCACCCATTACAGATTTCCTTCAACATCTCCGGTTAAACCTCTACCAAGCCCACCAAGAGAGAACTTGGAAAACTTCCCTGCAGACAAAGAAAAACTCTTTAAATTGCCCCATTTATCCAAGAGGACTTTGAAAAAACACGAGTTACTGCAGTCCCTGGTAATAATTTCTGTTTCTTTCATAATTGCAGTTGTCTTGTATTGTCTTCATTTAAAACAAACAAACAAACATAAAACTAGAGTCAATCACCTTTTAGCATCACTGTTCTGTTGTGGCATCTCCGCTTTCAGCTTGAGAAGTAATTTGGTAGTTAAGAAATTAAGAAGTATTAAGAAATAAATTAGTATGGGAGGATTTTTGTTTTCTTCTGGAAGTATTGGGAGGGACAAATAAAAGACACAAATTATTTAACTGGTCAGCTTTTTGGAAAAGATTGAATGTGTGTCACTTTATTCATTTGGAATTTGTGTATGTGCATAAATTATGAATTTAGATTCCAATCCTGAAGGAGGATATTCATTTATAAATATGTTTGGATGTGAGATGTTTCTACCTTTTAAATTGCTGGTTTTGGGATTGATCTTTTGCTTTTTAGTTGTGTGTGCTTACATTTCAGTGCTAAGGCTGAAATACCATGTGGAATTTATTGTTCCACAGCATTTCCTATACTTCTGATTCCAATTTTACTTGATTTTGAATTATCTTACATTATAAACTTCTCATTTTCAGGAAAACCTAGAAAAAACAAAGCCTGATGTGATAAAAGAAAACAAGGAAGACACACTACAAAGGAAGGAGATAAGCCAGCAATATGTGCAAGAAACTTGGAGAAATATCATTCTGATACAGTAAGTAATTAAAAATAGCACCTTCTCATATGAGTGCTTTGGGTGTGAAATAGCCCATCAACCTTTTAAGCTGAAGATTTTTACTGACTGTTCTCTACATAGGCTTCCTAATGTGTTTATTAACATTGGATTGTTGCATTTAAGGAATTCTTGATTATTTGCTGTTGCTGAAGTATATTTGAGTACCACTGATGCTCTTCCTTACTGATTGTTGCTGTTTGTACCAGAGAAAAGTGTGTCCTCAAATTGTTCTCTTGAAAGTGATAATTCATTAAACAGCAGATGAGCTTATTAAGCAGCTGGTTTTGAATAGATAGGGAAAGAACTGGTTTTTCCTTCATCACTACAATCCTTGTAGACACCCCCTGCTCTTGCTCTCCCCACAGTTTGCAGACCATTCTGGGCCTCCCATCGCTGGAGGAGGTTCTGCAGCCGGCACAGGTGGTCCCTGAGCACGTCATGTACAACATGAGCAACACCAGCAAACATGGGGTGGTGATTCTGCAGAACAAGTCAGGTGAGACTGATTTCCCTAGTTTTGCTTAAAGATCCTATGTGGTGTAATTACAACAGTAATTAATATATTTCATGGTCTGTCTTTCACACTTTTTTCCCCACTCAGTTTTCCCAACTGAGTACAGTTCAGTATATTTGTCTAGAAGATTTGTAGATATATTGCATTCATTCTTTATAGAACAAGATAGTCACAGAATCCTGGAATGGTTTGGGTTAAGAGGAACATTAAAGCTCATCCAGTCCCACCCCCTGCCACAGACAGGGACACCTTCCACTATCCCAGCTTGCTCTAAGCCCCATCCAACCTGGCCTTGAACACTTGCAGGGATGGGGCAGCCTGGGCCAGGGCCTCACCACCCTCACAGGCAAGAATTTCTTCCTGATATTTAATCTAACCCTGCCTTCCTTCAACTTAAAGCCATTCCCCCTTGTCCTGTCAAAATTACATGTGTAGCAGTATTTTAAATTAATTTAAAATTTGATCTTTTGTATTTGAGGTGTTATTTAATATGTGTGCCATTGTTTGTATTAGTCATTAAGTCTTTGGGCTTATGTCTTTTTTTTATATTTTAGAAGACCTCCCTCACTGGGTGCTTTCAGCTATGAAGTGCCTCGCATACTGTAAGTCACTGAAGAGTTTTTAAGTTATGGAAACTTATTTTGAATGTTGAAAGTAAATATTCATTATTATTTGTTTTATAATGCAATTGTGAAATTTTTTTGTGTGAATTTTCTTTCTTCACCTCTTTCCAGGGCCCAGAAACAATGACATGAGCCAAGCAACTTACAGTGGGTTTGAACGAGACGTGTTCAGAACAGTTGCTGATTATTTTCTCAGTCTCCCTGAGCCATTACTTACTTTTGAATACTATGAACTTTTTGTTAATGTTTTAGGTATGTATGAATTTAGAAAGGATCAGTGAAACTGTAAGTTCATATCAGCTGGGGAACGAATCTGTAAATCAAAGCAGACCTTGGTCCCTAATCTGTGTGGCAGCTCGAATCTTAGGAGGATCATCACTGCTCTCACTCTGTATTACAGTATTAATTGAAATGTAGTTCTGTCTTGTGATTTCCTATTTAAATTGCTGTCTGAGCTCACCTTCTAAATATTCAGTAACTTAAAAATACAGCTCATTCTGTCTGTCCTCAGTACTGCACTGTATTACCTTTCTTATTCTTGCATGTTGTTTGCAATTATCTTGCTAAGTTGCTTTTGAACTGAGCTAAATTCTTCTTAGGTTTTACTAACAGTCAACTGTAAATTAATATCTTCCCTTTGTTGTCTTCTCTGCTCAGGTAGCAGCTTTCAGAACTGGTTCATTTTCATACCACTTGCATCTTAACTTCTATTTCATTTTCTGATAGTTATGTGTGGCTACATCACAATTCCAGATCTGTGCAGTGGAAAACATTCTGTCCAAGATGAGAAATGTGACCCACAGCCTTCAAAAACTCTTCACTTGAACTCTTTCAAGTCAACTGAGTGTCTTCTCCTAAGCCTGATCCACAAAGAGCCTGACAAGAAAAAGAAAGATGAAGCTTCCAGAAGGTTTTCTTCAGAAGAGCTGACTGTCCAAAACCAACACACAAAAACATGGCAGCAATATAAACTGAGACAGCAGCAAGGTAGTGCTGGTAATCTGATAGGAGGAAGCTGCCAGAATCTTTCAGGTGTCAGGAAGGAACAAGATCCACCTGGAGCCTTTAGGACAAGGTGTTACTCCTTGGAAAGAATCGGAGCTGCTCCTTCAAGTGTGTGTGGTAAAGGAGGATGCGATTCCTTCAGGGAAGGTGGTGTGAACACCATCACAAGAAATGGAAACCAGTCATTGCTGTGTGAGCACAAAGCTAATTCTGTGTTGGAGCTGGGCTGTGATAACATCTGTCAAACACAAACCCAGGGCATCAAGAGAGTGTCTGCCTCAGCTCTGCAGGGTGAGCTGTTGGATGGCACTCACGTGTCAAAGCAGATGTGCTGCTCTCTGAGTTCACTGGGCAAGAGGAACTGCAGGAGCTGCACAGCCATTAACAGACCAGTTGCTGAAATCATAGTAAAGCCAAGGGCTCAGCTCTGGGAGCAAGGAAACCCAAATCCCTCTGGGGTGGCTGCTTCAGTGGACGTCAGGACTGAGGATTCCGAAATCACCATCAAAAAGAGACTCTGCAGAAGCAGCACAGAACTCTCAGAAAGCTCTTTCACCCCCTCCCCTTGTGTGTTGACTGGCACGCAAAGTAAGATGGCTTTCTGCAGCATGTTGTACTGCTTGTTGTATGGCCTGACTAATCTCTGCTTCCTCCACCTCTGGCACTGTTGCTAGGTTTGTTGAAATGCATAGAACATGGATTTGGGGTTTGTTTTTTTTTTTTTAAATCTGGTTGCTGAATAGCATTTTTTAAATTGCTGTAGCTCTGCTAATAGTAGCATGTAATGTTTTTGGAGTAAAAATTGATGTGTCAGTAAGTACCTTTCTGCTCAGGTAAGTGATAAGAGATCCTGCCCCAGACACTGAGAGTGAGAATTTGCACAGACCTGTCTGTTGGAGATGATGTATTTTTATGGTCTTTGAATAACATTTTCTGGGAATAACATTAGTGTCATTCTTTAATTGTATTATGGTCTTAAGTGCCTCAGCAATTTATCCTAATGCAGCAAGTTGAAAATGACTACACCAACAAAGGTCCTTACCTTACCAGCAGATTTCTCTGAAACATTGAAAATCATCTTGGTAAAATACAAGATTTCTGGTACTGTTGAAAAAATACACTGAGAGTTGATTCAAATCCTAATGCCAGCTGTCTTTGCAATTGCGTTGCAGATCTCCTGCAGCCTCACTTGGAAAGGATTGCTGTGGAAGCTCTACAGATCTGCTGTTTGCTGCTTCCACCCCCAAACCGTAGGAGGCTCCAGCTTCTGATGCGGATGATCGCTCGGATCAGTGGGAATGTTGACATGCCACGGCTGCACGATGCCATGGGCAACAGGTCCTTGGTAAGAAAGCCACAAGGGCAGTATGCCTGTTGTAAGAATGTTGCTGAATTAATGCTCAGAATCACTGCTTAAAGCAGGGAGGCAAGAACCTCAAGTTCAGCATGCTGCAAGTACTAACAGGCAGACTTTTCATCTCCAGAATACGCGCAGAAATCTGACTGAACAAGCACTTTCTTGTCTCTATCTAAGAGACCTTAAATATTCACGTTGCTGTTGTTTATGTTGGTGGAGAAATCACTTCTTAGAGGAATTCTTTAGTCTGATTTCTTATCCAAGTGCTATTTAGAATTACAGCATCAAAGAGAAGCTATGTCTGCCCTGTCCTTGGAAGTGTCCAGGGCCAGGTTGGATGGGACTTGGAGCAACCTGGTCTAGTGGAAGGTGTCCCTGCCCATGGCAAGGGGTGGGATTGGATGGGCTTTGAGGTCCTTCCCAACCCAAACCAGTCTATGATTCTATTCTGTGATTCTGTGAAGATGTACATTTTTCTATAGGTTTCAATAGGTTCTTTTTAATATGTGTTTCTTAATTGAAAGTGCCATTCAGTTCAAGAAAAGTAGAAGTCTTAGGTTATGAGAAGTTACTTTAAAAAACACTATTATCAATTTCCTTCCTTGCTTGACCAGCGGTGCAGGCAAGAAAAATTTCAGTGAAAATTGGTGTGAAGAATTTATTGTGCCGCTGTGTAGAGTGGAGAGAAAGCAAATAAATCCACAACTGTGTGTACTTACTGATGTACTGGACTCTCCCAGCTGATCCAGACATTTTCCCGCTGTGTGCTGCGCTGTGCAGAGGAAGTGGACCTGGATGAGCTGCTTTCTACACGACTGGTTTCATTTCTGATGGACCATCAGCAGGAAATATTCCAGGTCCCAATTCACCTGCAGGTCGCTGTGCGAGACCACCTTGAATATGTGCGGGTGGCTCAGGTTGGTGGTACCAGGGGAGTTTAAATTCATTTGCTCGTTGTTCTGAAGGTGGGATGGGAAAGTGCAAATAAAAGCAGTATGGTTTCAGTGTATAGATATTAATTATAATGTTTTGCAGCTGTGCTGCTACTGTAAATTAATGGGTGTGGATGTTTGTGAGTTCTTACTGAAATAGTACAGAATCAGCTGAGTATTTACAGACCCCTTTTTCTTCCAGTGCAAATGTCCCAAGGAAGAAATTTGTGCCGTATTGCCAACGTATTCGTACTGCAAACAAATCACTCCTCAGGAGTTCGAGGAACAAAAGGTTTCTACCTCTCAAGCTGCAGTGGCAGAGCTCTTGGAGAACATTATCAAGGATAAAAATTTGTCTGTGAAAGACAAAAAGAAAAAGTTAAAACAGGTGAGGAAGTTTCACCTGCTTCCGAAATGCCTTTGTGAGGGAAGGGCTCAGTCAACAGAGCCTGGTGCAGAAGAGGGGGGAAGCAGAGTGTTTCATGAGAAATACATGCACAGAAGAGCTGTTGGATGTTTCGTGTGCTCTGGTGGGGATTTTAAGGACAGTGTCTAATACTGGGGGAATGGCTTCCCACTGCCAGAGGGCAGGGATAGATGGGATATTGGGAAGGAATTCTTTGCTGTGAGGGCGGTGAGGCCCTGGCACAGGTTACCTGGAGAAGCTGTGGCTGCCCAATGCCTGCAAGTGTCCAAGGCCAGGTTGGACAGGGCTTGGAGCAACCTGGGAGAGTGGAAGGTGTCCCTGCCCATGGCAGGGGGTGGAACAAGGTGAGCTTTAAGGTCCTTCCCAACCCAAATCTTCCATGATAATATACAGCATTTGACACTGGCAGTAGGGGTGTTCAAATAATGGCTTAAAACCAGTATAAAGTTACTCTGAGATCCTGCTCTCCATTAAATAATACCTGATGGAATTAACAGCCTAGTTTCCTGTAGTGCATTGGCCTTCAAGTCACCATTAATATGCCATAGGTGAGCTTAAAACCAATAGCTGTTAAAAACAGTAATTTTTTGCTTTAAGAGGCCAACCTCTTTAACTGTTCACAATCCTGAATCGTTCTTTTTGTGGCCTTGGCTTTGTGTTTTGTAACATTTATATTCCTCAAGATTATCTTGCACTTCTCTGGCCTACTAATATCTTGCTTAATACTAAAGCTAAAACACTGCAGTTCTGGCAGGATTTAATCCTGGAGGGGTTTTTATTTTGCGGAAAAACTTTTGGCAAGTTCTTCTGCCCAATGGAATAGCTTTGTACTTGTCCTGAAATCTCCTAAGCAAATCTTGTGACTCAAGTTTAAACAAGCAGCTTTTCAGAGCAGGAACTCTTTGGTGCCCCTCCTCCAGCTCCTGCCACACTGAGTTTCATGTGTGTTGTGGAAACTTTCTAGGCCTGCAAAAGGGAGGCTGGACTTTGGTTCAAGATCATTACAACTTCCTGCATTTCAGACTTGAAATAAGTGAGCACTAAGATGTGATTCACAGCAACAGGTGAAAGAGGAGGAAGGAAATAAACTAAAATCTTCTAATAGTAAAATGTAAAAGTAGATAGTTAAATTTTTGATCAATTCTCACAAAGTCCAGAAGCAGCTTTGTACTGTGACGGCCACAGGTGAGCAAAGCTGAGTTTTAAATTTCCCAGAGCCATATCATTATAGTCCTGCCATTTGAGCTGGGATAGCCATGGTGTGATAAATCACAACTTTTGCAGTGATTGTTCAGCTTTGGGTACTTGGGGTAGGTTGAATCCAGCAGTGGAAAGGTTTGGCTGATGTTCAGGTTTGTTAGCTGTATAGATTATTTACAGTTAGTCATCTCTTCCCAAGGCCTGGCATGGGGAACAGGCCAAATATCATAAACACGTCTCTGATTCCAGGTATTTTCCTTTAGTTGTGTATCTGCAGGAATTGAAATGAGATGGAATCAGAGTGGTAAGGTTTTCAGTGAGAACCCCTCCAGAGCAGGTGAATCTTGGCTCCCAGTTGGGTAAAACAGACTTTTTAGCTGGAGATTTTTGATGGAGTGTGGGATTTTATTGTGATTGCTGCTTGTGTGTGCTCAGTTCCAGAGGGAATACCCCCAGATCTACCAGAACAGGTTCCCAACGACAGAGAGCGAAGCGATGCTGCTGGAGAACAAACCCACCATCAAGCAGCCCATGCTCAGCCTGAGGAAGCCCAGGTTCCGGAGCCTGAGGTATTAATGTCACCACACTTGAGCCATTTATCTCCTGGATGGGAGTCTGAATGATTCACCAGAGGAATTGCTGCAGGAATTTGATTCTGGCTGTGTGTAGAAGGAAGAAATGTTTACATGGACACTGTGCTGAAAGGTGCCAAAATACTCTTGGTTTTTATGCAGATATTTTTGAATAACTTCTAAGAGAGAAATATTTATCTGTTTACAAATTATTACAATATAGCGTGTGTAGGAAAAGGTGAAAATAAGCACGAAGCTGTTGTTAACCAAAAATTTATATATGGTTTTCTATGGGAAACTAATGACCTGCCTCTTGTAACCTTTTAATATCTGGTCAGGAATTTGTGTCATTTATTGTAGTTTGTGTAGGTTTTAATGTCTGTGTGTTGTGACTAAGTGCCTTCTCTATTCTCAAAATATTTGTCTTTAAACAAAAGAAGTTCTGTGAGTTCAGGACCAGGAGAGCCAGAAGTTCACCATGAATTTTCTGCCTCCCTAAAATGCTTGTGTTTATCTCATCTGTAAAACTCCTGTCAGCTTTTATATATTTATTTATATTAAAAGTCTTTAAGTATATTTCTGACATTTTCATGGAAAATTTATTTTGGATCTATTGGTGTGATTCTCAAAATAGGAGTGATGAATGATATTTGATATTAATTCTGGTAAGACCAAGGCTCCCCCACAGGAATATTTCTGGGAGAGAATAATTAATTATAATTAATTAATCTGCTGCATGGCTTTGAGATCCCAGACTAGTTTGGGTTGGGAGGGACCTTAAAACCCATCTCATTCTGCTTTCCAGCAGACCAGGTTGCTCTTTCCAGGGATAGGGCAGCCACACCTGCTCTGGGCAACATCTGGAACCAGATGTTTTGGAAGGATGGGTGCTTCCTTGGTGTGTTTGGCCAGTGCATGGTTCAGGTACCTCACCCAGTTTGCAGCTGTGCTCTGGAGATGCATCCCTGGTGCTCTGTCACATCTTGCCCCTTCCTAGGACAAGAATCTGAATTGTCCTTTTGCCTGCACGTGCAGAATTACATTCATTGCCAAAAAAACCACTCATCAAAATAAAGTAAATCTCAATGTTTCATCTTTTTACCTGCTTTGGGTTTGTTTGGGTGTTTTGATGTCTCGTGGGGAGGCTCTGTAAGAGTCTTATGCAAGGTCCCAGGCTCAGTCAGACACTTATTCCAGATGAGGGTCTTGGTTGAGGATTGTCACTTTTACATTTGTGACCATGAGGCTGGGCTTCAGTTTTTTCCCCAAATATATCCTTTTGCTCTTTTTTTTTTTTTGAAGCTTTTGTAACTGAAAAACCCAAATTAGCCCCATTTAACCTGTTTTAATGATGCTTCAATGTCCTGTAGATAACTTTCCACTTGGAGGGCAGGTGCAAGATGTTTCTCCCTTGTAACACCTGCAGTCAAGTCCTTTTAACACTCCAGTATCTGCCTGAACTTGATTCCAACATTTCCCAACCTGTTCCCTGTTGTTGTGTAAATGCTTTGTTTATGTGTTCCAGTTAAGTAACTGATTAGGTGAGAAGCTCACATTTTCCAGGATTTGGCTTTTAAAGGCCTGCCCTCATTTTTCCCAGTTCTTGATCCAGGTTATTTAATGTTCCCTTCTAAGATTTTGACAGAGCTTAACAGAAATGGGAATAAATGGACAAATTGACACACTGTGGGACAATAAAACATTCCAAATCAATGACAAAAATTCACATATGGAACTTAAGGCTACTCACACCGTCCTTTTTACAGCCTTGGATTATTTTAATCCACTTGAAACAGACAGAAGTCAATAACTGTTCCCTCCTTTTCCTGCAGAGAAAAGCAGGAGGAGTTGTTGGTGCTTGTGCCTCAGAGCACATTTTTTGCTAATTAGCACCAATAACTCCTTTTTAATAAACTCCTTATTAATTGCAAGGAATAGCAGTTCTGTAATGAGTTTGTGGGTTATCTGCTGTCCTGTGCTGTTCTGGTGTTGGTGTCACACCAGAGGAGTCACCTGGTCAGGTAACATTCAGGAGGAGAACTTCACTGCTGGTGTGTGGGGCCAAAGATGTTTTGAGATCTCTGCCTGGAGGAGGACAAGGCTGGGGAAGATGCTATCACCATGAACACATGGAATTTTCATGGCATCAAACATTAAGATGCAGTTTTGAGTCCTTCTCCTGGAATTAATTAAAAATCTCCACATGACTTGGAATGCTGAGAGGCCTTGAGTTTGCACTCAAGTTTATATTGAGTTTATTTATTGCCAGGAGACTTCCACTGAGAAATTACCATATAATTATGGTTATTAATCCAAAGAATTAATGGGAGGCCTCAGTCACAGCTCATGAAGGCTCAATGCCTTCAGTGAGAAGCCTCAAATGAACCCTCAATCCAAATGGGAACACTCTGTCTTGAAAAGAGGGAGCAAACAAACAAAACCAGGGAAGGAAGCCAAGCTTCACGTGATGATTGTGGCAGCAGATCAAACAGAGGGATGTTTAAAGTCTATTTTTCTCCTTTCACCCCAGCTTTGATCACTGTGTCCATCTAACATGGGAGGAGCACCCAAATGTACATGGTATTATGGAACATCTTCATCTTCTGCCATGAACTGCCTGTGAGGGGACAGCACTAAACTCTGATTTCATTAATCTTTGAAGTCACTCTTCACAGCACTGTTGTTTTCATAAATGTTGACTCTTGCTACAGGTGGTTCCTGATGATGAGCCTGGAGAAGGAGATGGAGGGAGACCTCTGGGTTGGCAGCTCTGATCTCTGCTCTGATGACCAGCGAACGGCTGGAGCTGTGCCAGGAGATATATAGTCTGGATATCACAAAAAGGTTCTTCCCCAGAGGGTGGTCGGGCACTGAACAGGCTCCCCAGGGCAGTGGTCACAGCACCAAGGCTGCCAGAGCTCAAGCAGCATTTGGACAATGCTCTCAGGGATGGGGGGGATTGTTGGGGTGTCCTGCACAGGACCAAGAGTTGGACTCTAATTTGTGTGAAATCCTTCCAAATCAGGTTATTCCAGGATGTTTGACACTGGCATCTCCTTATCTCTGGGTGTCTCAATGTCGTGTCACTCCAAGGTGAGGCTCTGGAAGAGCCATTCCCTGCTGCCCTGGGTCCATGTTGAATCCAGGCAGGTCTCCTGTGCCCTGTGGTGCCAGAGCAGGACCCAGTGCCGGTGCCAACACCTGGCATGGCTCCAGCACGCTCCGTTTCACTCCTCCTTGGGATTTTTTTCTTTGTAATCACTTCTGCTTGGGAAGAATTTAGGTCTCAGAAAAGCAGTCAAAGCCCTTTTTTGTGTGGAGGGCAGGACAAAAGCTCCCAAACCCGGGAGGATTTGGGTGGTGAAAGCCGGCTCTGTTCCCAGGAGGCTCTCACTGGCAGGGGCTTCCCTGGGCAGGGCGGGCTCAGCACCCCATAAATACCCTGCACACAGCTCTGCTCTGAGCTTGGCTGCGGAGGCTCAGGCCCTTCATCAGGGAGAGGATGTACAGCCAGTGAGTATTCCTGAAGCTCCTCTCTATGGGAGACGATCATGGATCACCATCTTGGTGGAGCATTGGCTGGGGCAGCTGTAGGGTTGGAGGTCAGCGTGGTTCGGGGGGCAGGAGGAGGAGGAGGAAGGTCTCCCTGTGTCAGTGTTCATGCTGGTAGTTCCTGTTCCAAGGTGTGGTTCTGGTCCAGGAGGACAGGCTCACCTCCAGGTTCCAGGGGATAGTCCAGAATTTGGAGTCATAGAATCCCAAATGGGTTTAGGTTGAAGGGACTGTAAATCCTATCTCATTCCACTCCCTTTCCACTAGACCAGGTTGCTCCAAGCCCTGTCCCACCTGGCCTTGGACACTTCCAGGGATGGGGCAGTCACAGCTGCTCTGGGCAGAGCACACTGGTCTGTCTGCTGTGTCTTCATGGGATTTGCAGTGATAAAATTGGAACCCAACAATTAATTCTTTGCTTAAAGAAAAAGAAAGGAAAAAGGCAAAAAAAAAATCTTCTCCAAGACCTGAGAGATAAAAGCTGGATTCTGCTTCCTAATGATCTGACTATCCTGGATTTATCAGTGGATGGGGTGTTTGCTGCAGGGCTGTGGTGTGGGCTTTTCCTCAGTGTTCCCTCTCCCTCGACACACTCAGCCTTTTCCTCCATGAAGTTCTCGTGCTTCTCCCTCCTGATGCCTCAAGTTCTTTGCAAGTCATGGCTCAGTCTGTCCAGAAGAACTGCCCCTCCCTGGGAGCAGGTTCCCAGCACTGCCCATCTCAAGCTAACCTAGCTTTACCCTTCCAGAGTGGAGCATCCAGCCGGGGGCTACAAGAAGCTCTTTGAGACGGTGGAGGAACTGTCCTCTCCAGTGACCACCCATGTCACAGGTTGGTCTGGTCCCTGATCTCCTGCCTGGCTTTGTTCACAGAGCTCAGGGGCCTCCAGGGCTCAGAGACTTCACTGGAAGTGAAGGACTTCACAGGGCTAGGGATCTGGGGTGGAGGAAGGAGAGACTGGGTGGGAGAACCTTTAGATATTTCAGTACTGAATATCTTGGTCTACATCAAGTGTGGTGGGGAAGAAAACAGAGTTTAAAGACCTCATGGGTGTTTAAATAAGAAGTTGCATAAGCCTTAAAAAAAATAAGTTTGAAGTTTTGTTCTTTTTGTTGTCACCATAAAAATTCCTTGGTCTGATTTGCCGTGTGCATCCCAACGCTGCCTCTCCCACAGGCCGGATTCCTACCTGGCTGCGAGGAAGCCTCCTGAGGTGTGGTCCTGGCTTGTTCGAGGTGGGCTCGGAGCCCTATTACCACCTCTTCGATGGCCAGGCATTGCTCCACAAGTTTGACTTCAAGGAGGGGCACGTCACCTACCACAGAAGGTACATGGCAGTTTTCCAAGGAACGAATACATCGGGAAGCATTTGCTTGACTGGGAGTGTTGGGGACAGGCTCTGGAAGGCACCAGTTATTTTTAGTCCATGGGATTATTGGAAGAGCTTGATCAGTGATATCATTAAACCAGCTCCAAGTGCAACATGAGGCTGTGGGGACCCACGGCTCTCGAGAGCTTAATCACAGGAATATTCATATTTATTCATATTTATTCATATTTAACTGCACAGCCTGTTGTGGTTTTATGTGTAAGGGGGTTTCTCCTCCTCACCCTCCCAGGTTTATCAGGACTGACTGTTATGTGCGAGCAATGACGGAGAAAAGGATTGTTATAACGGAGTTCGGCACCTACGCTTACCCAGACCCCTGCAAGAACATCTTCTCCAGGTACTGGGGTCCTGCAGCTGCTGCAGCCATGTCCCACAGAGCTCCTGCTTCCCAGAGGCCCTGACTGCCTGTCCATTCTCTCTGCTCAGGTTCTTCTCCTACTTCAAAGGTGTGGAGGTCACAGACAACGCCCTGGTTAACGTCTACCCTGTGGGTGAGGATTACTATGCCTGCACCGAGACCAACTTCATAACCAGGATTAACCCAGACACCTTAGAGACAATTAAGCAGGTGGGTTTTTGTCCTGGGATGGAAAAGTTATGGAGCAGTAAAACTAAAATGAAAATCATGTAATTACATACTGTTTTCAGTTGGCAGGGACCTTAAAGCTTCATTCCACCCCCTGCCATTGGCAGGGACACCTTCCACTATCCCAGGTTGTCCCATCCAACCAGGCCTTGGACCCTTCGAGGGATGGGGCAGCCACAGCTTCTCTGGGCAACCTGTGCCAGGGCCTCACCACCCTCACAACCAACAATTCCTTCTCAATATCCCATCTAATCCTGACCTCTGTCAGTGGGAAGCCACTCCCTGTGTCCTGTCCCTCTAGGCCCTTGTCCCAAGTCCCTCTCCAGCACTCTTGGAGCCCCTATAAGCCCTGGAAGGGGCTCTAAGGTCTCCCTGGAGACTTTTCCAGGTAAATACTCCCAGCTCTCCCAGCCTGTCTCCAGAGCAGAAAAGCTCCAGCCCCTGGAGCTCCAGCTCTGTGTTCATGCTTGGGCTGGAGTTTGCAAATTGGAACTCAATTGCAGCCTTAGAAAAGAACTTCTCACATCCAATGCAAGGATATATTGAGTCATGACACCTTGCAGAGCCAGTGACTCCCCATTGCCTCCCAAGAAAGCTCCTGATTGTCTCCATTTTGTTCTCCAGGTGGATCTCTGTAAATACGTGTCCATTAACGGGGTAACGGCTCATCCCCACATTGAGGACGATGGGACAGTTTACAACATTGGGAATTGCTTTGGAAAAAACTTTGCCCTCGCCTACAACATCATCCGGATTCCACCACTGCAGGCAGGTCAGTCAGTCCTGCCTCTGAGCCATGTGGGAAAATCTTAGAAACCATTTCTTCATCCTTTAAATGCGTCTTGCCATTGAGGATTGTTTTTTTTTCAAGCTTCTTTAGATTTTATTTGCTTTTTAAGTGCTGTATTTAAAACACTTCCAAGTGGTTTCTAAACCATGAATTTCCTTTGTGTTAAAGGCAGACATTTGCTGGGTAAATATGTACAGACTATGTTAACCCCTCCTTGTCTGTCCCATTCCAGACAAGGAGGACCCGATGAACAAGTCACAGGTGGTGGTGCAGTTCCCCTGCAGTGACAGGTTTAAGCCGTCCTACGTCCACAGGTAACATTCTATGGGGTCAGCAGGTCAGCTGGAACCAGGGACTTGTTCTCACATGTAATCAGCAACAAAAACTAGGTTGTTTACCAAAAGCAGGGTAATTGTAAGGGATGATCCATGTGATGAGATGAAGCACTATGTGGTTGTTGTCCAAACTAAGCCAGTGAGCCTGACCTGATGTGCCCCCCTGCATTTCTAAACAGCTTTGGGCTGACCTCAAACTACATTGTGTTTGTGGAAACACCAGTGAAAATCAACCTCCTCAAGTTCCTCTCCTCCTGGAGCCTCTGGGGAGCCAACTACATGGACTGCTTTGAGTCCAATGAAACCATGGGGGTAAGCAGAGGGTCATCCCCAAATGGGGTCTGGGCAGCCAGACCCACACTGGGAGGTCCATGGTATTGGTTTCACCTTCATTTCCCTGAGCCTTATCCAGGCTACTGGTTGGTTCTCAGGTGTGGATCCATGTGGCCGAGAAGAAGAAGGGCCGGCTCCTCAACATCAAGTACCGCACCTCGGCCTTCAACCTCTTCCACCACATTAACACCTATGAGGACAACGGGTTCCTCATCGTCGACCTCTGCACGTGGAAGGGGTGAGTCCGAGGGGCCCTGGGCACCACAGCTCCCCCTGAATGAGCTGGGGAGGCCAGTGGAGCCCTGCACCAGACAGTGCTGGAATCACTTCTGGCACTTGGCACCAACCCATCTAATCACTAACACATGGGGACATGCAGACTACACAGCATGAAGATATCCAGAGGTGCAAGGAGCCTATTTGACATTCATTTTCCAAGAAAAAGAAAATTTTATCTTATGTTTACTTTAATAAATGTCAGTGACTGCTGAAGGCTGATGCTATTCTGGCTGGGGCTGCAGTGAGCAGGGTCTGGGTGAAATTTGAATGCTGCTCTTTGTGTAAACACAGAGATGTGGCACTGAAATGGTGAAGCCCAACCCTGTGTTGGCTGCATACCCAAGACACCCTGAGTTGAGCTGATCCTGGCACAGAGTTGTAGGATCCCAGAGTGGTTTGGGCTGGGAGGGACCTTAAAGCTCATCTTGTTCCACCCCCTGCCATGGGCAGGGACACCTTCCACTCTCCCAGGTTGCTCCAAGCCCCATCCTGTGCTTGTGCTGAGCACCAGCATTTGCTGGTTTTCCTCCCAGGGAACACGGAGCACACACAGCTCAGCTCTGCCAAGGAGCTAGACTGGGACTTGTGTTACTCTGTGTGCCCAGAGAAGCTGTGGCTGCCCCATTCCTGGAAGTGTCCAAGGCCAGGTTGGACCGGGCTTGGAGCAACCTGGTCTAGTGGAAGGTATCCCTGCCCATAGCAGGGGTTGGAACAGGATGAACTTTAAGGTCCCTTCCAACCCAAACCATTCTATGATTCTACTGAATTTTAGGGAAAAAACATCTGCACTTCAACTCCCACTTGCAAACCCATCTCTGTTTCTCTCTGTGATGCTGTTTCCCTGCAGGTTTGAGTTTATTTACAATTACCTGTACTTGGCCAACCTTCGGGGAAACTGGGATGAGGTGAAGCGCCACGCAGAGAAGGCCCCGCAGCCTGAGGCCCGCAGATATGTCCTGCCCCTCAACATCGACAAGGTACCCACTCTGGCCAGCACAGGGCTCTGCCTGGTTCAAATTCAACATTTTCATGAGAAGAGGAAACTTAAAGGAGAGGTCCTCAGAGAAACTTTATTTTTGCTTTAGCTCATCAGGGTTATTCTGGTTTATTTCCCATACAACTGCTGAGAGTGGTTGTGGCTGCCCCAGCCCTGCAAGTATCAAGTCCAGTTTGGATGGGGCTTGGAGCAACTTGGGATAGTGGAAGGTGTCCCTGCCTATGTTAGCGGGTGGAATGAGATGGGCTTTGAGGTCCCTCCTAAACCAAACTCTTTGATGATTCCATTCTGTTCGTAGCAGAGGCTGTGGGGCAGAAACTAATCCTGGAAGCTACTGCTCCTGGGAGGGGAGAAGGGGGCAGCTGCAACTCAAGCGTGTGTGGTTCGATCCTCTAGCCCTCAGTGTGAGGTCCCTGGAGCTGCCAGCCTGGCACAGAGCTCACTGGCTGGCAGCTGCTGGGTTCCTTTCCAGCTCTCGTGGTCCCTGGTGGGTGGGCCAGGGCCTGTCAGGGCTGTGCTCAGCCGAGCCGCCCATGGAGCTCACTGGGCTGCAGATTGAGTGAGAAGTGCAAGCCCACGTGGCAGTGCTTAATGAAAACCTCTGAATGTCCCAAGGAGGGGAAAAAAGTTGTGTTTACAAGCACAGTGATGGCTGAGGAGCAGGACAGTTCTGCACTACTGCCAAGAACACGGCAGCAGTCGCCTCCCTGCAGCTCCCGAGGCTCTGCTGTGTGCTGCCGCCTTCCCTGGACCATGTTTGCGACAGATCTGTGCAAAGACACTCAGAAATGTGTTCCTCCAGTCTCCTGGGTGTTTCTCTTTGTGCCAGGCTGACACAGGGAAGAACCTGGTCACCCTGCCCTACACGACAGCCACAGCAACACTGCGCAGTGACGAGACCATCTGGCTGGAGCCTGAAGTGATTTTCTCAGGGCCGCGTCACGGTACAAATGAGACCCCAAATCCCAACAGCACAAGTACTGCCTGCACTCCCTGCCCCACTGATCCTCATGCTTTTATATATTTATTTTTTATTGCAGCCTTTGAGTTCCCACAGATCAACTACAAGAAATACAGTGGGAAGCCATACACATATACGTATGGGCTGGGGCTGAATCACTTTGTCCCAGACAGGGTAACTATCAAAGAATGGGTGATGGTTTCAGTTTGGGGACAACAAAGAATATTTCTGAGCTGGGGTTTTTGGTTTTCCCCTCCTTTAGCTCTGCAAGCTGAACGTTAAGACCAAGGAGACCTGGGTGTGGCAGGAGCCGGACTCGTACCCGTCGGAGCCCATCTTTGTTTCCCATCCGGATGCTCTGGAGGAAGATGATGGTAATGCTCATGGGGTTTGGGTCAGCTGGCACCAGGCTGGCTGCAGGGCTGGGCCAGAGGTGGGCAGGGGCAGAGCCCACAGGCAGCTCCTGGACCAGATGTGCCAGGTACTAACAGTGGTGGGAAGTTTCTGAGGAAATTTCTGAGGAAAATTAAATGAAAACAGAGGAGAAAGACCTCAAGGTCTAGATGAAATTTTGTCTTCATTTTTTAGCTTTTTGACAATTTTCTCACAGTTTTAAAAAGAACTATAGGAGCTGCTGTGCCACAGCACCACAGGCTGGCAAAGCCAGCAGTGGCAAGAGCCCAAATAGTATGAGAAATAAATATACAATCATAGAAGCATGGAATGGTTTGATTTGGAAGGGATCTTAATGATTATTTAATTCCAGCTCCCTGCCATAGGCAGGGACATCTTCCACTATCCCAGGTTGCTCCAAGCCCCGTCCAACCTGGCCTTGGTAACTTCTAGGGATGGGGCAGACACAGCTTCTCTGGATAGCCTGAGCCAGTGTCACCACCTCCCTCAGCACCGTTGATCACACAATTCCAATGGGATTTACAGTGTTTGAGTGCGAATGGCTGCTCTCTCCATGCCCAGCCCTGGGGACAGACACTGCCCACACTCACCTGGGATATCCCCTTCGTGTTTTCACTGCAGGGGTTGTGCTGAGCATTGTGATCAGCCCAGGCACGGGGCCCAAGCCTGCCTACCTGCTCATCCTCAGCGCCAAGGACATGAGCGAGGTGGCCCGGGCCGAGGTGGAGGTGAACATCCCTGTGACCTTCCACGGGTACTTCAAGAGAGCGTGACCCTGCCAGCCACGCCTCACCTGGGTCTGTTCCAGTTCCCAAAGGGGCAGTCTCCGTTTACAGCCACCTACAATCCTTCGACATCCCCTTTTGTTTGTGTGGCTGCGTCATTCACAGTGAGTGCTTCAATTCTGGCCATGATTCTTCAATATGCTTGATCAGGTATTTTTTAAATACAACCTTTGGCATAATTTCCAGTTAAAACACCCCAAGTTTGGTGTGGTGGTGGTTCCATTTTTATAAATTTAATCCTTGTAGCTGCAGCAGAGTGAAAGATGCCTGAAAGAGCAGAGTGTAACCTCAGTACTTCTACACATGGTAACATTATATACAACAGTCTCTGCTCTGTTACATGTTTGAGAATTTTTAGCCTATACTGAAGTATTATGGATTTAAATCCCCTCCTGGTCACTGCTTTAGTATCCTCAGAGCAATCCAAGTGGAGCCTTTCCACAGCTGCTTTGAGAATCTGAACTGGGTGACCCAGAGCTGGTGGCAGACAGAGTTTTGTTCTTCACTAAGGCTGCAAACTGCACACACTCCCTCCTGTGTTTGCTCTTTCTCCTTTCTTTTGCCAAAGTGCATTTTCTTGATTTCTGTATTTCATGCTAAAACATGAACATGAAAAAATCAAGCATTTGTTACCCCTTGGGCTGATCTTGCTTCCTTAGAGTGCTACAGATGCTCAGCTTTATCCTTCCTTCTCACAAAATAAACTTTCAGCTGATGTTAAAAGAGGCTCTGGTTGAAAATAAACGCTTCCTGCTGATAGACTTAAAATCTGGCCTTCTTGTTTGTCTTCAATCGTTCAACATTTTTATTAATAGTATCAAAGAATTAGAAAATCCTTTACACTCAGAGTTCTGGCAGGTGGTGCTGGCTCTGCAGGGCTGCTGGTTTGAGGGTGGAGATTACATCCTGATGATGGGATAGCGACATGGAGACACGGCCTGGTACTTGTGCTGTTCCATGATGTCCAAGCACTGGGCAATCACCTAATTAAAAACAAAAAAAAACAATATAAGCAATGAGCCTTAAACAAGCAAACAAAAAAATCAGTAAAACTTGCCAGTTCTGCACTTATTTGTTCCTTCTTTTTGTGAGGCACTGAACATGGTAAAATGAACAGTTCAACTCTCACATATTTTCTTTTCATGTGTAGCTCCCAGAGAAAGGAATTTCAGGGCTCTAGGACTCAAAAACACTTCTTGGTACTCCCCCATTATCAAAATTCCCATTAAACTCCACGAAAAATATTTGAATTCCACATAGTTCCATAAATATGTACCATATTTAGAAGGGTTGTGTTGTGGTTTAACCCTAGCTGAAACCAGGACAGATAGAGATCTTCAAGTATTTGTGATCTTCATGTGAACAAACTTCAGAAGTGCAAAGAACATTTTTATTGCTAATGAAGGAAAAACAGAAGAACAAAGGCAGTGCCTTTTAGAAAGAATGGAGGGATGTCTGCCAACTTCAAAAAAATACAAAGCCAGAGGGGGAACCCAAATGGACACAGGAAATTACAAGCAAGAAGAGAAAGTTGCAAAAAGCAACTTCCTAGGACCAAAGAATGGAAACAATGGGGATGGTAAGGAGCCTGAAATTCAGAGTTGAAGATATGGGTGATTACATGGAAAAAAAAAAAAAAAGAAGATTCAGATACAGAATCAAAGAGTAAAGTCCATGAAGATGCTCAGTGAGGAAATGCTCTAGTCAAGTAACTAGAATTCAACACAAACTTTGTGGATAAATGGGGAAAGAGAAAGGATGAGAATTACAGAGCTAAATTCCACAGTAGTGGGAGCCCCAGGTCTGGAATCAACATACTGCTGACCTTGAGTGAGTCATGGGCTTATACATTTCGCTGCAAGATCCTTGTGAAATCTGGGAATAAGATGCACTAAAAGGAAAACCCACCTTTCTAGTGTTTTGAGGTAGAATGATTCCATCATCCCAGAGTCTGGCAGAGGAGTAAAATGCACTGCTTTCTTCCTCGAGCCTGGAGAGGAGAGGACAGAACAGGCTTAAAAGCACGATGAAAACATCAGGGCAGTGAAAAAGTCATAGGTGAAACAGGCAAATATTTCCATGCAGCCCTGCTGTTAAAATGAATCAGAATCCAGAAAATAACACAACAGATCTGACCATTCTGCAGCACAGACCAGCTTGAGAAGATCCTAACAGAGAGACATAAAATTATATGGACATTTAAAATATTTTTCAGCAGGTTCAGGTTTGCGTTATTAGTTTGAGATGTGTTGCTCTGTAAGATGAACAAAAATAGGCAATAATGTCCTTACTTTGCCTTCAGCTGTTTCAGCTCTGATTCATCTGTACAGTCACTGTCCCCAGCTTGGGGGACTGTGGAGAAACTTCTTGAATCCACAAGAGCAACTCTTGCATTAGGCCACAGGAACAGAAAGTTTGGACTGAACGATCTCCCACACTACAAAGAAAAAACAAAAGCACAATGAAACTCACTGAAGTCAATCACAAAAGGTGTCTGTGGATGGCACAAAGAAGATCAAGGCAGAATGGAATACCCTTGAATTTGTAAAGCATTAATGACAGCTCCTGTATCAGCACAGACACCCAGCGGTAGGAACCACCACCATCCCCACTGCCTTCAATACCCCTGTTTTGGTATTTGAGTTTTAACTCCAAGGACTTACATGTTTCACTCTTACATGTTTAATTTTCAGTAACCATGTCCTGTGCTGCATTTCTTACTTAAAAAGCAGTTCAGAGATGGAGGTAACTGACTGTTTTAAAACTGCAGGGCTGTGAAGTTTTAGCACAGTGTGAAAGGTGTGTCCCAAGCCCTTGGGCTGATCCCACCCCTACCATGACGTAGCTGTCGCTCCCGTAACAGCCCCCGATGACGATGGTGATTTTGGGAACAGCAGCACAAGCAACAGCAGCCATCATGGAAGCCTGGGCTTTCAGCCTGTTGGAATGAGCCTCTGCCTGGAATAAAAAGAGACATTTTAGCTCCTTTAAGACTTTATTCTAGATCCCCTCTGCTCCCACCAAACTCGTATTTCTAAACATTTATTATTTACAATTCTATGTGATCATTTCTTCCACAACAGAAAAGCAGCATCATTAACTGACTGGTATCATTAACTCATACATATCATAAATAACTCATATCACTAACTCATAAGCCTGTTATACACTTATTTTAATACTTAAATCAGCACAGCAATTATAACCAGGTGCAAATGCCTATAGCACTGAGCAACTCATTTGTGCCAGGTTTTGTCTAAGGGCTGGTGACCTTGGGAGGAACAAGGCTGCAGAAGCAGATCTGGGAATCTAGTGGAGGTTTTACTGTGAGGCTCTACACTTTTCTAAAAGAGAAATAGCTAATTTTCTGAAGTGCAGTGGTGTCAGAAGAATCAATAAACTGTATTTCAAAGTAAAAAGCACTTTCAAATTCCAGGTTTTACAGCCTGCATTGCCAGCTGAGCACTATAATTTTATATAGGCATACAAACCTGCTTAAAATTCAAGAGAGAATGGAGAGATTTAAGAACAAAGTCATTATGAAGCTTCATGATTTAAACCATTAAGAGTGGTTTAAAAAAAACCCAATTTTCCTAACAATTAATAACTGTGAAAAGGTAACTTTAGGCACAAGAAGAACTAGGAATTGCTTAAGTATATGGAAGCAAATATGCCATACCTGTGAGATGCTTGTTGGCTCTGCTGGCTGTGGAGGAGTATTTTGGAGGAAGATGATGGGAATTCCCCGCTGGCCACAGAGCTGGACGAAGTGGCTGCCCTTGAGCGCAGCATCATGAGCCAGCTCCCCGTTGTTGGCCACTATCCCCACCAAGTACCTACAGAACAAGACACGTGGACAGTTGGACTCAATCATCTTAGAGGTCTTTTCCAACCTTAACCATTCCTTTTCACTTTTGAACCCTAGAAATTATTGAAATAGTGTAAAACCTGATGGTGATCCAAAAGCTGTTCAGACATGTGCGTCCATCCATTTTGATAGTGAATGTTCACAGCCTTACCCTTCCACATGGCCAAATCCTGTTACTAATGTTGTTCCATAATTAGCCTTGAATTCCTGGAATCTGCTTCCATCCACCAAACGGCTCAGAATCTGCAAAGAAACATGCAGATTTTATTTTATTACAGAAATTGAAACAAAATAGGATAATTCTGCTAAAAGAAATGCTCTTTTCAAATAGTAGGCCTGTGTTGTGCAGGAAATCCACCTCAATGAACACAGAAGGTCTTCTGGTGTCTTGCTAAATACTCAATATTCACAAAACATCCAATCTGTGTTTAGTTTAATTACCAGCCATGTATTTTGAGCCAAATCCAACTCAGAAATTAGTTCAGTGTTTCAAAGCACAGTTGTTCATGTGCATAAAAATGTAAAAAAATCCAACATGTGCAGTTACAGATTTTGTGCATAAGAAACACTCTGTTGCATATTGCTCAGGCTTTTTTCCAATACAATTAAAAGCCATTTCCAAAGCTACTCTGCTTTCTACAGTCAATCCCCTTGACTGCAAGAATTCACCACTAGAAAAGATACTGAATTCACATCCTTGCAGACTAAATCTCATCTAGAACACAATGAAAATGGCATGGGCAGCAGTGTCTCTGCTTAAGTATTAGTGTCTGTCCCGACCTCAAACAAGTTTAATTTGATCTGTGTTGCTTTTTCAGTCAAGCATTTCTGTTGTATGACAGTCTTGATTGCCTGGGGTGGAAGAAACAAAAAACAGGAGGAGGGGAAAACCAGACTCTAAAGGGGTGCATGTTCTCAAGGCAGCCAACACAGTACAAGCCATGCTGACACAACAGCATCTCAACAGTGCATGGAAACAGATGGGGATCACCTGGCATAATCTAGAATTATCTAGAATGTATCTTATCTCCAGCAGGATTTCAGTTAAAATATTTTCTATAATTCCACAGAATCGCTGCCATCCTGCTTTGTTGCAGGCTCAGGACAGGCTGGCAACAGATGAGGTAAAAATACATATTCTTCAAGAGAGAACAGTCTGTTAATCTGGAGCGATGAGACAGAGCAGACAGAGGGAGAAAGGAACGCAGTTCCCTGTCCCCTTACCAGTTTGACAGGAAGAGTACACCTGTAGTCCTGTGGTGCCAGTCCCAGGAGCTCCTCAGAGCTGTACAGGGGACTGTCGTGCTCTGTGTCCTCCTCTGGCACTGGGTCATAGTTTAACGTAGAGATAACATTGCGAATACATTCATAGGCCTCCTTTTCTGAAGGTGCAAAATGGTCAGTACAGCCACTGACTCTAGGATAGAGAGCAACACTGATTAGCATTGAATTAATGAAATCTAAACTGCTAGAAAGCCCAAACCAAAGGAAAAAACCTTAATCTGTACTGTGGCCCTCCAAACTCCCTGCAAATACTGTGTGATTTTGTTCTGGATGAACGAGCTGAAAGCAGTAGCTCAAGGGAATTTCTGTGCAATCCAACTCGAATTCACAGTAAGAAGTTCTTCCCTGTGACTTTTGTGTTTATCTGGATTAAAGAAAGACCTTTGAATGTGTTTTCATGATGCTATTTTTACAAACAATATTGAAAAGGGAAAATGGGAAAACAAACTTTAGGAATTATTTCAAAATAAGCAGTTCCAGACTGGATAAAAAGTAAATAAGACAGGTAGTTAAATTAAATATATGTATCCTGGAAAACACTAGGAAAACAGGTGATAGTATCTCTCTTCTGAGCTGGTCCCTCTGAGGCACAGAGGAACTGACTTGCCTGAAGTTGTTCAGGAAGCATGCGGAACAATGGGAATCCAAATCCAATTGGTCCAGTCTCTGCCTCACCCCATAGCAACATGTAATTTTACTTCCATTTGGCTGATTTAATCAAAATCCCTGAACCTGAGAAGGAAAACCAGTATAGTCACAGGTTCCCCTTTTGGCCCTGCTCTGAAATGACAATGCTATGTTCCTTTAAAGCTGAATATGCTGAATTCTGTACTATTTTTGAGAAGATTCCACATACTGTGAGTGAAGTTTGGCTCCTCCAAGGTCCTCAGGAGACACGTATTCTCCTGTAGCAGCTTTTACAAGTGGTGGGCCAGCCAGGAACAGTGTCCCAATTTTATCTATGATCACGGCTTCCTCGGCCATGGTGGGCACGTAGGCACCTCCAGCAACACAGGAGCCACACACTACGGCCACCTGAGGGCACAGAAACCGCAACAGCCAGTGCTGGAGAGGGGAGAGGAAAAGCCAAAGCCCAGAGTTGTTCCAGAAATGCTCAAGGTGCTAAATCATAGCTTGGGGAACAATGAACTGGAGATATAAAACCAGCAGGAACAACAATGCTGGTTTGGAGAGTTCAATGTTTACCCTGAAATAACCCTGTGATTTGATGCTTTTCCATCACAGTCAGTCAGGAAACACAAGATCCTTAAGGCTGAAATGTTCCCTTATGTGAGATAACGTACCTGGCACTGGTGAGGCCCCACCTCTGGCCCTGCGTCCAGTTCTGAGCCCTTCTCAACAAAAGACATTGAGGGGCTGGAGTGAGTCCAGAGAAGGGAGCAGAGCTGGGGAAGGGTTGGAGCACCAGGAGCAGGTGAGGGAGCTGGGGGGGGCTCAGCCTGGAGAAAAGGAGGCTCAAGAGGGACCTTCTGGCTCTCTGCAACATCCCTGACAGGAGGGCGGAGCCAGGTGGGGGTTGAGCTCTGCTTCCAGAGAACAAGGGACAGGACAAGAGGAAACAGCCTCAAACTGTGCCAGGAGAGGATTAGATTGGATATTGGGGAACTTTTTTTCACAGAAAGGGTTTAAAGCATTGAAACACACTTCTCAGGAAAGTGGTGGAGCCACCATCCCTGGAAGTTTTCAAAAATCGTGGATATAACACTTGGGAACGTGGTTTAGTGGTGAGCATGGTGGTGGTGCTGCACTGACAGTCTTGGTGATCTTCAAGATTTTTTTTCAACCTAAACAATTCCATGATTTGATACCATTTGAGTCTCCTTTCCCCACAAATAGATTTAGGAGTTTTTCTGCACATCTGAGAGTTGCTCCTAGAAACTGTACTGGAACAAATATTTTTTTCAGAACTCAATGGATCACACAGACCACCCTCACTTGCCATCCCCATGACATTGTACCTGAGGGATTCCCATGGCAGACATGATTGCTTCATTGTAGAAAATCCTGCCACCGTGCAGCTTGTCAGGAAACAGCTCTGACTGATGTACAGAGAAAAGAGAAAGTGAATTTCAATATTAACTATGAAAGCTGGTGCCTCCTCTTCACTCCATTCATTCCCAAATATGATGTAACCGACCCTGGGAAGGTCCTCACTCACAGTCACACCTGAACCTTTCATATACAGCATTCACTATGGTATTTATTTCCTTATATATTGTGAAATCCCAAAAAAAACCCATGTGTTTCAAAAGAGGTAAGTTTCATGATTTTTGTGAAGCTAATTTATTCTACACAAACTGAGACTGTAAACATGGAGAAGTGGAGGCTCATGCTCCTACTTTATCTGTAAAATGCCTTTAGCAGTTCCTCTTTTTAGTTTTTGATACAACTCTTTAAGTCACATAAAAGCTTTTGCTCTGTGCTTGCTTTCAGTGTGGACAGGGAACAACCACAATCTCTGTCATAGGATGACCTTTTCCATTGGAAAGGAACCTGTGCAAACTCTCCTTTTGTATTAAGAATTGCAAAAATTGCACTTTTAAAGGCCATGGAGGTTGGTGCATTGCTAGCACAAACAAGGCAATAAAACAGAGAAAACTATAGATTCTGAAGCCTCTCACACTATGTACTGGTTTACTAAAGACAGAAAAGCAGCTCTGCACACTCATTCAAGATTCTAAACTCTGAGTAGATGCAAGATTAGCCAAAGGGATGAAATAACACAGATGTTTTCTCCTCTGCAGTGATGCCAGCATTACCTGCAGTGGTAGGAATGCTCCTCCACTGTCCACAAGGTGCACAGACAGCAGCCTGTTCTCCATGGCAATTTCTTGGGCTCTTAACTGTTTTTTCACTCCAATTGGGTAAATAGTTCCTCCTTTCACAGTGGCATCACTTGCCACAAAGACACACCATATTCCACAGATTTTGCCAATTCCTGCAATTGAATTCAAATCAGTTCCACAGATACTTATTGTGACTCTCTAAGATAATACAGACAAAACAAGGGGGCCAAATTATAGCCAAGAGGTTTTTTTCAGTAATACTGTATCAAGAAGATCCAAATTAAACTGAAAATACCACAAAGGAGAGAAATCTATCCCTCTTCTCTGGAATAACAATGACATTTAAAAAAGTAATCCAAATGACATAAGACAGAACCTCAAATAAACTTACATACTCCTGGTGACAATAAAAGAGAAAAACTTACATACTTTGACTCCCAACTCTTGAGATAAAAAAGGGAAGGCAATTAAAAATTATGCCTATAAAACTGAAAAATGTAACCATCAGTGATAAAAGAAGGATTTCATTCTCTGTTCTTTAAGGTTCTTTTTAAAAAGGAACTTTGAAGAGTGTTTTTTTCATTTTAAATTGAATTTTGAAGAGTGGTTCCAGTTTAAAAAGACAGTGTTTGCACAGATGATGCAGTTGTCTCTGATTTGAAAAACATTACAAAATAAACACCACACCTCCTGTGTCTCACAGTCACTTTGTCCCCTCTCCTTTAAAAGGCAACAGGTGATTTGACACATCACCCTAAATTTTTTGAGACAAAAATCAGTAACTGGTAAGTAGAATAAATTATTAGAACTGGAAGAAATAAAAGGCTTTTTAAAGAAAGGTTTCGCTCAGATTTCCCTCAAAAAAATCACATAATAATAATACAGCAGGGGCTGAACTCTTCCCTGTTGGGAGCTGCTCCTAGATAGAACTGATGTTCACTTTTCCTAGGAAAGCACAGATACTAAAATATTCCATAAACCTTACGAGATGCACCCTTTTTCCTTTCCTTTTTCCTTTGCCATTCCATTTTCCATTACCAGTGAGGCACCCAGCAGCAGGGACATCCCCATAGGACATGTTGAGCCCTGCCAGAGGGGACAGCTCCAGGAAAGACTCATCATCCAGCAGCAGCTTCAGGCGCTCCCTAACAAACAGCTTCTTGTTGCGCTGAGTGTGGCGCAGGATGGCGTTTTCTCCCCCTCCTTTCCTCACCCTCTCCAACAATTCCGAGTATCTGATGGAAAAAAAGTTTCAGTTAATGGAAACAAAGCTGTGTGGTGTGGTCACACGCTGGAGGGGAGGGATGGCCTCCAGAGGGACCTCGAGAGGCTGCAGATGTGGGGCTGGGGGAACTTCAACAAGGCCGAGTGCAGGTGCTGCCTTGGGTCTGGGCAATCCTGAGCACAAATCCAGGCTTGGCGGGGAATGGATTGGGAGCAGCCCTGGGGAGAAGGACTTGGGGTATTGGTGGATGAGAAGCTCAACATGTCCCATCTAGAGAAGGCCATGGAGATGCTCCAAGGGCTGGAGCCCCTCTGCTCTGGAGACAGGCTGGGAGAGCTGGGGGTGTTCACCTGGAGAAGAGAAGGCTCCAGGGACAACTTAGAGCCCCTTCCAGTGCCTAAAGGGGCTCCAAGAGAGCTGGAGAGAGTCTTGGAACAAGCGCTTAGAGGGGCAGCTCAAGGGCAAATGGCTTCCCACTGCCAGAGGGCAGGGTTAGATGGGATATCAGATAGGTTAGATAGGAAGGAATTTTTCTCTGTGAGGGTTTGAGGCCCTGGCACACGTTGCCCAGAGAAGCTGTGGCTGCCTCATCCCCAGGTTGGATGGGGCTTGGAGCAACCTGGGATAATGGAAGATGTCCCTGCCCATGGCAGGTGATGGAACAAGATGGGATTTAAGATCCCTCCCAACCGAAAACATTTGATGACTCTGTGATTCATTATAAGTTACCTTTTAGTAGACTGAACATAGTAAAATATATTGTACAGTTTTCACATAAATGGTAGGAGAAAGAAGATGAACTCACATTTTTGGATTATTTCTTCTTACAAAGTGTAATAAAAAGCAAAGATCTGTTATGTAAAGCATTTTACTTTCCTTATTCAAAAACTGTCTAATAAAGGCAATAATAAATAAAAATAAGTCCAATAATGTGTTCATCCTATCTCAGCATGAACCTCCATTTCCAACTACTCTAGGGAAGAACCCAAACAAAGGTTTCCTCTCTCAGCTCCCTTTAACAAGTTTATCTGACAAAAATCAGTAACTGGTAAGTAGAACAAATTCCGAAATCTAGAAGAAATGTACACTCTGCTACATGGAAGATGCACTAAGAGTGGTGAACATTGCAGAGTCACTGGGAGGAAGTGATTACCAAATGTTATTGTCAGGGAAGCCTCAAGTTTAGATACAAAAGTGAATAAACTGTAAACAAATGTGGTATCTCAAATAATTTTGGTCTTAAATAAACCAGGTTCTTCCTCTATTTCAAACATAACGTTTTTCCCCCAAGATGCATCATCTTTAACTATAAATGCTGTTTGACACAACTACTCACACAGCACTCCGTCTGTGACTCCACTATCTTAGTGTGGCTCCCTGCAGACCGTGGAGGTTGGAAAAGCTCAGGAGGAAAAAATTAAGGATTTTTTCAAAGTCCTAAATGCCACCACAGGAGGGCACAATGTGTTTTCTGTAGCTTTGCTTCCAGCTCATGGATCACTCCCCTGAACAAAGGCCTTTGCGTTTTTGCCATCTGATCTTTCTGACAAATACATAAAATACATTTTCCTGCTTTTATCACTGGATCACGATTGAGTGCAGTAAATGTCTCCTACTCTGTCAGGAGTGTGTGAGTCACCATTTATGTCTTTGCATTCAAAATCCAACACGAAACAAATGTTATGAAGGTCTAAAAAAAAATACTTCTTAGCAATATATGCAAAACAACACATGGCACTATGTTGAATACAGTTTGCACTTCGATCTGGGTATTACAGTCAACATTTCACAGAAGGGTCTCAGTTAGGAGAGACCTTAAAGATCATCCCATTCCACCCCTGCCATGGGCAGGGACACCTTCCACTATCCCAGGTTGCTCTAAGCCCTGTCCAACCTGGCCTTGAACACTTCTAGGGATGGGGCAGCTGCATTTTTCCATGGGGCAAACATTGTCTGTATGTTAAAGTGCCTGTAAGTAACTCTCACACCATGCTACAAGCAGCAACACTTTTAACCCCCCACAAAACCGGTTCATTACCTTTTAACCACAGCCTCGCTGTTCCTTAAATTCTGTTCGAACACATGTCGGTGTACAGCGAGGACACGTCCGTCCAGAACCGGGTACGTTCTGGGGTGCCGCCTGTATTTCGACTTATTACTCACAAATCGGCGGGGCGGCAGATGGTGCGTCCTTCCCCAGCCCTGGCCGTGCAACAGGAGCTCCCGATATTCCTTCTGGAACAGGCGGATCAGGGAGGGCCCGGGGCGGCCCCTGCCCAGGGCGCACAGAGGGGCCGTGTTCCACATGGCCCCAAGAGCTGGGGGACAACAAGCAGCGCTTAGTGACGGGAATTACAGCGTGGATTCTCTCGGCTGAGGGGGAACGCGGTCCCCTCGCCACGGGCGGCGGCCGCGAGGGGACAGCCCCGGTGCCTGCCCTGCCATGTGGGCCCTGAGGGGACACTCCCGTCAGACGGGGATCGTGAGGGGACAGACACTGTTCCCGCCCTTCTCCGAGGGTCGTGAGGGGACACCCGTTCACGCCCTTCCATGGGCGTCGTGAGGAGACACCGTAAGTTCCTGCCACGCCAGGGGGGTCGTAAGGGGACACCTCCTGTTCCCACGGAGATCGTGCGGGGACGCCCCGGCTCCCCCTGCGCCCCCGGGCCGGGTGGGCCCAACCGGGCCTGCGGATCGCGGCGGGGCCGGCCCGTGCCGTGCCGGGTAAGGAGCACGGGGCCGTGCCGGGTAAGGAGCACGGGGCCGCGGCCCCTCCGGCGAGGCCCTCTGGCCCGGCCCGGCCCCTTGCCCGCCGCGGGCTCCGCTCCGCGCCCGCCGCGGCCCGGCCGGCCCCGTCCCACCGCCCCTGACTTACCCCGTCCTGTCCGGGCCCGCCTCACGGGGCGGCTCCGCCGAGCGGCCCGCCCCGGTGTCCCGTGCCCCGGGCGTCCTGGGCGGTGTGTGCCTTGTGCCCTTGGTGTCTTCAGCCCCGAGCGTCCCGTGCCCCGAGTGTCCTGTGCCAGGTGTGTCCTTTGCCCGGGTGTCCTGTGCCCCCAGTGTCCTGTTCCCTGGGTGTCCTCTCTCCAATTAAGTTTATCATTAAAATACTGAAACTAGTTTGTTTTATTTTTCCCCTTCCATAGCTCGTCCCATCCCTGGGCTGCTTCAGTTTGATACTGTCAGTCATGGCATAACCTTCTAGAAATTACTGTGTGTTGCCTTTCAGCACCTTCATTAAAATGCATCCCTGCCAGAGAGCTCTTTATCCATATTATACATATTAATAAGGCTGGGTTGTGATAATTAAGTGATGAGTAATATGTTCGTGAGTGAAAGTATCCAGCATAGACTGGAATTTTTAGGTAAATAAGTTCTATATGTTATTAAAAAATCTTGAGAATAATGATTTGCTGCACTATTCTAAGTAAAAATATATTTTTTGTCCTTCTACAGTTAGAGCAGACAGGGCAGTCTGGTGCTGTGCTCCCTTGAATCAGAAACTTGATGGAGGTGGAGCTGTGGGAAGTGACATAACTGCCTTGGGTGGTTTTCTGTTGTCCTGTGGGAAGTGCCAGAGTCCCTCCTTCAGTCCCAAACCCTGTGACAGGGAGATGAAGGTCTGTGCTGGACCCAGGGAGAGCCCAGGGAGCAAGGGGCAGAGATGCTCTGACAGAAAATGTAGCACTCAAGGGTAACACAGATACTGCAGAGGGTCAGGCTGAGTCTGGGCTGGGGTGTCTGCATGTGTAAATAATCCCTTTTAAAAAATAGGGTCCCAGATCTGATTTGCATTTTCCTGAAATGCTCATTAATTCTGGACCAGTCAAAACAGGGCAAGTGGTGGGCATTTGATTACTGGTAATCACAGAATCCCAGACTGGTTTGGGTTGGAAGGGACCAGCGCACCTCATTCCACCCCCTGCCATGGGCAGGGACACCTTCCACTATCCCAGATTGCTCCAAGCCCCATCCAACCTGGCCTTGGATACTTGCAGGGATGGGACAGCCACAGCTTCTCTGGGCAACCTGTGCCAGGGCCTCACCACCCATACAAGAAAGAATTTCTTCCCAATATCCCATCTAACCCTGCCCTCTGGCAGTGGGAAGCCATTTCCCCTTGTCCTATCCCTCCAAGCCCTTGTCCCAAGACTCTCTCCAGCTCTTTTGGAGCCTCTTTAGGCACTGGAAGGGGCTCTAAGGTTCCCCTGGAGCCTTCTCTTCTCCACATGAACACCCCGAGCTCTCCCAGCCTGTCTCCAGAGCAGAGGGGCTCCAGCCCTCGGAGCATCTTCATGGCCTCCTCTCAACTGAATAATGAAACTGTTAACAAACACACCAATCTGGACACGCGTTGTGGGCACTGATGCAGCCATGGGGAGTTCCTGATGGGACCCATAGATGAAGTTGGCAGCTGCTGCATCATTTGTGCTGGTTTGGGGCATTTGTGTTTTGGGTTGTTGCTCATTTCAGTTCACATCTTCCCTCTTTCCCTGGTGTAGCCAGAACTCTTTTTTCCCAACAGTTTGAGAAACTTGTGAACAGCTGAAGAGGAGAGACAGAAGTAATTATGCAGCTTTGCATAGATCTTGCATTTCCCATGGGTTTTAATTTGAATTTTTGTGCTCTATGCGGTGCAGGTGATAATGGGAAAGGAAAGAGTGGTGACAGAAATCCATGTAAAGCAGGAGAATACGTTTGAGGAGGTGTGAATTTCAAAGAGGTGTTGGTGGCAGTGAAAACGCTGCAAGCTTGTGCTTGGCTTGCTGGAGAAGGAATTGCAGATGCAAATGCTTGGATATGTATTTCAAGTGAGATTTGGGCTTCCTGTTATTTCTGGGCTTTTTTTTTTAAAGCTGACCCATATATCATTTCATGGATTAGTAAGATTTTTTCCTACTCAGTTCTGTGAATATATCAATGACTCCTGTTCCATTATAATTTTCACGGTTCTTATTTTCCATAATTAAGTGTGTGGCTTCCATAAGAGACACTATCTCTAAACCACTGGTGTTGTGTGGCAATTCCATCTTATGTGATTTTAATTTGCAGACTTTTTCTTTACGTACCTCTTGCAGTTAATTTTTTATTGCTTATATTGTGGTGGCCTTGTCAGTCCTGGGTTAACAGTTGGACTTGATGATCTCAAAGCTCTTTTCCAGCCTAAATTATTCTGTGATTCTTTATTATCGAACAGGTTTTCTAGTAGTTAGAATCAGTGTTCACAGGCAGGATTTGCTGTATGTAACACAGGTGCCTTTTACTCAGGCTTAAATGAGTAATTTAATTTCATTCTCATGAAAGCTGAATGCTGTTTGCACAGATTAAAGGATAAAGAAACACTTTTCCCTGCATTTCGGCCCCCACATCTATCTCAGGGGATGCTTATCACAGGCAGAAGGTCTCAGCCACCAGTTTGTACTGGGAGACAGATTGGTATAAATAACAAATCCTTTAATTAAGAGCCAACAGATCCTAATTGACTTATTTTAGTCCTCAAGCTGGGATCAGCCTTTCTCTCTTGCCATGGCATGGAGCATCCTTTGTTTAACAAACACCAAGGGGGGAATTGAGTGAGGGAGGAAAAAACAGCCCTTCTGAGAGGCTGCAGCCATGTGCAAGTGTTTGAAGTTGTTATTTTAGGAGCTTATTTTAGCGACTTTTGAGCTGAGCATTGAGACTATATAGAGCAGCATTTAGGGAAAATGCTAATGTGGTGGTGGCTTCCTTTACCATGAGCTGCAGCTCTGCCAGCAAAGCTGAAATGTGCCATTTAAGGAACACCGAAGCTTTGAGGGAAGTTTGAACTCAGCTGGATTTAGAAACTTGCTGGAGTGCACCGGATGCTGGGGGAAACCAGAACACACTTTCTGGATTGTCAGACCAAAGGCAGGAAGGTTCCCACAAAGCCCTCCTCCTTGTGGAGCTTCTGTTTCTTATTTAGATTTTGTTTTTTAATACCCAAAAAGCTTTTAGTGGTGTTCTGACAATGGGGGCCTGGAAATTGGGCTAAATTAAAACAGGTTCTGTTTGTTTACTTAGAAGTGCTAACAGACTTGGACGGTCCCACTGCATTTTCAGGGCTTACATCATTCTAAAATAGATTTAATAGATTCAAAACAAATTTGATAATGAAGTAACTTCCACTTGGTGTGTTTGCATCTATTCCAAAGGAATAGCTCAGCCTTGTGAGGTGTGCTGAACTGGATTTTATATGAAACAGTAAGAAGCTTATTTTAGTTGCAGGAAGATATAAGAGAACACAAGGAATTAGATGAACCAGTTAGAAGATGGGAGACTAAATGGAAGAGAAGCTGAGAGCCTGATCCTCAGTAAGTAAATTTAATTTCCACTGAGGATGTATCAGATGCTTCCATAGTATTTAGCTTCTTATTTTGGATGGCTTGAAGTTTTATGAATCCCCACAAAGAGAGATGTGCAGAGCCAGGTAGGCCTTCACAAATTGTGCCAAAAGATGAGGGTGAGCAGCTGAGTCATGGAAGTTTTCTGCACATTTCTTCAAGTACAGATGTATGAGACAGCAGATGTATTACAACACCTATAAAAATACCTGTTACCATCAAACCCTTATCCACATTTATTTTTCACATTATTTAACACAGTATCACAGTATTTTTTAACTCTAGTTTAGCCTTCCCAGTTTCCCAGTCTGTTGCCACAAAGAGCTGACAAACCCATGAATAATTGCATAATAATTCCAAATGTGGAAACACAGCTGATTTGGAGAAGACAAAGAGCATGTACACTTGCTTACATTACTGAAAAATGGGAGTTTCTGTTTCATCTTACTCCTGCAAAAAATGCACAGAACAAAAAGAGCAGAACTATCTTCTGGTTAAGAGATAATTGATAGTGTGTACATAATTAATAGTGTGTACAATTCCCTCTTGCACTGCCAGAGTCTGTCCTGAATTGCACTGCTACAAGCTGAAGACAACAGAATTCC
Organism: Myiozetetes cayanensis; assembly: GCF_022539395.1. Classification (NCBI taxonomy): domain Eukaryota; kingdom Metazoa; phylum Chordata; class Aves; order Passeriformes; family Tyrannidae; genus Myiozetetes; species Myiozetetes cayanensis. The sequence continues at coordinate 13,000,103 of NW_026086826.1, read as the reverse complement.
ACTCTGAAAATGCAGATAACTGGTGATATCCCAATGAGAAAAAAAAACAACTTTGGCTTTCCTGGGTTGAAGTGGCAGAGCTGACAGAGCACCTGTTGGTTTTACCTGTACAGGTCAGTGCAGTCACTGAGTGGCTGCTGAAAAACTTGTACAGCTGCAATATGCAACAACTGTGTGAAGATCTGTTGCTTCCTCAGTTTTAAAGGCCTAACCAAAAATCTTCTGAAGTCATCAGAAAGCTTTTTGTGGGTTAGAGGAGCTGCAGATTCAGTTGCAAACCCTGGTGAATGATTCTAGGAAAGTGCTGATGGATTTATTCCCCTGTGCGAGCGCTTGGCGCTGAGTGGTGACACCAAAGCCTCAGCCTGTGTCCGACTGTTTGGAGTGCCTTGAACATGGTTTTGTAAGGCCATTGCTAGCTAGTAATTGGGGAGTGGATGTGGTCAGGGCAGTCAGATAAACACATGGAGGGAGGGGATGAATCACTGAATAAATACACTATCGATGCTGTAGGAGCTGCTGTTACGCACGGCACGCTGGGGGGGATGTGACGTGTTTGTTTCCTGCTCTCAGGAAAATGTTACTTGAAAGAGGAATTGAGGCTAAATGTGTAGTTCCAAATTTGCAGGTCCACACCTTCCTCATGCCTATCTTGTCTCCTTTAGACTCCTAACTGGTTGCTAGTTTAACATATTCCCCTTCTTCTTACATATCCCCTTAGAATTGGATCCCCCACTCTGAGGTCATACCAGAAAATTTTCCGTTGCTGTAAACGTCAGTGTAGTTGCATCATCAAAAGCCCCTAAAGCAGATGGTCTGGGTTAAAGCAAAAAGACATTTATGCCAGTGAAACAGCATCATAGTTATTAGTGCAGTGTGTTGGCAGTTCCTGTCAGCAATTTTTGCAACCATGTAATATATGAAAGGATAAAAACACTATTTACTGTGATTTGCTTGCCACATAAAGATGCCAGAGTAATAAAGTACCAAAACCAGGAAGAAAAACCCTGCAAGTAGTCTTTTGTCCTCTCTTTTGCACTTTTCCATGTTCTTCGTGGATACACTAAATCTACTTGAAGAACCTTATGCTCCTTATGGGGGCTGGGGCACCCCCTTATCCAGCAGCCTCCAGGCAGCCTGGGCCATCCTGGTTGATGATTATGATCTTCAAGGTCCCTTCAAACCCAAGCTATCCTTGTGATCCTTGGGCACATGGAAACATCAGCTTTGTAAGGAGCAAAGAGGAACCACAGAAGAATGCTGGATGCCAACGTTTGTGTGCATCCAGGTAAAGGTTTATTCATTCCTGTTTACAGTGTTGGAGATTTAACCATTAAAATGGCCTAATTAGAAGACAAATTTGATCTTTGATCAGCCTGTTGCAAGATAAAAAGCATGGAGATACACACACACACACACACACACACATATATATATCTATGATGTGTGGATATATGCCTATGTGCTGAAATGAATTCTCCAATCCCCTAGAGGTTATTTGATAAAAAGTCTTTGTTCAGAAGAAGGAGAGATCAACATTTGTTTCAGCAGTGGTCAGTACATTATCTTCACATACTCTGTGCACCTAATTCACCATTTCCAGCCCCCAGTTCCCAAATGCTTGTTCCTTCTCTGCCATGGCAGAGTCCTCAGTCCTGGATTGTTTTGAGATCATGGAACACATTTTGAGATCATGGAACACATTTTTGAAGACAAAAACCTCATTTCTGAGCTTGGAACTACATGAAATCAGCCATGATTTGTAGAATATCTCTACTTTGAGTTTTGGTGCCAAGTTTCAGCAAGGAACTGAGTATTAAGCAACAACACATAGAAAATCACAGGCAAGAGGCTGCAGTGATACCATAAAATCCTTCTCCAGTTCCTGCTTTCCTGATCCACTTGGCATGAAATGTCTTCTTGTCTTCTACTTACTATTCTCATAAAAACCACAGGGGTTTCTTCTCACTGCTACTTGTTGTGTCAAAGATCCAGTAATTGGTACCATGTGAATTAACATTTTGCAGTGGCAGAACAGAGTGCACAAACCACACTGAGAAATGGGGTTCTGGAAAATCACTTCAGCATTTCAATCTCTGGCAAACATCAGGGCTGGAAACCCACATCAAGTAGCTTGTGTTACTCCTGCCAGTAACCACCTATATGAGTATTTACAGCTCAGATGGAATCATAGTAAAAAATTAATAGTTGTTGTATTTTTGTGAAAATTCTGTTGTATCTTCATACTGGAATTGTTTTATCCTTGGTTTGCACGTACTCCCTTGCAATATTATACACTTGTCATAATTTTATCTATTGGTAACATGTTTAGCTTAGTTTGGTGCACTAAAAATTATGTCTGAGGTTCATGATATTGACTGTGAAACACAGTGAACAACTAATGATGGCAGAAAAAGAATGGAAAAGAAAAATCAGTCACAACATCCTGCAACGTCTTAAGGCATATTTTAAGAGATTGATAGAAGGGCTTGAATTCTCCAGCCTCCTGTGGGTTACCTCTGCTCTCCAGGATACTTGGATCATCTTCTCCCTGATGTCCTTGACTTAATTGAGCTGTAGTGTGAGAAACACTTGTTCAACAACTGCAGGCGCCGTCGCCGCAGGGGAGCCCTTCAGCTGGGCTGGAGAGGGAGGGCTCTGGGATTCTCCAGGCTGCTCAATCCAGCCCTCAACACACAGAGCTGGATAAAGCCTTCTTGAAAACCCTCAGGCACTGGGTAGGTCTTTTGATTCGGAATCTTTTTGAACTGGGGTCACCTATTGCAGCTCTCAGCCTCACTGTCGCATAAAAGAGGCCTTCGAATTTCCCCCCTGTTGTCTGACAGGATTCTTTTTTCAGCAGTCAGCCTTCATGGCCACCATTTAATCATTTAAGGTGACAAAAAAAACTGACAATGGGTTCTCAATTCTAATGGAGTCATTTTTAGCTGGTATTGTTAGAAATGAAGTAAAAAAAATGAACACAGGCTTTCAAACTGGAAGCAACCGGGTACTTTTAAGAAGCTCTTCTGGAAAACTGGCTGAGCAGTGCTAAAGAAAGGGAAGGAAATTTCAGTGTTGTCATGACAAGTTACTTTAATCCAGTAAAATGAGGACTGTGAGAGCAGGAGCTCTGTAGCTGGACATGGCAACTCGCTGGTTCCAGACCTTGTCTTGGTTTCCACTGGTTTTGGTGCTGGATGAGGAGTATCTATGAGTAAGGCTGAATATATCCATTATATAAATATATATAACAAGATGCAGCAACAGTTTTGCTGCTGGCATGTTGTTAGCTTTGAAAATATAATCCAACTTTCTCATTCTCAGGTCTCTGACCTCTGGTCTCAGCAGAAGAGCAGCAGTGTAACTAACAGGTTCATTAATGCCAGAGTAATAATTATGAACTGCAGGAGTGGCTGTTGCATCAGGAATTCTTATTGTAGAACTGAATTTTGATTTTTTGGAACCCAGGAGAAACATACGGAAAGGCAAGAAAATTAGTGAAAAATACTATTTAATCTGAATCTAAAAACACCAATATGTTTTAAAAAGAGGAAGTGTAGCAGATAGCTAACACAGTGTGTCTGTACATAAATTTCAACTATAACAGTACTTAAAATTACTCATTTTCATTTATTTCCTTGCCACAGTGTGATCAGAACTTGTCTGCTGTGAAGAGCACCGGGGCAGAGGGTTTGGAGTGGCACCAGGGCTGCGACTGGAAGAGCCCATGGCCCTTCCCTATCCCTCCTGAGCTCACCTGTGTGAGAACAGCCCCGGGCAGTGGGTGGGACAGAGGGGAGGGCTCCACGCCCGGCCCATCGCCTCACTGCGGCACTGCCGCTGCTTATTTGCTCTCTGTATCACTTCTCCCCAGGAGCTCAGAGGAATCAGCAAATCTCCCCCAGCAGAGCTACGAATCCCCAGCCCAGTTCATTCAGGCGCAGCGGGACCGCCGGGAATTAATCCGAGGGGGAATGCTGTGAATTCCTGCGCTCTCTTTCTTTGCTGGGCGCAGCTGGTGGCGGGGCCACTGCCAGATGAAAGCAGGGCTGTCAGCTCCCAGCAGCCTGGCTCCAGCTGCACTCCAGGGCACGGACTGGCCTCAGCTGGTCCTCGGGTACCACCTCCCTCTGGCAGGTTGGACACAGGAGGAGTCCAAATTCCATACACCTCACTTTTCTAACTTTCAATCTGTTTTTTGGAGTTACCAAATTCTCTGAGACAAAGTTAGAATAGAGCTATTTTTGAATGCTGGGCTACAGCATCACAGACAGCAAGGATGGGAGTATTTATTGACAGCCCATCATCTTGCCACTTTGGCGTTGTTATTTTTCTGATCTTTAGTTTTCTACCTGAGATTTCCATGATGTAACAGGGAAGCTATTCTTAAAGGACTTTTCATGGGGAATTCTGTTTTCTTTAGGATGTCAGTGTTCAGTTACTGGAAGGCTGGCACAGGCTGCCCAGAGAAGCTGTGGCTGCCCCATCCCTGCAAGTGTCCAAAGGCCAGGTTGGACAGGGCTTGGAGCAACCTGGTCCAGTGGAAGGTGTTCCTGCCCATGGCAGGGGGTAGGACTGGATGGGCTTTAAGGTTCCTCCCTACCCAAACCATTCTATGAGTCTTTGATTCTATACATTTGGGATTTGAGGATTTGTTTACATTTTATTTTTATAATTCCAAAATTATATTTCCTTGCTATTTTGTCACTCTGCAACTATTTTTTTATTTGTGTTTTTGATTTAAAAGGCCATTTCAGGGCCCCTTCAGCACTAGTCTTTGCAGAACAGAGCATTCACCATGCAGCCCCTTGTGCCAGGGTGGCACAAGGCTGGGGATGAGCAGCTGGAGATAAAAAGGTGTTGTACCCAGTGCTGCCACTGAAAACTGTCTCATGAAACACAACCTGGGGGGAGGGAAAAATGAATATTGGGATGAGATGGATGACATAGGGGAAGAGATTTTTGAATCAGCATTGCCATTGGAAAAATCCTGGTTTTGTGCATTTCTGCTGTATCCTCAGTGTCCTCAGGCTCCTGAACTTTTTGGCTGGGAAGAACAGGCCTATTTGCTATTCATTATCTTTTTGTGCTTTTCTCTGTGTTCCTGAATATATTTATCTTGTACATGCATATTTAAAAACCTCTTATTCTAGTTATTTTTTCCTTTCTGTCCTAAGGCTTGTGTTCCTACTAGTGAGGACATGCTGGAGACTAAGCAGGCATTGTTTAAACACTTCCCCTCTTGCTCCACGGGGACACTTCAATCTGTCTTGCTAAAGAGAAAAAAAATTAATCATTCTTGGGTTTTGTTTTTTTAGAATACTTGATTCTCACAGTGAAACAAATTTGTGTGGCTTAACTGTGCTGCAGACACTGCTGTTTGAGTCATACCATCTTATTTTATCCAAGTTCTTCGAAATAACTCTCTGAAAGGTCAATCTTACTTTAGTAATCGGGATTTGGGGGGTTTGGTAGGAACAATCTAGTTTCAAATAATTAACCTGGAGAACATGTTGTTCAAAGAAGGAAAAATACCTCCCCCATTTCTCTGCTTTCCTCTCTGCACAGGTTACCAATCCCTGGGGTCTTGGGGTGCAGGTAAACACTGCTCACCTGTTTACTCCTCTGGAGAGGTGAGGAATGATCAGAACATGCAACTCCTTCTGCATAGTGGGGGAATTATTTACTGCAGATACAGACTGACAATAAATTAGTACACCCCCAAGAGTCTGGAAGGAACAGAGGAGGAGCAGTGAGTCACTCCTGAGTCATAGAGCCTCCCCGGATTTATCCTGGGATGATGTACTGCACGCACCACTCCTTGATCTGGTCTGTCTCGAAAGGACAACCCTGAATATAATTGTGGAAAAATAAATGCTAGCAGCAATCATTCCTTGGCAGCAGCAGACTATATTATGTTTTGTAAGAGCCTTCCTGTATCAGGTCAGTATTTTGATAAGAAATGGTAAAAAAAAGCAGAACAGGTTGGTTTGGCTGCTCAGCCAGTCTGCAGTCAGGGGCTGTCAGATCACCCCTCTGCAGCCCTTGGCATGAGTCTGGGGGGCTGTTTGTGAAGGTTTTGGGGATCAGAGATCCCTGTATTGTTAAAACCACAGGCAGAGGCAACACTTATTGTGCTTTTTCTTTCTCCTCCATTCCTCTAAAGGCTCTGCCTGCTGGGAGCATTTTCCCTAGTCAGCACTACTCGATGCCTGAAGCCGCATGGATCTCCCAGCCCGTGGTGTGCTGGGGACCTGCCCTGCTCAGCTCCCATTCCTGAGGGCAGGGGATGGAGGTTCCAGACCTCTGGCACAAGCAAGGCATCCTGTAATCAAAACCATCTGGGTTTTGCATTGGGTGGGAACCACCACTGGAGAATACCAATTGTGCCAGAAGCATTCTCAGTCCAACAAAGCTCATGTAAAGGATTTGTCCCAGTCCTGCACTCTGGGTTACAGGAGCAGAGGTATCCAGAAAACCCTGCAGTCTCTTGTGCCTCGGGCTTCAGTGTCATTCCAGCAGCCTCACAGCCTTGTATGGCACAACACATAGGAATAGGAAAGCTGCTTTAAAGACATGTCCCTGTTCTTTGCCAAAGCACAGGAACAGAGGGGCTGAAAATGTGCAGTTAGACTTTGTGATGTGTTCTGAGGTGGGAGCAGTACAAATTCCTCATAATCTCATCAGGACTGCTCACAGCATGTTCCCATCCTAGAGCTATGTCTATGTCTGTCTTACCAGGAACCAAAATCAGGATTTGAACCACTGTTTAAAGTATTTTGGTAGAAGGTGCTTTAATCTCTTTGCAGCACTGACTACCATTAGCTGGCAGGAGAGCTACACATTGGATTAGTTATTAGACAAAAATCCTTCCCTGTGAGGGTGGTGAGGCCCTGGCATAGGTTGCCCAGAGAAGCTGTGGCTGCCCCATCCCTGGAATTTTCCAAGGCCAGGTTGGACAGGGCTTGGAGCAGCCTGGTCTGGTGGAAGGTGGAAAGGAGCTATTAGCTGTGTGAGATAAATGTGTGTTTTCTGCTTGGTTTGCAGCTGGAGGGGCCCAATAAGCATTAGAGCCAGCACATGATAAGCTTCAGGAATGTGTGGTTCTTTCCCCTGTAAGGATCAGACATGTATCAGATCAGCTCCTGTAACTTCACCCTGAACCTCCCACCATGTTCCAAAATTGAACAGGCAGAAGGTCAGTTAAAACTGAACAGGCTTTCAAACTCGAGTGCTGGTGCAGGGTGAGGGACCAGCAAGTTGTAACAACCACAGAAACATAACTGAGGGTGCAAATGGGTCAGGACAGTTCTGATTTCTCCTTGTCTGACAGACCTCTTATTGTATCTCTTTTCTTGTGAAAGTTTTATGAATCTTAAGTACATTAAAGGTCAGCTATCTTGGCAGGGGTCTGTCTTAATGACAGTTCTCTTTTAAAGATGATATATGTCCACTGTAGACATTCATTTTCCTTCTTCCTGTTGACTGAGAGAAGTGTTGATAACAGCCTTGGGAGAAGAAGCCTATGACTAAATGTCATAGCATTAAAAATGTATCTAAAGAAACAAATTCTCTTATTCCTGTTTCTTTTGCACACATCATATGTGGTATAAATGAGAGGTTTGGGTTCAAGATTAGTGCTGAGTTTGATTTCAGAAGATTTAATGACACTGTGCTGAACCATACAGTCTCACCAGAAGTGAATATAACTGGACAGGAAAACAAAATTCATTAGAACTGTCACTGCACAAGAAGGAACATTTTTTTCTGTGAGTTTTCTATCAGATGGAGTCCTGGTTCATGACCAGTTGTTGCTTCCTTCTGCACAAACAGCAGTTGTCAAAGAATGGTTTGGATTGTGAGGGACTTTAAAGCTCATCTCATTCCACTCCCTGCCATGGGCAGGGACACCTTCTACTATCCCAGGTTGCTCCAAACCCCATCCAAGCTGGCCTTGATCACTTCTCATTGCACATTCTAATCAACTGATCACTCTGAGGCAGTAACAAACTCTCAGAAACCACACAATGATGTAACTTGATTTTATATATATATGTATTCAAATAATTTTATTAAGCACACGTAGGAAGTTTGGCTGCTGTTTTTCAAAATAACTGAATCCAAAATAAGTTCCTACGCCTATAAAAATAGCAGTTCCAGACAGACTCCAGATCAGAGTGTTATTCACAACATTAGACTTGTGATCAATAGCTGGGAAAGTGTTGCTAGAAATAGTCCTGCCATGGGAAATGTACACGGTATTCGCTTCCTGCTGGCTCAGAACAGGTCGTGCCCCAGTCCTTCTGCAAAAATTCTGCTGGATTTATCTTGAAGTACACACAGAATAAGCAAAGCTTCTTGACTCAGTGGAGAACTCTGTCTGATTCCATCTGCCAAACTGCAGGGTTGCTGAGGAGGAACTTGGGGGTTGCAAATCCTCACCAATAGCTCTGGGAGAGGAGGACTGGGATTATTCTGTCTGGAGCAATCTGGCAAATTCTCACTTCACCTTCATCTTCTCAGCAGCAGTGGGCCCTGGAGGCAGAATGATTGCCACAGAAGGGTCACAGAGTCATGGAACTGTTTAGGTTGAAAAAGCCCTCCCAGACCATGGAGTCCAACTGTTCCCCAGCACTGCCAAGGCCGCTGCCCCATGGGCCCAAGTGTCACATCCACACGGCTTTTAAATCCCTCCAGTGATGGGGACTCCGCCACTGCCCTGGGCAGCCTGTTCCAATGCTTCACAACCCTTTCCAGGAAGAAATTTTCCCAATATCCAACCTGAAACTTCCCTGGCACAATGTTTCCTTTTGTCCTGTCCTGTGTTGCCGTATCAGTAAAACTGTTTGTATAGCTGAGCTGTGAATCAGGTCAGAGGCACTAAAATCACTAACACCCTATGTTTATTTTGAACAGGGATGAATTCCTCATCCAGTCCACCCCATTTGTACAAGAATTTGCACATGATGCACATCGATGAACCGGATGGGAAATCAATCCAGCTGGAAAAGCAAAAACCTACATCCCCATTTCCACAGAAAAAGGATCTCCCAGCCAGACGATTCCTCAGTCTGTGCTGTGCCGTGTGGAGACAGGACGAAGTGCTGTCTGAGTTATGCCTGAAGCAACACAGCCTGGGAATGCGAGACAGTCTGAGGCTACACCTGGAAACAATTTGCTCTCCGTCCCTTTTTCCCCCTCTCTCTCCCTGCAGCTGCCTTTTGCTTTGTTTCCTTATACAGCACCACAAGCATGGAGCATGGATAATTCCTGTGCCCAGGGCTGGGGAGAGCTGGGGCTGCTGCCAAGGAAATGTCTTTAGAACTGGGGCCAACTAATCAGGTAAATGATTTCAGTCTGCCCATGCCAAGCACTGTCCTTTGCTATTCTCCAAATATTTATGTCTTTGCTAAACACATAAACATTTCAACAGTGGTCTCTTATTTCCAGCACTTCACGTGAAGTTGCTGTTTCCATGCTCCTAAACCTCCTTCAATATGACTAATTCTCACTAGAGGAGCTCCTGACTTGCCTCACCAGAGGCACAGAATCCCAGACACAAACCCACCCAGAGGAGGGATGGGAAGTGGTTCCACTGCTGCATGTTCCATACCTGCAGCTGAAGTTCCTTATTCCTCTTTTTCCTTCCGTTTTCCTCCCTCCTCCTTCTCCACATTGTTTAACGTAAGAATTTGAGGTTTAAAAAGCATCTGCCCCGAACTTTCCAAAAGGAGCAAAAATGCAGAAGTTGGGGAAATTCGTGTAAATCAGCTGGTTAATATAAATTTAGTCATTCAGTTAATGTAAATTCAGCTGGTATATGAGAGCTTGGTGTTTCATCTACTATTTACTAATAATTTACACACTTAGTAAATCTTATCTTAAAATCCTGAACTCCCCAGTGATCTACACATAAGAATTCTCCCAGTTAGTTGTGTAATGGAGGAGCTGAATTAAACAGCATTGTGTGGTCTGTGGCAGCCAGGAGATAAAATTCCCAAGTCCCCGTTACTTCATTTACTTTCTGCAAAAAGCCTTCCCTTGATATTTTTAGAGCTTAGAGGATGGCACTTACATAGCAAGTTACATCTAAATAACACACTCTCCAAAGGTTTGCTATTTTCTTAATGTTCATGAATATTTCAGGAGCTCCTGCTGAGAGGTTTTGGTGCATTCCAGGACAATGATTCCAGGTTTCTCTTTTGCCGTAAGAGGAAATGTGGCTTGACGATGACATACTCTGCATTATTCTTTTAGGGTTTATTGCTGTTATAGAATCAGATTTCCTGAAAATATACCACCATCTTGAGTCCTTGACATGAGATAGGCATCATTTTGGGCTGTTTTGAGAGCAAATATCTCTCTAAAAATTTATTCATTCCCTTAAATCATGAGCAACACTGGATTTAAGGAACAGTTTACTTTTCTCGCCCTTTCAGCTCATTGTTTTCCATTGCTTGACCTGGTAAATACACTTGGATAAAAATTTGCAGTGACAGCAACACACAAGATAAGCAAATTAGTCTTTTCCAGCTGAAATGTCTGTGATCTACTGTAAAAAAACTACAGTGATTTGCACCAGCATATGGTATAGCATTTGGGAAAGGTTAGCTTCATTGTGGCACAAGTTAATTTAAATATTTAAATATTTTCATTACTAATCTTCCTTTGCTTGTATTGATGCATTTTTAATACACTATAAGACTTCTTAAAAATAATATTCCGTTTCACAGATGTATCTGCTGCCTACAAAACTGAATGAGTGCTTAAATAACATATAAAATCTGTGTCAGAGTTCACAACATGGGCTTACACTGATTGCTTTTCCTTTAAAGAAATGCCTGACAGCAAACTAAGGAAATTATTCAAATTAAAAAAAAAAAAAAAAACCAGAGTGTGAGAGAAACCAATAATAAAAAAAAGTATCTGGGTCATTTCTTCTTGCAGTGAGAGCAGAGCCCTCTCAGAAACTGAGAGACAAGCTCGAGTGAATCCCTCTATCAAAGTGTAACATGAACTTGCCCTACAGCTGGTGGAGGTGGGTTTGCACCGAAGTCATGGAATCATTTAGGCTGGAAAAGACCCCTGCAAAAGATTTAGGGCAGCTGAGGTGCAGCCACTCTGTCAACTCTGCATTTGGGAGCAGCAAGGCAGAGGGTGAGTAATCACCAAACTGCTGGATATGAATGTGAATAACTGCATGGAGATTGGAGACCACAGATTATATCCCCCTAAATTGGCCATCTGCCTCATTAACTCTTTCAGGTTCTGAGTAAAATGAGGATGGCAAGATACAGCAATGCAAAGTCCTTGCACCACTCTTATTTAGCTCAGTTAAAAGATGCTGGAATAGTCAGTGCCACAGAGACAGCAATTTACTGCTGCAGTTACAAGGCACCCAGGGACACAGAGTTGTAGGAACTCCTAATTACAGGTGGATTAATCTGTGACAACAGGCACTTACTCCTGCCAGCTGCACTCTTCTGCCACGGGTCACCTCCTCGAGGTTTGGGATCTGCTCCATGTACAGCCCAATGTTGTGATGCAATTTGAAATCAGGGAATTCAGAGAATCAGAACACAAATGTGCTGGGTGGGGAACTTGGACAGCTGAGGAGGAGGAGGTTCCTTGACTAGGATGTCAGGGGAGGGAAACCTCCAAGGAACACAGCTCACAGCAATAACTGCTTTAGCCACCCCACCTCAAATCATCTGCTCTTCGAGTAAAAGCCTACACTTGGCTCTGAGGGAAAATATGATTAACAAGAAAACCATTTTTCTTTCTATTTTTTTCCCTGTACACAGACAGGGAAAGGACATTTTAGAGGACAAAACCCCTTATAAACTTGCTAATTTTAATTCAGTCCCCAGTCTGTGGGGCAGCTTGCCTTGAGGACATTGTCCTAAATTACTCATCCTGGATAGATCCTTCCCTTTATTTTCTCTGGCAAGAGCCAAATGTGATATTACTTGGCAAGAGGAATGTGTATCTAAAATGTCAAATCACAGCTCATAACTATTACGAGATAGTTTTGGCGATAGCCCTTTGTGACTGTTCCAAAACAGATTTCTCTTTCTAGGAGACCCTTAAACCTAATCCGTGCTTTATGTTTGGGTTTAGGTGGCACTTTGGGCATGTCTCCCAAGGAGAGCATATATTGTTTTGGTTTAACTTTGAATTTCTAATTTCTCGACAATTATGAGGCTTCAGATTGCATTAACTGATAATTTTGTGTGTACATAGAGTGCAAATGTTGAGTCTTTCCAATAATTTCTTACCAAATCCAAAACAGCCACCTACAAAATGCATGTTATTTAACACAACAGAGGAATAAAATTATAAAGCTTGTTCATATTGGTCAACTTTTTCATCTGAACACAGAAAAGACTGTTACCACTGGAATTTGATTAAATCTCTCGTGCCTTTGCCAACTTAATTAATTGATGCCAGCTTTCACTAAAATTGAATTAGAACATGTTGCTTGGTGTTAGAATTCCAAAGCAGGTACTACCAGTACCAACAATCAACCCATGTGCATTTGTTCACTTCTTATGAGAATAAGAAAAAATGGCACTTTTTTAATTATTTTTTTTAATTTAGTATCTGCTAATTTTATTTCCAGTGCTAAATTTGGGATGGATTGGATTCATGGGAATATAAAAGCTTAACAGAGAAATTATAAGAAGCTGTCAAAACCCTGTAATTTGTTGTATTCTGAACAGTGATAGGAGCAGTTGAACCATGAAGATTTTGCTACAAACAATTGTACAGTTCAGGCTTTAAAAGGAATTTACTTTTGCTAATCCTATTGTGCCAAGATAGGATGCCGGGCATCGCTTTTAATAATAAAGTCTCCATATCTGTTAGTAATACAGCCTTCTCTGCTTTCTTTTGAGGAGGTCCCACACCAGGAAAAGCAGTCTTCAGCCTGGATGGATGCTTGAAGCCATCCCAATACTCCATTGTCCCATGTGTGGTGCCTACTGGGATATTTAATGCCTTGGAGCCTCTTAATCCAACTGTGCTGTGTCTGAGCTGGTATTGGTGATGTCCATCACTGGAGGGAATGGAAACACAAACAGGTAGGTAGAGAAATGCCAGACAGGAATGGTGTTTGGAAAGGAAAGCCATGAGGGATGCAGATGCCAGACAAGATTTGGGTAGGGTTTGATGTGGAGGTTCAACACGAGGCAAGAAGCCCTGTGAGAGGTGGGGTGACTGTGGTAAAAGTCATCAAAGAAGTTTGGTGCAAGGTGGGAGACTGAGTCTGAGGAGAGGCCCAGCTACAGTGACAGTCCTGAGGGAAAATAAAAGAGCAGAGCTTCAAGCTTGCATTCCCAAGAGAACTGAGAAGAGGCAAGAACAACTGGAAAAATGGTCCACAAAAAAGTTTGTGAGAGGCTGAGCACATTTTTGGCTGGTTGTACACTGATACCCAAACCTAAACCTTTGATCTGGCACAAGTTTAGCCCAGGCCAACGTGGAGCATAGTCAGCCCCTGACCGTGGATTAGCAAGACCTTCTGAGTCACCTGAGTTCTGTGGCTTTGGAGCTCTGGCTTTTTATAAACTGATTTTGTAGAGGTAGGAGGGAGCCATGAGAGGGTGGGGCGTGTTAGGAGTGGTTTTGGTGAGAGAAGTCTTTTGGGCCTCCAGATGATTACTCAATCAAATAGAAGGATTCAAGTAGAGCTGTTCTTACTGCCAGATGATCAGTATGTTACGGAAGAGGTTTGGATGGAAGAACTTGGAAGTTTAGTGATTGATTCATGATGAATCTTCCCCAGACTTGTCAGATATCCCATTGCAGGAATTCTGCCTGTTGATGATTGCAGTAATGGTTGAAAAAGACATCTTGGCAGACTTGAATAAAAGACTTCCACAGATTTGGAGGGCTTGAGCTATTTAACCACATGGTAATTGTAAAGACTATAAATAAAACTTAAAAATCTAGTTTGAACAGTCTTTAATAAATTATTTTAATGTGCTGTTATTGGGCTCTCCTTCAGGATATCACAAGTCTGCACTTTCAGACTGTCAGGGTGAAATGTGCTCTGTCAAATCATCAGTTTGCTTTTGTCTCACATACTGAGTGGAAGCCTTGATGCCTTTATTTGTAGATGTGGCACTTGGGGATGTGGGTTAGTGGTGGCCTTGGCAGTGCTGGGGGAATGGTTGGATTCGGTGGTCTCACAGATCCTTTCCAACCTTACCCATTCTGTGAGTCTACTGAGGCTTCATCTTTATGTGTGAAAAGCTTTGTCACCTGATGGAAAGCATATCAGAGAAGAGCCATCAGGAGAGTTGTCTGGGACTGTTCTGTCAATGTTTTTAAGATGCTGGCCCACACAGCTGATGAGCTGTATCTTTGCTTGCCCAGTTCCTCACTGAGGAAGTCCAGGACAGGGACTGCTGAGTGGAGACAGTGGCTGTGAAGGACTTAAGGCTGGACAATGTCACCCACCCAGTTCTGCTGAGGAGTCCAGTAAGTGCAGAGTGACTGGGAGTGGGCATCTGGGGAGTTCTGTGTAGATCTTCTGTTCTCAGCTGTTTGTGGTCATTGTGTGCTTTAAGATTAAAGATTCAGATTCTAGTGGAAGGTTCCCTGCCCATGGCAAGGGATTGGAATGAGATGATCTTTATGGTCACTTCCAACCCAAAGCACTCTGTGATTCTATGATTAAAATCAGCGTGGCTGGGTAGTTCCCTTACAAAGTTTGTGTTCTTTTCTTTCTTGCCATATTGTTATCAAAGAAATTATGTGAGGAATCTGTGACTCCTGGCAGAGATGGAGCTTTGGGCTGCATATTTAAATGCCTGAAGAGCAGCATGAAATCTCAGACCTTGCAGGATGTGTGGCACTTCAGTAAAAGGTCTCATGTTGGGTAACAAGTGACAGGACAAGAGGAAATGGCCTCAAGCTGCACCTGGGGAGATTCAGATTGGACATCAGGAAGAATTTCTTCCTGGAAAGGGTGGTCACGCATTGGAAGGGTCTGCCCAGGGAGGTGGTGGCGTCCCTATCCCTGGAGCTGTCCAAGGCAGGACTGGACGTGGCACTCAGTGCTCTGGGCTGGGTGACACCGGGGGGATCGGGCACA